>NC_082341.1:32269598-33529598 GCF_027477595.1 Haemorhous mexicanus
AAAACCATTTCAAGTCCAAAGAACTGTTACAGAAATACTTGTTACACATTTGACAGCTGTTACATTTCATGAAGCCTCCACTTTTCTTGAAGAGTATTTCTATTTTAGCTTTAAGGCCTTCAGTGTCTAATTCTCTGTTGTAAATGGGTGTGATAATCCCGTGTATTTGTGCTGGGTTCTCCTTTACATACTTCTAGAGTTTTTTGTTGTTATTTTGGGTTTTTTTAATTCACCAAGACAATACCCCACAATGTTACAATCCTTCAAGGTAAGGAATATAAATTTGAATAAATACATTTGTTTTAATTTTAAGCTTTTAATTAATCTAACAATGGACATTTTTCTAATGTTCACATGATTAACATTCTTCATTCCTTATTGGGAGGAGAGGGTAGGAATCAGTAAATTTACTGTATCTTCACCCCAAAATTTACATCAGTTTTCACTTATCTACTAAAGAAAACATTCACTTTGAAGTGCTACTGCAAAGCCTGGCAGTGTGCTGGCTTCCCTTCACAGCCAAGTCCTTTGTCTTCTCCCTTCCCCCAAAGTGAGAGAACAAATAAATGCCAGAGATGCCACAAACCCCTTGGGATTTACAAGAATGTGTAGATTAACACAGTTTCGGTTAGGCTCAGGTATGTTGAGCTAGTAGGGTCAGCCTGACCATCCTGGGGAGCTCTGGGGAAGGGAGAGGGGACAAGAGAACAGCCGAGACTTCAAAAGTCTCAGCTGCATTTTGGTACACCAAAGCAGCTAAAATAAGTGTGTCTTGTGTTCCAACACTTCATTCTATCTCTCATCTTAATTGCTTAATAATGTCCTCTCTCAGAAAAATATGCTTAACATTTTAAGGATTTTTTATAACAGTTAAATTTATACAAGCCAGTGAAGTCTTCAGGCAAAACAAGTTTTAGAGATGTTCTTGTCTAGCAATAAAATTAAAAGCTTTCCTTTTCGCCCCCAAATCCTTTTTAAATACACTCCTTTCCCTAACACCACCACCTACCCAGGCCTGCAGTGAGTGTTTTACATCTTAAAATGCTCTTCCCCACAGGCTTTGTTCAAGGCACAAGCAGAGGTTACAGCACAAAGCCACTTGCCCAAACTGCTCCTCGTGTGGAGGTGCCATCCCCAACACTACAGTGACCGTGGATCAAGCAACAAACATGATTTGGCCAGAAAACAGAATCAGATCTTAGTTTTGTAGCCTTTCTCAGCTGTTTTCACTCCCTCTCAAGCAAGTAGGAGCAGATTTCAGCATTTGATCGTATAAATAGGCAAGGAAGGGAGAACGAAAACCCAAACCACACACAACCCTGTTAAGTTTCATTTTCAGTAGAGCAGGGAAAGTCAGGAGCTGCCTCACTGTAACAGGGAGAGCAGAAAATTTCCTTGAAGCCTGCAAAGTTTCTCTCAGACCATCATCTCAGCTAGTGATACTGCTGCAAAACAGTCACCCTAAAGTAGTGATATACTGCTCTGAAACATCAAAATAATCTCACATGGCAACCAGGAACCTGGAAGTTGGGTCCTGAGGTAGAACATAAAAGGGGATGTTCATACAACATTAAAAATACTGGGCAATTTTAACACAGCAAAACCCCAAACCACAATATTGGCAGCCAATACACTCTTCAATATGCTTCAAACCGTGTTGTGCCATTGCTCTCTCGCACTTGTAGATCCAAACTAAAATTCGTGATTTTCATAGCAAGGAGCGCCATTCACAAGAGGATCCGAGCCCAACAGCCCCCATACCCATAGCAGGTCTCACCCCAGCCCCACTCCCAAATTTGGCCACCACAGCTCCCACTGAATAGGGTACATCCACTGGTGAGAAGGGGAGGAAGTCCTCTGCAGAAACGCTCATGCAAGTTTCACAAAACTACCACCTCACACTTCATTTCAGAAGGAAACCGTCCTGAAAATCTTCTCTACTGCTCAACACCTGCACAATGGACCAAAATAATGCAATCTGTGCTTTTAATCATCTAATGCTGAGGATTAGCACAAGGCTTGGCACTGGGCTTTTTCCTTCCCCTTGTGACTTGAGGGGGCTGAAAAGTTTGATACTACTTAAAACTTTTAGCCAGCCGACATTTGTAGAGCAGAAATAACTTGAACATTCTAAAAAGGAGAAGGAAAGAAGACAAACAAGGAAGAAATGCCACCTTAAAATTACTAGTTCCCCTGCCACATTCACAAACAGCAAAAGAAAATGGCAAGCTAAGTACAAAACAGGTACAGTCCTGTTGTGTACCTCAATTTATGGCAATAGTGAGACACCTATTGTACAAAACTGAAAGGTCACTCCAAAAGTACAAGAGTAGCTATAAACACAGCATTTAATTTGGAGCTATTTGTACCTTCATCAGTTTCTTGGCTGCAAGTAATTTTGACTTGCCACCTAGTGCACAAGTTTGAAATCTGGTGTTTACCGATTCATGTCAATTTTTTTTCCTTCATTTTTTTCTGAATTGCAATTAGCCATGGGGGAAAAAAAATGTGATTGAATAAAGCTTTGCATGGCTAAGAGAGGAATCACACAGAACCAGCATAAGAGATGATGAACACATTTGAGATCTTGCCATTTCATTTGCTATTAGTCCCTGCCTAGGAAGTCCTAATATATTCCTTAAGAATGCCTACAAGTCCACAAAGCTTGCACCTCTTTCCCTCTCCACGCACAGGAAGGAGAGCTAGAAATGACCTGGCTGTTTTTGTGCTCGCAGGAGCAGAACGAGCAGCGAGCGACCATCTCCCACGTGCTGCCAGGACCGGCGGATGCAGCTCCCGCTCGGAGATCGCTCCTCCCGCTCTCTCCCGGGCAGGGCAACACGGGCGATTCGAGAGATCCCGCAGGCACTCGCTCTGCTGCTTGCGTGTGAGCCCGCAGAAAACCGGCTCTCAAACTCCTCTAGAAACATCCCAAACCAAATGCAAAAGTGTAGCAGAGGATAAGGGACGAAGCTGACAAATCCTGACTGAATTTAACAGAGCAGCAACAGCTTCCACGAGGATGCGTTCTGACTTTAGCAAGCACGGAACTCCACACAATAGGTGGGGAAAGGAAAAAGTATAGAGTATCTTCCTGGAAAAACACTCCCATCTCAGGCAGTTAGCCCTTTCAGGATGCTTTCCATCTTCCTCATGACCCTGTTTTCCTCAGCAAAGCAGAAATATGCAAAGATCCTACAGCTTTTATATCCCAGGCAGGAGAACCCTACAGAGGGTTTTGTTATGTTCTGCTTTGAAATAACCTCAAGTTTTGCTACTTTATGACTACTTGCACATACATCAAGTGGGTAAAACACAAAAACAGTCCCTTCTCTTCCCATGAAGGTATTTTATTACACTAGTTTCATTTAATATTTAGCCCATCTAGTCTTGAATTCTTAGTAAACCCTGTCAGCACCTCTCATCAATGTGACTCACGTAAGCCTTGTGTATGCACTTTTTCCAGTTTAAGCAGAATTCTTAATTCATTTCTCCCATTCTAAATAAGCATTGCAAATAAATGTCAACCAAAAAAAAATTCTGGGCAAATTAGGTTTGTGCCCTGTATAATACTAAGGTTTCGGAATGCTACTTATGTTCACAGCACATGACCAGGTATTCCCACTCATTTCTCTTTTTCAAAGATACCCAATGAAAAGTGTTTTGGGTAAGAAGAAAAGAGACTTCTCTGGTTTCTGTACAAGGTTACTTCATAAGCAATTGTTTGGCAATAATTTACTTTCCTTAAGAGGAATTGCACACATTCTGATTCTTCTTTTCAGGTGCTAGCCAGGCAATAGAATTCAGTTACTTTAAGCCACTGCAGATGACAATAGGCCAACATATTTCTTCTGGAGCTTTGTATTTGGGGGACACAAATATCTCTGCAACACTGAAAGCAAGTAAAACAAGCAGCCACCGTTGTGCCCCTTCACCAGGCAAGCAGCATATTTGTGCTACACGTGTGCGCAGAGATGGAAAGGGCAAAGTGCCATAAAGATGGATAATTTACTAAAAGCCATTTTAGTGATCTCTGAAGGGGCCACCTCTCTAACAGCAATACACAGAACAAACATGCACAGGGACACCTGGTGCTCCCAACCCACAAGAACCTTCCACACATGCGAAACAATACTAAATATGTCTTAGGAAGAGGGTGGTGGGAGAAAGAAAATGCTGAAATTGTGGCTTTTCTTCTTCACTTCTTTTATCTGTACTCTTTCATTCTCTCTCTGCCTTCAATACATACACCAGGATTTTTTCCTTCAATAGATCAAGTTCCCCTTTAGTTAAAGGGTGTCAAAATTGTCTAGTTTTGCATTCCTGTATTAAGTCTCACTATACACTTTCACTAATACCATCTCACTCTATATTTTATATGACACTTAGCAAGGCAAATCACATCAGATTGCACCTCCCCATAGGGGAAAATAATTTTAAATAATAGGAGATGAACAATTACAAAGCAAAGAACAATTAGGTATCATGTCCTTGCTCACAGTTCCTTTTTTTTTTTTTTTTTTGTATCTCATAGATGTGTGAGAATTTTACAGAGGGGAAACAAATTTCAGAGGGAAACAAAGGCAAGTATCAAAGTGAGTGCACCTCCACACAGTTGTACCTACACTCTCACCAGACCCCTTCTCTCCATCCCCCCTTCCCCCCAGAGACATGCTGCCTCCTACTCCTTAATTCCCATTTCTCAACAATAACACCACTTAATAGTCTCTTATTTCAGCAGCCATCCCAACTACACACAACATTAATGCCTTAAACCCACAGAGCACAAACATACTTCTTTTAAACAAGAGCCTATGGAACAAGACTTAGACATGTTTGAAAGCAGATCAAGTGAACATCGACAATCTTAGTCCATTCAACTGTTTGAACTCAATACCTATGGGATAGAAAGCAAATGGTCTACCTTTGCCACTCTTAAGAACATGCAAAGAGCAAATGCTTGTTCATTTTCTGCGTTCTAGGTCTGTACTGCCATGCTGGCTACCTGGAACAAGTCCCACCACAGGTGCAGAGTGTGCCAACACCCACCAGCACCGAGTGCTGGTACCCCCCAGGGCTGCCTCCCAGCTTGTGGTGCCCCAGCTCTGACAGCTACATGTGATGCCACTGCAAACCCACTCACCAAAACAACCCCTCTTCTCCCTGAGCTCCAAAGAATGGCACAAAGACAAAAATTGTCAGCTCTCAGCCTTACTTCACTGACAACCCAAACTGAACATAGACAGCTGGAGATGAAATGTTAAGAAAAACCACACAGCAAAAAACCTTCTATGGAGTGTGGGTAATGCCATACAGTAAGAAATGAGTTCTGTGTGAAAAGTCCTGACAGGAACAGCCATAGAAACAAAGTTAGCAACTCTTATAGCCAAATGGAAAACTGCTGGTAATCAACTGAATTTACAGGGGAAGGAAAAGAGGTGCCTTATTATTTACTCTGCAGCCAGCAAAATAAAAACAGGCAGGGAAAATCCCACACAAAAGCTACCCCCACACAGAGTACATTAGTTTCTCCCCCTCGGGTTGCTTCAAGTAGCTGATGCTTGGGCACAACAGAGTGAATCAGTGTTTTTAACGCTCTTCTAGTGGGAAGAAATTTTTAAAAAAAGCAGCCAAGTTTACAGGAAAAAATAAATAATCCCTAACTCTCAGTTCAGATCAGTGTGGTTGAGGGAAAAAGCAGTAGTTTTCTAGTTACAGGGAGTAGGAGGGGGAATTGTCACTATTTTCCTTATGGTAAATGGAAGTAATGATACAGACTGAGCCACTGGAGTGGCTTGTCCTGCAAGAGGTGCTGCAGTCTCTGCCTGCCCCACTCTTCACAATTTCTTGGACTTAAGCAATCTTTTCACTCTAGATTGTTCACATTTCATTCCTGAAAATACCTCATGAACCCTAGTAAGTCGATTCAAATAAAACTTATTGAATGGACAATCTAAGCCATCTTCACCTATAAAATTTTAGCTGTATACACTCATGCAGTTGTATATCTCAGCGTGCGTTTTCCTAAATAGTAGTTCTGATAAATAAAAAAAACAAAGGGTCACACTACCTACCTAAAATGAAAGTAGTCTGAATTTCTTTCAAAAACAAACTCAGGTTCAGTTAACTGATAAACAGCAGCGTTTAAATCCCTTAAAAAGTATTTAATTTCTAGTATATATTACATGGCACCCTGATGGCACTGTTACTACATTTTGTCAAATCAAGCCATTAGCTTGTGAAACAGCCAGTTCATCTTGAACTTACCTAGCAGAAGAAATGAGAAGGGTTTCAAATACTGACTTGTTAAGAAACATCACCACTTTTTATTTCTACACACCGATCTGGTCAGCACAATACTTGAAGAGGAAATGTTATTGCTCCAGTTCCAGACCCAATTCGGCAATTCAAGCAGACAAAACTTGGCTAAGCCACAGGCAAACTGCAGCAATACTTCTCTTTGTGTTGACTCGTTTAATCCCAGACCCAGATTTAAAAGCAGTCTGTACTACTGCTCAGAATACGGATTTTCCATAAAATTTAGACAAAGAAAATTTTTTCTCAAAGCTCACGCAAGACATAATAGTTGGCTCCTAACTACACTTTCCCCCTTTCATCTTGCACGTACAGCCCAGCAAAGCGGCCGCTTTGGAGAGGTGCATTATCTCAGCATTCAGAATGAAAATATGACTCTTGGATTACCTCACAGATCCCTCTGTGCTGATGATCAAATTTCCTACCACTGCCTGCAAAACATGGGGTTTGTTTACTACCTCTGACCGGGGCGAGCCGTCGGAAAGCCGTGCGTGGGGCCAGCACCGCCGTGCAGCTCCGAGCCCAAAGCCACCAGCCCACCGAGCTGCCCTCCCCTTGCACAAGTAACTCAAGCACTCTGAAAGAATCTGCAGCTTTGTGAATGGACTGATGGCTCCACAAGTACAGCCGGAAGATTTATATGGGCACCTCCAAATCACATCGTGCAAAAAAGGCAAATCAAGCAGCGTAAGCCCAGCTGCTGCTCTTGTGTTTATGTGGATTACCTGGATAGAAGGCTCTCACCTGTTATCATCTGCTTTTGGATTTTAGCCCAACAACTCTTCACATCATTAATTAAACTAAAAGCCTATATTCATTGTTTGTGAATTCCCTTGAGTGGACCATAAAGGCATTTTTAAAAGAAAATTCTGAAGATTCTGCCATTGCCATATTAACGTTGAATTTCTCATTAAGAAGGAAAAAACCTTTCATTTTTCAGGTGTTGTTAACAGAAAAGGCTGTTACAATTTTTTATTTTTATTAAAGAATTAAACACTGCTTTAAATCTAAGGGGAAGTTTAATGTCCTTCAGAAAAATGGGCCTATCTTTGTGTCTTGTGACATTTATGGTTTGGTTGGGTTGGTTTTGTTTGGTTCCTTCCCCTATTTTTGGGGTGGCAGTATATGTTGTTTTTTCTAAATGCCACATTCTCTCCCTCCTCCTCTGAGCAGGGGTCTCTATTCCTTTAACAACTGTACTATGGAGCTGATTTTGTTGACCAAACTTTTTCAAACTATGGTCACTTGTCATTTATTCCCTCACCACACAACTAACTTGCAACGAACTGGGATGTGGATAAAAGTGAAAACACTCATGAGGTGCATAAAATATTGAAAATAATCACCTTTAAAAGCAAAAGGACTTCTAAGCATGTAAAAATATTTTGTTTACTTAATATCCTTAATGGAACACTGCGCTCAGCTTTTATCTTTCTTCTCCCCACCCCTCGTTTTCTTCAGCCACCAAAATAGCCAAAGGCCTCTTCTCTCCCATCACCTGTTTTCCCAGTGCCCACAGGGCACTGCCACTTGGAGCAGCCACTGCTTCCATTCTGAACCAGCTATGAAAATCTACATCAGCTGTAAGAAGCAGCCCCAGACTGAAATTTGCATAGGGTTCCCCTGCAGTATGTGGCCACATAAGGAGCTAGGGAGCAGCAGGTTACAAAAAAAAAAAAAAAAAAAAATCATTTCTCTTCACCTTTTTTTTTTTTGTAATTTCCACTGAATTCATCTCCTTTAAAGAACCCAAGCAGCAAAAAGGAATGGTGAAGGATACTTCAGAGTCTGAAGCAAAAAAAGGTACCAGGACTGCAATAATTAAAAAGCCAAGAAGATACTTTGTTCTAAGTAGCTGCTGGGCAAAGCCTCATAGTACTTTTATTTTGTACTTCTTCCCTACTACCATCTCTTACTCACCAAGAGTTTGCAAAC
This sequence comes from Haemorhous mexicanus, assembly GCF_027477595.1. Classification (NCBI taxonomy): domain Eukaryota; kingdom Metazoa; phylum Chordata; class Aves; order Passeriformes; family Fringillidae; genus Haemorhous; species Haemorhous mexicanus. The sequence continues at coordinate 32,277,849 of NC_082341.1, forward strand.
CAGTTAGAAATCCAATGGAAATAAGTAACACGTAGCACATACTATGTAAAATTTTGGCAACTTTTTTTTGGTATGGGAGGTATGGCACCAGATTAGATCTCATCTAACAATAACTCAGTGATTCACCCTTCTCAGACTGAAATATCCAAATAAAATTAGCAGCACTCGTAGACAAATTCAGTAGCCACCATGCTGCTGAGACCAACTGCTCAACCACGAGCCTGTGTGTGCAGAGAACATCGGAAATGCTTCCCAGATTCCTTACACCACAGCGATAGACAGGGAGTCCAACCTATTTTGGTCTCCTTCAGGTCACACTTAAGTGAAACTGCAGTTGTTCATACGCAATTTGAGTTCACTGTACGCTCCAGATTAAACAAATTCAGTTGTGGGGGGAGGGTGGAAGGAGTGAAGGGGAAACAAAATAGCAAGAGTTGATCCTCCAATACACTTATAACATTTAATTGCAAGATCTCTGTTACAGAGTCTCAGCATTTGCTACTTTTTTTTTTCCTTTGCTATCAAATATCAGACTAAAGACATTCAGGTTGAGAACGAGCTATTTCAGAAGTTAAACTGAGCGTGGCATTAGGGTAGTTGAGGGACTCATCCCACCTCACCACCACCTCACTGTTTACCCCACACATGCAGTTTTTAAAGAAAAGCCTGAAAAGCTGCCTCTCTCAGGCTCCTCTACAAAAACTGACACAAATTAATGTCCAATTCCAAAGAAAGGATCTCAGTAAACAAAGATTCCTGAGGGGCCTAGAAAATAGAAACACAAACACTCATGCTACTGAAAACACCGTCTAATTTCAAAAAGCTTGCCAGCTATAGCTAGAATAAGTGAAATATCTTCTTAGTCTGGTTTTAAGTGTCTATGTGAACTTCAGCTACCATACTGGCTCCCTGATATTTTCAAGTCTCTTCCACGATATAAAAGGATAAAAACAAGGGCAAACTGCTTCATTTAGGCAACTGCATATATATAGGTATAATATCTAAAAATATTAATAGTCCTAGTGCTTAAAAGAACAAAATAAACTAAAAGGAAAATTAACAAATGCACAGAGCAAATCAACACTTGCAAATGTACAGCCACAGATTTCAGGCTCTTTCCAGTGTCTGGAGCCACTCAAAGTATTTAGAGTGTGTGTGTGCACATGCACACATGGCTTTCTCTCTGCATCCACACTGACTGAAACTTCAATTTTTATTACTGTTTTTCAGAAATACATATATTAATAAACTTTGCAAGAGGACAGCTTAGACTGACATGATAATTGAGCATTTGAAAGATACTATGCTCATCATCTGATGTTCCAGCAAAGCCTAACAATGACCTGCAGGTAATTTGCTCACATGACAAAACTTTTTTTTTAATTAAAAATAATTTCTACCTTTCAATCTCAAGCCAAATCAAGAAAAATGTTAAAAGTGCTGGAAAGACAAACTGTTTATTTTAAATCTTCTAGACCACACTAACAGAAAAAAAAGTAGAATACTCCACCAGTTTTACATAAGAAATATCTAGTTTAGTGTAAATTTCCCATTACTTTTAAAATAAGTAAGTCCTTCTGCCTCAATAGCTTCAGTACAATAAGCCTTGTTAACACAAGTCTAAAAGAAATTTTTAAAGTATAAATTGATGCATGCTGTAGCCAAGACTGCACGGATGCCAATTCTCACTTTGATGCTCTAGTCATCCTTCCACTGGTACACGCTGTTGAACTAATGGAATACCAGCAAGAAGAGCACTCAAGTCCTGTTCCTTACTAATGGCAATTCCACGTGGCCTTAAACTGATTAAGTGACCTAAATCAGATGAGATATAACACCTTCACCAGAGGAGTGCTAGAACCCTTAGGGTCTGCACTATCACCACCAAACAGCTTCCCTTCCTTTCTCTTGCCCTGGCAAAACCCAAAAGTCATCAAAAGTGACCACTCTGCTGTTTGACTCGCCATTTTTATGCTGAGTGTCAATAGATGCAGAAATTTGTTTTTAAATGCAATTGCTTGTTCTATATTTCTGTTACTTCTTACTTCTATTATTTGTTATTGAAAAGAGAAAAATTTGGTGTATGGCTTTCAAACATTATTTTAACTTTTTTAGTAATTTTCTCTGAAAGATTCTCCTCCACAAACTCAATGCTATTCACTTGCACAAAAATTTTGTGGAGAGAAGAACACCAAATGAAATTCTTTCATAGCTGTACTTTCAGAAAAATGTAACATGTTATTTAGGAGACCTGCACAGTCTCCCATCAAAAGATTTTATACCCTTGAAGTATAGAATGTGCCATCCTTCAGCTGGTACACAGAACTAAAGAGACACACCTTGCACACATAAGCAATATTTTTTACATTAAGGTGTGATCTAAAGACTGGTTACTGAAGAAAAATTAGCTTTCTAATTGACACATTTTAAGAAGTTAAATTTATGCGGCAATAGCCATACAAATTTTTCCTTTTTTTTTCTTTTTTTTTTTTTTTTTTTTGAGCAATTGGTTTGGTCAGGGTAAGTTTATCTACACTAGTAAATCCTCATGCACAGTAAATAATTTGTACTGCCATAGTTGAAGCATCACAGATCGTGTGTAGAGTCCTTTGCAATATTTTATATTGACTTAATAGAAATGTTGTTAATTATATCTTGCATTAAACTTCATTTTTAAGAATTACCAAAACAATCTTCCGTGCTTTTGTCATAGCAGCTTTGATTAGTGCACACAGGCTTACATAGTATAATATATGAAAGCAATCCCTGAGCTTTCATACCAGGGCTTGATTAAAGCCTTAGAGTATCATTTCATTCTGTTCAACTGGAAAAGTCAACAACTAAAATTCAATTGTTCACTGACTTTAAATTATGCAACATTTCAATTCTACAATTTCTTTCAAAGGGAAGTTATTCTGAAAAATTGTTTCCATATAAGAGGTGTAAGTGTATTTTCTTTAGCAACCTTTACAATTAATATATATTAATTTCTTCTGCATTAGTAATACTATTTTAAAAATCTACCCTGACTTTACGTAGAGGTATATAGAGCAATTATAGGATAATACTATCACCTTGTAAATAATTCCTTCTTTTTTTTAATTTCTTTTTCACAGAAAACAGGATGCAACACCAGGTTTTGAGGATGAATATCACAAACAGCACTGACTTTTTCACTGCAGATTTGAATACACTACCATGACCAGAGAACAAAAAAATAGAGCTTACATTTCTGCACTGGAAAGTACACTCTTTACGTAGCATTTAACATTGACAATGTTTTAGTTCACTTCACATTAAACTAAGCAAAATTGTAATTTTTGATTAGTTACTCTTAAAGAAGAGAAAAGGCTTATATCATGCTACAGCTAACCAGTTAAATCATAAGTATAATTTATAAGTTAATCACCATTAATGTCAAGATTATTTGCATTTAGTAATCTGCAGTTTTCAAAGACGTGGCATATTGCTGGGTATTTAAATTAGGATTATGAGCAAAGTTCATATGAACAAAGATGATAATTCCGACCACATTTAATAAATTATTTAGCAGATAATTAGTTTGAATTTAGTTTGTATACAGATGTGCAAGCTTATTATCACACAAGACAGTAATTACTATCTTATTTTTACAATCATATGGTGCTGATTCATAAACAGAGATACCCAAATTAGGTGGGACTTGCCCCCACAAACCGATTGAGTTGCTTTTACCTGAGAGCACAGTTTAGCATAGTTTAAATATGTCTCTCAAAGCTTCTAAATTCAGCCATTCCACCTGGATACGGATATACCCAACAACTGAGGATTTCAGAACATTTTTTTAAAGACCAGAAGAAAGTTAAAATAGCAAAAAAAAAAAAAAAAAAAAAAAGCTTAAGGAAGACAGTGGTGTTGTAAGGTATAAGTAAGTCATCCTGACAGATATAAGCCATCCTTCTTTGGGGGTTACTAACCACTTTTTGCTAACACTACTGCTTGTGCATCTTCTTCACTCCCCACCATCATCCCCCAAAAATTCTGTTTATTCCAAACCATGCTGGCACCAGCTTTGTGCCTGGAGCTGGACTATGCAACGAGACAAAAGTACCAGTAACAACCAGAACCCGAACTACCAAAAACCCCAAAACAAAGCAACCGCTCCCTCCCCCTCCTCCCCCAAACCTCAAAGACATGCTTTAATACTCCACAGCCTCACACACATTATACACAGAGAGCAAGGGAAGTTCACAGGCCTGAATGTTAGAGGGAAGGGTTCAGGGCATCTCCTCAGCCCCCCAAACCAGGCCAACCTCTCCTTATCTCACCCCAGTCTCAACAGATAAGTGACACACCACAGCCACCTCCAGAAAACTATCACTGCTCTAATGCCATTTGTTCCTCTGAAATTTACAGGCTTTCATCGTGGTAAAACATGGTTGAGTTTTGAACAGACTTTTCCATGCTTTTCCCCTTTTTTTTTACCTTTTACTGCCCTTTTCTCCCAAAGGTACCACCCAAAATGATACCCCTGGTGACACAAGGGAGAACTGTGTCAGAGAGGCTTTCTAGAATACAAAATCACATGTGATTTCCATCAGCAGTGGAAATCTAGTTTAAAAAGTTAAGATTAACTTCAACTTTGATTTGAAAAACCATTTTTTGAAGTGTTCCAGCACAAAACACATCACTGCTATACAGCGGGAGGCTGAAATAACCACACGTGCGGTGCTGGAGCTGAGCAGAAGTCTCAGTTTCACGTTAAGATGCTGAGCTTAGCGTGTGCAAAACCAGTAACAGTCATTCTGGGTGAACTCTGTGGATCAGGTGACGTGAGCCCAAGGGCCAGGAAGAAAAGCAATATACATAAGCTTATTATTTGCCACAGAGGCAGGCAAAACCCAACCGCAGCCAGTGAATGAAATTCTGTGATTTTAGCGAAGCTAGTCAAACACAAAGGTAGAGCAATCCTTATAATTTCAAGACTTCAGTTAATGACAAGTCTTCAAACTGTTTTCCCAAGACTACTTTCAAGAAAATAATTGGTAGCTTCAACTATAAATAGGTTAAACACAATTCTGCTTGTGCTTTGAGTTCAACTGAACAACTGTCATAAAGCCCAGCTGTACCAAGGGTGTGTACACCACTTTTATCTAAAGCTTACCATTCTATGTTAAATGCAGAATTTGGGACATAGTTACATGTCAACAATTACTTCTTGTTTAAGACTAGCCAGTGCAAAAGAATGGGTAGAAATCACACGATTTATAAAAATCCTCAAGTACATGACAGGAAAAAAAAAAAAATTCTGAATAGAGGTGTATAATACATTCTAAATAAATACAAAAGCAGCAACTCTGAGCAAGGCATCAAATAGAACAGGAACTCACCATTTGTTATTAGGACTCAGACCACCACTGAGGAAAAAAAATCTTAGTATTTAATAAAAAAATATCCTCTACTTTTTGACTATTACAACAGTGTGGGGTGTCTGGTTGCATTAGGGGGTGGATTTTTTTTTTTAAGTATTTTAGCAGAATAAGCATTCTGATGGATCTTCAAATGAACTAGTATTAGCAGGACAAGAACAGTTTTACACCATTTCTACCGAGTTCCAGAATTAAACTCTGAAAAGAAATTTAGTAATGAGTGCACTGTATTTTTTTAAAAAAACCAACAGTAAGAGCTGTCCAATTCTCAATTATTTCTCATCCTATGTTAAGAGCTCCTGTGCATGCAGAAAATTCATACAATTAGGTAAAAAACAAGTAGTGAGATACTGCAGCACTTCTCTCAGGCCAATAGTAGTGCCTCCTGATCAGCAGTGGCAGTTTTTAACACTTTTGGTTAGCATAAAACCAAGTTAGGCTGCTGCCCACCACCACCTAGAACTCATTTATATAATCAAGCTCCTATTAACAGAAACCTCACCGTGTGAGAGCTCTTGCTGCTGCTGATCAGCCCCAGCACCCACTGAGATCGATACTGCTCAGAGACACTCAGCATCAAATCCCTCTGGCTTGACCCTGGTGAACAGCTCCCTCTGTACACCAGAGCCATGGTTTTCCATGAAGAAAGATGTGGTTCATTCAGGAATCTTGTTGCCTTGGTAGGAAAGACCCTTGTGCTCTCTACAGCACAGAAGTACATAACTCTAACAAACTAGCAGCTCAATGGTGAGGAGAGCCTGTGCAAGCTGGTGTACAGTTAAGCAAAGTAATTTGAAAAATTATTTCTAAATTAGCTGCAATAGTTCAAGATAGACAATTTTTTTTTACCTAGGCATTACCTGCAAAAGTTTGCCTCCAAACTTTCACCAGAAAATCATTTAAAGCATGTATATCAGAATTCATATTAAAAAAGGATAATATTCACATTATAAATATAATCTATTGCCATAGATTGAACTACTACCTAAATTCCTCTAGTATCCCGTAAATTATGTTTTCCAAGCACTGCTCTAAAGAGACTCTTCTTTGAAATTTTTATTTTAGATGTAGGAGGAAAAATTGCACTATTCTTCCATGATAACCAGGAAGCCACCATCGCAAAAAAATTCCTCCATGTGTATAAACCAAATAATCCACTCTATCCCCAAAAATAAATTTCTGGATTATCTGTTCTGTAAGTGTTTTAAAACTACTGTTTAAAAGACCCAAACAAACAACTGGTGTCTTTTGCCTTTGCTAGATATATGCATTTTCCCTATCAAAGCCAGAGACATTTTGTCAGCTCTGTTTCCCAGGAGTCTCCCTGCCACACACTGGGGATTCAGGATTCCCTCTGATGGCAGGGGAGAGGGGGCAGACAGAGTGCAGGATCAGGCCCTGGGATGAAAGTTGTGTGGAGCACCTGCACAGCACAACTCAAAGGCAGGGATTCCCCCACCCCTCCCCTTGCTCATAGCCAGCCCTCCTGCCCTGATTGTTCCTAGAAAATTAGAACCTGACCTTGATCAATGCATGCTAGATATTTAATGAATAATTCCAAATCCAAGCCCAGCAAGGTTTTTACTCCACCTCTGACTGGTCTTTAACATGAAATTTCAGGAAAATAAGTAACTGCAAATCCAACTAATAACTTAAGCTTATTATTTTTTCCAACAGAAATTTTAGTTCACACACACTGCAGTTCCCTTCATTGGGAATTCTGATTTCTGCACTAGAATTTTTAAGGCTCCATTAAGGTGAAGTAAGCTCCATTTTTTAGGGAAAATGTATAGAACATGTACATTTAACATCTAAAAATTACAAAACAATTTACCAAAACAATAAAACACTTCTACTTTCAAAGAGGAAAAATGTATTAGACACATGGTGTAGACTACATATTTTAAAATAACATTCCTAAAGTTCAGCTGAGCATGAAAGTTAATCTTTCAAAAGTGAACATTCAGCTCCAGTTGTGTTCAAGGGTATTGGTACTTGGGGGGAAAAAAAAAAACCAAGAAAAAAACACTAAAAAAACTCCCAACCTTACTATTTTTATAAATTCTCCAGATATTTTTAGCTGGTTCCTCCTTAAACTGCAAATTATTCTATGGTAATACAATCTTTTAAAATGCATATGTGGCTATATATATACACACACACACAAGAGACACACATATACGTACACATTCTCTTAGAAACTACTGATTGGCGAGAAATAATTCAGAGGCTACAGTCACAAGATAATCAAGAAATTTCAAATGGAGTAAAGCCCTTCCCAGCTGAAGATTCTCCATTTCAAGGCGGTTTCGTTCCTGCACTTAGTCCCATACCCAAGAAGAGTCAAATCCCTCTTGGACTCACTATTTGTGATCTTATCCAAATTTTAACTAAATTAAAAGCACAGAGTACCTCATTTTGCACGTGAGTGGCAGTTTTCCATTCATTCAGACCTGCAAAAGGACAGTTTGAGTAGATGCTGATTCCCCTGCACCATGAGGAGGCAGGCTGTAGGGGAAGCACATGGCTGCTGGGGCTGTGCTGAACAGGAGACATTTTATACTATGGGTTCCTCTTGTGCCAGCTGCCACAGTAATACAAGTCAGCAAAATAACAATTAATATTGTAATTTTTCATTTTGAAATTTCAATGCACTGGCAGGAAAAAAAAATGGAAAACCACCTTTTTTTGGCCCCACTCTTTTACTGCCTTTACACATACAGTATTTTAAGGTTTACTAGGGTCACTTAATATTGATTAATATGCACTTCATTTGCTAAGTATTCCACTACATATATCAAGATTTTTTTCTCTCTGTAAAAATATGTCCATCTTTAAAAACACACTCACAAACCAATAGTGCAGATCTGGAAAGAAGCAAAACCAGGAGATAATGCACAATTACAATTTTTTTATACTTACCACAAAAACACTGGAGCTCTTGATCTCACACAGAAATTTTTCAAAGCCAAATCACATATTCCAGTTGATGACAAGGAACAACTATCACCAAAGTATCCAGATGGACAGACATGCCCAGAGAGGCTGGGTAGCACCAGCAAGCACTGGGCTAACTGGTCCCCAAGCATACCCCCAGCACAGACACACAGGGAGATTTTTGGATGGCACATCCAAGATATTTTCCTCATTTGGACAGCAGAGGTAACACTCACCCAGCAAAGATGCAAGGTGAAAAGGAATTCAAGTGCCTACATTTGACATGCCCAGGAAAAAAAGAATAAAGGAAAAAGTATGGAAGCCTGAGACTAAAACTATAAAATAATGCTCAAATAATTGATTCCATCATGATTCTAAACAAAATAAGGGAAAGTTATGGTTTTATCCTAGCTTTCAACAGTATTTAGCATATAACTTTACATGGTTCTCTATTCTCATTAGAGAATAGAAGAATAGACTAGAGATGAAGAATAGGCCCATGTGGAGATAGACATTTTACATATGAAAATAAAAGTGCATTAAAATATAATGGTCTTGAAACACTCTAGAACTACATAAAGCACCTTGATATTGCTAAATGTACCAAACCAATTCAAACTTTTTAATCCATCCCCTTCTATATACAAAGCATGAAGTTGTCATCCATACTTAAGATTTTAGAGCATTCCATTTTTGCAGGTCCTCTCTATCCATTTATTGATTCTGAATAATCAAATTCCAATAATAGATTTTACTCTTCAATGACAAGAAAAAAGGTCCTGCATCAATGTTGTCTTGTGCCTACCTCACTGGGCTCATGTAAGGATGAACTCACCAGAAGAAAGAGTGTCTAACTGTGGTCCACGCCCCTATGAATTTTTTACCAAAATCCCAGGACAATAAAATACTAAAAGATAACATGACCCTAAGGAGAGGAAAAAGTTTAAGGAGTGAAGAATCTTTTTTGTGAGGTTCCCTGAAGGACTAGCCCTGTCCATGGCTAAGGTGTATTTTAATTCTGTCTGGGTCCCTCTCTCACAGGCATTATGGGAAGCATCACATTTTCTGTTAGGCAGGTAAAACTCAGGCCATTTAAAAACTTTCAGGTCAAAACCAAGCATTTGAAGTCCACCCAGTAGCTAGCCAGAAGCCATAAAAGGACTCCAGCACTGTAGAGTCCTATGCTCTGCACTTAAAAGAGTGACTGAAATGAACACAGCCCCATTTTATAAAAATGCCACCTTCAAGGTCTCAAAAATGTGGAAAATGTTATTACCCCGTGCTTGAAGGGAAAAAAGGGAGAAATGAAAAAAAAAAATCTTAAACATTTCCTGATCATATTCTTACTACCCTTGAATTACACTTCCAAAATGTTATTTTTTATTCTACCCCTTTAAAATTTACCATATCTATGCACAATTTAAAGTCCACTACAAGTATATTTCTCAGGGTACCTTCTGTAAAGGGAAGTTAGCAAAATGAGAACAGGACCAACCTTTCAGGACACACATTTACAGCTGTGTTTCATGTGTTCCAGCTGATTTTTAAAAACTACAGCAAGAACGGATTTTTTTCTTAATTAATGATCAAACAGCATGAGGAACTATAAAAGTTAAATTTCCCACAATGTAACAGTTAACAGGGTTGGTGAAGATTATCTGGTTTTGTCAGAACGACTCATTGTCTGTATAGGTAGGAATAGTCACAACTGGTGTTTCCACTCCAGTTGCAAAATTTCAAAGATTAAAACAAAAAAAAAATCTTCTGTTCACATCTGCAAAAACAAATGTGGAAACAGAATAAAAACTTTAAATCATTATGCGAAGTTTTGCCCTGCACTCTCAGAAACACTAAGTTTGCACACAGAAAAGAGAACAGATACAGCTAAAAAATAGCATATTTTCTAACATGTCTACTTTGACCATATTTCTACCTACTTTATATTTGCAGAATCAAAAACTAAAAATCAATGCCACTAATTTATTATTTTTTTAATAACTATGACCATTGCAGGCACCATGCATACTTTAGCCTCACAAAACCATTTCCCACCTTCTTCTGCACACAGGACGCAAACCCTCATTACACTGAAAATTAGCAACACAATCCAATTCCCATCTAATGGTCACTCCTGGAACACAGGTAGCTGCGAGGGGGACCTGGGGCCTGTTTTCCTCACATCAGCCTTTGGACACCTCAGCATCAGAGGTGAAGCCCAGCTGGCAGGCCATTGCTCCCCCTAAAGAGCAGCATTACCTGTAGGGTGCAGCTCTGTCACTCGCTTCTCCTGCTCCCTTCTCAAACAAATCCCCCAGAAGAGACACAGTGAATTTCTTTTCTCAACAAAGAGCCCTTAAGGTGGGGGGAAAAAAAATTAATCAACCTTCCAACTCAAAAACCACCTCATCATTAGCATGAGTGAGGTGTTTGTGAACATTTTAGGTACCTGAGGGCCCCAGGAGCAGGCAGAGTGGATCAGGTCTGGGTGGGAAGCCCACCTGGACATGGAAGCCAGGCCGGGAGGCTGCGCCAAGCACATCCCCAGGTGCCCAGAGTGAGCGCCTGCCCTCCCCCCTCATTACGCACAAGTGACATCAGGGCCATTTGAATAATCAGATTGCAGCCTACATCGCCTTGTGAGATACCAGCTGCTCCTGGATTGTGCCGAGGTAGTGCCCAAGGCCTCGCACCACAAGTTCCACGTAGGCCATGGGCAGCCACCACCCTCCTCCCGCACCGCCGCTTCCTCGGGAGAGCGCTCATCATCCGAGGGCTGGATGTGACTAACGGTGCCCTGCCTTCCCTCCTGAGCGTGACTCGCAGTCAAAATCATTACAATGCCTCCTCTAACTTTTGCATAAAGTGACCTAAACCCTTAAATATTGCAATAGCCTTCTTCCACACCAAGGGGTCTGAATGCAGAAATGCTGCATTCCTTTGGCATTCCCTCGAGATTTCAATAGTAAGTCAGGAATCTACTCCTGAGCTTATTAAATGCTTTGCACCTCCCCCAAAGTAATTCCCCACCCTTCCATCAAGAAAACCTTGACCAGGGCTCTTTTTTCAACCACAGCATACCTCCTGGTCAGTTTTTTAGATACTTCCAGGGAAGTGGTGGGGGGAGGAAAGCCACACACAGGCTCTCCCCTTACTTCCTTCCACAGCAGGTAGGAAGGCAATTTTGCAAACCTGGGTGTGCCCACTTCAAATCAGAAGATCCAGCAAAGGCTGGAATGCAGTGACTACTGGGCCCAAGAATTTCGCCCTGAATAGCAAGCCAGGCACACTCCATGTCTTCCAGATTCAGCTCAACTTTATGGCAACCCTAGCTGACACCACCTCTTGACCTTCCTTTATGTGACAAGGATATGGATTACCAAACCCTTACCCTTTCCTCCTGTGCACCTCAGCTGTCTCTGGAGAAAGATACCCACAAACTACCTTTGTGAGTGATAATGTACACACTCTGGTAAAAAAAAAAAAAAATTAAAAAATAAAACAACAGAAACCCCCATAAAAATCATTTTTAAGGAGGCTGTGAGCTAGGAGTCTCCACGAAGCAGCCTCAAAGCAGCAGAGGTCAATACGATGTATTGAATAATTTTGTTGCACTACAAAACAACTTTTGCTCTTACAAAGTAGTCATTTGACCAAACTATTAATTGTACTCTCACGCTGAAAGACAGACTTGACACATCCACTTTTTTTTTTTTTAAATGGCGTCACTTCTCCAGCCATATCTCGCCCACTGGAGAGCACAGGGCCCTTTGGAAAGCGCTTCCCGGCCTTACAGCCTGCAAACACACTGGGTGGGCCTGGCCAGCAGCATCCCCCACCACACCCCAGCTGCTCCTACACCTTCCCCTGCTGCAAAAAGATACAAAGACTTCAAATAAGTTACTTTGAATCACCTTAGCCACTTTCACCAACAGTACTCAACATTTGAAAACTGCGCTTTTACATGTAGCTAACATCTCCAAATATGTGCCCAGTAAGCAATGCTTAGAAAAACAAGGGAAAAAAATCTCCAACTTTTTGACACTCTCCTTCCCCCCCTCCAAAAAAAAAAAAAAATTATACATTTATAAAAGGAACAAGAGAGTCACTATTACATATGGAGGCCACTGAATGAATTTTAAGTGGCTCTCTGTATTAGATTTTGGGAGAGGGGGAGCAGAAACAAAGGGGAAGGAAGTACAGCCATGAGAAATACAATTTAATTTTCTGTTAAACAGTAGTATAAATCTGAACTATATCTAATGCATTCCAACAAGATAATGCACGATGAAACAGTGTTTTAACAAATAAGGGCTTTGGGAGAAGCAACACGGGTATGCTGATACAATTACATCTGCAATTTTTTCAATATGCCTATATGCAAGCAACACATGCCTAGAAAAGTGCTTGAAGTTCAGTGCAGAATTCTTTTCAACAAGTTACAGACAGATAAACATTTCTGATAATTGCTAATTCACAAATAGGACACGGCATCCAATACAAAGAATGGACTTTTACACCATTTCAGCTGGCAGCTGAAAGAACAGAAAAATACTTTTAAACACATTAAACAATGATTTAAAAAACAAAAAAAAAATGTTGGGGAGGCACCAGTGATTTTAAATTTACCATTATTTGAGTGTAATTAATTTATTTTCAAAAGCATAAATAGAATGCTCTTTGTGCAAGCTTAAGATTAACAAACATAACAGTAAGTTTATTAGACTAATAGGAAATCATCAATTTTTAAATGTCCCATGGAATTTTCTTCCTAAATCTAAAAGTATATTCCATCTACAACAGTTTTTTTCTATTAAAAAATCTATTAAATGCAGGCTACTGTAGCTCAAAACTATATGCATTGCATATTAAAGGAGAAAGAGGACATACACCATATTAATCTTCAATGAAAAATATCAAATAAATACAACCATAAAGAGTCACATGCAATGAATTTGTCTAGAGAGAGGTTCCCCCTTCCCTTAACTAGAGCAAAAAACCTCCATACTTTCTCAAGTGAAGCTTTCTTCAGACGCTAAACAGATGATCAAACTTCTAATTCTCAAAATACCATGATACAATGCCCATCGAGACAGATAAACCATTAAACCATCTTTTCCAATCAACTATCTTAAAAAGACCACACTTTTAAAAATAATCCTGAAATAGTAGAAGTCCCTTGTAATAAAGTTTCACAGACAGACATACTTCCCAGATGGAATAATGGAGTGCAGGAACAAGCACGTGGAAAGTTTGATCTATTTTTTTTTTTTTTTTTGCTCTCTAGTGCATGCCAGGTTTTCTATCATATAAATATTTGCGAAAGAAGCAGGCTGAATTGCTATAGGCAGCATAAAAATACTACTGCTTTATTCCAAATATTGCTTCTTTACATGAGGCCCAACAAAATTACTGTCTTGCAAAAATTAAACATATATTTGAAATGAAGGATGCATAAATCCTGTCCTTACTGGGAAGGAGTCCTTCTCCTGCTGCTTCTATAGACCAGCTCAAAATAGCGATGATAAAATCCTCTCAAATACAGATGAGATTTCTACTATGTGCCTGTAAAATGCTGCAGATTCCAACATGGCAGGACCAAAAAAAATATAACCACCAGTATATTTACAAGGTGCTTTTTGTTGCTGAAGCAGAGCTCACGTGCTTGCCCGTTATACAGTGCACAACACCACATTTCATTTCCTGCTAGAACACAGATTTTAACTCTTCTCATGGAACTTTAAAATTTAAAAATCTACACAATCATTTGCCATCAAACCATAATAATTTGCTTCTCCCACAGAAAGGTGCCTTTTTTTTAAAAAATAAATTATATAGTATAGCTGCTGCCTGACCAAGACACTACATTATAAATACGTGGGGTGATTCTAGAAAACCTCTCGGATTGCACTGAGTGCACGCCTGTGGGTTTAAGAAAGCGGTCCATTTATCTACAGGGAAGAGAAACACAAACCTAAGCATTTTTCAAATTGCTTCTCACTGGATAACTAAGGGCAAGGGGCGGTGCGGGGAGGGGGGGGCTGGGGGGGTGTGGATAAAAATAAATTACCTTTGTCTTTTCGGGACCGAATGTTCAACTTCTATGAGTTTCCCATGCAGCTCCACTTTACCTGCCGAGAAAAACAGAAAGGGGAAAATATTCGAGCCCGGCCGTGCGTCCCAGTCTCCAGGAGCAGGCTCGTAGGGGTGCGAAGCAGGAAACAGGAGCGCAACACGTTAGCCCATTCATCGGCAGCCCGGGCAGCGGCGGCGGAGCGGGGCCGCGGCGCCCGCGAAGGCGGCACAGCCCGGCGCCCGGGGCCGCGCCGCTGCCGCGGGGGAGCCGCGCTGCCCTCGGCGGGGCCCCTTCCCCCGCCCCGCGCTGCAAACAGCCCGCGAAACGTCGTGTGCGGGAGCCGGGCTCGGCCCCGTCTCGGGAAGGGGGAGCGGGGGCTCCGCCACCCCTCGTGCCGCCAACTTCGGGCGATTTTCTGCGCGGAAGCGGGCGGGAAGGGAGCCGAAGGGAGGCGCGGAGCGCAGCCAGAGCCCATCTCCTCCGAAACAGCCTCTCCCAGCAGACCTGAGCCCATCTCCTCCGAGGCAGCCTCTCTCGGCAGACCTCCGCAAAGCCGCTTCAAGCGAAAATATTTTTTTTTTTTTTAAAGCACACAAAAACAGGATGTCGGGCCGGGAGCCGGCGCTGCTGGAGGCGGTGATGGGTGCGTGAGAGCAGCGAAGAGAAACCGAAATAAATAGCAGGGCAGCGCGGGGCGGGGGGGCAGGCAGAGCTGCCCCCTCCCAACTTTGGAGCAATTCGGCGCCTCGCCCCCAGCCCCGCGGCCTAAGCCAAGCCGAAAGGAGCCTCAGCCCGCTCCGGGGGGAGGCGGCCCCTGAGAGGGGCTGCGGGGGAGTCCAGCTGTGCCCGGGGGGTGTGTGCAGCCGCTGCCCCGCGCAGGGCTCCGCGCCCGCAGCCCGCCTCCGCCTCACTGCACTCACCGCCCCCCCCTCCCACCATTGCAGCGAGGGCCCCCGGGCGGGCAGGGCTGGCCGTGGGGCTTGGAAAAACATGGGAACGGCCGCGCCGCGGGTCCCTGGGCCCAGGCTCCCGCCCCTCCCCGGCCACTCCCGGGGGGCCGCCGCCGCGTAAGCCCCGCGCAAAGGCTCCACGGGAAGGCCGGGCGGCTCCGGCCGCGCTCGGAAAAAAAAACAGTTCCCACCTCACCTGAGGGCGGAGGGAAGAGGAGCCCCCTTGGCCCCCCTCAGCAACCCCCAGAGCAGCGGCGCGGCCCAGGCCGCCGCCGCAGCCGCTCCGCGGCCGCGGAAGAGCTCGAGAGGCGGGAGCCGTCGGGGCTGCGGGGAGAGGGCGGGGGTGGTGGAAGGGGCCGCTCACCTGAAAGTGCCTCGATGGCCTTCATGGCCCAGCTCTCGTCGGGGCAGTCCACGAAGGCGTACCCCGTCTTCACCAGGAACTGGCCCGAGAAGGGTATCTTGGAGTCCTTAAAGAGACTTTCCAGGTCGAGAGGGCTGACGTTCTCGCCGAGGTTGCCGATGTAGAGCTTGTTCATCTTCCTGGCGGCTCGGGGAGGCGCGCACCGCGGGCTGCAACCCTCGTCTTGCGAGAGGAGGTGGGGAGGAAGGGGGAAATAAAACAAAATGCGATGGAGGAAGGAGAGAGCGAGAGAGAGAGACAGGGAGAGGGAAAAAAAAAAATCAGATCTGCAGCTTGTGTCCCTCCCTCTCTCTCTCGGGGTAAAAAAAAAAAAAAAAAAAAAAAAAAAAAAAAAAAAAAAAGGGGAAAAAAAAGAAAAAAAAAAAAAAAAACGTGGCCAAACGGGAGCCCTAAGTGCCTGCCGTGCTACCCGGGCGCATGGGGGGCACGGGGGAAACACCCAGCGCCGGGGCCGCGGATGGCGGGCTGAGAAGAGGAAAAGGAGGAGGGGAGGGGAAAAAAAAACTACTTTTTTTGTCTTGCCCCCAAGCCCCTTTGGCAGCAGCAGGCGGACTATGAAAATGTCACACTACGTGCATGCAGGCGCCGCCTCTCAGTATTAAAAAAAAAAAAAAAAAGAAAAAAAAGAGAGAGAGAAGGGGAGGGGGGAGGGAAGGACGGAGAGAGAGAAAAAAAATTACTTGAATATTCCGGCTTTTTGAATGAGCCACGTGTTCAAACTACAAATCAACTTCTCACGTGAGGAATCCCAGCTCTTCAATTAGCGAGTGGATGGGGCGCACACACACTCACGGAGGAGGAGGAGGAGGAGGAGGATGGCTGGGGTGAAGGACGGGGAGAGGGGTGGGGGGAGGCTGGACAGGACAGGACAAGTTTAGAGAGGGCCGGAGGGCGGGGGAAATGGAAACCGGAGTTGGGTGGGCTCCGGTCTGCGCCGCCTCTACCCTTCCGCGGGGGGAGTTCGCTCTGCTCGCCCCCTCCGCCCAAAAACGGCTGGGCGGCCGCACCTCCCCCCGTGTGAGCGGGGTGTGATCCCGGGGAGGGAGGGGAAAAGGCACCGCAATGCCCGCCCCCCCCTTCCCGCTCCTCCCCCGCCGTGCCAGGCGGTGGGGATTATTCATCGGGGTCGTGCCTGGGCGATCCCGTTCCCCGGCAGTATGGGCTGGGGGGAGGAGGAAAAGGGAGAGGAAAAAGAGGGGGTGCGGTGGCGGGGGGAGGCGGCCGGGGAGAGAGCGGGATCCGCTCCCGCGCAGCGCCGCCGCGGCTGCGTGCTGGGGGGCTGTGGGGCGGGGGCGGGGGGGGTCCCTCTAGCCCCGGAGGAGCCCCATATGGTAATGATCCCGCAGTACTCGCGGTGCCCCTTGAGCTGAGTCTTACGGAAAGGCGAAAGAGGGGGAGAGGGAAAAGGAAAAAAAAAAAAGACAAAGGGGTAGAGGAGAGTTGGGGGATGATGAAGAAGAGAGTCCTGGGGCGAGGGAGCTGCCCGGCCCGGGGAGGGGCGGGGGGGCCGTGCTCCCTTCCCATCTGGGCCATGGTGGAAGGCGTGGGGGGAAACGCGAAGGCACCGTTGCCCTCGGCTGGTAACGGCACACAAAGGGATTTGGCGACCCCCCCTCTTTTCCTCCCCCCCTCCCCCTGCCCGGTCTAAGGAACCATTCATAATTCTCCACATTCGTACAGATACAATGGTGGGCTTGTGGGGGAGGGGTTTGGGGGTGTGGAGCCTTTCCAGTGCAAACAAAACGTTGCCTGAAGATGAAGAAAGGATACGGAAATGAAAGCCAGCACTGTGTTTAATATAGCGATCTAGTAGGTTTTGTTTAATAATTCAACGCACTTTAGCCGAAGGTTTCATTTATTCCGTGGTAGGCTTCTTGTGGTGCGTTTTAATAGGTATATCCATGGAAAATGGTTAAATACTTTTATTAGTGAGCAGTGACTGGATTTCCACATGTCCTGTAGTATGTCTGGAAATCTCTAGTAGAGAAGAACGCTTCCTAGCTTTGTGCCTAACTTCTAATAAGTATACAATTAAAGAGGGGTGGTTTAAATCTCCTTGGAAGCCGTGCAGGGGTCAGGCTTTTGTTACGCATGCTGCGGCCGCCGCAGCTCGGCGATGGTGGTGGTGGTACCCAGCGCTCAGGGGGTGAGTCAGCCGCTGAAGATTTCTCTTGTGGTGGTATGATGATGCAAGGAGACATGGCTCACCATGAGGCTGGAGCCCCAGACCATTGTGAAATCGTCAGGGGCTGGGGGAATGCTGCAGTAAGTTGGAAACACGGCCCTTTTGTTGTGCGCATCCAAGCGGCTGGTTGACCAAAACCCTAATATTTGTAATTTCAACCCATTGTTTAATCTCAGGGTTATTTTAATGAACTTTTAATTGTCAGGTTGTGATTGAGGAAATCGAGTGTTTTGTGTTTCACTAATCAGAATTTAATCACAACTTCCATTTTGTAGGAAATTAGCAAATAATTATCTTGGGGATAGAGAGATTTTTTTTTTCCTAGGGATTTAACCTGTTTATGACTTTTTGATGCTGCATGTAGAATTCTTTCCTAAATGAATTTGTATTTCATAACACCACTCTGCTTAAAATAAATAATTGCTTATCTAAGTTAAAAGCAGCCCCCTCCAAACAGCTGAATTCTTAGTTAAACTTGTGAAAGGAATTAGTCACTATTCCTGCAGATTAATTGCATTCTTTATAAATTTGATTTGTACTGCATCTATAAGGCAGGCTGCATGTGCTCATTTCTAGATGGTTGGTGTATGGCATTATCTGGTATTTCTTCCTAAATTGCTAAACAGGGTGCATATATTTAATTTAATATTCAGGTCTGAAAATCTGTTTAGTTAGAAGATTTCTTTAAGAAATGAAGATTGAATGTTCATGGTAACACTATGCATCAGTTGTCCAACAACATCATAAACCGCTTTGTAATCAGACGGTTGGAGGGAAAAAATTCCCCTTACTTATTAGCAATCCCCCCCTCTTTTTTTTTTTTTAAATATTCTGAAAACCTCTTGCTAATAAGCTGAAATATTTTCTGTAAATCTAAATAATGTATAGCTTTGTTTGTTAAGAAGTGTGGGTTGGTTAGTGGTTTCAAGAGTAATTCCAAATCTTGAATGCCAAAAAAGGCAATTCAACAACAAAAATTGGTTCCTGTTGCCTGACAAATCTCTGCTTCCCTGAGCAGATGAATATAGCTCAGACCAGTTGGGCACCCCCAAATGTTAATGTTATTGAGAATCTAGCTTTAAAATTTGAGACGTATTTTATTTTGGCAGTCACAAATCAAATGCGTGAGCACACAACAGAGCATTCCCACATCTTGATGGATTTTATTTACTTCTGTAAGAAAAGGCATTATTAAAAAAATTAAATTTTTTTCTGTATTTCATTTGTTTGTGTTTATTGCCCACAGAAGCCAAGAAGAAGTTGAAATACTTACATAAATATTGCACACAAGGAAGCACAGCCAATCTTTAATTAGCCAGGGCTTTTACGACATTCTGCCGTTTAGAATTAAAACTCAACCATGTGCTTCTCCCCACCTCCGGGTGAGAATCCGAGGGCCTCCGCCGTGTCCGTCCCCCCTCTCGCACGGCCAGGGGCGGGCAGGGCGCTCCCTCCCTGCCCCCTCCCGAGGCCCGGAGCTCCCCCGCTCCGCCGGGCTCGGCGCACGGTGGGTGGGTAGCACGTCGGACCGCCCGCAGCCCAAATATTTCCCATTAATTTTCTTTTTTTGGGCTCGGCTGGGTTTTGGTTTCGTGGGGATTTTTTGGACGGCGGCCGCCCACAGAAGGCTCCCGCGTGGGCCGCTGGCCGGGGCGCGGAGGGCAGTGGGGGCCGGGCGGCCGGCGCGGGGCGCGGCGGCGGCGGGCGCTCCCCTCGGGCTCCGGGCGGCCGCCGCCACGACGGCGGGGACACCGCCCCCCCTGCCTCCGCCTCGGCGGCGCGGCTCGGAGACGCCGGTCCTCGCGGGGCGGTCACCCGCGCCGACGGGACAGGACCGGACAACCGCGCTGACCCGCCCGGCCCCCGGCCCGGCCCTGCCGCGCCCCCTGCCTCCGTCCACCCGTCCATCCTTCCGTCCGTCCGTCAGTCAGTCCCCCTGCCCGCCCTCGCCTCGCCGCCATCCCCGGGGCGCGCAGCCCCCGCGGGCGGCCATAGCCGCTCGTAGTAAAGCGGCGCGGCGGCGCCGCCTCCCATTGGCTGCGCCCTGCGCCTACCAGCGCCGCCCGCTGCCGCGGCGCGGCCGCCCATTGGCTCCCGCGCCGGCCCCCGGGGCGCGTGGCGCGAAAGCGGCGGCGGGGGTGGCGGGGGCGGGGAGGGGAGAGCGGAGCGGAGCGGAGCAGACGAGACGAGACGGGCGGGGGGCGCGGCGCCACCGGCCGGGGCAGGGCAGGGCCGGGATGGGACGGGAGAGCCAGCCCGCTCCCGCCCTCCTTCCCTCCCGGCGGCGGCCTGGGGCTTTGTAAGGCGGTAAGTGGGTGCCACGCCGCAGAGGTGCCGGTTCCGGGGGCCGCCCTGCTGCAGCCGTTCCGGGAGGGCCGGCGAACAAAGGAGCGGAGGCGCGCGGCTTCGTACGGGCACGGGGAGCGCGGCCGGCGCCGCGGGATGCTCGCACCGGGAGCCGCGGGATGCCCGCACCGGGAGCGGCGCAGTGTCCCCGGCCCGGGGTAGGCGGCGGCCCCTCGCCGCCGGAGCGATCCGCGCTCCCGGGCATGGAGCGCCGCTCCCGGGGGTCCCGCCGCCCTTCCCGAGACGCGCACCGCCGGTCCGCCCGGGCGGCTCGTGGAGGCGGCGACGGCTTGGTGCCGGCGGCTGGTTCCGCTGCCGGGGCTGGGAACGGTTCGGTTCGGCTCGGCTCCCCCGACACCTGGGAGGCTGCCGGGGCGGGCCAGGGCTCGGCGCAGCGCCGGCGGCAGCACCGGGGTCCGTCCCGCTCCGCTCCGGCTTGGAAGTTTCGATCATAAAATGCTACAAAAGTCGATGAATCGGCAGCGGAGAGCGCGGCGGTGCCGGCGTGGAATGAAACAAATAAACCGCACGATGCATCGGAAGTTTTAGAGCTTGAGATAAAACAATGTAGCCAGCTCTGTTCGAGTTTCTTTCCAATAAAAAAGAATTACAAAGAGGTTAGCTGTCTGTGCTCTTTTGCTGACCGGAAAGTTGCAGGAGTTCTTGATTTTGTAATGCAATGTGATCACAGTGTTACTGCAGTAAAATAATACAAACAATTCCTAAATAAGTAGTCCGGTGTATGAAAGGTGGTGGCTGTGGCTTAGAACGAATCTCTTCATTCTGATTTGAAAGTAAGTATTTTTTTTTTCCCATTTTGTCCAGGGACCTCTTTATTCAAGTACTGAATGCTAGGTGTATCTTGTTTTCATCTTTCAAACAGATATTTGCAAACAGATCTTGTAAAATAAAAATCTGATCACCTACATTTTGATTACATGAAAATAATTAACAGTCTTTATATATATTATATATAATACATAAACTTTTCATCAGTGTTCACTTCACTTGGCACAGCTGGATTTAAAATGGGATTTTCAAAGGAGAGCTTAACCATATTTCGGGTCGATATTTGAAATCTGATATCTTTGCAATTGTGCTGGAAGGAGCATGTAGAAAAAATATAAATATATCATATATATTACAGCCAGACAAAATTAGAACTTTATTTGATCAAGTGACAGGAATAATTGCCAATATGGCTTCCTCCAGCTAAAGAATATTTTGTGGGGCTTTTACAAGGAGTGAAGAACTGAAAATGAAGATGCTATTTAAGAAGTAAAAGTGTTTCCCACTAGTGAAGTGTGGTTTAACTTGTTTCAGATGGGGTTTTGTTCTGGTTTTGTTTTCTTACAATTTAGAGAAATCAGAATATATTTCTTGTTAGCTCCTCCTTTCATCAAGGAGATCTTTTGCCAAGAGGAAAAAAATATCAAGTAAGGGAGTAAAATGGGGCAGCAACCCAAGCATGAAATCCCTTTGGCGAGAACAATGAGACCCTCCTCTCCAGAATCTGTTTTGCCTTACTGGTACGATAACGATGTTTTCAGCTAACACTATCGTAGATCTATTGTGAATTCAGCCCCAGGACCTTCCATATCTTAAAATTATAGAGAAGGAGTGTTCAATGTGCTTTTTAATACCTGGAATTGGTTAGATTTTGATGCCCAGATTTCCTTCCAAGTAGCCATTATTTTTTACTAAGGATATATCCCCTCCCTTTTTCTAAAAAACGCTAGTATAGTGTTGGCCTTTGAAGACACTCTTCAGCAATTTGGTTTTAATATTTTAAAATATCTTAATTTTGATACAAATTAGTTTTTTTGTTATATTTAGGCAAAAATTTAATATGGTATCTGCTGAAGTTTCATACTTTACTTTTTTTTGTTTTGTTTTAATTTGTTTTAATAACTTAAAATACCTTTGTTCTGTTGCTGGATCCAGTTCAGGCAATCGTTTGGTCTTTTACAAATTTCATCAGGAATAAGCATTCCAATTTCAATGTGACATTCATGAAAAGAGCTGTTTAAATTGGCCATTAATATGTATATCCTTTGAAGAATGTGGTCACGAATGTTTGTATTTAAAGTGTGTTTTCCCACTACAATATCTGTTCTGTCATTTGCTATGTATTATTTTTCTCAAGATCAGAAACCATCCTAATGTTAATTATAGTCATGTTTTTGTTTCCGGTCTGTTTCTTAAGAAGACTGAATACTTGGATCTCTGAATTGTGGATTATATGGCAATTTAAAACTACCTGTGAAACTGAAGGCTGAGCTTGTGGGATTGTTGGCCCCTCCTGCAGACATTAGTGCTTAGATATGAATGATTTCGTTAGGACATTTCAGTTATTGTTTATCTGGTCTAAAATAAATTAGGTTCAGTCTTTTGTGTTTCTCATTAAAAGTGCACCATGTAACTATTTCCTTTGCAATGGGTTACTTTTAATATATTGTACATGGTTTTGGTATTAAATGCTAGGGGAACTTTGTTTGCAAGAGATCTGTTTGGGTAGGTATTGTCACTATAATAAAATGGCTGGCACAATCTTTTTATGTACAGAAATCTCCATATTTCCCCCCCCAAGTTATGGTTTTCTGACAGTTAAATGGTCAATGAAGCTTGACTGTATTATTTCTAAAACATTTTGTGTAGAGTCTAGCTATTTCCCAGAGTAAGGTGAAATAACTAAAAGTTCTACAAAAAAAAAAGTATCTAAGTAGTAGAAGAGAGACCTGTAAAACAAAAAACACCCTGCAACCCCACAAGGCAAAAGCTGTGAAAATAAATAGAAGCCTTAGTCTGATAAAATTAAAGTGCATACATATAGCATTAGTTTCATGCTAATTAATTCCTGTTTTAAAGCTAAATTTACATCTCAATTGGGCAATCCTTGATACAACTGGAGGCACACAAACATATCTTAGACTAAGTAGTTGTTTCTACAAATTTCAGATTCAAGTTTTTCTTCTAGAAATGTTTTTGGTTTCTTTAAAGTTTTGCAACAGTAAACAGTTTATCTGAGCTTTTAAATGCTCTTAAAATACTACTCAAACCAAAGTTAGAAAATCGAGTAGGAAAACATGAAAAAAGTGATTTATTTAGGTAAACCCAAGCCTGCAAGGCTAGTTTGAGGCTTTTTTATGCAAGCCTGTTTTGAGCCCATTGTTTGAACGTATAGTCATGCTGTAGGAGTGGGGGCTGAGCTCACAGAATGCACACTAACAAAGTACCGTAATGGGGTCACAGAGGCCAGAGAAAAAATTCAGCTTTCTTGCATCAGACCTGTGATAAAGCCCCAGCCTGTATGTAAACAGTGAAACATTCTCACAGGCAACAGCTAGAGGCAAGGCTAATACCTGCCTTATTTGCCTTAAGTTAACAATGTAAAAAATATAGTTAAAGCTGCATGACCAAAGAAATGACAAAATGCGTTTCTTTTCGTTCTTTGGGTGGGAAAAAAAATGTCAATTGCATGTTTCAATCTACTTTCTTACATTGAATGATGGCTGCAGAAAAATTCAAAAGTGTTTGTGCCCCTTTGTTTTAGTCATGTGTGGATTTCTAATGTTAATATTCAATGCTGAAATGCTAATTTTGAATTGAAATATGGTTCTAGTCAAAATATGATCCTAATTTCTTTCAAAACAAAAAACTCCAAATATCTGCTTTATCATCAATGAAACACAGATGCAAAGTAACTTAATTGAATTCAGTGTTCAAATTGCTTAAGTAAACCCTGAAATTTACACAATTTTATTTAAATTTCCTGCAGCTTTGACAAATTCATAAAAATAGAGCTTTCTCTCCTGGAGTAGAAATAAAAATAATCAAAATAATTATATCACTGTTTGTAAAAGGGTAATAATAAATGGGGATGTTTCATATCAGTTATATAATCTAATAATTCGATTAAATATAACTTTTTAATTTTTGTTGCACCCTTTTAATACTGCCTTAAGCTTTAAGATCTAAAACTCACCCAGGAACTGCTAGTTTTGGAAGCTCAGGTTTTTAGCAAGTTGTGGTTATTTACAGAGAGAACAAGTGTGGGCAGGGGGAGTTGAGCAGTGGAAGTAGCAAGACAAGAGTGTTTCCTGGCTCCACCAAGCCAAAGGCCAACAGGTGCCCCCTCAGTTCCTTAGGAAATCTCTCCCTGGCCTGGCTAAAGGTTACACTCCTGAGCTGCAAAGGGGATTTTCAGTTGCTGGCTTTTGAAGAAAGAGAACAAACCAGATCAGCTTTCTGGATGCAAAAGCTGTCAACCTAATTTATGGTTTTCCCCGTGTCCTGTAAATAACTTTCAGAGGTTCAAAACAAACTTCAAAGGTGGTTCATGGGTGTATTCCAATGAGAAGCAGCAAAATGTCAAGTTTCAAAGTTCAGTTGTCTTAATAATTAGAAAAGAGGGAACAACCCTTTCTTTTCCTATAGAAAAATAAAGTTTACCCCATATATATTTCCAGACAGCTTAGAAACTCTTTTGAGCAAAAAGAAGGAAAAAAACCCCAAAAACCTTGACAAACTGTAGCCTGAGGGAATATTTTGTTTTATCTATAAATTATGACTGAAAAAAAGGAGTGAAAAATAGATGAGATTTTTATACCTGAAATCCCTACAAGAACCCTATTGTACAGCCAGACACTGTTTCCATCTGCTGCAGATAAAGTTGCCATTGATTTCGTTTTAGTCTTGTACAAAATGTTGGGTGTTTCTTTGTTGGTTTGGGTTTTTTTCTTTCACGTTGGACACCTTGTTGCAAACCTACAGCATGAGACAAATCTGTGCAGGCATAGTCTCATCCTAAATCTTCTGTGGAGCCTGGTGAAAACAAGCCAGGACTTGCTTTGCAGTTCTGAAGTTGTAGGTCAAGCAGCAGAAAGCTCTGAACACCTTTGAGTTCTGCTTATCAAATGACTATTTCTGGTTGTAAACATCACGCTTGAAAAACTCATGTTCAAATTTTAAAAACATACACAAAATCTAGAAACTTTTTTTTCAAAACTGATGAATTTCTAAGCTAATAATCCTATAATTTTGTTTTGTATCTGCATTATACTTCAGAAGTGTATAATTTTTCTACTGTACTAATAAACATTGCTAAAATGTTTATTTTCTAATTTTTTTTTCACAAATGCATTTTCTGATAAGTTGGTTTTTTAAAAGATTTTCTAATGCCCAAACCAACTTAATTGATTATATCTTTATTATTTTTATTATTTTCTTTTTATGCACTTTAGGGATACAAACAATTTAGAGTCCTGAAGAAGTATATCCTAGATTAGAAAATGACCTTTAAAAAAAAAAAATCAAGAAATGCCAACAACATATTAAAATAAAAATAGTGTTTGGTTGTGTTGGTGTGAGAGGTGAAGACTTCCTTGGAGTTAAATACTGAAGACAACGCTTAGTCTTACCATGGTATCTATTATTTTCCATAACTCTTTTTGTACATGATCCCTGAAATAAATTGGGAATAAGCTTTAGATATGTGAAAACACTGTATTCCTGACTGCATTAGAAATCCCTGTCAATGACTAACCAAGTAACAGATGAAAACCTTTCCTTGTCTTGGAATGAGGACCTGCACTATGGCTAGTTGCTGTTTTAAACTCTGATCTAGGTGTAACTGAACTAAACAGAAAACAACACTGAGAGAGAATATTTTAACACAATTTTTAAAACTCGTTTCAGCTCTGGCCAATGTTGTCTCCTAACAGTAAGGAGTTGTCCTAAAATAAGAATGGGCTCCTTTCTAGCAAAATTCTTCTCTGAAGAAGTTCAACAGTTCTCAAGGAAAAAACTCAACAGGGTAGTGTGGTGAGAAATATCCTGGAGGGAAGTGGTGGGGCTGCCCTTGACTGCAGCCACCAAGTCCTAAAGGAAAAGCAGAGCAATAGTGGCCAGTGGAGCTCATTAGCATCACAGAAATGCTGCCTTTTCTTTGACACATCCGAACATACTTGCATGTGGGGACAGAGAACCATCCTTTTGGAATGGGGAAATTATCATTTTTCCACCCATCATGCAGTATTTCTTCAAACAGGACATCCATGCCCCACCAAAGCCAAATCCACACTGGTGTTGTAGGTACTAGGTGCCTCCAGATACGCCATTTTAATTTCAAAATGTAAATTTTTTTCTATTCCTGGTTTACTTAGGAGTTCCCTGATAGG
Source organism: Haemorhous mexicanus (assembly GCF_027477595.1). Lineage (NCBI taxonomy): Eukaryota > Metazoa > Chordata > Aves > Passeriformes > Fringillidae > Haemorhous > Haemorhous mexicanus. The sequence goes on from NC_082341.1 coordinate 32,304,351, forward strand.
ATGCTAGGTAGAAACACGCACTACTTGCTGAAACCCAACAGATTTAATGGCATTTACAGGATCATAAAACAGGTCCTGCAAACACATGGCCAAACAAAGAGATAATGTAAGGACAGCAGTAGAACTTGGGGTTCCGTGGACACTGTCCCCTCACAGCTGAGCACTTCAATAGAAAACTCAGGGGTGCACAGAGTTCACCTACATCCAGTGGAGCGCAGACAGCAAGGACACTGTGATGTACCCAAAACACGAGTGGGGAGGCTCAAAAAATTAATAGAAGATGCTCTCCCCTCTGTTTTTTTCCTTTGCAACAGTTGCTGCCTAACGATTGAATGAGGAGCCTGTCAACGCGTGGGGGACAGGCTCATGTGGGAGTGGAGCAGGGAGGACATCTGCCTGGGGAAGGGGCTGGGGCTGGCGAGCATGGGCTGAGCCAGGGCTGAAGCACGGAAGAGGCAGGGCTGAGCCAGCCGGTGCCGGGGCTTGCCGCCGCTCTGGACTCCTCGGGAATTCGGGAGCGGTGGGTGGGCAGCAGCGGAGAGCGGGGATGGGTGCGCAAAGGCGGCCCGATGGCTTCGGGGTGTCGGGCTCACCTCCCGGCTCCCTTCCCTCCGACTGCCGCTTCCGTCGGATGCTTTCTTTGGGTGCGGTTCCCGCACTGGAAGGACGCGGGAGGCTCGGCCCGCGGGCGCGGATGCGCGGCGGAGCCGGCGGCGCTGGGGAAGCCCCGGCCGCCCCCGCCGCCCGCAGCGCCGGCCCCCGCTCGGCCGGGGAGCGCGGGCGCGCCCGCACCAAACCGGGAGCCCCCGCTTCAAACCAGGGCGCTGCGGCCGCGGGCGGCCCGGGGCTGCCGCCGCTCGAGGGGCAGCGGCCAGAGCGCCGGCACCGGGAGCTCCCCGGGAGGTGCCGGCGCGGCCCCCCCGCCTCTCCTTCCCCGCTGCCGGCCGCTGCTCTCCCAGCCCCCCTCGCCCGCCCCGTGTTCCTTCACACCCCACAGAAATCCCTCCCCAGCCCCGTCCGCCCCCGCCCCCAGCCCCTGCCCGCGCCGGGGTCGCGGAGTGCCGGCAGATTGCGGCGGGGGGCCCCCGGCTGGAAAAGGGCCGGGAGGGCAGCAGCCACTGGAGGACAAGCACGCGGTGCCTTCTGGAAGATGCTCCTTTGCAGCAGCCACAAAAGACCAAGGATAAAGACAACAGATATCCCGGTTTCCAAGCAGTGGGAAAAGGGAAGACACCAATATTTTCCTTTGCGCTGACCTCGCGAAAGATGCCCCTGCCTCGCTGCCCAGGAAAAGCCAAACCACCCCAAAATGTTTGAGCATGTGCGGGCTTTTACATTAACAATTCACACTTGGCTCTATACATATTTAAATGGGGGCATTATTAAGCTTGTGCCTATTCAGACATATGCCCCTAGCAGGGATGCTGGCTCCTTGCATTTTCTTTGTGGTGTTGAAGACAGTGGAGACAGAAGAAGAAGAGTGTGTACATGTGTGGTTCCCAAGAAAGTGGATTTCGCATCCCTGCATAGATAAAACACACCATTCTTCCCAAGAGCTGTAGGTAAATCTGATCTCAGAAAGACTGATGTCCTAGGCAATGATTTTCAGGATGTATCCTTTTCTGCCAGCAAAAGCCAAAGGGACAAGGGTAACAAGCCCTAAGCCAGAGAGAAAGTCACCCTGTGGGAACTGTATCCCACAAAGAGGAAGGATTCAGCCCTACCAGGGTACCAGCATACTCTCTGCAGACCTGTTCAGAATCTCTTATTTTAATGAAATACAGTCCTATCCTTCCTGGTGCCTTCACATTCTCATTTTCAGGGCAACAGGATCCTTGCTGTTCAACAGAGGCAGCTAGTCGTGAAGTTTGATGTGTATTTACACAGGAAAAGCGTGACAAACCTCTGGTGCTGCTTATTTTCCTACTCAGTCTCTACTCCTCTTTGCCTGACTTGTAGCCATGCCTTTTCTGATTTGTCTGTGTTTCTTTTCTACCCCTTCCTTTCCTTTACAGCTCTTGACCTTAATATTCTACCCAATTTTCTTTCCCCAGCTGTTATTCCCTGTCTCCCTGTCTCTCTACCTGCCTCCCTTCCCTCTTCTCCTTATTGAACAGTTTTTGGTGTCTCTATCCCTCTGGAAGCCCATTTAGGCAATGAACTATGGGATGATGTACTCTTCATGTAGGTTTCCCCATTTTCAGGGGTCCCACTTGCCTCTGAGAACAGGTTTGGTGAGTGGTCAGGCTTTGTTGGAGCTTTACTGCTGCTTTAAGGAGTCCCTGTGAGTTCCAACTGGGTTTTGGAGGGGGCAGAGAAGAAGCAGCCCCAAGGGGCAGTGAAAGACTGGTTCAATATAATATGCTTGAGCAGTTCCTTCAGGGGATTGTTCTTGAAAAACAGTGCTCAGATATCTTACAACTCTATTTTGGTGAGTGATCTCCCATGAGTAGGACTTTGGTGGTGGAAACATCTCACCAGACGTATGGGTGGGGCAGCTGTGGGCTCGAGAAGCTGATGCTGGTGGAAATGCTGGGGTCAGCATGCTCTGAAGCTCAGGCAGACACTGGCTATAGCAGAGGCAGTTTCTGCCAAGAAATTGGCACTATGCTGGAGAAGAAGCAGTGCAGACCCTGAGCTGAGAGGAGGAAGTTAAAAGCAGATGAGATCTTTGTGGGTTTGCAGTAACCGATGTCTGACAGGAAGAGCAAACTCATGCCAGCATAAAGGAAAGCAAAAAAAGGAGGAGAGTGGTAGTCAAAAATCCATATTGTTCTCTCAGTCACTAAAGACTTGTCTGACTCCAGAAGAAAAACAGTGTATTAGCTGCAAGAAGAGAAATAAAACTCTTTCTGTAGCTCACTCTGAAACTGAAGTTTTGCTTCTTTATTAATGACTTTTAGGACTGTAAACATCACCTTCTCCTCCCTGCAAATCTTTCTGCTGTTTATGTAATTTTACAAGTTCCATGGTTATTGATTCAAATGTTAATAGTTTGTACTCAGCAATATACCATACAAATGGATTCATCACAAATCAACTTTCTGTAATAAGAACCTTCACTGCAGCTGGAAGTGAGGAGGTGACAGTGCTGCAGAGAGATGAGGTAACAGAGAAGGGTTGGCAGGAGGGAAAGTCTTAGCACTGGTTGCAGTAAGTGTATAAAACTCTAATCTCCAGGTAGTGTCATCCACTGCCAGAAGTGACTTCTTGGTCAAGCATAATTTCTTCTTCATTTTCATCTTCATCTTGCTCAGTCCCACTCTTCTCCACATGCAGAAATCACAAAACTTCCACAGCCACTGCTCCACTGTGTCTTTGTCCCATGGTGTGTCCCAGAATGTCCTCTTTCCACAAATTATTTCTCTCCAAATTCTTGATTCCAGTAACCCCTTCCCTTCCCTTCCCTTCCCTTCCCTTCCCTTCCCTTCCCTTCCCTTCCCTTCCCTTCCCTTCCCTTCCCTTCCCTTCCCTTCCCTTCCCTTCCCTTCCCTTCCCTTCCCTTCCCTTCCCTTCCCTTCCCTTCCCTTCCCTTCCCTTCCCTTCCCTTCCCTTCCCTTCCCTTCCCTTCCCTTCCCTTCCCTTCCCTTCCCTTCCCTTCCCTTCCCTTCCCTTCCCTTCCCTTCCCTTCCCTTCCCTTCCCTTCCCTTCCCTTCCCTTCCCTTCCCTTCCCTTCCCTTCCCTTCCCTTCCCAAAACCTTCCCGAAACCTTCCCTTCCCGAAACCTTCCCGAAACCTTCCCGAAACCTTCCCTCTGTAACTTCCTGAGCAATTTCTGAATTTTCCAGTTTTTGTCCTCAGCCTTGTACCTTGTTTTCCCCTCTCCTTGCTCACATTCCAGTGTGGTTTAGCAAAGCAACAGGAAATTCCTTCCTTATACCTCCTTTCTCTCTTCACTTCGGGTTCATTCATTATTCCTGTTGCTGAAGCTCACAAATGCCATTTAGCTTTTGCCACATCCCCAAATGACTGGCAAATCCTTCCTATCTCTCTCTTACACGAGACAGTTTTCTTCTTCCATCTTTGCCAAGGAGGAATTGTACTTTGATTATAAAGGTGATGCTGATTTAGGCAACACTTTGTCTTGTTAGAGGAGAAGACCACCTTCCCAGCACAGGAAGAGAATCAAAGCTGAGCCTTTCCTGATTAAGCCTGATCCAATGCACCTGGTGGATTTTGGAAATTCTTGGGTACCTCCCCAGAGTTCTACTCACATTCCTCCTGATTAGTAGAAGATTATGGGAAGTTTTTGCATGGATATCACCATCAAGAAAGTAAGCTGGCAGCACGTTTCAATGAGCCGTGGTCATGCTGATATTTAAGAAGCTAACTCATAAAATTATCACTATAGCCATGGAGGCTCATCTTTCTTACTCCAAACAAGTCAGAAATCACAGAATCAGAGAATCATAGAATATCTTGTGTTGGAAGGCACCCACACAGATCAACAAATCCAATGTTTAGAAAGGAGAATGTGAAAAAAAAGACCTCGGCAGTGTTTGGAGTTGTCAGAGTTTTTGGGGCTGCTTCTTCCCTGGGGCTGTTATTAATTAGGGACTCAACACTGGTCCGTGCTGATTTTCAGCAGCAAGAGGGTCAAGCAGCTGCTCAGATACATTCAGTTGCCTGTGACGTGCCTTCAGTAAAAGGCAGTGAGACAGCAGAGTGTAGTCACAGTGGAACTAATGAGCTAAAAGTAGAAAGCAGGAGGGGACAAGAGCAGGTGGCTTTAGCAGGCGGGAAAAGGAAGGTTTATATTTCCACATGCCGCAGAGGATGGTTTTAGCTATCCGGGTAGGTATTCAAGTGGAAATCCTCTCTGCTGCTAGCCAGGCTCAGCAAGAGATGAGCAGAGATGCTGCTCTTAGACCCTGGTTACCTCCCCATATCCATTTCACCAGTCCCAACGGGGTAAATGGGTGCTGAAGCCCAGAACTGGATACATCGACAGCTGCTCGTGGCTCAACCAGAGACGATAGCAACTCCCTTCCTTGGATTTGCTAAGCTTCCCTATGCGGTGTGCTGCAACAGAGGCAGCAGCTGCAATTTACTTTTTCCTTGAGAAGTTGTAGAAGGAATGAATTTCATCTTTGGGACACAGACTTTGCCAGAGACAGCCATAATTTATCACCTGCAGACTCAGGACGACACGCTGGGCTGGCTCAGCCCGACAGGCTCGTGCTGGTGGGGGACACAGCTCCTCCCTAGGCACCGTGAAGCTGGACAAGCTGGGAGGGCAGGGAGGAAGCCAGATGCCCCTCCTGAGTGAGACAGGGATCACTGTGACACACACCACAGGTGCTAGGGGGTGGTGACTGTAGGTCTGTCCCAGGCAAACAGGAAGCCCATCAGGAACCATGAGCTTTCTGCTGTGCTTCCAGGGATGTTTTCCCCATGCTCTCCCCTCTGTGTGCTTTACAGGACAAGTAGGGAAGGGGTGAGAAATCAGGCATTGCAGAAAAGATCATCCAGACCAATCCCCCAAAGAGAGCAAGATCTTATAGAGCCTTGGGAGGTTTTTATAGTGTCCCTGTGATAAGCACAGCTTTGCTGCCCATCAAACACCTTAATAGCTTGGTGCTCGTGAGACATCCCAGTTACACCTCTGGAACCACTGTTCCTGTCAGAGTGCGTGGACCAAAGGGTCCATCCTGTACTCAAACCACCTTCAAGCAGCAAGTGTTTCCAAACTTGTGAAGGTTGCAAGGGTACCTTCACAGCATTCAACAGCTAGAGCACTCCTGAGGCACTTTTCTACATCTTCAGCCTTCTGCCTAAAGATTAGCACAGGGAATGGTTTTATTGATGTAAAAATACATGGCTATCCAAATGAGTTACCTCAAATGCTTGGGGTGTTGGAAGTTTTGCTTAACTTCACATATCCAGTGGCTGAACCAGGTGCAGAAGCTGAGAGACAAAACTGTCCCAACTCAGGAGACAGTGCAGAGTTGGGAAGCCACCAGACCTGTCTGCTTTTTCTCTGCTAATGCAGCCCAGCTCATCCTCAGGTCTACACAGACCATCTGCATGGAGAGACAGAGTGACACTGTCTCAAAGGGGATATTTGGTCATTTGGGTTACTTACTTTAGAGGGTGACACCTTGGAAGCTTGCAGTTTAAAAATGGTATTCAGTGCTTTTCCAGGGCAGAGGAGGGAATAGCAGATGAGTCTCTATTAGTGATTAGTCCAGGCAGTGTGGACTTGGAACCAAGCATTGTCATTTAGAAGGTTACTACATTCTATATAAATAAAAACTGCCTGTTGAAGACAACTAAACCTCACTAGTTTTGTTTAAAAATAAGAACAGAAATAAACATCACACACTTTTGCCATTGTTCCCAGTCTATTGCTCTAGCCAGTCAGAAGAAGCTGCAGTTTTCTCCAGGAAACAAGTTGTGGAGTGGATACATTCCAGCTCCCATCCTGCTCTTCCCCATCCTCCTCTTCCCCATCCTGCTCTTCCTTCTGCTTTCTCATTACATCTCCTCTTTTTCAGCAGACTAACAGCTGCCACAGGAATTGAAGAATCTGCACCTTTTCCAAGACAAAGGGATTTGCCATTAAAATGTCCTTAAAAAACAGCTATTACCAGAAGTTCTGGTCAAGAAAAAGAGAAGAAGATGTGTTTTAAAAGATCAGAGAGGCTGGATCCAGGCTGGAGCAGATTTTGGTCTTATTCAGAGAAGCAAAAGCTGAGGTCTTGCCCCTGGTGACACAAGGAGTTGCTCCCCCAGTCACTTTTGCTGTCTCCTGCCAGGAAGGAGGAGTCCTGATTGCTATAGATTGTGAGTGGGTTTCTGACCACACGAGAGGGGAAAGGAGTAATTGTTTTTCTCCTTGTGCCAAAGTGGAGCAATAAGAAAAATTTTTGAGTGACTTATATCCCCAAGGGCAGGACATGAGAGTTCATCTATCTCTGTCAATAACCTAGCTCTCATCTCCAGCCTTACTGCAGGAGTCTTCTCCGTGGCTTTGCCTGTAGATCTGCCTCCTTCAGATCTCTGTGGTGCCTATCTCATTAAGCAACACCTTCCTCTGAGAGTGACTTTCTTCCCCTGCTAAGCTCCAAAGCTTAGATGTTAAAGCTCTCCACCCCCTCGAAGATACGTTTCTGCATGGGAACCCCAGCGTTCTAAGGCAGGTTAGTGCAAAGCCATCAGCTCTTCTACTCATTCCTCCATGGAGTTCGAGCTCAAGATCCTTTGCAGAGGGATAGGTCCATGCTTAGAAAACAAAGGTTTTGCTTTTAGATAAATTTTGATTTGCCCATTTTGCTGCAAATTTTAGCCAAGTTTTCATTTGACTGGTTCCTCCACACTTCCCCCACTGTGGATACTCCAGCCCTATTATCTACTTAATTTTCATTATATTTGCTTACTTGCCCCTCTTATGCATTAGAGATCTCTTGCCCACTATCTCCTTTCCCATGCAGCTTGCAATACTCCAGAAAGTCAGACACTAGTGGCCACAACAAGAATGGGAAAAACTGAGAACTGTAAAATGTTCACGTGTGAAAAAATATTTTGAAGATGCTAAAGGAAGAAATAAGCAAGTAATCTGCCCACTGTGGGGAATTCATTTAAAAAACAGGCATATACTTTATAGGCCTAGCAATTTCCCAGCTACTTGCTTCTACTAGTTAATTAAACTGATTAATGACATTTTTAGTCAAAGAAGAATTCCAACAGTCACAAAGAAAAAGACAAAGAAGCAGGCAGATGCTGCTTTTGCATCTCTGGTTGTGCAGTTCCAGCAGACAATGAAGATTTCCTCTCTGTGAGTAGCTGGAAATCCACTGTTCCCCAGAGAAATTGTTTCTTTTTGCAGTTTGGGAACTTGGGTAAAACAATTTTATACAAAGTTTCCCCAGTTTAAGGCTTTGATAGATCTAGCATAGATTCTAGCCAGGTAGCAGCCTCTTGATTTGACTCTTCTTGTCTCTCCCCTCAGGATTTCATGTGTGCTGTCTGAGCAGTATTTATTGTTTGCACACAGGGGTTGAGAGAACATCTCTGCTTTTCTGCTTTTGGACACAGCTGAGATGCACACAGGCATGGAGAGCCAGCAGCACCTTGAGGTACACCTGGGTGCCAAATTCTCACCCAGTGCTTCACCTGGACACAGCCCAGAGAGGAGGTACCCAAGTGTGGGGTCCAGGCCCCCATTCTGGCTGACCACTGGGCAGGCTTGCCTGGAGCCACTGCTGAGCTGTAGCATGGCTGGGACCTGGGTGAAGGCTCCACTGGCTCTTCCTCACTGGTGCAACACAGAAATATCTTTCTCAAACTGAAAAGACAAGTTTAGAGGCATGGCAAGACAGGGTTAAGCACAGATGGAAGTGAGCAGAAGCAGACATAGATTCTCCTTCTCTGTATTCCCCTGTCAGAGATGGGCACCAGGGACCCTCATGAGGAAAAGATGAACTCTTTTATTTATTCATTTCTGGATTCCCCTGGCCATTTAAAATGAAATTAAAATCTGGAGCACAAGTAGCACCTTCTTCCCAAAGGATTCAGACAACAGAAGGGCCACAATTCAAACTTTATAAATACTCCTACTTCCACAGCCCAAACACAATACCAGTTACTTCCAATCCTACCTGCTCAGAGAGCCACTGGAGCAGCTGGCCTTGCAGCACAGCATGGTTGGTGGATTTGGAAGCTGCCCCAGAGCAGGTGATGGAGCTGCTGAGTCTCTGACCCAGCATATTTCTCTCCCTCTTCACCTGGGACTGCCAGGCAAAGGATGGGGAATCCCCAAGGTGCTCCTGGCTGGCGTCAGTCAGTGCTTGGCTGCAGGAGGTCTTCAAGCTTCAACCCCCAGTTTTGGCAGCAGTGAAATGAGAGAGTGTTTTGTCTTTCCTATGGCTGGGGATGGGTAGAGGAGCCTCCAGGTTTAGCCCACAGCAGTCCCCCAGGTTTCAAGGTGGGGAACAGCTGCACCCAGAGACCCCTGTTTGACAGTGGGGAGTTGGGGGGGTGTCAGTGGGGGAGAGTGAGCCAAAATCCACTTGGGTGCTGCTGGTGGGAGGTGTAGGCTGTGTGGGCAGCCTCTGGACTGGCTGTACAACTGCTTTTTGATTAAACCAGGGATAACCACTGTCCTGAGTGACTCTGATTTCTGCGCTTAATATCTCAGGTTTGTCTGGCTTTGAAGACCTAAATCAACTCTGTGGTACAATCAAAGATGTGCTGAACTGCAGAAGTTTAAGGGAATATTAAGACGTGGATTCTGTAATATTTTTAAAATGTCTTGGTGTTTGAGCCTGTGTTTCCTGCAATGCAATGTGCAGCTTGCAGGCACTGCATTGGTGCTCAGCAAGGAGGGGCCTCCCCACCAGCACTGGGCTGGGGACATCCCAGGTGGGGTGGGATAAGCATGGACTGAGACATGGGGCTCGACCCCTTCCTCAAACTGAAGAAAGTTCTCTGTTCCTTCATCATCTGGATCCACATGAGAAACAAACCTCTTGTATTTTTAAGTTCCAGAACTGGATCCTCTGAAAACTCATCTCCTGTGACATCTGCTTGGGACCAGACAGCCCAGTCCTTAAGGCTGTCCCTGTGCATGAGGCCACTCTTACATGTTCTGCATCTGTCAGTGCTAGCTTAGACTTTATAAACTTATTTTTCAATTACATCATGTTGTTTAATCATCTCTCACAGATCCTCTTGTAAATCACCCACCATCTTCCAAAGCTGGAACAGACAAAATAAAAAAAAACATTGGAAGAAGAGCATTTATTAACTTCATACATGGAAATCTGAGAGCAAATCTTCTCCCCAAGGTTACCCATGTACCCATCCAGTTCTCCTACATTCCCACCACATCATGTGACTCAATCCCAGTATGAATTTTCCTTTCCAGGGAATATTTTCAGCTATGTCAATATTTAGTTCAGCTGTTAACTTCCACAAGGTTTTGTCTTTTTATATTTTGAAGATCTATTGTTCTCAACTCCTTTCTATGAAATTCACAGGTGAATTGCTGCATAGGTCCATTCTAGCCTCCAGTAGATAGAAATTAGACACACTGTATATAAAACAGTCTGGAAATCTAGACTTCAGTAGAATGTTTAACTTTTAAAAAATAAACCCCCCTGCTCTATACATTCTACTCTGCATGTGAGCCCAGCACTGGGGAGTTTTGGGGTTTTTTTAGTGAAGTTCTGCTCTTGCTACCTTTTCTCTCAAGTGCCAGCAGTGGATGTGGTGGTATCACATGCACCCTTGGCAGAGCCAGCTGCACTGGAGGGATATTCAGGGCCACCCTGACTGCACAGCAACAGCTGTGATTATTTGTGCTACTGTCACTGCTCAAGCAGAAGATTTGGCATCAGTCACTTTAAATATGACTTATATTTGTAGTAAACATGTGAAAGACACTTGGACACAAGCAAGAATCTGGTCTTCAGCTTGGCAAATAACCCTGCTTTACCTGCTCTAAAGAGGCAGCAGGTCTGCATGATGTTCCCTTGGTCATGGCCCAGTGGGATGAGGCTGGCACCTTCCCTGATCAGATGTCCGCTGATACAGGAAGCAGAAAGGCTTTGGAATGTGAAATGCAGGTTAGGACCTGCTATCTCTGCTTTTTTTCCCCTCTCTGCCAAGGAGAGCAGAGCATTCAGCACACTTTGCACCTATGCTCCTTACCTTGCAGTGGGGGGAGAAGAGAGCCAGTGAGAGCAAGAGGTGCTGGGCAGCAACCCCACACCTGGCTAGGGGCTGCAGCGGGGGAAGTCAGTGTTTAGCTAATGGGAAACTTGACTACTTGTAATTAACCTTCCTCTAAAGTTAATTGATTGCTCTGAAGGAAGAAAAATATTCATGCCTCCTAGAAGTATAAATTGTCAGACTGAAGTTGTATCTGATGCACTGTTAAAATTGTTGGGGCTTGGGGTGGTTTTTTTGTTGTGGGGGTGGGGAAAATTGTTTTGGGGGATTTTTGAGTTTGGGGTGGGTTTTTTGGTTTGCTTGTGTTTATGGGGTTTTGGAGGGGTTTTTGTGTTTGTTTGTTTGTTTTGTTTTGTTTTGTTTAAGAAACCAGTTCCTAAGCATTTACCACACAAAACTGTTAAAGATACAGCACAGAAATACAAATTAGCTGCTCTGCCTGGAAGTGAAGATCATCAACCAGATAGAATTCAGCTGTAAAATAACTATGGAATTTGACATCTGGGATTTTTCAGTGTGAAAGAGATCACCTTTTTGTTCCCTAGATGATACTCCTCTCTGCACAATCCTGCACTGAATCCAGTGGTCTGGAGAAAGGGGAAAGCTGACATCTAGATCAAGGAGGAGACAAGAAATAGGAGCACTAGGAAAGCATGTTAGACTGTGAAAGGTGAGAAGCAGGAGACAGCTGCTGGCTGGCAAAGTCCTCCATTCTGTTGCCATCCTACCACAGTTCAGATCACACCAAAATATCCCAGCAGTGCACATGAGAGTCATCAACCAGTCGAACGTTCCCCGGTGAAGGCAGTCTGTGTGTTTATTGTGAGATTAGGTACTAGACAATATTTGTAATGATGTGTGTTGTTAGTGTAGTGGAATCATGTATCATCAACAGTGATTTAGTAATCAATGCTCCATGGTTCTTCTCTCCTGCACTGCTGTGGGAGTTAGGCATCTGCTTCCACAGAACCTGTAAAAGACAGCAGAGCCACTGCAAATTATTAAATCCCAATATCATGTAGGATATGATACCCTAGCCATCAGCTACCTTTAGCCATCCATCAGGTTACCTTTATCTCCATGAATTTGACAGAATTTCTACCATGAGACAAAGAGAGCCATCTTAAAATTGTTGAGGTAGTACTGCAAATCCACATCTCACCCATAACCTTGGATCCACAAACCAACCTGGCAAAAGGCTGGCTACTTATCATGCTGAGAACAGGACCAAAAATGGAACAGAGAGAAAAAGGGGTCCAGGCAGCCCATGATTCCTCTGTCCAGAGAGTTGCAGGACTGCACTCCACATAGAACTGATCCACTCTTCTACCTCAGTTAGTCTATATATTTTATTTATTTATTTTAAAGCAAATATAAAGGTCAACACCAGTCCCTGTGATACACCTGAAAGCTACTTGAGGAGTTCTCTGTCTGTACTTTCTTTTGGGGTAAATCCTGAAAGACAAAGAAGCATGGTGGAAGATTACCTTGTGCCTGTACTGCTTACCACTGCTGCTGTAATCCAAGTATAATGGGACTGGTTCAGCATGAGAAAATTGAGCCTGGAATTTTTGGCAGATTCTGAATTACTGAACTTGAGATGCTGTGCAGAGGGTGCATCCTTGTCCTAATGCAGTACTGGAAGAAGAACGAGGGTGGAATCACAGATCAGAACTAGTGGAACTGTTACACCAATATTGGCTCTTGGTAACCACAACTCTCCATTCTTGATCCCTAATGTATCAGATACCTTCACAGTTGGAAGGCTCCACCAAAAACAAAGGAAAAAAAGAGAAAAAGCGGGGTACAGAGAAACAACTACGTTTTAAGCTTAAAAAGTGATCTTACACAGGAAGCACTACTAGCCTTCTGCACAGTGGGACAATTATTTGCACCATACCATTTGCACATAGACTGAAAGAAAGGTTTGCAGACCTTTGTCGACAGACATCTTCTTTCAGGTTTTGCCAAAACAATTTAGTTGCTATTTGAATGTGAAAGAGATCTACCATTAGATATCAAAAATGTAGCCTCAGTTGCTACCACAAAGGCTAAGGAATCATTCTGTGTAAGGCGGTCTCTCACTTCCTCAGGAAATTCAGCAACAGACCCACTGGTAGCCTTTCCAAGGCCATTAGTGTATCTGCCAGTTTTAATGAATGTTTCAACCTCTGTATGTAAAGCAATAAAAGGAAAAGTATTAGGGTTTATTTGTTCCAGTTTAATACCTCAAACTGAGAAAGTGTGATGGTGGTATTTTTTATGCTCTCTGGACATACTGACTTACTTAAGGCAAACTGTTTTCTATCTTTACTTGATCAAAGTGTTGTATTTACAAATACAAGTGTATGAAAGACAGAAAATCATTCCTCTGCTGAATCTAACAGTCCCTACCTGTCTGTATACAGATGCAGTGCTACCTGAAAGATTTTATGCAGAAGCAAAATGTCAGCAAGCAAGAAATTGTCTACAGGCACTGCTGGTGAGGTGGCTTAAGTGCATTTTGTGTTCTCCTTTATGCTGCTGTTTAAAAGGCAAGGGCAGTGACTGTGAGAATGAGGGAAATTAATTCACATCATTTGCCCAGCCAAAAAACCAAATGGCTTCTGTAGAAAGCAATAGAAAATGTTTATCCCAGATTGTTTTTCTTCCCTGGTTATTCACATTAACTCTAGAGGACTGCAGTAGTTAAGTGGACTGATAGTAAAAGGTGGCAGTGGTGCTAAGTCTGCCTGACCAGTTGCTACTTTGTGAAGCCATGCACAGAAGGTGCTTTCCCAAAAAGCATGCTCTAGCTGCCTGGGCCTCCCCATTTCCACATCATGCAGCACTAGAGTCAAATGCTTTGCTGAGTACTGCAATACCAAGTCCTAATGTCATTACAGATTTGAAGTATAGTTACACAGGACAAATGACTAAACAACAATCTTAATACTTCCTCTCATGTACATTGTCTTATACACACACCCCCTCTTGGAAGGTATTCTGTCTCCACATGTAAACCAGTATGTCTCCTAACTGTTGCCATCGGGTGCAAATTTTCCATTACATACACAGTCTCAGACTAGCCTGGGTAGCAGCTGTTGTGAACTTCTTGTGGCCACTTCTTGGAAGCCTTTGGGAACAGGGCATATTTAAGAGCAAGTGTTATCTTGCATTCTCTAGGCTACGCCTAGAATGGAGGCTATACATAAACCTAGATAAATGTCAGGTTTGTCTAAAGTCAGAATTTAAATATTCCCTGCAGCTCATTCTGAACTTCAGCTTCTTGTGTACTAGCACAGAGTAACATCAAGGTTTTTTTTACTTAGGTTGACTTGTCACTCTGTTGCAAAAGTGTAGCATTTGTTCAGAGTTCTGACTACACTAACAATTCACCTAGGACTAGAAGTACAAAAAACGTCTAGAGAAAACTATGTATGTTTCAATAGCTGCGTTTGCAGAAACAGTGTAAAAATTACTTTGGCTAATTAATTTCATACACAGAACCTGGAGCTTAAAGAAACAGTGTTCCTAAATCCATTCACAACAAAGCAGAGATGAGACTCCCATTCCTGAGGAGAATGCAAGCCACAAAAGTTAAAGAAAAAACTCTGCTAACCCAGAGATCTCTGCCCAAGTGATCTCAGTTAAAAAACCCCAACCAACCAACAAACCAACCAACCAAAAAAACCCCACCCACAAAGGAGGAAACAGCTGCAAATTACCCTTTCCTTTTCAGGACTGCCAGTTTTAGAGATGGCCAATTAAGTCCAGCAATTATTCATACATTTCAGACATCTACAAGTATGTCCAGGACAGTAAGAATTACCACTTTCACCTGTTCTTCAAGCGGACTGCCTTACATCACTGAACATGAAGCATAAAACGAACCGTGTAATACAATGCTGCTACCACTGATAACTTTATATGGACTTGTGCTAAGTAGGAAGTTTAGGTCGACAGATCTATCTTTTGGAAGCAACAATCTCCAAGCTAAGTATCGCAAGGCTCCTTCAGCTTCCAGGCAATATATTTGCAGAACTGTTCCCTGTCTGGCAAATACAGCTTCTCAAGCCTGGACAATTAGTGGCCACAAATACTATAAACTGCAGAAAGTAGCCACCTCTCTCTCTCACTTCCCGTTATCCTAATTCCCTTAGCCTGAATGCCTCCCTCAACATGCACTGCAGCTACTCCCCATGCTTTTTGCATCTGGCTGCCTCACTGCTTCTGCACACTGCTTTCCATAATCCACACAGAATGATACAGGTTGGAAAAGACCTCTGAGATCAAGTCCAACCTTTGACCAATCACCACCTTGGCACTAAGTGCCACATTGGAACACAACACCTTCAGGGATGGTGACTCCACCACCTCCCCGGGCAGGGAATCCATTCCAACGTTTAACCCTTTCTGTCAAGAGATCAGAATGTCTGACCTGAATCCCCAGAGGCACAGCTTGAGGCCACGGTCCTCTTGTTATATCACTCATTGTCTGTAAGAGGAGACCAACCCCCAGTTCTCTACAGCCACATTCAGGAACTTGCAGAGCGATGCAGTCACCCCTGAGCCTCCTTTTCTCCAGGCTAAATCCCCTCAACTCCCTGTGACATTCCACACAGGACTTGCGCTCCAGACCCTTCCCCAGCCCCATTGTTCTTCTCTGGACACACCCCAGCGCCTCAATACCTTTCTTGAACTCACAAGCCCAAAACTGGACATCAAATTTGAGGTATGGCTGTCCAGTGCTGAGTAGAACGGAACAATCACTGGTAAATCTTGCTGGCCACACTATCCTTGATCCAAGCCAGGCTGCCACTGGCCTTCTTGGCCACCTGGGCTCACTACTCCTGGCTCACGTTCAGCCAGCTTGTGGACCAGCATCCCCAGGTCCTTTTCTGCCAGGCAGCTTTCTGGCCACTCTGTCCCCAGCCTGTAGCACTGTCTGGGGCTGCTGTGACCCAAGTGCAGGACTTTACCTTACTGAACCTCGGCCCATCGATCCAGCCTGTCCAGATTCCCCTGCAGAACCTTCCTACCCTTCTGCAGATCAGTGCTCCCACCCATCTTGCCATCACCTGTGAGCTTGCTGAGGGTGCACTCAATCCCCTCATCCAGATCACTGATGAAGATATGGAAAGGACTAGCCCCCATGCGGAGCCCTGGAGAACCTCTTGAGACCGGCCAACAGCTGGATGTGGCCCCATTCTCCTCCACCCCCTGGGGTCAGATATCCAGACTGGTTTTTTATTCAGTGAAGAGCGCACCAGTCCAAACCATGGGACTGACAGCTTTTCCAGGAGAATGCCATGGGAGACAGTATCTATCAGAGGCCTTGCTGCAGTCCAGGTAGACAAGATCCACAGCCTTTCCCTCTTTCATTAAGTGGGTTACGGGATGAGATCAGGTTAGTCAGGCAGGACTTGCCTTTCCTAAACCAGTGCTGGTAGGGCCTGATTCCTAAGTTGTCCTGGATATGTGATTGCGTATCACTCAAGATAGCTGCTCCATAACCATCCTGGACACCAAGGTCAGGCCAATAGGCCTGTAAACTCCCTGAATCCTCCCTGCAGTCCTTCTTGTGCCTGGGTGGCACACTGGCTAATCGTGTTTTGAAAGAACAAAACCAAAATTAAATATATCAACAGCTCTTTATCTTGAGATATTGCAACTTTGGTTTAGAAAAAACTATTTTAACTATTTCCTAATTTTTCTGGATCACCAATAAATACTGGTAAATTCATCAGAGTTGAAAGATTTGGCTTCAGTGTTTCAGCTACTCTTTCAATTCACTAAAAATTTTCAACTGCAATTTATGGTAAGACATTATAGATTCAAAGGTATTGAGCAATAACCAGTTAGAACTTGTTTTGTCACCAATTTTTCTGGCATATTCTATCAAGCTTTAAAGATGTGGGCTGGCGTATCTTTTAACTACTTGCTAATAGTTCCTGGCACCAACACTCAGAAACAGCTAATGCAATTACATTTCATACACTTACCCTCTTAAAATCATGACAAACTCTTTCGGTGGCCTTCCCTGACAATCAGGAAGAAAATTTGCTGCAAGGGCTTTGTGGTTGTATTCCTTTTGCTGTGGCAATACCAACATTCAACCAGCCACTTGTCAGGAAACTAAACAAAGTCAACAGGGTTTCTCTTATTCAACCATCTCCCCACAACTCCAGCAAGTGACAAGGAAGGCATAAGAGAAAGCTGGACTACCCACCCAGCTTAGCCACCCCATATAACCACATACTGATTCTCAGGGAAGACAAGGCTCCTGAAAAAGACAGGTAAAATATGACTTTATCATCCACACCCCAGTATCAAGTATTGTTTAGCCAAAGTGACACAAGATGCAGAATGAAAGACAAGAAACCACATCATCAGTGGACTTAAATTTTATTGAGGGGAAAAAAAAAGGTTTACACATAACTGTAGGTTTTTCCATCCATACTTCCAAAAGTTCAAAAAGGACTGGAAACAAAACTTGCTCCACCATTATTTCAATACCAAAAAGTTGGCCATTTTTTCTTTCATGAACAGCAAATTATATAACTAATTGCTATGTTCAATAAATATTTTTTCTCTTGCACCAATTAAGGGGAAATGGTCAACGAAGTACCACAAAGACCCCAGGAATTTAACAATTTTAATTTCAACTGTTATCCACTGTGTAGCAATCCAGAAACTTTTTTTCTATAAAACACACAGCCTTAATTTTGAGTGTACAAGGATCTATTCTCCCAGTCAGTCAAATACCAAACTCTGATCTAGCTCAAATAGTCTACTTTCAAAGCAACTACTTGACAAAAAAAAAAAAAATTTAAAAATCCTCTGGTTCATGACTATCTAAGCAAATTTATCATTACAGAAAAGACTCAAAGTCATTACTTGTTTATCAAAGTAATAGGTAAACATTTTAACAGAAAGATTAACAAGTTACTTGGAAATGCAGGTTTATGTTAAAGTATCTGAGTGTGTATACTACATATGACATGCAAGCTTTAAAAATATCAATGCTCTCTTCTGATTAGTCAGGAGTCCAACTGTTTTAGAAATAAAATAGGAATGACTTCCAAAATGTATCAGCACTTTGGGGTTCTCTATTTTTTTGCTCAAGATGTTTTACTACACAAAAACTACAACAATTACAATATTTAAGAGTATTACAATAAGAAGGGGTGGAAAATAGGAATACTTGAACTGAAAAAATGTATATTCTAAATGAACCAAAGACTTGTGAAAGAGCTGGAAGGAGGACAAGAAAGGGAAGATGGAAGGGAAAGCAGTAGGGAAGCTGAAGATCTGAACTTTGTATTTAAAAATCAAGTCCTCAACTGTAACTCTTCTGATCTTCAGTAGCGCCCTGGAAAAAACAAAAGATGACACAATTACTAATTACACAATTATAAGCTAACTATATACATTATCTCAACTTAACCATGCCCAGCTTTTTATGCTTTCACATTCAGAATTCCCATTGATCAATTCATATAAGAATGTTTATGTCAGCCAGATCCTGTTTATTCACTTGTATTTACTTACTTGGACTATAGGAACGGGATCTTGATCGCGATCGGTATCGACTATAATAAGGTGATGGTGATCGTCTCCTTTAAAGGAAATTAAAAAAGAAACCGAACAACATCCATTATGAAAGAAGCCTTATTCACATCACTTCGACAGAACAGAACCACTTCCTTAGCACTGAAAGACTTGGCCTGCATGAATGATTTCTGCTTTATTTGGCTGTGGCTTATGGTTATTTAACAAATGCTTTTATATTTCTCTATTTGATGTGTTTAAACTCCCAGACAAAGAATTTAATAAACTCTCACTAGCCTTACAAACACATAAAGTGCTTTTCCAGATGCCTACAATTCTTGTTGAACAACATTCTCTGAAACCAGATAACTTTCAAAACAGCAAGATGGTTATGAAATGTCAAGCATTAAAAATCCCATCTACAAATAATCCCTTTTTAAACAGCAGTGTGTATCAGCTGTCCCTGGTTCTATATACAGCACAGAAAAATGAGTTCCCTTTTTATCTGTCCACTTGATTTCTGGGATATATGCTCTACACCTCCTTCACACAGCAAAATTAACCCCTTGCCCAACAGAAAACCCAAATTACGTAAACACTGAAGATTCTGACTACTTCAGTCCCATAAAACTTAAGGGAATAAGGCTCTAACATTTAACAGGTATGTATACAGAATATTGCTACAAACTGAATAATCTGTTTTGTCATCTAACTTTCCAACAAATCCACTGTTACAGAAATGAAATAAAGATAAGGTACCTGTATCTGTAGTCATATTCTTCATATCTGTCATATCCTCTGTCATACCCCCTATCATAATATGAGTCCCGGCGACGACCCGCTCCGCCGCCACCACCTCCTCCACTGCTATTAGGGGAAAAGAAAAAACAAAACCAAAACCCCCTTTATATATCTAGTCTTCATCTTGAGGTAAATTATTAGATAAATAAATATAATTATTTTAAATCTTTTTTAAAGTGGTCTTGTAGTAAATCAGACACTTAAGACTGTACCACAAAAATATACAGACAAAGTAGTGAAATAAAAACACCTTCAAAAACTCCAGAAAAACAAGGGATTTGATGCTAATTCCCATCAAAATCAAAGGCAAATGGGCACCTCGTATTTCAGCAGGCTAAGGATACATTAATTGATCACAATGGATATTATTTTTTATTAACAGGTCCTTCAATATTTCTATAAATAAAGATACTGCATTCTTTATATTAGTAAAATAAAATACTTTATAAATACAGTACTGCATTCTTTATATCAGTAATTTCTTCAACTAGAATCCAGCATTCAGTTTAAATCCACTGAACTTACTGTGTTGGCCTGCCCATGTAGATGCCTGGGGTGGGCGTATGTGCTCTTTTGGTGATTGAATAATCCACTCGAATTCTCCTGCCATCCAGCTCCATTCCATTTGCATGCTCCATTGCCTGCAGGAGACACAAGAAACAGGGATGTGACATCTGCAACCTACTGGTAACTATGGAAGGCTATGAACAAACACATTATTTTCCACCAGAAAAACAAGCCTGGAACTTGTCTTGTTTAGACTGGTTACTAGTGCCCCACTGTGGCGACTGGCTCATCTCTTGTCCCCATGCCGGTGGTGTTACAGGACTGCACTGGGGGGCCGAACTAATGCGACTCTCAATCTCTTCTTAAGGGAGCGCAGGCTAACCACTAACACAGCCACTCTCCCTAGACTTTATCTTCTACCCATCTGAAAGGTAAACTGAAAGTCAAACCAGCTTTTTTCTGAAAACTGCATCTTTCCTACCGCCGTCTCTGACCCAGAGGGGACGGGCGGATTCAAAAGCTGTGCAAAACAGTGGCTTCCTGTAGGGTGCATATGGCCGGATTACTGCTCGTCGGCTGCCATTTCATGCTCTCCCAGCCTCCTGCCATCTCCCTTACAAGGACCTACTTCAGCAGAGCTTAGTAAAATGGCGGGTTCAGCCTACATGGATACCTAATTACAACCTTCCTCCCCACTCCCTCTCACAATAGCAGCTTGCTTAAGTGATACACACAAGGGTCTGCGCTCAGACGCCTGTGCCTTCAGAACTGCCCGCAGCCCCTGCATGCACTCGCTGGGTGTTCCAGCCCCAGCTCCTCCACCCTGAGAATCAATACAATGGCCTTTCACAAACTCAAACCATCAAAGTAAGTAGTTATTCAAAGGAGCACAGCGTACTTTTGAGACTTATATTCATGCAAAAATAACCTAAAAACCCAAACCCCAACAAATCCACAACAATTAATTTTAACAGCGAATGATGGACTTGAAAGGATTTTTTTTTTCATTTCCTTTTTGAATTTTAATGGCTTCTGTTATCTGCTACAGAATCCCTGAAATACCAATACACACCACTTCTCAACACTAAGCACAGCACTTAGTCCAATACACATTATTTTAACTTTGTCATGTCTGGAGAAGAGACACTGTTACAATCTTCAGTTAAAGAACATAACCACTTTGCTATTTTTTATCTGCAAAAACAAAACACAACCTCAAAACATGAAGGTGGCTCTAAGCAGAGATTTTTTCCTTCTTTTTAATAATGAAACATTTATTCAAAAAATCTCAACTCTAACAAAGAGCCTTACTGAACTTACATACAAATCATCAAGGAGATACAGAAACCTGATATCCAGATGATTTAACTGTTGTGTCCAAACTGGAGGCGACTGATGGTCACTGATGTATTTATTGAGAGTGAGTTTGTATTTTAGTAATGCTGTTTGTGTCCATACTATATCGCCACCTAGTGATTTGTGTTCCAAGACCAAACTAACTACATTTACCCAACTGCAAGGCACAGCAAAGAGCATTTCAAGTCTTCAACATACACTCACGTGTATTTTGCCACTAAAACACATTCCTCAGCTTTAGTCTTCTAGCCTTAACACCATTTTTTTCCCCACAAGGATGATGTTAATGAAAATACATCCGTGCATGCATCCTAGGAAAGTATGTGTGCACAAGCCCAATGATGAAGGCTGCAAACATTTGGCTGAAAAATTACCTCCATGATGAAACACATCTTTCTGGAAATGCAGCAAGTTAAATTGTAAGACATTTTCTGCTGCATGGCATTTTCAAGTCCAGTCAACAACTTGGAGAATAATAAGCTTAGCTGACAAGAAGCCACCTCAAATCCAGAACACCTGGCATGTTTGTCTTATTTAGTTAAGCCAACAAACACCTCTTCCAGAGGAAAATTCTCTGACAGAGGGACCAGTATAGAGAAGACCAACATACCAGCAAGAGAAATGAAGAATTTTGAGTTGCCTGTTTGTTTTAGAAATATCAGGAAATGCGTTACATTTCAGTGGATAAAGATCATGGTCACCAGACTGCACAGAACTCCCAAAACCCTGGTCACAATTTCTAATGTCCTACCAAATATTAAAACATTTTAACAGCTGTCAGCAATAATTGCCAAATAAAAAAAATTAAAATAGAGAAAATCTTTGACAGACAAAAACAATATAGCCCCTTATAGTTCTGAGTGCATCCCCAAAAGCAGGAAAGCCAAAACCTACAACAATTAACAGTATGGATCACTCACATTCAGTAATTAGCAACTGGAAGTTGCTTCTAAAGAGAAGATTCTCCGCACCACTCTTAACTGCACACCTCGGGTCTCTGAAGTAAAGTACTTAAGCTGACATTATTAGGTAAGGACTACTGCAAGGTGAAAAAAAGCCCTCTCTGAAAACCTGTGTTCATGTAACTGATACAACAGTACTTATTTTGTATGAAGACCGTAAAAATATATAAGTGATCCTAATCACTGGCATTTCTGTGCTTTATTGAAAGTTAAAGTAGTTTACAAGAAAATTTTTGGATTTTGCAAAATTTTCTTACTGCATGTAATATTCAAAACAAATTTCAGTTTCCTTTTCTTGATGGGTTTGGGTGTGCATGACTGTTATGTTAAGAATATTTGAGTGTCAAAGATAAGAATTTGCATATTCTCTCTAAAAATGCCACAAACATTCTCAAATACTGTTTAGGATGATGAAATGAAACTTTAAAAAGTAAAAAAATCATATAATATTGGAGTTTAAGACACACAATGCCTTCTTACGAATCTTTAACGGTCAACAATATATTTTTATTACAACCTGGATTATTTTCCAAATATCTGAATGTCGTTAAAAGATTTGCATGGCTTTTGCAAGAGGACAGTAAGCAAGAAAACAGCATTCCTATAAACATATAATAATAATTCTAGTAGCAAATTCTATGGAAAACTTGATTTTTGTAGGCTAGAATATGCACCTATATGTCTGCAGCCAGAAAACAGAAGTAGGACTGAGAATGGCATAGGTTCAATCTTTGATCACATTTTTAAAGTTTTGGAGGTTTAAACCTTCAGCAGACTATCCATAAGAAAACTGGTTATCTATAAAGGTGTTAGTTTGACAAAATGAACAGTTCCTGAACTACAGTATCATCTCCAGTGGCTCAAAAAAGACAGAAAGCAATAAATATAAGAAAGATTTCAATGTCAGTTGATATTTAATGCAGTATGTAACATTTTCTACATGTATGACCAATTAGGTAGATAAGAGTAAAACAAGTTTGGAAACACAACTTTTAATTAAATGCACAAACTTACATGGGTGGCTGGTATTAGTCAATCAAGAATCCATTAAAAAATTAAAGACTTTCAGTCTGGATAACTATTTCAGTAACTTTCAATCACTACAAAGTTAGTAACAAAGGTAGCAACAGACCAACTATCCTTAAATAGTCAAACACAAGCAGTTTATATTGTGACTTATTTTGAAAATGCGTTCTCACGATTTAAAAATAACTACACAAGATACTGCCTTTTATTTTCCTCACTGTAGTTTTGGGGGTTTCTTTCTTTGTTTTTTACTGGAAGTTCTTCTCTATTGCATTTAATGATACTGAAAAAAACAATCTCCACTCCATTACAGGTACAGCAGCAAGAGATCAAAGACACAATGGATTAGATTCCCCCCTCCAGTAATTGATTACTCATTCAGTTCTGGATTTACTGAGAACTGAAAAAAAATCTGAAAAAAAAATTCTGATGGAATTAATGAAAAAACTCATCTTTATACACTTGCTGCAGTCTGTCAAGTTCAATTCAACTGTCTATTTCACTTTCGAACAACATTCAATTTACATTCTCTAGTTTGAGATTTCAATGATAACTTTTAAACATATACAATTATGAGCTTCAGCATTGATGGATTCTATGTATTATCTTTAAAGCATACTTTAAAGCTTCAGAGTCAAGAAATACAGGATTTTAGAGAACCAGAATGAAGAACTGGATGCTCCTGCAAGTATAGCAATTTCATGGTATTTCAGAGTCTCCAGAAGTTTGTAACTTGTCATTCCAAACATGTGAGACCTTCTAGTGCTCTTTTCTCGTATATCAAGGGTTGTTTTTGACATAATGAACAATACTTAAACTATTCTTTCAACAAGCCATGGGAGTTTTGTTCAATAATGCTGGTTTTAAGCTAGTCTGCTTGCACCACCCAGTATATGTTTTTCAAGCTGAACTGATAAACTCCATTATTATTCTGGTCTCTGGCAACTGAATGATGTTATTGGTTTGTGTTGATTGTTAATGAACAACACTTCAGAAAATGGTTCTGGAAGGATGCTCAAAACTTTTTGAAGAAGAACATCCAACTAACATTAGAAAATTCCATATTGCCAACAGCTGCTGTAGCTGATGCTTCTTTGATTAGTTCCTCCTACAGACAGTACATTCACAGTAGCCTCAGTTTAAACAACTAACACTTCACAGTCTGAGCTACTGAAAAGCTGGTTTAGCAGCATATGACATCCCTGGTAACTGTAGTAAGAACTGTGTCCCTAGAACAGCCAGCACTTTTCACTCATGATTTTCTGAACTTACTGTTAAGTAACACCCTGACACAATCAATTCCTCCCCCATCAATTAAATTTTTTTCTCATCCTAGTACATAGAAGTTTGCCATTCTCTTAAACACAGGAGGAAAATCCTTATGTGATGGGCAGATGAGTATCCTCTATAATTTAGTGAAAACACTGCAAAACAACATTACAACACTGGCTGCATGCCAGTGTTGACAGTACTACGAACCACGTAAGAGAGCGTGAGAAACAAGTCTTGAACAGATGTTTACAGATATTGCCCTTTGCATGTTGCACATGCAGAGGACTTGCACATTCTGAGGACTTGGAAAAGGGTGGTCAAGACAAGACACTGCACCACCCAAGGCAAAAAAGCAAAACCAAGTATTTTTAAAAAAAAAACAACTCCTGGAAATAAAACAACTTCACAATAAATAACACCCGCTATATCCATTCTAAAAACAGGTACATAATGACAGAAGTTTTACAAACAATCTATGAACAAGCTGACAGACAAGAATGTTGGCACAGCAAATCCTCAGGTTTCCATACAATCATTAGACATTCATCAGGTGTTTCCTAGACATCCATCAGTCCTTGACATTTACTGTCTGCTATCACATTTTAAACTAAAGACAGTGTCCATGAGCATCTTCAATATGAATCAAACCCTAAAAATTCAGTCAAGTGTTATTTTGCAAACATTATACCACTGCAATAAAAGATGTCTGATGGAAAAGGAACCTTCTGTCAGATCATGAAGTTTCATCTTAACCTTGGCAGAGTTTCAAACAGAATAGAACATATTCTACAAGAAATCTCTGGACTGGACACATGCTTTGAAAACTTCTTCCTTAGTCCTGTTATAATGGAATGTCTGAAGCTACTGTGATGCTTTGGCAGCTTCTCTGTGTAGTAGTTATCAAAAGCTAAGCTTCTGTTCCTCTTTATAATCACAATGCTCATGAAAAGCTAACAAGAAGGCTGCTACGGTGTAATCATCTGAAATTCTGAAATTTTAAAACAGTTTTAAGTAAAAATAAACTTTAAAACTGCCCCTTCTGTATTTTTAGGACACTGAGAAGTATCACCTTTAAGAAATGCTATTTTACATTGTCTTTGGAGTTCCAATACATCGATCTAGTTGACAACTTAAAATGTCTTTACCATATGGACACTGTACAACTTGGTTTCAGAATCATGAATCACAGCAACATTTTACCTAGTTCAATAACTGATCCAGTTTGTAAAAGTGTTAACAGGGATGACAAAGATACTGAGGGATTTTAGCTGCATGAGAATCCATGCACAACTGACAGTGATTAATCTTAAAGTTATGCAAGTTTAAACATAACTGCTCATAATTAATTTGAGATAAAATTTTAGTATTACCTATATTTCAGAGCATGTCTGCTGAGAAGCTTCCCTATGCTAGCCTTCCTGAAGGGCAGTAGTAGAGAATATGAAAAATCCACCTTTTTCTCTAGAGTTCTACTCTCATTTATTCCAACTGTCTTTAAAAAGGCTGGAATTTAGATCAACATATCATCTCTTTATTTAGATGTTTAGAATATTGAAGGTTTGGGATTCTGTTTTTGGTTGACTAGAGTTTTTAAAATAATTATTTTTAAGAGGAATTAGTTATTCAGAACAGAAGTAATTCAAGTGTCATTGCTTTTATGCACACTCAACTTTTCAGACTATCTTCCAAACACAGAATTGCTACATTTCCTTCAGGGTTCTCCTACAGGGCCTGTCACAAAATTTCACACCTACAGCTATCTATCTGTCTATATGTCTGTATGTACCTTCATTTATATATTTCCCCCTTTTCTACACCAGCTGCCACTTACTGCCATCTTCAAATCTGTCCCCAAGGCTCATGAAATAAGTCAAATAAACAAGTTTTGCTTCTGTCCTTCTTGCCAAAGTATTTCAGCTATTAAAATTCCAGGTGTTGGGAGAGTTTGCATCCTTTCCCCTTCTTCAGGCACCAATCCATTGGAGAAAAGAAAAATGGGTTTAATTACATTCCAAATTATTTCAGTTCCTGCTTAAGGCCCTAATCTTTACTTCTGTATTTCTGAATGGAAGTAACATCCCTTTTTGTTTTCCTTTGCATTCCAGTTTCATAGAGTCTGCCAAAACGCTTTACACTAAACAAATTACTTCATGCTATTTACACGGAACATTTTAAGAAATGCATGGTGTCACGCATGACCATTGCCCATGGCAACCAGGGAAAAAACCTACCTCTAAAGACATATGAAGCTGTAAAACAGACAAGACTGCTATATGAATGTGCCAAGGAACACTGTGCAAATATTTCAGATGTGAAATGTTTTACGAAACAGCCACTTTTTCAAAATCCTAACAAATTCAGTGTGCAAAGAAGTTAGAACAGAGCAGGCTATTAAAGACAGCTGGATATACAACTATCCACCCCATTAGCCTCTCTACCAACCTCTCTAACTAACACTGCAGGAGAATATAGAAGGGTCACTACAGGAAGTTTTGTGTCCTTTTACTTACCTCTATAACTTGCAACAACCATGCATATATACATCTACAAGACTACTCTTCTCATAAACAGATTCTCAGTTGCATCATACCAGAAGTCAAACACAAGAACTTAGCTCATAATCCAAATACAAGTTTTTTTCATTTAAATATCATCAAGTAGCATCAGCGTTCTTATTTTTCAGCTCCTGATAGGTTCCAGAGCTGTCATCCTCCCTGCCTTCAATAATAAATGATCTATTAAGAGAGGAGTTGTATTTAATATCTCCTCATAAATAAAACTTAGCAAATGCACACAGAATCAAACAGCACATTTGCCCAAACCTATTAATCCATAAACAAGATGAAGTCTGTGACTCAGTCTGTCCCAAAGAAAGAGATGCACACAATGCAGGCTTAAAGATGTTTTTAGAGGGTGTCTTTACTTTTAATAGCAACTTTATCTATGAATTTCAGTAAATGTGGTAAAGTTCATGGTATCATTACAAGGGTAAAAAAACTACTACTTAGTGTATATTGTGGTGAATCATAACACAGGCTACTGTTCATATTCTTTGATTCTTTCCTTACAGATCAATTATACTAACAACTCAATCTAGCTATTAACAGCTATCGGTTAAACAACCAGGAAAGCAACTGACCAAGGCACAAATCAAGACAAACTAAATTCATATTCAAAAAAGTTTAATGATAGAAAGAGTTCAAGAAAATCAGAATAATGGGAATGAATATCATTAACTTAAATTTAATTTAATCTAACATTTATTTTGTCCTTCTACTAAAATATTTGAAGTAATCAGCTCTGAAAAATACTGCTGTCATGGAAAGCATGTAACAAACTCCATAAGAAAAGTTAATCTTCACATCACACAAGTTTGCTGCAACCTCAACAGAACTGAAAAAAAACTCTACCTAAAGTTTTTAATAATTTTCTCTAGAATAGTTGATAGGTATATCCACTGTTTTTCAAATGTACAATGACATGCCTAAAAGGAGAAAATGCACAGGGAATCTCCAGAATTTTCATTCAGAAAACAACTTAAAATTTTAAGTTCCAAAATGTTTTAAAAATACTTCAGACTTAGAAGCCTTAAAGATTTATTTGCATTTTGAAGTAACAGACTAAAATCAAAGTCCAGAGCTCACTGTTGATTTAATAACAGACAGCTTATGCTCATTATCTGCCCCTGCACCTGAACAATGAACTCAAATGCTTCATTTGTTGAAAAGTGCCACATTGCTTGAACAAAGCATTCAAAATTAATCTCAGTGTGAGAATCTACTAGTGAATACACTTCAAAACATGTTTTTTTACAGACAGTTAATGAAGACAATGCATAAAGAGCACACCTGAAAAAAGTAGCAAAGCATGCATTTACCTCTTTAGAGTCATCAATTCTCTCAAAATAAACGAAAGCAAATCCTCTTGATCGTCCAGTCCGTTGATCATAAACCACATTGACACCAGTCAGAGGTCCGTAACGGGAGAAGACTTCACGTAAGTCTCTCTCCGTAGTGTACAAACTGAGACCAAACACTCCAAGACAGGTATTAGGATCTGGATTAGCCTGGTAACACAAATGTTCAACTCCAATTAATTTTCGTTTAAAAAAATCATTAAAAATTGAATATTCTTTTATCAAAACTTATCAATTATAAAAAATTTAATCTGAAGAAAACTAAACAGGTAATACAGTTTAGCACTTTACCAGTTATCATTTTAATTGTAAGATTGTTTCAAAAAGCAACTACTTTCAATGGTTTTAATTTTAGAAAAAAGACCAAGACAAGTTTCTCATGTCGGTAAAAAACTCAGTTGATAAAATTTAGCATTCTGATTTACAGAAAAGCTACAGAACAAGAGGAACCCATGTTATTAGTATTTCATACTGAAATTACCAATAAGGGACAGACACCACACACAAATTTGTGCTGATAACAGGTCAGCCAGCCTCCAGCTGCCCACTCTACACGTGAGCACTTGAGCTCCTAAGCACAGACAACTGAACTATAAACTAGCTTCTACTGAAACTTCCTCCACCTCAGGATTTCCTATCCAATATACTGAAAGTCAATATTTACACTTGTAAGTTAATCTTTCCACTTGTAAACTGGATGAAAGGCACCCGATTCTTTCATCTAGAGAGCAACAAGTGTTGAAGGCCAGTTCTGTGAAACTGTAATCCAAAAGCACGCATATTTCTTTAGCACATAACTCTTTGCTATCAGGATACTTAATAAATTTCACTTCAACTAGACAATGTCAAATACGTAGTAGTACAAGGTACAAGTTCTCTTTTAGGTTACACACCAGAGAATTTGTATCTAATGCCAAATCCTCCGTAAGAACTATTTTGATCAAAATCAACATGTTTTTCAGTTAGGTGTCTGACACCTGTAATACTAGATGCAGCAATTTAAAACACTAGCAACAAGCACAAAATAACAACTGGAAGCTTTTTGTTTCTGCCAAAGTAACAACTGGAAGCTGACACAGCTTAAATTTGTATTTCAGTTTCAGTAAGCCATCTATGCATAATAATTTATGCCTCAGAGCCTGCTTTTCAGCCTGATTCAAAGACTGAACAGGTTGAGATCTTCTGTCATACTTTTTTCAGCACATTTGTTCAGGAACCTCTTGTGAAAAATAAGATGCCTACACTACTCATGTATCTGAGGTTCCTTTCTTTCCATTTGTCAAAGTTCAAACTTCTGTTTCAAGACATGAATGTTCTGCAATTCCTCACTATAGCTGAAGAGCACAAGACCTGGCAGTTTGTAACTCAGAAGTTTTAATTATACACATCAAGATATGTATTTTTTACTCCATATTTCAATGGCACTGGCAACTATACTACTTTTATTACTGAAATCCTGTAAGTATAATGAAATTTGTCTTTTAAATCATTGTTCAGGTAAATTCCTCCACACATCCATACCCGTTGCATGTTTTTAACACCCCTCTTACCCTTAAACACTAAGAATTTTTCTGAGGCAAGAGAATACTGAGATCAGTTCGCAGACCCTAAGTGCCAAGTGATAACTACATCACCACTGTAAGGCCTAAACTGAATGTGGAGGACTAAAGGGCAACTTCTGCATTAGGTTTTTGTACTGCCTCCCATCAACCCAGTATGCAAGCTCTCTCTACAAGAAAAGAAGTGCCAAAACTGCCTTCCAATTTTCAACCCGAACCATTGTGCTGTTACAAAGAAGGACACTGGGAGAAATCTCAGAATTAGAAGATTAATGTTTTAAATTTTGGTTGGTGTAGCTATACTTCCTCTTGCTCATACAGAGACACTTCTCATCTATATATTTTCAAAGACTGAATGTGCCTCCTTTTCAGAACTATAAATTTTTCTAGTCTACTACAAAGATTTACTTTTTCCTAATAACACAAGGCTTTACTTCAAGGTAAACCAAATTAAATAATCAGAAGCATAAAATCACAAGCAACCTTCAACATATGCTCTATAAGCAAATAAACACTTGGGAATTTCCTTCTATGGATCCCTATGTCAATCTCATCAATACTTTCAGGTATCCAGCACACACAGACGTGGTCTCATTTTTGTAAAGGTTACATATACTTTTTTTTAACAACAACAACAAAAAAGAATCAGAACAGCTTAACTTCTGGAGCTGACTGAAGCCTATGTCACCATACCTGCACATCCAGACTAGCAATACAATGTTTTTCAATTAAATTCTACAGCTTGGGTGTCAGTTAGTTACAGGCCCAAGAAGTAGGTGCTCAGCTGTAAGGACAGAGATTGCTCCACACATAACCCCCACTCCCACCCAATTCCTGTATCCTCCAGTGACAAAACAGCAGGTCAAACTCAGCCTGCAGGCAACCTGGACCACACTGATACAAGCAGCAATTGTTTTGTTGATACTCAGCCTTTTTGAACATGACATACTCTGCTGCCAGTGTGCCTTCTCCTGTTGGACATTGGAGAATGACTACGGCTCCTGCGACGACGGTATTCTGGTGTGTATGATCTGCTTCGAGAGCGTCTCCTATGGGAATGAGAATGGGATCTGGAACGAGTATAACGTCTGTGCGAATGTCTTCTGGACCTGGATCTTCGACAAAGAGAAACCCTTCAGTCAGGTCAAATGCATATGGTCATAATTTATTGAACTCTAAACAGTACATTTTCTAGAGAAAAATATTTTTTTAGATAGTGTCTACAATATTAAACCCATTAAGCTTTTTCTACCTTGCACATCTAAAGATTGCACGGATCTCTAATAACCTGCTCGGTAGCACCATTTTTAACTCTTCAAGAGTATTTCTAGCATACACTGAGGATTATATTCACAACAGTTTTCAGGAATTTCAGGGTTTAAACTTACATCAGCTTGCCTGCTTATCTAACTAACAACTGCACAGTGACACAGAAACTAGATATGCCACACTGCAAAGTAGTGTTCTGACTGAAAAATTGAAATATCTGGCAGGACTACAGTGCTGCAACATCTACAAGCAAAGTTTGTCTAGGCATGAAAATTACTCCAGACCAAAAAAAAAAAGCAGACCCCAAATATCTGCTCTACTCCTCAAACACTTCTTTGCAAATGTCTTGCAGATAATAAGCTGTTTAAAACAGGTAGGTAATCACCTTGCTAAACACTGCAAGAAGAGAAACCATAACATTAGCTGAACTTTGGCAATTCAGAGCACGGTAACTCTTTCAGTTGCTCTGGTATAAAGTGTATAAATAGAGAAGATGTATTACTGATCTCTCCCAAGAACTGGGAAGGAGAGACAACGTAAGACTATTCCTCTTTCTCCTCTAGTGCTACAAATGCTGCTTTCTGGTTTCTCTCGTGGTTGTTAAAGAAAGATTCAGTAGCTCTCCCCATTTTTGTCAATACGTTGCTAAAAGGGAAGAGAGGATAGGTAGTATAAAGCAGGTAATATTTATGGCATATTTAGAGAAAAAAGCCTAAGACATTTCTCTCCTGATTTTTCAGACCTGAAAGCTATAAAGCTTTACCTCCACATATCCATAATTGGGTTAGAGAAGGACATAGAAGACATGTGCAGCACTGAAAATTAATTTAAATCTTAAAACTCCCATAAATCAAGACCACACCCAATTTAAGACCACACCCAATTTAATAGTTTTTTTATTATATTTTCAAAGCCTCCAATGAAAGAATGTCCAGAACATTCACAAACACTGTGTTCCAGTATTTCCAACAGTTAGACAGCTTACTCTTTTTATGTAACCCTGATGGCCTTTGCACCAGGTCTCACTTGACTTTTTTTTTCCTCCCCCCTAAAGGAAAGGTCTGCACAAGAATTCTCCCATAAACAATTTCTGGAGAAGGAAGTAGGAGCTTCACAAAATTGAAATGTAATCCATTTTCTCTCTTCTGGAAGAGAGAAACCTACGTATTTCAGCTGTGATTTCTACATTACTACTTTAAATTTTAGTATTTTCTGTATTTGTACTGATGAAATAATTTCCCAACTTTGCCCACCTATACGAGCACAAACAGGCAAATTAACATATCCCTGTTAATACATCCCAAAGAGTTTGTAATTTTTACAACAGGGGAAAAGAAACTTCACCAACCTGCCGAAATAACAACAGTAACACCGAGATGACATGAATAACTTTTTGAACATACCTTGATTTTGATCTTGACCTAGAGTGCGATTCAGAATGTTTGGAAGCCCTCGATGGACTGCGAGATCCTGACCTGCTCTCTGATTTTACACGAGCAGGACTCCCAGCTGGAGATTTTGACTGGGAGCGAGACTCCTAACAAAAAAGACAGTATTAAAAATGGTATTGGTTGTGTAAATGCCTAACTCCTAACATTTAAAGTACAGTAATTCTATTATATTGATTGCTCCTGAAAAACAAATGGTTAGGCAATACCCTCCAAAACAAATTTCATTTTGCTAACCCACTGTTAATATTGTATGCTTGCCTCAAATAGGTCCCTGCTTGAACCAGATCACCAATTCTCTATTAACTAAGTAATCATGCAAATTCATCTACAACTTGATCATACAGACACTGGAACATAAACCATACATTTACTTAACCTAGGACCCATTCATTCTTCCAGATTCTTTTAATTCTACTTCACTCTTGCTTTCTACTTTTCTTCATTCTTCATTGAGTTTTTCATTTTTCATACTTCGTGTATTCTTCCCCAATTCAAACAATTCATTATAGCCTTAAAAAAATATTCAAGTGCTTCTATCTGACCAATCTTCTGTTCAATTTTTTCCCCCATTCAATTTTAATTTTCTGATCTTTAATACTTTTCATTAGCCTTCTTTTATCTTGATTTATCTTCCACATTCTTGGAAAAAACTCTTCAATTTCTTCACGAACATTAACCTTAATGGAAAAAGAACATTTAGTATATTTAAGCACGTGGGGATTATAAAACTCTGCTGGAGTTCAGATGTTATCTACCAAATTGAAAAGCCAGCAGGTAAAGTGCAAGAAACTATTTTATAAAACAACTTTTTAAAAAAAATATCTTTAAAACTGTATAAGTGTCTATGTTCTAACAATAAGCTTACTGAGTTCTCAGTGTTTTACTGTATTTGCAAAGCTACCCTCCTCCCCTCTAAGACTTTTTTTTTGTAAGATACATAGATACACTAAAAACTAATTAGCACAAATATATTGAAGTGTTGATATCAGTGATTTCCCCACCCCCCCTAAAATAATAACTATGTGCTTCTCAGCATTAAATATCCCAAATTTTACTCCTATCAATTACTAAGACATTCAATTCAACAGAATGGCCAAAGATTTCCAGTCAAAACCTATCTACGCACATACTTACTCGCATAATACATGCACATAGGTATAAGCAACATAGATTATTATTCTTCCTACTTTTTCTTCCTCATTGTTATCCTGTTTTCCTTATATAATCCATATAAACTAAGATGTAGAACCATACAGTTAAAGCAATCCAACAGAAGTAAAAACGGGAGGGGTTTTTTTCTTGCATGGTAAGGCACACAAGAGAAAAACTAGGAAAACAAGCAAACAAAGAGCAGGTTAGGATTTCCTCACATTTTATAGTATACAGCATTTCTAGGGAGCTTAGCTATAAAAACCCCTACAGAACATTATGCTATATACATTTGTAACTTTACAAATACTTAATGAAGAAGTGCATACCAAGTTCCCCTCCCACAGGCGTTACATTTCATGTTTATTCGCATGATTTCTCCTCCTGACTGTCCTCACAATTTTTTCTCACTCTACCTATGTCCAGATTTGCAGCTTCTTTTGCAGTTAAAATTCTTCACTACCTTCCTCTAGAGTTATTTTTCAAAGGATGCTATCTTCATATTTCAAGACAATAAATTCACCAGAAATGGAACCTGAGAAGCTCCTTACTAACAACTATTGCAGCCACAATAGCATTCCCCTTTACCTCAATAAAAAGGACAAAGGACTCATAGAGATTGTCACCTACTAGGATGATAGGCCTGCCAAACTTTAATAATGAAGGCCAAATTCAAAGCTTGGCTGTGAACGGGGGATCATATAACCCTTATGAAGATGGCTACGTACTGAGCTAACTACAGGACTTCACTGAAATAAATTATGTACATGCATTTAAATATTACCAAATTTGGTGGTTTAACATTTGAAATTCACTGCTTGCAATAAAGAAGAATTTCTCTTATAACCACTAACACTATTTTTTTATCACCTCGCCTCTGTCTTTGTACTCTTCAATGTCTGACAGCCTCTTAAATTCTTCTCTTTATAACTCATCACTTGCACCAATTGCCAATTTCTCTGGGAACTATTTGTATTTCTCTCCCTAGTAAAAAGGATCAGTAATAAAGAAAAACATTCAAAGTTACATCAGATTTAGAAAACACCCTTCAATAAAAATACAAAGAATTCACCCTCCTCAGACACTCCTTTTCTTGATAAGGATGCTGCATTGTCCATCGTTTTTACATCTAAAAGACCAATTCTTGAACGAAAACTCTGGAAACTTGAACAAAGGCAACCCCCATCCTACCCCTGGATCCTTCACAATCTAGAAGTGTTGGGAGGCGCCAAAAATACCATGGACACAAGTGCTCCCATACAATGTATAAGTCAGCTTAGTGTTCTTAGCTATTCAACTGAAGCATCTTCCAATACCACCCATAGAGTCTCTAATAATATCAGCTATGACACCAAATTTATATAAAGTTGACAAAAACCTATATGAAATTATGTAATATTTGCTAAGTCCTTTTGGAAGCATCTGTTTAAGACACTTATGGGCTGTATTCACAAATATACAACTTGAAAACTGCAGGGACAGAGGGGACCATGTAAATTCTCAGAGATTTTGAACTTCCTCAACCAAGTAACTGTGGACGTAAGCTGCATCTGAAGAGAGATGACCTGATAGCAGTTGCACACTATCACTGGTAAGCAATTACATCTCATCTTCTAATGCAACATAGTTCACCTAGTTACAACTCCTACAATGCTTCTAAAGGAGACTAAGAGAATCATAGTAACCTGCAAAAGTTTAAGGACTTAAGGAAAATGCTGAAAAAGTGCCTAGTAATAGTTGTATCAGCAAAACTACAGGCAGGGATTAAGGGATTCAGAGCTTCAAGGAATCACAAAGAGAGATTTTAAGGAATTTTTCTTTATTTACCACCATAATTAAACAATTAGCAAGCTGTATATTAGTCTACACCACAGACCAAACCAATTGTTCTTCATGAACTACTTATATCCATTTTGCCATATGTATGACAAAAGTACTCAACACTCTCAGTATGTCATCTTTAACATAAGAAACCAGACAACTCTATTATCCCAAAGCACTAAAATACCTCAATTTTGCATCAGTCTTAAAGCAACCTATGCATTCTCATCTTAGTTCTGCTATTACCACAGAAACTAAATATCGTATAGGAGAGAAAAGACAAAAATTGCACTTTCCATCATCAGCACTTGCTTATCTTCCTGTTCTAAAGACCCTTAGTCATTTAAGGGCCACAGATGAGACTCAGTGTAAACTCAACTTATCATCCCACCAGCTTCCTACAGGACAGTACCTATCTTAATGCCTTGGGCTTCATTATGCAGCTGTCCAGTCACTACTTTCACCCTTGCAAACTTGTAGGCAGGTAATTCACTATCCCCATGTCAAACTATCCACATTTGCTGCCACTAGAGTCCACAGGAAAAGAAACAAAGCCGCGCAATAGTCTTCAGATCAGACTTCCCTTTCAAGATAAATCCTGCACCTGCCAATAACACTTTTCCCAGGAAGCACCTCTCCCCAAAACACCAAAAAACCCACCCACACAAAAAACTCCAAACACCCTCCCCCCTGCGAAAAGTAATTACAAAAAACGAATTCAGTTGTAAAAATGTGCTTCTTCAGAGTAAGATGTAGTGGTTTCCCCAAACACACACCAGGAAATGGGACTGATGATTCACCAAGAATTGGAACTTGGAGCCAAAATTGTAGACAAACACAAAAATAAAAAAAAAAAATTTGCAGATTCAGTCACTGATTCTCTGGATAAAATGCATAGCTAGAAGCATTTAAAGAGAGAATTGAGGAGTATTTTTAACCCTTGTTACCTTCCTTCATTCCCAGAAAGTAACAAACCAAAGTAATATGGAAAAGATCTCTCCTCCTACTCCATTACTCCACAATCGTACATACCCAGACACTAAACAACTATCAACAACTTTAGATGATCCATCTAAGCCAGGCATCAGTCAGTCCAGGTATTTCATCCATACTGATAAAACTGTTTAACTGATCAAAAAGTTTTATCTACCACTTAAAGTCCTTGCATTTTTCAAAAGAAATCCTACTTTCCAATGTAATTATTATTTTAAAAGCATTTAAACACTTTTGCGCAGAGCAGAATTGCAGAAGTCTTGAAGAAGTATTCTCTTCATTTTCAACCCATCAAAAGAAGGTATGATAAAGAACACGGGGGAGAACCATAACAAACAAAACAAACAACTGACCAACCAACCAACACCTTTATCAAACGAGCCAAACAAAACAATCCCATTTCTTTCACAGTTCTCTTCTGTCCTGAACTTGTCATGCCTTACCCTAACTCTCACCTTACAATTTCAGAGTATGACTGAAAAGCTATCAAAATTTAGAGTGAGATGCTAATTAAAAATAATTACATAAGTTTACACTAAGCTTTCTATAGCAAAGCATGGGAAATGAAAAAAAAAACCCAAAACATTACATTGCACAGAAATTTCAGGTGAAATTCATTTGACCTGGGGTGAAAAAAAAGGACAGGACAAGTGGTCGAGCAATACCATTTCCAAAAATCTTGTTAATAACTCCTACCCAAAGTTAAAAACTAATGAAGTCGGACTCTATTAAAAGGGGACAGAAAAATATAAGCAGTCAAAAAAGAAACATGAATTTAGCAGCAGCCCACATTCACCGGATAAAACTGTTAAGCTAGTGACATCTCACTTATGAGGACAAGATTACATTTTGGCAGGAATCTACCAACTTTCCTTGAAACTCAAAAGAGAAGTTAAATCCTTCTTGCTTCATACTGTGATCTGTCACTATACTAAAAATAAAATGGATCCCTTAATTAGCTAATCTTCTATAAATATATGACAATAGTACACATAATAAGCTTCTGTATAAAAAAACATCTTTTAAGTTGTTACCTAGAAGACACGGATATTTTAGAAGTTACTAACATAAGCATACTTTATGTATTTCTTAATGATCCCACTTAGAAAGAAAAGGCTTCATCAATAAACTTGAAATTACAAGCTCATCTTCTTCATGAGGCTTGAAAATACACCTCTTCAGGGAGGGTTCTGTAGTCATTCCTCTACCACACACACGGAAGACAGTAAAAAGAATGTGTTCAAAAGGAGCAGTCTTCCCAGCTGACAAGGTCCAGAACAATGCAAAATTTATCAAGCTTGATTAAAATAAAAATTAAAAATCGGACTTGGAGAAAAACTCTCCCACATTGCCATTAGACACTGCAGGGTGATCACAGCACTCCCCAAGCGAATGCAGAACCCCTGAGCATTCATTAGCAGTGAACTGTGCTTGTGTTTGAAAAGGTGTGGGAAGCAACATTCCTTCCTTTCCATAGAAGTGGCAGACTGCCACTGCAGGAGAGGTGGAATACAATAGCTAAGCAAGCCCTTGGGGATTTTTTTGCCAAAGAAATCATCTCAAAGTTGATCAGTTTGGTAATTCCATAGCTATCTAAGTATTTTGCATTCAAACTTCATGAAGCAAATATAAGTCACTTTCAGAGCTAAACTAACCCGAAAGCCACTTGTGTACCTATGAAATATGCATAATTCCTTCAACAGGATGGGCCACGTGCAAAATCCTCCATTTCTTCAAGTGTTTTATTAGATTATACTATTTATTCACTGTAAGATCCTGCATACAGCAGGATCATTAGAATGAAGACAATCTAAACAGAGTTGTAAAATGGGATTTTACCTTTGTTCTGAAAACAGTTTTGCCTATTTAGACAAACAACACATGAATACTGGTAGACAACTACTAAACTGTTAAGATTGCAGAAATTATGTTACCAGAAGCTCAACAGAAAAAACTGATCCAAGTAACAAGTGGAGCTACTGAAGTGCAGGTTTGTTCAGACTCCCTTTTGTTCTTTGCTCTGGGAAACATCTAAAGTTGCACCACAGAATGAACACCAAATAAACAATAGCCTATAAAAAAAACAACAAAAAATATGAACGGAAGTAAGATTTGTCTGCCACCTGACAGAAATAAAAGACAAAAAAAGCCTCATTGTCTAATCTGTTCACAAAAAGCATTCAATGGTGATAAAATACTTTGATGTTTCCAAAACCAAGTCTCTGAATAAGAAACACAATTTAATTTTTTTTTTTTATTCCTAATGTCCATAAACTTAGCTCTAGCACATCCACTGTATATTTAATTCCTCTGTCAATATCTTTCTATTAAATCACTATGTTTGAGGAGGGGGCTTTCTTCTGTTCAACCATCCACATTCTTAATAAAGAACTTGCTTAAGTTGAAACAAAATGACACAAAAACAGAGCAGATGTTGATTAGTCTGAGCATATTTGATTAACATGTGCTTTAAATTAAAAAAAGTCAATAAAGGAGTGAGTTCAAGAAGGAAAAGCTCTACAATGATTTCACACACAATGCTCTAGAAGTTGAAGTTTTAAAGAGTGCAAACTAAGCAATTTCATTGAAAGTTATTTCCCTAATTATTAATAGCCTGTTCAGATAAGTTATTATGATTTTGAAATCATAAATTAGAGGCAAAGCACATACAGTATCTTACTGTCGATATAATCAGCATTTAAAACAATTCTGCTGATACTCAACTTTCACTGAAGTGCTTTGGGGACAACATGCATTGACACAGATGAAATATAAAAGGCCTTAAACTAAACTTAAAACACCCTTACTCTTTCGGCATTCAGTTTTTTAAAGCACATCACACTAATTAGCACTTAAACTGACAGGGGGTGGAAGAACTGAAAGGGTACTCAGAAATCTTATTCCTGCCAAATTCCATGAAAACAGGTTCTTTACAAACTTTCTTCCAGTTTCTTCAGTTCTTTCTCTCAATGAAAACTTCTGCTTTACTCTCAGTGCCTGGATGTAGCAAACTAAAACATCAGGAAATTCAGTGTCTGACAGAGTCCTATCCAACTAGGAATAGCAGACTAAACATCACAGCCTCCAAGTTATATGTGCTTAGTTTTATGTCTGTGAGCACTTTCAATGGAGATAAAAAATAAAACATCACTCTGAAATGTAATTTCTTATTTCAAGAATGTTAGTCCCATCACAACAAAGCAGTATTACTGAAGAAAAAAAAAAAAAGGCTTACAAATGTTCTTCAGTAGAACCACAAAACCCCCAACTAGAAATCAATCAAGTACCTGCCATTATGCTCAGTTATGCCATATTGATTGAGAATTTTCAGTGTAGGAAGCAAAAACAAACAGTTTCCCAAATGAAGACTCAATATAGTCAGCAGTTCTTTCCAACAGGTAAATTTTCCGTTCACACACAAAAAAAAAGGAACAACTGATAAGCAGAAGTCAGAGAAACTGCTACTGTACGACTTTTCAGACTTCATGTTCTCTCAAAACATTTTACTTCTACATTTGGGAGGAGGTGGTGCGCAGAAATGCTGAAATTACAGAGCTGTAACAGCTTTGTAACAAGAACAACATACCCATCAAAGAGCAGAATACCACTGCTCTGACAACTAACCTAACATAATTTCTTTCCTAACAATAACCCACACTGGGAATACAGACAAGAAAATAATCCTTAAAGATATATATCTTGACTGTAAAATGGGAGATTACCGTCATTTTAAAAAAGAGAAAAAAAACCAACCAAGCATAATCATAGCTCAAGTTTCTGAAACTTAGTTGTTTCCCCTTCAAAGATCTGTCTATTTACCCCAATACTGCTTAGCTACAGAGCCACCTTTTGTCCAAGCAATCAACACGAGAGCAGGTTTTGTTTACCTCACACGAGGAAGCAGCAGCAGTTATTGCATACCTAGGTAAAGAACTTGCAGCCTACGGATTTTTTTTTTAATCACCACAAAAATGGCAGCAATAGTAATGTAAAAGTAATTTGTGGAAGGTAATGCCGTTCTTCCAAGATTTTATTGCTTGTTTCCCCAGACAGTAGCTATACATGTAACTGCAAGGCTGCTGTCA
The DNA here is from genome assembly GCF_027477595.1 of Haemorhous mexicanus. NCBI lineage: Eukaryota > Metazoa > Chordata > Aves > Passeriformes > Fringillidae > Haemorhous > Haemorhous mexicanus. The sequence continues at coordinate 32,344,725 of NC_082341.1, forward strand.
CTGGATCATCACAGAGTCACCAAGAGGATGCTCAGATGGTATAAAGAGTCTCTTAACAAACAAAAAGAAAACCTCTGCAAAATTAAAAAAAAAAAAAAAAGTAAATTGTGATGGAGAAGCACACATTTCGTTCCTGTTTCAAACAGCTTCTAATTCCTGCATGCCTTGATCATCACTAAAAAAAAAAAAACAAAAAAAAAACACCACCAAAAACAAAACCACAAAAACACTGAAAATGGAAGGGACCTGTCACACGTGTACATGAAAACCCGCAGCCATCAGAGGGAAGACACAGGCCTAACGAGGTTACAAAGCCACAGCAGCTCGTTCGAAGCCTTCAGCTTCACGATCGATGACTTTCAATGGTTTAATAACGACGGCCGGACCTCCCCAGTGGCGGGAGGGGGCCCGGCCCGAGGCAGCTCCCGAGTCAGGAGACCGCTCACCTCGCACAAAAGGACGCGGGGTCCCTCCTCTTTCGGGCGGGAGGAGGCCTCGGCGGCCCGGCCGGGGGAGCGGGAACGGGCAGGACAGCGACGCCCGGGCCCGGCGGCAACCAGGCGGCTCGGGACCGCGGGAAGGGACGGGAGCAGGGGGGAGAAACCCCGGGGCTACAGCATCGCTGTTTGCACAGGATGAGCCTGCGCTGGCTGCGCAGGGGCCGGGCCGCAGCACCGGGACCCGGTGCCCGAACCCCGCCGGGGCGATGGGAGCAGGGAGCGCGTGAGGAGAGACGCGGGCAACGGAGAGGGATGCGGGTCGGCACCCACGGCCCAGGCAAGCCTCGGGTGCCTGAAGGAGCCATTTTAGAGCCAAGATGCGCTGCCCCCAGCCCTACTAGGCCCGAGGACGCCGAGTGCCGCCACCCACTGCCCCCGGTTCCGATCCCCCCCTCGACACGGCCCGCGCAGGGGAGGCCACTCACCCTCCCCTCGAAGTTGTTCTCCTCCACGTCGCTCATGTCGGCAGAGTCCTGACCAAGGGGCTGGGGCCAAAGTGGGACGCTAGTCCCGATTAGCAGCAATAACACCCACGGCCACTGTTATCGCCACCGTTACCTCTATTGCCGCTATTACCGGCACTACCACCAGAGCCACCTCCCGCCCGCGCCTCCCGCACCGCCGCAAAATGGCGCCGCCGCGGCCGCTCCGTCTGCGCCCGGCACCGCGCTCGGGGCGGGGCCGCGCCCGCCCCTCACAAAGGAGGCGACGAGCGCTGCGGGGAGAGCCGCCGCGCATGCGCGGCCGCCCCGGCGCGGGAGCGAGCGCGCTGCCCCGGGGCCCCGCCCCGGCCCGCCCGAGTGTGTGGATGTTGCTGCCGAAATGTGGAATACGTAAACAAATGTTCTTAAGAAAGGATGTTTTTTGATGTCTGATATTTGTGAGCTTTCAAGCCTAATGAGTAAGAAGGGAGATTTAATCCCTGAAACAGGCAGCTGTCAAGCAAGCGCTGAGTGATGTTCCGGCGTTAAAAAGACAAATTAGCTGTCGGTAGAATTGCCTTGTCAAGGTTCAGGGCTGGACATGTTTCAGTGATATCCGACCTAGGGGGAGGCTAACAAAGCCTGGGAAGAAGGAGTCACCACTGAGAGTGGATACAAAGAACGCAGAATTCACGGACCACAAGAACATACGGCAGAACTCCCGAGATAAGGAAGAAACTGCTGAAGACAACTTGGGGACTGTGCGGAAGCAGCTTTGACTGGGTAAATCGTAATTCCGGCAGGGGGAGATGTGTGACCGACTCACAGACCACCGACTCAAAAGAAGAGAAGGATTGAGCATGCGGGCCAATTAGCATGAGAAGCGAGAGAATAATTAACCAATAGAAGATAGAATATTAATTAGTAAGGGAGCGAGGTAACTTGTAGCCAATGAACATTAACGCCTCTGTTGCTAAAATGTATCGTAGGGTAAAGTTTTGGGAGTCGTCGTGAAGGCTTTGTGGATTTCCCACCCAGCACCCCTCTCTGCGCAGAGCTGTCAATAAATCAAATACCTCGACTCAGTGTGTGGACTGGCCTCTTGCACACTGGCTGAAAGGAACTTATTTTGAGACAACGCGGGGCAGCCCCCCACCCTCCTGCCACTCCACGCACAAAGGCCTCCTCCTCTCTGCTACGAGGACTGCCCCTTCAGGCCATGAAAATTATCAGCCTTGCTCCTCTGTCCCCTTATCTTCCACCTCCCCCAGCACATTCTCGGAGCTCTGCTCCCGCGGTGCAAGGAAGAACATTTATATCAATGTGTTTATGCAACCATATGAATTTGTGTGGGTCTGTGTCACCAGGGGTGTTGTGTTATGGCAAGGGGATATTTAATAGGCAAGGCTGGCGGGCTGCTTTTACTGTACACATGTGGAGGTGAAGTCACAGGATCCAGTGATCCACATGCCTCTAAGAAACAAAGGCCTAAATTTTGACTTGCAGTCACGAGAATTGCATTTTAACTATGGTTTTATTAAAAACTATATCCTTTCTGCTCAGTCACCTCAAAAATGTTTCCCTGATCCTGTATCCTATGCAGTTTTGGTGCCTCCTCCTCTATCATGCACCAATAGCTACAGCAGCTGATACCTTGCAGGCATTTGAGACCAGGTATGCAGTTCCTAAAGTCAGAAAATTTCCCAAGATGATGAAACAGCTTAACTTGCTCTGTCAGAGCAGGAAAGCACTGGGTTCCCAACAGGTGCTTGGTCCCACTGGCAATGTCACATGAACACTGATTGCCAGTGGTCACCACAGCTTAAGGCTCCAACAGAGCCTTGACATGCACTCTTCTTTACAGGAATGGTTCTGCCTCTTCCTGCCTGGACTATAAATGGTGTTGGTTGTTTTGTGCTTCTGTTGTAAATGAAAGGCTGGAACTGTGCATGCCAGCCCTTGCTCTTTTTCATTGGTGATTCAGAAACAAATAATGGATTGAAGAGTAAATTATCTTGCAATGGTAAAGAAGGCAGTATTGAAAAAAAGTCTTCCTTGTCATCTAGGTCTGCAGAATATTTAATTTTGGGTAAAGTTTCTTTCACATCACTTACTTAAAAAGTTTCAGTCAATTCCTTAGTCAGTTCCTGTTTAATTACAAATAAATTTTCATTCCTAGGAGGTTGGCCTGAGTTTTAGCCTCTGCTGATGCAAAACCAATTCTGAATCCATGTCATAATGTCTTTTTATAGCAGCTCTGGTAGATAGATTTGTTCATCTCCTTTTTCAACTGTAACTTTATTAGTAAAGTACTTATTCTACTGCAAGATCACACTGTTCTGGCATATTCTGATCCTGTCTGATGTTGCCTGTATTCTAACTACAGGAACAAGAAGGAATGAGCATGAAGGACATGCTTAAATTCTGAGGTGAAAATACTAATCAGTTTTCTGCTATAGAATGGATCACAAAAAAAAAGGAATATGAAGGACCCACTGAAAATACATAAAGGTTACACTAAAAAAAAAAAAAACAAAACCAAAACCAAGCAGGAGAGGGAGGGAAAGTTCAGGAGAATAGAGGACAGGAATACAATTTTTGTTAACATATACATGTATGAGATGGAGCTACAGTCCACATTGTGATTTCAGTTTCTGAGGGTTAGACTAGACCTGATGCACACATTCAAGACATTTGCATTATTCCAGCAAAATTTTTTCATTCCTGTTATCCTAAAATGTTCTGACAATTAATCCTAAAATAAAAATGGCAGTTGCTGATATAAATACCTATTTTTCAAAAGTCTAATCAATTTTACATTTTGAATTGAAAACTACATGCTGCCTTCACTATTTTTTCCTGTAACTTATCTGCCTTCATTGTTCTTTACAATGACTTCACTCTACAATGACTTCACCTGTAGTTTCCTGGACCATAAAGACAATTATTATTTTATATTATATTTCAGCTTTCACTATTTATTAGTGAGACTCCAGGGTTTGTCTGGGTCTTTGGGAGCATCTCTCCTAAATGGAAGATGGTTTGAACCAGAAAACATCTAGAGATGGCCTAAAGGATACGCTAACATGACATAATTACATGTTCTTCAAGCATGCCTTATAGAGGTTTTCCAAGAAATATTAATACACTGGTTTAATACAGTGTTAGCTTTAATGCAGTAGTAAGTATAGAGTATTCATGATTTTGGAAAAAAATACACATTGAAGGGAAAGATAGACCCAGATCAGGCCCATTCCCTAAAGGGAAAGAGTATAAACAACTGGTAAGGGATCAGGAAGAGGGAAAAATAGTGGCAGTAAAGCAAGTATAAAGTTGCATGTATTCTTATCTGCACATACAGATTATAGGATTAGCTAGTTAAGCCAGGAGCTATGCTAATCTCAGAGCATATTGATTAGTGTGCTGCTCTCTAGCCATTACCATTTAGCAGTTTAAACATATTAGGAGAGGAAATTCTTAACACATATTTGAAAAGGACAGAGCAATAGCTATGCAAATTAAATTCAAAAGGAACATCCACAGATAATGATTGGCAGGAGAGGAATGAAATAACATTGCAGTAGCAATCTAATTCTGGTAGGTGTGCGGCAGAGGCAGCGTATTTTATGATTGGCTTTTTGCAAATATTAAAATGAGTATTATATGTGTTGTGTTAGAAAGTAATGCTGTGTTAATTATCTTCACTAGTGTGTTAAATATAGTTTTAGGTTATAAAAAATGTTAAAATAGAAACTATGCTATGTTGGATACTTTTTTTAAAGAAAGGACTTGCAGCGACATAACAGCCACAGGACACCTAAATCTTTCAGAGAAAAAGAATTTATTGCCGTCTAATCAGAAGAAATGAACTTCTTCCAGCCTTGAAGGCGCTGTTAGGATTCAGAGGAAGGAGTTGACGATGACCAGACAGAGTCCTGACCAGACATTCCAGTGTTTGAATGGAATTTATGCATCATGTATGAGGTGTATGAATATGCAACAAGCTGTTGGTTTTTAAGGGTTAATCCTTTGTTAACGGGGGTCCTTTTTCGGGCTTGTGCTGCCCAGAAAAAGGTACCCAGACGTCCATGACTCTTTGTTTCTATTGCCTCATATTGTCCTAATTCAAATTGTCCAAATTATTATTACTCTAATTATATTACTATTTTTTAAATAACCATTTTATTACTATTAAACTCGTAAAATTTTAAAAACAAGTGATTGGCGTTTTTCACAGTGGGTTTTTTTTATTTATTATTATTTTGACAAATAATACAGAACACTGCAACATACCTGCAATCCTGGGCTTTTATCTACCCTTTGAAATGATACCAAGAATATTATTACCCACAAATATGAGAACTATATAAACACTTTTAAGGTTTGGTTTTCATATGCCACTGAAAAGAAACACTGTGCTTGATATTGTTTTGTTGTATAGTTTTTATCACACATCTCAGATTCATCAGCTGACATAGCACCTGCCAAGAGTTTAGTCTGTATACTTAGGTCTAGGCCCCTCTGACGTGTCAATATTCCTTTTTCTAGAACAGCCTCGCATTTAAATGCTGATTTTCCCTGCAGCTAACCCGTGCAGAATATGCAGGTTGAAAAGCAGGGAGAAGCCATGCGGCCTCTGACGCACGCTGAAGGGATGGAGATAGGGTGACCGACAGGTACTTCTGAATGCTATCAACTCCGCAGCTGTCGAACGTGGTCTTTACTTTGCCCTTATGTTCACCTTTCCTTAACTGATACCAGCTTCCTTTAAACAGCACCTTGCAGGAAGAGCCTGGGGTGACTCTATAGCACAGTCCTGCACTCACAATTCATTTTATTTAGGCGATTATCACGGTGAGGGCGGGTGGGGAGGGGGAGGTTTATGTACCACACCAGCCCCGAAATATCAGAGAACGCTTAGGGCTGGAAGGGAGCTCTGGAGATGCCCTAGTCCACCCCCGTGCCATGGGCAGGGTCCCCTGGAGCAGGTGACACAGGAGCGTGTCCAGGTGGGTTTTGAATGTCTCCAGGGAGATGGAGACTCAACGACCTCCCTGCGCAGCCTGTTCCAATGCTTTGCCACCCTCAACGTGAAGAATTTCTTCCTCATGTTGAGGAGGACCTTGTTTGTGTTTTAATTCACGGCCTTTGCTCGCCGTCCTGTCGCGGGGCACCACCAAAAACTCTGGCACCATCCTCTTGGCACGCGCCTTTGAGATATTTAAAAGCACTGTTGAGACCCCCTCAGGTCTCAGTTTTCTCTAGACTAAACATGTCCAGCCCCCGTTCCGCTGCCCAGGGCACGGATGAGGACAAACTCCCCGCAGAGCCGCGGAGCGCGGAGCCGGCCGCCTCACGCCGCTGCTGCTGCTCCCTCCCGCCGCTGGGGGGCGGCCGCGGCGCCGGGAGGGCGGACGGGCGGGGGGGCGCGCGCTGCGGCGGGGGCGGGGCTTGGGGCGCGCGGCGCGGGCGGAAGCGGCGCGCGGGCGCGGGCCGGGAGGAGGCGGCGGCGGAGGCAGCGAGCGGAGGTAGCGCGGGGCGGCCGGCGGGGGGCGCTGCGCGGGGGGCGGTGCCAGGGGGGCGCCCTGGCCCCAGCAGAGCACCAGAGCCGCTCACTGGGCCGGGGTGGCGGCAGTGTGTGTTTGGGGGCCCGCCCGTCAGTCCGCTCGCCGGTCCGTGTGTGTTTTCACGGGGGAAGGGCTGGGGGTGGCTGCACGCTCGGGCGGGACCGGGATGGCGCAGGGTGGCTGCGGCTCTCCCGCACTCGCGGGTGCGCGCCGCGCCTGAGCGCCCGCCTTGGTCCGCCCCTCCTTCGGGAGCTGCGGGACGGGATCGGCTTCCTTCGGGCTTCCTTCCCGGCGCGTCCCGGTACCTGCGCGGCTCCCGGGGCGGCTGCGGCGGTGTCACCGCCGAGGGGAGGGCGCGGCTGGTGAGCTGTGCTGGGGCCGGGGTTCCTTTGGCCGCGGTCCGTGTCCCAGGGCTGTGATGCAGTGTCCTTGGTGGGGAGGAAGCGGCTGAGCAAACGAGGGTTTTCTGGTTTCCTTCGCCGTTAGCAGTGGTCTTCCAGTCTTAAGCTATGACTGCAGTGACTCTGCAAGATCGATGCCTTCTGCTGTAAGGACATAACTTCCAAAGAGGTAAAGCATGATTAGAGTGATGTGATGGAACTCACGGGAAGGAAAAAAAAAAAATTATATTCAGGCAGAGGCAGGATCCTTAACAACGTCAGGTTAAGTGATCTTCCGGCACCAGCAGGTCTGCATAAAAAACTCAAAACAAACGGGTAAAGGGTAAATATTTCCCTGAAATTGGTCTCGTTGGTACTATTGAAGAAATAGGAAAAAGTAATACTGAATGAAGTCTGCAAAATTTGAAACATTCAGTTTTAGGAGATTATAATATATGAAATTTTTTGATGGCAAGAGGTGTAGAACAGCCCTTCCTTCTTACAATGTAATAAAATTGGTTTTATTTGTAACGTTTGATGATGTTTTGACTGCATTTACCTTCGATTTTGGTAAACATGTATAACGTACTATTATCTCTACCTTATTTCGATAGCTCTGTTCATCATTCATCATTAATAAATTCTCTTTTTGGTTCCCTAACCTAACATGGTAGCATCCTGTAAATTTTCTTTTATGTCTCTTGTCAACTAAAAGATACTGACAACTAGAGTGCAGTGTAATTTCTGTGTTTGTGTGCCACAAAACAAGCATAGATAATTTTTGTTCTATGCTATGACATGATGTGGAGTTCCTTAGAACAGTTCAGACTGAGTTAACTAGTTCTTTTTGGTTGCTGTTTTGGGGGCTTTTTTTTGTTAGTTTTTTCCCCCCAGTGGGTGAACTGGGGGCAGACAGATGTGTTTTTTCACTGTGAAAAGCGATCTTTGTAGGAATTGCAACTTTTTATTTTAAGAGAGCCCTGAGAATGTGAACACGATGTACATCCTTATGTGCATGTGGTTTGTCTTGACTGTAACATAGTGACAATTTTGGAGCAAATGTCATGAATTGCTGCTTTACTCTCATGAGACTATCAGAGAAAGGAGACAATATGAAGATGATATTGGATTGTGAGTAGCATCTTCTGAGAGTGTCACAAGCAGTGTGATTGCAGTTTTAGACCAAATGTAGAAATTTATTTTTATCTTTGTACCTGTTTTGACTGCAGATACCCATGTGTACAAAGCCCAAGTTATTCTGACCTCTTTTTTGGTATTTTAAGTATTAAAATTTGTAGCTGTTTAATAGGTACTCGAGAGCTCCAGAGTATTAAGCAATTATGCTGGAATTCCTTTTGTCCTTTACCTGAAGATTTTTACAGTTGGAAACAAAGGTACTTCCTTTCCTCCTCCTCCTCACCCCCCCCCCCACCTTTCCGGCTTTTTCTTTTGAAAGCTTTTGTAGTATCTGCTTTTAGAGACTCCTTTTGGCTGTTACCTCCTTGAAGGAGGCTTTGGTATCAGCTAATCACAAATAGTGATGGATCTTGGGGATTGGATGCCATTTAGCTACTAGAAGTAAGATATTTCCCCTGGAGTTCATGATCACTGGTGCTTTTTCCGAGAACAGTAAAGGGGAGTAGTTCTTGCATCTTGCCTAACTGTAAGCAGGATAAATGCATGCTGTCAGCTAAAATTGTCAGCTGTATAGTCAATGTATCTGAAGACTAGTAAGTCATTTTCCAGTAGCTGTCAAAAATCTGTGAGGCTCAGTCACTCAAATGAATCTGTTTTTCCCGGTACAAGTTTACTGATAAATTGTAGTTTATAGGCTATTTGTTTATGAACAACCTCTTTCACCTGTGATTTATAATTTGTGCCATTTTATGAGCTGTTTTCTCAACTGAACATTATTAATAACAGCCTCTTATATTTTCTTCTATGGTTTACTAAAAAAACTTTATAAACTTTACAAAAAATAAGTATATTAGCGTCTACATATGTCATTTAAAAGGTTAATTTTGGATTGCTCAGAACTGAATGGGTACTTTGCCCATGTAAAATAGGACTTGAACTGGAGGCATAGACAAGGGAGTGTGAAACTTATTCCAATGAAATTGGTTTCTTCAGTAATACTAAAGAAATAGGAGGCTACCATGTTACAAATAATCCCGTTAAATTTCTGGGTGCCTTTTCCTTAATGGTAAGAATAAAGTATTTTGCAGTGCACACCACTGAGGTGTTACAGTTAACTGATGTCTGTCATATTCCATTACTATGTTACATTGAGCTGACAAGTCAATCTAGAAGTAAGATTGTAGAAGAAAAGATACAGAAGAAATCACTTGTCTTTAATATTTCCTCCAGTGTTATTTTTCTGAAACCTTCACCTGGGTCAGCCTATTGGGAAGGAGCATGAATCCAAAGCCTTTTCTATATTGCAATTTTGCCATAGAAACATAATTTTGGTGGATAAATTCATATGCAGTTTGAATTGTACAGGTTTCTTGAAAGAAAATCAGGCAAGTTAAATTCTTCCTCTCTCCCCAGTGGAACAAGTGCTTTTTTTGTTGCAGTTCTACAGGAATAGTGTTTGTGTGGTGCACTGTGTGCAAGTGGCAATCTCTCCCCCATTGCAGCTGTCACTTTGTTAGTTGTCTCCCCCCTCCCCTCTTTATTCTCTTTAATGACACCTGCCTTCCTTTTAGGTCTCTTTAAAACGTTCACTGAGAGTCCCTCTCTTACCAGTAACGCACATACATCATCTTGTAGGCTTGGCTCTCTGTAAAACTAGTCAAAATTAGCTAAACATCTCAGGAGGAAGTTTTGGAGTCTCAGGGGCTTTGGAAAGAGTGATACAAGGACAGCTGTGAAATTTCACAAGGGAGTACTATGGGGTACTTGTCGTAGCCTGCAATTTATAAATCGTGGCAGTGTTATGGGGAAGTGAGAAGCCAAGAAAGTGCCCTGTGCTCTGTCATAAGTGACTCTTATCAAGGAGCAAGGGTCTTACAGTGATCTGAATGGTGACAATAAAGCATGAAGAGAAAATAGAGAGAAGTGTGCCAGGGAAAATTAAGCTGAGATTTTTGTTTTTATATATTTTTTCATTATTATTTTTCACAGATTTTTAAAAATCTGATACAGAGATGTAGAAATGTTTTGGGGCCCAGATGGGCCCAGTGGGAGGAGGGCAAGTTCAGCAAGTGTAGCATACTGTCCCTATTGATATACTGTCCCTATTGATATCTGCTTGCTTTACTTTTCTTCACAAGCCTTGCCAAGCCATTTCCCCTCTCAAAATCTTGAATCTTGGCTGACTGCCCACAGGCAAGGAACAAAGAATTTCTCTTTTTTTGTGGTTGGTTTATTTTAAAAGCATTCATTGGCAGTAGTAGGAAAAATAAATGGTCTTGAAAAAAAAAAGATACTCTAAGGTACTTGAGAAGACTTCTTAGACACAATGCAAAATGAAAATAATTATTGGTAGGAAGTATAAAACAAAAACAATTAAAACAGGAATGCTTGCATTTAAATAGAAACAGCTTTCCGGCATTTCTAAAATACTGACAAAAGTTGGTCTGGTGTTTGGGTTCTCAGATAATTTTATACCAGAGCCACTGTTAGCTTGCTGTGTGGGTTTTCAAGTAAAAAGCAATATGTTTGTGCTCTCAACTCGAAGTTCATCTACAAGACAAATTGGTGCTGTTCTTAGAAGGCTGTAGGAGGTGAAACCTTTCCTGGTGTAAGATATGTTCGAGGTAGTCCCAGCAGCTCGTCAGCAGCAGCAGCACTGTGTCTCCTTGATGAGCTGTGACTTTTTTTGGCCCATATATCCTTTGGCTGCCTGGAGAGACAGAAACTGTTGGGAGCACACAAGATTTTTCTTCTTTCTGTGTAGAAGAGTAGGTATTTTTGGTAGTTACCCATTTTTGCTACTCCCTTAAGCTTCATGTTTCTTTCACTTGGAATATCCATTAAAGGTGTTCCCCAAGAGGCAGCTAGCAATAAGGCAAAAGGATTTTTTAATTTTTTTTTTTTTTCAGTGTGCCAAGGTAATTTCAAGTCTTGAGCATGTAGAAGCAGGGAATGAAGGAACACATGCTGTAGGAGAAGATATAAAGATAGATGTCCTGGAAAAGGCACAAAGGCAGACTCCTTTGGCAGCATGCTCTGAAAGTGGTACAGAACTGCTGAAACCTACAGCCCAGCAGCCTTCATAGAGATAGGGCAGCCTTTTTTTGCCCAGAAGTATGCCTTCTTACCTGTTCTTAAGATAGCAGCATGTTTTATTGTACTGATATTCTCACTTGAGTCCAGCAGCTATTAATATAAATGGTCTCTTCTATCTACTCATCTGTGATGCAGTCTGGAAAGACCCTTGAGTTTCATCACTTTTGGTGGGCTGTGTTATTGCTGATGTTTTGTCAGTACAGATCCTCTTTTCCCTCTCTGCTGTGATATTTTTCTGTTGACCAAATTTTACAGCAGCAATAATAGGAATACTTGAAGTCCTGAGAGTAAATTTAATCAAAAGACAGCTAAATGTGGTTTCACTTGTCTGGGAACTGGCATTGCTGTTAATAGTTGGTTCCAAGTGGAATATCCTGCTCTCTTATGGCACTGTGCAGCTGTCTGAGTGAACCTGATTAATGAACCTGGGAACCAAAGGACAGTCACCAGTATGGATGTGCCAGTACGGGACAGAAGTCTCATTGGCCTCTGTGTACTTGTGTACTCATAATAATATGAGCAATGTGGTTCTTCCTTACACACCATTTTTAATCAGGGCTCTGTGTAAACACTTCACTTCTCTAGGCACCCGTTTGCCAGCTGCACCTCATGTAGATTTTTCACCTACTGCCAAACCAACAGCCGTCTAAGACTGCAAATTACCAGAATACAAACATCATTTTTGGCATTCCAAAAAGTCTCAGCATGTGAGCTCCTGGGCTTCTAGGTGCTTATTTTATTGTCTCAGTCTTTTACAATTAATTGTCTAGTGAAATGTTCTGTACTGTTTTGCTCTATGTCAATTATACTTTAGACTTCCCATTTGCATTGCTTCACAGAAATGGCTGAGGGTTTTCCAAATAACTTGCAACCAGCCTGACTGCTCTCAGAATGGTCAGCGCGATTGATTCCTGTCAGCTGAGGGATGCTCAAAGTTTTCTGTTGGAAAATTAGAAAACAAAATACTTTGGAGGTCACAGAGGTAAATGATCCAGAGGGTGCACTATGTAAATAGATGCAAAAAAGGGGAAAATAATAGAATGGAGCTTGATGCTACTGTGGAAATTTTTTTCCTGATATTCTGTAATGCCCAGCAGTTCTTATCTTCCTGAAATGTCTGTTGGCTATTGCAATGAGGTATCACTCTGCATATTTAGAGGCAATTTTTTGCTTACTGATACAGTACCTTCTCTGTACTGAGGGATGTTTGTTGTCATGAATTTAATAGTAATTTCTTGTACAGATGTAATTTTACTATGGTAATTTAAAATTGTTAACAATTTCATAAACTTTTTGTACTTCCACTGAGATGGTAATAAATTCCAATTTTTTACCGTATAATTATTTCATAGTTATTATTAATGTCAGCTTTTATTTGTACTCCCTGATTTCTGTCTGCTCTATTGCAAGATTTTTTCCACTTTTTAATTGGATGTATGCCTCAAGGACTGTGTATGGCTTTTTTTTTTAAGCTCTGTCTTGATAAATCACTTTTTTTTTTTATGCAGTTTATCTGGTTGCAAAACCAGACCTGCTCTTGAATGCACAGTGTCATGTTGTTGTTTATCATAATTTGAAAGTGAGGAACTGATAAATATTGAGGTAGTAAGTAATAGACGGAGTAAAATTCCCAGTTACCAGGCCTGCCTTCCTAATATATGAGTGCAGTAGAGACTAGGTCTCTAGAGTATCACTGAGGAACTGCTGCCTTAGTATTTGAGATTCTGTCTTTCAAAATATTTGACCAAAGAGGTGACTATTGTACTGTATCTTAACAATATTATTTTTATTGCATTTTTCTTCACTTTATTCTTAAAAGTATTTTTGATCTTTGAATCAAGTGGGTTTCTCTCAGGCTTTGGTTTTCTGTATTCTTTGCATCTGCAAACTGCTCATTAATAGCTACCAAAAATGCCTGATGAACCTGATGCTTTCTTTTTCTCTTACAAATAATTACCGTCATCTGTCCTGTACATTTTTCAAAACTGGAAGGTACACAAATCATCTCTGCAGGCTGGGTTTAAATTTGCCCTGCAACCATTTCTAGTGGTTTAGGAAGGTTGGAGTCTCTTGGGCAGGCTAGAAAAATGATGATGAATATGTGCCAGTCTTTCATGGGCTGATTGACTGGCAGAAGTGGCAGTGCTGTATGTAAGGTGAAATAAGCTTTTAAGGATTTAGGTATGCCTTGTTTTCCTGATAACTTGAGGTTGTTTCAGAGCATGTACGAGGCATTCCTTTGCATTATAGACGTTTAATTTTTGTGTTTGTATGTTAATATAATCTCTTGGTTTTTCTGGGAATGAGTAAAGAGGAGAACTTTGCAACAAAATTTAAGAAGGATGTTTTGTAAGTATGGGCTAGTTTCCATGGAGGAGGTTCAGCATTCAAACTGAAGTCTGGTGCTAGTTAAGTATAACTTTTCTTTATTATGGAACATATAATGCATTTTCTGTAGCTCTTTTTTAATCTTTGCTTCTTTTGTTTCATGTAGCCAATAATATACTTTATATATGACTGATTTTGAAATACAGGTGTACAGGATAGAGACATGATTTTATTTTGGAGTGGATGAGTGTCTTAGTTCATTGTTTTGTTGCCAGATGGATTTTTGGTTTTGTTGTCAGTGTTATGTTACCACTGGACAAAGTTGTATCCACATTGGTAGGTTTTGGCAGTACTTTTCTTAGACAATCAACAGTGAAGAAAACCAAGCTGTTTATATGTCTGTGAAAGGCAGACCTAGTGTCAGATCCTCATTCATGAATTTGTTGTAGCTCCAAGTTCTAATGTTGCTCCTGGCTTGGGCTTGTAACTTTCAGAATAATTTAAATATGCTTGCTGATTTAAAGTGCTATGCTAATTTAAAGTTCTTGGGAAACTGGCACTTGAATTGGTTACTTTAGGCTGCTAATTGAAAGGATTATCTGGAAGACATTCTTTTCTTCGTGGATTCTTGGATTGCCATTTTGCCTGCAGTCAACTCAGGGGTTTTGTTTGATTTGGGTTTGTTTTGTTTTGGGGTTTTGTTTCTTTTCTTTCCCTCCTCAGATTTTCAAATTTTGTTCTGGTTGTACTGCTTCATGTTCATGGCTGTGTGCCTTTTGTCTCAGTCTCTGTGATTAGAGATGGTAGGAATTGCAACAAGGTTGCTCTGATGCATCCTTTTTTCCTCTTGCTCTCTGCAGTGCTTTGCCTTTGCCACAAAAGTCCCTCTGCTGTGGTTAGAAGAGTGGTTTGCCAGCATTTCTAACCAGGATAAATCAGTGTGAAGAAGGAAGTCTCAGCTTCCTTTTTTCCTGCTCAGGGAGGATTTCCAACTCAGCATATTGTGTGGGTTGAGAGAATGAGGGAGAATAAAGATCACAAAGTACACAGTTTCTTTCATGTGTGCTGTTATCTTTTGGGATACTACCTCTTAAGTTATTGAAAACAAAGGTCCATTCTGAGCCCAAGTTTTGTTGAAACTATAAAGTTCTTGTAGAGAAGTGCTGACCCTTCAGGGCAACAAGAGGTACAAGAATATTTCAGTCCATCCATCTTACTGTGCTGTTTCCTTCCTAATATGTGCACCTACTGCTCTGATACTCTCTTTTTCCTACTTCCAAGTAATTTGGGCATAAGCTTACCTTTTTTATTTTTTTTTTTCCCCAAGGGTGTTGCAGGGAGTGTTTTATGAGTCACTAGAAGTGCATGCACTTCAGGGGGAAAGAGGAGACCAAATCTCCTCTTGAGATTACACTGGAATTCATGAAGAGTTGGACGGCCTTTAAAAATTTGTAGGAAAAGTGGCAAGTACAAATCGTTCCCTTCATTTTGGTAAACCTTGCTCCTGAGTTCCTTTGCCTTGTGTCAGTATATGGATGTTATGCAATTTCCCAGCAGGTGAAGTCCTTAATTTCCATTAGTTTCAGTAGTCAGCGTGTGCACTGTGAATCAGATATGCATGGCGATGGCCCAGTCTGCAATTCCTGCTGCTGCTTGGCAGGAGTTTATTCAATCTGTTCCTCTTGGCTAGACCTTATCCTGGCTTGTGGTCTTATTTACAGTGTGATGGCAGAGTTATTTCTACTCCAAAGGACTCTAGAGATATTGTCTAAATGCTTCAGGATGAGATATGGCTGGAGATCTGTGGAGAGGTGAACTCAATTAAAGTTTTGCAAGAGCTATCTGTTCTTTTCAGTCTTTTTCTTTATTTCATAGAAGAGATAGAAGCTTTTGGGAATGGGGTTTGAAAACTTACAGTGTCTTCTTGAGTGATAGTTTGGTCTTCTGAGCCATCCCATGAATACTCTTCTCCTGGACCTCATAATGTTTTCCATCATTTTTGGTACTGTTCAGAGATTATATAGATACATAATGATGTGGGTGCAGTTTATTTGTAAGAGTCTGAGTGCAGAGCCATGGATTTGGCAAAGAGCTAGGGAAAATAAGTTTTGGTTAGTGCCTGTTTAGGGAAGATCTGTTTCAGGAAATCTTAAGCCACACAATTCCAGATATTCATGCTATGGAATGTAAATTTTTATTCTTTTCCCGCTTATTTTATGTGCTTAAGACAAATTAGTACCTTAAAACCAGTTTCAGGGGGATTAAGCACATTCCTTGAGCAAAGTACGTCCCACTGTATTTGCAGTGGTGTCACTGTCATATTTTCTGAAAAATCCCTTCACCAGGATTTGTTCTCCTGGGAAGCTGAGAAGCCTCAGAGAAAAATGAAAACAATATTATCTCCCTGTTTGCTTCTCCCTGTTTAGCTGCTTTGGAATGTGGTTGGGGATTGTTTATCCAACATGTGAATTGTTTTCACTTAATGACCAATCACCATCTGGCTGTGCCAGGACTCTGGAAGCAGTCACAAGTTTTTAATTAGTATCTTGTTAAGCCTTCTGTATGTATCCTTTCTCTATTCTTTAGTATAGTTTTAGTATAGTATTCTTTAATATAATATAGTAACATAATAAATTAGCCTTCTAAGAACATGGAGTCAGATTTATCTTTCCTCCCCACGACGGGGGACCCCGAAAATACCACACAGTGGGAGTTCAAATTACTGCATGTTGGCTGTCTGTCCTTGTGCACGGTCATACCCCATGATGGAGGGTGAGCTGTTCCTCTTTCAGTGAGTTGGGATTGCCACTTGCACTAGTGCACCCAGCAGTCTGTTTATGTACTGCCAGTGGCTGCCATATGATTTCACACACAACTGGTTGTTACTGTACGGCAGCTTTGGTGTCCAAGTCCTGATGTTTCCCCTGCCTTGGGTTAATCATTTTCTGAATAATTTAGATATGCATGTTGATTTTTGAGCACTTCAAAAATTTGCCACTTGAATCAGGCACGCTGGATTGCCTGTAGAGAGGATTATCTGAAGAGTGAAGGGTAAGCGACAAGCAGCGCTCGGCGCCCTGCTGCAGTGACACTTGTGTTGGCAGCAGACAGCGGGGTGTTGGCACAGGGCTGATGGAACTGGTCAGTGGAAGGGATGAAAAGTGCCATGGAGGCAGAGTTAGGGTTAGATGAGAACTCAACACCGCAAGAAACTCGGTCTCAATATTCTGGTGCAAACCAAGGTGTAAGTGCCACTAGAGAAAATCTGGTGAGGAACTCTATTGTATGCGTAATTTCAGTCCCAAAAGTGCTTGTGTCAGGTAGTATGTGGGGAAGAACTGGGAAGTGTGAGGAAAAAATGTAACTATTGTGTGAAATAAGTAGCTTTAGCTGGACGATGCTAAATAATAGAAATTCTCTTTTAAGAAAGTATTGAATAATTGGAGTAGTGTCAGGGATGGATGAAAAATGAGAAATACGAGGTATGCACATGGAAAGAGTCTAAAAATGTGGGATCTGTTTGAGGGGTAAAAATTTGTAAGAGAATGATACCTGAGTAAATATATATGCATGTACGATGAATCTGGAACATCTGTTATCACTGTCTTATAACACAAGAAGAAGGAGATGCTCGTGGGATTCTTACCGAGCTTTCTTTTAAAAATAGGTTGAAGTCAGTTACTGGGCATTCAAGTGCATGCATTCATAATAAATTGGAGAGTAATTCTATGTTCTTCCCTAACAGTTGCTTGAAGTTAGGTTTGAAAATGTAGTTCTGTTTTAAAAGCCTGTAGCTTGAAGCCTTCAACTGCAGCTACTCCACAAGTAAATGAAGATATCTTCACTTTTTGTTTAAATCTTTTTTTTCCCCAGTACAGATATCCCTGAAGATGTGTGGCTCAAACTGCTTCAAACTGTCTGAGCATTTGTTATTTAACTGATGAAGCTTTCCTACTGTTTGCTTTCCTCCTGAAGCCTTCATCTATTGAAGGATCCGAATTGGGTACTATGGTAAGACATTTTTAAAAGTTGAAATAAAATGCTGAAGTGCAATGTGCCAATTTATTTTGGTTTTATCTCTTTATTCAATAATAAGACACCACAACAAATAATAAACCTTACTGGTGTGCAAAGCCAGGAGGGGAAGATTTGAACTAGCTAACCAACCAACCAACCAACCAACCAACCAACCAACCAACCATCATTCCACATCTTGTCTGTTCACACTTGCACTGTACTTCAAAGTGAAGAATAAGAATCAAGTGAATCATTTCACAAGATCTTGTGTCTAGATATATGTGTATAACTCATCACTGTGTTGTACAGAAATGTTATACAGGTCTCTTCTAGATACTGCATCTTCTTTCAAATGCATTTAGTTTAATGTCAGTTTAAATCCCAATATTTCAAATATTTGTGGTGCTTTGTGGAAGCACGGAAGTTTTGATTTTTGGAGAATAAAAATCAATAAAAATAGGAGGAGGAAACCCTTTAAATAACAGGTGAGAAGGAAGTATAACTGAACCTCTAAGCAGATAAATAAACTTTGCTAGATGATGCAGTAATGCCATATTTAGAAACTGATATTTGTTCTTGATCTCAACAACTGTAGCAGTTTTGAATAACCAAGTGTTACTTTACAAATTTCAGGAATCAAGACGAGCTAAAACATGAGAAGATATATTCAAGATTATCAAGTCAGAAGATTTTTCACTTCATAGAAATATTATTTTTGTTTAATATGTAGTATAATTAGACAAAGCCAAATTCAGTTACTTTTCTCGAAATTAGGACGTGCCTGTGGCCTTCATCAAAAATGTTTCTAACATTTTCAAGAAAAAATATGTCCCAGAAGCTGAGTATGTTTTTACTAATCTTTGGAATCATTTGGGGGTTGATGTTGCTACGCTACACTTTTCAGTATCCAAGACGCCAAAGCAGTGCTGAGTTGCGTGGACAGATTTTAGACCTCAGTAAAAGATATGTCAAAGCACTGGCAGAAGAAAATAAAAACCTGATGAATGGTGGTGGTGGAGCCTCTATGTCAGGATATGGTAAGAGAAAAAAAGCCATACTGGAATATATCCTTTTTCTGAAAACTGTAGTAATACATTTTCTTTTTTCTTTTTAAGTAGTGTATGCTCTTCAGCAGAAAAAAACTTCTCTGTATTAACTGATTTGATTTTAGTTTATTCAATGAAGTTGAAGATTGAGTTGCAAAATCAAGCTTCATACATGAAATTTTTGCTTTCCAGGTTTTTTTTAGATCTCTTCAGGTACATGAATACAGTTACTTAAAGAAGTTACAGCACATTTGTCTTTTTCTGAATCTTCAGCCATTGAGGAATAAGCACATACTTGATACAAGGACAAAGTTCTATATTAAGTCACTTCAGCATTCCAGATTCTTCTAGTACCTCATTGCTAACTTCCTGCTTTTATTTATTGAATTTCCTTCTCCTTGAAAAAGCAATGAAAAAGAAAGATACTAGTTGAATTTGCAGTCTGGAGACTGCAAGGCAATTATGAATTTGGCAGAATCTCTCCTTATTTTAGAAGCAGCCATAAGAGACAACGTCCCTTGTCTTGTGAGCTATAATACTTGATGCATCATATCTCTGGTTTGCCTGTCTTGTGAATATGTACCTAACTTGATAAATAGGTTGCCAGTGTTTACTATCTTCTGAAATTGAAAAGATAACTAAAATTGTTTATTTTTAAACATAGTATCTCAAAAGATGTATAGTAATGAACTTTGATCCCCTTAAGATTTCCTTAAATGGCTCTGCCTGTTGTAGGATGCCCTTCGTAGGCCTTTGGTAAGAGTGCAAGCAGCAAAAATGTGTCTGAAGTCTTTTTGCTGCTGCTGAGGAAGAAGGAAGCAAGTCTGTGATGACAAGATGTGCAGGAACAACCCAAGAGGAATAGGAGACTAAAAAGTGTTTAAACCTTTAATCCTTTCATTCTTAAAATTAATTTTTATCACAGTAAGAGACTGCCTTTTCTTTTCTTCCCTGTTTTCTTGTCCCACCTTTTTTTTTTTTGTCATCAAAGACTTCCTTCCTTTACTGTGTAATTAAGTTTTTCTGTCATTTAAAAAAACCGAAAAAATCCTCATGTACTGCAGCTTTCTCCTGCTCTATAAGTCTATAGCATATTTCCAAATGAGACTTGTCTTCTGTGGTTTTGTCTGAAGTTTAATATGAACTTAAGTCATCTCTTGATCTACCTGCTGATCATCAGAATTAAAACTTGACAATTCCCTCCATCAGATTGTTGAGCACAAAATGATACTACAGAGTACATGACCCACCCTCTGTACATGACCCAGACCCTGCTCTGGCTTGAGTTGTTTAGCAATTTTTTTTTTTCAAAGTTAACATTACTAAACAAGAACTAGTTAATTTTAGAGGGAGGAGCTTCTTTTTTTGAAATTTAATTTACTACTAATTTTTAATTTTATCTGTTTTACTCCTGATTTTTCACTTTGATGCCTCTGATTTTTCTCCCCAGTCTTTCTGCTTAGTTAACTGATTAGAGGGCAGCAGGTAGAGACAGAGTTTGTAGATTTCTTCATGTGTAAGGGGAATCTTAACAGCTTGTAAAACCTGGTAAGTTTGTTAATGCTTTTCAAATCTGAAAGAAGATGGTGATTGGCAACAGTGTAAATAGTTTTGTACTAAAAGATGTTACTGTTTTATTGTTCCAGATCATGAGAATTTTTTTACCATATTTTCTCTTATTTTTCAGTCAATAAAGATGTAAATAGATTTTTTTACCCTCGCTTTATAGTTTATGTAAGAAACAATAAGATACCTTTTCATAACAGCTTTTCTGTGGGCTAAATCTGTCATTTATGGTGGAAGTTAATAGGGTACATTCTCTTGCATCCAAGGCTAAAAGATGGCATAGCTGAATATTCCAATGCTGTTGTCTGGATGAAATTTGAAAAAATACCTTTGAATAGCTACTTCTAGTGTTCCAACTCTTTTTTTGCTCTTATACTCTAATATTTAATTAAAGCTGCCTTCACCATTCCCTGTTATGGTGATATCTCCCTTCCCTAAAATAACAAAGGAATGTTATTAAAGAAAATTCAAGCAGCTGTTTAATTCTGTACTTCTTGATCAATCTGCACTCCTTTCCAAAAAGTATGCTAGGGAGAACAGCAAGTCTTAAGATGTGTTTAAATGGCATTTCTTTTCCACACAGAGTAAATAACAGGCTGTAATTTGTTTTTTCCATTATCTTCAGCTGATCTGAAGAGAACAATTGCTGTTCTTCTGGATGACATCTTACAACGCCTGGTGAAACTGGAAAACAAGGTTGATTACATCGTTGTGAATGGCTCAGCAACCAATACCACTAATGGAACTAACCATCAGGTGCCAGTGACTTCAAACAAACGTGCAAAGCCAGCAAGCAACATCAGATAGCAAACAGGGCTGCTTTGTGTTGCTGCACCATTGATGGATAATATTTAAGATAAGCTTTTGTCTCTGGCTAGGGCAAAGCAGTAGTTGACTCTAAAGCAAGCATAAATTATTGTATTCTACAACATGCTTGGATCTGTGTAGGCCTAACATGTGCTTAGGTTCTCAAAGCGTTATTTCATTGCCTTTGAGCAGTGCTTCTGAAGTGATCTTTGTTGTCTCTAAAGATATTTTGATATGATTTGATGTAGTAGGCCATTGGATAATAACAATATGTGGAAAGCAATGGGAAACTTATAGGTAGGTTTCTAAATAGATTTATTTAAGTATGAATATAACATATCTTTTGGGTAGGTGAGCAATATTGTAGTTTATTCATTTTTTGTGATCTGCATTAAGCCAAGGTAACTGAAGAAAATGTGTCGCTAAACAGATGTTAGAAGATGTGTACACTTAAAATATTTTCTTACTTATTTACTAAAACAATATTAAATTGAGGATAGCGTTGGTGGTAATATTTTTAAATTGTGACCCAAAGAATGTCTTTATTTGCACTATCTGTCAGAGTAGTTAAAGAGAACTTACTGTATATTTAAGAAAATTTATTATAATAGGAAAACATTCTAGGTAGTAACACTGTCCAGGTTTATCTTTATGCCAGAGATAGGGCAGTTAGATTATCAAAAGCAAATTATCATCTGTGATATCTTAGATTATTATTTCTTAAAAAGATATTTAAGTGTATGTATTTTGTAATTGCAGATAAAATTATTTAAGTGAGGGAAATAAGTTTTGAATATGTGAATATAGTTTATTTTTATTCACTGTTGTTTGTTTTAACATTTTAATGCCTTGCAGTTTGTGTTTAGCATAGCACACCACCTCCCTGAATTGCTTTCTTGATCAGAAGGAAAAGCAACAAAGGGAATCAAAGCATCTCTGCATTTAACAGGGGTATGTGTACTAAGGGTGTCTAATCATGGAATATTTGAGAGCTAAGGTAATGTTTGCCTTATGTCTAAGTCAGCCTTACAGCAAAGTGAATTGCATGCAGTGTTGGGTGCACTGTATCTCAATGTTACTGAAATCATGTTGAAGTGCCACTGAACCTGTTTTTTAAACTCTACTGAATGTCTGGGGGGGACAGAATGTTCAGGGACTTTTGCCAAAAGTGTCCTGTAAGTGAGGTTTTGGGGATGAGTAAAACCAGAGGCACTGGGTGATATACCAGGCAACATATATGTGTTTTTCCTTTCTTCTGTTTCCCTGCTTATATTCTCGCTGGTTATAAAGGAAAATACAATTGCAATCTTAATTAGTACTTAGTATCCAGATGATTTTTTTTTTTGTCACATTGTGTGTAAACATGTACTCACTTCAATGCAGGAAGAGAAAAATAAATTTTTAATTGTACTTGTAAATGTTCCTGGGTTTGTTTGTTTGTAATTAAATGGTCTTGTCATTCTTGCTACATGTGCTCTATCAGTTTCTGTATTGGAAAACTGTACATCTCTGAGTTTTAGTAGTACTCTTTCTGGTAATCTTCCTTCTAAGTCACTGAGTTCTTCTGCTCTTGAAGTTCTAATGCCCTGAAACTTTCCTCAGGTTAGAGGTGAGGGGAGAAAGAATTGAAAATAAAAGAGCTGATTTAGTTCTTTAATGGCGAAGACTTCACTGTTCAACCCAAGACTAAAGAAGATCTGTGCAGAACTTCTTTTGAACCTGCAGATTGACAACATGAAGATGATAGATAGATAGACAGATATATAGATAGATTGATTGATTTTTATATGCATCTCTCTGGTTTATTTCCTAGATGCTTGCTTGTTACAAACAGAAACCTTTGTGCTATAAACACATAATTCTTTTCAAAGTGGCAAAACTAAACTTCAGGTGTGCAGACTGAGGTGAAAAAGGGTAAGGATGGGAGCGTTTTAGCTGGCTTTGCTATTGACAACAGTAGTAAGAAGACATCTGCATGTTCTAGCCTGCAGCCTCCTATATAGGACATGTGAGAGGTGTGGCAGCCCTACAAAGTTAGGAGGTTGTGTAAAGAACCCAAGGGCTTGTGAAGAAAGCGTACAGAAAGCCTACAACTTACCCCAGGTCCAAAATGTTGCTAGTAACACAGCATTTGGTTGTGTTGCCAAGGCATATTTTTTCTTTCTGAGCAATATTTAAGTAGTATTTCTGCTGCAGTTTTTATGATGCAGCTGTGTGTTTCCCATTTCAGATGGCATCACAAAACCTCCCAAACTGACCTCATTCAAGTCTTGTGTGTATGGAATCTCCTTCTGGTTGGTTGGTTCTTAGGCTGGATGGGGTTTGGAATATTATTTCCTTTTTTTTTCTTCTCCTTCTATTCTTTAGAAGGCAGGAGAACATATAACCTCTCTTATATAAAACAACTGCTGATTTGGAGTATGGGGGAGTGTTTTGGTTTTGTTCTTGAAATCTTTTGGTAAATTAGGGGACTTGAATTTTCCCAGCTGTAATTTGCCTCATGAGTGTTTATCAGCTGATTTCACTAGGTAATTGGCAGTACTTCTGTGCCTCTGAGTGATTGCTTAATGTAGGTAGCAAAAAAATGACAAGGTTCACTTCCAAACAAAAGTTCTAATGAAGAAAAATGGAAAGAGAAGAGAATATATTGATTGCTGTCTACATAGACAGAAATAGTCCAGGTCTCAATATAGCCCTTGAGTTGTATAGCTAAGTACCTGGCAGGCAAAAATCTTGGGGAAATTGCCTTTATTGCTCATCCTTTCTGTTGCTTTTCTCATCTAAATAAATACTTTTGCATCTCTGCATAGTAATCTTAACATAATGAAGATATCCAAGCATTTTTTCACAATTGTATGTGAAGAAAAAGTGCTGAGCATTTCCACATTAAAGAACTTTTGAGATGAATGGATGGACAGACACTCCTCTGAAACACACTGATACAGCTCTTAACAAGCTGCCTATGCACTGTTAAGATCACAGAAGTTTGCTGATCTGTTTTAAATGAAATAATTTTAAAAATACGGAAGCATGGCCCAGGATCTACAGGTTCTTGTGTTTAGTGTGGTGAAACATCAGTATCCTTGGCACCCAGTATTATGCATCACATATTGCACAGTTGTCTCTTTTTCCAAGTGACTGCTAAATCCTTGGTTTTTAATAACACAGTCATTTAAAGAAGCTGTTTAGATAGATCTGAATTCTAATTAAAAATATTTGCTAATCCAGAGGTTTCCAAACCACAACATGTTTGTGGTGTGTGCAAGTTGCTTTAGCAACCAAGCACCTCCTATGCAGGTACCTGTTCTGGGGGTGTTTGCTACTGTCACAGCCTTTGTTCATGGGAATGCAGAAGCAGAGTAAATTTGGGTACCTCTATCAAGAAGTTATTTAGAAAAAGGATTGCATAAAATTTAACATTCCAGTTTATTATGTTTTCTTGAAAACCTTTTAATTCCTAAAAAGACACTGACTAATTGAATTAGCTCAATGTTTAAAACATTCCTAATGTAAAATTGGTGTGGTATTTTTAAAGGTGATATAAAATGTAAATTAACAATTAATCTAAATACGACTCTCCTTATGTAACAATTGTGCTCTTTTATAATTTTGTACTTTACAATGATAGCATGCCACCTTCAAAGGCAAGAGCAAAATGGGAAACTTCCCTTTATAGCAGCCAAAAAACTGAATTAAAAGTTCTCCTATGTTTTTCATGTGTGACTGGTACTGAATGGTATTTCACTAATCTCAGTTTGTTAGGAATGATGCACATAGGTATTTGAAAATATCCTTTAGGTTATTAAAATGAAGTCAAATTTAAAAAAAAATCACATTACATACATTTATGGAATCACATCTCTTAAGCACCAGTGGCATCAACATGCTGCTGAATTATCTTCTCTCTAAGTGATCTTAATTACTACAACTTTCCTAACTGTGTTTGTCAGTACCTCCAGCAAATACTTTCATTATTAATTGATCCTTGCTTGCACATGAGCTTCCACATTCCCTGTGGCATTCATCAACTTCGTCCGCTGGTGTCTAATCGGGTTCTGTTTTTCTAAAAAAAAAACCTGAAGGAAAACATGTCAACATTTTTAAATCCTGTAAACTAGGCTTAATAATACAGAAACTATTTTTTATTGTAGCATAGTCTATGGTCATGGTTAGAAGTTTATAAAAGTGAGTACTGCTTGCATTTACTTTTAAGTATATTGGGGTATTGATAACACATGTCGAGGGAGGAAACAATTTGATGGAAACAGTTTCTGTTATGCTTTATGCCTCTTAAATTGTTCTTGTTTTCAGAAGAGCTAATCAGATAGTCATTGACCAGATCCAAAGAAATACAATGACTGACTACTACTTCAAAATGATGACTTGAGGTTTAAAATATTAAACCAGTTTTTTCCTAAATTAATTATTTTTACATTAGTGAAGTGGCTATCTTCAATTTATAGATGTTTCACAGAGAATAATTTTAAGCACTTGTCAAATTTGTAAGGGTTTAAAAAAATTTAAAGGGTCACACGTTTTATTGTTAACAGAGGGTGTTCAGAGAGACTGTCAACACCCTGTGAAGCATTAAGCTGTTGCCTTTGATGTGTAGGCAGCACCTTAGGTCTCACAGAGCTGTACTGTAAGTATGTGTCCATATGTTCAACCCACTTTGATGTGTTCAGAGATCTTGGGCCAGCAGTATCCGTATGCTACATCACAACTCCAGGAGGTAAAACATGCCATCTGGATTCCTGGTCCTTTTACTTACTTTGTGTCATGGCTTCTTCACGGCAGCAGAAAGCCTTCATTTGGTTTTTTTCCCTGCTATTCAAAGTTATTTGGTAGTTTACAAAAAAAAAATCTGTTTTGAGCAATCCTTAATGAATTTTATTTTGGCTGCCTATTAACAATCTAGAAGGGATGAGAGACAGGAATGGGTTTTCTAAATTCAAAATGTATTCCAATACTCGTGCTATGACAGTAAAAAGAGTGTTTGAGATACCTTTATTAGCTAAGAACACCATTTCTGGGTTACAAAGTACCTTTTATATCCCAAGGAAGTCTACTGATCTAGATTTGGATCCAAGCAGGTCTTGTGGGGGTCTTATTAGCACTGGGTGCTAATAAACTGAACACTGTCTGTATTACAAAACAATTACAATTGCTGTGATGAAATCCAGGGGGAAAATTCTCTATTTTTTTGATGGGAAGTAGTTCATAAGACAGATGCCTCACAAAAAAATGACTTGATTTCCTACTCTCAGTAAGTTCTCACTGTCTGTTCATGCATAAACACTGATGTGAGCGACATACAGACTAACATTTGCACCCCACACTGAAAGCTGCCTTGTTATGAAACCTGGTTCTTCTCTCTGAACCCAAGCTGTATTTCAGGGGACTGTTTTTAACAAAGTTCTTGTGCAGATGAGGCCCATCAACCCATGACACAGGAGCTCTGCTCATTCTGTGTGAACCAGGCTTGCCAGAGCTCTTTCCCCCACCCCCACATCTCCTCCTTTACTGGCAGTGCAGGGATCTCTGGCACCAGCAAAATGTGCATACAGATGAGGTATCTCAGAGATCTTTCGTTTTGTGCAGCTCCTGTGGAGCAGTGTGTTCCTCAGTATGCTCAAACTCTCTGTCTGCAGAGCTTCTAGTCCTGCTTTCAAGGTCCCCTTTCCCCCATCTGGGGTGTTTTTTTTTGACATTTTGGTCAGGAAGAATTTTCTCTTCCCTGACTTTTCCCTGACAATCCTGGATTTTTTGGTGTGATTTTATTTTATTCCACTAGCTTACTTGAAGATGTATTGAGTGCAGTGGGGACTTGCTCCCTTCTCTTCCTGCCATTGAGGGTGACCTCTCTGTGTTCAGATCTCAGTGGGACAGAATGTGTGTTGTGTTGCAGTGCTGCCTGCTCTACTGAAATTTCTTATACGTGTGGCATAGCCACAGGACAAATGCCCAGACCATATGCCCTATCACCTTATTTGGATACTGAGAGTGTCCCTGTTGTTTCATCTCCTTCTGGGGGATGTTTTGGCAAAACATTGCCATGGTTCTTGTGACATTCCTCTTCACCACCTTCTGCTGCATTGCTGGTGGCTTGCCCAGTTCAAAACGATGTGGAGATTTCCCTGAATTGCT
This sequence comes from Haemorhous mexicanus, assembly GCF_027477595.1. Classification (NCBI taxonomy): domain Eukaryota; kingdom Metazoa; phylum Chordata; class Aves; order Passeriformes; family Fringillidae; genus Haemorhous; species Haemorhous mexicanus. The sequence continues at coordinate 32,371,738 of NC_082341.1, forward strand.
GTACTTTTCCTTTCCTTTTCCTTTTCTTTTCCCCTTTTCCTTTTTCCTTTCCTTTCCTTTCCTTTCCTTTCCTTTCCTTTCCTTTCCTTTCCTTTCCTTTCCTTTCCTTTCCTTTCCTTTCCTTTCCTTTCCTTTCCTTTCCTTTCCTTTCCTTTCCTTTCCTTTCCTTTCCTTTCCTTTCCTTTCCTTTCCTTTCCTTTCCTTTCCTTTCCTTTCCTTTCCTTTCCTTTCCTTTCCTTTCCTTTCCTTTCCTTTCCTTTCCTTTCCTTTCCTTTCCTTTCCTTTCCTTTCCTTTCCTTTCCTTTCCTTTCCTTTCCTTTCCTTTCCCCTTTTTCCTTTCCCCTTTCCTTTCCCCTTTCCTTTCCCCTTTCCCTTCCACTTTCCCCTTTCCTTTCCCCTTTCCCTTCCCCTTTCCCTTCCCCTCAGGGAAATATCATTGTATGGTATGGAAAAAGCCTTTCCTCTTGGATCTCTATTTGACAGTCTGAAGGCTCATAGCTCACACTGGGCAGGCAGAGCACAATTTAAATACCAATTTCCTAAAGCTTGGATTAGGAAAACGTACTACATTTTTTTCTTCACTTATTTGATCACTTTGTGGCCAGTCTGTTTGGATCAAGGGGAAGCAGTCAATTTACACAGACAGTGCAGTGTCAGAAATAGCAGCCTGTGGTGGATTCACTGAAAACACATTGGAGGAGTTGTTCCAATATGGTTACATTGATTGTGGCATATGGAGAGGAATTGGGACTTGCAGGTTGCCAGTCTAAGAACCATCTTTGGTTAGGAATGTTTCCCAAATTTGGCCTCCTGTAGTCTTGAACTACGAGCAAAACATATTTCCTAATGGAACATACATTTTATTTTGTAAAGGAAGAGAAATTGGTGACCAACCAGAAGTACCCCTCACCTACCCACCAGAAAAGTGGTGGTCTAAACAGCAGCAGCAGAGGGCAATGTGGTTGCAGGGCAGGGGAGGGAGGGCTTGGGTGCTGTGCTGGGTGGCACCCAGGACTGTGGGTGCCCTTCTGAGGCACTGCACTTGTGGGTGTGTGTGGCTGAGCCCTGGCACTGCTGCTCAGGGAGCGTGTCTATCCCAAGGGGCACGGGGGGTGACTGCCTTCCCAGAGAGTGTATGCACACCACACGGGTCCTGTCCTTGATACCGAGCCCTTCAAGATTTGAATCGAACTTTGCAAGTTTTTTCGTTGTTAATCAGTAGCCATAGCTGGACAGTTATGGTTGAGCAATTGCATTGTGAACATTGTACGCTTGGCTAATTTTTTGTTTTAAGGAAAAGAGAAGACAATTCCAGGATGAATGAACTGTCTGGATGAGAGCCGCCAGAAGTGAAGCCAGCAGAACTGAGCAGTAACTGCGGCAAAGGGAGTTCCAGCTGTGGGCGATCACGACACCACCTCCTCAAAACAGACCCCAGACTCAAATGGGCAGAACTGTGCCTTTGTACTAATTAGCACGACAAGTGAGAGGTATGACTAGCAAATAGGGGGCTGTATACTTATTAGTAGAAAAATCGCGCAATTTGTAGCCAATGAATGCCGATGCCTTTGTTAAAAATATAATGAATAGTGTAAAATTTTGATGACCTAGCCTTTTGTGGGTTACCACCTAGCTCCCTGCTTTGCGCATGAAACAAAGCTGCACCTCGCCCCGCTGCGCGCCCGGTAACGACAACACCCGGCCGGGACAACATCCAGTGCGGGGCTGGCCGTGTCCTCGGGGCTGGCCGTGTCCTCGGGGCTGGCCGTGCCCGCGGGGCTGGCCGTGTCCTCGGGGCTGGCCGTGCCCGCGGGGCTGGCCGTGCCCGAGGGCCCGCACACTCCTCCCGCACCCGCCCGTTCCTCAGCCGCCGGTGCGGAGCGTGCTGCGGCCGGCCGCCCGCCTGCGCCCGCCTCCTCTCCGCCTGCCTCCGGGTGCCTCCCGCCTTCCCCCGCCTGTCCCGTTCTGTCCCCCACCTCTCTCCTGCCTGTCCCCCGCCTTTGCCCCGCCTGCCCCCGGTGCCTCCCGCCTGCCGCTCTCGGTGCGCGGGCGCCGCCCGGCGCGGCCGGGCCCTGCCGGTTCCCAGGACCTGCCCCGGGCGGCCCGGCGGGCATGGAGCGGCTGCAGGTGGATGCGCAGGCCCTGGAGGAGTACGCGGAGTACCGGCGGTGAGGGCACAGGGGCGGCGCGCTGGGGTCGCTGGGGCGGGGGACGGGCGTTTCCAGCCGTGTCGCATCCCTTGCAGCCGGCCCGCTGCCCAGCATTCCTCCCGGAGGAATGCCTGCCTCCGGCCCTCCTGAATTGGCTGCTTCGGGTTTGCGTGCACCGCCCGCCGTTCACTGTCGCAGTCGGAGGTGCCGTGGCTGGTGTGCCCCGGTGAGGACGCGCTGCAAGCCTTGGCTGTCAGCGGTGAAGTCACGCATCGTCCCTCGCATCCAGGGCAGCGTGAGATGTGCTGTGACACGCCATCTGGTCTACCAGTGGCATCCCTGCCCACGGCAGGGGCGCTGGAATTAGGCGGTCTTTAGGGTCCCGTCCAACCCAAACCATTATTTGATAATCTGCCAGCCGCACTGCTCTTTCAGAGTACAAGGAATTCTGTGCATCGTGAGTTCCAAGTTTTGCATGGTGTAAATCCCTTACACTGCTGCGTGTCTTTGCTAGTCTTGTCAGCGGTTCTCTCGAAAGGCTGAACAAAAATAAACACAGTCGTTGTGCTGAGATGAGATCTTAATTTAGTTTAGGAAAACCTTGAGTAAAACACCAGAGGAAGGCACAGTGGTATTTCTTACATAAGATGTGCAGTGATTCAGTGGGTGTTGGCTGGGTTGACATGCAAATGATAACGTTGTGTTGGCACATTATTCTGGTGCTGTACAGTGCTGGCAGTGCACATATCCACAGAATATTTGACAAAGAATCACTCGTTTAGCATATTTTAGCATATCAAATAAATAATAACTGAAATATTTACAGACATTAATAAAATCACTTTTAGCAGAGGTAAGTGCTGCAGTTAAGTCTCAGTTGTATTTTACGTATTTTATTTATTGCCCTTAATTATTTCCATAAATGCAGAATTTGGATGCTGCTCCAGAGTTCCAGCTATTCAGTGACCTTGAATTTGATCATAGTGATAGCTTAATTGAGGGATACAGCCCCACTAATTTCAGCTACAGAAACTAGCATAGTCTCCTTGCAAATCAGAAGACAACTTGGATGTGATGTTTGTTGCCTTGATAGCAGTGGGGTTACCTGCTTGCAGCTGAATACTCAGACTAGACTAAGATTAATCTCCTGATACAAGTTTGCAGTACTGTTGGGTGTAGATCAGTGAAGTGACTTGCCAGAGGTCAGTCAAGAAATCTGAGGCAGAGCTGGCTGGTTCCATGACCCTTGATGCTCATTGCATTTTTTTTTTCCAAAAGAACCCCTGGTAGTTAGCTGTGGTAATTTTTTCTTTCTCTCTTAGGACTGGTTTTCAGTCCATCAGAACAAATTTTTTAAAAGAGCATTATTCAAAATACACTCTCTAAAAATCAACTATAGTTCTGTTAAATTAATAGAAGAGTAACATGAAATACAAGATTTGTTTTGCATTTACAGATAAAGTTCCGTTATATATATTTTTTTTAAAAAGTCTGAGAAATCTACTTTTATTGTCTTCATTTTCTTATGGGTTTTTTTTATGCCATGCATACAGAATTGTAGGTGATGATGATGGAGGAAAGCTCTTTACTCCTGAGGAATACGAGAAGTACAAAAGAAAAGTGTTACCAGCTCGGCTACAGAACAGGTTGTATGTGAGCTGGAGGTCACCAACTGGCATGGACTGTAAGCTGGTGGGACCAGAGACACTGTGCTTTTGCACTCACCGGTGAGTAGCTTCCCTCCATTTACACTTCAGTATTTTTAAAAACCAGGAAAATGTGAAGTATTTCCAGAAGCATTACAGCAGCACATTGGCAAATTTATTTAAGGTTTAAGGGTTGAGAAAATTAGGTTTTAAATAGTAACAACTGTTTGTAAATGCAAATGTCAATATATTTTTGAAACCAAAATGATTTTGTAGTCTCAATAAATTCAGCTGCAAGGCATGAGTTAATGTAGATAGATTGATTCTGGTAATGTTCTCAAAATGAAACATACAGATATTTGATATTTATATAATGAATAGATGTAAAACCACCTGCTAAGATGCATGTTGTCGAAATTTCACCATTAAGAGTAAATAGTACAATTAAAGCTACTTCAAAACTAAACTTGTGAAGTGAATAGTAAACCTTTCAGGAAGTTTTCTGATAAATACCAGCAAAGTTGTGAAAGTCATTACTTTTCCTGTTTTAGGTATAAACAGCACAAAACAGACTACGAGGTGCTTCCCAAGGAGCGCCCTATCAGTGTGCCTTGCAGAGTGAAGGGCTGCCCGTGCCAGTCCTACCACTTTGTGCCCCTGAACGGCACCCAGCCCGTCCGCTGCCGCTGCAAACACTTCTCTGACCAGCACAGCTCCGCGCCCGGCTTTCCCTGCAACTCCTGTAAGTCACCGCTGGCCATGCGGCACTCTTCGCCGGGAAACTCAGCAGGAACAGCGTGACAGGGGTGTGTGCTCTGCCCAGGGCATTGGGTGTGCGCTGCCCTTGTCACTGTTAGGAAAATTAATCCACAAACACCAAAAGTTTGTGTCCAAAAAGGAGACAGAGGAGTCCTTTTTTGGCTTTATTCGAATAAACGGAGAGGCCATGGGGCATTCCCCTGGGATACCTTGAATTTTTGGAGGACGCAGCCTCCTTTTTATCCTAATTTCCTGGCTGCATTTCCCTTCTCTCTTTCCCCACTGGCTGAGGTACTTGAGAGGTACAGACTCCCCAATATGCCTGATACCGAAGATTTCCCTCTGATGTATAACCCTCCCTTTTCATTTTTAATTCTTACAGAACTTTGAGGTTTTTCTTCCCCATTGTTACTTTCATCTCTCAATGTCTAATTTCGTTTATCAGCAAACCTAAAGTTTATTTGTAAAAGCAAATATCTTTTTCCATTCATCAATCAGTGGAATCCTTCTCATTGTTTCTTTTATCTCCCAGTGCTAGTTTTATCTACCAACAGACCCACAGCTTGTTTGTAAAGACAAATCCACTGTTCCTCTCATAACCAGTGTGTGTTTTCATCCCCGAGAAAGGATGGGAAGTGGGAAGGAAGACATCACCTTTTGCACAGGAGGGTTTAGAACAACATCCTTAGTTTCCCCAGGTCCTGTGAAGGAGTTTAAATCTCTGAATGCTTCAAATGAGTGCTTATGGAGACAGATGCCTGAAGAAAGACAGTATGAAAGCACCCTGTTTGCAGTTTGTCACTTAAGCTGCATGCACATACCTTTTCTACCTGAACTTGGTAGTTTGGGAGAGGAAAGTGTTGATCTCCATTCCTCTATTGCCTAGCTGATTAGAACATTAATATATTTCTATGTCTTTTCTCAAGTCAACAGGAAGTAGTACTCTGTTCCCAAATAATGCTATTGCCAGCACTCTAACGAAGTGGTTCATGACCATAGAGGTTGTGGGTCTAGAAATACAAATGGGAGTGGAGTTTCAGCAAGATCTTAGAGAAGGGATGAAGAGGAAGCTTTTTGCTACAGTTGTTTGAGTTTAATGTTATGAAACAATGGTAATTATTAACCACAGGAAATAAATAATGCATAAAGATGTCTTAGTTTGAAACCTCAAATTACATAAGATGAAGATTTGTTTTTGCTGGAGTTCTGTACTGATATTAAATTTCTTTCATGGAATGTCTCTATTTGGTACAGAAAAAAAGAGCAAACAGCTCTTGCTGCTTGAGAATCCTATACCACAGAATAAACCATAAAATATCTACATGACAGCCTTTCAAGAATTTGCACTAAGTAATGTGAAAATCTTAGATGTGCGCTGGATAATTCAGACTGAATCTATAGAACACAGCATTTTCAATATTAATATATATAATGCCGTGTGCTTAGTGTGTCTCAGAAATACCAGACACTTCTGAGGGTTTCACAGATTTCACAGTGAAGTGCCAAGAATTTCTTCTATTTTGGACTTTTTTTGTTTTAATGTAATGGTATTAGTCTTGTCCAGTGTTGATAAATCTAAGATGACAGACAAGTTATAACTGAAAAACCAAACTGCTTGTTGCTCTGTATATGTTGCATATACTGTATTCCGTGTACAAGCATAGAGTTCTGTTACTGAGGAGTGCCCAAAATAATATGAAAAAACCTTTAACATTTTCAAGAATGTGATCAACATATTATGAAAGACTTGAAATTTTTCATGGTGCTCCATAAAATGAACTGTGAGCTGGAAGCAGGGTGATTTGTATAATGAAATATTTGCAACATCACTTCCTCAATTTCTTGGTCACATCATTGTTCCAGAGGGGCTTTGATGACAGCTTTAGATGTAGCTAGGGCAGACAGGTCACTTTACTCTGTTTCTGAATGTCACATAACATTTGTATAACGACTTCAATTCCACCCTGTGGCTGTGTTTGCTTAAAAAAACCCTGAAAGTCAGTCTAATGATACTCCTGTGTTGAACCCATTTTGTTGTTTCCACAATCTCTATTTTCTCTATTCCACAGTCTCTGAGAAAACTTTGCTAATTTTAAAAGATATTTAAATTGTGATTTGTGTGACAAATTGCGGTATGAAGTTTCTTAGCCCTGCAACACTGATACGTGCTATACACCTTTGGAGGGAATGCTGCCAAAATGCTGGCAGGTTGTCAGCTTTACCCAGTGTCAGAACTTTTATTTGTTGTATGTGGATGGAGGGGCATGTTGCTAATGACAATGAACACAAGTTGCAACATAGGAAATGCAGTTAGATATCAGAAAAGAAATTTCTGATCCAGCATTGTTCCAGGCTGCTCAGAGAGGTGGAATCTCCATCCTCAGAGGTGCTTGAAACTCAGTAAGATCCTGTGACTGGATTGCCCTCATGATCTAATCCCAGGAGGCATCCTTTCTCTTTTATACAGCCTTTTCACGCAGCTGGATGTTTAAATCCCATCATCATCTCACTCATTTATTTGTTTCTCAGGTTCCAAGTGTTCAGGCTTTCATAGCAGCTTTACCTGTGCGTGTGGTCAGCCAGCATACACTCACGAAACAGTTGTGGAAACCAAAGAGGAGCGCTTAGCCCAAGGAAAGCCCGTGGGGCAGGATGTTCCTTATGCTGCCATGGGAGGACTGACTGGTTTTAGCTCTCTAGCAGAAGGCTACATGAGGCTTGATGACAGTGGAATAGGTATGTGCAGCTGAAATTTTAATTGTCCACTTAAGTCTTGAAAAGTACTCAATCAAAATGGAGTTTCATAGTTTGAAGGCAGGTTGGATAAATAGGAGTAGAACTGCAGAAAGACTGCTCCTTTCCAGCTGTCCTCAAGGTTTTAAAGGATCACACTATCCTACTCACTGTAGTGAGCTGGTAAAAAAAACCTCATTTTCAAAAATGCTGGTATTCAACCTGATTGCTTCTGTTTGAAATGCAGCATATCCTTTAGAGAGAACTTGTAACTTCTAATACTTCTTGTAACCTAGTGTTTCTATATTCTATTTATGTTAGTCCTTTAGCCTAATACTGCCCAGGTGTTTGTTGGTTACAAGTTCACAGCGTTTTTTTTCCAAACTCAAAGGTTAATAGGGGTTCAGCATAAAAAATAAGAGGTAGAATTGGTAGAATTTTTAACAGACATGTTACTTGGTCTCAATACTTTCTCTACTCTGTAATTTTGAGTCATTTAGCAATGCACATGTTTTGCCCTGAAATACTGTTTTATCAATTATTGCCACATACCCATTATTTATTTTTTAAATTCTGATCTGGATTCCTGGATTTTTCTGAAGTTTAGAAACTAAAACATTACTGTAGTTGTTGAAGAAACAAAGCTATTCCATGCTTTTGAAGTCATCCTTGTAAATGATTTTGTTAACTCCGCTTTATGGGGTCTGCAGCTGAGAGCTGTAGATATGAATCTGTAACCTTGTTTTGACCCCAGCATGTGTATTAGGACTGTATTTCCTGGAGTTAATTATTGTTTCCATTCACCTTATTTTCTGACAGGTGCTCCTTCTGCTGAACTTTTAGAAGCCCCCATTACTAGCATGGATCATCCATTTCTAAAAGCATTTCAGGGGCCTTCGAGTTCCACTCAATCCATGCCACAAATAGCAGGTGATGTATAAATAGGATAATACTGTTGTACAAAAAGAACTTAATATCTAATTCATTGATATTATTAATGAATTGAAGGATGCTCAGGGCATTAAAATGAGTATTGAAGCTTTGCCATGTGGTTAGTACATTCATGTGCTTCAAATGCTTAGAATAACCTAACGCTTGTTATTTTTTTCTTAGCGCTTGTTATCTTTCCCATCAATGGCATCATGTATTCATTGGATCAGTTTTTAAAACTCTTAATTCCTCTTAGAAACTCATCATATCTGAATGGGTTGTACATATTCAGCACAATCCTCTGAAACTGCCTTCTGCCAGAAAGCTTTTTCTATGTGGAATTATGGATCATTACACTTATTTTATGTCCCTTATTTAGTAAAGAAATGTACCAATTAATATAACAGTTGAACTCCTTTAAAACAATTTATAGTAGGTGCAAACCTAGACTAAAAAGGTTTCTCTTTGGTCCCAAATGCTGGGCTTTGTACTTGCCTATAAAGGTGAGTTCCCATTTTAAATGGGTTTTGCCAAATGTAAAACATAACTAATGGAATAGCAAGTATCATTTATAAAAAAGGAGTTTTGTTTTCTGTTTATGTTTTGTTTTTCAGGTAGCTCAAGTGCCACAGGGCAAGTTTCTCACGGAAAACAATCAGAAGCTGATGACATGGCTTACTTTGAAAAACGCTATCAAGAGCGGGCAAGTTATTACATTTATTGCTTAATTTAAAAACACTTTCACAAGAGGATATCTAAACCCCATAAATGTATGATTTAAGTGGCATATAAATGCATTATATAATTCCTTCTCAGTTGCTGAGAAAGTTAGCTTCTTAACATAAATTTTTAAAGACAGTTATGAGCTACTGCAGGATTTCAGAGGTGGTCATGTGTAGGATGGCACTTACCTTAACCAGGCAGATTTTAATTGAGGTAACTCTCTGTTACAGAAAACCAAAACATTTTACTATGTGACAGAAAGAAACAACAACACAGAGACACAGAAACTCCCCTGCGACATTTAGGACTATGTGCTTGCTACCTCACTTATAAAATTTTATATTTTTTTTTTTTAATGATTGTCTGTGTAAATTTGGCTAAATTTGGTCTGTCTTTCTCAGATGATCTATATCACTCACTTAGAGGTGCCTCCTCCACCACACTATCTTTAGTTTAAATGCCCTGTGGTGTAGGTTATTCACATGTTTAAATACCTATTCTTTTCTCACATTAGCCCTGTAGCTCCACCATCTCAACTGAAGTATGTCTTGACTATTTATGAATTCTTTTGTGAAGCCACGTTGCATAATTAACTTTTAAAATCCAAACTGTTTTGATATTTTGCTTGCTGGCTTGCAACAAGGTTTTTGTGAAGGAGAAAGCTGTTCTAGCTTTGTGAAATTCAAAATAGTTTTCTTTATTTTGTAAATCATCAGAAAATATGGACAGCTGTTACAAGTATTACATTGGTTCATAGAAAACATCAAATTCAAATTTCTATGTTTCTTTTTCCCCCCGAGATTTTATTCTCTTTGCAAAAAGTAATAGGAACTTTAGATAAAAACCTCAAGCCTCCAAGGGAGAAAAGTGTTTTAAAATGCATTTTTGTGTAGACCAAGAACATTTGCTTAACAGTTAGTTAATGTGCAGACATCCCAATGAGGTCTTGTTTCCTTTTGGTATTATTTTATCATGGGGAAAAGCATGTTAATTCTTTCTTTCTAGCATTTTAAATAGCAGTGCATGTGTTATGCACTGTCTCCACATCCCTTTTATATAATTGCTCTAAATATGATTTCATTCACTAGTGTAACAGTATTTGAGAAAAATCGTAGTTTCTAAAACCAACAGATATATTTGTTTGGATAAATAGTCTTATTATGAAATGACAGAGTGAAGACAGTATGTGTTGATTGATTTGACAATGCTACAAGAGCCTGTTGTGTAGAAAAAATCTTACAGGAGGAAGTCATGGCCCTGTGGGTCAGCAGGGAGGCTCTGAGGTAAAGGTTCAGCACCATTCCTGTGTGGTTTTGTGTGTGCTGGTTCATCTAACTGTGTCTGTTAGACATCTGCAATAAAGCTGCTCCACCTTTCATTGACACGGAGATAAACCCTGGACCTTCCTGAGACACACTGGCCTTGAGGGATGCTCAAACACCTGAGCTGCCATTAGCAGAGATAAGGCAGCCTGGTTTCAGTAGGGGAGGAGCTGCAGCGCCATGGAAGTGCTCCTTTGTCTTGTGGTGCAAAAGTGAGCAGTGCTGGGTTGGGATAATAATGCTGTGTACCTCTTTCCACTGCATGTACCACCTGGTAAATTTGTGACTGGATGTAGACATTTAATATTGCATTGTGAGCTGATTGGCAAACCAGCGTTTGAACCACTGCTGGTGTCTTTTTTTGTTACAGCTGAAAATGGAGAAGGCTGCTAAAAGGAAAGAGAGGAATCCAGTGCCATCAAAGAAGCCATGAGATTACTAAATAAATATTTATTATTTGGTGCATTGGTCATTATTGCATTGAGTATTTTTCTCTGTGCCTACCTGCATACCTGTATTTATTCATTTATTTATTCTGTTGTTTTGTTCCTTTGCCAAAATTAATTTTCAATTATCTCATTGTAATAAAATCGGTCCTTTAATCAATGTGTTTCTAATCTCCAGAACTGTTACACAGATATTTCTTTGAAACTGGAGAGGCATATTTAGACAGCTGCAGGTCTGAGGGTTTAAACTCTGAGAGTTTAAGGTCTGAGAGAATAACCTTGTATTTAAGTATTAGGTTGTAGGAGGGCAAAGGAAAGATATGTCTTATACTGAGACTTTTATGATACAGTTTCTCTATTTGTAGAGTCCTTTAAACTTATCTTAGTTATGGATTTTATGTGGTGAGATTTGTTCTGTTAATATTGATATTTTAATATTTTCTTTAAATCTTTTTCCCCTTTCTGTTGATTTCATCTCCTTGACATAAAATTCAAACATACCCTTCTTCTCTGACACTTCTGTAGGCTTCTGTCTCTTCTTGACATCATATAACTTTTTAAAAAAAAATATTACATTCTGTACACTTGCAAACCCATTTCCACACCTATGAGCTACTTGTAGGGATCTTGCTTGTATACTTTATCCCAGATTTCTCTGGTGGTACTGTTCTCCCAGTTCTGTTAGTCTGTTACTGTCCATAACAATTATTACACTAAAATTCTGAAAACCTTAAGTGGAAATGGATATGTTATTTATAGCAATAATTGCATGCTGTTTGGTACAAACTTATTTATCCAAGAGATTCATTATGTCTAATCCAACACAGACTGAATCACTTCAGGGAGATATGCTTTTGTATTCTTTGTCCACATTCACAGCTGTGGCAACATATGTTGTAATAAAGGAAGTGGAGAGGAAAATATAAAATTTAGTGAATGTGTGGTGGTTTAGTTCTGCAAAGCAGCACAGCACAAACTTGGTACAGAATAACTGGCAGAGAGTGCAGCTTAGGAGGCAAAAGCAGAGCCTGAGTTAACTGATTGTGCTTTGAGAACAGAGAGGTGTAAGTCAGTGTGTTCTTAAAAATACCTGGAGGTGTCTCTTGGACACAGGTGGTGTGTGTACTGAGACTTTACAGCAAGAACTGGGAGAAGCCTACAAAGCTTTGTTTCCCGTTGGAGAGAATGCCTCCATGTGCCTGATGGGCAAAGGAAAAGAGGTGAGTTTGAAGGTATTTACTGCAGGGCAGCTTGGGTTTTGGTTAGATATCACCTGTGGTGTGAAGGTTCAGTTTTAAGAGAGCCTTTTACCTTTAACTCTGACCTATACTGCCATTACTGCAGATGCCAATCAGAGAGACTAATCTGTTATTTTAATTTAAATGCATAATGCATCAAAGTCTCTAATTAATGTTTTAAAAGTACCTTTACTATTAAATTCTACAGTTACAAGCTGCTTTAATCTAATAAATCAAAGTACTAATTTGAGCTCCCTCTTCTGGCCCTGGCAAGCAATCCATTCTACACATCCTCTGCTTGGTCTGAAAATAAATGGGGTTTTCACAAGGTAATCACAAGAAACCAACAAATACAAATAACATTAATAAAGAAAAGTAAAAAGATTACAGAAAAAAAATTTTCATTTTTCAAAGAGATTATTGTAAACATAATAGTGGAAGTTTACTCTAGTTTTCTACTTATCCCTGTTTCTACACCCATTGGGGAATGCAGCTCTGGAAATCTGGTTTTTTGTGTGTGTGTGTGTTGCAGAAGTCAGCTTCCTCACAGCAAAATATTGTTAAAGAGAGAGGTTGCAAATAGTTACAAAAACTTTCATTTTTTGTTTCCTTTTGATACTGGGAGTATACATTCTAGGAAGTAATGTATTATTTTACATTTTGAGTTGGCAATATTTGTCTGTTTTAAATGTTAGCTCTGCCAAATTCAGACCTACTAAACTGTACTTTGATCATCAAAAACTGGTTTTATTAAAGTAATTTTAAAAATATTCTGTGTTTTAACTTATTTACTGTTTCCACTCTAAGGATATAAAAAAGTTACTGCATTTATTTAGTGGTATTTTTTTTTTTAGTTGGAAAACAGGTTGGATCATAAAAGTATCAATGGCATTAAATACTGTTTAGGAGTTCTTACCACTTTTCACTCATGTTGATGATGTCCAAGCAAAAGAAACTTGCTTTCCTTACTAGAAGGCATGTTTTTGACTTAGTATTTGCATATTACTTTTTTTTCTTCATTGGTATCTATACATGAAAAACTATACATGAAACTTCATTGGTATCTATACATGAAAAACCAGGTACAATATATCTCATAACATTGCTGGCTGTGAAAACTGGACACTGATGTCATATCTTAAGTGAAATTATAATTTATCCTAAATCCCAATAATCATTTTGCAGGATCAACATTGCAACCTCCAATTCCATTAAAAAAATTTCTTTATACGTCTTTTAGAAAAGAATTTTTAAAAAAATTATAAAAGCAGAGATCAAATGCTAGTACTGCTAGTAGTGTGCCATTGGCAGGGTTCATTAAATTAAGAGCTGAGTTTAACAAGTACGTGTTGATGGTTTGTTTTCCTGAGAGCAGCCATGAACTTTGAACAAAATATCATGGGACAGATAAGTTACCAATGGATCTGTGTGGTCTATTGGGTGGTGTATATCTGTCATTCAGCTGGAAGCATTAACTGTTTCTGAGCCTCATCCAAGGAATCAGACACAGGGAAAAGGGTTTGTTCTCATGCACATGAGCTCCTTAAGTTGTTAAAGCCTAATTGCATGGGCCCTGGGCAGTGCTTAAGCATGTCTTATTTTTAAAAACACTAGCATTCAATTCAGTCTTTTGTCAGTATTATAACATTCCTAGAGTGCACAACAACATTTTTTCACTAGTTTTGATCATCCCATGGAAAGGCTCAGATGTTCCTTGGCTGTTAGGATAGCAGACAGTGGTCAGTGATCTTAAGTGGAGAGCAAGGAGCTGCTCTCCATTCTGTGTGTTTCTGATTCTAAATATAAACCACGTCTGTCTGTCTCAGGTTTGGGAGCGAGGGGAATGCGATGTGTGAATTCACAAGCAGTGATGGCATCCGTGCAGTGACTTTGTCAAGTTGTCAGTGTCTTTGCAGCACGTTGTGCATATTAAGTGGCTGGCAGGTCTTATGGCTGTATGTCCCTGAGCCTCTCTAGAAGCAGTTTATAGCCATGCAAGTAGTGATAGTATTTGTTCATAGCACAAATATAATTGAAAAAAAAACCCAAAGGTTTTCCAGTCTAGAAGACCTCACACAAGTGTACCTGTTGTGGGATTTTTTTTTGTAAATAAATATATTATTTTTGTCTAGAAGCCTTTTCTTACTTTGGAGCCTTTATCATCTTTCTTCTGGAGAAGGAATTATTACTTGATTTACATTGATTTTAGCTCTGATTTTACATTCACTTTACATGCTGTCTGGCATGGCTGGGCTCTGATCCCTCAGGCTCCTTCTGTTACCTCCCTAGGGAGGGACCCAGGCTCAGCCCTAACCTGTCACCTGTGTGATGCTCTGTGATAAACAGAATGGGAACCTCACACAAAGTTTATTAGTTGGGTCATGCAGGGCAGAAAGCACCCCCTTGCCTTCTGAACTCCTCACAGAGGAGTTTAGGTGTGGCTGGATCCAATCTTAAACCCAGACTGAGTCAACAGTTTATGTCTAAAGGTTTATCTAGGTGTAATTGAACCTTTGTACAACTTTGTCCTGTGGAATTGTGGATGGCAAACCAGATATATTTATATCATCAATGTTTGTGATGATAATGATTAGACTGAAATACCTTAATCAGAATTATTTACTCCACTCCACCCCGCTTTAGCTATTAGTATAGTCTAATAATCTGTTTTTAAGCAATATTGAAGCAATTATGGGAAAGCTAGCAGAGCCAATTAATAAGTAGAGATTGATGTTACTGACTCATACCAAAGACTGTAGGCAAATCTCTTTTGCTCAGCCTTGAGGAATAAGCTTGAGGGGCACCCCCACCCAAGGGAGGATCTCCACACACAGTCTAAAAAGGGGGATGTCAGAAGACCCTGCCATTAAAGACTGGGACTGATCAGTCAGAAGTCTCCAGGCCAGCTGTGTCAGTTCAGCAGCTTTAGATAAGTTATCAGTAGTATCACTTTTCCCTTCTTTTACCAGGCACTTCACCAAGCCAGCTGCATCTTCACCTCACTCTCAGGATGTTTAATTTTGGAGCTGATGAGTCAGTCTGCTTTCAGGTTTATTTAACACCAAAAGCAGCACAGATAGCTTTGCAAATAGGGTGTTGTTCAAGCTGGTTTACCCCATTCTAGGCAGAATATCCTGTTACACACCGGCTGAGCACATTCAAAATTATTTGATTCTACCTGAAGTGTTTAATCCTCCCTCTCCCAGCAAGTTTCTGTATATGTGAGAACAAAAGATAGCATTTAATTTTGGAAAAAGAAAAATCATCTATTTCAGAATTTCAGGTAATATTGTTCCCCTTCAAACTGCAATCAGTTCTTTTTTTTCTGTAATGTCAAAAAGAATTGTTCATCAAGTGAATACACGATGAGTGAGAATCCGTTGCACAAAGAAGTTTGTAGCTATGCTTTCCTGAATATTTGTTCGGCCAAAAAATAATTAAATTGAGAGCTAAAATATTTGCTGTTGACTGAAGAATACTGGAGGAGGCAGGTGGAGTCCTGTCACTCATGTGCCGGGTTGGGGCAGGAACAGGCGAGAGGCAGGATCATAGCAAAGGCAAAGAAGGACTTTATTCAAAAGAACCGCGTGGTTTTTATAGAGTGGTACGATAGATTCTGTTCTATTGGCTAACTAACAGAAACATCTTTCTCATGCACTGTCCTAGAGAGGAACTGAAAAATAAAGTAGAAAAACAGCACCTGCAAATTGTTTATAGTCAACAGGTTATCACTTCTTTCCAGCTTCCTAAAATCTCTCACAAGCCGCTGTGAGAAACGCGTGCCGTTTCTCTCTCCCTGTCCCATGGCATCCACAGAGTCCTGCTGGGAGTGTATCTCCTGCCTTAAAAACATCAATTTACATAGATGGGCAGGAGGATGTTGAAAGGGGGGAGTGAGAAAAAGTAAAAATACCCAAACGATTAATCGTTTTCTTTAATGTGAGGGTAAAATCAGGGAGAGGGGAAAATCCAGACGGAATACCACAGGCTGCCTTTCCTCTGTGCTCTGCTGGCTAATTGGTGTGTGCATATTGGTCAGAATCTGTGTAGCTTTGAGCCAACTGCAGGAGGCAATGCTGCTTGTCCTGTCCCCAGTAGGACTTTGGGGAGGTGGACCAAACTTTACTCATTCTGCTTATGGAACAACTTTTCCTAATAAAAGGGTTTTTAGATTTAATAATCGTAGGTAATTCTCCTTTGGGTCCTTATCTGGCATTGAGACTCAGTCAGAGTGTTTCATTTAACATTGTAAGGTACAGAGTGTTGGAGTGTGCTTCTAAGGTTATCAAAACATTCAGTTGCACAGGCAGATCTGAACTCTGGATCTTTTCCTTTGAATTACAGGTAGAATGTTGTCTACCAAAAGCCATATTTCTGGAATTGACCTTGTTTAACAATGGTTCAGATACTAAGTTACAAGAGGAGAAACTATGCTTTTCTCAGCAAACCTAAAACCCAAGTCTTCCATGTAAAGAGAATGAGGAGTGTGCCAGTACTGCTGTCTCCTGTGATTAAGGATACCAAATACATGCTAACATTTATGAGGGAGGATTGAAAAATAAGATCTGCATACTGCTAGCTGGTAATTAAACTGTTAAAAATGTTCATTGCAAACTATTTCTCTGAGGTACATTACCTGTCCTGATCTGATTCATTAACTCTTGGAAGAAAATGAGAGCAGGCTTGCAAAAGCATCTAAAATTATGAAGACTGAAAGCTTAAGGTGGGGCATTACTTGTCTCAACAGCAGTGAGACTGTTTTGATTTAAATTTTGGCTGTTATAAGCCATCAAGCACCTATGAAAAATGACAGCTAATAACTTATATGCTCTCTCCACACTTCAAGTATCAGGAGATGTAATGACTTCTTGAAAACAAGTTGTGTGTTGACAAAAGCTTGTCCTCAGACTAATGCAGCTTTTGGCAAACCTGGTTTTAGCAAGGTAAGTAGCTTGTATATGTGTGGAGTTTGTTTTTTACCTGGATGTAAAAGCTTTAATTCTATGCAACCACTATTAAAGGTACTTGCTTGATCTTTGAATATGTTGTGGGTTATATTCTCTTAAGTTCTCTTTAAGAACTGTTGGCTCTCCTAAAGAAAATGCTTATTTTGTGTAAGCATTCTTGCTGCACTTCACACTTCAGTGAAATTATGGAAACACTGTTTTGGGTTTTTTTAACACTCAGGAAATACTACAAGATGGTAATACACAGAAGGCTGAATTCTTTCTTCATCCAGTATATGGGATTAAGGGAATATCCCAGTATTATGGGATTTCATTAACAATAAATGCTTTTTTAACAGAAGTGGTTCTTTGCTACATCTCAAGAAAAAAAAAATTAAAAACCTGTCATGTTGAACATGCTGGACAAAGTACTCTTGAGAAGATAACAAGGACATATTTAGTAGCAGTTCTAGGACAAGCATAAAAAGGATGATGGCAACTTTTTCTTCTGTATATGAACTACGGGTGGTTTTGCCTATTGCAACTAAGACAATATCAAAAGATGTGTCTGAACTTTTTGTGTGTGTAGCTAAAGGATTTTCTACATTCTTCTTGGAAAAGGAAGAAAACAAAACCTGCACATTCATTTTATGACTGACCTGTTCCTTTGTCATGTGTATTAAGACGTCACTGTCAATAAAATGTTGTAGAAGCACATTAAGAGAAAAGCCACGTGAGGCTGCTGTGTAATGTACTCGTGTTTTTCTAGTCACAAAACTTTCTTTGATCTATTGTTTTTAGATTAGAGGATTATGTTTTTGAAGCAGTATCATATATTTTTATGAGACATAAGATATCAAATGCATTACATTTTTTTTCCCCATAAGTTTGTCAGGATAATTACAGGAAAGTGTAGAAATAAGATCTGTATTCCATTTTAGGGGGATACAATATAAGAAAATAAAGGTAGTATAGAAAGTAATCTTACCCCTTAAGGAGTTGCAGCTGAGCCAATTATCAGAGATTAGGAACAGGCCTGACTTTAACAGGCCACAGCTGTAGCCAATAAGAAGAAGAATGTTATAAAAGAGTGCATTGGGTGGTTGAGAGGGGAACTGGTGTCAGCTGGCTACTGTGAGAAGAAGGAAGAGTCAGTGCTTAGAGGAACTGCCCATGAGAAACACCAAACCAACAGTTCTGAGGAACTGCCCATGAGAAACACCAAGGAGGTATGAAATGCTTGTAATAACAGGACAACGATATGGAACCTTTGCGATATGATAACATTCCGTTCCACAGATACCAGTTTGAGGTATGCTTATATTTTCATAATGGCATTCTTTATATTTTTATTTCCTAATTTCTGTATTCCTAATTTCCTTAATTTCCAAGTTTATGGTGGCTGTTCTTCTGAAGATAGGTATTGGTACAGCAAGAGGTCAGCAGTGAATAGGCAGGAGCTGTTTTATTGAAGTTTTTAATTGTATGTCAGTTCTACGTACAAAATGATAGTAATAAATGGATCTTCCTTTGGAACCTGCAACACGAATGCATTTTAAACTGGTCAATA
This sequence comes from Haemorhous mexicanus, assembly GCF_027477595.1. NCBI lineage: Eukaryota > Metazoa > Chordata > Aves > Passeriformes > Fringillidae > Haemorhous > Haemorhous mexicanus. The sequence goes on from NC_082341.1 coordinate 32,390,201, forward strand.
ATGTGGGACACACATTCAAGTGACCTGTAATTTTAAAAAACTGTAATGGAAACAGTGGCAAACATGATGTATTTACAAAGTGCTGTTTGTATCTCTTGATAAAGAGTCATGAGCGGTAGTTAATGTTGGTAAGAAATGTAATTTAGTTTCAAAACTTCTGCCAGATGAAAATGGTCGGCTTTGTGTGACATGTCAGCACTGATGGAAATGACCTGAAAGAGCTGCTAATCAGCATTAGGGGACTGATACAGAGGACTACTAATTCCTATTTAAAATGTTAATGTCTAGACAGGTCCTTTGGCATGGAAACATCAGATTACATTGCTGGTCATGAAGCAAGTCTTCTATAGTGCTTCTTAATTGCAGCCTTTAGAGAAAAAAAGTTGCCAGCAGAGATCTATTCTGTTACTTAAAATTTTATCACTAAGCAGAGATGCCACTGTAAAAGATTTCTCTCAGTTCCTTCCTCTGAAGGGCTTCTGGCCTTCCTCTGAAGGGCATTTTGACCTCTGCAGCATGCTTGTATTCTAGTAGTTGTGTGCACATTTCTGCAGGAGGTTTGCATAATTTCCACTGATTTCTATGTTACCTCATTAAGCACTATCAGGTGACTGTAGAAAATTGTAAATTCTGAGTAGCCCAAACATGTTTAAAATTCCACCAAACTTGCAATGTCCAAGTGTTGATGAGAAGTACAGGCTCTGAGCACTGCAGATTTCAGCTGGTCTGAACTTACACAGGTGTGACCAGGTGAGTAACAAATTTTAAAGCATTTAGATGATAGGATGTGTACCAGATGCTTCCAAATACCAGCACAGTGTTCCCCAGAGGAGTCTGTTTAACTGAAAGCAGGGCAGGCTGGAAAGGGCTGTCTGATCTGTTGCCATGGACGTACACTAGAAACTAAATGGTTTTGTCAAAAATGGTTCAGCATGTGCTGGGGAAGTGATTTTTAGAGTATTATTTGCCTCAGGTCTATTTTTGTCTGACCCAAGTTCTTTCTGGTGCTGAGGAAACAAAGCTTCTTCCCCTTCTGAGGAAAAAAACCATCTCCCTTGGTCACAGAACTCATGAGAGATTCAGGTGCACCAGTGAGCTGCTTGAATTGGCATTCAAGCAGCTCACTGGTGCACCTGATGCTGTGCAAACTTCTGGTCCAAAGAGAGAATAGCAGGTGGGAGTAGGAACCTTGTTGCCCCTGGCTGGCACTGAGGGTGAAATGTCCAGGAGCTGATGGTAACAGGACTTTAAAAATCTTTGAGCCCTTCTGAGGTACACTGGTGACACTTGCACATGGTCTGCTAATGTCACTCTCCCTTTCTAGGACACCTTTCACTGCCCTAATAGCCTTTCAATGCCTCGTTGGGGATGGGCACTGGCACTGTCCATGCTGCACTAGCCCATGGTTTGGGAGCAGAGGCTGTCAGAGGAGGAGAAGCAGGAAGCTCCTGTCCAGTTTGCTCTGTCCATCCATCTATCTTACAGAACAGGTTCCAAGAGCCCTTGTGCATGGCCTCATCTCTGTGGTCCTATTGACATTGCTGAATGTGATTTACTTAAAACAGATGAAAAATCTGTTGTCAATTCCCTGGAGTGTTGTTTGCTTATTTCTTCTATTTTTTAAAATAATTTTTTAAAATCTTTAATAGTTTTTATTGCTTGAGGTACCTTTTTATTTGCTTTCTCTCTGTAGCTTTCCAGACCCAATACCTTCTACTCTTAGTTTTCTGCAAAACTAGTTTATTTTCATATTGTATTTTCTGGGAATGTCCTGACAGAGGTAGGAATGATGAATTTGACTCCATGTTTTCAGAAGGCTAATTTATTATTTTATAATACTATATTATATTAAAGAATACTATACTATACTAAAGAATAAGGAGAGGATACTTACTCAATGTTAAAAAGATAATAATGAAAACTTGTGGCTCTTTCCAGAGTCCCGACACAGCTTGGCCCTGATTGGCCGAAGAGTCAAAAGAACTCACACCAGAATTCTATCAGACAATCACCTTTGGGTAAACAATCTCCAAACACATCCCACATGGGCAAAACAGAGGAGAAGCACATGAGATAAGAATTGTTTTCCTTTTTTCTGAGGCTTCTCAGCTTCCTGGGAGAAAAATCTTGGGCGAAGGGGTTTATTCAGAGAATGTGAATGCTACATTTCAGAAGTGTCAGGACAATAAGAAGAAAACCCTGTTAATAAAAGATTTTCTCACAGATATCCTGCAAAGGTCTTGGGTGCATTCCCCAGTCTTTTAAACCCTTTTTTTCTTTGATATTATGATGAAAATGGTAACTGCCAATACTGGCCTTTCCTAATTTCTACATGAATAGTTTCAGTGAACACTCTGAGTGGCTGCCAGCTCAGAATTTTACTGGAAACCATATATTTGCCCCAAAGTAAGACAGAGGAATGTCATAGGGCACTTGGTATAAGTGATCTGATCAGCTTAGTTGCTGGGATGGAAGTATATGAGAAGATGGGAGTGAATGGCTAAAATGTGTATTTCAATTCTTGTCTTTTTCAGCATCAGGCAGTACTGGTACTCAATGGAAAGAAAACACATGTGGGTATGTGTGCCTGCTGTGGTGGTGGGAATTAGGACATTCATCTATAGAAAACCATCCATTAGTGGTGTGGCTGCTTGGAGAGCTTGCTCTTCCTCATTTGATTTCCAGAGTCAGATTGTTCTTATGTGTCTTAGTGCAAGATTTTGAAAAAAAGGAAGGGCTAGCAGCTTGTAGGTAGGGGAGAAGATACCAAAAAGCTTTTTTGAAAGTGAAGGTTGCAGGACATGAGACCTCTAAGCAGATTTTGCAGTGTTTTTAATATCCATGTAATTTCCATAGGCTTGTCCTCGAGGCTTTTTGTAGGTATCCCCTCTTCATTTCTCTCTATTAAAAACTCACTGTACACAAATATGGATTGTAAAAGCATACTTGCCTACCAGGACAGACATATTATGGTGATGTAGTTGTGTGGGAATGTAACAATGTGTGCTTATATGAAATAAAGCCAGCTATCACAGTTTGAAGCAAGCTGTTAGGGGATAACGGGTTTCTCTGCAACTTGTAATTACATTGACAAGAGGTGCTGCTAAGTTGGCAGATACAGCTGTTGTCAGAAATCTTTTTAAAGAGACTTGTCCTGCAGTTGCTAGGATTGCCATGGCAACAGGCTGCTGAGGAAAATGCTTGTGGGTGGGGAAAAAACTGTACTTGGCATTCAGAAAGTTGAGATGGTGTAAGGAGTATAATGTTCTCCAAAAAAACTTGTTTAGGATTTGCTAATGTTCCATAATTTGAGCTTTTGGAACATGTTAATGAATCACCTGAGGGCACAGCCTTCCACATACCAGCAGACTATCCAATTCTGGTTTGAAGTCGGATCATTTAGGCAAGTCTGTGCTGTTAACAAATACAAATATGAAACAAGGTGCTCTTCTAAACAGTCTAAATTTATAGCAAAATTCCTCATACTGAATTGTTTTGGTACTTTGATCTGCCCTGTTTTTTGAGACATAGTTGTGAATCTGATTTTTTTTTTTAAAAGAAAGAGGGTTTTTGTTTTTTTGGCACACGGTGTTGAGGTACTTTTATGTACAAAGCTGCCCTGACTGGCCTGAGCAGGGAGCAGCCAGCAGATTTTCTGTACCATTTCTGTATGTTTTGCACATCAGAGGCATTTTTGCAGTAGGAAACAAGCTAAGATGTAACCAAAGCCATGCAGGTGAGGATGGAGTTGGTGTGGGGTGTAGTGCAGCTTTGGTAGTGTGTATTATCATCACAGTACTCAGATTGCTTCACATCACTTTTTTTTTTGTTCCAGAAACAACCTTTAGGGTAGAGATCCCAAACACCAACCCTAACGTGCTTTGGCTTATTTACTAGATGGGAGATTTGAGCTTCAATGGACCTTGAATTGTATTAGACCAATTGAATTGGTCTTGTATTATAAGGTATTGTAAGATATAAGTGTATTGTAGGATGGCTTTTGAATGAAAAAGAGCTTTGACTTAGTGACTGGGAAAATACAAGGGGTTTTCTGTAATTTCTTTTTCCCCCTACACAGAGGAAAAGATTTCTTCGTGTTTGGCTAAAAGTTCCTAAACATCAGAATCATAGCAGTTGTGGAATTTTAGGGTATTTCCTTAACTGCTACCTTATATAAAGGATGCTTTTGTTTCTCTCTGGCATTATCTGAGAAGCACAGTACTTACTAATGGTTACAGATAAAAAGGCTGTGAATGGTTTTAAGTGTGATAAACAGCAGAAATATGAAGGGATGGTGAGAAAACATGTTATGCTTGCATGAATTCAGAAAAATGTTGTGCAAAAAACAGATACAGAAGGAAAATCCGTCGGTGTGGAAATCCCTTTGACACCCCCAAACCTGAACTTGCATACAGCTGTTTCTTTTTCTTGCAGACTGAAATTAGTCATAACCAGCTTTGTTACTTGCTTAGTTTTTCCTAGGACATCTGCTTCTACATAAACCAGACTGTCATTGCATGGATCCTCCATCCAATGAAGATGTGATGTTTGTGTACTTCTGTGCAAATGAAATTTCCACAAAACACAGCTAAGAAAAAAATATTTGAATGTAAGGAAATCTAACAGACAGACTGATATTTTAAAGACTGTTTTCTACTTATTTTAATTACTATTTTGTGTTGAATGCAAGTAAATTACTTTGAAAGAAAAGGTGCATATTCATTTAAGTGAGAAATTATTTGCTCACTGCTAGAAACATTATGGTAGGCAATCATTTATTTGAGAAGGCTGATTTGTGGTGTTGGTGGCTTTGAACAGTCCTAATAAAAAACACCATCATAAGATCATGGGTCTGAAAATTACTAAATTATTGGAACTCCTTTAATTTTTTGTTTTGTTTGTTTGTCTGTTGGTATTCTTGGTTTTGGTTTTTGTTTTATTATCATACAAGTGAGTCTGAAGGGCCACGACATTTAATGCCTGTTTCAATGCCTAAAGTGAACTTTATAAAAACATCTCTGTGGAATGAGAGCAAGAGTTTGAAAATTTAGGTTGCCCCTTGAGGGATATAGCCTGATGTGATGTTTGGGCTTTTTTTTTGGGTCAAGAATATTCCTAATTTTGTCCTAAGAATACTCCTTGTAGGAAGGTCAGGCTGGCTGTACATAGAGTGAGAGTTTTGCTGCACCACTTTGAGGTGTGGCAGTGATGGGAGAGAGGAGTTTAATGAGACCCTGGACTTAACTAATTAAGTCTTAACTCCCTTAACTAAGGGACATAGAGATAAGGGACTTATCTCCCTTAACTAATGGGTAGGAATTTTCAGCCAGGGAAGAAATTCCATATTTTTGGGAGACCTGCTAGCAAATGGGGAGTAGTTGGAGAAACGCAGTACTGAAATAAGAGGAAGGAAATTAGCCATTAACCTTTTCAAAGGTATTAAAGAAAATAAAATTATTCTCATTGGTTTGGATGTCTTTCTAGGCATTTTGTTAGTGCTTTGAGGAGGGCCAGCTCTGTGTGTGTTTATCTCAAGTTTTCAGAAGTCTAAACTGTGGTCTGTTTGTTAGTAGCACTGGCTGGCAGTTGTGACTCTTGATGTATCTTTCCCTGGCTTTGTTGAAACACTGCTCCAAAAATGATAAATAATTCATAGAGAAGGAAGCATCTAAGAAAACTGCTGAAAGCTTTGAACAAACCCTACATATTTGTATTGAAATAAAAACATGAAGTCTGCCTGCTAGGGTGAAAGCTTTGAAAAAAAAGCCAGGTATGGGGTTTTTTTCTAAAATAGGACTATTAATCATTGCCTTGCTTATCTCTTGAAGCCATGCCTGCTTTTTTGTTTTCCAAAAGTTTCATTTTCTTAATTTTTCTAAGAAAGATGTAGTGTTGCATGTATTGAGAAGGGAATGTGTCCCAAAAGCATGGCTGAAACCCGATTTTCTTTTGGCAGCTTGTTTTGGAATTTGTATTATCTGCCTCTCAGAGCTTATCAGATGACTTCGGTTCCCTTCTGCCCCTTTACTGGAACAGCTTTCAATTCCATCTCCAAGGAAGATGCCAATTAGTAAATGCACCTAGCTGCTAGAGGTAACTGGGTAGTCAGAGCTCCTTGGGTGTTTGTGTTGCTGTGAGAGATCGATCTCTTCGAGTAGCCCAAATCACTTCTCTAGTTTTAAAAGAAAAGACAAAAGTGCAGTGGGAAGAGATTTGATATAGAAGTGGCTATCAGCTCCTTTAAGAAAGAGAGTGCATATTGCAATAGGTGTGTGTGAAAGATGAGTTAAAGAACTACCAAGAGAAGAAATAGGACAAAAGGGAAATTAGGAGCAGGAGGGAATTGTCATATGCAGCCTGGTCAATACTGAGGTGCAATGAGTGTATTTTTGGTCCTTCCACATTCCTTAAAGACAAAAACAACCAATTAATGATTTAACAGCTGAATGAGACAAAATGCTGCTGCTACCTTCTGAAAGAAACTAAATTATGAACATAGCAGGTGTTATCTGAAAATCTGTGTGTTCAAGGGGCCCGAATAGAGTTAATTTTTAAACTGCTTGAGTTGTGGGAAAAAACCAATCCTGGTAAAATCTTGTTTCCTCCTTACAACTTAGGCATCACACATAAGAAAAGTTGTTTTGTGGAGCAGTTCTCACAAGCCATAAAAGTGGTTACAAAAGTTTGCCTCACTGTTCTGTGCTCCTTGGAAAAATTGCAGAAGACTTGGACAGAGAATGACTCAACTCAAAAAAGGGTACAATTATGCAGAATTGCAGTATGTTGGAATTTTTTTTTTCTTAGAAACCAGTCTTTAACAACTATTTACTTGTTTGGTTTTATACATGTAGCTGGACAGCTTCAGCACTGCATGAAAACATCTGTCCTTCGCTGGATAGCATGAAAGGCTTTGCCACTTCTGCCACAATTGATGCATTTGTGGAGTTTTACTTTTAGTGCGTGTTAAACCTAGACTTTTTGACTTTTGTAAAGAAATGTAAGGAAATCAGAGCACGGTAAAGAAAAGGTTTCTGTCCTGAAATAGTTAAAAACCGCTTCTGCCGTGCAGCTTCAGGGCCTGTTTTCAAAAGCAGGATGTCACCGCTCGGTGCGCTCCCCTCCGGCGGGCTGGGAGCGGGCTGCTGCGGGAGGATGGGTTTGGGTTTGGACGGGGGGGGAGGTGAAGCTTCGGGAGGATGGGTTTGCACGGGGGGGAAACTGCGGGATGTTGGGTTTGCACGGGGAGAAGCTGCCACCTAGCGCAACTTCTCCGGAGCCACAGAGCTGAAGGAACCCGCCTGCGTGCCCCTGCCGCCCTAAAGCTGAATGATAAGGATGGGGCTGCGCTGCTTCTGGGAGCTTTTGGTTCCCTGGTGTGCGGCAGGGGCAGTGGAAAGGGATGGGACGGCAGCTGTGCATCTGGGACAGGGACAGCAAACAGGTTGTGGCTGTTTTCAAGTACAGCCTAAACCACTTTTAAATGTGTTTGCTTAAGAAACTTTGCTGTTTCATACTGAATTCAACAGCTTGTGAAGGGAAAATGCGAAAAACGCCAGTCACTTGTTTTTAGAATTTTTCGAGTTTAATAGTAATAAAATGGTTATAAAAATAGTGATTTTGTTACAGTAATAATAATTTGGACAATTTGGATTAGGACAAAATGAGACAACAGAAACAAAGAGTTACGGACGTCCGTCCTCGTACCTTTTTCTGGGCAACTTAAGCCCGAAAAAGGACCCCCGTTAACAGAGGATTAACCCTTAAAAACAGCAGCCTGCTGCATATTCATACACCTCATACATGATGCATAAATTCCATTCAAACACAGGATTTTGTCTGGTCAGTGTCAGCTTCTTCCTCTTAATCCTGACGGCGTCTTCATGTCTGAGCGAGGTGGGAAGAAGTTTGTTTCTTCTGATAAGAGAGCAATAAATCCTCTTATTCTGAAAGATTTAGGTGTCCTGTGGCTGCTGTCTAGTGAGAGTACCTCATTCCTTTCTTAAAAAATATCTCACATACATGGCTTCTATTTTAACATTATAACCTAAACTATAATTAACACACTACTCAAAAAAATTAATACAGCACAGCTTTCTAACATAACACATATATTCATTTCAATATTTGCAAAAAACCAATCATACTATGTGCATTTTTCACAGAAAACATGTAGAGCGTGGCATACATTTGATTGTTGTTGGAGAAAATAAATTATTTCTTCTGTTAAATTCCAATTTCAATGATTAAACTTGCTAACATTGAGGTATGTGTTGATGAAGAGGTGCATTTTTAGTGTTGCATCCTGTGTGGGAGAGTAGTGTGCAGAAGTATCTAGGCTGTGAGACAGGGCTGTTGAGGGCTTGTCTTTCACAAGCTTGACTGATCCCACGTGGAATGGCAGCATTTGCAGTTTTCTGGAGATCACAGGGAATAATGACCTTGGTGGGGTCCATAAGCCACGTTGAACAACAGTCCACAAGCAAAGGAAAGCTGTCTTGGAACTTGTTTTCACCCCATTGTCCAGTTTGGTTTTGGTTCCAGTTTGGTTTGGATTTGATTTGTGTTGGAGATAAAGGGAAAGAAAACTATTAATGTGCAGCAGAGTTGGAACAGATTCAGTGGTGGGACTGGGGAGTCTCAAAGGCATTCATTTGACAGAGGAAATATTCTTTGGTGCCATTCTGATGACAGCATGTGTGAGGTGCTTTGGGGTTTTTCTTTTGTTTTTCTTTTTTTTGTGTTCCCAACCCCAACAAGTTGCATTCTTCCATGATAAACATCATGAAAAGGGCTTTTGTTCTTGAAGACTACTTGAGTGATGCACTAAATTGTTGAAATATTTGACAGTCTGGACGTTGACACCTGTTTCAATTGTGAATAACTGTGAAGTCATGTCTGCATGTTGCATCATGTCTTACACTGCCAGAACACTTGAAATGCTGCTGAAATGAGCTTACAGCACTTTGATGCTTCTGGTAGCTCCACATATTTGTGTAGCCCTCTTGTTTCATGTTGACAATGTGTGGCCTCATGTGTGGCTTGAACACTATTTTTATTCAGGAACACCACAGTCCCCACCTGATCTCCTCATCCATTCTGACATTATTCCTGGTTGCCTAAGCTAAGGTGCAAATGAATGATGACATGAAATCTTCTGACTTTTCCAGAACATGCCATTGTAAAAAAAAAAAAGAAACACTTCCCTCTTCAGATAGCAGAATTTATTTATCATAGCAATCTCACAAGTGTTCTAAATGGGGAACAATGAAGAAGAGAGGAGTTCTGCTGAATGTCAGGTATCCCCCGGAGGGTCTGAGTGCTGCAAAGGCTATGCAAGTGCTAATGAGTGGAAGTGTAGAGCTCCCTGCAGAACTAATGCAGTTTTCAAGATGATTAAGTAGCAGCTGGAAGCAGCCCATCTTCAGAGTCTTGTGGAATTTGTCCTAAGTATTTTGAAATCTTTGGTAGGTGAAGGATGCAGTTTTGCTGGCTTCATGCTTGAGTTGTCCTGTTTTAATGCACAGTGTAGTGACTTAACTTTTTATTTTGCTGAAACTAATTTTTAAGGATCTATTTTTTTGTGTTGTACCATTCCACGGAATCTTGGTGATGAAGAAATGAAGAAAACAGAAGAAATATCCAAGATGCACACAGTAAGAAGTACTCTGCCTGTCATACCCCCTGAAATGACACTGACTGTAGGTAGGTGAGCTAATATTTTTGATAGTGCAACCAAGTGTGATGATGTCACTGATTTTGTTTCCAGCTCAGTTAAAATGAAGTTCATACAAATTCATTGTACAGGAAGCCCAGTGAACCCAAACAGATGGATGAGATAGCTGGCTATTAAATCGAAGCAGACTGTTTAATTCTGCCTAATCTGTCAACCTAACTGACAAAATTGGCTTTACTGAGTTAGATCTTGCTGTTCAGTTGCCGAAGCAATGTGCTCTTCCTTCAAGATCCCCGAGGTGCTGCTGCCCTCTCTCACTGTCACAAGCCTCACTTGTTTTGAAACTCTTGGAGCTGAACATCTTGTCTTGCCTTGGGGAAACCTGGTGCATGTCAAACAGCTATCACAGGTGTGAGTAAACCAAATGAAGCTGGAGTGCAGAGTAAATGGCATTATTTCAGTTGTGGTGGCCTGTGCTTTCTTAGTTAGTTTGTGCTGGTTTAATCATGTCTCTCCTGGATACTGTCCCAAAACCAAAGATGAGTGACTGGAACATTTGTTCTTAATCAAGTACTTGTAAAATGTATGTCTTGGAAACATAAGGAGATAATCAGTGAGCTGGGATATCGCTGGGACATGGTGTATATGAAAATCACAAAGATAGCTCTTCTCTAGTGGAAAGGCTTAAAATTAATTTCAAAACTAATAGAACTAGATGTAAATTCTGTGTCCGAAGATGAATGTAGTGGTGCTGACCAATTTACCAGCTCTCCTAGGAAATGTTGCTGAGAGGATGGCAGCTTTACAGATAAAATAACAGGGGTAATTAGAAGTTCTCTTGATTGCAGCTCAAGTAGGTACTCACAGTAATAGAGTGTAATGTACATACTGACTTTTCAGACACTCTGGCTATTTTCATGTGGATGTTTCTGCAAATTTGTGATTTTAATTTTGAAACATATTGGAGATTGTAGTGTACATATTCAGGGTTTTTTTTGGTGGTAAGAATAAAAAAATATTCATGCTAATGTTTAAAAAAGGGGAACTATTCAGTTGCTCATTAAAATAAAAAAGTGGGGGAGGGTGGGATAATTTGAACCATTGAAGGATGCAAGTTGATGCCAGAGCTAACTTTAGCTGTTCCATATATGCAAATAGTAACTTGCACTAAGGGGAACCAAGACCTGCTCTTGTGGACTTTAATAAGCATTGCTGTGGTTATCAGAAACAAGGTGGGAAGCTGGCTTGGAAGGTGATCTGACTGAGTATGGTGGTTGATTGTGCAGGGTGGTTTGCGTGGTGTTTTTTTTTTTTTTTTTTAACAAACTGATTTTTGTAGTTTGAAAAGCCTTTTATGATTTTAAAGGAATTTAATTCTACTGTTTGCTAGTGTGAAGAGCTTGCATCTTTGTAAAGAGACTATTAAAATTCTGCCTGTGTACTTAATGCTCTGTGAAGTTATCTAATGGGCATTATCTCAGCCATTAAATGTCTCATGCACACAAGTTGGGGGGAGATTTGTCCTGTGGCTTCCAAGCCATCTGTTGAGCTCCGGGATTTTCATGTGGTCATGTGTAGACTGTTAAATTTTCTCTAGTGCTTGAACTGGTATTACCTGGAGTTTGGTTGCCTGGTTGAATGTTCTGCTGCATTAAGTTTCTATTCCTCCATTTTTTGAAGTAATATCCTGCAGAAATCCTGTCTTGGAAAGTGTTCTTCATGGGATGGGATCCCTATTATTTTCCATGCAGTGTGCTACAGTATTTTTTTACGAAGTAGCTCTTGCCTTATGCAGGAAAAACAGAAGGAACTCTGTAACAAAGTGTGTGTCTTTGGTCACCAGAGATGCCCAAAAGTGCAGGAGTGCCTATTAAATCTTTTCTGTTGTTTCATATTTTTAAGTGTTGAAGGAATAAATTGTGTTTACCTTCTATAGTGGAACTTAATCCACTGGCTTTTGTTATCCAGCCCATTAATGCCTGGATGAATTACAGTAAATGTTCAAGTGCTAATCTAAGCTTTTAGGGCAATGTGTGCTACGATTTGGGGATTTATTTTTAGTTGGAGTTTGTCCATCTTGCAATTTCTAACCACTGGATCTCATCCTGCCTTTGTTTGTTACAGGTAAAAGGTTTCTAGTTAATCTTTTGTGGATATTTAAAAATTCCTGATGAAGTCCATTTCTGAGATTTCACTTGATAAACTAAATTTAGGACCCTTCCAAACCTGTGTTTTAACACACTTATTTTAAATGTATCTGCAGATACATTTATATTATATATTGCTTGTTGGGAGGAGATGTTAATTTGATTGCAAGCCTGCTTCTGAGTATGGATTTTCAACTTCATCTATTTTAAAAGTTTTGGTTTTGCTGAGCCTTATTGGTACCTTGTCTGATAGGAAATATGGGGTTCCTCTAACTAATCCTGCCAGTCATTCAAGGAAGTTTTTTTTGGTTTTGTTTCTAGAAAATTATCTTTAGTTTAATGACCTTTCTGCTGATAATCAGTAGGGAGTTCACAGGTCACCTGCTTTTCCTGCTAGAAAGCAAGAATTCTTTTTTATTCTAGAGAATTCTTTTCCAGCAAGAGACCTTTTGTAATCTAACTTTGTGGATGCTTTTTTGGATGTATAGACATGTGGATAACCCAAATTCTAAATTCTGTAATAGAATCAAAAACTGGAGGTCAGCTAGGACATTTTAAGTTTTCGGTGACAGTTAAGACTCATGCTGCTATCAGCAGTCATGCAGAAACTCTTCCTTTAGTTGTCTGATCATGTAGTCATGTTTTTACTCTGTGAAGCAAGGCAGTCAAGTCATAGGAGCAGATGTTTAAAAAAATTGGTTTTTCACTAATTTCTCATCAGGTGTGTATTGCATTATGTGTAATTCACAAGGATTAATGCTGTTTTGGTATCAGTTTCTAGGTTATTTGGGTGAGAGTTTCTGACTTGTTTTCCTTCTGCATAGGAAGGAACACATGAATTGATTATCAGGTGAGATGAGCTGCAGCAGAATTTGTATTCAGCAGTGACAGAATTAATTTTGAAAGTGGATCAACTGCCCCTCTCTGAGCACTCAGGAGCATTGCAGGTGGGGAAGTTGCTCCGACCAGTAGTGACTTTGAAACACTGAGAACCCGGTGAGGGTGTTTGCTCAATGTGAAACATTTTACAGTTGATGAAGCTCTAGGTTACACTTCCAAGGGAAGCTATACAGCTGACACCTGTGGTTCTGAACAGGACTTTTGATCCTAGTCTCCTAGATGTATTGTTTCCAGAGGGGAATTATTACCTAAATCCTGGATTTGAGCATTAGCTTTTCTTTTACGATACTGTGTTTGGTGACTGACAAGACTTCTCCAAGTGCAGAATATTTATAAGTCAAGTGTTAATGAGAGAACCTGCAATTAAATGTCAATGCAGTCACCCTGTAAATGGTGGTACTGGGTTGGTTGGTTTGTTGGATTATATGCTTCCCTACCAAGAGTCTCTTTTCTTCCCAGCAAGCCCAACAACAGAAAGTAGGGATATAGATGGGGAAATAGGCTCCATAGTGGCACTAAGAACTTTTGCAGAGGACTTTGCCAATAAAAAATTACTGGCCTTTACTATTAGAAATAATGCATTTTCTTTTTTATTTCAGAAACATTATTGCCCTTAATTTTGGCTGTGCAAGTGTGTGTGGAGAGGGAAAATTTTATCAGTAGTTGGGCAGCTTGTCTGTATAAATTCCAGAGATTTATTCATCCACACATATGAGATTGCATTCTTATGAATAATAACCAAGGTTACAGTCTGCACATAAGATTGTGCAAGGTTGGAGCAGCAGCAATGAACTGAAGCATTCAAATGTTCATGGAATTACTTCATTTCCAATGGATTCATTTTTCAATGTCATTAAAAAGAATGTTTGATACACTTATATTTTTTAAATGGTCTGATATACAGGTTGGTGTCTAATTGGAAAAGATAGTGGATAGGTAGCATTCCATAGCTCTTTATTACTGGAAGGTCTGTGAGCATCCTGCTCCTTCAGATGGAGAAAAGTTGTGGTGTGTTGTTTGTAGGGCTTTTTTCTGTTTCAGAGTTGGTTTGGATATTTTTCTGTGTGCATGCTCAGAGGTTATGCTGTGCAAATCCACTAGGTGGTAGGCATTAAGCATCTTCTAGCTAATTGTACGGTGGAGAAATTGTAAGTGTTTTGCAAATATTTGAAGGGGTACTGAAATACTGCTAGTAAGCCTGTTGGTTGGATTTTGAGGTTCAGCTTAACAGGGTTTGATGGTCCTCCCTTCTGTTAGGAGCTGGAACCTGCTTCTGCATGCTCATGCTGGTGAGATTGCTAGTGTTTTAGACAACTGTGTTTATAGTATGAAAAGTAAATGGGAAGAAATAGGACATGACTTACAGGATTCTTTCTTCGAGGGCAGTCTGGAATACATGCAGATACTCCTCTGGTGTGACTAGTGCTATTAGTTTTGTAAACAGAGTGTGAGATATTGGATATTAAACTGTTACTGATCACATTTCTCTGCTCTATTACTCACTTTGGGCTGCTGCTAAATGGGCTGATTTTTTTCTCTCTCCTTCAGGGTGTTCCATTTGAACCTGGCTATTACCTTGCCCTGCCATTTTCTACCCATAGTGTATTGAATCCCAGCTATTAAGAAAATTCAAAGAAATTATTTAAATAGTCTCCATAAATACTGCACAAACCTCTTCCTGGTACTTGCTTATAGGGAAGCATATTTGTACAAAGCTCATGCCACTTGGCTCAGTTGAAAATTGCTGTTTCAACAGCTGATTGTATGGAATGAATGCTGCTCATTGTAGCAGCTCTTGTTATGAAAGCAGGTTTATAATTTTTATAAAATATTGCTTGTTCTGTTTTGGTTTCTTTCTTTCCCCCCCCCCTCCACTGTATTCAGTAATTACAATGTGAGAAAATTCTCATTATTTTGGCCCCAGTCTGAACTTTTGCTGTGGTGTGTCTGTAGTGCCAGTTCAGGTTGTGGCATCATCATGCATGGTTCTGCAAAACTGGTCAAACCCACTTCCTCCCCTTCACAATACCTGCAGCCCTCAGAAAGGGGAGGACACTGCTGCTCCAGCCCCTGGTGGTCATGTCAACCATTTGACTTGGTGTTCTACTTGGTTGTTGTCACCTTTGCTTTTCAAGGGTCAAAAGGTTTTATATTCAGAAGCATTCCTTGGCTGCTCACCTTGTGTCTTAATATAAATCCACTTTGTTTTCTGTTTCTGATATTTTTTCTGAGTTTGGGTAGTTGTCTGAGGAGCATTATAAATTGAACTCCATTTGGCTCTTTATCCTGATGAGCAGGATCAAGTCCATTGGGGAGAAATAATAAGAATACAAATAACTTCCTATGAACTGTTAAGCTTTTTCTAGTGTATTTTCTTTCCATGCTTTCAGTTTAAAAGTTAGAGTTGATGATCTCTGTGTGAGATTCTTTTCTGCATTGCATTTTCTAGTAGACAAAGTGGCACTTGATCTCATAAGAAAGTGGAATGTGAAATAAAGTAAAATATACTTCACTGGATGCAGAAAGAGACTTTTGTAGTAAAAGTAATTTTACACCAGTAGGTTGCGCTAACTTTTTCTGTGATACATGAATCTTGATTTTAGTAGGTTATATGTGGTCACAGAATTCATCAGGTATGCAAACCTGGTTTTGTTTGATTCACTTGACACACAGGAGCTGACAGCTTCTCTGGAGATGATGTATGGTCAAGATTCTGAAGCAGATGACTCAGGAGGTATTTCAACAGTTCTTTGAATGGGTGGGTGTTAAAAAGAAGAAATTAATTTTTGTCAGAAATAATATGGACACAACTCTGAAAATTCTTGCTGACTCGTTCAGTGACATCTGAAAGGCATGAAGAACAGTCAGTCTTTCCTGCTGGTGGAAATGATGAAATGTGACACTGTCTGTCCAAACTTGTGAGGCATGGGCTTTAGTGGGGACAACTGTTTGTGGCAGGGAGATTGTTCATATGCACAATGGTTCTAAATCTCAATGTCTCAATACAGAGTGAAAGGTAATGCCTTGAGGAATGGAGTGTTAATTTTCCTTTATTCTTGGTGCAGTGAGCTGGAGTTTATACAAAAGGTGTCCTCTCAAAAGAAAACAGAAATGCCAGTGCTTTTATGCAAGTATAATTTTGGGTGTGCCCTTCCACCTTGGTTGCGTGACTGAAATGCTTTAATTAGTTCTTTCAAGCCGCCTTTGGAGAGAAAGATTTCAGATTTTAAAAGGTTCTAGCTCAAAAATATTCCTTGCTGAAGGATTACATAAAGAGCAGCCAATCTGACTGGATGTGATGTAGGTACAGGCTGCAGACAAGTACATAATAGATTTTCTTTCTCATTGAAATACTGAGTGTGGAGAATTTATACAAATGAAGTGCACACCATTCTGCATTCTGATGCTCTGTCTCAGTCTGAGTTGTAGGAGGTTTGGAGCAATGAAATTGGTTGCAGGTTATTTGTCTTAAAAGGAGATGGATGGTGCAAGTGGATTACCATTCACTGAGTTCTGCTTGTAAAAAAAGCACAAAATAAGGAGGTAACTTAGAGACTTTCCTACCCCTGTGCTTAATATCTATGTTTTTTCTCAGTTTAGGACTCAATCTTCCTGGAAAGACTGTCAGCTGCTCCTTCTCCATTCCTGCAGGTCTGGCTTCCTCAATCCCTTTCTTGTCACCAAAAATATTATTAGAATATCAGCCCATAAATATTCAATTTGTGTCTGCACAGCCTCCCTGCCCATGTGGGTTGTGCATAATCACAAGGGTTGTGCCCTCTCATGAGGAATCAGTTTTTTGCTCTTCCATTTCATTGTACCCAGAGCATTTACTGTAGTCTGATGCAGCAGTTTAGACTTGGGGTATGTCATGTAGAGTGTAATGTTAATTAATGTAATTACTTACAGCTGTTTATGATCATGTTGGTGATTAGAGGGGCAAACAAACATGCAGGTGGGTTTTTGTGATTGAAATTCTGAGGGATATTCTGTATGTAGCAGCATGGCTGAAGTTTGTAAGAATAGTAACAACTTAGGTTTACTTATTTCAAACCCGACTTTTTCTGCAAAACCTTCATAGGTACAGGAAATGTACACAAATTTAGTATGGATTGATGTAGCATCAGTTGGTAGATCAAGGAAGAAATTTTCATTTATCCTTCTTTGTCACTTCAACTTTTGCTATGCAATTTTTCTGTTGCAATTTAACTTCTGCCCCCTTTAAAAAAGGATGAGCAATTGTATAGAGGAAATGCTCCTTTCAAGTGTTTCCCTTCTCTTTATTTTAAATACATACTCCTCTCCCTCTTTTTCTGAATCCAAATTCATCTGCTGTAGCATCAATGAAAATCTATGCAATAGGAAATGGATAGATTTGGGTCAGTGATAGACAAGGAAAATTTCAGAGACTCTGACTGTTTTCTAGTATGAATCTCCAGGCTTTCAGGAGCAACACTGTTTGAACTCACTGTTCAAGTGTTTTTTTTTTTTTTTGAGTTTTTTTGTTTTGGTTTGTTTTTATTTTGTTTTTTTTTTTTTTCTTTTTGTTTAGTTCCTTTAAGCTTAAGACAAAATCTTTCACAATATTTAGTGGAATACACAAGTTTGAAAGGTACATGAACAAGGTGGGGTTTGTGGGTTTCTCTTATGACTGTGTATGTTGCCGGTTAAATACAGCACCATATTTCTATTTTAGTTCTGGTTACCAGTTTAATATCTCTTTTTCTGCAGATTTGAGCAACAAAACTTTACTGAAAACGATGCTCAGTGTAATTATAAGCTGATCTTACTGATTTTTCTCTGTTCCTTTCTGCATTTTATATCTTGAAGTTATTTCTGACTTTCATAAAAGTACTTAATGGTT
Source organism: Haemorhous mexicanus (assembly GCF_027477595.1). Taxonomy (NCBI): domain Eukaryota; kingdom Metazoa; phylum Chordata; class Aves; order Passeriformes; family Fringillidae; genus Haemorhous; species Haemorhous mexicanus. The sequence goes on from NC_082341.1 coordinate 32,407,785, forward strand.
TCCTGGTGAAATCTTTAACCTCATGCCACATGTGACAAACTGTGAAATAGATCCCAGGATGTGTCTTCATCTCTGCCAGTACCATGTAGGAATGGCCATCTTGTGTACTGCTGTGAGGGCAGCACATATTGATTTTTGACATGAAACTAGATAGGAGAGGGATTTTGGCTCTTCTACTGTTTCATATATTGATAAAAAGCATAATGAGATTAGGAAAATAAAAATTAAGGGAATTATTAACTTTATTTTTGCCTGGTGAATCTCAAAGCTGTTAGTTCCAGGAATTGTTATATTACTTAAGTATGAGGTGAGCTCTGACATGAATCCTGATTATATTTCCAGAAGGTCTAACTCTGCATTTCTTGCTTGTTTTTGCTGTCTGATTGCTAATGTCTTATTTTCAATTGCATGGCTGATTGCTTGGGTAGGTTTGGGGTTTTTTTCCTTTCTGCTCTTTGAAGAGTTGTAACCTGATGCCATAAGCATCTTCAGATTCAGAGGAAGTGGTTCTCAGTGGGGATGAAATTCTTGAGTTGGCTTAACTAAGAAATATGGGGAAAACTGGTTCTTCCTTCTCTATGTGCTGAAAACTTCCCTCTCTGTGTTTGAAATAATGGGATTTCCTCTCTGGGTCCATGTGTATGCCTAGATTTACTTTTTCCAGTCCTAAGAGACTAACAGTTTTTAATCACTTTCACTTTGCATGGGACAAATGCTCTTGCCTTATGTGCTGGTGTTAGCCTTTTTCTCAGTTGTTTACTTTTTCCAGTAAGCATTTTCTCCATTCTCTTTTGCTCACTCTGGGGTACTTGCATTGTCTCTGCAATGAGAGTCCCTGCTGTGCCAGAGAAGGGCCATTTCAGTAAACATTGCATCTGTCCTTTGATGTGGCATCATACTAAGGAAAAACCAGGAATTTAGCTTGGTGATAGGACCAGTGACTCTCACTCCTTGTGTGCTTTAATGTTCCACATCAATTTAACTGTGCTAGCCTTAAAAAGCTCTTTAGTAGCATGTGGAATATGAAATTGGACTTCTGCATAGAAGTACCGGGCAGTTTTATCCTGTAGAAACTCTTGGATGAATTCTTAGACTTGCTAACTTCCCTCTTTGAATATAAGAAGAGCAAAAAATCTGATAAAATATTTTTCCATTAACGATGGAATATCTCAGTCAAGGTTTCAGACCTTAAAAGTGTGACTATAGTGGTTGGTGTGCTGTGTGTAGTGTTGGTGTGTATAAAGAATGACTCTCAATCTTTATTCTCTCTCAAATTCAGTCCAGGAACATGATGAAACACAGAAGGGGGTAATTACGAGTACTCACAATAAAGCCACATATAAAGTTCAACATGGGCAAAGTGTAACCAGTGTCATACAGAATAGATGCTTGGCCAGTGCTGAGGTGAGTTTATGCCTTATTTATTTCTAACCCTTTTTGGTACAATTTCTTTTTGGTAAGTGTTCATTTATCTTTTCAGAAGAGAATTCTAGGAGTATATTGGTGATAAGAGATTAGTTGGGTTAAAGCTTCAGAATCCCAGTGGTACACTGCCTTAGTGCTTAGTTTCATACATTTAAATGCAATGATACTTTCTGAAAAAAATGTAGCAATGAAAGCTGGAATCTCTAGATTTGTGACAAAATCAGTGGTATGTAGTTTAAGGGCTTTAAGTAGAACATTGGTTTTTCAGAAGATTTTAAATGTAATTAAAATTAAACACAATAAAAACCCTCTTTGGTGGGGAAGGAGCCTGAAAAGTTGAATTTGAATAGGCTCCAGGATGTTTCTTTAATGCATTTGAGTAAAACATTTAAATAGAAAGATTTAACAATTTCTGATTTTTTTCTTTTCCTCCTAGTTCAAAAAACCTTGCTGAGGAGTTGTTGAAGAGAAGACATGTTATTCACTACTTATTATCTGCTGAGAAAACTGTGAAAAGCTTAAAGGCCCAGTTAAAATGGAAGCTGTTTGAAAAGAGCAAATTTTGTAGTGTTGGAGTTTTTGTCCAACACTTAATTTATAGATTTTTTTAATTTTACATAGTTACCTCTTGGAATAGACAAAATATTAATTTTGTCTATTCCAAGAGGTAACTATGTAAAACAGTTTGTGTCTTCTGAATTCAATTTTGCCTTTAAATGTGGAAGATTTACAGGCCCCTGAGACCAAGCTTGAATGGTTTAAAAACAAAAAAACTCCACTAACCAACCATCAAGGGAAAAAAAAAAACAATACATAGATTTTTCTGTTTCAGTCTCCAGCCATGACACAGTGCTTTTAACTAATTCCCTCTGGTGACAGGTGCTGCTCACAGCATGAGCAGTTTTGTCCAACTCCTTCTACTGTGCTGGTTGCTTTTAACTTTGTTGATAATGTGTGTATCTTCTCCTGGGTGACAGAAGTCAGTGACTGTTCCACCTTTCAGGGTTCCCCACTATTCCTCAGAGAGCTTCAAAGAAGGTAAATGCTACTTCAGCTTCACTGCTGTTAGCTTGATTGTACATTAATTTTTCTAATGATGATGCTTAAGGAGAAAAAGAACCTGCACCTTTGTCTCTGAGCTTTGCAAAGGGACAGCAAGCTCTTGAGAGGGCTTTAAAATGAGATACACTAAGGAAACCTATTGGGAAAAGGATTCTTGAGTAATGAGGTGAGGTGGAGGAAATGCCTGCTTTTACTGGAGAAAAAAGTGAATGAATTATGGAACCTGGTGTTGTTGGTAGATTAATGACATTCCTGTGACTTTTATATGTGACCAGCTAATTAAAATAAATAAAATAAATAGGAAAAAAGCTCATTGTCTTAGGAAACAAGTAGGCAGAAGGCTAGAACATTTGGCTTGTCACATAAATAAAGGGAACACCTTTCTCAGTGATTGGGTTTTCTGAGGTTCTTTTGAGTTTCCAGGAAGGAGACTGAGTAGAATATGCATTTGAGAATACATTCAACTCCAGAACTGTTACATGGAAGCTGTTTTTAAATCCTGATGTAGTAGATTACTGTTGCTTGGTATAGTAGCAGAATGAGAATTATACACAGACTTGGTTATTCCTAATGCAGTCCCATGATTACAGTGATTTTGAAATGACATAATAAAACTTCTCTTTTACTTAACATAAAAATCAATTCCCACTGTCACAGGGAATTGTAGTGCTTGTTGGCAGCTGAGTTTTCTGAAAGGTCATTCTAGGTACAGGTGGTGTAACTGTGGAAAGTACAAGAGCTGAGAAAGACAGGTATGGGCTGTGCTGAAACGAGCAGCTCATGGGACAGAGCAGGAAAGTTTCACCCATGGCTCACAGCCTGAATCAGGTCTGTGACTTCTCTGTAGGGGTGTCAGTACTGCTCAGTGCTCCTGCTTTCTGTGTGGTCACAAAAGGATGGAGCTGGCAACTGATGTGTTCCCAAGGGCTCCTGCCAATCTGCAGACTTATCTCCTCCAGTCTGGCCAGAGCCGGTGCTGGCTGCCATCATGGAAGGGGGTAGAAACTCAGGGTCTGGATTATATTTTGACAGTAGAGAGTCACAAAATATGTTGTAAACCAGGAGGGGGGAAGCAACTAGTAATAGGTGAAAAAGCAGGAAGGTAGAGAAGAAGAAATAGGCAACCTGGCAAAAGTAAGTTCTTCAAAATAGTACAGAATGTCTTTTTGTATTTAATTTTTTTTTAATTTTCAAATTTGAGAAAATTTGCAGTTTGTATTCTTTGCCACCTTATGAGCTTTAATAGTTTCTTAGTGCATGGTATGCCAGGAAGGAGACAGCAGCCAACTTTCCTGCATTAGGTGGTGTGTTGGACAGCATCTCCTCCACCTCCTTGTTGTATTCTGACACTGTATTGCTGCCTCCCCAACTCAGCAAAGCTCCCAAATTTGAAAAGCCCCAAGCTGCACAGCAAGTGCTCATGTTCCTGTGCAGTGAATTTGCATGAGCTGTTCATACATTTGAACTGGTTCTCTGAGTACCAGCTGGAGCTCCAGGTATGTGGGCAGGTTTTTGTGGGAAATGCTGGCAGTTCCATCATCCCTACAGGGATGGCTTCAGTAAAGCCTCCTGTGCTGCTGCGTTTTAAGAACAATTCCTAACAGAGATGTGAACTGCATGTTGATGGGTAACCACCACCAGCTTAGACGATGATGCTGATTCATATAAAAGTCACTCTTCATTGTGTTTTATTCCCCATTTAGAGAGCAGTTGCTTAAAATTAGGTAATTTTTTCTATTTGGATAAATTAGTGATGGAATAGATTAACTAAAGTGTAGCTTGATATCACAGATGTTTGTAAATTATTAAAATGGTAAGATTTAGTTAGAACACTTGCTACCATTATTCAGATCTTGCTCTGCTCTAGAGGGATTTTCACATTGGAGTGAGGACAAAAGAAAATGTAAAAAACCTCAACAAAACAAAAAACCAACCAAACAAAAAAACTCCCCTCCCCCCTAAAAAAAAAAAAGGCAACAAAAAAACCCCACCAAAACCAAAAGGAACAAAGACAGTTTTACAAATGACTGATTCTTCTTGAAGAGAATATCTGGGATAGGCATTCAGGAGCCTCATCCAAGTTTGCTGGGTGAATTTCAGATTGCTCCACCTGTAAAGAATGTTCAGCTCAGACTTGGTGTTGCATTGATCCTTTGATGGAAAATTCTTAGTTTTGTGTTCGGCAGTTGCCAGTTTCATGTTGAGCATCTGAAATTGTGTTCTCCCTCATTTCATAGCAGTGCCACTTCAAAAATGGAGACAGTGCTCTTTCAAGTTCTCTGCTGATCTGTGTCCCAAGAGCCCAGCACTGACTAAACACGTTTCCTTTTGCTGTCTATGTGATCCCTCAGGACAGAAGCATTTTCAGCTTAACCTGCAGGCAGAGTCTGAAAAATGCTGTACTCATACATGCTTCTAGGCAATAATGAAGACTGGGGGGATTTTGCTTGGTTTGTGAGTACAAAGTTCACATTTGTCAGAGTGTGCTTATCCCTCAACATTTCTTTAGCATAAAACTTGGGCAGGGACTTTTCATTCGTATTTTTAAAAGTCTATTTCTTTTGACCTCTTAGAGTTTCTTCTGACATTATATTTTCCCTCTTGTTTCTGTTTAAGGGAGACTTGAGCCCCTTGCCTGTTTAACCCTACTGTAAAATTAGAAAAAAAAAATCTTTCCTTGCTGTTTTTTCATATCAATCATTTTCATCTGGAACTTGGCGAATCTCCTGGACTGATGTTTGGTTTTGTTAAACTAAAGGGTTATGTAATATATATCTTTAAATTTGCAGTTTTGCATTCCAACCCAGGAATTTGGCATAAAAAGAAGATGGAACACATGAGGTAGAGGTTGTCATGGTATATCAATTGTCAGATGAGGAAGGAAAGGCTGTTCTTGTATAGAGATGGTTGGATGGATTTTAAAGTGAAATGTTTCATTTGAAGTGCTGGGCTGAAAAAATGGTCTTAATTGACTACTTGCATAATTCTGGATAGCCTGTACAAATAACAGTTGAGAAGGTAGGAAGGCCCAGAGGTCCTTTAATATTTAACTCAGATCTCAGAAGGAGCAACTAATAATTGAATGATATTGTGTTATAGACTTGGAGAATAAGTCATGGAGATTCAGCCTCAAAGGAGGTATTTGTATTAGAAACCTATTTTTTTCTGAAGTCAAGAAGTTTATTTTTTTCATCTGTCTTACTACACAATGATTGCACAGTGTTTGAGCATTATTAAAGCAGCCAAATTAAATTTTAATCATGTAAATGTAGTTGAACATGTGTACTGTGCCCCTTATTCTTTGTTTGGTGTTTCTTTTTTGTGCAGCAATTTTTTTTATGCCTCTGAACCAAATCTGCAGGTATGAGTGAACCCTGCATGATAGAAATTGTTGTTGATGTTTCCATTCTTCCTACTCTGAACTGTTGTTCTCTGCCTGCCTTAGGACAGCAACTGGTGTCTCCTTGAACTCTATTTGCAGACCCTTTTCTGAAGCTTACTCTTGCCCAGGGTCTCAGTGACTCTTTGAGAATAAGAAGTGTCTGTGTACCTTCATGCTTCACAATCTGGCTCTCCAACTTTGAAGTCAATCTCCACTAACCTTTCTCTTGGATGCTAATCGTTAGCACATAATTTTATAGCCTCATATCTGTGCATTCTTTACCTGAACTGTCTTTCCTTGGGTACATTTTTTCTGTGTAACTATTTTCTATCATCTCAGTCTTCTGGCCAGGAGTTAAGGCCAAATAATAAATCCTTCTTTCTTAGTTATGCTTGTGTATTCATGATTTGCCAGCTTTACAGAGAAGACTGTTTAAGCATGGAGTTAGAGTTTTGTTCATTATGAGCTTAATGTGTCCTGTTTACTGTGTTTGGGTTAAGGAAATGTCATGATCCAGTACCAGGCCAACACAGCTGTAGTGGCTTCAGTGTCCTGGCAGGGTAGATTATGTAGGACTGCCTATCACCTACACAGTACAGTAAATCATCTCGTTTTGTTACATGACTTCTCTGCAGTGTGTGTCTAAATAGCTTCACTTTGACCATTTTCTGCAGTGGTGAAAACATGGCTGATAATGTACAGGACTGTCTAACAAATCCTTCTGCAAAATTATTTCCAATGGGACACTGCCACAGAAAACAGAAGAATAAAACATGCAGCATTTGAGCAGGGAGGTTATCCTGTAAATAGTGCATCTTATTGCTCCTTGTAGTTGATTGGGGTTTTTTTACTAAAAATTAAGTGAATCTCATGAAACACAATACTATAGGAAAGAGGATTCAGTACTTGATGACTGAACATTAGGGCAGCAAGGGGGTTTTAAATGTATTTCACAAAACTTGTGCAGAACCTCTGCCCAGAGCAGCATTCAGGATTGCTCATAATAATCCTTAGATACTGAAAACCCCTAACTTTCTCTCATGTGTAAGGAAAACTACTACTTGAAGGATGTAGAAAAGATCACTTGGGACATTAAAAGAAGTTGCTTCACCTCTGCTATCCATAAAATTTCTGCTGTGATAATGTTCTCTAAATAAGGTCTGAAGTACACAAATCAAAATTTTAATGGCCAGTTCGGGGTATTACTCTTGTGTCCCTCTGTCACAGGTATCCTCTGAAGTGCAGAGAGCTGTTCTTATCTCAAGATTAATTCTCATAATTAATGAATTTAGCTGGTATTGATTTTAGCAGGGATTAATAAGTTTTACAGCTATTAATAAGAGGAAATTTCTTTGACTTTTTACCGGATGAAAAGAAGCATTTGATTTTGGCTGTGTAAGGTGATAAAATTCAAATCAACACAGCACTGCTGGCAGTTTTTAAGGATTCATTCTGGATGTGTGTGCATGCACATGCCTCAGCCACTAAAGTTCACCAGAAAGCAATCTATGCTGCCTGCAGAGTACAGAAATACAGATGAGAGTTTTACTAAGAATACTAAAAACTGTAATACTAATAAATATCTTTCAGCTGTTTCCTGGGGAGTCTTTTAGACCTCTGGTGGTTAATCCTTGTCCCAGTTCTTGGGGAAAATCTCTTTTGCTTCAAAGTGCTTTATCTATAATCAGCTTAGTCAGAATTAATCTCCATGCCCATCTGCAGGCTCCTGACAGACTGGTAGTTTCCTTTCCATCTCAATCTCGTGCCCAGAGGAATCACACCCTTGTAACCAGTAAAATTTTGGTTATTTTCAGGAAATGTAAAATTGCCGCAGGAAAATAATGTAAGGCTTTAAAACAGGGACATGAATGTTAGGTAACTGTGTAGTTACCTCACTAAAGGGAGCAATGTCTAGCAGTAAGATCTTGCAGCCACTCATTTAGCCACACCAAGATTCAATGTTCAGTCTGTCTCAACATGCAGTTTTGTGTATTAAACAAATAAAAAAAGCAAGTAGGATCAAACACCAGGAAATGGAGTAAGCACGACGAAATGTTGTCCTACAGCCATATTCCTTGTAGAATCAATTCTCAGTTTCCTCAGTGTGAGAAGGGGATATTTGTTGTTAACAGTCATTTGACAGTATCTTGAAATGCAAATACTCAATTACAAAGCTTTTCAAGCTCTTCAAATGCTCAGATTTCCTTCACTTTAATTTTAAGTGTGTAATCATGGCTCACTCCTGTATTTCTTTGCATGTGTTTGGATCCTCTTAGCTAGAGATTTTCCTTTGAGTATTTAACATGTTTTATAAATATTGAACAATCCTTTGTGCCTGCAAGATCCATACTTTTCAGATCTCATCTTTTAACCCAGATTTCAGGTTTCTTGGGAAGTGACTGATTCTCTGAAGCCACTCTGATAATTAGTGAAAGAGTTGGAAGTGTCTTGTTTCTCTTTTCAAGTTTATGAGTACTTGTGTACAATCCCTGGCATCCCATATCCTTCTCTCTGGGTAAAATAGGGATAGGTGAGAGATGTACAGTTATCTTGTAGTTTGCTGTTAATATTGACCCAGGTCAGAGCAGTTCCTGGCTTGGAGACTGTGAACAAGCAAGCCTTCCTGTGTAAACATTCTGTTCCTGTTGAGTTTTGGTAATCTAGGTTTCTAGATCAGCATTTGAGATTGTCTTTCTTGTAGTCCCTTTACCCAAATCCAGCATGTGCTCTTCCTGCTCACAGCTGGTATTTATGCCTATGTGTGGAGCTGTGGATTTATGTTTTGTGTATGGAGTCTAGTGCTGTTAATGTGCAAAGTATTTAGGCATGTAATCCCTTCTGCTAAATCCAAAGTGATGGCAAAATAGCTGCTGTTGATTTAGAGTCCATTACTTTGTGTTCTTCTCCTCCTTTGCTCCTGTAGGGAGATAAAACAATATGACAGAAATTAACAGATAAAGTTACAGAAGGTGAATGGCACCTGTTTTATTTGCTCTCAGTAGAAAGACCAACTTGACCAAACTTTGAGAAATCAAAATTTCTGTAATTTTTCAGAAATACTGATTAATAACTCAGAATTTATTTTTTTCAGTGAATTCATATTTCAGAATTTCAAAACCTCACATTCTTCTGGCAGGCACTGGGTTGACAGACCTGGTGCTGAACATTTGCTTGAATTTCCTTGTTAATGAGCACTATGATGTTAAGTGCTGCTGTCCATTGGAATGCTGGGGTACCACATCTTTTGAAGGCTTTAGGCCCTAAGAACTTACAGGATGTGCTCCTCAAATGCTTGGTTGTTATTTGTAATCGAGTTTGTTTTGCTTGCTGATGAAATCCTTCTCCCTCTGTTTGTAGGATGATAAAGTTAAATCTCTTCTCCTGAATTTGTTCTGCTGTAGCAGACTGATGCCTGAGCAGGTGCTGAGGAATGATTGCTTCCTCACAGCTGGTGTGATTCCAGTTTCACTGCACCCAGGTAAAGAGTATGAGCTGCATAAAAAACAAAATTCTGAGACAACAGATTGTTTTCAGTTAATCACTTTTTTTTTTTCCAATGGAGCAAACACTGCTCAATAGATGAAAACTTTTCCATCAGGTGTTTGAGACTTCTGTTTTGAGATAATTGACCTGATCTCAAATACCAAAGTATGAAAAGTTTGGTAGGTGCATTAATTTTTTGAGGCTATACAGTCTTCACTGTGTTGTCTTTTCAGTATGTTTTATTCTGATTAAGTATTTGGAGTTATAAGTGTGATTTTACTGGTTGTATTCTTGGTTTGTCAGCCTTTTTCTTTACTCATATGTGGGCTTTAAATTTACAGAGACCAGTCCTGTTAGATGCCAGAGATCTTTAAGATGGAACTTTAGTGCGTTGGTTTTTTATTGAGTTTTATATCCCTCTTCATGCTCTAAATCTAGATAACAAATTCCTCTTAAAGATGTTCTAGGATATTATGTTTTTGCTGGAGATTTGTTTTGATTGCATAGACCAGTTGTTCTTACAGTAACTGCCTTCAGGATTTAAGTAAATTCCCCAATGTTCTGCTTTGAAAACTGGTGAAAGAAATGGTGAGCACCCTTCCTCTTTTCTGTCTTTTTGCCTCTGAAAAATGCAATTGGTTTTCTAGAGAGCAGCCATTCCTCTAGGTGCTCCTTTGCTGTGCTGCTGCCAACCAAAATATTCTACACACACCTTTGCAGAACCTGCTGTTTACTTGCACTCTGTGCATATATCACCTGCTATTAAATGTTTTTTTTTGCAGTAGCTATGAGGATCTGATTTTCATGAATGGGTTTGTTTGGCTGCAACCCTTGGCTGTTGATATTTCTATTGAAAAATTGTCAGCTCTTTATCTGTACAGGAAATTGTTGTTCATCTTGATAAGGATTTCCTTTCTTCTCAGGAAGAGCAGGTCAGAGTGTGCAGTGTTGCTGTAGCAGTATATTTAGCCTCTGGGTGTTGCTCTTGGACAGCACTGTTGGCAGACTGCTGTTTTGCAGGAGAGTTACTGAAGCTGCTGGTTGTTGGATGTAGAATGTCAAAATGCAGTATGTAACAGGCAAGCAGCAGCACCAGGGGAATTGGGGAGCCCCCAGGTTCAATAACATGGTCCACAGTGGCTAGAAGATACTCTTGGCAGAATCATGTTTGGTATTATTCTTGGTTTTCTAGCCTTAAACCAAAATTAGATATTTTTTTATATGGAATAATGTGTAAGATGCTTATCCTCTTTTCATTACATGATGCTGATTTTTTGGTTTCTGTAAAGTGTACCTAACCAAAGACAGTCAAATACTGAAAATGTTTTTATGATATACAAAGTAATTTTATGTAGAATTTTTGGTTCATGTGGCAAATATTTTCATTACAGGAATCACAGAAGAATAATTGCCACTTTTGTCAATAAACATTTAAGAAGTTTATTGTAATGCTTTCCAAATACTGATTGCACTCTTTCGCAATTAACTAACATTTTAATAATTTCAGTATTACAATTCTAACTCTAATTTCTATGAAAGTTAAACATTGAAAAGAGGTTAGACTAACCTGATTGCTTGTATCATGCTGTGTAACAAATGTTAGAATAAATATTTGCCTGGTTTTCCTGCTCTGGAGTCCATGCAAACTAAAGTGTAGTTAAATCCCCAAACTGTTAACGTTCTTGCTTTTCTGAAACCAGAAGTCATCATTTCTGCTTGATTAAAGAAAAATGAACTGCAAATCATTCAAAATGTTTTTACCAGCTGTAAGTACTATGAAACCTTTTGTTATGTATGAGCCTTTTCTATTTGAATTAAACATTGATTAAAGTTTTAGTGGCACCAGTTCTGTTCGTTTCTATGTTGACATTTTTCTATGGTAATGTTGTAGCTCTGGCTTTCTTTTCCCTTCCTTATTTGCTGGAGGCCTTAAGAGAATAGGTTGGTTCAGGGTGGTGTTGCACAACTCTCCTGCCCAAGCTGAATGCTGATCTATGGTAATGGACTGCCTGCTGTGTGGTCTGAGACAGCTCTTTCAGCTGCATCTCTTCTGGCTGGAGATGGGTACTTGCAGGACAGGGAAGGGAGGCTGAAATGATCCTGTAGGAACTGTCTGCCTCCTTGCTCATTGCTGCTTCTCCCAGGAAGCCCAAAGGAAAGTGGCCTCACTCTTCCCTGGTGTCAGCAATCTGCAGCTTTGAGCAGAGTCCTTGCACAGACCAGGATGGTGAGGGCCTGGCTCTTGCTTTACTGGGAAGTAAGGTGTTCAGCCTTTAGCAGTAAGCCTGCAGTTCCAGCCCTGGCACTGACAGCTTTCTTTAGTGAGGGTTGTTCTGTTTGATACTCATTCAGAGCTGTGGTCTCTTCTCACTCCTCACCTTGATGCTCACCCACTGTGCCTGGGAATCAGCTTTGGCTTTTGCCCAGTACATCATACCCAAGTCTGCCACTTCAGCTCCTTCTAGAGTGTAGAAATGGTGACCAAGTTACCTCAGAGGAAATGCTCTCCTCAGGCACCTGCAACCACTTCCTCTGGCTCTACCCAACCCAGCCTGCAGGCCTGCCACAAGGCTGCCTTTCTTTGGGAAGAGGAGTTCTTTCAGCATATTGGGAGAACATCAGCATTTCTTATCTCCATGGTTTGGGTGGAGCAGGAGGAACAAGTTCAGTTCTGGAGACTCCTGCTCTTCTGTTCAGTACCTCCTGTTCTTTGTGCCTACCTTAACATCCATAATAACATTACTACACCTTTCCAGGCACCTTGCTGCTCACTTCATCAGTATTAAATACTTGTTCCTATGTAGATTTGAGAAGGATTGGTGTGGGTATTTTCTACTCCAAAATAGATTTCTGCTAGTTAAGGGTCCTTCTAACTAACACTCACAGGTATTTTAACAGTTTTTTTCCTGCATGTATGTATAGCCTGCAGGTTCAATTATATTGCTTCATAGGTAACTGCCTCAACTGCCTTTTCCCCTAAATGGGCAAAGATTAATTTCCTCTGCAGTCGCTTAATTTCCCCAATTTGCAAGGAAACTGGTGTGAATTTACCCTGATTTCAAATCAGGAGTCTGATAGCTTGCAAGTTGATGGCTTTCTAGACTGTGAAGAATGTTTGAGAGCGTGATCTTCATTTACATAATTTAAAACCCTGGTGAAAACTCTCCTCAGATTTCTGGCTGTGTGCTGACAGGCACTGAGACACAGCTCCTGCAACAGTTCTCTTGGACTGTGTGTTTTTCACAGCAGACACACCATGGCTAGATAAATGAATTTCAAATAGTCCTAAATTTGCTGCTGCCACATGGGATCAAGTTGGAGTCAGGTTTTGGCAGCTTTAGATTCAGGGACTGCAACCCAGCAGGACCACACCACGTGGAAGGCTGAGTTTAAATGCTGAATTGCACTTTTTGTAAATATATTTGAGTATGTTATATATGCCTAGCATTTGTGTGCTAATGCTGTAAGTTATGTTACCAACAGGTGCAGAGAAACAAGATTTGCTCTGCTGTGTGAAGATGTGATGCTGGTTTGTATTTGTCCCCTGTTTAGCTGCCTGCGGCCTGTGGGTGAGACCCCATTGCATTTCCTGCAGTGCAGAGATGGGAAAGCTTGCCAAAACTCCCTGACATACCTTTCTTCTCTTGTGAACTTTCAGCTGTTCAATTTCCCTGCAACCTTAACAACTGGTAGCATCAGTACAGGTCAAGCAGACCGGATCTGTTCTCTCTCGTCTTGGCAGTCCTGGTGTGGACCAGAAGTTTCTGGAATTCTGAAAATGGTGCTTCAAGTTTAATCTGTCATCTTAGCAGCCCTCTGGCTTCCTTCTGACCTCCTTTTCCCAGCTCCACGGCCTGTTTCAGCAGCGCCAGGAGCTGTACCACCAGGCATTGTTACACTGGATACTGACAGACATAACAGCTCTGGAGAGAGTCCTTGTTGGAAGTTAAAGAAGATGGTGAATGTGAGCACTGGGGCTTTGAAATGCAAGATGATATTCCTTTGGATGCCTCAACAGCAGGTTTTGCCCTTATCAGGTGTGTCTTGGGTTTTCTCTTCTCCCAGATGTGGCTTAGGCTGCTTGTGCTGCACCAGTGCATGTTACAGCTTTGGGAGCAAGCAGTTAGCTGTGCAAGGGCTGAGGGGACACATACATCCTCCTCCCCATCACTCACTGAGCCCTCCATGCACTGCTGCAGCTTTTCTTTCTAACCAAATTCTTGAGAATTTCTCTTCTGTTCTCTCTCCCTACTTTGGCCATAAAGTTTTTCTGTTGCTCTCAAAGACAGTCTCTTGTGGTGTTACCAGAACCTGAAGTTCTGTGAAATACAAGTTTTTAACAGTGCTGCCTGATGTACCCTGGAGTGGGTCAAGCTATTGCCCTGCCCAGGCAGCAATAGAGTAGACACAAGGACAATTCTTGAAGGGGAATAAGAGTTATGTATCCAGCAGACAGTGTTTCCAGTGTCTTGAATTTCCAGTGTCTTGAAGCTCTCTAGAAGGATTTTAAAATGATAATTAACACACTTGAAATTTTTATGCTGTGTTTGCATGAACTGTGGTAAATTGCAAGCTGAGCAAGTGCTACCAGCTGAGACACTGAATAAACACACAAGCAGCCTCGTGCAGCGTGAAAGTCACATGCAGTGTGAATCTGTATAGCCAGCACAACTCAGAGGATTTCTTTGTGTACAAGTGTTCCAGCTTCCAGGGTCAATTTCATCTCCCTCAGGAGAGGAGCCAGGAGAACTCTTCTGGAGCAAGTAGAGTGAAGATGGTTTGGTCCAACTACTTGATGAAGGCTGGGTTCAAAGGAAAAGCCCCTACTGACTTCTAGATCAGGAGATGCAGGTAAAGGCTGATGGAAGTAGAAGTCATGCTATTTAGAAAAGTTTTTTTCCTCATACAGCTTAGTTTAGGGTTCGAATCTGCTGATAGGAAATGAAGTTCTGTTCCACAGCAACTTTTCTTCCTTCTTATTTAAGATAATTGTCGAAATGGTGATTCCACAAAAGCAAAGCTAAGCTCTCCTTGAAGGCTGGTTGTGACTGGCAGGCACAGTTAGGGCCACAGCTTCCAACATATCACATGAAAAAAGCAAATATTTCAAAGTTGTTCTGGCTGGACAAAAGTATGTTTACACTAATGTCTTCTTCCTAATACTTCCTGGATACAGTTTGTTAGCCAGAGCCTGACTTTATTATATTACAGTGGCTTATCTTCAAAGCTGCTACATTCTTGAGGCATCTTTTGCTGTTGGGGCTTTGTAGTACAGTCACTGTGACTCGACAGACTTTGTATTTCACTATTAATTCCTTACATTTCCGCTACAAACATTGCTATTGTAGATAGTGCTCTCTTGGAAACACTGTTACTTATTTCATGGTGCCATTTGCAAGTAGCGTGACTGCTAATGTACATAAACTGTGAGGCTGAGCATTTGGGTGTTTTGTAGTGATTTGCCTTTTCCCCTCCAACTTAATAATAGACTTCTAGCCATGTGTGCTGCAGATTTTCCCACTGTTTCACTAAGGAAGGGCTAATCTTTAAAGATGGGATCAAAAATCTCACTCTTATTTATAGTCTTCTGTTCCTTCTGCTGCAGACAGAAATGGTGTGGGGAGCTCTGGGAGATCCTGGATGCCAATGGCTTGGGTTTTGAATGCCTCTTTTTCCTTCCTGGGTATTTTTGTTTCAGTGGAAGTATATCTTAAAGAGAGGTTTTGGTGGGAAGCTTAATAAATATGCACTGGAATTTGCTCTAAGTAGTTAACCTGAGGTGTACTTGATAGTGCCTATGCATACCACCTATACACTATATCAAACACAAGTAGTAGGTAGTATTAGTTCCTGCTGCTCCTAACTCTAGCAGAAGTTGCACTTCTAGTCCTTTGCAAGAACACAGTGTCAGAAAACAATCTTAGTGCTGTTAGGTGAGCCAAAATGCTGAATCTGGTTTATTGAATACTCGGTGTATTGAAAATTTCCTAGTCAGGGCGTGCTGACAGGCTGGCAAGTTGTGTTAATATCTTAATACCTCAGGGCATTTATAAAGTTAATCTTTTGACATTATTTGCTTTTTGGCTCAACATCACGATCAATTTTTTTATCTTTTAAAAGTTCAGTTTATGACTGTCGTTTAATTGATGATAACTACAAATTAAACTAGATGCAAAGCAATAAATAAAAGAAATGCAAGTAGTATAATTTGGGACATGGTAATCTTAGTAGCCTGAGTCATGTATTTCATCATCTGCTGCAGTTAGTATAATTTTATGATTCATAAATCTATTCATTTCTTTTTTTAGTGTGCCATCAGATAAACAGCTCAACAGTAAAGTGGCAGAATTATCTTGTCTCACCCCAGTTGTAGAAGAGAAGGCAGGTCTGATTGTTCCTAGGTACGCATAGTAAATCTGTCCCTCTGACCTCTTAAATCTGCAAAACATCTTCCTGTGCTTCAGTGTAGCACTACCTCATTAAGGCATTCAGTTTGCCAAATGACCACTACCGCTACCTAAAATTTATAGTTTGTACAAATTGTTTAGAAATGCATTTGTTCATTTGCTGAAGGTGACCTTTCACTATGGATCAGTGCACAGACACTTGCAGAGTGATCCTGGGCTGACTTAAGCAGGAAGCCATCAGCATTTGTTTAATGTTAAGTCAGTGCTACTGCAGAAGTATGGTCAGGCCCTCAAATAGGTGATGGCTCTAATTTAATTACAGAAAATGTGCTTTTTCCGTTACTCTCTGTTGATTCACTTGCAATTTAAAATCCTCAAGTGGTGTGATGTGTTTTGGAATGTCCCCTCTTTCTAGGTGCCATGCCACCCACAGTCCCTGCCACCTACTAAACCTGAAGTTTGAAAAGCCCTACAGAAAGGATCAATCTTCAGATAGATACGTAGGTAGAGACACATTGTTAAATCAGAACTTGCCTTACTTTGTGAGAATTAATTTGCTCTAGTAATGTTGCTTTTTCAGGAACCAGTGGTGAGAAGAAACAAGTTATGGTGGGCATATAAATGTGTTTTATATATATATTTAAAACCAGCATCTTTGAACCCATGGTCATGCACTATAAAATCAGTATCCTCAGTTCACAGAATCACAGCATTGATGAAGTTGGAAGAGACCACATTTGATCATCTGGTCCAACCTCCCTGCTCAAGCAGGATCTTCCTACAGCACAGGGCAGAGGATTGTGTCCACATGGTTCTTGAATATCTCCAGTGAGGGAGACTCTCTGGGCAACCTGTTCCAGTGCTTGATTACCTGCACAGTAAACGAGTTCTTCATATTCAGGTGTAGTTTCCTGTGCATGAGTTTCTGCCCCTTGCCTCTTGTCCTATTTTTCAGCATCACTGAGAAGAGCCTGGCTCCCTCCTCTTGCCATGCTCCTTTCAGATGCTAATAGACACTGATATATAAATAAGCTTAAGCTAAGGTAAATGCCACACAAGCTGAAAGTGCTGGGACGTTGGCACTGTCTTGGCCAATTAATGACACAATCAGAGTGTGACACGAAGAGGCAGCACTGTTCACTGACCCAAAGCCTGGGTTTTAAAAATGCTTGCCAGGGTCCATCTCTGCCATGTGTCTGTCCATGTTAAGGACAGCTGAAATGATCCTGCACTGGCCTGCATGCAGGTATGCATTTTGGTATTTGTATTTACATTCCTCTGTGACTGCTGCTTTCTGGTTTCTGTTTAACTCACCTACACCTCTGCTCTGTGGGGCTCTGTGAAAAGTGGTTTGATTGTACCATTGGAAAAGATGTGTTAATTCTGGAATGGTCCATGAACCATCAGCCACTGTATAATATCTCTGAATTTTTTCATTGTTTTTACAAATCTTAGTATGACAACTCACTTTTATTTGCATAAGTTGCTGTGCAAGGGTAGGTCACTTCTAAAGAATATGTAAAATCATGTATTTTGACCATGCACCGATCATGTTAGCAGTCTAAAAACCAGATTAAATCAGCTTTATCAAGTAAAATACCAAACAACTTCAACATGAATTGGAGAAGACAGAATTTTTTAAGACTTAAAACATATCTTCATGACTTCATTCATATTCATTCATCCATTACTTCAATGCTATGTTCTGTCATTTCAGTAAAATAACAGAGAAACTCTTTTTTGGCCAAGGTATCTTTTCCAGATTTCAACATCAGACATCAAGGAAGAATAAAAACTCACCAGAGACAGTTGAGAGAGGAGTATAAAAAATTCAAATGTCTACAAATTTTGATCTGTGGTCTAGAAAAAAGGCTTGGGTAAAGAGAAGGTTTAATTCTTCAAGGAGGCAGAAATCTAGAACAGAGCTGAACAAAATGGAGTTGTTGTACCCATGTCTTTCCTTTGGGGACAAATTAATCGAATTTTTCAGCAAAGGAAGTTAAGTTAGATGTGGCTTCGAACTGAGAATGGGTTTAGATCAGTTACTAGGAAGAAATTCCTTACTTTGAGGGTGGAAGAGGTTACTCAGATAAATTGTGGATGTCCCAGCCCTGGAAGTGTTCAAGGCCAGGTTGGATGGGGCCCTGAGGAACCTGGTCTAGTGAAAGCTGGTGGGGGTTTCAACTAGATGATCTTTAAGGTCCTTTCCAGCCCAAATCACTCTGACTCTGTGATATTAGCAGGAAAAAAACCATTCTAATTCAGCATAATTAAACTCTGGAATGTTTGTAGCCAGAGGAGGCATCTGTCTGGCAGAGTGTCACAGATATGTATAGTTACTATTGAGTGGTGGCTGGGCTGGAGAACTATTTTCTGTTCTACTTGGCCCTGTCTTTTGAAATTTTTTTAATGTATCACTTTTTGCCTTGAGCCATTGCTATCAGGTAGGCTGGTTTCAGCAAGAAAAAAATAAGTGTGAACTTGAAGTACCTTGAAGTAGGTAAATTAAAAAGAGGAAACCTGTGTCATAAACTCTCTCTTGCAGATGGTAGGGAACAGAGATCTGGGTTAAATGCGTGCAATTGCGATGTGTCAGCCCAAGGAAGCTTAAAAAGTGGCTGACATTTTTCCTTTATTGGAAGCTGCACACGAGTTGCTTTGTACCAAAGGCAACCTGACATTTGCAGAGACCTGCAGCACTCAAATTAATAGGTTCTACTTGCAAGGATGACTTCAACAGAGACTTTCTCCATTATTAGGTCTTGTTCAGTACATCTCTAAATCAGTTTTAAAAGTTTTTAATCTATTTTATGCAAAGGCCTGTTGTCCTTAGCTGGCTGTCAAATCCATTGCTGCAAGCAGCAACTCTCTTCTGTGGCCAGAATGTTACTGGTAGATGATGAGCAAGATACTGAGCTTTGTTTGGGTACAGGGCTGAAAATAACCCACATATGGTACCCATCCTGTTGGACAACATTCTATTTAGAGTATGCTGCCTATATGTCTTTCACAGGGGAAGACTTGCCAGGTAAGACACTGCCCTCTAGTAAATTGTCATCAGGCTGGGCAGGAAACTGCATTTACATCAGTATTTGTATGGGACCCAACTACCTCCCAAATATCTGCTGTAAATGGGGCTGACTTTGTCCCTTGGGAGAGATTACCAGAATCTTACAGGCTGTTTTTATGCCTCTTCTTTTTTGACAAACAGTACCTGACTAAAGAAAATTGTTTTTTTCCCTACAGGTCATAATTTGCTGTTGATTTCCCTTTACTGTGCTTGTTTGGCATATCTGCTGCAGAGGTACTTACGTTGATCCAGTCACAGCTGCCTTCAGACAGAGAAATAAGCAGCAGAAGGAGTGGAACTTCTGAGAAATACACCTCCTACTTTTGTTCAGCTGTTCCTGGTAGGAGTAATATTAATAATAATACTCAAGTATGATGCAAGCAGACTTGTTTTTTAAAGGGAGCAAAGTGTTCCAGGCCATTAGCTTGTACTGTATTTTTGCTAACAGCCTCTTTCTCAGGAAAACTGAAGATCAGAGGCTGAGGGAGAATCCTGAACCAGGAGAAGGTAAAGAAATCCACCTCACTCTTTGCAAGGTTGGAAGGGGCAGCAGGAGATTGCCTAGTCCCATCTCCTGTGCAAAGCAGGATCAACTACAGCAGGCTGCTCTGGGCCATGATCAGTTGGGTGGTAAATATCTCCAAAATGTAGACTTCAAACATCTCCATGCAGTTTGTTCCATTATTTGATCAGCTTGACAATAAAAAACCCCCTTTTTCTTACGTTTAAATGGAATTTCTTGTGTTTCAGTTTGTGCCTTTTGTGTCCTTTCATTAAGAGTTTGGTTCACTTTGTTTTACACACCTTTATCTGACATTTATACACTTTGATAAGATCACCCTGACCCTTCCAGTTTTCAGGCTGTGAGCTCTCCACCTCTCCTGGTGTATCAAATCCCCCCTATCCATGCAGCATCTTCATGAATGTTTGTTTCATTTTCTCCTGAATGTCCATGTCCCTTTTGTAGCTGTGAACCCAGAACTGGAGCTCGTGGTCCAGGGGACTCACAGGTGCTGAGTAAAAGGGAAGGATCACCTCTCTCCACCTGGCACAGGTGGGTGCTTCCCCTCTGCTGTAAAGGGAAGATCCCTCCTGAGATTTCTTGGAGGAGGTGTTTGGATGGATTGCTGTGCACCTGCGGAGCTGAGCAGATGTGTAAATACTTGGAATGTGTTTGTGATCTTGGTGGCTGATGGGGGAAAGTTTGAATCTGAAAACACTTGGTGTAGTTTAACTGGAAGGAAAACCTTTTCTCGCTTGAATGACAAAAGACTGCTGAGGTGATCAGCTCTGTTGCAGGCACCTTTAGCAGCTAATTAGGGGATCATGATGACTGGGGAGCAGTTTCCTGGACTGGAAAAACCCCAAGCAAGCTCAAGGTCCCACCAGGAGCTGGCAGCTTGTGCTGACAAGTCGTGAAAGGGAGCAGGAGTAAGGATGACCACTCCACTCCAGAAAGGGCAGCCCTGGCTCTTTGCAGTTTCATCTTGTGTCTGAAATGTTAACAGGGCCATACATACTAATATAATTACTGAACTCTGACACTTAAAAACATCCCAATCCCCCCATGGCAGCTCTCCACTGCTGGATGGTGAATAGCAGAAACAGGGTCTGATTGATGCAGGTTGAGAGTCTTGCCTCAAGTGAAGCATCACCAGTGTTTGTGTGATAAGCACCTTGCTTTGGTGTTTAGTCTGTAATTTCATATTCTGAAGAACACCAAGTCCTTGGAGGGCAGGTGGAAGGTAGGGGGCTGTGGAATGACCTGGGACCTGGGAAGCTTGGCACTAGGCAAGGGTCCTTCCCACTGAACCACTGTTCAGCTAAGGTCTTGCTGAGCATGAAGTATTCCAGGTCTCCAGTAGACAGGAAAGGGACAAGCTTCGAGTATTCCTATCCACCATAAATTCTGCCTAGGAGGTAATGCAAGGTGGGAAGTGTGCTCTCCAGCTGTGACCACTGAGAGATACAGCAGAGTGCTCTTTACTTTCTGCAGAGTCCCAGGCCTTGTGGCTGGTGTGTGAGGTGGTCAAAGCCTTCATGTTCCCATTCTCTTCCATGTGTCACCAGTGTTACAGATGCCTTCCATGGCAATCTTGCACTGGGACTAATCATTATGGGTTGGAAGGCCAGATTTAGAAGTGTTTTGGATGTTGATAATCAGACTTCTAGGCTGAAATTGCTTTGAAAGGAATTGCAGTGAAGGAATAAGAGCTGACTCCTGTTAAAGCAGGTGTCCTTGAAAAGAAACCATCTGAATCTTCATGTCTCTTGGCTAAGAGTATGCTTGAGGTACCTGATACTTATTAACCTTCCTTCTGTGACAAAGTATGTAGGTATTTTGATTCCAATATCTTATTATTTATTTTAAAGAGCATGGGGTTTTTGTAGTATATGGTCAATCAAACTCACTGACAGACCAATCATCTCATGACACTTTAATTGTTCTCCTTTCATTATGAAAATAAAGAACTCCATGAAAAATCTCCTGCTATGAGGAAGGGCACACACATGTAATTATAGGATGCTTTTGGAGTTAAAAAAAAAAGGAAATTAAATGACTAATACATTTTGCTGGTGGAATTGACAGCTGTAACAAACCTGCTTCTCTCATCAGCTGTAAGCTTTTATCCCTGCCTTGTACTAATGAATAAATCATCTTATTACATAAAATTACATTCTAATTGCTCCCGTGTCAGTCTATTTCAAGTTAGACCTAGGCAGTAAGGTTCCCTTGGTGCCTGGGTTTTCCCTTTCTGCTTGATTGCTGAGCAGTCACATTTACAGTGCCTAGGAATGGTCTTGGAGAAGAAAAAGTGGGAAAAGGCAGGAAACAAAGGGAGAGCAGGACAAGAGAGGATATGAAAGAGACAAGGAATGATGTAGGAGACGTGAGAAAAACCTGAAGGAGCTGCTGAATGGAAGAGCCAAATAGATACTTAGAAAAGTTGGTGGGATGTGAGTGGGAAGAGAGGGGAGATGAGTCAAAACTACGGCAAACCTTTCTGTGTTAAGCCTTGTGTGGAGCAGCTCGTGGGAGCTCTTGGTGTTGGCTAAACAACCATGGCCATTTCTGTGACAGGAGCTTTTCCTCAAGCTCTGACAAGTTGTTATCGACCAAGTTCTCCTTTTCCTCTCAACTTAAAATGTTGCCTGGAAAATATTAATTAGTCATTTAATACTGCAGAGTAAAGGGATGTATCCCCCCCGCCCCTCCACATCCTCAAGTGGAAGGATTGATTCTCAGATAAGAGAAAAAGGCAATTTCAGTAGGCTTTCTGTAGGAGAGAAAGTGTTTCCAAATTAATTGTAATGAAATGACTTGGAATTCATCCTTCAACAACCGACAGGCGCTATCAACTCTCATGTATTGATTTTGTTTAGGCTGATTAGAAAAAGGACAATGTGCAAGTAAGACTCCCTTGGACCAAAACAAGTGCACCTGTATAGAAATCATGCAACTTTAATTCATTAGGTTTAATAACTGATTTAATTGAGGCTTCCTGTAGTAGATAATGCATTTGGAAAAGATGGTGCAGCTCTTAAATTACTGATGTAATTATTTGCAAAATGGAAAAAGTAGGACTTCTTGTTGCTCTTCTAAGATGTGCTAAAATGACATCTAGAATTTTTGCTTTTGTTTCTTTTCACAGTGTGAGATTATCTTGCCTACCCCATTTTTTATGAAAAACCATAGAGTACTAGAAGGATCATACATTATAAACAAATGAATTTGATTAACTGAAGCAGGGCAATTCTTTGTGTTGTTTTGATGGTTTACAATTCTCTTTTGCAGGTTGTCTATAAAATAGATTTATCTTAAAATCCTGGCAAGTGGAAGCAAAGCTGTCAGTGCTAAACTTACAGAACCCTATTTTCTACCTGATATTTCTGGGTTGTTTTGGAGGAAAGATGTACCATTTTTGACATACCTAATTTTTTTTAACAAAAGTGCTAAACAAAGAGAAGACTTATATCAAGCAAAACAAGCTATTTATTCTGCCTTTCCAGTACATGGAGATCATAACCCTTGCTTTTTTTGTTTGCTGAGTCCCTGCCTTAGAAGACCCATACTACTGTAATTTGTTCCAAGAAAGAGTCCCTTTGCAGAGGCTGCACAAGGAGTGTGTGGGATCCTTGTTTTTATTTCATGTTTGAGTGTGGAAACAAATGGGCAAGCATTTGGTTCTGGTGGGAATAAATGAAGAGGGAGTTCTGTGTCTTTACAACACCGTGAGGCACGAATAACCCAAACAGATGAATAGAGGTAATTCCAATCCTTGATTACTTTTCCTGTATGAATGCAGGCAAAGGGGTTTAGTACAGACCTTAAGGCAAAGGTTTGTTACAATTCCAAACTCAAATGTTTATCATGTTTTTCCCTTCAGTTTAATTGCCACCATGGACATTATATTGAAGGAGTATTGTGATTTCTGGGCATTGCTATTAAGGTTTGCTTTTGATTTAGAGTCTTTCAGATAAAGTGGGTTTTATTTTTGCTTCTATTCCCCTTTGCCAGTTTTCTCCCTCGTGCTAGTTTTCTCCTTCTGCTACCCATTGTCATGATGTGTTCATCTCTCCCAGGTGACAGGTATGCTTGGTATCTCTTCTGAAGCTGGGAGATTTCCAGGGAGAGGTCAAAACTGTTCATTTATGAGAGTATTTAATGCAACTATCCATCCATCTTCTGGCTGCTGTGTGCAGCTGGAGTTAAGAACTCATAAGCCCTGACTTTACACACAGTCCTCTCGGAGTTTAAGCAGCAGGGGGACTTCATAAATGGACATTAATTACCATGGGGAATGCAGTTGGTACCCTGAAATGGTGCTGGTGAGAAGTTCTGTCAACAAACGAGGACAGAGGGATAGGCTATGGTGTTACAGTGTGCTGATTCTGACCTGTTATTTGGGGTCTTTGGCCAAAACCGACTGAGTAACATGGAACTGATAGTAAAGAATATTTAAAATCTTTAAAAGGGTGAGGAAAAAAAATATTTGGATTGATAATTGCTGGAAAGAGAGATCAAAACCAGAGAAGTGGGATTAATGAGTTGTGAAAGAAGCATATGCACAGAGGAGTGAGAGTGAGTTAAATTAGTAAGAAAGGCCAGTGCAGATCTGCTTGGATTGCCATGCAGGAAGTATCTAAGGAACTGAGCAAAATGAAAGAAGAGCATTGAGGGTAGACTGTAAGAAAAAACTGTTTGGAGGCAGTTTTGAAGGAATTCAGATGGTCAAACATGAGATGGTAGGTTTGGATGGACTGTGGTGCTGAAGAAACCTCTCTGAGCAGGATGACTTCTCCAGGTTCTGAAGGAGGGGGCAGCAGGCACTGGTCATGCATGGGTAGAATCAGCAGAGAGAGGATGCTGAAGATGTGCTGCTCCTTAACATTATATGAAGGAGTGAAACAGGAGTGGAGATGTGCTGTGGGCAAAGGGAGAAGTAGTACAAAGGCTGGAAAGTTAATCTTTGGAAAATCGAGATAATTCCTGTACAATATCTAACGAGAACTGTATCTGAACACTACATGTGCAAGCACAAGAATGCTGGGATGTCTAAACTGTTGTGGTCACTTTTTCCATGTGAAAAGAAGCTGAACTGAATGCAGAATACAGGGAGGAAGAGAAATCAGACTATAAGGCATGTGTGTGAAGACAGACCTGTGAACACCATCTTTATGGTACTTGTCAGTTAAAGCCTTGGCATGATTCAGCTGAACAGGATTTGTTCCCAGGTGCAGAAGAAGCAACTACTTTGAGATAGAATCAAATACAATTTTTATTTTCCAAGGAAAATAAAATATCTTTCCAAGAGCCCTTTAGCTTTCATGTTTTTGCCAGTTTCTTGAAGTAGGTAAATCTTATATGGCAGAAAGAGCTGATTCACACATCATCCATAAATAAGAAAGTATGCTCTGCTGAACTTGTGGCACAGGTAATGCCAAACACCAAGATTAGGTCTGCCCTCCACATTTTCTGCTGTTTTCCAAGGGATGACTCTTAGGTGTTTGTGATTTACTTGCAGTGTTCATTAGAAACCTTCAGGCTTTGGGGTTTTTTTGTAGTTGTCCTGTGTACTTGATTGAAGGTCAGATCTGAGCGAGAGCCCTTATTGATTTCAAAAGTGCTAAGTAGAGATTGAAGTTTTTTGCCCTCTGTACTGATGTTTTTCCCATTGTGAGTCAATGGAAGCACGTGTCCAGGCTGCAGTGTGAGCAGACCTAGTCTTGGGCTGTCTCAGCAGGACTGAGGCAGCACAGAGCTGAGAGCAACACTGAGAATTTGGTGATTATTGAGCAGAAGGTGGCTTGAGGTATTTGGAAACTGCTGCCATGATAACATAAATGAGGGAAAAACCCAGACCTAAGCAGTTAATGAAATGGAAAAAAAGTAGCAATGGGAACAGAAATTAATTGGTAAGAGTTTGTTTAAACACCTCCAAGAAACAAGCTGCTGGGTCCACTGTCAGTGGGGTGTGCATTATGTAGACTGAGTGGGAAGTTAATGACAGAGGAGAGTGGTGACGCTGAGAAGAGCTTAGAGTGCTCTTTGTCTTACCATTCATTGGAAGGACCACAGGATTACTTTCTCTGGAGATGTTTTTTTCTTAGAAAAAGGACTGTAAAGCTCTGTGAATGTCAGATCAGGTACACCAACAGTTGCTGCCATTAAGTAAAGGGTAGTGTGTAGTCAGAGCACCAGAGAGTTCTGCTAATACAATCAGCCAAAACATGCAGCTTAATTAATGGTCTGTGCATTTTAGTTACTTGTACTGAGAGCTCTATTAAATATAAAATTTGTAAATCTGGTTTTGTTAAGAGTCCCCAGCCCATTAAATGTGCAATACCCCAGGAGATGCTTTTTGTCCAGGTTACCTGTGTAACAGGCTGGCACACAGAGAAACTGCTGTTACAGAGCAGTAGCTGCTGGGGTGTGAGTGAAGTGTGTCCTTTACAGCCCCCTCCGAGAAAACAGCCTGTTGGAACCTGAATTTGGGGTGGGAAATTAATAAATGAATGTTAAAAGATTTTTTGAGGGCAGGGCTGTACGGGATAGTTACAGAGCTGATGGATGTGGTTAGTTTTTCTGTCTGTTTCACTTTCTTTGGATGCAGTGACAGCCATGTTTTGTTTTTCAAAGCTGTAGCCATACAGTCTTTGTGTCAAAATTGAGCATATAATTAGGATGCAGTACTTCACTGTTTTACGATCTCATGTTTTTCTGATTGCTCTCTGCTGCTGCTTTATGGATTTTCATATTCTCTCTCTTTATGGATTTTCATATTCTCTCTTGTCTTGTCCAGTGAAGACAACTACAGGCAAAGACAGTAGCCTACACCAGCTACAGTGCTTTTGTCTGCAATTTCATCACCCCAGACAGCACTGACCTCGTACTGCTTTAGAGGCTCTTCATGTGCAAAAGTGTTTGTGTGTCACTGGGACCAGTGAGAGCCAGCCCATCATCCTGCACAGACAGAAGGAAGTGCTCTGGACAAGATGAGACCCCCAAGAGCATTATGAGTCACCTGACCACCACGCAGATAATGAGGGCCCATCTCAGACAAGCAGCAGCAACATCCTTTGGATGTGTGTCCCCGTGGCACATGCTGGCTTACATCCCAGTGCTAGCTCATGAACATGGTTTCTGATGCCCTTTTACAGCCTCTGTTGCTTGTGGATGCTGGAGTGTGAAAGTGAAGGACAGATGGGATGGATGCTTGGAGCAGTGGGGCAAGTGAGGATGAGGTGAGATGGGAGTAGGTGAGACAACAGAGAGAGGAGGGGCCAGTAGATAGGAAGGAAGATGGCAGGTAAATGTCATTCATTGCCTTCCTTTCAGCTTTTCCTGATTCTCCCTTGCTGAGCCTTAGAAGGGCAGTGTAGTTTTAGTTTGTTTCATGAACTTAAAAAAAAAAGTTAGGCATGAAGCAAAATAATTGAGCCTGAAATCTGCATTGGGACCTGGAATCCCCCCATCGACTGATGGAGATACCTGCTGTGAGGTCAGCCATGTCACCTGGAGAAGTCCCATGACTGGTGTGCTGCTCTTTCTGAAACAGCATTTAGATG
Organism: Haemorhous mexicanus; assembly: GCF_027477595.1. Lineage (NCBI taxonomy): Eukaryota > Metazoa > Chordata > Aves > Passeriformes > Fringillidae > Haemorhous > Haemorhous mexicanus. Next base: position 32,434,684 of record NC_082341.1, read on the forward strand.
TGCATTTTTGTTTATAAAGCCAAATAGAAATCAAGTCTCTCCTTTCCCCTTCTGCCCCTGTCCTTGGACGTGCCTGTCCTACCTTCTTCATAACTACTGTTTGTATATGTGCCCTGACAGCCATTTTAGCTCTTTCTTCTTTCTTTTTTTAGTAACACAAGCTGAGTTAGTTGTGTTTTATCTCATCCTGGCATTTTGGAGACTTGGTACTCTCATACATCTTGCTGCATCCCCTGTTTTTTTTTTGCTTTGCATTTGTACCTTTTTTTCTGCCTTAGTAACCTACTCACATGTTGACATAGCATCCTTGCTTAAGTGTGCCCTACTGTTCCCCAGTAAGAGGTGGTGTAATTAATTTCAAAGACCTTCCACTGAAAGAAACCTTTGCCTTCCTCTGAACAAGGAGAGCTGTTCAATTATACTGGAAAGCTGCATGTGGGCCCAGGCAGAGAGACACCCCCTCCCACCCCCCCTCCCAGCACTTTCTGAAGGACCGCTATATTGTCATCTGACAAAGTCACTCATTTCCAGATAATTGGCTTTTTAAAGGGCATCTATAGGACCCAAATAACTCCTGGCATACTGTTTATACCACTGGCCTGCCAGGTTAGCAAAGGTTAGACTTAATTGCCTCATTTATGGCTAATGCATTCCAGTTTTGCTCTTGCTTTTTCTCTGAGGGTAATTGCTCAGACCTGTATTTTTGTTTCTGAAATCTTGATGAATAAAAACAAAGGTCCTGCTTTGTGAATTCAGATGCTGCTTTTATTGGGAGAGACAGAGGTCACGTAAAATTCTTACCTTTAGGAAGTGACCGCATCCGTGGGTGAGAGGCTGTCCGAGTGAGCCTTGCTCAGCCCTTTGACAGCTCAGATTTCCCACTGTGCTCCCTCGTCAAACCTCTTTGTGTGCTGCAGCTTATTGCAACAGAAAGCCATTTCCAGGTAAATTGTGTCCAGCGCTGCTCTTCTCAGTCCTGTCCACAGAGCCCACGGCCTGTGGGTACAGGGGTGGGGTAAGGGATGCTCTGCAAGCACAGCTCTCCTGGTCACAGCCCGTGCCTGGACATCCCCACGTGGATGAAGGCTGGTGCTGGTACAAGAGAAGACACAGAGCACCTTCTGGGATAGTCTGGGGGGTAAACACAGCTCTGCTCTTGTGTGCTCTGCAGAATTAATCCTGATGTTTCTACAAACACATTTGGTGTTTCTCCAGAAATTTTACTGGTGAGGATGGAGCAAGCTCCTGGCAGCATATATTTCAATTTCCTGGCAGTAGTCACTGTCCTTTCCAGCACCAGGTGATGTTTCTCTTTTGTTAGGAGTAAAATAAGAGCTGCAGACTTCAGTGCTTCTGTTGCACTTTTGTAAAGCCAACATTCTACACACAATTATGGGTTTTGTTTATTTGATGGTCAGGGTAGTTCTGGCAGCAGTTTTGAATGAACAGGTCTTAGAAAGCAGCGTCATGGCTGTCAGTAGGGAACCACTCCAGCTTTCAGTAACCTTCTGAGGTTATTGAGGGCCAAAAAGTGACAGCCAGGAGAAGAAGAGCCTTCTGTCTCTGGCATCCCAGGGCAGCCTAAAGCTGTCAGCATGGGGATGGGGTGTAGGTTAGGTGTCTGTTCATCATGGGCTTCACATGCTCAGAGCTCTGCCTGCAACTTCACACCAATGATGGAGACACCAGGTTGTAATATTTGGCAACCTTCAAAGCTTGGTTTGTAAGGCTTCCCTGGATTGATTCCCATTTGATTAAATCCCATTCTTTACATAAAGAGCTGATCGTGATTGACAGCCTTTCTCATAAAAATGCCTCCGATGCACATGGTGAGAGAGGATCATAAATTTGCTGTAAATGCTTTAAAAAGTGAGAAAGCTGAGTGTCAGCTGGTGCCCAGCCTTGCCAAAGTGCAAGGAGGAGAGCACTGAGTCTGAAGATTAGCAGTTAGGTTGTAGTAGTGAGGAGACTGGTTTGGGGGATAACCATCACAATACATTTTTGGGAGTGTGTGTGTTGCACAAGATTGAAAGAGAAAGTAATTAAGGAGAGAACTTACTGTTGGATATGATGGATCTGCCATTTTCCAAGGCAGGGTTAAATGTCTTTCTAAAATGTGCATTGTACTTCTGACAGAAGTGATTAGTTTAGTGCTGGAACTTCTGGTGCGGGTATCTTCAGGGAAGTGTACTTCTGTTCTTGGGGATAAATCCTTGAGGAAAGGTCTCAGAAGCTCTGTTGTGGTCATTGGCAGCATATATAGAAAGGAAGGAGAGATGAATACACAAAGACTGATCACAAATGCCAGTGAACCCTAGATTTCTTTTGCAGAAATTTTTAAGAATGTTGCTCACTCCACTGGGCCAGCTCTATGCTCTGCTTCTTTCAAATCACCTGCCTTCCTGAGGAGAGAATCACAAACCTCATAAACAATTGGTTATTTTTGCTGTGGAAGTGAAGGTGGTTGCACCACTCTTTAAACATGTAGTTGTCAGTCTCAGCATGAAGATTGTTTTGTTCATAACATTGGAACAGGAATTTTTTGCTTCTGGGAAAGAAAAGTGAAGATGACTACAAATGATTGTTTAAAAAGGAGCTCCTTTTTTTATACACTTAAGGGATGGTTTAAAGAAGTGAAACAGATTCTGCTTTTATTCTTGTTTTATGGAACTAGCAAAGAACTTTTCAGCATAGTTTGACCAGGAGGTTTTGATCTCATGTGAGATAACAACCAAACTTTTAAAATGGCTTTTGGTGCTGCTCTGAATGAGGGAAAGTTCTAATCCTGATCTCGGAATGGCTGGTTAAAAGTGATGTGTGTCCTGGAAGCGAGGAGTTAATGTGAATCCCTGCTTCCCCCGGGGTGTGCCTTAGTGGGAACCTTTGTTTGCACAGCCTGCTTTCCCCATGGTGCTCAGCCCCGGGCTCATGCCTGTCTGTGGGGCTGCCTCTTTCCAGACAGCTGAGATAAACCCTGAAGGTCAGAGATGTGCTCCCCCAAGGATCCCATCCCAGCAAGTCTGAGCACACATCAGTAAAGGCCACCGGAGGAAAACACCAATCCAATACAGCCATGTGGCTAGCGGGACCTGGCTAATTAAACACCTGCAAGCAGTGATTGCAGGACTAATTACTGCAGTCAGAGCAGCCACTCAGTGCAGTTGTTTTCAATCAGTGCCTCAGCCTTAGCAGATGTTTGTTTAGAAGAAAACAGCTCAAAACCCCACCTTCACCCACCTCTTTGCACTGATGAAACTTTCAGCTAGTTTTTTGTCTTGCTCTTCATCTCTTTCTCTCCAATGCCGAATCTCAGAAATGTTGTTTGACTTTGGATGCCAAAACCTACATATTGAGGATTAAATGAAAGCCATGGAGATCCTAAAATTGTACAAAATGTTTATATTGTTCTTGCTGAGCTCAAAACTGCTAGCTTAAACTGCTAAAAATTTAAAAATGGAGAAGAAAGAAGTACAAGTGCTATAACTTCTAGCCAGGTAGTAAAGGAAAAATATTTAGAAGCAAATGTTACATTTCTGTGTTACTATTCTGGAAATCATGTCTGTGTATTCAGTGCTTGTACAAGTGATCAGGCATTGTGCATCTTTAGTTCCCATCAGGCTGTATAACATTGGAAAAAGATGTTTTCTGTGTTTCTGGGAACACTGATCACTAGAGGGTTGCTCTGGAGAGGACTGGAAAGATTTCATTCTGTTTACTTCCATTTAGATGACCTGCCACATGGGTGCTCTCCAGAGCATTACCAGTACTGATTATCCAGTTTTCCCTGATCTTAAAGTAGTTAGAGACCTTCTCAGTTTTGAATGAGAAACAGCAGCACTATTTGAATTTGCTGTAGGAAGACCACTGTTAAATGAAGTAATGCTGAGAATAAAGCAGAAAAACCTGGGGACAATACTTGAGGGGAAGAAATAAAAAATAGGGCAAAGCAAAGAATAGATCCTTTGGGAAACTTGTGAAGTCATACTTCATTTGGATTTTCTTGAGAGAAATTTTCTACAGCCAGAAAGTGGAGAAAGCCTTTTATTTATTTGTTTGTTTGAATATCACCAAATCTAAACTCTAGTTCACCTATGGACACCCAAACAGGCTATTTTTCCCTGAGCATTTTCATACTTCTGAGAAATGACCAGTCTGCAGAAGTGCAGAATTTTGTGGTCAGACTTTAGCTCCAGTCCTACAAAGGGGCTCAAAGTGATCAGAATAATAATTGATTTCTAGCTGCAATGTCTTAATGTTTTTAATCACAGACCAATAATTATTTAATTCGTTCCACAGAGCTGCCTGAAATGTCTCCAAATGTTGCCTAATACAGAAAACAAGAGTGAAATTAAGCTCCCTATGTGGTATTTTTATACGACTATGAAAATTCTGTCATAAATGTGTCTAATTCTCCAAGATACAGAGCAGTGCTTGCAACAGTTTTTAGATTTAGAAATTTTTCTTTGCTATGGTGTAGAATATATGATCACATCAAAATGAAGGGGTTTCCTGTCTAGAAGATGATGTATATAGCAGTAGCATTTGCCAAGTTTCCCCTGAGGAAGCCCTGATGCCTTCAAAAGACTCCCTGGAGCTCAGTGTTCCTTGTGACAGTACAAGGGGATTTATTCCAGGTATGGATGATAAACTTGCAGAATAAGGCATCTGCTTTTAGTGTGGGAATACACATTTGTGGTGTGCCTCCACCTTGTACACTTCAGGACCATTTAAATATAGGAAAATTAAATCTTCACATATTCTCTACTGAAGTGCCAATAAATTTGCATTTTTTTGAAAATACATTTCTTCTCCTTTCTGACACTGCAGATTCACCAGCCCGTTCTCCATTTCTGCTGTCTGCAAGTCTGGATTTTTCCCAGTTACACAGCAGGTTTTTGAAACCAGCAAGGACATTATCTCCAAACAACTCCATTCTTCATTCTAACTCATTTCTTTCTTAGAACACTTTATATAGTGAAACCTCATGCTTTGCCAGGGTTTCCAGTGCCTCACAAGTGGCAGATTGGAGAAAAACCCAAACCTGGTGCTGGTAGAGGAGGCAGGAGAGCAGGAACGAGGTTGGCTGTGGGTTGTAGGTTGGCAGGGGGAGGAAAGGTATTGTTTCAGAATTTATCTTTTTGTTTCCTGCTGCCCTAATCAGTTTGCAACAAATTAAGTTAATTTTCACCAAGCTGAGTTTGGAACAGGAAGCAATCTCCCTGTTTTTATCTCACCCCACTAGCTTTTTATTTCTGTTCTTGCTGTTGACTCCCCTGTTAAATAAGCTGTGGACAGTAATGAGCCAGGAGGTGTGAACATCTCAGGGAGAGAATGAGCAGCTGGGTGGGAGTTTGGCTGATTGTTAAAGCTGGCCCATCACACTCGTTCACGTACAACTGATTTCCCCTTCAGTTCTGGAAAGCCTGGAGTTTCAATGCAGCTCATGGTCCAAAGGATATTACCCAAGGAAAGCTACAAGCCTACCACTGCTCTACTCTGTGACAATATTACAGCTGTTTTCAGCATAAGTTCCTGCCACAGTGATGCAAAGGCTGATTTTGCAGTTATGTTTCTAGGAAAAAGGGGGTTTTTGGTGTCTTCTGAGGTATTAGGACTCCCAGATCCCTTAATGGCAATGAAAATGTGGGTTCAGGTGATACAGTGCCTTGATGGAGAAGTATTTATGAAGATGTGGATGGGGCCTGTGTCCTCTCCCTGTGGTCCAGGTCTTACAAAGAAGATGAAGTCCCAATGTGGCCCCAGGTGATGAGGTGGTTGCAATGTTTGATTGGTGCAACTTTGGGGGTGGGCCAAGGGAAGAGGAGGATCTTCAAGCGGATTTCCAGCGTACATCCAAATGATTCTTCTGAAAGATGTAAGATTTCTTAATTTATAGCCTATTCTAAAACCCATGTGTGTGTATAGACAGACACTCTGTTTATGCACGTGGGTACATATTTAAGAGCAAGAGCTAACAGCCTCTGTGTCACACAATGTAACAAAAACTGAATCTACACAGCCCTTGGAAAGTGAGGAGGCATCTCAGGGGGAATTAATGGTCTTGGAAGCAGAAATTTTTTGTCACTGGTGCTTCATGGCAGCCCAGACCATATTGTCACAATCTTCCTGACAGGACAAAAAAACCCACGGGTGACTTTGGTAAATGTTAAACCTGCTTCTAGAGCAGTATCTTTGTATTGCCATCCTCACAAATTAATCTGGGTAGATTTAGTAGCACAATGCTTCTTTATGGCCATTACTAAGAAAAAGAAAGATAATTTTATGGAGTCAAAATTAAATTTAAGCTGTTCATTATTAGTGAAAAACGTATGATTTGATACATTGGGGAGATTGTATTCTGCTTGCAATTAAGTGAATTTTAAATCCGGAGTTTATAAATTGTGCAGATATGCCATTATTTCACATCAATTATTCTAGTTATCTCTTTTTCGTGGCTTTGCCTGTTTCAGTTGCCAAATTTGAACAGTGACATGCAGAAATATTTTTCTCCAAAGGCACAACCAACCTTGATCAATTGTTGAGACTTTTGTCCCCCAAATGGCACTAACAGTCTTTCCTCAGGATTTATCACTGCAGAACACCAAATAAAATTAGTTAATAAACTATCAGGTATTGCATAATTTATATTTTCCTATATTATATTTCTTGTTTAATACTAATCTGTTCTCGTTCTTGTCTTTTCTAATTCATGTGTCCTTCCCTGCAGTCACACCTCAGAGAAATACAAAAAAGTTCAGTCATTTAGGGTTTAGCAAAATTAGCCTAAGTCCTAAAGGGTAATTTCCAGACATTTCCAAGCCTCCTTTGAGACCCAAATGTTGAGTGTTTTTGTGGGCTATAGAATTTCCATCATATCTGTCAATCTCTATGTCTGCAAGACAGAAGCGGGTACCTAAAAGTTCTTCTGGAAAGAGTGGTCATTGACACTCTTGCCCAAACAATTGGGTAAAAGAGGGTCAGTGGCATTCTGTCCTCATGTATGTGGAGCTGGTTGGTGGTTGTGAAACTCAGCTAAGGGAAATGAGAGGCCTGGCATGAGCCAGCCAGTCATTTCCTTCCCCGCATCTTGCTCTAATGATGCTGCAGTGGGAATGGCTCTTCCCATCTCTGCAAAAACACTGCTGGTCCAACAGTGTGGCTTCTGACAAAATGTGGCTAAAAATCTTTCTCTCCCTAAACATCTGCAAACCCCCAGCACCTTTAGGGGTGTAGGTGTGTGGGCTTGAGTCCTCTCTGATGCCAGGAGTGCAGAAGTCCTGCCTGCAGATGCTCAGGCAGAGATATTGCTGTACAGAGAGTGGGGGCTGGTGCTGCTCCCGGGCAATGGCTGAAAAGGCTCCTGCTCTGCTTTAGAAATAACCTGTTGTAATCTGGAACACCTGTGAATCCCAAACTGATACAGGTATTTAAGCTGTGAAAAAGACAGGGCCTGAAGACAGAGTTTCCTTGCTGTGGAGCTTATATGCGACACACAAATGCTCTGATGGCTGTTCCAAAGGTAATTCTGTTCTGGTTTTCTGTAATTCAGAGCTACAGATCCCTCTGCAGGTGCCTGAGAGAAGGTTGCACAGCACAGAATCACTGAATAGTTGAGGTTGCAAGGGAGATGACCTCTGGAGGTTTTCTGGTCCCACTTATGCAGGTCCAAATGCAGAGAGTTGCCCCAGGCCACGTTCAGATGGCTTTTGAATATCTCCAGGAAGGGGACTGCCACAACCTTCCTCACTTGCAACTCTTCTGGAAGGAGCCCCTTCTTTCCATTAACAGTGGTGGAGTTGCCATTTCTGCAAAAATGGCAATATCTGCCAAGAGCTAATCATCTGTGAGAAAGAATATATTTCCCACCTGAGGCTGAGACCTAACAAAGCACCCACAGGGTAAATTTGGTGAATGGAGCAATGGGTGAGAGAGGTCCTTCTTGGCTGCCTGCATTAAGGTTCCCAATCCAGAAAGGTGTTTGACACACCTGATTCCCACTGACATGCACTTTGCATGAGCATGGAGTTGTGCTGTCACCTTTGGGACCTAGGTCCCAGATTGGTTGCATTGGTTTTGTGTCAAACTGTGTGTTTGGGTAAAATCTGGTAAAAAATAAATCAGGATCAAAAGAGCTAGTTACTCACTTTTCCTACTGAAGTGTGGTAATGATTAACAGCTACAGACTGTTTTACACCCTTTTAGAAGGTGCTTCTGCTCTCTTTGCCTTGATTCTCTCTGAAGGACGTGCTTGAATTTTAAACTGTGAAAGGCCAGAGAGCAGATGCTGTCAGCTCTGAAGGCTGTTGTTATTGCATGTGACTGTACTTTGAAAAACTTTTGCTTGCTATTAGCCTCAAACCACTGGGTTTTGTTTTTTTTTTTTTTTTTTTTTTCCTGACATTTTCTATAAATCTATTTGTACATTTTTTCCTTGTATTTTAGGTTTGCATGGCAGCTGGTTTGATGTATGTTTCACAGTTTCCCTCCCTCCCAGCAAGGGCCTAGTGACAGTTTCTGTCTAGGATTTAGCTGGTTGGAAATGCTATTACCATATAAGATACTGACAGCTATCAAAAATCCCCTGTAGAGCTAAATCTGTGTGGAGGCTCTTGGTCCACGACAACACTGCTGGGAGTGCTGTGGACAAACAGGTGTAGATTACAAGCTGTGGTGATAAATGGCTATAAATCATATCAAGAAAATTGATCCCTTCAGATACAGACTCTGATATCCAGATGTGTTCATGATTTACTGCTTTCTCAGACTCTGGGAGAAAGAGGTGCTCCAAAAGGATCAAGGTTTCTTGATTTTTTCCCACAAGTATGCTATATGTTAGCTTTGAAAATACTGTCCTCTTCCACTGTTAAAGCAAGTTATATTTCTTGTCTACTTTAGCAAAAATGAGCTAAATTGTTTGGCTTAAGTGATGGTGGCACTTAATACTCTTCAGCAAATGAGAATAAATCTAATGCTGATAGCTGACTGCTTGATGACTCGAGAGAAATCTTGTTTATTGGACCGTAACACAAAACTTGGAAAAAAAAAAAATAAAGTTGTGGTTTATCTTAACCCACTCTCAGTGATTCATCAGGAGAGTTGGGATTTAGTGACTTTCATGTCAGAAATCAAATAAGAGGCAAACCCTCCCTTACCGAGTGGCTGGCAACTTCATGCCCTGTTTTACAAAACTGTTTTAAATTCAAGTTTATCTCCTCTAAAGCATGTTAAGCCTGAATCATTAATTTTTACAACTCACTCATCAACTCTTGCTTTGTTCTATTTTCAAATGGAAAAAATAGCTCAAGCTTTGATAATTGTTCTCTGATTATTTTTATTTTCTGAAATTAAAAAGTGTATTTTTTTACTCCAGATTTTTGTTTGAATTATCTGCTACACGTACCTTGCTGACCCTTCAGGGCTTTAAGATCTCCATGTGGAGATCTTAAAGCCCTGAAATATGATAAAAATATAATCTTGAACTTCATTTGCATATTCTGTATCTGTTGCTTTCACATAAGTATCAAAACAATACTTATTCCCACCAGGCCTCCCAAATTATACTTACATGGGACATACTTACAAGGTGCCTACAGTGTCTGTTTCTTAGACCTTTCCTTCCTTGGAGAGACCTTCCTCCCATTTAGCACACCTCCAGAGTTGTTCCCTGAGCACTGAGAAAGACCATTGAGGGAACCAGTTTTGTGGATAATCTGGTTTAGATGTCCCACTGTGACTGTCCTTCATTTGTTGTAACTGAGTCCCTCCTGTGAGATGGTCAACGTGGACAGAGCCAGATGCTTGAAATAGCTGTGATTCAAATGACAGTTTTCCTCCAAATTCTGCTATTTGTCTTCTGTCTGTACATTTAGGTTTTTAAAAAAATTGTCTGCTAACCAGAAGGGATCCCTGGTATTCAGGCAGAATCACAAGACATCTCTAGGGCTGGAAGACTGTAATCTCTAGTTAATGAGTTGAGGACCAATTGATAGTTTTCTGATGATAAATGCAACTCAGATAAGGATTTTTTTGTCTCCTGCTGTTAATCTCACATTTGGTAACTTGTGCTGAATGCCCCATTTATATCAAACCAGGTAAGCCAGAGAAGGTAGGCTGTCAAAGTGTAAGGAAAAATTATTACATTGCATGTGGTTCCAAGAGAGATGTCCTCAAGAGAAGCTGCACCAAAAGGAAAAGAGGATTTGTGCTGTGGTGTAGTCTGAGAAGTTTCACAAAAGTGATTTATTTCAATACTAATCTGTAGGGATGTAGGTGATATCGATTACCATCACCATGGATGGGGCATAGAGCAGCAGAGATTGAATAGGAATTGGTGAGGAGATAGGCAGGTGGTAGATGGAGCTCTCTCCTCCACTTCCCTGGGCAGGGGCTCCTGTTTGTTCCAGACACACATTATGAGGCAAATGATGTAACAAACTGATGGGTCTGGGAGCTGGGGCCTCCTGAGCAATGTTGGGATTGATTTCAGGGTGCAGTTTGCTGACAAGTCACGTTCATCCAAGTCCATGCCATCTCTGAACCAGGCCCTGCTGCCCTTTGTCTGCCTGCCTTTGTGTGCTCCTTTCCCTCTACCAGCACTGACTAACAGGCAGCTGTGCAGTCACCTGCATCTGTTTTCACTCAGCAACCTTTCTTTTCAGGGTTAATTTTCAATTGTGCATCAGCTGGTGAGTCTGGGCAGCCAGATGTTTGTGTGAGCCCAGCCTCTGGCACAGGGCATGAACAAGTGGCTGGGGACAGCTCTGCCTCTCCTGATGAGAATGTGGGTTTAGATCATCTTAATCCAGCTGTGAAAGTGCACCAGGAGATGTGCTGGACCGAGGAGCTTGGCAGGTAATGGACATGTTTGTTTGGATCTGCTCTGTTAACTTCAGCAGCCCTGCTCATCGTGAGAGCTCTTGTGTTGTGTGGGAGAGGCAACAAATACTACCACTCGAAACAGCCCTCACATACTAAGGCTATAAGCAGTATTTACACCCCTCTGAACACTCCTCCTCTACTGCTGGAAAGCTTTTTTTCTCTCAATGAGCTTTGCTATGCAGTGCTTTTTAACTATTTTTACTGTTGTCAGGGGGGAAATCCAAGACTTGGGCCACTCTAATAACAAGTTTGAGTTATAATTATTATGAGTGAATTTAAGCAAATGATGATTGAGCTTTGATTAGTCTCCTTGTGTGATATTTTAATAAGCTCTTGTACTTAGCATTTTAGCTTTTTTCTTAACTTGTTAACTTCAAGAGAAAAAGTTGTATCTGTAAGTATTGGAATGTTTCCACTGTTGTTTGCCGTGCTTCTCTGCCAAAGCTCACTGAAGGTGATGATGTTAAAGTTGAAACTTATTTTTTTGCTTCTCTGTCTTGAAGTCCAATTGCTATTTGCTGGGAAATGTCTCATCATCAGACCTTTGCAACAGAAGTATTTTCTTAACATCTTTTTCCTGTCTCTCTGTGTGTGCACCCATGGCCAAATGGAGTAGTTTGCATGGCTGTGCACTCTTCACTAAAAAACAAGTGATGATGGATTTGAAGTGTTTTGCAAAGTGTGCTGCATGCATTATTAACCTTGCTTTAGTGATAGTTGCTTAGAGCTAGGAGCAGCCATGAGTGTGTTAGGGAGTAGGGATGTTTGACTCCAGTGTACTGAGTTGTGTATGCTGAACACCCCAGGAAATGGGTAAAGGAAAAATGACTGTGACTCTGGCTTTGCTGGGACTTTACCCTAAGAGAAAGAGCAAACCCACATTTAAATTTGATTTTCCCACATGTTCTTATGTTCCCTTCATTTCAACACGTGGCTGTGTCTGCAGCAAACCCAGGACTGCAGTTTGAGGTTCTGCAGGGGAGATGGTGTGTGGAAGGGCTGATGGGCCACATCAGTATCTGCCTTGTTTAACAAGGGATGGCCAGGAGGCTTTCCCGTGGTAGTGTACACACCCAACAGATCTATATGAAACTAGGTGACCAGTCACAAGGCTAAAATATTTGCACTTAGATCATTCTTGAATGCCTGACTTTCAGGCATAAATCCAGAAATTCCTTTCAGTAAAAAGATTTTTCTCCCATTAAGTGTTATAAATGTCTTCGTCTCTTCTACCTGCTTAAAAAAAAAAAAAAGGAAAAAGAAAAAAAAGAAAATGAAATGAAGATTTGTTTAAAATGAAACAATTCATGAATTTGAAGAAGCTGAAAACTGCACATCTTAGTTTGCTGTTTTTCTAAGTTTTTAGGATCCTTCAACTGAGTTTAGTATTTTGAATTTAAAAACTAACTGAAATTGAAGAGTAGCAGAAAAAATGCTCAGGTTCAAAATGCTGTGTATGCCATGATTTGAACAATGCAGTGGTAATGCTTGTCATTATAACTTTTTATACTGCGAAAATGAGCAGGCTTGAATTGGTCCGTGAAGACAGCAAATGAACCAAAAGGAGTTCTTCCTTACACAGCATCTGGCCAACAGTGAAAATCACTGCTAAAGAAGGCTTTATTTGCAAAGGCTTATCTATGCCAAAACACAGAAAAACTAAAAGAAGAAAAATCCTTTGCCTGCAAAGCAGTAGATCATATTTTTGTCTGAGGATGCGCCCAAACTTCAGGCTGTTTGAAGCAGGGAAGTTGCACTGGGGGAGGTGTCCTGACATACTTGCCCAGTGCTTGTTCTGTGTCAGAGGCATCTGCTGCTTGTTGCTGTGGCAGTCTGGATGTGAAGCATACAGCTCCTCTGTTATATTCAGAGGGGCTGTTCTTATTAAATATAGGTGTTCCAAGAAGAGGTTACAAACCTAGCCAACTTTGTTCATACGCTGCAGGCTTTAAGAAGCGACAACTCCCAAAATAGGTCCTCCCTCAGAAGCTGTTTGATAGAAGAAGCAAGCAATTTTTCTGTGGGTGCTCCTAATGCTGCTGTGACTGGTAGAATTTGTTACTGGCTGTCCTTGTCCTGCAAAATTTTTTGCAGGTGAAGCTTTGTCAGAAAAATTTCTATCAGCTGAGGACCAGCCAGTTTATAGGATGTGATGTTACTGCCCTGCAGCATTGCTAGTTTTGGTTTCCTTTTTTAAGGTAAAGAATGAGATGCAAGTGTGGAAGTAGTTTGTGGGTAGGAGATGAAGCATTGAAAAAAACAAGAAGATGAAGAAAGTCTTTGCACTGAAGAGACAAGACTGTAATGAGGGCAGGATGGGACTGAGAGTTGCTGGCTTTTTAGATCAACAGGAGAGTTTGTTCCAGAACTCAGACTAACAACAGCAACAAAACTGTCAAATTTGAAGCTGTGTTTGCTTTATAAAGTGGCAGAAAACAGCTGAGAGGCAAGAGAACTGCATTCATAGAGGAAGGCTCATTATGGAAAGGAAATAAAAGATTAAGTAAGCCACTGCTGATTCTCATTGCTTTGGATGATTCAAAATCCAAGATCTCCAGAGTTTATATGTGTTAATCTTGCCCTCCCCTTTCCTTCATGCCTCTTGAGATCAGTATTGAACGTACTAGGCAAAGATTTTCTTTAGACTCCTCCTGAGACTGAAATGTGTTGACAAGCTGTATGTGTCAAGGATGCTTACATATGCTGTTGCCTAATAACACCACCAGCTCAGAAACACCACAAAGCTTCTTTGTTAGGCTTGCAGCTGACATAGAAGACTTGACTGACACTGCTCACTGCAAAATTGTTGGCATCGCTCCTCCAGAGTGACTAGCTTCCCGTGCTACAGGCAAACTTGAACCACAGCACATATTTCCAAAACAATTTATAGACAGATTTGGGTGTTTATTCTTGTATTTAAGAAATTGAGCATGTTTTCCTTTTCTTTTGCATATTTTCTTTTCTCTTTATGTTTTACTTTTTAAAGAGAGGATGGTATTTTCATAAAGGACATGTTTGCTCTGCAAAGTTGGTTCTGGTTTTTTTTTTTTTTTTTTTTTCAATTTAGAACTACTGTGCACCAAGGAACCAGAAGTCCAGCCAGATTCACTGTCACCAAAGCAGACTGGAAGAGAAGAAGGATACAGACTCCAAGAGATTAATCCACTGCTTTTACTATTTCAGTCTGCACACTGGCTTGTGCTTGCCTATTACATCAGTGGAAGTAAGGGAGAGCAACTTTCCCTTGACTTTTTTGGAAGTCAAGACTGATTGGTGCAATTTGTAATTAAATGCATTATCCCTTAATTGCAAACAGCATGGAAAAGGCTTGAATTAATGGGGAAGGGGTTCTTTAAATGTCTTTTGACCTTTAAATTGCACTGTGGGCACAAGGGCCCTCCACAGTGCAAAGTTTTGCAGAGCTGGGGCCTTCCTTTTACACCCCCTGCAGAATTTTTTCTCTTCAGTTCTGTGAGATATGTGAAACCTGATCCTATGAACAAACAGATCCATCATTTTTGTGGATGCCTGCCCCTGGTAACGGCTGTTGGAAGCAGTGATGGAATATCCCTGGTTCAATTGGAAGCAGTGATGGAATATCCCTGCTTCAAAGCGCTTGGGGTATTGGTGGTGCTGGCAGGGCAGCACTCCCTTGGCCTTTCTAAGGCATTAGGCCAGGTGCTGGTTTTGGGGCACTGCCAAAACCCTTTTGACAAAATCACAGGATCATTTAGGTTGGAAAAGACCTCTGAGATAATCACATCCAATCTTTGACTGATCACCTCCTCGTCAACTGGACCACGACACGAAGTGCCACACACAGCCAATTCTTGAACACTTTTCAAATTACCCCATTTTTAATTGTTCAATGTTTCAGATGAGGCTGCTCTGAGATGAGCTGTCACCAAGGTATTGCCTCCTTGATTCCATATGCTCTGGTTCAGAAAAATCCTAGTATGGCTGTGGCTTGAGATTAAGAAGGACTTCATGCGTGTGTCTCATCATCACAATGGGATTGACATAAAGAAAAGCAATCTTTAAATGAGCAAAAATAAATTTATTTTGTCAAATTATTAATCAAATTATAGGAGCATTGTGTAACATCAAGATACATATTTGACCTTGAGGAAAACAAACATTAAATGATGTCTGACTGCAGCTGTGTTTTGATGTCCCTTTTTCATTTACTTTACTCTGCTTTTCAATAATTTAAAAGACAAAACCAGAAAGACTTTGAATAAATGCACTCGGTAAATCTGCCCTGTTTCCTCCTCAGACATCTTGGCATCACCAGCAAACTGAGTTTTATAGGGGCAGTAGCAGGATTTTCAAGCAGAGTGGAGAGAAGGGAGGAAGGGCTCAGCCTCACTGCCTGCTTTGTCTGCCCCTGCACAGGTACTGAAGCTCACCCATGGGATGGGAGGCACTGGCTCAGCCCCTCCCAGGCTCCAGGGAAACCTTGTCTTCTCTAGCATCCTACTGAGTCTGACTTTGTCTTTTTAACATCATCAATACAAAAGTGGTGATGAAAATTTCAGGCCAGATTCAATCCAGATTAAATGATGAACATGGGAAAAAACCTGAATAAACTCACTGTAAAAAGTCTTTTCCAAATATATATCTTGACTTCAGGATCCTGTCTGTTTTACCTGAAATGATATTAACCATTATTATTCCAAAATAGCTTTTCTTCCCTCAAGGTTATCAAAACATGAGGGTTTGCATGTGATGGTTTGTGTAGAGAGGATGGTTAATTAAAGCAATCTAACCCTTCTACCACTGATTACATACCTGGGGGTTTTATATTTCTGTGAGATTTTTGACAGGATTAAATCTTTTAAAACCTGTATGTACCCTAGTTGCATGATGCTAAATTTCACCTCATTGTCATCTGATTATCAGTAAGAGAGAGGGAGGAACTAGCATATCAATAGTACTGCAAAATTTCTTTAATATTTTGGGTTTGAAAAAGAAATGATCAGTTAAATTACTTCTCTAGAAACAGTAAATGTAGCTCTCAAATTGCTTTCCCTGTATCCTAAATTGTGTTCAAAGCCTAGTTTTACAAAATCAAGGGGAAAAACTTGGTTGTTTTATGAATGCAGCATTAACAAAAAGGATGGGAAACATGTTAGGCAGATGAGGAGTAGCTGTTGCACTTCCTTCCCTATAAAGGAAAGGAAGCTATTTCTCTCTATTTATTTTATCATATAATCAGCCTTTATGCTTTCTGGTGAACTGCAACGAGTTTGAGACGTCAGTAGGAGTTTATTACATTTATAGCAGTCAGTGCCTTTTCCCCCATTTGCTTGTTTGAAAATGGCTTCTTTGTAGAACATCTCAACTGCCTGAATTTCTTTAAATAAATGTAATATAGGCAATTCAAAGACATAGCTGATAATGGATGTGAGATAATACCTTGGATACTGCAGCATAAATTGTGAGATGACTATATTCTGTCATGATGAATATTAGATAATGATACCTTGTCCCTATAAGAATAACTTATTTTATTATTCAGAATGATCTTATGAGCTCTGCGGATTCATGGGAAATAACTGAGTAGAAACCATAAACTATTCAGATTTTGCTGAATATTCTAATCACACTTCTAATCATTCTTAATTATGAAGTCAAGGGGCTGCCAAGAAAGAGACAGAGGTAGCAAGTAACAGCTTCCCATTAACTCTGTACTGTTGGAGGGCTGGAACTGTGAGTGCCCTTGTGTTGTAAGCTGGTTTGGATGTTTTATGTTCCCAGTGTTCTCCTTAGCACAGCTCTCCCAGATCTCCCACATTGTCTCTGCTCAGCTGTAGGCTTATCACTTAAGAAGGTTTTCCTTATGGATTTGCTGCTTAGGGTGAGTCAACAGAGTTGCTGGCCTCAGCGAGGCAGCAGGACTCAGGTCTCCCCACAGGATGGGTTAAAAATGCTCTGTCAGAACCAGCTCTGGCTGCAAGCTGTGCTATTTCCTGGTGGCTATGGCACTCTGCTCTCTCCTCTAGAGGGGAGTAACCAACTGTACTTTATTTTCATGGAGTACCTTGGCCATGGGGCTCTCATGTGTGTCTGGAATGATAATTTGACAAGAGGTCAAATTATCTCTCCAAATGCTGTTGGGAGAGTAGGAGCACTGGTCAGGGTCTTGAGAAGTGTTTATAGATCTGTGAGACAGATCCTTTAAATCTGAAATGTTCTAACTCTAGATTGAAAGGTGAACATTTTTCATAGGAGGAAAGGACCCTACCATTTAGGTTGCTAGTTTTGACCCAGATTACAGAATGATCACACAGATAAACCCCAATGCTACTGATCATTTTTGCAAGGGTCTCTGGAGAAACATATTCCTTAAAGGTGCTGCTTTTCTAAGCATGAGTTGTGTTGTCTGAGGAGACAGTGACACACTAAAGTCATCCCACCCTATGTTTTGTCCTTGGTGGCTCAGAGGGTTAGCACAGAAGATGGTATGCTGGGAAGGACAAGAGAATATGTGCAAAAGGAGAGAGCAGTACAAGACTGCAAGTTTACAAGTTCCAGATTATCACATCTTTGTGTTTTATAGTGAGATGTGCTCAGAGGCAACATGATGTACACTATTGAAGGGGTGGGTTTGTACCTTTGTCAAAAACAAGAGCCTCCAGCAATGTTAACGCAGGTTACGCAGACGCATGGTGAAATCTCCTACGCTCCAACAGAGCTGTTTGTGCTCCACGAGCCACAAAACAATCAGGAGGGCTCCAGCAGCTTCTACAGCAGAGCAGGGTAAGAGGTTTGCTGAATAGTAAACAAATACATTATGAGAGACAGTAAGTGGTGCAGAATTCTCAGGGGTACAGAGTAAATGATGAGAGGCGTTTGTAGGACGAAAGCGTTCAAGGTGTGGAGTTTAAGGCTCTGGCTGCAGATTCAATGATGCAAGCCACAAGCAATGACCACAAATTCCATTCTGAATATACCTTCCACACACTCATGGATATGGAGAGATACATATTTGTGTATCCCAAAGGAGTCCCACAGGACTCCTTCCACTGTTGATGTCAACTTTTGCTATTAGCTTTCAGCCTCTTTGCTGAAATTTCAGGGAACTGGCCTTGGAAGTTTACATCAACTCCAGAGAGTTTTTGTTCTTAAAGTCCATATGGTGAGAGAAAACCTCTCCAAAATATTTTAGAGCCAGGGCTTAAACCTATTCCAGCTGTGCAGACCGGACAGATTCTGTTCCAGGAATAGTTTCTGATTAAAAGCCTATCTGGTCTGCACAGTACTAAATTAGCTTGTTTGGTACATTTGGAATTTGGAATATACAATAATGCCAAATTTTACAACACAGAAATTTTTAAAGGTGGGAGAAGCGCAATAAAATTTCACCTCCTCAATAAAGCCTGAGCTCATGCTAGCTCTCTTTTGGCAGACTAAGCAACACATTCTCAAGGAAAAATGTCAAAACCAGTATTTTAAGCTTAGGCAAAAAAATTAAAGCAAGAGTAAATGTTATGGAGTACAAGAGTAAACATTGTACTTTTTTATGAGCTCACAAAAACATGAAACTCCCCGTGTGGAGATAATTTTTTGGTGATAGCTCTAGAGGGAAATTTCTTGTTGGTCTTTTCTTGCTGGATTTTCAAACAAATAGAAGTCCATGCAATCCTGCTTGGCTGAAGAGAGCATGAGAAAAATACCTTGGAGAAATGGAGAGGAGATGGAGAAAATGAAAGAAATCTTGGCCATATTTCCTTCATGTTCAGATCACTTAGAATTAATTTCCATTAAGCACTCTTAGAATCCCATTAAGCACTCTCAAAAAGACTTCTGGCAAGAGTGTATTTTTAAATACTGAAGTTTATAGGACTTGCTGTGTGGTTATGTATACACAGCACTGTAGTTACGTGCATGTGTATGTACCTGTGTGAGGGTGCAGGTGTATCTCTGGCTTTGAAATATCTGCCTGTGACAAAGCTAAATTTTTATTCCCAGAGCTTTCTAAAAAGCTGTTCCTAAAAATCCTTGATTAAACAGAGGAATCTGTAGGGCAAGATGACTTGGTAGGAGATTAATAAAGGTCTGCTGAGCTCTAGAAAATGTTGAATGCTTTTGAAAGAAAAGGCAATGATGTATATAGGTACACATAGTGAACACAAGACTCATGGAAAAATTGAGGAAATTAATTGTTGTTGCAGTACCAGAGGAATAATATTTATGTTCTTCCATTTAATTAATCTCTGGCTTTCCAGTGACTCGGGGTCTGTGAAAAGATACAAGTGTGACCAAGGTCTGGGTCTGAAGAGCTGGCTGAATAACCTCCCACACTGTGATGGGGACAGGCCATATCACACTGGTTTGTACCAAGTCATGATCCCTGTGGTTCAGCTGTCTAAGGTGATTTCCATGGAGAAATCATGTTTTCATAGACCAGGGCATCTCAAACCTTGTGGTGGTCTCCCTCAACTGCAAGAGAGACTATCAGCCATAGCAAAGAGCTGGTTGATAGCTGGAGATTGATGAGAAAGTACAGCTCCCTGGTGCTAGTGGCCATCCACCACACAGCTACAGTAGCTTCAGAACACCTCATGTGGTATTTTTATAGGAGCAAACAAATATAGTCAGAGTCACCAGATCATGGGCAAAGTGGAGAAATGCTGGCTGCCTAATGGAGATCCAGGACACTAAATGTCAAATATTACATGTAAGGAAGAAAAATCCACAGTGCACCTAGACAATTATGGGCTCTAATTACTAGGAATTGTACTAAAGAGCTTTCTTAAAACACCAACTCTGTGCTTTCCAGTAGTCAGAAAGGCCAATCAGCTGATAGAAATAAATTAGGAAGGGAGATGAGAACTGAAGAGGAAACACTTCTTTTGTCACCGTGTAAGCACACACTGCCCTCATATCTTGAACATTACATTATCTCAAAAGAGAGTTAGATGAGCTAGGGGACAAGAAAAAGCACCAAAAAAAAAAAGTGAAACAGGAATGACCTAGCACATAGAATAGCTTCTTCTTGAGTGCGAACAAACTGGATTAGGACTTCAGCTTGTAAAGAGACTAAGGCAGAAATGAGAAAAATCTGTGGAATAACAAAAGGGTGGAGAGGCAAGTGATTGCCTGCTGCTTCTCAAAGAGCATGGAACTTTGTAGGAAAGTCCTGTGGTACTGACTGCAGAAAGTGGGAAACACATGTCCAGGAAGAACCAGGACACGTACAGAGTATTCTCACATTCTTTTGCTGTCTGTTGACTGCTAAAGAGAAGATACAGGGATAAACAGGCCTCTTGTCTGACATGGTGTAGCTTTGTGCCAAACCTAGCCATGAATCCAACTAGTGCCGTGTTCAATGTGAAAAGTCAGAATTCAGACACAGGGATATATAAAAAAAATTAGGAATTATAGTTCCCATGGCAAAATGGATAGCCTCATATCACACATGATTCATTTTAGGTTATTTGGGGTTCAAAGATACCCTGTAGTGTGAATTTCATTATATCCATGGGATAAGTTTCACGTCAGCTTTATCTGGGGGATAAGCGTCACATCAACTTTACAGTCAATTTTCTCAGGATATCTGGGCCCACCTAACGGTTAAGGACTTTGTTTTAGCAGTGTGCTGATGATCCCACAGGGTTGGACCTTGAGTTTGATTCTTCTTCCCAAGCCATCACTTACAGCAAGCCAGGCTTTGCTGTTGGTGTGTTTGGTGATTTGGTCAGGGGAGTCTCTGCACTGATAGCCTGTGTGAATAAGTCCAGGAGAGCTGGTTGAGTTTTCAAGGATCAGCACCAAGTTTAAGAGTGGTCCACCCTGGCAAGCAGGAAATAAAGAAAAAATGGTGAGAAATCTGCACAAGTAGCTGGTAGAAAATATGTTGGGAGTCCTGCAAAGGCCACAAAGATGCTGAAAGGATTGGTAAATTTGACATGGAAGAGACTGGGAAGGCTGGAACTGTCAAGCCCGAAGAACAAAAGACTCAGAGCAGGAGAATCTCATCAATGTGTATAAATACATAAAGAGAGGGTGAAAAAGACAAAGCCAGACTCTTCTCATACTTATTTTGTGACAGGACAAAAACAATGGGCATAATTTGAAATACAGGAAATCCACTGAGCTTCCACCCAAACACAAAACCCCCTTTTTTACTGTAAATATGGTCAATGCTGGAACAAGCCTCCCAGCAAGGCTGATGAGATTGTCAGAGAGATTCAAAACCTGACCCACAGTTCTGTGTATCCTGCTGGAGCTGCTGATGCTTTTAGAAGGAGATTGGCTTAGATCAATCCTTTCTGCCTTAGAGATGTTGGTTAAAACGTCAGTGCTGGAGCAATTGCACCTGTGTGAGCACCTGGGTGCAGTGCAGTCATGTTGCAGCTCTCTGGCAGCAAATCTAATGCAAAGATTTGGGGGAAAAGCTTTTTCAAAGGGCATTACAGGCAGATGTGTCTCCACACATGTAAAAACGTAGTGGATGGATATTTCATGTATAATTTGCCTAAGTTCCTGGAGTTCTGTATCTTTACCTGTAGTGATTTCTCTGTGCAATAGAGGTGTGCCTGCACAGCTGCGCTGTCATCCACTTTCATATGTCTTTGTGTGTTGTAGTGGAACGTGTAAATGAAGGTGCCTGACATCCTGCTCCTGCTATTCCCCGGAAGCCTATGCCTAATCATAACTTTGAACTTCTAGTCCTAATATAATACAGCATTGTCACCTGTATTTTGATGTATTGTGATGTAAAACCTTTGTTAGAGAGAAGGTGCCAAAGCAGTTTTACAGAAAATGGCTCCGTTCAATCTCCTGAAAAGGTCTTGATTAAAGCTGGCTAATGGCAGATAAATAAAATTTTTCCCTTTGTGTGATAAACTTCTGTTTATGGAGTCAATACATCAGAGTGGATTTTGCACAGGCTTTTTGTCCAGAGATTTTGTAAGTCAATTTTCAATGATAATGACAAATAGAGGCTCCAGGGAATGCTTCAGCTGGTGGGTAGAAAAGGAAGAATGCTCTGACACCAGGTCAGCAGATTTCTTTGTGGGTGTTTGTAGCAAAAGAAGAAAGAGTGTTGCTCAGACTGCTAGTTTATCTTGACATAAGATTAATGCTCCACAATTTTCTAATTCATATTTCTGTGGTTTAGAGATAAGAAAATTAATTTTTGAGAGTTCAGTGATGGAATGAAGATCAAATTTACCATACTCTATGAACGAAAGTTCAGTTTGGCCTTGTCAAAATATTTCATCAGTGTACAGTCAAGGAATGGAAAACTCAAAGGTTTCAGACCTTTACAATCAAACAAGGACAAAAGTTTGACTCTGCCTTACCCAGCGCTTTCTTCTGAAACAAAAACTGCTGTGATGTGGAGCTGGAAGTGGTGGGGGATATTTGTGAGCCTGGGGGGAAGGATATGGGTGGTATGAATGCTTTGAAATGCAACAGTTGAGAAAGGCAGAGATAGGTAAGTGTTCTATGGGCACTGATGTATTTGTTGTTTGCTGTGTTTTTCCTTTGATCTATGTTCTTTGGAAAAGCAGCTGAAACCAAGCTGTGTATCAGAGGCGTGATACCCTCTTGTCATAGAGAATCAGATTCCTAGCCTGAAGTCCTGTCCCTGTTAAGGGATGTTCTGTCTCACAGGAATGCATGCAAACAGGAAGCATTGTCGGGACAGAAACTGCCTCTGTCTTTAATCCAGCAGAAGAAGTGTTTCTCTCAAGAAGTTTCAGGAGAAAAAGGTGTAGAAGAAAAAAAGAATAGAGAAAACTTCATTTCCCTCTAAAGCATTAGAACTGTGCAATGGGTTGGACATATAATGTGTGCTTACAAAATAAACAAAAAAAAAATTCCAAACCCTAAACTTTTCTCTTGATTGCATGTGTATTTTGGTGATAAGGATGCTTTAGCACAACTGGGAGAAAATACTGCTGGAAGAAGCTGTGGGATTTTACTTGAATGGACACAGATCCCTCATAGGTACATTCAGAAATGTAAATCCTACCTGGTTTCTTCTGAAATTACATCTGGACTATGGTCTTCAGGGAGAACCTCTTGGGACTGTTTAGGCTTCACTGAAGCTTTACTGTGATTTTTATTGTACACTAAAATGATGTGGCCAAAAGATCAGGCAAGAATAATCTGAAAAATGCTCACAAGCTGATGTGGAATCAAATTATATATGCTGAAGCTGAGAACAAATCTGTTGGCTGAAATGTGCTGATTTGCATAAAACCTTGTAATTTCTAAGAAAATTTACAGAGCAATCTCTTTTTATTCTGTGCTGCATAATAGATTCTCATTTTTATTCAGGTCTTGAAAATTTGGAACAAATGGGATATGCTGAAAAACAGTGTGACAAGGCAACTTTTCTTGACAGTTAAGTTGAAATTGGCTTGGTACATGGGGTCTTTTTTTTTTTCTTTCTTTCTTTTTTGAGGGAAAGAAGACAATTATCTCTATATAAATATTTATGCAAAACAGATAGTTACAAATAATACAGTTATCTTGTAAAAAAGAACAAAAAACCCCAACCACCCTTCCTCCCGACATGTATGTTTTCTTTTTGAAAAAAGGGAAATTAAAAATACTCGAAGCACTGTTAAGGCATTTAATCAAATAAATCCAAATTTAGGAGACCTATGTGGAGGAGACTCCACATTCTGCTCCTTCTGAAACCCTGTAGAGCAGGTAATCAGCTTGCATATCCCACTTTGAAAACTTCAATTTGACTCATCACATGAGACAGTATATGGTAGGCTTGCTCTGGGTGGGAGATGCATTGTTTAATGACTTCCTTGTGATTTTTAGGGCATTTATGGGATAAAGCTGTATTGCAGAAGTCTATTTCAAAATAATAATTTATAGTTTTGTGCGCAGAGAACATGAAAGAAATGAGAAAAAATAAGGGGGGAAAAAAGTTAATGCTGGAGAAAAGCCATGAGGCTGAGCTAAGCCAGAAGATCAAGGAGAGAAGTGATGCAACAGTTTCATCCTAGAATTGCTGGTTACAATTACTTTATTGCTATTTAAATACAAACCAATCCCCCAACAGGGTGGAAATAAATGCAGAATGAAATTGGAATGCTTTGTCTTCATGAGAAATCAAGGAGCGGAGAAATAGGAACTTTAATTCTCTGTCAAAATTAGGTGACTACTCAGAACCTTCACTGCAGCTTGCTGTGGTGCCTGTGGGCCAGGGCAGCTGACCAAGGAGTGGTGCTCACTCACAGCGTGGGATGTGCTCTCTGGGATTTTCATGCTCCTTGCAGGCTACAAAGATGGATTGTCTTGATTTGTTCCTTGCTCATGGTTTGTAACAATGCCAGTGGTGGGAATGAACTTCTGATTAATCTTCCTTTCCCATCCTTTCCACAGCTATATACCTCTGTTACTTCCTGCCTTCCCTCTTGATTTTGCCTCGTTATGTTTCAAGGTCACTCTTGTGATTCCCTCCCATCATTATAAGAGGTGTCACAAGTCAGAGGTGATGGACCTGTACTATTTACTGTGCTTCCAGCTTCTTGTTTTTAAGCTTGTTAATCTCATTTTTTGTTTACCTTCCAGTCCATGCGGCCATGAAATAGCAATTAAATTTCTTTCTTAGTTCCATATTGATTTAGGCTCCAAGTTTCTACTGAAACTTTGTGTAAAAAGTAGCAAAATCTTGTACACCTAATTCATGAGTTATAGTATACATAAGAGGCAACAAGCCTGCACAGATTAGGTGAACATAAATCAGTCAAAATCAGTATTAAATCTTCTTAACTTAACGTGTCTCTGCTTTAAACTATAAATCCACATTCTCGCTTCTAGCACCTAAGTTTGGAAGCCTTTTCCAAGGTCTCAGATCAAATCCTGTGTTTAATTCTAAGCTTTGGCTTAAATAAATGCAGGTGGTCACCCACTGAAGAGGTGCTGGAAAGACTTGATTTCTTTCTTTGTTCATTAGATAAAAACCTATGTTGACTATGTGAACCATTTTGTTAAGAGGCAAGCAAATGGAAATATTTGGAATGTAACATTGTTAAGTGCATCTGAGAAGTGCAGGAATAATCTCAGAGGACCTGAATTTAATGGGATGAAGGGGTGAATATATTTAATACGTTTTTATAGGAAGGAGGAAAACAGGAAGGAAATATACTGAGACAAGAGGATGAATCCATGGATCTGATTTTCCTATGGATACAGCAGAAAAATCCTCACTGGATTAGTCTGTTAGCTAATGAAGCAGTCAATAATCACTGGAATGGTCTTCCCAAATGATGGACCAGGGAATAGTCGCTGGAATGGCCTTCCCAAATGATGGCATAGAGTTGATAACTTCAGGAGGAGGCCAGGGGGTTTTGCAGCCCGGCACCCTTCTGTCTGGGTGTCTGAAAGGAAAGCAGTCAGAGCAGATGAGCCTGTTCTGACAGGGCTACAGCCAGAGCAGCTTTTAGCTCCTCGAGGGCAGCATGACTTTCCACCCTTGCTCAATAAAAGCCATAACAAATTGTTTTCATTAAAAGTGTGAATACAGGGTACGTTCTTAGGAACAGCAATAGAGACCTATAAGAATGGACTGCAAATAATTTAAAAGAGAACAGAACTACTGAAAAGATCTAAATCCCCAGATTTTGTTATTGGTTTGGGTTCCTTGTTCCAAATCTAGTATTTGTAAATGCTACTCCCAGCTATTCCAACACACTGCTTGGGAGTTGAATCTTATTTCTCAACTTTCCACAACATACTTTTAAACTTCCAACAAACCTGGTTTTGCTAGTATGCTGTTTGATTAAAATGCAGCAGTAGATGTATAAAAGATATCAATGTGTTGCATATGTAAAAAAAAAAAAAAGGGTGTGTATGGGTGCACATATATGTAAAATTTATGGCACAGGTAAAAGACAGGAGTTTGTACTGAAGGAGCTATAGAATATGGAGTAATCAAAGTGTGAAGATATGGAAATTAATGGTCCTTATATCATAAGTAGTCACAGAATTATCTTGCTTGTGTACTCTTATAAATTACTAGTGGTAGTGATCACCAGAGGGGGAAAGAAGCTGAATATTCTGGTCAAAGCAAACTCTTGCCAATTCCAAATTATTCTGTTTAGTATCCAGATGTACACGTGAGAGACAAGACCTGGGAATGGAAGACAAAATGTGTTCCCTTATGCACTGATCCCATGGCTGTCCAGACAAGTAGACTTCTTCCTATTCCCACTCCTGAGAATCTCCCATCAAAAAATGAGGCCATACTCTTCCATCCTTCCCAGCTATACTTCTCCTCCCTAACTCCTCCTCAGGCCTGCAGGCTGAAAGCATTGCTCTCTTTGGGGTGAGTCCATTCCCAGGGCTCTGAATCCCCATAGAACACTGGCAGGCAGTGGTGGTACAGACAGGATTTGGGGTAAATCTCGGTGCTTTGTTCAAACTTTCTCTTATTTGTTTATATCAAGAGGTGCTGAGAGGGTGTGCAGAGCATGGTGAGCGCCACAGGGACTTTCACAATGCTTCATTTGCCCATGGGCAGTGTTGTGAGAACAGACATTCCCTGGGAGCAACTGGGAACAATCTCCAGCCAGCATCATCTCCAGCTGAAGTTAGCCTTTCTGAGAAAGGAATTAGTCATTTATGTTCCCTGAGGCTTTGCTTGAACTGCCAGAAACCTCTCCTGCAGTAAGCTGAAGGCATAGCAGTGCCTCTGGGGTGTTAGTGCCCTCCTGGATGCTGTGAGGTCCTCGGTGTCCAGGTGAATCCGTGCATCCACCGAGTGGCCCAGAGCCATGGGTTTGGGCACAGAGACCATCAGCTGGGATTATGCAAGCTGTAAAGCTTATGTAGGGTCCTCATGTGCTACAAGTCAGTACTGATATCCACCTTGCTCTGACCACAGTGTGACCAGGACCTGCTCTACGTGGTTCAGAGCTGTCTTTATGCCTGCAGGTAAACAGCAGTCCCATGTTCTGACTGCACTGAAAATGTATTTTCTTAGTGTGGCTGACTATGGATATATCTAGACTGTTTATATGGAGTCAAACTAAGCCCTTTTTAGATTTGGACTATCTGTTTTTAACTACTGTTTTGTTCAGGCTTTAATTAAAAAAAAAAATAAAAAAAGAAAGAAAACGATGTGCTATCCATTTGGACTAAAATCTGATCTTTTTTTCTTTAGCAGAGCTTAGTAAATCTACTTCTCTTATGTATGCACAATGATCTGATGTCAGGTATTTCCAGCCCTCCTGTCTTCTGTAGGAGCTGAATGCAAACAACAAACCAGGGCTTCCCCCTTCTTTTCAAGACATGTGGTGACGCCACTGAGAAAAAGACGGTGTGTGAGATATTCCATAAAGAGCAAAATACAGCTTTCTTTTTTCTACTTTATGGCAAAATACTAAGTAACCACATGAGTGAAAAGGTGCATCTAGTGCTGATCAGCAAATGCTTCTTAAAGGTCAGGAAATGTCATTTTATTCTTCTCCACTGTCAATCATAAAGGCTGGGTTACTGCTCTGCATGTGTGAGAGAAAGATAGAGAGGCTCATTTTGGGGGAAAAAATCCTGAAGACTTTGCTTTTCTCTTTGAGGAGATCTCTATCATCACCCTTGTGTATGTTTCAGCCAATATTGCTGAAAGCTGGGGTGATTATAAATGTAAATCGCTGAAGGTCAAAATCTTAATGTTCTAGGAAGCCCTTGGCAATTATTTGGCCAAAACCCATTGCAAAGGTCTCAGGCCAGTGTTGTCTTTATGAGCATTACTGCACTGAAGTGCCACCAAACCCTCATTTCAGTTCAGTCTTGAATGAAAAGAGAAAGAGTTTAATTATGGCATCTTAGTGCAGAGGAGCATTAATTAATTTTTAAGTGTGCTAGGTGTAATAGGATAATTGCAGGAGAGGGCTCTGCGGGGTCGGGCGTGATGGATATGCACTGTCAGGGAGTGTGGAGCAGCATTTGGGAGTGAGAAGGCCACAAAAAGCTGCTTTAGGAGTGATCTTAGTGCTCTTAGTGATTTTTGCTGGAGATGTCACGTGCACTGGAGGCAGCCCTCGTGCCTGGGCAGGCTGGTGCTGGCAGCTGAGAGCACAGCACACGTGCTCTTCCTCGCCAGCCTCTTGCAAAGTGTGTGCTGCTTTGCCTGCTGTTTACATCCCCTTGGCCTAAACCTTGGCTCAGCCACAGCATTTTCTCATTCCCAGGAGTGTAGTTGCCAGAGGCAGTTAGTAAGGCTTGCTGTAAAATCAGGGGGTGCAGACCAGCTCTTTCTTTGGCTGAGGCTGCTGGCAGGTGCTGAAGAGAAAAGTTTGTCCCACTGATAGATGCTGTGGAATAATCTTCCTGGAGGGGCAGTTGCCTTCTAATTCAGCACAATTACTCTTTGGCTTAGTCACTAAAATACTAAAAAAAATTTTTTTTCCATCTCTCATCTATAGTTTAACATGCCAAATATGACTTAGTGGCTTCTGTTTTTCTGTGAAAATGGAGTATTTGGTGACTCCTTTAAGGATACTTAGTCTTTATGGTATCTTTGGGCAGCATCTTTCCCAAGATAATCCCATGGGAAACATTTTGTTACTTAGAATAGATTTATTTTCATTAGTTTATTTCTATATCCCGATGTTTATGGTTTCAGTGAGGGTAAAGGGCTAATGCAAAGGGCATTTGCTCTTTTCACACATCTTTTTCTATCCTCTCATTAATAATTATTTAATATTTTTAATGTCCCGAACTCTTTTTTTATTGGCTTTCTGTGCTCCTAAATGTTTAATTGTACTTACAGGATGGATTCTCTTCTGACAGCATTTTTTTGAGATGAGAGGGCCATAGAGAAACACAGTTTTCTAAGGCAACAGAGTCTTCAGCAAAATTTTAGGTGTTAATTGCTGCATTCTTAATAGTTGGCCAGCTTTTTTTCTATTTGTTGCCATTGTCTGTTTCCATAACATTTTCACTAAGCTTTTTCAGTGACCTCCTGGCCATTTCCTTTAGCAAGTATATCTACTTATCACATCAGAACAGAAGGCTGGGTAGGGGAGATCCAGCCACATATGACTGGACTCCATGTTTGTATAAAAAATTACTTAAGTACACTCTGCAATTTCTGAACTTTGCAATAATACAACTGGTGTGAGATCCTTAATAAGTTGAAAATTCAGTTATTTAACCAGATTGCAGTGGACTGAAAGAAGACGAAACAGAAGAAAATTAAATTTAAGACTAGAACAGGCCTTCACTAAATCTGCAGCATGGTGGCACTAGTGGGGGTTTTAATTTTTGATTTCTTTTTTTCTTTTGCTGTATGGTGGTTTGCTGACTCTATTTATCAAAAGCAATGAGAAAAGAGCACAAGGCGCTGAATTGTACTGCTAATTCTATGTTTATTTCTGATTAAATTGCTTTCCTGTCCTTTGATTTATGAGGAAGGGGAAGCATAAATGAATGACTAAAGGATTCAGCTGCAAAAGTCCCTTTAATTTCTCTGGCTGCTATCTGGTTGAACACTGCAACAGCCTTTAAACATCCTTACTGGTGCCCACAGCATGCTGAATAAGATAGAAAATGTTGTCTGGTTCAGCTCCAAAGAGTCTGCAATCTAAGTGAGACAACAGCAGAATGATACTGTGAGGAAAAAATATTGTTTAGATTTATTGTTTTCAGTGATGAACAGTGCTGTTTACTCCCTTTCTGTCAGACTTCTCAGAGGAGTGAGTTGTTGTTGGGCGTAAGTACAATGGCTGAATAGCAGAGGGAAAAGACAGCCTTCATGTACAGGGGAGAGAAAAAAAAGGGCCAGCAGGAATCCTGACCCCATTGCTGATGTCATTATTCAGTTGCTGTCACATGATGGCAGTGCTGTGACCTCACGGGGCTGTGACTCAGGAGACTTGGAGCTCTGCTGCATTCTACCATGCATCTTTAAACCAGCCAGTTAATACTTCTGTCCCAGCCACCTGGTGATATTTCTGGCTCCCTAACCCAGTGGTGGATTTGCTGAACTGCTGTGAGATGCTCAGGTGATATGTGATGTGGGGAGCTGGAAGCAGTACAAGCAAGGGGGAATAATTCTGGGTGATGTTGAAGTGCTTTAGTTGTGGAATGTGAGATTTCATTTGTATGGCAAAACAGCCCCTTCTGCCTCTTTCAATAAGCAAGGGGCAAAACACACAAAGAATATGGTGACAAAGCAGCAAATCCCAGATGAAAAGGCAGATGGTGCTCACTGTGGAGTGCTGGATGTCTTGGATGACTCTCCCCCTGCTGATGTTGGGAAGCCACAGCACTGCTCATGTGTTGAGGCTGTGAAACCACCAGGAGAGCTGTCTCTCTCTCTCTTATTGTCCTGTGAGGAAAGCTTTGCCTTATTTTGGGCCCTGTTAAATTAAACATGCATAACTGTGGTGCTACATGTGCAGATCAGTTGGGCACTGGACTCTCTGAGGATGCAGGAATGGAAAAGCTTTCTGGGATTCTTGGATGCAGTCCATGAATGCTCTCAGTAGCCATATCACAGGAGGCTTTGAGAAGTGTCTCATTTTGCAGCCAGTGAGGATGTTTGCCCCTGTGACTCCCACTGCAGAGACTACTGCAGAATCACACCCTCTTGATGGAGCTGTTTAGCTTTTAGACACCAAATCTAGGAAGCTTAATACTCCACTCTTGTGTTCAGATGGAGCACAAGTCAGTTCAGGACGCTCTGCAAAAATAATACTCTTTCCAAATTAGCTTTTGAAGTTATTTTCTCTTTATCTTTTTTTCATGTCTTTCTCTCTATTTTAAAGTATTATATTTATTTCAGCACTCCAGGCTGCTGCCTGCTTTCATTTCACTTTGCTTTGGCTCCTTTTCTTAGTGATGATGAGAGGAAGGCACATATTGTATTTAGGCCTTGCCCATTAGTCCTGTTTGTTTACTTGGCTGATGAATTATGCTGACATTTCCCCCTGGAGAAAACTTGTTCAAGCTACTGCAAGACAGATTGTTCACTTATGAGCATTACCTGCCTTGGTGTGTCCACAGGGCCAATTCTCTGCATCTGGAGAAGACAGAAATGAAATTAAATGAAATCACAAAAGAAAGCCAGGAGGAGAAAATAGGAGAAGTAGATGTATTTTGTGCCATAACATTTCTGCATCTGCTTGTGTGGCAGAGCCCAAAAGTTGAAGTTCTAAGAAATGCTTTTCCAAAACCCCTCTAGAGATTGCTTCCTCTGCCCCGTGTGCATTTTTTTCCTGGTTGTGGCAACTGGAAAAAAAAAAAGGATCAGCAAGCCATGCTGTTTAATGTTCCACTTTTCCTGGTCAGGCCACCCTTCATGATTTCAATGCAAAGTGCAGTGTAATATTCTTGTGGCTTCGTGGATCAGCCCTCTTTCATCTGTGCTATGTAATTTGACTGAGGAAAGCTGTGCTTTTATAACTATTAGTTACAGACCATGTCTAAGAAAATATGGTGTCATAAGCCATTAGCCAATAAAGAATGGATATTTTTGAGACCAGTTTTGCTTATTTTTTAACTGGTTCCATTTCAAGCACTGATGAAAGTGCTATTTAACACTTATTTTCTTGCTAGAAATAGCAGCTCTTTATAAATTGCCTTTAATCTCTGACCTTTGTTGAACTAAACCTGGTGAGCCCATTCTGTCTGCAAATGGAAAAGGCCAAACAAATTGCTTTTCAATCATTAAGACTGGGCATTCCCTACATTTAGATCCATGTCAGAGGGTGCAGTCTGGACTCCCACACACCTGGATGTTTCTGCCTTCTCTGCTGTGCTCAGACCAGAGGCTGTGGGAGGGGTCAGAGGCAGAAGATGGGCTCAGGCAGCAGTGCAACACTTCACTATTTTAATATTAAACCCTTTTTAGTGCCTCTAAAAGGTGCCATTAACTTACTATTCCCTCTTAAATAACTTTCAGCAGCTATTTACCTCATTTCACATCACCCAGAAGTTACCTGGTGAGTTTGTGATCTGTGTCTGTGGGATGGACACGGCTGTGGGTTTGCAGGACAGGAGCAAAGCAATTGCAGAGCTTGCCTGGATTTAGACAAGAAGCCCAGGGCAAAGTGAGGACTTTCTGACTTGTGCTCTTGGTTGGGTGCTCTGGCTTGTGTTGTTGGCCATTTTTTTCCCTGACTGGGTTGGGCTGAGTTAATGTTTATGTTTATTCTACTGTCGTACAACCAAATTCACTCATTTGAAAACTTTCATCATGAGCCAAGCCATTGTTGTATTTCAGCTTTTGAAATTGAGCTGGTTTTGCTGTACTCTCAATAAACTGCACGGAAGACAGAGAGTCTTTGCATTTTCCTTGTGGAAACAGTGGCTCAGTTTTCTGGGGAGAATATGCATCATGAAATCAGATGTTTCTAATTGCTCCTTCTTTCAGGAGTTGCTATTGAACACTGGAAATCATCCTTAATGCATGAGTAAGCCTGATGAACAGATAGACTTTAAAAACATTGACTCAAAATAAATTTCTCTTGGAAGCAGAATAATTGTTGACTAATTCTCGTGGGAGAGATATATGAATTTCTTGCAGGCTTTTTTGAACAATAGAATTTGAAAGAGGCTCAGTGAAAAGCAAGAAAGGTGCCTTTAATCTTGTAACCGAGTATTGTTGATTGACTTTTGTCATTAGGGCATCTTCCTTGTTTTAACAAAATTTCATATAGTCCTCAGGAGAGAGGTACCTTCCAAGAAATGCCTGTAAGTTACAAATAATTGTCCCACACCAGTGTCATAGGCCAGAGCCTATACAACCCATAAATCTTCCACAGGCAGAGCTCCTAAGGCTTTTTCTGTGGAAAGAAAACAAATGTCCTAAGGCAAAGTCATAGGTAGCTTGAAATAAGCCATTAGAGGAAATTAATATTTGTGAGTAAAGATTTGTTGCACATGAAGGTGAGGTTTTGCAGGGAGGACACAGCTCAACTCCTGGGAGGAGGCAATGCCTGTGTGTTTCCATCTCAGGGCTCCCCCTGAGCTAAGGCAGCAGGGTTTAATTGAGGTCCAGGAGCACCCAGCACCTCTTCCCCTGCTCCTGCCAAAACACCTAAAATCACCAGGTTTTGTAAAACCCTGTGAAGCAAGGGGATAGGACTTGGGAAGTGGAGGGAGAGCAGAGACTCAAAAGAACTGCAGTATTTTGATCCAAACGTGTAAGACTGTCACTTAGAACAGAATCCAGGAATTCTGGGCTCCTCCAGCCCTAGTTGCTCAGTCTGAAACGCTGTACTGGCACCCAGAAAATGAGGGCCCCCAAAATTATTGGATGTTTGAAAATTTTTGCCATCCCTGTTGTCACAAAGTGGTGGAGTCAGTGGCTCTCTGTCCAGGAGGGCGTGGAAGCACTGGGAGCATGGAAGCCCTGGCTGCATGTGACCTGACTGTGTGGGGAGTTCTTGCTGCGGGACACTGGGGACTCACACAGAGCTGGGGATTCCTGGGCAGGAGCTGTGTAAGGCCAGAGGGGTTAATAACCACAGCCCCTGATTAGTTAAGTGCACAGATCACTCCCAGCTTCCTTTAAAAAAAAAAAATCTAATAAAAATTAGATATTAATATCTAATTAAAAATTAGATAAATATATAATCAAATTTAAAAAATAAAGATCTAATTAAACCCTGCTTCTAATGTTGTTTGAATTCTAAACCAAACCTGACCTATTCCTGATGTGTATTTTTCATTCATGCTGTATTGTAAAACGTAATTTAAATAACCTTCATAGCCCAACTAATCCATTTTGCTTATTATCATAATGGGAACATACAGGCAGTATAAATATATAAGTTAAAACTACCTTGAATTTTTCTCTGCCACTCTCTCTTTACTGAATCCAGTTAAAAACATGAAACTAAGCCTGTTATAACCCTGTTACAACCCTTTATGCTCTGTGCCAAAGCCATCTGTGGGTTAGAAGATAATGGACTTTATTCCTGTTAAGACTACTAAATATATTTTTTCTCATAAGCTGCAGCTAACATCTATCTTGCATCTGCCTAACTAATTTCCTTTGATGTCTTAGATTTAAACCGAAGGTTTTGTAATGAGAGGTTTCAGGAGTTAGTTATGCAGACCTTAGCAGCCAGCCCCAGCAGTCAATGAGAGACAAATTGTATCTCTAAAAGGGACTGTCGTCATCCTGAGAAAAATGAAGAGACGTAAGCAATGTGAAAACAACCCAGCAAAAAAAGCTCCAAACACTTTTCATGTTTAAAGCAGCCTTTAGAGATAGAGATGTCTTCCTTTGCTCTTTTCCCTTTCATGCACAGTCAGATTTTTGGGTCTAAAATCAATTTTTAATTTCTGAAGTGCTGTTTCAGTTCTTGTGCCCGTATATGGGAAAAAACATTGTCAATAGGAAATGTTTGAAAGGGGGCACATGACAAATAACCCGCTGTGAAGACAGACAGGGCTGGTCTACAAGGGATTTGCAATTAAACTTCACCAATAA
Source organism: Haemorhous mexicanus (assembly GCF_027477595.1). Lineage (NCBI taxonomy): Eukaryota > Metazoa > Chordata > Aves > Passeriformes > Fringillidae > Haemorhous > Haemorhous mexicanus. The sequence continues at coordinate 32,468,984 of NC_082341.1, forward strand.
AAAAGCATTTTGTCTTGCTTTTGTGGCCCAGTAACAAGACAGTTTGCATGATTTTAGAACATCGTTATGAGGGAAAAATAGCAGAGGGGTGATTAAAATGTGGTCATGATATCAACGTTCAGGCATTTGTGATATAGTGTGCTTGAGGGGGGTTTTATTTGCCAGAGCTGCCCCAGCACTCTCCTGGATGCAGCAGATCATGTGTTTGAAGGAACTTGTTGCAAAAAAAACTTATCTGAGTGTACCTGCATCTCCTATAGAGCGTGACAAACATTCGGTAACACAGAGTTCTCTGAAACAGTGTTGTTACTCAACATCAAAACAAATTGATATAATTTAGATGTATCCTGTTTGTGCAGTTTGTTCTGAAATATTTTTATGTGCTCAGTTTTTAAACAGAAATATTGGAACACCTTAGGTCCAAAAAATCCCTGAAGAAGTCTTATGCAAACCTAGAGGGACCCTAGAATGTGATTGTTCCAATGAATTTTTGGTGATAGTTTAGTTTATGACAGTTAGTTGTCCCAGAATGAGAATTTATTTATTCATATGTTGTGAACTCTGCTAGCTACAGGCTGAAGCCAGTGTGATCCCTTTCCTAAAAGCTGCTGTTAAAGTCCTTTTTATGTCCCAGATTTAAACCATAGGGTTTGTAATGAGGGGCCTTGGTGAGTTAGTTATGAAGACCTTAGCAGCCAGTCCCAGCAGTTCTGAGCTCCAAAGCCAAGATAAGTAATGTTGCCATATCCAGCATGTGTGAATAGTCTGAGATTAATGCTTGCAAGGGACAGGGTGTTTTGCAGCTTGTGACAGATCTTTTATATTAACTCTGGCTTTTGTGGCAGACTCTGCAACTGCTGCACTCCCAGGTGACTGTAAATTCTGCTGATAAATTTGAGCATCTTTGTGACCCAGTGGCAGTGCTGTGGTTGCTGCACAGCGGTGGATGTCACAGAGTGGCTGTTGTCTCTCCTGGCAGGAGCCAGCTCTGCATCCGTCCCACAGCACAGGAGCAAATGTTTTATGGTGAACCACCAGGAGTTAATGGAGCTTCCTGCAGTTACAAGCAGGCTCAAAGGATTAAGTTGTCCTTCTCACTTTGACCTCTCTGGATGGTTTAGTAGGACATCATAATAATTTTGTGTCCTCTTTTATCCTTTATGCTGGCCCCTAAATTTCCTCTTCATGGATCTGTTTCACAGGTCACAGCAATTTGCACAGCAGAGAAGGTGGAGAAAGGGAGTCATAGAGAAAGCCACAGGTAAAAACCTCATGCTTGGACCAACAGATTCTGAAGTGCATATATATTTTTTGTGGAGCCTATATTATAAAATATCTTTTAGCTTCTGTCACAGTTTCTGTCTCAGGAGAACAGTTTCAGGTGTTGAAGGCCTGGTCCTTCCTGCCTTCTCTGCTCACTTCCGAAGTGAATGTTTCCTTAAGGTGAAGTAAGTTCCCCTTGCTTTGCTAATTAATTTCCTCAAGCTCCATGGGAGCTGGCACCTCTTGTGGAAACAGGCCTGTACAGCTACAGGGTTGAATTGCATGTACCCTGCCTATTCAGTGCCCATTTCTCAGTGAGGCTGTGGTTACATGATGGGAAGACATAATGCTATGTTACCTACGCCCTCCTAGTTTTTTGTTAGTGTGCCCATGGCTGCTCTTCTTTCCCATAGGTGAGAGTAAGGAACCAGTGAAGAAGGTTTCTGAGTGTTGTAATGAGTGCAATACTTGGGCCAAGGGTGCTTGATGCTGACAATCTGACTACCTGGCCATCAGCACTCTTTTTTAAAATCTTGTGTTTCCTGCCCTGTGCTCATCTGTCTGCACTTGGGACACCATAAGTGGTGAGCTGTGGAGTGCAGGAGGTGGTGGTTGCTCCTCTTGTCATGACATGGAGAGAGTTGATGTGAGCAGTGAATCTGCCTTATGGGGCACTGAGAGGTTCTCTTTTCTTATTCCTTTATTCACTGGGGGCTATGTGAGACTAAATAGAAAGTTTGTCAAGAGGAGAATGCCCATAGGCACCACTGGACAGTTATGCTGACACAGAGTTTGCCTCACAGGTCACCATATCCATGGGCACGTTTCCTAATGAACTTCCCTTGTGGTGTTATGCATGTAATTTAATGGAAAAATCCTAATCTTAGCCCTAAATTTCCCTTCAGTCACCGAGTACCCCAGCATGTTCCTGGTGTTGACGCCACTTAGAGCATCCAGGAATGGGGATCATAAGGGGCTCCTGGAATGCTGTGTGTCTCCCATGGCAGTGCTGGTCCTGCTCCAGCTGAGGGAGGATGGAGTTGTGTGATACAATCCATCTCTTGAGCCTTCCTCCCGAGTCACTGGCACCACTGATCCCTCCTTGTGTACCCCCCATGATGTGGATTCAGCTCCTTGCTTGGGAACTGCAGGTCTCAAACAAAAGAGGACAAAGTTAAACTTTGATTCTGGTCAAAACTTGTGTCCAACTTTCCTGTATCCCAGGTTAGCTTCATCCACTCCTTCTGCAGACTCCTAGCATCTCTTAGGATATTTCCTTTGGATATTTTGGAATTGAGCTCAAAGGTCTGCTTGAATTGTTAAATTGTATGTTTTTAAAATTTTCCATTCTCCAGCCTGGAGATAACCATATGATGAACATTGTGGTCCAAGAATTCTAAGAAAAATTTGACTTTTACCTAATGTTTTGCAGTATTTATTCATAAACAAATATGCAACAGTGCTAATCTCCTTAATTCAGCTCCAAAGTATCAAAAATTTTAATTTCCATTTCTATTCCTTCATGCTGAGTATCAAGTGATGTAGAAGACAGTTCAAACAAATCTCTCTGTGTTGTCAGTGTGATGGGGTCACCCTAAACCAACTAATGTTTATGAACAATATATGGTGGGGGGCATTAGGTTGCATCTATTCATTGTAAGCATCTAAATCCAATTTTGCCATCTGTTGTGTCATGCTTAGCTTTTAAATTAAACTCTCAGGAAAATTAATGTTAGAAACGCAGTAAGGTGATTACAAAAGTATTGTTTCCCAAGATGCATGATTTATGGCATTTTTAATGCTGTTTTCTGCAGGTCATAATGGAAGAAGTCAAGCAGAGAACAAGAGATGTGTAAGAGAGCTCAAGGGTCATGGGGAAGGACATGATTGCTCCTCTTACTGGCATTTGATACCTTAATGTCCAGCCACCATAAATAGGAGCAGGATTGTCTGAAATGTGGGTGAACAGGGAAATGGGTGGCATTTGCAGAGGTACTCAGCATTGTTAGCTTCCTATAGCATGCAGCAGGCAGGTTTAATTGGAGGGTTCTGTTTTAATTGAATGTACAAGAGAGATGTTACCAAAATACTGCTCCAGAGAACACACCTGTCCTGGGCTAAGGTGTAGCAAGCAGTAGCTGCCTGCCTCTGAAAGTGGTTGGACTACCAAAGTATTTTAGTTGCTGGACATATTCTATAATTTTCACTTTTGTTTGTAGCCAGTGCAAGAATGAGAGAGAATATCCCAGGAATTGTCTTAAATCTTTCCCAATAAACACAGTTCCTGGATTTCACGGGGAGTGTCTATACTGTGGGGTATAGAAGGCAAAATTAGATATGAATATCAAGGGTTTACCATTTGCCAGCCTAATCTTTGCTGTTTATGCTGATGTGTTTCTAATCACTGGAGACACAGACTACAGAAAAATTCAGTTTATGACTATTTCTCTGATCCAGGTCATACAGCTGTGGTTATGTGCTGCCTATTGCATCTTGTCTTCATACACTTTTAAAGAAGGAATAGTTTTACTGACCAGCCAGTTTTTCAGAGCATTGGCAATATACTTCAATAGCAAATATTCTTTCTTTGCCAAAGCAATGACACATACTAAGAGTGTGCAACATCTTAATGTATTTTCATTATTACGTGTTTGACATTTATCCTTCTTCATCCAAAGAAATTCTGTTGCATCCCATACCATATATCAAGACACAGAGGAGAAAAAGCTTGCAACAGTGACTGTGAAAAGGATAGCAATTACTTGTATTTAATTTGCTTCAGGGACCTTGTATCTCAGTGCTATATAAGAAGCTAAATGTTCACTTCCCTTTATAAGTTTCCAACAGGTATTCTGGGCAACTGAGCAAACCTTCTAAAAATTAGTAAATAGGACCTAAACCAAACCCAGACAATGGAGTTTAAAACAGTCATATAAAACAAACAAACAAACAAACAAAACCAAACACTAAAAAACCCAAAAGAAAATATCCCTAAATCTTGGGAGGACAGATCAGTATTATGGTATGGTCAGTCCCTGCTCTAAGTAGGACAGGAATTTGAATTATACTAATGAAAGATAAAGCAAAGGGAACCTTACATGCTGTAAGGTGGAGTCTTGAAAAACTCCAATGATTAATTTGACGACCTAGAAAGCTACTGAGTATGGAAAACAAAAACTTTTGTGTCATGATTACTAATGAACTGCTGGTTCCAAAGCAGGTGACAACACTATTTCAACCCGGCCTCCTCCCTGTGACTTAACTATTAGCAGTGAAATGTTGGTTGTTTCAGAATGAGCTCTGGAGGTAGCAGAGGTCAAATGCATCTAAAGTGGAGCAGTTCAGGATCTCCACATGTTTTTTTTCCCCATTGGAGTTACTTGGAAATCCTAACCAGTTTGCTGCACAAATTATGTTGTACTTGTAGAAACTTCTAGTCTCCAAATTTTGCTGCAAATTTCCACAGGCAGATTGTGAACTTCATTAGTCCTGGACAGCTTTTCAAATGAGTAACCCTGCAGTAGTACCAGCTGACATTGAGATGCAGTGTCATGTTGTGCATAGTTGCATGTCGTCCTGAGGTGATACCAGAGGGTTGGTTCCACTAACCATGTCACCACCAACCATCCATCCATTCATTCTTTTTGGCTTGGACTAGACCTTGAAATCAGCTGATTTTACCCAAGGAATGTGCCAGAAGAATGTGGCCAAGGATAAGAGGTTGAAGAGTGGGAATGCTTCCTCTGATGGGAAGCCACTTGCTTGCTTTGTGTCAGTGTAACATCAGATCAAGAACTGAATCTTCAGTGTGTATAAAAGGAAGTACAACCTAATTATTAGAAAGTACTGATAAATATCTTTAAATATCATCTTTGTCTTTTGAGACATGGCCTAGGAAATTGTCAATACTTTCAATCTTGCTTTTTAACAAGGTGTTGCACAAAGCAAAAATTCAGATAGAACTTCAGGGTTTTTTCAGTAGGGATGAAATCAGACAAACTCAGTAATGAGTTCTCTTCCCCTTATTTAGTGCAACACAAGAAAATAGAACAGGGCAATCTGCCAGAGATCTGTAAGGTATTCACACATTCCCTTATTCCATGGCACTTGGGTGGCATAGAGGATGTCCTCTACATAATTGTGAGCTGGCAAATACGATCTTCTGTACGACCACACTGCCTAAAATGTTACAATCTTCCTAGACAATCTCTTCTGACACTTATCCATTCTTCCTATTAGAAGGTTTTTCTCAACAGTAGCATACTGCCTCTGCTTCCATTTCAAGTTCATTGCTCTGTGTTGTCTAAGCTGTTCTGAGTTATTTGTAGTATTCCTCTTCCATATTTTTGAAAGCTGTTGAGTCTTCCTTGAGTCTTCTCCAAACTCAGCACTGCAGACTGCAGTCTTTTTCTAGGGTACTTTAGTTCCCTGTCCAAAGCCATTCCAGGATCTCTCACGGTACTTGTTTTGCTCTCAGGATCTTGTTCTGCCCTGTCACTTGTGCCAATGACCAAAACACACCTTTTGTAGAGTCTGTTCAGAATCTGTGCAATGGCCATAAATGACTTGACTAAGACCTATACAACCTACTGTCCCCAAAGGTATTTGCTCGGACTTAAGTGTTTTTTCTTGCTTTCAAGATGTGCTACAGAGCAGCTTCCTTCAAAGGTTACATTTGCATTATCAGCAAAGAATATGGAAAACTGCACAATTTTGGTTGATTACAAACTACATATTCTCAAACCAGCACTGTAATTCTAATTGCTTCTTTCTGGGTTCTTCCATAAACTTTACCAGCTAATTTGCACAACCATGTTCAGCTGTGATAAGCTATGGCTCAGTCAGAGGCTGCAACAGCTTCCTCTTTTCTTTGTGTGGAGCATCTGTTATGATAGAATAGTAAACAATTTCTTTTCCTGAATAATTCCGAATTATTCATCCAGTGTAATTCATTCCAAGGAAATCTTGGATAGCACACACATGCCTTTTGTTCTTCTGCAACTTCCTAGTATTAAGAATATGTCTGATTGTTGTATGTGATGCTAAGTGGACTGTATTAGACAAATGGAACTAGAGCCTGTCAATGACAGAACGGAGTGGCTGACCTTTATTGATGCTGAAGACAAAGGAGCATCCAGCATGCAAAGCCAAGTGTTCTCAGAAACATACAGTTAACTTTCTTTTAAATTCAGTGGGGCAAAGGAGAGAAGAAATTTTTCTCTTTGCACAAGGATAATTAAACCTGAAAGAAACAAAAATGGTTTTGTGGGATAAGGACTATCAATGGCTTTGTTGCTGTTAGCTAGAGAAGGAAAGCTGTTGTCTTTGGACTCACACCTGCCAGTATGCTTGAGTATGTACAACTTAGTGGAAATTGTTTTCAACATTAAAACTGTTCTATGAAGAGCTCTTCACCTTAGCTCTCTATCAGTGTCCATTTCTCCTCTGCTTCTACAGGAAATGGTACTGTTTCAAACAGAGAGGGAAGGAGTTACTCCAAAGAGCTGGACAATGCCAGGGGTTTGCAAAGCAGTTTTTGGGGTATAGGTTCATGATTTACAGCTAACTCACTGGTAGAGTTCTCTCTTGAAATGGAAGCAGGTCTACAATAAAAAGAGAGTCTTGAGTACCATGTAGATCAGTTCTGAGAGGAATCTGATGGTCGTATGTGTACTAATGAATGTGAAATCAGGAAAAAAACACCTAGGAGTTTTTGTTCCTAGTGCCAGTATAAATCTCAGCGCTTCCTGTGAATGAAGTGAAATATTTGCAGAACTTGAGATGGAGTAGACTAGTCAGAGTTTAATTCTGAGCTGACCGTGAAAGGACAGGTTGGTTTTCTTCAGACCAAGCAGCACACCTGGATTTTTCATGTAGTTCAGTGCTGCTCCCCACAGCCAGATGACCAGTGCTGAGCTGCTGTGCTGGCCTAACAACTACCCCAAGTGACAGATATCCACAGCATGCAGGAGGCTCTCTGCAGAGCTCCAGTGTGTCCTACCCTGTCTGGGGTCTGCTGTCACCCAACAAGGCCATGCTGGGGTGGTCACTGGATCTCGACTGGAGATCCTCAGCAAAAGTAAAAGAACTGGACTAAATACAAAGCCAGTTCAGCTTTCCAAGAAGTGAGAATGAGCAAGGCTTCAACAGTCTAAGGCTTATGTCTGGTAGTCCTGTAATTCAAGAGAGCATAGATTATCAAGTATCATTATTTTGAGGAGGATATAATGCTATTTAGGGAGAATTTACAAAAGGGTATGAGGAATCCTAGAGACCTAACCTGGACTGAGTGACTTGGGCATCACAGTGACATTTGAAATTTATGGTAGATGAGGATTAATTTTGGATAAAGGTAGAACAGATCTATGATCTGAATTATCATGTGAATGATAGGATCTAAATGGTAACCCTGCAAAAGAAAAATCAAAACATAAAACTGTGGACAGCAATTCAAAATAAACAACAGTCATGAAATAACAGCCAATCTTAAATCTGAATTAGAAATTGGCTGGAAAAAATGTTTTTGAGTTAGGAACTAAAGTGATAAATAAAGATCTAAACAATGAAAATTTTCCCCATAAAAATGAGCATTACTGGCTCAAAAATGAGCCATATTTAACAGCTCAAGCCCCATCTGCTCAGGGCTAAAGGCTGTACTGCATTCCTGTCATAGGAACCATCTGAATTTCCTGAAGCAAATTAAGGATGTACTTCCTGCAAATGATATTGAGCCTTGGGACCATTGTGTCATCTGCTATCAGGAGAGCAAGAAGCAGCTCAGCTGGACTATTGTTCTCTGCTGCCACAATTCCAGTTTTCTCCCCAGCTACTGGGAAGACCTGAGTGAAGCATTCTCTCTGCCTTTAGTGGGCACTGCTCAGCTGAGGTGCTGCAACTGCTGTTGTCACTGACTGTGTGTGTTGGTGGGCTCAAACACCCCCTGGAAGGTGGTGGTGATTTGCTCTTTGCTCAAACTGTTCTGCAGGTGAGGACAGCTGTGAAAAGGTGTTGCTTTCTCACACTCTCTTGGCACTCTGTAGAAACAGATTTTCACAAAAATTTGGAGTACAGGGCACTGCTCCGACCTGGGCTTCAAAATCCCTGTGGCATTGCAGGCAGGTTCCTTCAGAATTGCTTTGTGGTGGGTGGCTCAGGCTGAGCATGCAGAGATGGGATGCAGCCAGCACAAGGGGACACTGTTGAGGGCAGGGTCTCTGCATGCTGGGGTGGTACAAGTGATAAAACTTTGCTTTTGATCAACTTCTTCAGGCTGCAACAATAATCCTGGTATTTTAATAAAATCTCATAATTTTAAATTAAACCAGAATTCATCAGTTGATTAAAGAGTAGCCCAGGATCTTTGTTTTTGTAGCCTCTGACAGATAAATGGTAGACATGATGCTAAAGATCACAAGACAGGGAGTGTGAACAATTTTCTGTATTCAGTTTACTTGGATGAGAAATTAAATTGAAAGTACTAGTGCATTGGTAATGGAGATTTGGAAAGAATTTCTGTGTTGTCTCCTTTCTGCAGAAACCTGCTTTGAATGACTCTTCCTTTGGGCTTGGAATAAATGTTCTTCAAAGTTGCCTTCCAACCCAAGCAGCTCTGTGATTCTGTGATCCATTAACAGTTCATGTGGAAGTGAATGATTGTGTTCTGGGAGGTTTCTGTCCCTCTTGACATCCTGTTCTTGCTTCATAAACCTTAAGTGAGATCTGTGTGTGTAGTAGGGCTCACAAGCTGCAGTCTGACAGAAAGGAAATGCTCTGCCTTATTGTGCCCCAGGGAGAACTTGCAGGTTACTTCTTCACCTTCAGACATGTTTTTTCTTGTCAAAGCAGGATTGAGTGTTTTCTGGGAAAAGTCAGGTGTTGCCTTTGCAGGAGCTGGGGCTGCTCATGTGAACCAATGTCACAGTGCAGTGAGAGTTGTTTCCTCCATGTAATACAGGAGAGAATTTATTAAGAGAGTAGCAAATACTGCTAAAATGAAAAAGTATCCCAAATACATTCTTATAAGATCATGCCTGTCTTTTATCTAAATTGGATGCATATTTCAAGACAGGTTCAGAGTCCTTTATGTGTAAGTGAAGTACTTCCAGAAAAATTACACTTCACTTCAAAATCAGGTGTCATTCCCTGTGCATATGTGAAACCCTTCTAACCCAATAAATTTGAAAATTCTTTCAAACTTTAATTATTTTGAACAACCACAGCCATTTCTTTACGTGTATCTGGAAATACAACACTTTTTTACAAGATAAATATAATGAGAGAATGGTTTGTATTTTTTATTAATGGTTGTAGTTACATTAGAACACAGCAACATGCTATAAAATAAAACAGTAGCACACTTTGTAGGTTTTTTTTGGTTTATGTCTGGTGAGATTTTAATTGATCAAATTAAACAGTCAAAGGAGCCAGATTATTTCACTTCAAAGAAAAGGCTTACAGAGTCTGGAAAATATCTTAAAATTAGTTTTCTGTTTTTACTGGCATGTATATTTTAAAAAAATGCGAGTCTCTTCTTGTTTCACTAATAGATTAAATGGCAGTATGAACATTAAGTGATAATTGCCTGGCAACCCAATTTACCTTATATTTAGGAATATTTGTTTTTTGCAGTCCTGTCTGCTGAAGTCAGCATTGTTTTATGCCTAACAATACCTACTTGCATATTTAGTGTTTTGCACATGGGGCAAAGTGACCCTACACTGCTATTTTGGGGTTATAATCACTTGGCAGTTGTCTGCTATGGGACATATGAGAAGCAAATTTTTCTGGGCCACTGTTACAAACCTTGCAGGTTTTTTGGCTGACCAAGACAGAAGCCTGTAGGGGAGACAACATTGCCCTCCCTAGGGTTAGTTTTGCCAGGGTGAGTCTTTCTGGAGCCTAAAAATGGGCAGAAAGCACAGCCTCTTTTGGTGGACATTAATTGGTGTTTGGGGAGATGATCTAAAATGAGGTTTATATAATTTATATTTTTTACTGATGCTATTAGTAACCCCAGTTGTGCACTTTGCTGGTAAATTGTTGAATTATTAGGGAATTTGTCATGAGAAAGGACTGACAGAATGGACCTGCAGCATAGTCTGTAGGAAGGGAAACTTGGAAAGCATTTCCTATTTGTCACCTGGCATGGTCCTGCCTGTGAGACACGTACGCTGCAAAATTGATCACGCTGATGTTCTGATCCTGTAACACGTGGCTCCAGATATACTTTACTGAGCTTGTAGCCTACTAGAAAATTCCTGTGTGCCAAAGAGAATACTTAATCTGGATGTTTGATCTAAGAACTACTGGCTCTTTCTGCCCTGACAGTAAGCACCATTGTCACACGTGATTTTGCATTTAAAGAGAGAAGCTGTGAATATAAAGCCTTGGCCAATGGCATCCTGGCCTGTATCAGGAATAGCATGGCCAGCAGGAGCAGGGAAGTGACTCTTCCCCTTTACCTGGCATTGGTGAGGCAGCACCTTGAGTGCTGTGTCCAGTTCTGGGCCACTCACTTTAGGAAGGCTGTTGAGCTGCTGGAATGTGTCCAGACAAGGGCAACAGGGCTGGTGAAGGGTTTGGAACACAGACCCTGTTAGGAGTGGCTGGGGGAGCTGGACTTGTTCTGTCTAGAGAACAGGAGGCTCAAGGGGGGACCTTATCATTTTACCCCTCTCTACAACTCCCTGAAAGGAGGCTGGAGCCATGTGGGGGTTGGCCTCTTTTCCCAGGCAACCAGTGGTAGGAGGAGAGAGGACGCAGTCTTAAACTGCACCAGGAGAGGTTTTGGTTGGACATCAGGAAGAATTTCTTCATGGAAAGAGTGATTGGGCATTGGAATGGACTGCCCAGGATGATGGTGGAGTCACCATCCACAGAGGTGTTTAAGGAAAGACTGGATGTGGCACTCAGTGCCATGGTCTAGTTGGCATGGTGGTGTTTGGTCATAGGCTGAACTCCATGACCTCAGAGGTCTTTTCCACCCTAATTGATTCTCTGAGTATAACTATAACTAACTATAACTATAACTAACTATAACTATAACTGTAATATAACTATAAAACTATTACGATAACTATAACAACTATAACTTCTTTTCCAAATATTCTATTGTATTTTTAATCAAAGCTTCATGGAGTTGTTCAAACAGGAGGGTTTTAGCCCGTCACTAAGACAAGAAGGTGATTTTTCTCAGGACATTATCAAAATTTTCCTTCAAGCACACTTAAATATTCAAATGGGAAGTTTCATCCATTAATTCACCTTGCAAGTGGCTAAGTACTACAACTTGTTGATCTTTTTTAGTCCTTATTTTTTGTTTTTTCAAAGTAGTAGTTACATACTGGAACTTACAAAGTGCTGAGCACTGCGTTCCCCATCAAGAAAACCTCTAAATGTTAATCATGCTCAGAAAAAAGCTGCCAGATTGGAGCTAAATATCTGCACATCCTCTGTATTTCTCCAGCTGGGCACCTTTTTCCTTCCTGTGAAAAGATGGATATACTGCTATGGCATTGAGCTTGAGCCGAGGAGATTCAAAGTTCAGTCTGATATGCTACAGCCTCATATAATCATGTCTTTATGTAAAAAAAAATATTAATATTTATTTTTAAAGTGGTGATAATAAATATTTTGTCTTTTTGATTCTGAACTCTTGGGATAACATTTATTTCTTAGCTATATGAAATCATTAAGACCTTACTTTCAGATCTTATGGCACGCTGTAAATAGCAGCTATCACTCATGGGGCAGAGGTTTAACCCCTGGGCTGACTTTGTTTAGGACTCCTATTACCCATCTTTGGTGTAAAAATGTCTTGGGGGAAGACTTCTGCTCACCAGCTCTGTGCAGCACAGTGTAATTGCACAGCAAATAGTATTGATGCTTCAGATAAGATTTTATTCAAAGCTTTGTACTTCCAGATATGTAAAAGTAGGGATTGTCTTTACACACTCTCATTTTCGAAATGGCAATGCTTTAGACCTTTTAAAAGATGGATTCATATAATGAACATTCATTATGTCTACACTTCAAAGTGCCAGTTTCCAGCATTTGTTTCACTGCAAGTATAACTCACTTTCTCTCTACCTTTTTTTAGTAATTGTCATAATTGTAGGGTATAATTTCTTTTTTTTTGCAATTTTGTATATTATCTCTCTATAAACCTACCCATGTGAGCTCCATGTTGCCCTTTTCCCATTTGTTTCATTAAACACTAAATCAATGAACTTTAAGCAAGCCAAGGTTAGTAATGTGGCATTAAGCATTAATCCATTAAACACCCAGGCTGTAAATCTACTACGTACCTCTTTTGAAGAGGTTATAATATGCCATACAATTAATTATCTGGAACTTGAATACACTTAATTTATGTGAACTGCAAAATGGAAGTATTAGTTGAAAACATTATACTTCCATTAGGAGCAGATATGCAACAGATTTCAAGGTCTAAAACCCTTTCAGCAATCTCAGGTGTAGCTTGCCCACCCAGCACCTTCTGTGAAACATTTGACTTGTAAGGAGAGCTCACCTCAACCGCTCTGGCAACAGTGATTTACACCTGCTGGGTGGCCTCTCTGTCTGTCACCATATCCACATATGAGCCAGTCTGTTCTTCTCAGGCTCTTCACCCACTCTGCTTCCTTTCCCACTACAAGAGGCAGAAGTCTGATTAGCATCACACCCAGCAATGTACTGCTAAACTGATGACAGATGAGTGAAGGCTGGAAGGCAGAACTGATCTCTCTGTTGGTTGTCATTTCTGGAGGCATTTCTTCCATAAGCACAAGGCTGGGGTAAAAGTTGAAAAGACATGTCTTTGCTGTGCTAGTACACCTGGCAGCAGCTATAATAGGAAAAAAAAAATCCAAAAGTGTATTCATATAAATAACTCTGGGCTAATATGGGGAGCCCAGCCTAATTTTCCATCTATGAGATGCTGGTGCTGCAGCATGCTGCAGTTGCTTGTGATAACATTGGTCATGCTTAAGCTCTTGCTTGTCCTTTTGGTTTTGGACACAGAGTTGTCCTTAATATGGCTGAATAAAACTGGGAATAACAGAGCTTAGAAGTCGGGATTCATCTGCCACAATGCCTCTTCAGCCAGAGCTGAAGAGGACTAAGAGGTGTTTAACCCCAGTTTAGTAAATACAACTTTTCAGAACATGGACAAGACCCCGTGGACTTTTCAGTATTCATCATATTTCATCTTAAAATCTTCATTGTTTAGGGGAAAATCCTGCAGATTTAGGAAAATCAAAAGAGCTCACACAGTACATTCTTCTCAAAAAATTTTACAGCATGGTCAGCATGAGGCTTGTATAGGTGTATAATGATGTATCAAAATTAGTTATTGTTATTGATAATTATAGCTATTTAGGATAAGTTTCTTTAAAGGGATGCTTTTGTTTTAAAGTAAGGCTGCTTTTTTTTTTTTTTTTTACTGCAGTCCCTGTAAATGCCCTACTGTCACAAAATTCTGTAGTATCCCCAGGAGGGAAGGCTATAATGCTTTGTGGGTAATATGTAAAAATATAGATATAGCCAACCACTGGAAGAGGTAGGACTAAGTTTATAGGAGATACTGCTGTTTTAAAAGAGCCCCACATGTTCTCCTTGGCTGTTTGTTTGTTCTTGGTTCATTCACATAAATTGTTAGAGGTATATATCATAAATATAATGCACATATACATAAATGTATGAGAGGGCAAGGTTATCAAATCTATAAAATTTACATTAAAATTCACAAAGAAAAGCAGTTGCAGATGAAAAGTGAAAGGGCTCTTCATTCTTGCTAAGTTTTTCTGTCATATGCTATAGCCCCTGTAAATGCCCTACAGGAAAAAATACATTATTTTGTTTTGATGCTAGTACGGCCTGTTTAAAAGAGTTCTGAAGAACTGAAATGATAATTTCAATGTGTTGTTAACCTGTTTTTATTTATATGCCAGATTTGCTCTTATTTAAGTTTTCAGTAAATCCCACCTCATTTCTTCTTTGTAAATGTCCGTAAGTAATTTGAAAACAGCATAATGAAGGGCAATGTTGCCTATGATACCTCTCACATACACACCCAGCTGTTCTGTTGTCTTTTTTGCTATCATCTGTCACCAGATGATACCAGAATAATTCTGGAGTTACTGATAGCTTAATTAATTGGAGTGGGAGGGGGGATTGTTGCTTTTCCAAGGTCCTGGTTTGTGATGGCAATTGCAAGGAGGGCTAATACAATACATCTTTTATGGCCTTAATGATGTGGGCTTTTCTCTGCCACACCTAATTAAAATTCATGAGGTAGTGGGTTAGGAGATATTAGAGGAAGGTCCCTGTGCAGAAATGTTACATACTGAAATATAATTAATAGAACATCAAGTCTTTAAAACTTACTGCTCCACTGGATTTGGCCATTTGAAAGTAACTTGCAAATAGAAGTGCAGAAGGCTGAAAGCAGCCTCACCTTAAAACAAAAGCATCCCTTTGAAGAAACTTATCCTAAATAGTTATAATTATCAATAACAATAATTAACTTTGATAAATCATTATACATCTATAAAAGCCTCACGCTGACCATGCTGTAAAATTTTTTTAAAAGACTGTACTGTGTGAGCTCTTTTGATTTTCCTAAATCTGCAGGATTTTCCCCTAAACAGTGAAGATTTTAAGATGAAATATGATGAATACTGAAAAATCCGCTGGGTCTTGTCCGTGTTCTGAAAAGATCTATTTACTGGGGTTAAACATCTCTTAGTCCTCTTCAGTTCTGATATATTTGGCATTGTGGCAGACGACGTGGTTAACAAGGATGAACCAGATGGAAAATAGTCATTAGCAGGTTAGTGCAACATCATAACCTTTCTCTTCACTGCAGATGTGAGGTTAAAATTTGTTCATTGCCCTTCTGAACAGTCCTCTCTTGGTGTGACTGGTTTCTAGGTTTCATGTGTTTCCAAGACAGAGAAGCTTACTTACTCTAATTTCTATTTCTAGCACTAAGACTACAGGACAGGGAGAGGATCACCCACCACTGATTTGCTCCTCAGAAGAGATTTCTCAGTGCATCCTGCCCCAGAACCCTACAACATTCACAGCCATTGCTTCAAGCACATACCCAGGGAATTTTCTAGGCTGGGGAGCCTCTGTGCTGGTGGTTTAACCTCGCTGGTGAAGACATAAAAACAAAAAAGATGCAATGAAATGTATCTCTGTGCTGCAAAGGCATTATGCTTAAAGTATTGATAATTAAAAATATTTGAAAATACTGAGAAATGGGATGCATTCTTGTGTTATTCCTCATTTCCTGAGTGCCTGGGCAGCACTGCATCCCTGTGTCCTTCTGACATGTGGTGTGACCTTCTAGCTCAGTTTGGGCTCTTACATGTAAGCAGGTCTCTGGCTCTTGGACATGATGCTCTGGAAATCTCCAGCCATTTTCTGCCTCCTTTTACCAGGGAAACACATTACTCCAGAAGAATGAGAATAATTCCATGTAAGTTATGGATTTCTGCTGCTCTCTGTGCCCAGCAGCTCTTCGGAGTTGGGTAGTCAGCTGGAAGGCAATTCAGTAGGTTACCTTCAGGCAAACTCAGCCATTTACCATAGGATACAGATGTATTTTAATTTCATTTATTTTAGGTTTTTATTTTGTGTAATTTGAAGGCCTAAAATGAATAAAGCAAGTCTCCTCTGGCATGCATACTTTAGCTTATCTAAACTTCAAACTGCCTGTTTGTCAAGTGTCAAACATCCCCAGTTCTGTGTTTTATGGCCCCAGTTCTGTACATGTGGCTGTCTTAGAGGCAGTAAAACTAAGCAACTGGATAGATTATTTTAAAATGCTGCAGTTGTCCAGCTTGTCACAGCCTGGAGCAGAGCCTGTCTTGCTGCTGCTGTTTGAAGTTGTGTGTGTTTGGTGGGGTGGGAGAGTTGAAATTGTGACTGGATTTAGCCTGTTCTGACAGTGGACATTGCATGATATTCCTTGTTTCTCCCTTGTCTGGTGCAGGAAGAGCCTGGCTCAGCTATCCCCCCATCATTTCCAGGAGCAGTGAATATCATGGGAGGTCTCACGTCTCCCCTCCCTCTCCCCCTTTCTTCCTGGAAGCTGCTAAATTCCCCTTAAGCCACCAGAACTCAGGAAGTACCAGGTACATGACACTCAAAGGAAGGGGACAGTCCAAGTGCAGGGCAGCCTCTCTTAGCAGCATTTTACAGTGATGGGAATTGCACCAGCAGCTCCCAGTGCATTATGAAATACTAGAGCACTCAGGTATCTCTGTAAACCACTGGGAAGTGGAGCTTGGACACTTGCTAGTGTTAGTTCAACACTAGGATTGAAGTTAGATCCCTTAAACTTTCTGAGTTCTTATCTAAGTTTCCCTGTGACTATTTGCTAGTACCAAAGGCCAGTCAAATGAAAGACATGGCAATAGTGAAGACAGTTTGCTGTGATGGAGTAACATAGTTAAAAATAATAAAAGAAATAATAGTGCATTGTCCCTGTAGGTGAAAGCAGAAATAAACCCAAACCAGAACACACACACACACACATATACATACACACACACAAACACACACACACACAGAGCTGACAATGAATGATATTTGTGCCTGAAAATACCTTTTATCTCTCCCTTAAGAGATCTCTCTTAATTCTCTCTGAAGAGTAATAGATTAAAATTGATCCAGGACAGCTTACTAATGATTTAATCAAACTTGCATCCGTACTCTGTTTCTCAGCTGAACGAATTTGAATGCAGAATAGGAATCAAAGTAGTGACCATTGTGTACAGGAAAGGACAAAGAGAAATTTAATTTTATGTGCATTTCAGGTGTTTTGAGCTATGGATTTAAGTGATCAACAATCTATATTTGGTTCAGGGCACAATGACGTATTTTACAAGATGTGTCACAAGTCAGATTCTTCTGCTGTAATTTCTAACCTCAGTTTTAAACACTGTCAGCATCATCTAGAATTTAGAAAAAAAGAGCAACTCATCACCATGCCAATGGAACAAAAACTGCTGTATGATTTAAATACCTATAGCTTCATCATTTACTCAGTTGTATGCTTTCAATTTGCTAAGCATGAGGTTGGTGATTAAACTGGTGCATAATTATTAGCAACAGAGAGACTGTTGTCAGATCTCACAGTCTTCTGACCAGGTGCAGGCTTCTCAGATTCAGTCAGAGCCTGCCTGTCAGTGTTATGAACAATCCAGCAAAATAAGTGACTGATTTCCATCACAGAGGCAGTTTTCAGCAGATTGTCACAGTAAAACTCTGTTTCTGAATAGTGTAATGAACATTCTGATGTTTGCAAAAGCAATTTTTTATATATAGATCAGTGTGAGTGCAAAAGCATTAACAATCTGATCCCAGTATCTGTCTCCCTAGCTCCTTATCTGTATCCTTTCATTAATATCCATCTATTTCACTCGAATGTCAAAGTCAATCAAACACTTTGTGATAATGCAAACAGAACTGAAGCATGGCCTGCTAAATTAATCCAATGTGATGAGGACTTCAAAAGATTAAATTTCTTTGCTCTGTTTCTTCAGCACACTTTGATGATCAAAGCCTAGATGGCTGGTTTGCCAGATGTTTATCCAAATCTCAAATTTAGGCAGAATAATGTAGGCTGTGCATTGAAAAGCAATGAGTTTTTGCTCCCTACAAGGACAAACTCATTCTGGACTCAGAGTGTCTTTGTGGGGCTTTAATCTCGTGTCTCTGCTGGTGCTCTCAGGGATGATGGCTCATTTGCTGAGCTGGTAGATGCAGGAGTTTCACCTTGTGGAGCACGGAGAGACCAGCCTGATACTTTCTGTCATGCCTGACAAGGGGCTGACTTACGCTTGTCTCTGTCACAGACATATTTTATGAAAAATCCTTTCGTTAGGATATTTTTCTCCTGAGAAGCTGAGAGGCCTCAGAAATGAAATGTAAACCATAATTACCTGCTGCTGTGGACTGCAACAGGAGCATCTTTGATTGGTCTCATGTGGTTGTTTTTAATTAATGGCCAATCACAGTCCAGCTGTCTCGGACTCTCCGGTCAGTCACAAGATTTTGTCATCATTCCATTCCCTTCTATTCCTTTCAAGCCTTCTGATGAAATCCTTTCTTCTGTTCTTTAGTGTAGTTATAATATATAATTTTCTTTTAATATAATATATATCATAAAATAATAAATCAGCCTTCTGAAACATGGAGTCAAGATTCTCATCTCTTCCCTCGTCCTGGGACCCCTGTGAACACCACCACATTTGGTGACCCCGAGTGAAGAAAAATTCCACAGTCTCTTCTGAGAACATTCACCCTCTGGTTTTTGTGCTTGCTGCTGCTTCAGTAGGAACATGGATCAAGAGGAGGATCCCTGCAGCCAGAGGATGGCAGGGAGCATCCCTGGGCTCAGGCTCTGGCCTCCTTGAGCACTGTCTGTGCTGCACCTGGGCTGGGGGCTGCAGGAGCCAAACTCTGTGGGTTCAGCACTGTGCCAAGGAGCATGGAGCATCATGACATAGCAGCTACCCAAGTCTTGGTCTGCACCTGCTTCACATCCTGCCAGGTCAGGGACAGCAGCCCTTGCTCCAGAGAGGGGCAGGCAGTGTGGAAAACTGAACAGAGCAGAGTGACCAGACAGCTAAGAGAAAACTGAAGCTAGTAACATTGGTTTGGACAAACCAAATTTTTAGAGGATGAGACTCTCTTTCCTGCAGTGTGCCCTCACTTCTGCCCTTTCTCACTGTAATTTGCTGTGTGGTTTTGCTAAATTAACCTAAATACAGAAATATAATAAGCATCCAATAAAAAAATACAGGCTCTTCAGTGAGAAGAGAAACATTTGCTCAATATGCTTTTAAAGTGCTATTCTGCAGGATAAACAGTACCAGATTGGAGAAAGATTGTTTTTCCTCTTTCACCATATTGTAGTGTAAATTTGTTAGTGGACTTGACATTTCTACCCCTCCTTGAAGGTATTCATCTCCTGTGCCAGTATTGGAGATGAATAGATGCTGAAGCTTTCAAGTACATCCTATTTGCTTGTGAAATAGAAACAACTAACCAGAAACTCATGTACAATAATTACACACTAACAAGTCTATTTACTCTCCATCTCCTTTCGAAATATGTGCCCTGTTACTCACAATTTTATAAACACAACAGTAAACAATTTTGAATGTTTTAAAAATAGGTCATAAAAGCAGTGTAATTTCACTTAATGCATATATACAAGAGTAGGAAAGAGTGGGCCTTGTTCTCCATCACTGAAGGGAAGAACAGTGGTGGCAAAGATGAGTGAGACCCTGCAGAAGAGCTGTGTCCTACAGTTGTTTGGAGGGGAATGTGTTTGGACTCAAAAAAAAAAAAATTGAGCTGTAAAAATAACTTTAAATATTGATAAAATGTGAGGGAAAACTTTAAATTCTGTATTTATGAAATGGATTAATGTTTTGTTAACTGTGACTTAGCCAAGTCAGTCTAACTTTTTGCTTGAAAAACAATGTCACATTGCAAGTTTTGTGGTATTGTGTTAATCTCACAATATGTGGGTACTACTGGAAATTAATTTTTGCATTGAAACAAGTCTTCCTTTCCTGGTAGGAACATAAAACCTTTCCAGTAAAAGTGGTTTTGCAAAGCTGCAGCCCTTTGAAAGCTGTAGGCGCAAAAGAAATTGAATCACAAAAATAGGACTTTCATGGATCTTAAGCTGGGAGCCTGGAAATAGGTTTTGTGAAGGAATCATCACTCTAAAAGAAATGGTTTAACACCTTGTTGAGGGAAATATATCTGTCAGCTACAGTTTCTACTTCAGCTCCTCAGCAATGAAAAGATGAAGGAGCAGGCTAGTCTGGAAGCATGGAGGGAATTACACCTTCTGATGTTCTCCTAAATACTCATGTTTGTAGTGCTTCACAATTTTTAGTGTAGTATCCTTGCAACATCCTTCTGAAATGGAGAAGAGCCGTGGCTCTCATTTTACTGGTGGGAATTTGAAAACAGGGAAGCTGAACTCCTTTGATTTGGATCAAGCAGATTGTTTATGGTCACGGAGGAGATTTGTGGTGAAATGGAGAGGGAAGACAGGCTGTTATAATATCCAAGCTCACACATATTGTCTCCCTGGGAAACTGCTGGATCTGGTCTTTAGCTCTAATTGATTTATATTGCAGCCAATAATATCCATCTGTAACACAGCAGCTTCTCTGATCTACACTAAGAAGACAGGCTCTGAAGATACTGAAACATTTTAAAAGCCCTGGAAGAGGTTCCCCTGGCAGATGAAGCCTTGTGTCCAGCTCCTAGGTAGCTAATCCTCAATGTAAGCCAGTGAAGAGGGTGGAGGAGGAAGCAGTATTGGTTTATTAGTGCAATAAACCAGGTGTTCCAGTTTTCTTAAGTTCTGCCTGAAGCTGGGAGGTGGCAACCTCAAGTCTAACTTCTCTATAAAGTCATGGGAGAGAGGTGAACCTCTAACTTGGATGGCCCTGACCACCTGCAGAGGTGTGTCTGCCTTTTTCTGTGGGGCCTTTCTTGGTCACTGCATGGCTGATACAAGACCCCTGCAGCACAGACATCTCAGTGGCTGAGTAAGATTTCTTTCTGCATGAGAGTTATGGTGTTGGTGTCATGTCTTTCCTTCCCCTGGTGTGTAATGCAGCTCTCTCTGGGATGCAAACAGGAGAGATGACAGCAGCCTATGCTGTACTTCATGGCTGATGTATCCACAGTCAGAGTACTGTGGTGTCTCTTTTTGACTGAGAATTCAAAATTCAGTGTTCTGATTCTCCTGTCCCCGTGTATGCAGGTTCCTGACTCCTGGAAATACACATTGCCCCTTACCACAAATGCCTGCATGGTGCTGAGAGTGACATGGGAGAAGGTGAGGGGAGCACCATGTGTGTGCCTGAGCTCAGAGAGCAAAACCTTCACTTGGGGGTTCTCAGGCTTCTGATTGCCAACCAGCATGATTTGCCACATACTGCAGTCATATATTTTATTTCCAAGGGTTACTTAAAATGCTTAAAGGAAATCTGTAAATTCTTGAAAACAAGTAGTGAAGAAAATCATACCAGGTGCTTGATCAAATATAGCTGACTCTTAACACGTGATTACCAATTTTTTTGATTTCAAGGTTAGCAATTTAAACAGAATTTTTTTGGTCATTTCTTGCCTAACAAATAGCTGCCTTCATCATAATTTCTTTCCTAGTTATTCTTTGAAATTAGAAATGAAGGAAAAGTGAGAAGTGGGAAGCAAAGAGTAGGTTTGCAGTTGACTTGACGAACATTTTATCAGAGCCTGTTGCAATAGGACAAGGAGTAATAGTTTCAAGCTAAAGGAGGGTTGATTTAGATGAGATACAAGGAAGAAATTTTTTACAGTGAGGGTAAAAACATTGCTCAGAGACTGCTCAGAGAGAAGATAAAAGCCCCATCTTTGGAAACATTCAAGGTCAGGTTGAATGGGGCTCTGAGCAATCTGATCTAGATGAAGATGACTGTGCTTATGGCAAGACAGGTTGGATAAGATGGCCTGTAAAAGTCTCTTCCAACCCAGGCCATCTTATGATTCCATGATTTGAACTGTTTTAACTGATGTTTTCATTTCCTTTGCTTATTTCTCCCAGGAAGAGTTCAGACGTGAGCAATCCACTTACTCTTCTTCACTTGAGCCAAAATACCAGGATAATACCTGATGGCAGAAGTGCTGACTTTGTGCACTTTTGCAGGCACACATGCCTGCTCCAAGCCAGAATCTGTTCCTGACCTACTTCACTCAAATACAAAGTTTTCAACAGATAATTAGAGAAATACTTTATTTCAAATATGTCATCTAGTCAAGGCTAAGTTTGCCCTTTCTAGTGGTAGATTTTTAAAAGGTAGATACTCACTCTTGTTATCAGAGGTGTATCTTCTTCTCATTTTAAGCTGAAAAAAGGGGGAAAAAGGAAAAAGAGGAAAAATATATACTTTTTCCAAATAAAAAGGCAGATTGCAATTTTTTTTTTTAAAGACACCATCAAGCAAACAAGAAATTCAATTCAGTTTTTATCTCTTAATGCCAGAAAGCAAGGAAGGTTCCATTTGGGTCGAATGTATGAGCTCTGTGTCTGGCACAACAAACAAATATTCAATGGATTTGTGATTTACCCTAGAAACTGACTGGTCTGATTGAAAATAATGATGTCTGACAGTGCAGGGGCAGTGACTTGGCCTTTGTTAATGCACTGCTAACCAAGAACTACCATGCACAGATACTGGAAAACCAATTAGCTATTCTAAGAACTATTAGCAGATAAAATGCTCTGATTAATCACACAAAATATGAGTAGTCCCTTATTTCTGTAACTCCTGTTTGAAAATGAACACTAATACTTCAGAATGAACTAATTTAGTTGCTGGATATCCCAGCAGGGCTTTTTTGGAGCCAGATATAATTTGAATATCATTTGATATATGAATTCTTAGGAAAGAACATAGCTGTGCACATAAGCTGATGTCAAGTATATTTATGCACATAAAATGTGTATGTGTAAGAAACAAATGAGGCTTGCTTACTCTGCTGCATATCATAGCAAGCTGAGCATTATTAAATTACAATTGCTACATCATGCTAATTTATTTTTTATTAGCAGCTTACTAGAACA
This sequence comes from Haemorhous mexicanus, assembly GCF_027477595.1. Classification (NCBI taxonomy): domain Eukaryota; kingdom Metazoa; phylum Chordata; class Aves; order Passeriformes; family Fringillidae; genus Haemorhous; species Haemorhous mexicanus. The sequence continues at coordinate 32,491,899 of NC_082341.1, forward strand.
TTTTAGTGCCAAATGTGCTCTTTTCCTGCTGCCTGTTTTTAATGCAGATATACTACTATGGTAATGCACTATTCCTTAAATAATTTAAACAACAGAGGCTTACCCAGCCTTCAGATGACTTGTTGAACAAAAATTATACTTGCAAAAAGAATTCAGGTGCTCTTTTAGGATACTAAATAATAGAGTCCCTTATTTTCCTCCACAGAATCGATAGGAAGCAAGGGAGAAATATTTCCCTGATGGGAAATCACATTCTGTGTTTGGCAAGTATGTTTGTTTATGCAGCTAAAGGTGACAGAGATCAAGAAGAATAGGTAGAAGAGGGGCTGAAAATCAGATGAGATAGTTCGGGAAAATGAATACATAGTGCACATCTGCTTATGGCATTTGAGGATCCCTTTTAAATAGTAATTTTATTCAGTGAAGACTCTCAACACAAGCCAGCAAAACAGCTGCCCACCCTAAATAGGGAAGGTATCTGTCTGCCACTCACCCATGTACAAACAGTACCCATTTTGTCTGAACCTTTCCTCTCAGGCACAGATCTTCCTTTCTCAAGTTGTCAGGAGGGAAAAAACAAGTCCCTGCAGCCCTTGTGAGAGTGAACTTAACTTTCTCTTCTCCTCATGAGCTCGTGACTGGTGACTGGAGGGAAGGAGCACCTGCACTTCCCTGTTCTCTGCCTGCTCCTCTTCACTGGCTCTCAGAAGGGGCCACCCAGAGATCAGAGGCTCTGCTTGCTGTCAGGCTTGGGCCAAGTTTCACAGTGACTTCATTTGGGTTGAAGCTTTTTGCTCTCCAACCACTTGTTTGAAGGTCAAAGTAGACAGGGGACAGCAGACAATGATGCAGAGAGCTCCCAATGGAGATATGCTGATTAAAACCAAATGCCTCTGTTTTCTTCTCTTTTCTCATGCCGAGGATTTGGCCATTCATGGAGTTTCTGTTGACATTGCTGGAGCACCCCATTTCTCTCTTTTATTTGAGCTGAACCTGAAGGCATGCTGGGCTACCATCCAGAAAACAGCTCATGAACACTCACTAAAAATACATTCTGGTTCTGCTGTATCGAAACACATCTGTCCAGCAGACACTGTTGCACAACAGAGTTAGCAGGCTGCCAGTTGCAACCCTGGAACCCAAGAGCTGTCACTAAGAAGTTGATTAAAAGGGTGGCATTCAGCACAGGAATGAAAGCACATGGGCAGCCTGTGGTTTCTACCATGGCCTCCCAGCCTACAGGTCTCAGGGAGAGCATGGAGACCCTTCAGGCCAGGACTGGGAGCAAGAAGCTATAACAAATTTAAACCTGTCTCTGCCCTGCTCTTGCAGGCTGCCTTTGAAGCTCAGCCCCTGAGGATACAGTGAGGGGAACACCCAAATATAAAAGTAAGAGTGAAAGGGGGCTCTTGCAGCACCAGGACCAACCTGGTCCTGATGCATCTTGCAGGTAGATGCCAGGATACCACTGCACCTGCTGGGTGTCTTAATGAAGTGTCACAGCACTTTGCTTGGGTAAACATTGCTATAATATAAACAACTCTCTGTCCTGGAAGAGATGTTTTGCAAGCATAGCTGTTTTCAAGCTTTTTCTTAAGTGGATGTACCAGCTATGAGGAGAAAAAAAAAAAAAAGCACAAAAATAATTACAAAACCCCCCATAATAAACCAAAACCAAACCAAACCAAAATAACCACCACCAACAAAAAACACAAAACAAAGAGAGAATCTGGGCAGGTTAATATCTGCCTCTGATCTTAGTAATAGCTTTAAGATGTTAATGAAGTGATCCTTGTTTTTGTTCAAGGAAAACATGTTCTTCGTATTTTTGCTATACAAAACAATGAGAGAAAAATGTATTCAATTTGCCTCACTCTACCTTAACATAAAATTGCTTAGTGTTGTCTCTAATAAAACTGAAAATGAGGAACGAAAGTACAGATTGCTCTGTGCAAGGTCTAATTTTTTGTGTGCATTATATTAACTATCTCGGCCCAATTTTGTGATAATAAGGCAAATAAGGAAAAAGCTTCAGTTGAAAACCCCAGCATATAATCAGCAATTACAAGTGGGTAGTGCTTCATTGTAGGGGTTTTTATGATCATTATGGATGGTAAGAGTCTTGTTTAAATATTTGAATATGATTTCCCAGAATCAGTTAGGTACCCTCTCTGTAATGACTATTGATGGAGCTGTCCGTGCACTCACTACCCTGTTTTTTTTTGAGACTGTGGCCTCTGAAATCTGCAATATTAACTTATCATCTGCCTCTGTGCAGGGCCACTTTCAGCCAAAGGTGGATAATGGGATCCCAGGGTGCCACCACTACTCTGTAGAGCTTCTAGAGAAGCAGGGATACTTCTCCTATAGCTCTATAGGGAGATCTGCAGCTCCCCAGTCTTAAGTTGAGCAAGACACCAAAAGATTGTGCTTCACTGAAAATTAATCTCATCCTAAAAATTCTGGGAGACAGTCTAAACAACTCACACTGGGCTAGAATAAAGAGATTTGAATGCTGAAAAAGCAGATGAATAAACAAAGTTCCCTCTCTGTTTCACATTCAGAACTTCTAAGATTTAACAGACCACAGGGATGAGTATAGACGTATTTAGCATAAAAAAGAACTGATAAAGAAATTCTCCAAAGTTTAAATGCCATACAATTGTGATGGAGGACCACGTAGGTTCTAAGAAAAGTCTCTAGTATGGAGAGCTGACGACTCTCAGAGCATTAATGAACCTCTCCAGAATACAAAGAAGCTGAACCACACTTTTGAATTACCAGTTAATACTGTGGAAATTGGTTGCTTCCTTAAATATCATAGCCTTTAAGTCCTGCCTTAAGCAATTAAAACACACTACTCTTAGTAGCAAAATAATTATTTGTTCATTGATTTTGTAAAATTCTCATCTGGTAGGTAATTTATATGTTGGATTGGGCTAGGGAAAAAAAAGTAGTTTCTTTCTAACAAACACATTAGTGCTACAAAGGAAAGGGAGGAAAGGTTGTTTTTTCTTGGCCAAAGGAAAAGAGTGAAGATGTCAAAAAGGAGCTGAAAACTTTCAGAGAAATAGCTTGTGCACAGGAAGGAATCATGGTACTTTAATACATGCAGCAGAAATTTTACACTGTTTGGACTGAAAAGACCATGCGTAGGCCCACACTCGTGCAATGTGCAACTCCAGGAAAGGTGCAAGCGTACATAACATGACTAAAGCAGACTTTGCCTTTATGTGGTTGCTAAAGACTCATTGATTTTACCCTTATGCACTTTGTCTATTTGTATCTTGGCTGTACTTCTGCTTGCACCCTTCATTTGAAACAGCAAACATCCTGGATTGCAGGTGAGAAATGTCACTTGCCTGGGTGACACACACACTTCTGGGGTGGAGGACACCTCTGTCTCAGCTCATCCTTTGCATGTTTCTGGAGTCTGGTGCTGCTCTGGAAATGTCCTTTTTTGGGATATCTACCATCTGCTTTTGAATCAAATTCTTCCCACTGAACAGCAGTTCGCTGCTCTATTTTCTCACATCAGCTGCTCCACTGAGTATCGCTGGGGCAAGGGTAAGGGAGACTCACTCTGGTAGGGCTACAAAAAAAAAAAAAAAAAAAAACACCAAGGAGAACCAAGGGAAAGAAGTAAAATCTATGATTGTGTTGTGCCCAGGCACTGAATCATTTAGAACAAAAAAATAAAAAAAATCTGTGAGTTGACTGAAGAGACCCATATCTACAAGGTATTTGATTTGGAACTGGTAAACATTTCAGCTGCTCCTCATAAAATGCTTTTGTCAATGGTTTACAATCTGTGCATTTGCTTCCTGCATGATGAAACCAGAGACATGCACACGAGAAACACACAGGCATTAAACTGTCTGAGTTAAATTCATCCTTTGTGCAATTCCAGCAACATTTCTCTGTTGGATTTGAGTGCTCGACATTTACAGAAGAATCTGGATTGAGTTGAACTTGCATGAACCAAGCCAAATTTGTAATTACAAGGCCTGGCAAGGCATATATCTCTTTCCTGCTTATTTTGTATTTGCCATTGTTAACAGTGAGTGAGTGCCTCTGTTATTCACACGCCAGTCTCAAATCTATGGAGAATCTGGGGAGATGAGGAGCTTGATCTGATAGAAATTGAAAACATAAGGCTCAAATTAAAGCACTCTGCAAGTAAAGTGAAGGGTTTTAACTATCAAAATGCAGGAAGCAGTGGGTGGCAGACAGTATTTTCCCTCTGTTTAATTTGACAGTTTAGAATATCACCTACTGTTTTGTGAAGGAAATTGATACATTTAGATTAAATCTTGAATTATATACCATACAACACTGTCTTAGATATGGCTTCTCCTTTCATTACAAACTGCTTCTATGAGGAACTATTCCTCTTACTGCTTTTTTTCCTATCTTCACATGATTTCTGTGCTCACACCCTTTTTTTCAAACATCATTCTATACTTCTCAGAGCAAATTTTTTTTTCTTTGTTTATCTGCTGCATGTTATTCTCACAAGCTTAATAGTATTTCCCCTTCCAGTTATATTCAGTTTCACCCCATATATATATAGTAAAGGCAGGAGTTCCCACAGTCAACCTGTGTATTGCAGGTTGTAGGACTCTCCTGATCTGATTTGTGTTTCATGTAGAACACTGGCTTTTGAACTATATTCAGTCTTTGTTTAAAAACTGATCTTGTCATAAGGTTGTGTTTTCACCACAACCAGTTTTTGCATCTTATTTCCATTGTATCTCCAGCCTTAATTTTCATTTTCTTGCTTTGTCTGCTGAATTGAATAACCCATTAACAAAGTTGTATTCCCTTGTAAGTACTTACAAACTCTTCAAATTTCTTTTCAACCTTTCTTTCATTAACTAAATAGATTAAGTTCCTGCAGTGTTACTAACAGATGCATTTTCTTGTTCTTTAATCTTTCTCTGTGCTGCTTTGTTCCCCCTCAGTTACCAATGTCCCTTCCAGAACACAATATTCCAGTTGTGATTACATCAATGTTCAGTGCAAAACCAGGACCAGCTCCACATCTTTTTAAGAGATCTGGGGTTCCTTTTTTGGCCATAGAACTGAACTGAGAACACATGTTCTTTCCTAGGAGTTATGTTCCTGCTTAGATGAGATCTCACATTCATAAGGAACATTGTTTCTCCAAATTGAATCCCTAGAGATGCCTCACTTCCTTTGTTTCAAAGACATATGACCACCAGCTGGTCTGATTAAAGTGTTTTTTATTTATATCCACCTTGCCAGGTGGTAAAATTTGGCTAAGCATTGAATGTTTGCTCTTATATTTCCCCTTCTACGTGTCTTTCTGTATGTATATGTGGGAGAAAGTGGGCAATTTTTGATGTGCAGTAATATCATACATCACTTCTGATGCATCACAAAGTGCTCTAAATCCCTCTGCATCAGCCATCCATCATCTTAATTATATATTCCTCACCCAGTCTTTGTGTTATCTACAGTTCTCATCAACGACAGCTTTATGCTTCCTTCCATGTCTCAAGCAGAAAATTTAACTGGTGTGGGACTGGATCCCCAGTGAACTTCACTGAAAGCACACACCCCTGCAGTGACATTCTGGCGTGTGAGCACTTGCCAGTTTTAATCCCTTGAACGTGTGTGGTGTTGATTCCTGGCATCCCCCATCCGTGTTTTTTGCAATATATGGTTCTGACTGTGTAAGGTGTCTTGTAGAAGCCCAAATATAGTGACTCCACTAGCTCTATCAGGCAATTTTTAATCTCATCAGGGAAAGATACCAAGTTACTTTGATGGGTCTATTGCCAAAAAGCCCCACTGAGTGGTGATAATTATACTGCCTCCCTCTTATGCCTTGCTAATTGGTTCCTGTATCAGCCTTTCCTTTATTTCACCTGAGATTGATGGCAGTCAGTCTGAAAATCTGGAATTACCTGAGTTGTATCATTTATTCTCTCTTAATTTTTGTTTTTAATACTGGTGTTACCTTACTTTTTCTCATCTTCTCCAACTTTCCTGGTATTACAAGATGTATTGAAAAGATCAACACGAATGGTCTGGAGGGGCTTACACATAGACTCCTTTTAGACTCTCATATATTCATTTTGAGACTCAGGGCTATAAATATGTCTAAAATCAGTAGCTCTTATTTGACGTCTTCTGATGCACTGTTGGAGTGAAAATTGCTTCATGATTTTCTTATGAAATGAACACATCATCTGATCCCAGGCCAAAGATACACCAGTTACTTATTCAACACTTCTGCCTTTTCCGGATTATTCTTGGCAATTTTATAATTTCCAATCCCACTGTTAGTATTCCTTTTGCTCCCTTTATGTTCAAAATGTCTTTCTGACTATTGTTAACCCTATTTACCACAGATTTGCATCCTTTACTCCACTTATTTTCTTGTTTTAAAAGTCCTAGCATGTAATCTCTATTCAAGTCTACATAATCAGCAACTTTTTTTCTTTTGGATTTTTTTTCCAAATGTGACCTTTACTTTCATAACAAGCAAGGGTTGTTTTGTAGCTGGTGTGGTCTTGAAGTCAGTGGTCAATCACCCATTCACACTTTTATCCCCACTTATTTGGGCTCATGAGGGCTGGCAACTTTTAAAAGTAATCCCAATGAAGAAATGAAATACTTGAAATAAAGTGAAATAAAAGTGAAGAAAGTGAAATAAAAGCAAGAATTTTGTAAAGAGTATAAGTTTCCAAGATGTGTCACCTATGAGAAGTTGTTTATCAATGACTGTTCAGGCAAGAGTACCCTGTTTTAGGGATGAGAAAGCAGTTTAGCTGTATTGACAAGAGCTGTGCTGGTACCTTGCCTTCATGGCCAGAGAACTGCCCTGGGTCGTTGTAGGTGCAAATGCAGATTTCCTGTGTGCTTCCAGCTATCTGGTTGGGTTTAGGGAGACTTCATTTGACTTTTGCCCACATATTGCTGCTATGTGTACTTAAAAAAATTCTAAAACCTGGGAATATAAACTCAATGATAATATCATAATGGCAATGCAAAAGCAATATCATATTAATTTTGCACTGCCAGGTCAGTACATTAAAAGTAAATGTGTTATTTCATTACAGTGGTGAAGCTACCACAGTTGAACAGCACCACTGAGTGTAAGAAAACTCCAGTAGAGACTGGTTTGATCATTGGTTTGACCTTTAAAAGTGGATCATTTTTTAATGTGATTTTGCTTCTGCTCAACAAAAAAAAAATATCTGGAAACTTCTGAGAAATGTGGAACTTCTCTGAACAATTAAGATCATAAAAAATACCAAACAGGTACCAAAGCTAATGCCAGAAAATCTTTGCAATTCATTTTGTGACCGTGTCACAATATAACTGGAGAAATTTTAGCTGACTACAGATCTCCGTCAAGTCTTCTATGAAATAAATAAATGAATTGGACTATGCAGTTGGGATTTTGTTTCTTCAGAACAATGCTTTGTTAGTTCCATTTGAACACAATGAAGTTTGCAAATGATCACAGGTTTGGCAAGTTCTTATAAACCCAGAAACAGATGTATGACTGATTTAAAATATATGGTTGCAGAAGAATACTGTGGTATTCCTAAGGTATGGGTACCTTAGGAAAATCAGATTTGTGAGCATAGTGGATGTTTTTCCCCCCTCTCAATGAAGTACATTTTTCTGCACTGATTTCTGATTATAGTTATTTGATACTTTTATGTATGTGTACAAATGATGGGTTTTGTGCCAGTGTGTTGGTTGTGAATGATTGCTGACTCTTTAGCATTGAGGTGACAGTCTTCCTTTACCAGGAGGCCACAGAATTGTTGGGGAGGCTTTTGTAGAGTGCTGGCAGATGACAGCTTAATTACATCAACTCCTTCAAACATACATGGACAACACATGGGAAGGAAAGGATCAAACCTGTATGAACAGCAACAGCACTATCTCACAGCCAAACCTTTCAGGATTCCAAGGATGGGCACCCTGCGTAGCAAGTCTGTGCTTTGCTGGATGCATTTTGCAGAGCAAAGGCTAAAAGCTGTACCAACATATCCTCCCGTGAAGCTTTGCTTGAAACTTTGGAAAATCTGAGCAGGGTGAACACCTATCTGCTCTCCTCTCTGTAGACCATCCCCCCAGCTATCTGCAGAGCGCTGGTGCTGCGCATGTAGCAGGGCTGGCATCGTGCCACCTTTGGCTTCCAGCCTACAGCTGGTCCCTTCATCCCACCCACGCCGATGCTTCCCAAAATTTGGTTCTCGTTCGAGCATTACAGCTCGCCTCTGTCTTTTCCTGCTTTGGGTGGAGGTTAGCATATTGCTTAAAGGGAGCCAAAAGTACTTCAGTCCATTCCTCCTCTCATGGGAGAATGTAGAAAGAAAGACATTTCCACAAGATCTTAAACTCAAATATAATCGTGGTGATTACAGAATGGGTAACTCCATATTTTCTTACACGATCTCTCAGCAGGCAACAATTAGCAGGTGAGACCACAGATAGCCCAGCAGCACCATATTACACCTCAATGTCTTCTGTTTGCATAAATAATATCACAGATAATTTAAATAAAATTATGTATGATCTCTATATTTTAAGATGACATTGAGACAGTAGGCTCTCCTGGAGGATTCCCAGTTATAATGGACCTCTATCTTAAGTGAATTGCTCTGCAGCCTCCTATCTTTTTGATTTGATGATAAGGAGTGTCTGAACCAGTCCTTAAACCAAGAGCCTACTTTGCCTTTGGATAACCAAATCCCATCCTGTATTACCCTGAAGTTAAACAATCTATCACCCCTTCTCCAGGCTTAGATCTGTTTTCAAAAAATGCTGCAACTCTGGCACTTAGGGTTTCCTGTGCTGCATGCCATGACAAGCAATAAAGCATTCAACACACACAAAATTATGAAACCACACAGGAGAAAGTTAACTCTCAGCTGTGTCAATGTTGCAGGACAGGAAGCAAAAGTAATTCTGTGAATTTGCTGGGAGAGAAGATGGGATTTTTTGAGTATAATATCCACATTTTAAGCAGACGGATGTTCTTCAGCTCCACTGCTTTTGATGTAGATGAATTCACTTCTGTACACATATCAGTATGTGGTAATATTCTGCAAATGAACACACAAAGCAGGCTTTTTCAGAAGCCTTTGCTTCTGAAAGATGTCTGTCTTATATCTGCCTGTCTGATTTACTCCTTGCAGGTAAGAAGTGTGACAGTTCTCTCTGTGTGTGTGTGTGTGATTGGATTCTTCAGTCCTTGGCACAATCTCATCAACCTCTGATATCTCTTATGTTTCAGGCAAGTCTTTGTTGCTTCAGTTTCAGGCAGAGTTGCTCAGCACAATCTTACAGTATAGCCTGTCTGGATTTCTCTCACTTTTCCTCCTGTTTCCATCTTTAACATGATTAAGTCAAGACAGGGAATGATTAATTCTAGTAATTGTCTGTCTTTAAGTCATGACAACTTTGCCAAGTTCCTCATCTTGTGCACATGAAAAATCACTTTCTCTCAGCGTGGGGAATTTGTTTATTTTGCTTTAGATGCTTAATTCATTTGCTTTAAATGACTACCTTCTTGTAAGCTGTTCCATAGTGACTTTGGTCTCAGCAGTAGATGTGTTGCCAGAGGTAGCATTCAGATCTCCATCCTACTAATCTGTCAGGGGTTTGTGTAGTCCTGAGGGAACAGAAAAGGCAACAAGGTATAGGAAAACAAATGTCATTACAGTTGCAAATATTGGGTTTTGTTTGATTTTGTTGCTTATTTGAGTATCATTGTGTTTCTGTCAAAACTGCGCACTGCACCATATGTCCTCAGGGCAAGTGCTCATGCCCCTCTGACCTTGTTGTAGCATTTCATAAATCTCTTTGACTGTATTTTCTGGAAAAGAAAAACAACAACTTTCATTATGAGATTCCACCAGGCTTTATTTTTCTGAATTCCAGTCATATGTTGCTGTGATTGTGAGTCAAACGCTTGCAGGGCTTTTGCTGTGAAGCTATGAAAAGCATTGCTTTAAATAAAAAAGGAATTTATTTGTTTTACGTCTTGGGTCTGCAGTTCACAGTCAGGTACTTGTCCAGGAACCACTTGAGCACCACCAGAAGAAGTTCAAGCCAAGGAGAGCTGCTTTTCCCTTCCCTTCCCTGCTGGAGGGCAGGAGGTGCCCCGCAGACAGGTCAGCGGCTCAGTGTGGTGGCTCGGTGCCTGTGGTGTCACATCACCATGGCATGTGAAGGCACTCCCTGACTCAGTGTGTGAATCACAGGCACAGAGTGGTTTGGGTTGGAAGGAACCTTAAAGATCATCTAGTTCCACCCCTCTGCCACGGGCAGGGGCACCTTGCGCTAGTCCAGGCTGCTCAGGGTCTGATCCAAGTGGGCCTTGAACACTTCCAGGGATGGGGGATCTGCAGCTTCTCTGGATAATCTATGCCAGTGCCTCACCACCCTCAGAGTGAAGAATTTCTTCACAATATCTAATATACACCTACCCTCTTGCACTTTAAAACCAGTAATGCCTTGTCCTGCCACCCACCTCCCTGGGATCAGTGTTGGGCTCTCCTGGTGCTGCACCAAAGGTGACACAGGTGCACAGGTAGTCACCCCAGAGTGGTAGATGGTGCCAGCTGATGATTTCATTCCTGGCCTGGAATGCACAGCAGGAATGCTGTGGGACTGCTGCAGAACACTGCTGATCCTCATAGTTTGCTCTAAGATATGAAACCTCAACTGCTGGTTAGGATGTTCCTAAACCAGTTTTATAGGAGTTGGGAAAAGTTAACTGGAGAAATAACAGGACATATTCTTCCCATTCTGACAGTTCAAGAAATCAGCTTTTACATCTCATTGAGGGAAGGATAGACACACTGTTGGTTTGATCCAATAACTTCTTCATTTCTCTTATATTTTCATGTTGTTTTACTAAGTCAGGCCCTACTTTCTGGTGGAGTATTACAAATCTGCTTACTGCTTTCTGGACTTGCAAGGATGCCTCTTGAAAGAAGTACTACTGCTGAGCAGACAGGAAGGGGGGTTGTTGCTTTAGGATTAGAGGGTGTTCTGTTCAACTCGGACTGGTAGGTACAGGCAGAGGTGAATAAAACTCCTGAAAAGGGCACATAGAGTTTGAAAATGTGGTTACTGGTGTGATGTACAAAAAGCACAATGAGAAACTTTTCTGAAAGTATTGCTAAGAAGATTGAAATCAGCAACACTGTAAGGTTTAGGAGAGCATAATTTTGTGAGATTAACAGCCCCATTTCCTGTCCAAATGGGTTCCGATAAATTCATGTGACTACTGAATAATTATGCACTGCTTATCTGACTGAACTTCCAGTCCTAAAGATTCAGCATTTCTGGAAGGTTTGCTCAGCTATGGAAACCTTTAGTGAGACATTTTAACTGCAAGAGCACAGGCAACATCAGCTGATAAAATGTGACATTAGCATGTCTCTAGTACCACATAAATCTTTTCTTCCTGGGGCTTCAGTTCTTGGGACTTTCCCCCTAGTAGGAGATTGATCTTGTTCCCATATATGAAGCAGGGACTATTAATGGGGTATTATGGAATAGTAGTTTAGGATCACTGATGCACACGGCCTTCCTTTGTTACAGTGAGAAAATGACATTATGCATATTTGTAATAATGAAGAACAGCTTTAGTTCCATGCCTGCTCCAGGCAGCATGTGATAAATAATGCTCTGTCCAAAGTTAAGCACTCTAAATTTTGTATTAATTGAGGCAAATATCATGCCCCTGTTTAGTGCAATGGAACACATTACCATTAATAAATGACTTGAATTTTCTTTCACATTTACGATGCTTGCAGAACAATATTATCTTCTAATATGTTGCTATCTTGGAAGTCTTTCCATTCTTAGTATAGTCTGAAATTTGTACAATAAATTGCTGTCTATTGAATCTTTAAGTGTCATGACATTAAAAGGTAGGCAAAATTTAACTGTCATTCTCCTTTTCACTTTTTTTTCCCCATCAGTTCTGTATCTGACACTGATACCTGTTCAGAGCTTTGAAGCACCCATTTCCCATGTAATTAAATATCTCTTTATTCATTAGCTAGGGTGTTAGCTAGGAGATGCACATCTGCAAGCCCATGATAGGTGGCAAAGAGAAAATGTGGATATCTAAGTGCTGCTATGCCCAAGCATATGAGCTATGCCCCAGTCTTTCTGCTCTCTCTCTCAGGCTACATTCTTTAATTCCATTTGGTTCTTGCTGTCTCCCTCCACCAGCTTTTCTGAGTCTTACTCATTTCTTTCCAAATACCCTAGCCACCTTCTTGTTCACCTTTATGGCCCATCTTAATGCTGCCTTTGGAAAGTGCAGCTCTGCCACTTGCCAGAACACAAATGCCTGCTTCATGCAAGGACAGCAACCGTGGGCCAGTATCCAGGCTGAGGAATCATCAACAGGTAAATTCAAAAGAGCAGGAGCCCATGAATCAGGAAGCCAGTTGTAAAACATCCATAAAGATCACTGAGAGACAGGGACATTTGGTGCCCCTGGTAGGCCAGAGCCTATACAGGTCTGTAACTTTAGGTACAGGGTGTATTCCATTAATATATAAATGCCAGTATTTTTTGCATTAAGATTACACTGATGGTTATGTTTTCTGAAGTATGCTTCTTCTATTACTTAAGGTTAATATATATAGTGGGTAGAAACTGGATGACTGTGTATGGATTTGCAGTGTTTCAAAATGGAAGAAAGGAATTTTTTGAAACAGGATGTTGTAGGATGGCTCCAAACATAAACATTTCCAAATCCAAGAAAGATATGAGGTGTGTGCTTTTCCTAAATGATGAAATGGGGCATAGGCACATATCTGGAGCTGAGCAGTGCCTCAATACTTTTGCAGAAGTAGGCACTGTGGAAAACAGGGTATTCAAAATCGTGGGTTCAGTGTTCTGGGCTTCCCATATTAAATGCTGAAACTGTATGGAAAGAAGAGTTCTCCTGGAGGTGCAGTGGGGCTGGCAAAGTTTAACATCTGATAAACCTTTAGGCCACTCAGGATCCAAATCCAGCACAAGCTACTTCATCCAAAGGGAAAACACAACGCAACAAATGAGTTGATGTGGTCACGCTGCTCCAGGGAAAAAAATTTCTCCCCAGATCCTGCTGAACAGCCTTCATTTGCTGGAGCTGCTGTCTCATATGGGGGGTAAAATTGATTCCTTCTTTTGCATTGGAGAGAGAGTTTTCCTCATAGTGTGCTGTGAAGCAAACTGTGCTGATCCAGACCCAGAATTCTGTAGAAGGACTTAGCAAGTGTGATTCCTTAATCATTTCCTGTGAGGGAGAAGCTTAGTCTTGTGCCTCATGATTAAGAAAAGAGAAGGAATTTGTCCAGGGTTTCAGGAGATGCCAACTGCCTGGGTGGTGGTCTGTGCCAGGACGTGGCAATGTGACATAATTCTGCACCAGGAAATACAATACAAACACACATGGCAAGGAATGTGGTGATGGGGGAATGTCATTGCCCCCTTACAGCCCAAGTGAGCGTGCAAACACCAGACTCTGTGCTTCTCTTGCTCTGCTGCCAGTCTGTTGGCTTTTCCCTCCTTGGACTGCCTTGAGGACTGATAGTGTGGAAAGAGTGGTGCTAGTGGGAGAGAAGCAACCTCAGTTATAAGTGGTGAAAGAGTTTAATGGTGAGACAGTCACCTCCAGTTCTGTGAGCTGGTGGGAATTGGTTGTGCCAGAATCATGCAGAAGCTGGTGAGAGCTGTGACTGAGGCACACCTTCCCAGATGCTTCAATCTCCAGTGCTGTCACCACTTGCCCCTCACACCCCATAAAAGCTGATAAACTGGATCAATACAAGCTTTGGGTTAGGCATTGTATTGGATTCAGCATAGCAAAGGAAAAGTGATGGAGCCAGAGCACAGCTGCTCTTCAGAGCATTTGCAGTATCACAGGCATCTGGCTGTCACATCAGCTGCATCTGTTGAGCTGACGTGAGGACAACGTGAGCACTGAATGTGCAGGAGTGTGCTGGTGGGAGGACAGAAGCGTGGGGATGCAGTGAGGCCACTTTGTAAGATGTGATGTCACCCTGTGCACACATCTGCAGAAATTAGGAGCTAGAGCTGCTGGCTGTGCCATGGAAGATTATTCACACACATTAAAATTCTTCACTCAGTGGGTGATGTAAGGCAGCCTCTAGTCTTGCTGTTAGGTCTGTGGCCAGTGCGCTGTGGAGTCATGAAGATTTCAAAATACCTCTTGACATTAAGCTTTCTGGAATTTTCTTTGCTTTCATGCATGGAAACAGACAGTCTCATGAGCTTAGCTGCACAGCACAAGAACCATTTATTTGCTAGTTTGTTTTTTTTTTTTTTTTCCCCCTCAGATAATGTTGAGATTCTGTTTCTGGAGTGATGAAAACAATTCCTGGCTTTGCTTTTGCAACAGAATATCGTTTTTCAGAATCTGCTGTATTATCGTTAAGCCAATTACTGCATACGATAATAACTACAGAAATTAGTAACAGTACTGTATAAATGATATCGTTTTAGAATATATCTTGAAGTCTTTTGTCAGAATATCAAATGTTCTTACTCTGATATTTGCTATTTTTCTTTCAAATTAAAGTAAAAGTAAGATATGATGAGAGTCATGATTTGTCATTCCAACTAGAATTAGTCAAGATGCTAATTGAATTATCTGTTTCTAAAGAATTAACTTTATTTTACTAATGTGTAAGGCTACTTTCCAAGTCTACCAAATGCTTTGACAAGTTCTGAAGCTTTGTTTGAAGTGGATTAATCTTACCCAACTTCAGGCACTCTGGTAGTCAGGTGTCTAGCCCAGCCCAGTCACTGAGGCTGCTCCTGTCATCAGTGGAGAAGGGTGTGTTACCAGAAGACCCCCACACTGCTTATCTCAGACCTCTTTTGTATGAGGGATCAGATCTCTGTCAGGGTGCCCATCTCTCCCCACCGACTCAGATTTGGACAATGTTCAGGAGACGTGTAACTCTGACAGCTGAATCAGTAGTCCCACATTGCTAGGACAAGATCCATGTCCCAGATTCAGCAGTGGTTCCCCTGGGTCAGGACAGCAACTGGAAAGGCTGTTGTGATCCCATGGCATTGGTGAGTTGTTTTCTGTGACATGTGTCTCAGGCACAGAAATGAAACAGAATGAAGCCACTTTGGAACAGATACTCAGAAGGCAGCCCAGAACAGGGGGACACAGAAGGTGTAGAGGGAGGTAGATTTGCAGCTCTGCTGCCCATCCTCTAAGAAGTTAAGCCTCAAGATTTGTTGTGGATGCCTTGAAAGCGCTCAAAACCATGCTAGATTGGTCTCTGAGCAATTGGTTTAGTGGAAGGTGTTGCAGTCCATGGCCCAAGGGGTTTGGAACTATTTGGTCTTTAAGGTCTCTTCCAACACAAACCATTGTGTGTCTCTAATTTACCCATTTACCGGGTACGATGTCTGAGCCTGTGGCACTGATTTGGTACTTTTGGTTATCCCAAACCGTCCTGCTCTCTTGGCTTTATGCTCGGCAGCACCACTGCTACAAAGCCCAAGCTTGGGCCCCTCCCGTGCCATCGGTGCGGGGCCAGCTCTGTCCCCAGAGCTCCGCCGTGCTGCCCGGCGCCCCTTCCAGCTCGGGCGCCGGGCAGCACGGCGGCTCCACAGCTGCAGACTTCCAGGCTCCCACGGCCGCTCCGCGACACTCGGGGAAGGATGCCGATCCCGGGAGCACATCCCGGGGGCAGCCCGTGGGTGGTGTTCCCGGGGCGGCGGGGGCGGTGCGGGGGCTGCGCGGGGCTCGGCACCGCCCGCCCCCTCGGTGCTGCCCGGCCCCGCCCGGCCGCGGCCGCCGTGCCCCTCCCGGGGCAGGGGCAGGCGGAGGGGGGCGGGGGGGACCGGAGCCGGCGAGGCGTGATCGCCCGAGGCCCCTCCTGCCTGCCGGGGAAGCCTTAAAGCGGGCCGGCGGGGCGCGGAGCCCCGCACTCGGGAGCCCCGACGCACGGGCAGACGCGCCTCGCCGAGCCGAGAGCCGCTCCGCTGCAGCCGCCGCCGTGAGTGCCGCGACGGGGCGGGCACGGGAATGGGGATGGGAGTGGGTATGGGAATGGGGATAGCGATGGAGACGGGGACGCGGGGCTGTCCGGGCCGGTCAGGGGCTGCGCTGGGGCGGCCGCGCTGCTCCCGCCGTCGGGGCAGATGCTGACGGCAGCTCTCGTCCATCCCGCCCCGCCGTGCAGATGCAGGGCACCGTGAGACTGTGGGTGTCGGTGCTGACTTTCGCCCTGTCGCTGCTGGTCTGCCTGGGGACGCTGGCAGAGGCGTACCCCTCCAAACCGGACAGCCCCGGCGAGGACGCCCCCGCAGAGGACATGGCCAGATACTACTCGGCGCTGAGGCACTACATCAACCTCATCACCAGGCAGAGGTAGGCAGAGCGGGACGGCAGACATCTCCCTTTCCCGCTACCTGGGCTAATTTTTCCTTGGCGAGGCTCAGGGGAGGAAGGTGGGGTGCCCCCTCACACTGTGCGTCTCTCGCTGCTTTCCCCAAGGACACGAAGAAAGACGTGGTGCACAGATTCCTTTTAGAGAGCAGTGCCGTGTAACCCGGAGCTGAATTTCCACCACCTAAATTGGCAGAAGGGGCAAGGGTGTCAATGCTGCCCCTGCTCTCTCATCCTCTTCTAGTTCTGGCACAGACAGGCTGGCAGGCAGGAGCACGAACAGCGTGCACAGGGAGGGACCCCAAAAAGGGAAGATAACTAACCAGGGAGCTGGAGACAGCTAGACAGGGCACAAGAAGCAGTTTCCCACTTCAGTTGCTGCCACTGACTCCAGTGAAGATTTTGGTGAGAAAAAGTGCCCATTGTGGAGAGGTAGTAGTCCAGATGTTTTGTGGTTTGTAGGCTACTTCATGCAGCTGCGAGTGTCAAAAAACCCCTAGCCCTAACAAAAACTTCCCTCAAGATCAAGAACTCAAGCCCAAAGAGTGTGAATGCAAGCCTCTCTGACTCTAAACTGGCTTTCTGGGTTGACCATCCTTGTTAAAGTATGGGTAAAGGCTCAGCCTGAAATAAAAGGGCAAGTTATTATAAAAAAATCATCTTCTATGATAAAAAAATAATCTGTCTAGTTAGGCTGTGTGATTGATAGACGTTTGCTCTGAGGTCGCGCAATAGTGTGTGACACAGAAGAGCTTTGACATATTTATCTATTGTTTAATATCAAGACCAGATGAAAGGTCTAAAATAAGGCTTTCATTTTTCCCTCTAGAAGTCTGAAGAATTAAATTAGAAGGGTGGCTATCGTGCAACTGAGAGCTTTTTCAGCAAGCCCCTAACATTGTGTGCCACTGCCCTAAGAGCATTAAGACAAGTGAAGGGGCTGATAGAAATACAGTTCTTTGGTTCTGAACTTTTAAAGCAATATTCACAACTGGCTCACATGTGAGGCATGCTTCTGTGTGGCAGTCTGCACTCAAATAACCTTTTGTCTAGATTACTGTTAAAATAATCCAATCCTCAAATTCTGCCTCTGCTGCCATTTTCTCTTGCATGCAATGGGATCTCCAGGCTGGTGTTTCATCCTTTCTTTTCTTTCTTTCACCTCCCTTTTCAAAGGTGGCTCCTGTCCAAAGCAAAGTCATATTTAAAAACAAAAAATCCCAAATCCAAATGACCACCCCTCCCTGTCTCTGTTCAGCCTTCGCTCCAGGTGTGTGCCCTGTGTGCTTGCTTTAATATTGACTGTGTAGCTTTTATTCAGATTTTATTGATTGTAAGTACACAACTCAGAGAGGGAAACCAGTTTCATTCTTTTGTGTGGATTTGGAAATTAACTGAAATAGTTATTGTTTCTGTTGGGTAAAATATAAATTTTGTTCTTTAGATTTTCCTCATATTTCCTACCCACCCTTGTATTTAAAGGGACAGAGTTGACCTGGAAGTACAAGAAAGTTGGCAGAAAAAAGTACTCCAAAGACAACTTTGTGAAACACATTTAAAAGTTGACTGCACAGGTTAACTAAAAAACCAAAGAGGTGTGGTTTTTTTCCACCGTGGTGAATTAACAGTGTAGAAGTAAAGCCATTGCCACCTCCATTTGGAAAGCTTAACTGAGCTGCTGGAGGTTTCATGTTTTGGCAGTGATGCCGTCACCTGCAAAATGAATCAATAACTTCTGAAGCATTTTGGACTGGTCTAAGGATGATTGGTCTGTTTCAGCAGATCTGCTCAAAGTTTTCTCTCTTCTCACAGATTTTTATCTCTGCTTTTTGCGCATGGTACTGCTTGGGAGCCCTGTGACAGGGGGAGGATGAGGTCCAGGGGCTCACCCTGCTCCTTCTGCGGGTGGGTGAGCAAGCTGTGCTCAGCCTCTCACCCAACCTGGTGCCTGTAGCTGGTGAGGTGAAGCAGTAAGAACATGTTGGCAAAGGAGATGAGGAGATTGATGGTTTTTTTCTTCAGGTTCATCTGCCCTGCCTTGTTTGATGTTTTTGTGATTATGAATACCACCACCCTCCTCCCTGCCCCCCCTGGCTCATCTTTCTGCCTTCTGCTTCTGGACTGACTCAAGCATTTGAGTGCCATTCCCCTCTGAGCTACTGTGATCCACAGAGTCTTCACCTGAGCTCAATGAGCTTCTTCTTTCCAGACCATCCTTCTCTTCTTGTATTTAGACCTTGTCCATCTGGCTGTTTGCTCCTTCCCTCCTTTCAAATTCTTCTTCAGATCCATCTCAGCTTTAGATACCAGTGCCTGTCAGCTTTAATACCCCTTTGAGGTTACCTGAGGCAAATGGGTGCTTATATGGTGCAGATCATGAGACCTGTTTCAGGCTTCTTCATTGAGATCCCTGTTCCTTATGTACCAGGTCTTTATAACCTAAAAGAGAGCCCAGCACAGGTGCAGACTGCTGCTCTACAGATGCCTGTGTGTCTTTGGATTAGTTCCACCTTCATTTCCTGAGCTGTCACGTGGTCCTTGCCTCATACCCCTCTACCTCACTGTTCAGGAGGCTTTTTTCAGAGTTCATCTTTACTCTTCCTCCTCCTGCTATTTGCTGCTACCTGTGCTCCCTCTCGCTAACAAACTATCTTTTTTCTTTTGCCACTTGCAGCTTCTCAATGAATCTGTCGCTCTTCTGTGCTGTAGCAAAGCAGTCAGGCCATTCCTGCTGGAAATGGCTTGAACTATAGGCAGGGCAGAGAGTATATTGAAGTGTGTATGACTTGGGCAGTGCTGCTGCTCCTGCTTCATGTCAACACCCTTTAATGGGCACAGGAGCAGATCTCCCTTTGCTTTGGTTTCTGGACAATTTTCTGAATCAGACGCATCCAATTTTCTGAATTGGACGTTGATGGGATTTGAATCCTAACACCAAAGTTTCCATAGGAAGCTTTGAGATTTTGCTGAGCCTGACATACTGTGTCCTTTTTCAGAATAAGTATGTTTACTCCTTAAATCTCTTTGACTTCAGCTGGAGCTGTGGCTTATCAGCATGCCCCAAAGTAGTCCTTGATGTCTCAAATGGAACATAAAAACTGACCGGGTGTTTTCACCTGGCTTGGAATCATGATATTTCAAGTCTTTTAAAACAGCCATGATTTTTGATAGATATGTGTTCCAGACCAAGGAGCAAGGCAGGAAGCAGCTGGAGCAAAGAGGTCTCCAGGCATTTGCATCAAGAAAAAGAGATTGACTCTGTCTGTGACCCCTCTTTAGTAAGTCAGTGGCATGGATGCTTCCCAGGGGCAAAATGACAGGTTAGACAGGAGTCTGACAAAGCAAGACTGGATGTTCTTTGGGCAGCCCAGTTGGTGGCAGTCAGTGAACACCTTGTTCACAGCTTTGCTGTGTGAGGGCACGGTGGGTCCATCTAGCACAGGTAGTGGCAGGGAGTGGCCAAGATGCTGAAGGGACTCATGCAAAATATGTATCTCCCCAACATAGTGGTCCTCATTATTTGAGTGAATCTCTGCTCTCTGGGTGGTTGCTGCCTATTTCTTATTCAGCCAAAACTTCCAGAGAAATTAGTGGAAGTTTTGTCCAAGTGTGAGGCGCTAGAGCAAGTTTTGATTTGTTAAATCAGTTTCTTTAACATAACAGAAAATTAGCTTCCTCCTCAGTTGAAGTCCAGGTCACATCCATATTAATTGGAGCAGGGAACTAGAAAGAAAGAAATCCCTTGGTGGTGATGGAGTGCAAGGTATTTGATTCAGCATCATGCCTGATTGCACTATTGTAATAGCATTTTACTGTGTCTGGCTGGTTCTTTTCAAAAACCTGCTTTCAGTCAGCTCAGATTAAGAAATTTAACTTTCTGGAACTGATGCTTTGTCTTTCTGGAGCACAGGTGATGCACTAAGATGATTAAAGCAATGTAAAAACACAAAGGGTTCAAGAAAAGGATGGAAAAATTAGATATGCTTCCCCTTTTAAGTGCAAATAATAACAGTTAAAACTGTTAGGTTTTTTAAATGTAGTTGGAAGGTTTGGGGGTTTTTTTGGGGGGTTTTATTTTGTCTGGTTTTTTTTTTTTTTTGCTAATCTAAACCACTGGTATGACTGGGGTCACTGGAGAAACATCATGATAATAATGGATAAAATGTTAGTACTTAACTACACCTTTGATTTTTCTGAAATCAGGATTTCACTCAAGCAGCATTCACAAAAGCTGCTAATGTACTTTGTGATCCAGAATGAAATTGCACACACAAGTTAAACTGTGATCTTAATTCTTTCCAACCAAGGGAGTGTTTGCTCATAGGTACTACCCTTAGGCTAATGAATCCTTGTAGTCATGTAAGCAGGCTGCTCATTGCCACTTCTGTTTTCCCAGGAAAAGAGATCAAATTCCTTCTCAAATAATGGAAATTGCAATACTTTTAACTGTTAAGTGATGTACAGAACTCATGATTAAAAAGAAAAAGGCAAATAGAAAGCCAACTGCTGTGTAAATAAAGGACAAAGGCAGCTCCTGATATCCTGTCTAGTTGAAGAAGAACTCTGAAAAAGCAAGTTTTCATGAAAAAGCAAGTTTTCATTCTCGTAGCCACAGAGTTCAAGATAGCTCAGTGTTTGCAAACTACTGTGCTCTGTGTTGGGCAGCCCCAAGTGTGGTGGCTACCTTAAAAAATCTTGCAAAACTTCTGATGAAGGATAAGTATAATCTAAACCAGTGAGAAGGTTCATGGGATGATGGAACTGGGTTTCCAGGCAAGAACAACATACTTGGAAGTCACATCATGCACAGTTTCTTCCCTCTTCCTCCATGCTCTCACCAGTAAGCTGCAAGGTCCTAGATTATCCAGGAGCAGCCATCAAATTGAGAAATATTGAGAGTTTCTCAATATAATAATGTAAAATAATGATGGAAAAATAATAGAAATAAAATAAGAATATACATTTGCTCACATGGCTAAAGCAAATTAAAGTTGTTGGGAAGTGGTATTTATGTCTGCTTAGTTCTTTTTTCCTGAAAAGAAAAAAATCACTAATGGTTCTGTGCTCAGTCTTCCTTTGTAAAAAGTGACATATACAAAAATCTAACTTTTAAAACTTTTTCCTCAGGTATGGAAAGAGATCAAGCCCAGATACACTGATCTCAGACCTCTTGTTGAGGGAAAGCACAGAAAACATTCCTAGATCCAGGTATGTATGTAAGAGCTCATTTGGATTTAACAATAAATATGATTCATAGGGAGAAAACATACCACCAAAAGCTGGTTAATCATGTCCTTAAAAAAACCAAACCTTTAATTCCATTTTTTTCCCCAAGAGATAGCGCCATCTATGAATGCAAGAAGTGCCTTACCAGGTGGGATATAGTCCAAACTCCTCATTTGCTGATTTTGGGAGCAGGCTATACCTGTTATTCAGAGGAGGGGAGGCACTGCCACGATGCTTGCCTCATTCTGGGCATTTTTACACAGAATTATATGCTGATGGCTGAAGATGATTCCTTACATATTAGAGCTCCAAAGATGACATCTTGCTACTCATTTGCTGCTCACACAAGTTTACATTTTTCCCCTAAAGATGTGTAAGTGGTAAATATGCACCTATATTAACTCATACACAAATGCACAGCAGTGACTTTTCTTTAAAATACAGTATTTCACACTGGTTTTGTATCTAATACTTTACAAAGGGGAAAAAAGGCCTTTTTATTTCCATTGCACTTGGCTAAAGTAATAGTGGTGTTTCAAACAACACTGGGGGTTCAAATGAACATAATGTGTTTGTCTAGTTAGGTAATGACAAAGGTTAGCCATTAAGTAAGATACTGTAGTAGTGACTGCAATTTACACAGCTGAAAATTAAGTATGTTGAAAAGGTAAGATGCAGGGGGAGTTTTGGCTCACGAAGGAAAATGCTGGTTTTACTCACAATCCAGCATGAATGAGCTCAGTTTAAGCATTTACTGATTGTCTGGAGTTTGCTGATCTACTGCAGAAATAAATGTTTGATGCAGTTGTCTTCTCAGGAGTCTTCAAACAAGTGCTCTGCAAAGGCTCAACTAGACTAGTTGAGTACTTAAACATAATAGCCTGTAGCACTGAATTTAGGGCATGATCATGAGACTGAAAGGTGTCCCAAAATTCCTACTGCCATCCAGGGAGGTTGCTCATGAGACCTGCAGTTCTTTGTGTAGGGAGAGCCTTGTCTGATGGTTTGATGACTAACCACAGCTGTGGGGATGCAATTTTCTCTGTAGACGCTTATCTGAAAAACTGCATGGAGTGCAGTGAAATGTGTTAGACTATTTTGTGTTTGGTAATGACAAGGGAGAGCCCTCACATAATGGGAAATTTCCACTGTCTTGAATTTGAGGCAACACACAGGGCAGTTACTACTCATACTCTCTAATAGATCTCCCTAATAGTCCAATACTCTCTGTAATTTTCACCCCTTCATCACAAAACTGTATGATTATTATTATTGTTTCAATAATGCTATTTATAACACACCAGGGAGCAAAAATTCATGAGCAAAATAACCAACTAGTCTGCAGTTAAGATCAAGAATTGATGAGCAGCAGATTTTTATTTCTTACCCCCTGTAACAGCACTTTAAACTGAGTATGGTATTTTTCACTCATTGCTGACAGTAATGGGAGTACTGGGAACAATGATGCCTAGTTTCCTATGGATATGTTTTCTAGGATAAAACTCTGTATGGATTCTGAAGCCCACTCTAACTTTTTATTCCATGTGAGGACACAATTAAGTTTTCTTTCTATCCAGTCCTGTGTTTCATGGCATATCAGGAGCTAAACATCTCTAAAATCAGTGTGCCTCTCCTTGACTTGGTTGAAATTGTCCAAAGGGTGTGAAAGCTGGGGAGGAAGTGAGGAGAGGCATGCAGGGCTGGACAGCTGGACACACAGCATGGCTGCCTAAGCCTTCTTCCTGGAGGAAGCCAGGCTGAAGGAATGAATGAAAGCAAGGCTGCTATTATTGCAAACTTAAATTCAGTAAATGTTTTAGAAATAGTTGCACAAAAAGCTAGCTATGGAGCAAATGTAATTTGCACTCAGTGAATCAGTGACAGAGAGAGATAGCTCATGAGTTTGTGGGAACTGAACTTTGTAACTAAACACTGAGATAATGGTAAATGACTTAATTGTATTCAGCTTGACAGGCCTGGTTTGACATTTCACTTTTGCTGACTAAAATATGCCCCAAAAGGTATTCTAGTCTGGGTGTATGTCTGACCATGTAAAGACAGTTTAGAGAGATTCTTTCAGAAGCTAATTGCAAAAAAGGAAGTTAAAGATTAAAAAAAAGGAGGTGCCTTGACCTGAGTACAAGTAAGTTCTTATGACAAATGTGTCATACGCACTTATATGAACAGATATGGCATGTTTCTGATTTTGTCTGTCTTGTGGAGTGATGAGAAAATGTTTAATACTCAGTAACAGGCTGTATATCTCCTGATGCTGCCTCTTTGAAAATTAGGTATCTTACAAAGTACTTATCTAGGTTGCCTCTGTAGTGAATCAGAGGGATGGGCAACTCCAGAATGAGCTTTCCTTCCTAAAATGGGCACGGTCTCAGTTGCCCTCTAAGGTGCCCATGTCTCTGCAGTGACTGTGGAGGCAGATTAGATATTTAGTCAAGAGCTGATGTGCTTTTAGATGGGGAAAAATGATGTCAAATGCATTTCTCCTGGTCTTTTTCAGTGTTCTCCTCCTTGTTACCTTATCTCCTGTATAGACAAAACATCTGTTTGCAAGCAGAGGATCTCTGGATAAAATCCTGCCTTCAGCACCCTTTTTAATACATTTCAAACACTTGATATTGAGCAGTGGAATGCCACAATAATATTTTAAGATGATGGCTTTGAACTTGGGTTTTGTCAAAAGGTGCTTACAGCATGATGTGATTTTGTTAGGCTCAGTGAGTTCTCTTTGGAAGTTGTTTACTCCTGAGTTTGTGTGAAAAATATAGCTTTAAGAAATTTGTATCAAAATGTATCATAGTTTTCTAGCTTAATTTCACTTAGTGCTATTTAATGGCATAAGGCAGCTTTGTAGCTAGTCTCAGCCATGTAAAATGTGGTACCAGGGTAGCAGGATGTACAGGCAAGTTCTGGTACCAATTTTTACAATCAAGTACAGATTTTTGGCAATTCATAATGCATCTGTTTTTGTTGGAGTCACATATACAATCTTCAACTGCAAATATGCATATATATTTCTCACTGCAGCTGTTAATGAATGTTTTATGCCATTTTAACACTGAATTTTTTCAGAGGGGGCTTTAAAATGTGTTTAATGTGGTTTTTTTATTTGTAAAATGTGTTGCAGGTTTGAAGATCCTTCAATGTGGTGATGGGATTTTCAGCACACCTTCAGAACTTTTCCTAGTTTTCAGTTCCACACCTCTGAAGCAAATCATAGCGTCATCCCCAGTGCATGCAGCCATTGTACTGAATTCTGTAGAGTTTCTCTCCTTCGTCATATTTGTATATACCTTTATTTAAATAAATTATTTGTGCATTCCAAAATATAACATACTAAATGAAAACAAACAACCATGTCATTGGTATAACAAAGCATTGTTTTAAACTATTAAAACTGAATTATAACTTCCCTGTAGTGTGGACAACAATGGTGTCACAGTTGTTACAGTAATTACTGTGCAAAGTAAGATAAAGACATCATTTATTGTGGCCTTGGACTCAGCTCAAAACTGTTTAAAATCATTTATCACAGACTTCATAACTTAGGAAAACCATGTTCTGAGAGGTGATTTTTTCAGAGCGGCCATCGTTAAAACTTTAGTGCTTACATTGACAAACGTAATAAAATTAAAGGCATTTTTGAAATGCAAAGGAATAAGTCACTGCTTAATTCTGCTAACTCCTCAAAACTGGTTTGATGCTTGGCTGTAAGCCTGAACTAGTAATTTTAAATGAAACAGATGTTACATCTTTGTTTTGGCAATATGTGAAATAGCAGAAAATAACATCTAAAGTAACTCATAAACCAAGACAAGACTGCAATTATTTGTGCCAGAAAAGAGGCTCCTAATATTGCCTAAGGCCTTGTAAAGGAGCATAGTGATTAATCCCAACCCTTGGGCTACTTGTCTTCTGAGCCTTGCTGATCTGGGGTTATTAATGGTTTGTACCATAAGATCCGCAGAACAGGGACAAGGCAAACTATCTCCAGCTTTAAATTTTCTTATTTTTGGATTTTACAAGTTTACTCACTAGCCTAATGGGGGTCTTAGACACACTTGAAGTTTTTACTCAAAGTAGTATAAGAATGGCAGCACCTTCCCCTTGTTCCTAAGTGGTTCTGGTTCACAGATATTTATCCTGCTGTGTGATCAGGACCCAGACTGTGCATTACACAAATGCTGGTCTCTGGTTCCTGATGCACCACTTCTTTTCTTTAGACACTGTGACTAAACAATGCATAATAAACCACATAAAGAAGTTCCAAACAGGAAAAGAATCAGTCTGAACGTTTAATCTATTTAGATGTCTTTCCCTGTTCAAATGCTTCTGCATGGCTGTGTGCCTCAGGAGAGATGCATCAGTGCAACCAAGTTTCAGAATTTTATAAATGTGTTTGCAAAGTGTTACCAGTTTACCAGGACTGGTCAGCTTTTGTGGTCACACTGTCTTCAGTAAAGCACAACACAGTTTTCCTTATCATAAAACACCCCAGTGTCACTGGAATTGGCATACTTAGCTTTCAGCAGCAACACATTAACTTACAGATGTGGTGATGGTTCTCTAGCGCTACACTCAGAATTGTGACTATTAAGAGCAATCTTGAGTCACAAAAAATGATTGGGGCCCCCAGGGTGTACTAGTTCGAAACCAAAACAGTGGGAAATTCGGAACTACAATTTAATAGAAAAATTAAGATAAAGGTAATAGTACAGAAACACTGACTTAAACTGACAGAGTCAGAATACAACCTGATACCCTGTGATGGCAGCTGTCTGATTAAATGGAGGCTACAGTCTTGTTGGAGTGATGGATGTGGTTTTGTTGAAGAGGTGATCCTGTAGAAAGATCTGATCTTTCTCTGGAGGTCCACTGGTGGGTATCGAGCTCTTGTCCTCTGGGAATCTAGTGGTAGTGTTCCTGTGGTGTTCCAAGCCTCAGATTATATCCAGGTCGGAATTCTTGGTTCCTCCCCCTGGGCAGGGCATCTTAGAAATGAGATGATGTAATTCTATGAGACATGCTGAGACACCTTGATGGCCCATTAGCAGAGATAGTCCTTGGATGGAGTTATCAGGGATGAGCCATGGAAGAGATAAGGAACACTGCCCCACTTGTTTTAACAGCTTATGGAGATGGTCACAGAACACATACTTTGGTTACACCTTTACATTGTAACCCAAGACACAGGATAAACCCTTGCCACCCAGGCAACTAGGCAATAATCTTCAGAGGGACTTCAGCATGGCCACCTGAAGTTGCTGGAGTGAGCAGGTGCTCTTCAACCTCAGGCCAGGACCTGCTGCGTCAGATTACACAGAGTACTCTGCTTTGAGTAATTATTAAAATGAAAACTGAAAGTAACTGAGGTATATGATACACAGTATCTTTAATTCCTGCTAAGTTTTAGTATTTCTCTATATATACTAGTGACCATGTGAATTGCAGAATCAGTAGTGATAAAAATGATAAACTAATCTTATGTTGCTTGTGCTGTCATTACAAATGTACCTTAGGGGAGGAAAGGAGAGTTAAAGAATTAGCACATGCTAAACACTTGTGCTGAGTTGTTCCACTCAATTACCTGAGTTTTCCTGAATGTCGAGAACACTCATCTGTATAGAAAAGCTATTACCTGATGAGCTCTCAAAGACAGAAGCAAGGCAGAGCATTCACACAATATGTATTTATCCACTCTGCGATAGTGTTTTTGTTCTAAAATCTTCCTCTGTTCTCTGGGGCAGACACAACATTGCCATAGAATTCCAGTGTGCTTAGTTCTTAGCTTCCTTGTGTACTTAATATACCACTCTTGACAGGCCAGGACACTGAAAATACCCTACCAGCTCTACAAATCAGAGGACAGACTTAAAAAATGAGCTGTGAAATGAAGATAAGTACCAGTTTTCTTTGGCGTGACTCCTGCATTTTGACTTCAGGGTTAAGTTTTTCATCTTTTTCTTCCTAACCATGAGAAACAGTGCCTTGTTTCTAAAACAAAGGCTGAAATTTATGTTAGAATCTGAGGAAGTGCCAGGAAAAACAAGAAGTAATAACCATGAAAGTAGGTAACAATATTTTCTCCTTTATTTATTGTGGGCTTGAAATCATGAGAAATGTACATAAATAGGTGTCAAACATTTAAAAGACTGTCCACCTTTACCTTCGGCAATTTCTGTGAAATACATCGCGGGTATGCCCAACTTTGATTTAACCAAAGAGATCTAGATGATCCCACCTATCTTATCTTCCAGGACAGGAATTTCTCTCTGTCTTCTTCTCTCTCCATCCCTACAAATCTAGCCCACTGCACTACTTTCAGCCCTGAAATTCTCTGTGCCAAAAGACCCTCCCAGAGGGTCATGGTACTCCAGCGTGGGCAGTGCTGCCCAAACATGGACTGTGTTGGGGTGAGGTGGGATTTACCTGGTAGCTGGCAAATGAATACCAAGTTTCAGGTGCAGCATCAAGTGTTTTCCATAGTGGTTTGTGCCACCTTCTGGTGCTCTGCTGGGCCCTCACCTTGGTGCTTAAGGTGTGCTGCCCAGGAGCACCTAGCATATGTGGGAAGGGTATTTTAATGCTGAACTGACCATTGCTTTCTGTTTCCCATGGGATTACATGTCTTGCCTGGCCACATGACCTGCAGGGGTGCCTGTGTAAATCCAACACTGGGCTTTTTTCCCATTGCCATCCTTGTTATCATCATTAGCCACTAAAAGTCAACAAACATTAAAAAAAAAAAAATCAGCAGAATCAATCATAAAATCATAGCGTACCAGGTTAGAGGGGACCTTCAAGGATCACCTGATCAAACCTTTCTTGGCAAAAGCATGGTATAGACAAGATGGTCCAGCAGCCTCTCCAGCTGAATCTCATAAATGTCCAACATTGGGCAATACCCCACTTCCCTGTGGAGATTCTTCTCCTTATAAAAAATGAGTAGCTGATTGTTTTTGTGAAAATTTCTCCTCTTGTGTCCAATCAGAATCTCCCCAAGAGTAACTTGTACCCATTATCCCTCGCCCCTTTCTTGAGACTGCTTGTAAAAAGGGAGTCTCCCTCTTAGTAGCCGCACTTTAAATACTGGAACATGCTGATAAGGTCCTCCAAAACTGCCTTTTCTCGAGGATGAACCAACCCTTTTGTCTCAGCCTTTCCTCATATGTCAGGCTGCCCAGTCATTTGATCATCTTTGTGGCCCTTCTCTGAAACTCTCCAGCCTGTCTACATCTTTTCTTGTACAGCAGGGACCAGAATTGAACACAGTATTTCAGGTGTGACAAGCACCGAGTTCAGTAAAGAAAACAAAAAGTTTCTAGATGGATTTCAGTGAAGGTAGAAAAGGCAAATGAAACATAATATAACGTACAGTAATAAAAAAAAATACTCTTGCTTTGTTTTGGTGGGTTAGTACCCTGAGTAAGAAAGTGCTACTGAGTGGAAATTGCCTAACTAATGCAGTAATTCATATCAGGTCAGTGTATTTTATTTATCTGGCTGCATTGTTATCAGTCACTTATTTATCTGTATTACAGCAGCACCTGGAGACTCCAGATATGGGGGTCATTGTGTTCCAGTCTGTAAGACCATAATAAAAAAATCCAGACTACAGAGATATTCCATCTATGTGCAAAGAGAGAAAGTGGGAGGAAACTTGGGCTCATAAATAAAATTATTAGTAAGTTAAAGTGGTCCTACTGCACCTGCAGCCTTGCCCTTGTAGACTCTTGGATTACAGCAATTAAGAATGTGCTATAAAACAAGTAGTGCAACATTATCTTGTTTCCAGTTAGTATGTGTGTTTGCTAAGCTCTCCCTTATCTAAGTTATTTGCTTTTCTCTAATGACCCAGTCTTTGCCAGGCCCAGAGACTTTCCAAGCTATATTTAGCTACAAGCAGCTCCCACCTGCCCATAATGAACACTCAGCTCAGAAGATTTCAGACTTCTTTCTTTATCTCATTTTCCTGTGCATTCAATAGAAGGTCCTGGGCTGTGGGCTGCCAAGTGCACATCTCAAGGTGTGTAAGTTCTATGGAAATGTGTCTGGAGTCATTCCACCTATGAAGAAGCAGAATTGATGGGAGCAGGAGAGCCATGAAGTGCCCTTTCTGACAGAGATGATGGTGACTAACACTGAACACATCTATAACAGCCTTCCCACAGCAGCTTTCCCAGTAAGGTGTAAATTGGCAGCCTCTCCCAGAGGTACAAGAGTGTGAAATGCTCTTTGTCAAATAAATAGGTTTGTATCAATTAGGAGCGAGGGTTTAGATGACTGTGTGCTAAATAGGTGACAGGCTCCTTAATAGATCTTTCTTACTAGTTTTTTCCACAAGTTCTTATGTTGTGTTTTCATAGAATCATAGAATGGTTTAGGTTGGAAGGGAACTTAAAAATCACCTAGTTCCAACCCCTCTGCCATAGGCAGGGACACCTTCCAGTAGACCAGGTTGCTCAGAACCCCATTCAGCCTTGAACACTGACAGGAATGGGTCTTCCACAGCTTCTCTGGGCAATCTGTTCCAGTGCCTCACCACCCTCACAGTAAAGAATTTCTTCTCGTTTTCAAGCTTCCTTTCCTTTGAAAAGCATCTTTTTATGTTCTGTTCTTGTTTCACTTTCTTTTATATGGAAGAAAAGGATTGCAATTTGAAGTTATTCTGCATTTATGATGCAGACTATTCTGCCAGGGATGATTTTCTTGACTATACCCATTCATTCACTCTGCCATGTTTCTGATGATTACTCTGGTTCAGCTATCACCCCCACTGAAGTCAGCTGAAAATGCTGTCTTTCCACACACCTTTTTCCAAATCCTGTTCCATCAGAAGTGGCAAAGATTTATCTTTTTAAGCAATTCCTCCAGTACTTGTTCAGTTGGATTATAAGCCTTGAAAGTGGATTCTAATTAAGTCACCTAAACCAGGAAATAAATTTTATCAATTGAATATTAATAGTTCAGAGGTTCAAACACATTTTGTTATGGTCAGCTTTTTCTAAGAAGGCGGAGTTTAATCAGATCAATCAGAAATGTTGACTTGCATTCACATTTGAAACATTGAAATTTTGGCATCATTTGTTTGCTTCAGCAGTTGTTTCAAATAAGCAATCAGAAAATTATTGACTTCTGACGTGAAGTTTTGTGTTGCTATGCCAGGGCCTTAACTTAAATCTGCCTTTAAAAGATGAAATTCATTTAGAGCTGCTTAAAACCACTTCTTAAATTGGCTGCCTTATCTGTCTTAGCCAGCAGTGCATTTCACATTTCTCCACAGGCAAACTGACGGTGGTACCCAGGCCCACCGCAGCTCGGCACACGTCAGAGCGTCTGTGCTTCAGTGCTCGTCGTGACTGTCACAACAGCCTGAGAGGATTAAAATATATTTCCTGTTCCATGAGTCAGACCTGGGGAATTAATAATAAGCTCCATTTAAGTGGGAAGAAATAATTTTTCATTTGATATATCAGGTCTGATTTACCATCTTCTTTAAAAATAACCAACAAGCCCAACCCTCCTGAAAATCACCTGCAACAGCAAAGAGGTTCAGCCTAATGTTCTGTCAAGGAAATGGGCTGAGACAATGGGCTGCCATATTTAAATTTGCTTAAGCACGTTTCTTTCTCTTACTCCAAGAACTCAGTTGATATCACCATGCCATCCTCCTCTCTCCTTAGGCTGCTAACACACTTTTTGTACTTGATAGCATTTCATGGAGAACCTACCCCAAACGTCACAGCTTTCAAAGGGACATTGGCTGTCCCCAGGCTAAGTTGTACAGAGAAATATCTGCTACCCTGCAGCACAACAACCAAATGTGCAAAATTACAAGCTCTTCCTCTTCAAGTGCACCTGAGGGTCTACAGGTGTATTTCTAGTTTAAAATGTAGTTAAGGTACTTTAGATTGATGTTTCTCATTTCTTCACCAGCTGGATAGCTATTATCCAAGCAACTCTGGCTTACAGGCATTGACTGCATTTATCCAGCACTCTGCTGTCCCTGTTCAACACGCCTGCAGTGTTGGACAGGGAAAACTGCTTGGAGATAGCAGTTTTCATATGGAAAACTATGTATTTCTCTTTCACTTTTTTACTTCTTCTAACGTTTCTTAGAAGTAAGGGGGGTTGGTTTTGCCAGCCACAAAGGTTTCTGTGCTAAAGCCATGATATTTTAAACTTGAAGTGCCTTAATCTACATACAGTGCAATAGGGTGAGCTTTTCCCTGGTGTTATAACCCCTTCTCCAAGCTGTACCTCTTCTTTGAAAGCTCTGCTCAGACATCTCTGTCAAAGTTGCAGTGTTTTGACAATTCCCATTAGGTAATCTAATTATATAATGTAAGGAAAAGTGAAATCAGATAGAAAGTTGTCATTTGGAAATATCAGAAATTAATAAATTGACATTGAATTAAACCAAATTGATTTTTTTTTAAAGTAGTTTAAAAGATTTTAACATAAATCTTGGGTGAATGGTGATCTATGTGGTATATCAAGCAGCAATTAGGAATTTGTGTTTTCCTCTTTTCGCTGTGGTGAGAAGTGACTCATAAGGTGGATGTTGGGTAGTGATGGTTGTCAGCCTTAGCAGAGAATCAGCTCAGTGTCAGGTTGGATCAATGTAAGGTGACCACCTTACTGTTTTAGTAAGATTTTGTCTTAGTCTCCCAGTGGGAATTGCACTTTTCAGGCACTGCAAAGGGATAGGGATAATTTGATTAATGCAGATTGCTAGCATCTTTGAAATTCAGAGTGAAGACTGTGTTGGGGGCCAGCAAAGGTTCTCTGAGCTTTAATATGGCACAGGGCCCATCTCTGCCAGCAGCTGTGCTGGCTGTGGAAACCTCGTAAGCAGAACTCCACTGGAGATGAGAGGCAGGCAAAAAATTATTCTAGGAAATTATTATGTCCTGTGATTTTTGGGGAGCACACATCTTTTTGGCTGTGTAAACTCAAAGGGGGAATATTTCATTGAAAGAGAGTCAGCAATTATCAAAGATGAAGTGAGACTAAATGTGAATTTGGATTTCATCCTCAAGTGGCCATCAAGTCACTGGCAGGGACAGCAACAGGGATCAGCCCCTTTCCCTGCCCTTTTCTTTCTTCTTCTTTGTCCTTCCCTGAACTTTGATTTGGGCACCAGTGCCCACATAACACCTGCATCTGTGTTCATCTGGATTTATGAAAATCATGGGAACAGAACAACATCACCAGGTAATTAGTTGTTTCATTTTCCTTTCTGAGCAAGGATATTTCTAGCTGCATGTGAAGGAAACAGAAACATGCCTAGATGCTCAGGCAGGAGAGGCTTGGAAAAAGACCTGTTCTGCTACTTGCTGAAATCTCTTGGGTTTTAATTCTACATAGTGAATAGGGAAAGAGGGAGAAGGGAGGTGATCTATGATTTTTGGGTGCTGAGTTTAAAGACAGATGTTTCTATTTTGCTTTCTCTCTTCCCCATGTATGGGTTTGCTCAGCTGTAAAGAAATGACCCCAGACTTTTTTTTTTTTTTTTTCTCAAATCCCTGAGAGCACATGAGACAAAACTGCACACAGTTTTTACCTCACCAGAATGGCTCAGCTGGCCAAGTCCAGCCATTCAGCATCCAAACTGGGACTGCTGCTGAATCCTAGGGGTTTGTCAGAATGGTAATACCAATTGCTCACATCTTGTTCAACTGTTCTCACATCTTGGATTTTTTTGGACTACCCTCACCCACAGAGCAGAAGTAAACATCACAAGAAAAGCTGTACTGGAAAGCACAGCAACATCTCAGATAATCAGTAGGTGTCTTCAGAAAAGAGTGTTTCTTTCTTCTGTGGATCCCATGTGGCTGGGCTGTGTGCTGAGATGTCATGCAAAATAATGGGATTTTGTGGTTTTTTCTGGTTGTCGTTGTTGTTTGTAATGTTACTGTTTGCTTACTGAAATAATTTTGTTTAAAAAAAAAACAGAAAAAAGAAAAAAGAATAAAACCCTAGTGGGATCTTTCAGTAAATAGACTAGAGGAAAATATATTGGCACATCTCAGGCTTTTTATACCTTTTTCTTAGTCCATCCAACATAGGCTGCTATTAAAGATATAGCACTAAAGTCAACTGACCATTTGTAGGCATCATTGTGGCAATTTCTATCTTTGTCTAAGTAAGCAGTTTAATTTATTCTGTATATTTTGTGTATAAAAACTCCATCTTTCTTTCCATCTCTGCTCTAGTAACTGCTGGTTTAAAAAGAACAGCTGAGGAGAAGAATATAAAACATAAAACTGACTTCTCTCCAGATTATAATATAAATGGCACAGGGAAATGATGAAGAAAGACAGGCATAATAGCATATAAAAGCCACTTTATAATAACTTTACATGGCCTCAAATATTCAGAATTCTGCTGGACCATAGTGGGTATGAAACTTCACTGCAAGCTGTGGAGATGTCCTTTGCAACCTAAAGGTTTCAATAACAGGATACCTGAGACTTGTATTTTAAAAGCTGTCCCTGACATGTAGCAGATTTAGGTTTTCTTGGGAAGAATCTCTTAGGACTCTCAGTCTTAGAAATTATGGACTTGAATTTTACAGACCTGTTGATGTTTTCCTCTTTTACACTTTTACTATGGCAGCTGAACACACTGAGCACAAATGGGAGTATGAGGGGCACGAGCAGGCAGAGGAGAGTGTGCATGGATAGGGATGGAAATTTCTGTTTCACTCCTCAGTCCCTGAGGAGGTCCCTTGGCCTGATCCCCCAGGGGCTGCAGAAGAAGGAAGATTTCAGAGGAGCATGGTGATGAGTCCTCAGGGACCATCACTGTTACACATCTTTGTCAGCAACAGGGACAGTGAGTTTGAGGGCACCTTCAGCAAGTTTGCTGATGACACTTAGCTGTGTGGAGCAGTCAGCTCTCTGGAGGGAAGAGATGGCATACAGAGAGACCTGGACAGGCTTGAGAGTTGGGCCTGTGCAAAACAAACCTCACAAAATCCAACGAGACCAAGTAATAGATCTGCACCTGGGCTGAGGAAGTCCCAAGCACAGGTACAGTCTGGGTAGAGAATGGATTAAGATCAGCTCTGGGGAAGTTGACTTGGGTCTCTTGGTGGACAATAAGCTCAACATGAGCCAGTGATGTGCACTGGCAGCCCAGAGAGCCAGATGTGTCCTGGGCTCCATCACAAGCTGTGTGACCAGCTGGGCATGGGAGGTGATTCTGCTCCATTCTCATGAAACCCCACATGGAGTGATGTGTACTGCTCTGGGGGCCCCAGCACAAGAAGGACATGGATCTGCTGGAGCAAGTCCAGAGGAGTCCATGAGGATGATCAGTGGGCTGGAGCTATGAAGACAGGCTGAGAGGGGAAGAGAAGGCTCAGAGAGACCACAGAGCACCTTCCAGTACTGAACAGGGGGCTTATGTTAGAGCTGGAAAGGGACCTTTAACAAGGGCACACAGGGATGGGACAACAAGGGGGAATGGCTTTACACTGAATTTGGACTTGGATTAGATATAAGGAAGAAATTCTGCACCATGAGGGTGATGAGGCACCGGAACAGGCTGCCCAGAGAAGCTGTGGAATATTCAAGGCCGGGCTGGATGGGGCTTGGAGCTACCCGATCCAGTGGAAGGGATCCCAGCCAGTGGCAGGGGGAGTTGGAAGTAGATGACCTTTAACGTCCCTTTCAACCCAAAAACATTCAATGATCCTATTAAACAAGGAGACAGTGTGACATTTCCTGGAGTAGGAATTGCTTGAAGATAGACCACAGTCCTGTGGCTTGCTTGCCAGGGAGCTGTCAAAGCCAATATGGCTCCCAGCCCAGCAGTGAAATGGTGAAAGGCAGCCTAGCAGGGAGCCAAAAGTAAATTTTACACAGCTTCAGGGTAGGTACAATAGATGCAGCCCATCAGTGCCAGTTCAGCTGGCACAGCACCACCAGTCAGTGCTGCCTTTGGCCACCCCAGGTGATTCTCAGGGCAAAACACTCCCCCCCTTTCTGGGTACACTGTGGTGTATCTGTTGCCACTGAGATAATTAGATCTAATGGTTTCTATGCTTGCATGCAGCAGGATTTTTGCAGCCTCCCCATTACTTGCTGTCAGCCTGTGAAAAACAGCCAGTTCACAAAGCTGGACAGTTTTGGTGGTGATATCACTGTAAGTGATGGTAGCAGGGTCTGGATGCTACACCTCACCGACCAGGGAGTGGATGGCATATTTTGGCAGATTTACCCACTTGCTCATGAATGAAGAGAATGTGATCAGACATTTTTTCTGTATTGTTCAGAGAAAAGCTCAAAGGGAAATACTTGGAGAGTGCAATGACCTATGAAGTGGCCTGGTTTGTGGCTGCAGCTGTTTCCTTTGTGTGAGCACTGGCAGGACTGGTGATTCACGGGCAGGAAAAGATCACTCTTGCATTTGGTTTGCTGCAAGCTGCTCTTTTGTACCTTCCTCACTCACCATGGCATGGACAGCTTTGGGCCACTCGTCTGGAGCATCTGAGTGCTGCAGGAGAGGCAGGGTCATCCTTGGGCTTTTGAAGAGCTGTTGAGGCTGCAAAGTACCCATCAGTGCTGGGCAAAACCAGCAGTGAGATGCAGTGTTCCTGCTAATCAGGTTAAGCCAAGAGGCCAGAAACATGAGTGTTTAAGGAATATCAAGCAAGTTGCTGTGTTTTTAAATAGGAGTTTGGAAATCTACTTCCAGAAGGGCTTGGAGGGCACCAGCCTGTGCATCCTGAGCATCTCTGCAGAGAGACTCCCACAGAGAAGAAAGTGGGGTGGGGGTGGAAGGCATTGATGAACCTGAGGCAGAACTTGGCTCTGAGGTTTGCAGAGTACCAGGATGATACTTCCACACCTCTGGTATGCTTTTAATGCAAAACAATGAACATCATGTACTAAGCACTGGCATTGCTGGAAATGCTTGTAAGTCGTGGGGCTGTACCCTCCCATACTGAATGGCAGAGGGTGTAGGTGACTTACAAGGACATTGATGGAATGGCAATCTTCAGATAATTTCTGGAACAAAACCTAAAAACTGCCAAAGTACTTCAGGCAAATTATAACACCCACCTTACATTTTAATGCCACCTCAAGCTGTATTCTGCATCAGTCAGCTGTGGGAGTAGATGACATAAACAGACAATTAATGCTTCTTTTCACTTGCAAGTTAAGATTGAAAAATGTGGTCACTGAGCTGTCTTTTTCTGACATTTTCTTAACAGCTCGACACTTTGAAGAGAAGTTTCTGTCAGTCCCTGTGCTAGAGCTGTGCCATAAGCAAGGAGGGAAGCCCTTCCACTGCACTGGGTGGGCCATCAGCATCCATGAGCATCACATGTATTTCCACTGGCTGCAAAACTGCCTTCTTGTTGTCTGGGGCCATGTTTCGCCATGTGTGGTGGGATAAGTGTTTCAGAGGGTTCCCACTTCCCTGGCTGGAATCCAAACAGGGTTCTTCTGGGGCAGCCCTGCACTCAGGTTCACATGGAGCTGAATGGGGGCAGAAAACCTGTTTAGCACCAGGAAGCTGTGATGGCTCATTTGAACCCATCCTTTGGGCCTGTTTGAGCTGTGTTTGTGCTTGAAGTATTCTGCAAGTACAAATGACAATCTGTGATGGAATACCTGAGTGTGCAACGTTTTCTGGAGCAAGCCCCACCTTCCCCCTGGTGCCCATCGTGGCACAGAAGCTACCTGGAAACATGGGGTTGTCACCAGGCACCTTGTAGTGAGTTACACCAGTGATGTGAATTCCTTGAGCTGAATTCTTTAAAACAGTTCTGGGTTTTACAGCTGTAATCTGCACTGTCAGCAGTGACTCTTTGGGTACTGACAAGCTGAGCTCAAGATATGCTGTCTTACAGGTGGGTGGTGGGGAAAAAAAGATCTTTTATTAATATATTTGGATAATTGCAGTTACTCAAATCACCCTCACGTCCTTTCCCACTCCCTCCTGAAGACGAGAGTGTTAACAAAAGAAGTCTGCTATTTTAATGTTATTGGGATAACCAGATTCCTGACTATTCAACCATAATTCAGATTTTTTTTCTAAATGTCATACATTGAGTGTGATTGACTTCCTGCCAGATTTTTATTAGATAATTGGCACAGCACTTCTCCTGTCAGTGATCCACTGTGGGGAAAATGGTGCAAGGGAAGGAAAAATAGGAAGATGGAAGAAACAAATAGGAAGAAAATAAAACTGAAGTATCAAACAAAAATGCTTTTTTTTTTTTTGGATAAAAGAAGTGTGAATCACAACCCAGCACTGGCTTTACGGCTCAGTTTCACTCAGTTAAACAAGCCTCCATGTGTGATTTGGGTCTGATGTAGTTGCCCTACTGCAGTCTCCCCAGTAGACAGTCTCCTTTTTATTTAAAGCACTCTTATTTGCCTTCATGAATAGCTGATCTAAACCTAAACCATCGTGATTTCAATCAGATATATCCACAAATCACTAATTCTATCTCCTGAAATCTGGGTGTGTGTTGATATCACAATCAACAAACTCAGCATCTCCACAGAGCAGGTTCCCCAGTGTCCCTGACAGAACTGGGGCAAGCTGCATCCCACAGTTTGTGCTGCTTGAGCTAAATCTCTTGGCAAGGGAGGGACAGAGGAGCACGCTGCAGTGAGGTAAGGCAGGCTGTGGGTTTGCAGCGTGTCAGACCCCCTGCAGCAATGCTCTTGCTGTGTGCTTGTGCCTGTGCAGCCCGTGGAAAACTCAGCAGCCTCCTTGCATGGGTATGGACGTGCACAGAGGTGGTTCCCATGCACCCACTGAGGCACTTAGGGCACAGCAGCTGTTCAGCTGCCTGTAAACAGTCGCTCCTTGCTGACTGGAACAGAAGCACTCTGGAAGAATTTGTTCTCGTTAAGCTGTACAAATTTTCCACAAAGAAACCTCACCCTTCCCCACAAAACCCCAAACAAGCAAACAAAATAACCCCAAGACAAAACAAAAAGCCACAAACCAAACCCAAACAAACCAGAAGAACAACGAACAAACATAACAAACCAAAACAACAATAAAAAAACAAACCAAAGAAAAAACCAAACCAAACAAAAAACCCAAACACAAACCCAAAAAACACTCCCTGACAAAAGACAAGAGAGGGGTTTGCAGCAACCCGGGCTGTCAGAGGTATAGTACTCTGAAAACAATTGAATGGCTCTAAGTAAATAAGCTTGCTAACTACCCTTAACATTTCAGTAAACAGGTACCAAAAGCCCTTAGTGAAGAGGGGATTATATGCATGTATGAATATATATTCATTCCACTAGAGTGAACAAAAATTAGATGAAACCAAGCCAGAAGGCTAGAAACACAGATGACCACATATTGCTCATAGTACAATAAAAAGAAAACCTGGCTAATTTATGCTATAAACCCATTAGTCATACTACCAGAAAGAGTGTTCACAAACACAGAAATCTCATTTTGGAGGAAGCTGTATTTCCTAAATTGTGGTAAGGAAAATCATGAGATTTCTGGGCATCACCTAACTTGACCAAGTATAGAACAGTGTAGCACCCTGTGGCATGAGAATGTTGCATAAGGTACTGCTTGTTTAGCTGTGCTCTGTGTGTGTGTGTGTGTGTGTATGTACAGGTGCCCAAGCACTCACTGCACACACACCTGTATCTGTACCCAGGCACACACACTTGCCTGCATGCATGAATGTAAATATTATTTTATTGGCATTTCAGGGCCATATACTTTTGCTTCTGTTTGGTCTTGCAATCTTGCTTCTCTTGCTTGCTTTAGCATAACCAGCCAACTGCTGCCATTCCCCTCCCCCAGGTGCAAGAGAGGATGTTTTGTGTGACAGCAGAGAGAAATGGGAAGAATATTCAGCAGTTCTGGAGAAAAGCTAAATAAAGCCTGCACCCATGGCCTGCTTTTTTTTTGTAGCACTGCAAGTCACAAATCTTCCTTCCTTCCTTCCTTCCTTCCTTCCTTCCTTCCTTCCTTCCTTCCTTCCTTCCTTCCTTCCTTCCTTCCTTCCTTCCTTCCTTCCTTCCTTCCTTCCTTCCTTCCTTCCTTCCTTCCTTCCTTCCTTCCTTCCTTCCTTCCTTCCTTCCTTCCTTCCTTCCTTCCTTCCTTCCTTCCTTCCTTCCTTCCTTCCTTCCTTCCTTCCTTCCCTCCTCTTAAATTCCTTTTTATATGCTTCAGCTTTAAATAATTGAGTATCTGGGTTTTTTGGGGGGGGAGGGGAGACAAAGAGGATATTCATAATAAATAGGAAAAAGTATTAATCTGATTATGCTAGGAAGTCAGACCATAGATCTTAATATTTTCAAAGATCATTTAATCATTTTGTTCCTTCTCCCTGAAGGGAATCTGATTACTAACCCCTTTGCTGCATCCTAGGGCTCTACAGTTTTGGGGTTTTTTTTTTGTCAGTCTCTGTATGGTTAACCTCTTTGTCATAATATTGATTTTTAACAAAAATATCCTTTCTGCCTTACTTAGCTTTGATACGCCACAGAGCCATGTAACTACAGCTATCTTTAGATCATTGTCTAATCTTAGTACTTGAAATTGAGTTACTATGTCTAATCAGTTCTTCCCAGAAGTGCCTTACTAAAGCCACAGAAGAGTTCATTAAGAGACCCATCTGACTTGAGATTTGCCTCCTGCAGGCTCCCCTCAACCCCAGAATTACCAACAGTATTTTGGAAGAGATGGGTGATGCCAGCC
Organism: Haemorhous mexicanus; assembly: GCF_027477595.1. Taxonomy (NCBI): domain Eukaryota; kingdom Metazoa; phylum Chordata; class Aves; order Passeriformes; family Fringillidae; genus Haemorhous; species Haemorhous mexicanus. The sequence goes on from NC_082341.1 coordinate 32,532,289, forward strand.
TTCTCCCCATCCCTCTCTGGAGAGCAAGGCAGAGCCCGGGCCTGGGCAGATGGAGGGGCTGTGTGCAGTGTCTGCAGGGAGTGAGGGGCTGCTGAGCTCCAGGAGCACAGGAGAGGAGCAGCTGGCAACATCAGGGACTTATGGTGTGGATGTGATGGCTGTCAGGGACAGTCAGCCCCACTGGACAGACTTTGTCACCAAACTCCTAGGATCTCGCTTGGATGCAAACGTGCAGGCAGTCAGCTCTTGGCTGGCAGGCACACGTGTCCATGGCAGCCGTGCTCCCCACCATGATCTGAACCCACACACCTCCCAGGCAGCTCAGCACAGGCTGTTGGAGCCCATCCCATGGGCTGGTGCCTTCTCTGGTCTTGGCTGCCGCTGGCTGCTGTGGCTTGTCCCCTCTGCTCTCAGGTGCCCCTCTGAAGATCCTGTGCCCCAGTTGTGACCCTGTTCCCTCTCCTTCTGAGAGCCCCCCAGAGCCCTGCAGCACCACCAGGTGAGTCCTGTCCCTATCCAGCAAGGACTCAGGGAGTGCTCCAAGGATGGAGGCTGCTGTCTGAAAGGGGCAGTTCACCACCCCAGGACATGGTCTGGAGGACAAAGTGCAAGGGAAAGATCTAAAGGAGACACTGGAGCCCTCCAGGAGACAGAGGAGTCTGGAGCAGAAGGAAACTCCCCCTGGGTTCACAGGGCTTGCTGTGAGTAGAGCTGCTGCCTGCTGCTCTGTAGCTCTGGGGAGCTCTGGCAGAGGGGGATGATACCGGTGCACAGGCTCTGTCCTGAAACCAGCTCAGGCACTATAGATGAGATTTTGGTTGAGTTCACCATGCTGACCAGGACAGCAGAGGTACTTAGGAAAGTGCAGTTTGTGGTAATTGGGAGTGGGGCTGCAGCTGAGCCTCATCCCTAATGGTTTACAGCTGTGAGAAGCAGGTGAGCAGCATGGAGAGCAATGAGCCATGGAGTGCCCAGGGGTACTGACCCATCACGAGAGGGAACAGAAGGCACAAAGGTGCAATGCATGAGCCATGAGGGGTATAAAAGGTTGGGCTAAAGAACAAGAAGGGCAGCTGCTTGCAGCTTATGAAGTGGTGTTATGTTACTCTGAATGGGCAGATACCTGAAGCCCTCTCCTTTAGTATGGTGTTACTCTATGGGTTGAAGCTTTCTGAAATTGTATGACGATACTCTGCCTATTGTGGCTGTCTCGACTACAACAGATACTGTGACAGGAAAGCCCTCTGCAGCCTCTGTGCCGTGGCTTTTCCCCGAGCTACTGCATCCCCCGCTCCCCTTCCCTTCCTTGCCCTCCCTGTGACCACTGCTTCATCCATGGCCATCACTCCTGGCTCAGGTCCAGCCTTGGACTTTTCCCCCAGGGACCTCTTAGAACAACACAGCATCCGTGACCTGCAGTTCTGCAGACCCGTGGTGTTTGTGCTGCTCCCCTGATGCTCTGCAGCACACGTGGTCTGCACACACACACACACACATACACACACACACGTGTGCTTGTCGTCACACTTTGCTCCTGGCTAGACAGCTGATGGAGCAATTCCCTGTGCCTGCTGGATGCAGAGGGGCAGAAAATGGCACATTGCTCCATCCTTCCAGTGTTAGAGAGGCAATTATGTCGATCCTGGTGAGTACCTACTGTGTCATTAACCATCCTAAGCTTTGTTTTGGTGTTCTTTTTCAAGGGACATCTAATTAGGAGTAACAAACTTTTACACCAGACAAAGTTCATTAATTTGTAAACATTTCTGATTGGAGTACGTAGTGCTTTATGAAATACTGGTAATTAAGTCCAGATAATAATCCCTCCAGCCTTTCAGAATAATCAAGCAAAATGTTAATTAAACAATCAGTGTCTTCCATGTAGAAAAAAAGTAGTTCAGGTCACGATAATTAATAATTTTTTGCTATCTATTCCCCAAGCAGTTTTTATGACTGTGGTCTGTGAATATTTAAAATAATCTGGTGATGAGAGACCAGATGGCTAAAGAGGTTGAAAATGGCATGTGTTGCTTTTCACTTGAGGATTATGTGCTTCATTCAGACGTTGCTGCTTTTGATGGCTGTTGAATTGCTTAAATGAAATGAGTTGGTGAACCACAAAATTACCTCAGAACAGGCCATAATTTGCACCACTGAGGAGGAATTCCTAAGGCTGAGAAGGATTTAAAGTGGTTTATGGCAGGTTACATGTAGCTTTAATTAATTATACTAGACACTATCTTATTTTGGGATATATATATATATGTATATATATGATCTAGGAGATCTATTATATTAGGAATAAATATACTATTCCTAAGAAAATATAGTAATTGGAATATTTATATTATGCCTATTTTTCTAATGATTTCCAAATGATTCATAGTAATTTGAGATTACTCATTCTAGTTATTTCAAATTATTTCTATTATTTTAGGAATAATAACAGTCTTGATTTCCAAGTTGGACCAATCTGGTAAAAAGACTTCACTGACTCCTATGAATTTTGGATCAAGCCTTTAGAAAGGTATGATTTACACAGATTATGAATGTTTGTTTGTTTCTTTTCCCACAAAACATATCAAATCCATTGCCTTTTACAGGAATTAGATGTATTTGTGGAGGTATTGCTCTGTTTGTGATCTCCTTGTCTTCTGGGAGCTTCAGTTTCTAATGCAGAGTCCTTGGTGACTTATAGGGAAAACATGTTGTAAAAAGTAGGAATAAAAAATTAAATAAACAGCTCTCATGCAAACATTGTCAAAGCTGGGCTTTGTAAAAGGGGGGGACAGGACAGGGCAGCAATTTAATGCCCAGGCTGAGCCCCTTCATTATTGAAGAGAGTAAGGTAACTCCAATTCCATTTTATCTTCTTGTTGCACTCCTACATTTGTAAGCATCCCTGCAACTAAGGCATTTTGTGTTTTATTGAAAATTCTGGGAAGGCTCTTTTGTGCTGCAAATTAACTTTAATGCTCATTCCATCTTTTCTGTTTGTTTGTCTGGGTTTTTTGTTTTTGTTAGGCTTAAAGCCTATCCTCTGAACATGGTTTAGGTGAAACTCAAGGTTCCTTATTCTGTACTCCCACTGCAATTACACGTTGGAACAATTCCTTGGCCCTTTGCTGAGTATTTGCACTACTGGGTGGGTCATTCTGCAGCTAAAGGAACACTGGGGTAAGCCTTTCCACTGTCATTACAGGATCCTTTCCAAAGAGCTAAGCAAGGAAAAGCCTTTGAGAAGCATCCCTTTTCCTTGTCCTTTCCAGCCCGAATCCTTCTGTGATAAGGAACATGGTTATCAAAAAAAGGAGAAAAACTAAAGAAAGCTGCTTTTTGGGGAAATAAAAAATAATTACTATTAGAGACTGGAACAACTGTGTTCTCCTGTTTGTAATACTACCATGCTCCTATCACTTTGAAAAGCTTTACAGGTTGAGACTCACAAGGTGTAATTAAGAACTTAAATGAGTTGCTTCAATAAAGAGCATTATCACCGAAAACCTTTTTCACTTAAAGACCAACTCCTAATTTGGAGCTGCTTCTCTCTTCATTGGTCACATGGTGATCAAAGATCTGGTGATCAGGAAAGTGATTCCTGACCTCTGACTCTGGAAACTTCAATTGCCCCTCCCCCTCCCCCATAAAAGGGAGATGAGGGTGTTTTTCTCTATATTACAGAGTTTTTGTGGGAGTTGACATTTGTGAGGCATATCTGAGCGCCTCAGGTCATTCTGTATTGATTATATGATTCTCTACTTAAGCCATGACATTTATATATCAATTTATAGATGTAGTATTACTTCTTTTCTCCCAGGGCTGATTTTTGAAATCATAGAATCCTAGAATGGTTAGGGTTGGAAGGGTTCTTAAAGATCTCATCTAGTTCCAGCACCCCCTGCCAAGGGCAGGGATACCACACACTAGACCAGATTGCTCAGATTATGTATATTTAATATAGCAATCCTTTATTCAAAATTAGTACATCTATAAATTCTATAATTCTGCTTTGACTGTTTTGTTCGTTCTTCCTGTATGGGCACAGAGCCAGCAATGCACAGTACATTTAAGATTTTATAAAATGTTTTACCTGGTGCTTGGTCACAGGACTGTCTCATTTTCTTCTTGAAAAATATCCAGTCAACACAAATGCCAATTTTCTCAACAGGATTTAAAATGCACATGTAATTTTTGCAACTTCATATAGTATGTAAAGTCTGTCATTTCTCAGGCTGTGCTACTGATGATGTATGATGAATGCTGAGCACTTGTTATCTCTTATATGGGGCTCTGCCCAATCAGCAATGACAGCTGATCCTATGGCTGCTGTAAAAGGCTTGGGGAGACAAGCCTTCAGGACAAATACAACTTTGGGTGCCAATCTGTCAGGGATATTTCTGCCATCTAGCAGGTGGCCAGTGCTCAAAGGCTGGCCTTCTTTACTCCTTCTTAAAATTCAGGCAGTTTTGGTCACTCCAAAAAAGGGTAACAAGCCCCTTGAGTCTTGCACAGAGAGCTGTGCACTGGATGAGGGATCTCCCAGCTCAGTCCAGAAGCTGAATCTGGCTACAAGAATCAATCCTGCCAGCAAAAGTTTTATAACTAATTCAAACACTTTAAACCAGGAAAAAATCTCTTCAGTGAATCTCTTCAGTGAATAGGCAACCAGCCCATTCACTGACAATTTCCACAGAGAAGACTATCTCAGAAGAAAGGTATTTCCAGTATTGGCTTAAGCAGCTCCATTTTTAAGAGATAAACCAGAGCAATATTCCTGCTGTGAGATACATGTGCCTTCAGTAACAATGACTAAAGACCAGGTTATTTTTCTGTTGTTCTCACACTATCCATAAAGCTGGCTCCATTCCTACCTCTCATGATCTGTTTGTGAGTACATAAAGCAGAGTATGCCTGGTGCTGTCTAATATGTGGAGAGGTATGGGTGTCTCTGTTCTTAGACATTTACATAGAATAAAAGGGGATTTTTCTCCCCTATTTTCTTTTGCTCCACTTCTGATTCTTTTGTCAGTAGAATGTTCTTAGGATTCTTCAGCCTTCGAGGACACGATTTCTTTTGCAATGGCCTTTAGGAGAGTCACTTGCCAGGTCAGCCAGTTTTAAGGGTTAAGTTCTTTTCAAGCACTGATGGACAGAAGTTCTTTCAAGATGTCTTATAACGGCCAAATCACTTCAAAGAACTCATCATGGGACTAGAGAAGTCAGAGGTTATTGGATGTCTTTCAATACATGCTATGGAAATGCTCATCCTCTGATGAAAGCCAGAACTAGCTTTAAAGTCACGACAGAAACCTAGAGCTACCCATGAGCCTTTCTTCTTCCCACATTTATGGGTAACAGTGGGAGATATGAAGTCCCCCTGAAAGAGACCATAGTTATGTTTAACCACCTGTGGTTTTTGTTCCTGGCAATTACAGCTATTGATCCTGACACCAAATATTTGGATGCCTCTAGGGAATGGATTTTTCTCTTCTTACACTGCTACTAGATTTGTGTCTGATCACAATCAAGGGCACACTGATCAGTCTTGTTCCCACTGACACTAGCAATGACACAGCCTGTGCAAGGTTCCCTATCCAAACCTTCTACCAGGTTTCCTGCAGGCTCTGTTTCTGCTCCCAGCACCTTGAGCACCTCTGTAGCTCTGCAGGGGCCTCTGTGTCAGGTTTTATGGCTGGCACTGATGGGGCAATCCTACTCAGGCCTGGAAGGCTGGAAATGCACAAAACACCTGAGTCTGAAGGCATTGCTGGTTTCTTGACATCTTCTTTCCAAGCACTAAGAGAAATTCAGAATCACACATGTGTGTTGTGGTGAAGAGTCTAGAGGGTAAGCAAAATAAAGAGCAGCTGAGGGAGCTGTGGGTGTTCAGCCTGGAGAAAAGGAGGCTCAGGGGAGACCTTATTGCTCTCTACAAAAGCCTGAAAGGAGGCTGTAGCTGCCTAGGGATCAGCCTGCTCTCCAGGCACCCAGTGACAGGACAAGAGGACGTGACCTCAGGCAGTGCCAGGGGAGAGGCAGATTGGACATCAGGAAGAATTTCTTCAGAAAAAGGGTTATTAAACACTGGAATGGACTGCCCAGGGAGGTGGTGGAGTCACCATCCCTGGATGTGTTCAAGAAATAACTTGCATGTGGCACTTAGTGCCAAGTCCACTTGAGAAGATGGTGATTGGTCAAGGGTTGGACTCGATAGTCTTGGAGGCCCTTTCCACCCTGACTGATTCTGTGACTCTGTGAAATACTGTAGTTATGTCCTTGGTTTCAGTCTATGCTGGCAAACACAGCAGCATCCAGGAGAGAGATGATCTAAGGAAGACTTCTGTCTAATCATCCTCATTTGCTGGCACTCCAAAGAGGAAAAACAGAAATGATGAATTTTCATATTAATCTCACTCTTCTCCTACATGCATTCCCCTTGGGAGAAGTATGTTCACTTCCATTCAGAAAGATGCTCCACCATTTCATAGAGCTGGATTTTAGTCCCCATTGCCAGAGGCTGCCTAAATTAGTCCTTCTGTCTTTCTTGCGCTGAAATCAATCTATTATCTGGTCTATTTAGTATCAACAATTTCTCTCAGATGAGCCTGGTTTGGCTGAAAGGGAACTCTATGCAGGCCTTCACTACAATAAAACTCATCTTCTTGCACCTCAGAGAAAATGAGTGAAGTTTTATGACAGTGGTTATTTTTAGTGCCAGAACAGAACGAAGGGTTGTAATGCCTAGTGAACTTAGAACCGTGAATCTTTTTACTGGCTCACCTCAGAATTGACATTATCTCTGTTTTCCTGACCATTCAGGGAAGTTTTTATCTCTTGGCTTTCAAATGCCTGCTACCATTTACCTATCTAGATAAATCTTTATTTCAAAGTGGTCTTTCAGTTTCGTCTTTTTCATACTCTGCAGTGACTCTTCTCAGAAGTACACAGGGATGGGACAGGAGGAGAGGGACACATGGTTGCAACAAGAAATATTTCCTCTGGGTAATAGGAAAGCAACATTTTCTCATGAGGATAGCCAAACTCTGGAACAAGCCACCCAAAGAGACTGTGAAGTCACTCCTGGAGATATTCAGAGTGTGACTGGACAAGGCTTTGAGCAGTCTCATCTAAGAGTTCTTCCTTCAAGTGGAGGGTTAATCCAATGACCTGTGGAAATCCCTTTCAAAAGAAATCACTTGTTTATGACTCATATCCTCCTTACCCTCTCCTGAGATCCCTAGGAGAGCATTGGTGCCTCCTTTCCATGAGTCAGGCATGCAGGTCTTTGTTGCATGTTGGCCTCAGTCAGCACTAAAAGTCCTTTCTAGGGCTGTGAAAAAACAAAGTGAGCACCTACACACAACCCACTTCAGATGACCTTAAGTCTTGTTAACTGCTAAATTATCTGGAAGAGGCTATCAACAGTGTTCTGCTAAATCAGCTACATCTTAGTTAGTAACTGGTTATATGGTGTAAAAATTACATGGCAATTGCCTGAAAAATTAGGAAGTATTCCTCGAAAGTCACATCACTCTAAGGAGATGGACCTTCCTTTTTGTGTCCACAAATACCTGTACAGTCAACAGTCTGAAAAATGCCACTATGAAGGCTCTATTACAGAGACATAATATCAGTTCCTGAACTTACAAAATATTGCTGATACTTCCTCATCCACCTGAGCTGTTTCAACATGAGAAATCTTTTCCCTCTTTGTCATTTAATCCCATATTCCAAGAAGTGATAACAAACCAATTGCATTCAGCAGTATTACTGGGTTCTTAAGCAAGTGAAGTACATACCACTGTGTTAAATGTAAGGCAAAAGAGTCAATCTTTTCTGGGTACCCACCACCAAAACACCATGCACTGTAATTGTTCCATTTATTTCCAAAAACTTGAATCACCACAGCCTTGAAAGCATATTAGAATTTTTCTTTGTGAGAGAAATATGATCTATACCGTGGTCTCTTTAAGTTCTTATTGGTACTTTCTTGGGAGATGGGATTTGACACATAATTAGATTGTGAGATACTGCAAGATTGTACAGAAGCACTTTTCTGAAAAAAAAAGAAAAAAAAGATGATTTTTAATTTTCTCTGTGGACAGCTAGAAAACATAACAGCCTGATTTTGCAGTTTTTATTGTGATACTTTAATTTTTTCCTGGTGGGTACTGGAAAAAAAAAACAACCACCCCACCTTTCCAAATCATTATTTTCAGAGTTGCATACTGCTAGCAGTGAAACAGTCAGTGCTAACTCTGCCAGCATCTTCTTGGCAATACATGCCATTTGAAATGATTATGTGAGCTAGAGAGGCTGGAATAGGTGCTTTGCTTCAGTTGCCTTTCTCCCTGAATGCTGCTTTATGCATATAGATAAAATGTGCTTAGGCTCTGCCTGATATGGCACTTTCTGCACAGGGTGAAGCATGACCTTCCATCCCTTCCCAGGGTGTTAGATGGCACCAAGCATGGCAAAATAAGAGCCTTACTTTTTGCTGTATCTTTTGGGGGTCAGAGGGCATTGTCAAAAGGAGCTGTAGGCTTCAAAATTAATTTGTTACTTCAGCTCAACACCCAGGCAGCTCCAATGCCCTTGCACCGTTGAAATGTTGAAGATTCTTAGCCTGGAATTTGGATGGCCACAAGGTGACAGGTAACGAGAGGAATGAGTTTTTCCTGAGTGAATATAACCTACATTTTAATACATGGCATAAATTCTTGAAGTATTTTGCTAAATCAGTCACATGCTAAGAGGCAATACTGCATAGAGAAGAGGAGGAAAATCCACTTAGAAAGCACATAATGAGGTAAGATTTCTGGTGGTGTACATTGCTGAGGAACGGAAAATCGCCGAGCTATAAAAAATTCATGAGAAATGCGAATGATAAGGTTCTTGTTCAAAACTGTAAAATCAGTGTTTCTATTCTGAACTCTATTTTTGGAAGTTGTTCCTTATTCCTGAAAAATTGCTTTGTGCTGGAAGGTAGCAATAAAGATTGAAATCCTGGAGAAATGTTGTTTTATTTTTCTGGGTTTGTTTCCTGTTGGAAAAAGTTAGGAATTTGTTAGAAGATCCATTTGGCCAAATAATAAGTGCTCAATTTCTGATTATATTTGCATGCTACCCAACCATCTACCAGCAGGAGATTGTATTTAGGAAGAGATATGTTTAAGAGAATCACCCATCATGATACAATGGTCAGTGTCAATCTCCATCATGGAATCACCATCCCTGAAAATGTTCAAAAAAATGAGTAGTGGCACTTGGCAATATGGTTTAGTGAGCGTGGTGGTATTTGGTTGGGAGTTGGACCTGATCATCTTGGAGATCTTTTCCAACCTCAATGATTCTATGATTCTTCTCTGTTGCTCCAGCTTTAGAAGCCAGAGGCCATTTGAGCCTCAACAGCACCTGGCTTGATCCACCCTGCACCTGGGTTTTGGATATCTATGGCTCTTCATGGCAATTGGTTGGGGGGATGTTGGGAGGATGTTGGTGATGCTCTGGGGAGGATCTTGGGGAAAGCCCTGTGGAAGAAGATGATGCTGCAGTCTGGTGGACAGAGTCTTCAGAGCCTCCATCAGTTCTGAAAATGAAGAAAAGGTACTCAAGGTCGTTTAGGACCAGATTTTTCTCCTTAAACCATTTAGGCATCTTAATGTGGGAAATTAAGCTCAAACACCCTCATGATAAGCTCTCCAGATGCCTGTCTGCAACATTATTTTGTGAAGTACCTGGAAAATCAGGCCCCTTGGCAGAACTGAATAAAGCCTAAGCAAGTTTATGATTTAGGACATGAATGTTGTGACAGGAGCCAGGTGCACCCAGAGCATGTGCTCCTCTTTGAGACAGTGCCTCCTCTGGCATCAGAAGCCATTTGGCCTTATTGAGAAGTGTGTAGCCTGAACCCCCAAATTTCCTTCTATTTTTTTATTGCAGAAAATTGTGTTGCCAACACGAGGGAGCTTGAGAGTGTGTGTCAGCTGACAGAGGAGCTGACAGAGCTGCCGTGAGGGAGGAAGGTGTCTCATGGAGTTGATGCAGCTGAAGACTGGAGGGTGAGTCTGATACAAATGCCATTTCTGAGCCTGTCCCTGTGGCAGCATTGAAGAAATCTGTGTACATTCTTTACCTTGGCAGGTCACTTCCATTTATTCTCATAAAAGTCTATTGTGTAGATATTAATATCTGCAGCTCTCCTTAATTTCTGCTGTCGTGATGTGCTTTTATTACATTAGAATGACCTGAAATTGTGTCCTAGTCTCATAGATCCTATTTTCACAGCTTGCACTGTGGGTTTAATTTCACAGTTTTTAGTTTCCCAGCTTAAAAATATGAACAACTTCTGGAGCAAAATTAACAGTTTATTAAAAATATCACTCACTGCAAAAGTCTTAAGGGTAATTCACAGCTCTATAAAAGGTCATGGTATAAATAATTGCTTGATGAATATGGACCATGTCTGTTTGTCATTAAACACCAGCAGAGAGCTAATGCACTTTAATAGTCCTGCTAACTGTTATCTGACAGGCATAGAAACCACAACCAAATGCAACAATTATGCTGAACAATTGCTTCTTACTCTTTTTTCTTTACACAAAAGGTAAAATAATGACATATGCTGTTGTCTTCACCCATCAGTAGTGGTCACGACTTTTACTCCTATAAAACATGGTAACCAATAACTTAAATATTGCAATGCTGTGGCACTGTTTATCAAACAAAATGTCCCATTAATTCCACTCTTTTACATGTGGAAAGGCTGCACTCACAGAGCATAACAGTGACAACTGTTACTCCCCATCCTGTTTGTAGCAAGCATGTTCAAGGTCCCTGGTGTAATCACTCTATTAACGAGGCCCTTGTGATCCACACATATCTGTGTAGTTCTCCATTTAGGATTGGAAGATATAGATTTAAATCTTATTCAAGACAAAACCTTTTAGTGAGATTTCTCTAATAACTGCAATTACTTCTATTTTAATTTAGGTCTTACTGTATTCAGTTGTGACTGAACCTAATTACAGCACACCTTGTCCTTCTAATGAGGGTAAGGACAGCAGTCTGTTGTGTTTGGGAATGGGTGCAGAAAGATAAAGGACACTGATAGAGATGAATTCCCCCTTTGAAAATGTCTGGCTTTATTCCAGAATTATTTCTGGTTAAAGAGACCAAAAGATACTCCATTCCCTTACTCCCATTTGCCTTATAGGATCTGCCCCAAAGGCCAGGGATAATTAATCTGCCTCCTTCTAGCTGCCCTTGGAGAGGCTTTTCTACACACCAGGGGCTCCTTTAGGTCTGCCCCAAGCACCCATGAATCCCATCACCTTCCACCCAACCCATCCTGAAAGGTCCCTGTGGAGTCCCATTTGGTTTTCTCCATAAGAAGATCCCTAGTAAAGTGCTTCTGTCATACTTGACTGAGTTGCTTTGTGTTAAGAACTTCCCACAGATAAGATGGGAAGTTGGCCCGGATCAGAATGTAATCTATTTGTGTAAGAAATTATTTAGCCCAAGAGAAATGAGGTGGTGCTGTGGCTCAGCCAACAGGAAATAAGGCTTTAGGGTGTGGTCATTTCATCAGCCACAGCCAGCTCCTCAGACTACTTTGGCACCTAGATGGGAGAGTGAACTGAACCCCAAAGAATTAAGAGGAAGCATGTGTATAAAATCCATGAGAAAAGTTAAACTTTTATTCAGGTCAGGATCCAACAGATGCTCCTGAAGCCACATAGTGAATGAGACAAATAAAATTGCTTATTTATTGATCTCTGTCCACCTAGGGCAGTAAGCAGCCCAACACTACCATGGAATAAAGGGTATGTGACCTTGTAATTAAGTGCTGTGTCATGATGCTCATGCACAAGACCATGTGGAAATGAAGTAACAGGCACACCCTTGGTTTTGGAATTCATTGAACTTTGCAGTGTTGGTAGAATCTGGCTAATGCAGTTTCTTGGTTACTGTGAGGCAAATGTCTTAAGTGAACATTTCAAAGTAAAACAATTTAATAAAGAAACTACTGATTAGAAATAGGAACAGTATTATCAGGGAGTTGATCTTTGTTCTGATGAGATGGAATTACATTATGAATCTCAAATAATATCAGGCAGAACCTATTCTGTTTTCAGAGGCAAGACAGGACCTATGGTGTCATGATAAATAATTACACATGAGAAATTATGACTTGGTTGCAGAATCTGGTTGCCCAGTTTTTTGTTCAAACAGGATGAGTAGTTAAGGGAAAGAGATACTTACATTTTCAATGAAAGGATTTGTTTGACATTTCTTTTCCCAGGACCTACCCTGGGAAGTGACACTTTGCACAGTAAGAAATGAGCAGCTGCTCAAGAGGAGAGGCAGGTTATGCTTCTCCAGCAGGTTTAGAAGTTCCTGCCTTTCCAGTTACCTCCTTATTTTTCCTTGACAGTTAAAGTTCATCAGGTTGGCAGGATATTAAAAAAAATATCCGACCTGCAGCTTACCCCTGTGCTGTGGTCATTAGGGACTTGCAGAAGGGCCATTGATAAACCCTGTATGAAGAGATTGCTTCCTGCAAACATATTTTATGTTTCTGATTTTAGTTTATTTATTGCTTTTTCCTGTAAGCTCCCTGGAGTCTTGGACAGCTCAGAAATACCAGGCTGGCATTTCTAACCTTGACTATTCAGTCTTAGCTGAAAGGTTTACAAAAATGTAATCTGCTTACCTACACAAGCAGTGGAATTACAGAGCAGCCAGGAATGGTGTATGGGCATTGTGATCACCCAAATATATTCCTTAGCAAGAGATTCTTGAAATAGCAAAGGAAAATCTCCAGATGTTGCTGTCTTTGGTTGAGTATTAACAGAGAAGAGAATAAACCCCAGGCTGCACCAAAATCTGTGAAAAATATTTGGCCAAGTCATGGCAGAATTGCTAGTATAAACACATTGTAAATACCGAGATAGACATGCATTAAACTCTGATGTGTTTTTGTCCTCAAAAAGGTCTAGATAGGACGTTTTATAAAATGCTATCTAAACTGTCCCAGGATGCTTAACAGAGGCAATCAAACAATCATATCCTAAAACGAGACTTGTCAAACGAAGTGCAAGTTTTTAGTGTAGTATGGAGAAAAAGCATGGCTACATGGTGCTTTCACTTCCCCATTCCTGGAAGTGTTCCAGGCCAGCTTGGACAGGGCTCTGAGCAACCTGATCTAGTTCAAGGAGTCCCTAGCCTTTGCAGAGGTGTTGGAACAAGATGGACTTTAAGGTCTCTTCCAACCCAAACCTTCCTACGATTCTATGATGTGGCACAACAGCAAGTGGCAGGGTAATGGGGACTCATGTAAGGATCACAGTATTGCCCAGGCTGTAGGACTGAAATTAGCTGTTCTCAATTTCCAGGTACAATATTTTGGGAAACTGTACTGGAGTTTTGGTTTTTTGGGTTTTTTTTTTTTGTTTGTTTGTTTTTGGGGTTGGGTTTTTTTTTTGTGTGTGTGTATGGTTTTGCTGTTGTTGTTGTTGTTTTTCTTTCTGTGGGTGTTTTAAAAATATACTTGCTGCAGTGATGTGAGCAGATCAATGTCTCTTCCCGTAAAGTTGTGAATGTACCTTTTCTAAAACTTGGGATGAGTGGTTTTTTGTAGTAAGGTTTCACACAGGTCCTTATCTGTGCCAAACATTTTTCATTGTAAACTTTCATACCACCAATCAAAAGTCTTAGAAAGGTGAGGTTATGATGTTTCCTTAAGAGAAGGAGAGCATTCCCTTGCCCCAGGCAGCGTGACCTAGACTGGTTCTATCCTTGATAGACAAGTGTCCAGATCATCCTTCAAAACCTTTAAATACTGTCTACATCCTCATTAAGCAATCTGTTCAAGGCTTTGCTTGCCTTACTGTTTTTGTTGGTATCCAGTCTAGATTCCTTTCATTCCAACTCATTATTTCTTGTCTTTCTCAGGATGGGCAGGGAAAAGAGTTTATATCCATTCTAGATTCCTTTAATTTCAACTCATTATTGCTTGTCTGCCTCAGGATGGGCATGAAGGAAGTTTACTTACGCTCTATTTTGTCTTTTATACAAGTGAGAACTGGCATTATTTCCCTCTCACCTTTCCTTCCCTGGCCTAAACAGTTCCAATTTCTTTAATCTCTTCTCACGGCATAGCTCCTGCTTTCTAGAGTACTTTTTATTCTCTCCATTCCCCTTTGTTCCCTTCCCACGTGGCCAGTGTTTTTCACAGCTAGTGCTAACAAAAGCCAGACCCTTATTACTACCAAGTACAGACAGAAATTTATTCATCTGGCTCAGAGACAGAAGCCTAACTCAGGTACAGCAGGTTTGCAGCTGTGTGATACTTTTGACTCATGATCAGTCTGTGATTCACTGTAAAGCTTGGTGGTTTTCTGCATTACTGCTGCATAGCCAGACATTTTCCATCCTGGATTTAGAGAAATAAATGTAGAACTTGGTGTGTACTTATTGAATTTTTTGCCTATTACTTTCAGGCCATTTTCCTAATTTATCAAGAATGTTTTAAATTCTGGTTCTGTTCTCCTTGATGCTTGTAGCCTTTCCAGCAGTGGTGCTGCTTGAAAATTTAGTAAAATATGCTTGTTAATTCATCATCTAAGTCATTAATGAAAATATTGAATAATGCTGGATGGGGGACAGATCCTTGGGGGATCTTTCTTGATACATCATTCTGTGCTGATTGTGAACTATGAGTAGCAATTACCTGAGTATGGGTTCCCCAGCCAGTTATATACCACTGGTAACACCTCCAGCTAGGATACATTCCACTCACTTGTTTGTGAGTTTGTTGTACAGACCAGTGAAGAGAGGGTAGTGACAGTGAAGGTACTAAAGCAGTAGCAGGGAGTGCCTCTCTCCAATTCACATGGATTGTTTCCCCGTCACAGGGGGAAATAAATAAACTTTCCTTGGTTTATTATTGTCAGAACCATGTTGGCTGTCATTTATATCCTTTTAATGGTTACAAGTTGCTTGATTAGTCCCTCCAGATTTGGGAGAGGAAATCAAGATAAGCTGACTAGTCAATAATTTATATTTCTTCCAGATTTGGGAGAGAAAATGAAGAAAAGCTGACTAGTCAGTAATATTTTTGGCCCTGTATCTCCTCTTTTAATTGGTAGGAACAGCTTTAACCTTCCTCTGCTATGAAATCTCTTGTTTTAGCTAAGTTCTCTGAAGCTCTCTATCAGTTCTGAGGCTGCTCTGGCTGGCTCCTGAAAGTTTGCATTGCAGAGTGACTTCCCAGCAGAGGTTGTGGCCACAGCCATAGGTCCTGCCCCATTCCCACCCCTCCCCCGGGCATGGCTGAGCAGGGGGCTGGACCCAGGACTATGATCAGGCTGAAAACCAGCCTTTTCTTTCATGGGATCACAGCAGCAGGAGTGGCTGGCTCCAAGCTGGGAGAGGGGTTGGCAGGGCACTGTGAATACCTCACCTGGCTCCAGCCATTACTCCTCAACTGAATGTGTGACTGGAGCCCAGCACCCTGTGTGACCTTTCTGAGCCACCAGGGCTGAGAAACTCCAACCTTCATCAACACTGTCAGTTCACCCATTCCCTGCTGTAGCCTGGTTTTTTATTTTCAGCTGCTGGTGTTAACTCCATGAACTACATGGTCCCAAGTGACCCTTAGTGACTGCTGAGGAGACTTCTCACCATGTAATCAGTAGATAATTTTCCTGCTCCATTGCAAGTTTAGATGGCTCTTAAGTCACTTCAATATTATGAAAGCATTAATACACCCTGTTTATCTGTGTCCCAGGGGAGCTGTCTCTGGTTTTGCTCCTAAGCTTTTATGGTTGTGCCCCTGCACAATTATCCTTTCAGTCTGCCCTTAATAGACAGAGGTTTTCTGGGAGCTTTCTTCCTTTCTCTGAGGAGGCAGAAGAGCTTGTGTCTGGCCATGCTAGTTTGTGACTCTGTCTTACAGCCTCCTCTGCCAGGATGGAGTTTGCACTTCTGTCCTTCATGTAGCTTCTGCAAGGAGATGCCAAGCCTTGCAAGCTCATTCTCCTCTAAGGTTTCCAGTAGGATTTTACTTCCCTGCAGCAGGTTTTCATGCCTGTGAAACCCATTCTCTTTACTTTATCAGTTTGGCTCTTTCTTTCTGAGGGAGTTGTAAACCCCCTCACCCCATACATTGCCCTTTATCTTCCTATTTTCATCACCCTCTTTCTGCCTTGACCCAACGCCTGAACACTTAACTCTGTGTTACTGATGGAGTTTGACAAGGTGCTAACACACAAGGAAGTGTTTCCAAGGAAAAAAAAAAAAGGAGAGATACAGCCAGGAAGACACATTTTTGTCTGTCTGAAATGCAGACAGAGACTATTTTAGCCCACCACTAGGTAAGTGTATCAGCTTCCAGGACAGCCAGATGAAGCCAGATGTACTAGAGAACTCCAACTCGAATTCTCTTAGGTCTCATCTGGATTCTTTGAAACTCAGCCATTGTTTATGAATAAGAAGATAAGAAGTGAAGGTAAGGAATTTATTCATTCCACCATATCTCACATTATATATATATATATATATATATATAAATATAAATAAAATTTTCTCCAGAAGTAATGCTATTTTCAGTTGGCTTTTTCCTCTTGAAGCCAGGACAACCACGTGCTGATAGCTGCTGATAGCAGAATGCTTTGTTCATGGGTCTAAGCGACAGATTTGTAGCTCACAATAAAACTGCCTGCAGGTTTATTCCTGTGCTGTCATGCATTTCAAAAGCTACAGTAGAGTGAACCTGAGCAATGCCCCAGCCACCATTTGCCATATTTACCTGATGATAAATGTCAGGTCTCTGTTGAGCTTCAGCAAGAGAGCAGATAATGGCAAGTAAAAGAGCTTGGGTGTAACAGCATCACCAACAATCTGACTGCCTGTGACCCATCCCGTTTTTTATAATATGACAAGATTGTACATGACATTTACAACCATTCCTCCTATGACAAGAGCTAAAAGATAACATCTTCCATTCTTGTGTACCCATGATCTTCAGGAGAGTTCAGGATGGGGCCTGTTTGTACTTGCCTTAAATTTTAAGAGTCACAGCTTAAGCCTGTCTGCCAACAATGGCTCCACAGATGTTCACAAGGATTTTGATGATGGTTTCAGAGGGGCTATATTTTCCTCAGTTTTTGTGCCAAGGAATGTTAGTCCTTCTAAGCAAGCAGGATGCTGCAAGGGCTGTCCTTTAAAAGCAGTAACAAAATGTCTTAGTATCAGGACACTCACAGTGAAATCACAAAAGTTAACAACACTGCAAGCCCTGCAAACACCAACTCAGATTATCTGAACATTGACTGTTTCTTATGTTTAGCTGTGGAGAGCTTTCCCAAGGTACCAGGCACCGTGAAACTGAGAAAAAAATTAAAGACAGTTGCTCTTGAAAGAAATACTGCAAAGACTTTTCCTGTTTCTTAGCTTTTAAAAAAGGACCCCTAAATTTTGTGTGTGTATTTATTTATGTTGTTTGCATGCTTACCACATGTGCACAAATGCTGCATTCCGGATTCATTATTGCAAAGCTCTTCAGAGAGTTTCAAAGAGTTCTCGGTCTACAATATGCAAAGCAGTTCTGTAGTGTGATGTCAGTAATCAGTATTAAATCAAGCATTTAAGATTTATATTGCTAAAGCACCCTCTAGTGGGGCAGGGACAGAACAGTTGTTTTCAGCAGAGACGGGATAATGGCTCCACGTATCAGAGAACAGACAAGTAAAAGGCTGGATACTGGTGGGATAGGCAAACACACTGAATCTTTAATTTGCAGAATCACAGGATCCTTTAAATTGGAAAGCACCTCCAAGATCACCGAGTCCAGTCTTTGACCGATCACCACCACATCAACTAGACCAAGGCACTGCCACATCCCGTCATTTCTTGAGCACCTTCAGGGATGGAGACTCCACCACCTCCCTGGGAAGTCAGTTCCAAAGCTTAACAGCTCATTCTGTGAAGAAATTCATCCTGATGTCCAACCTGCCTGTCCCCTAGTGCAGCTTGTGGCTATGTTCTCTTGCCCTGACAATGTTTAGTCAACGCTCCTGCTGTCTGTGCCACAGGCAGAAGTCACAATAATATCTGAAAGGTTGGCTATGCAATTTTATTGCATGTAATCCCAGAATGACAGCAGCATTTTATTCAGAGACCTTTGGAGGTCATCTCATTGAAGCTCCCACTCAAAGAAAGTTAAAAAAAAATCAGGTGATTTGTGACCATTTCCACCTCCAACAACTGCTCCTCCCAACCTATTCCAGTATTTGGCTGCTCCTCCCAACATATTCCAGCATCATGATGGTGTCAAAAAATATCCTTGTATCCAAGCCAAATTTCTCTTTTTGCAATTTCTCTTTATTGCCTTTCAGCTCACAACTGTGCACCTCCCAGCATTCCCCATAATTTCTCAGGGTCTTTACAGTGTCGTGATCCTGAAATACTGGAAAAAACATTTGCAGTCACTGAAAGAAAACTTTTGGGCCAAGGCCTTGCTGAAAATGAGTTGAGGTTTGTAGTAAAGAAATTAGTCTTTGTTCACTTGTTCAGGGAAAGAACATTTTTAGGCAATTTGTGAAGAAGCATAGTAACTTCAAAGATGAACACTCATTTTATTTCTCTTTTTAAAGGAAGGTACTGTGAGTCCTGACTGAGGGTAATCACTTGGTTGCAGGTGAGCAGGAGTGGGGACCCCAGGGTGTTCACACAGCTTTGTGGGCAACAAATTCCCATCGTCAGTACAGTACCTGATGGCTTTAAATAATTAATCATGTTTTGAGAGGGATGGGTGTGATCAAAAGCAGAAAAGGAGAGCCATGGAGAGCCAGAAGGTCACCAAAGAGGGTGATGGACCCTCAACTGGTGGTGATCCCTGCTTGATGCCTGGCCCTGTCTGTTACCTGACTGCAGCAAACAGGTGAAGAGGAGACATGATAATCTCATTTGGGGGTGCACAGCATAGTCTTGGCTATATTTTTGGTAAGAAGGTTGACCAGCTATGCCAAGGCACAACTTTAAGGGCACAGCTTTGTATATTTCTAGGAAATCAGAAGCATTGAGGTCTGCTGTTGTCTTTTACTTCCCTAAAACCAGGCTTTGAAGCTGGATAGATGCGGATCCCAGGCGAGGACCTTCTCCAGACCTGCCTGGGGCCACGGTGAATACCTGTGGATGCAGCACCCACCCTTCCCCTCTGCAGCTTCATTGCCACACTGTGCATGCCTGCTGCCTCCCTTGCACTGCCCACAGGCTGCCAGTCTTGGGCAGGGTGTTTAGGGGAAAGATTAGGTGAAGAGTAATCATAGTTCTTTCAAAACTGGGTGGATAAAACTAGAAGTGTATAATTAGTGGTTTGGTGGCTGAAGGAAAGGAGTTTTGTTTGGTGAGTGGTCAGCACCTGCCGAGGTTCACACTCATGGCCTCAGTGTTTGTGTTTCTGCCTTCAGGCACTTCAGCATGAAAACACTCACCCAGGAGGGACACAGGGACTGAGCCTCCCCTGGACTTGGAATCCGTCCTGTGTTTTCCATTTTCACCTGCCACCGCTCACCCTACCAAGCTCTGCATTTCTGTGACCTTGCCTGGCAGGAAAACCAGAGTTTCTGTGGGTGGCCAGCTGCCAGGGACATTCATTTTTTCCAATTAGTGGAAAACAGAGGGTGTTACTTCTACCCACGATTTAAAAACAGCGGCAGAGCAGAAGGCCATGGAGGACATCCAATATGCTGGTCAACATGCCACTTCTGGAAGCCAGCAGTGCTCTCCTTTGTGGAACAGAAGACACACCTTTCCCCAGACCTTTTGGAAGAACTCTAGCAATGATGGTTTGAAAAAGGTGGGTGGGAGAGCATGGAGCCCCTGAACCATGACTGCCTTTGGCCCTCTTCAGGCAGAAGTAGGGAGGCACTGAGCACCTTGTGCAGCTGAAGTGTTCAGCCTGGTGTGCTCACTGCCCCAAGGAGCTGCCCCAGGTGCCCCAACAGCCTAAAGACCTGTGCTCCTGTGCTCCACAGATCATGGTAAAAGATGATCTGGGAAAGCACATGCAATCGTAATAGACATCAGGGCACTCAGGAGACTCCCTTTTTCTCCTCTAATGGATTTCAGGAGTCCTTCCCTGGATTTTTTCCTGACTCTATCCTTCCCGTTTGGCACCTTTCTGTTACACAATTTGGCTTTTCAGATGTTCCCTTTCAAAGCAGTAGTTTGGAACTGGGATTAAAGAGGATGGCAAAAGCTTTAATCAGAGACCTGGTTTTATAAATAAGACAAGTATTTATTTTATTGCACTATTTAATAATGTATTTCTTTTCTATAGCTGCAGTGCTGAGGAGGCAGAGCAGCAGGTAGGACTGTTGTTAATTCTACACATCACTGTAAATTATTAACCTTAAAATGTGTAGAAGTGAAATTGCACCTTATTTTAGCATTTATAGCAACATTTTATCAGGCGTTGTTTAAGTCTATATACAATTTCTGACACTAGAGGGAGTACATAATTTATTTTATAAAAATAAACAAGTCTTGATTTTTTAATATAAAATCTATCAACGAGGGAAAAGCAAAAATATTCAGAGGGAACTTTATTCCTTCACTTCGTGTTATACTCAAAAAATAAAAAGAAGCTGAGAAGCTGCCTTATCTAACTAGGTTATACAACTGTGTCTGTAAAAGCCAGTGTGGGGCAGATAACCAGGCAGGCTGTGCTCAATTTGTGTGTTTGTGTCTATCGAGTCTGAGCACATGGGGTGAGTAACGAACCCACGGGATAACACACACAGACATCTCTGCCCACAGGTTTCTATCTCTGGTGCTGCTGTGTTCCCACTGCTCCCCACAAACACCACGGTGTCTGAACAGCTATGTTCTCTCCAATGTGTTTATCCTCTCAACATGCTTGGGAGGTAGGGAGGAAGGACTATCTTCTTTTATGGCTAGAAAGCCAGGTGCAGAGAGGGTGAAAGATGCACCCACAGCCTGGTGGGAGACTGTGGCAGAAATTAAGGCCATGGCCTCTCTGTGCACCCTCACTCAGGTTCCCAATTCATCTCTGGGTACAGCAGGTTGTTAAGCTGCAAGGTGCCTTTGCCTGGCTGCTTTTTCCTGGCCACAGGTGCAAAGGTTGCCCAGTGAACTCTGTGCTTGTTTTTTGTGTAATTGGATAGACGTGTCACCGTGACCCTCTCTCCAGCCCCGGTTAGCAGGAGCTGAGTCAGGCTCAGGCTGACGTGGAGACCATGCCCTTTGCAGGGTGCTGGGGGGGAAAGCAGCTCCCTCACTCCTGTCAGGGTGAGAGGCCATACAGCACAGCCCCCACTGGCACTGTGACAGTGGTTCTCACACAAGCTGAGGCAGATCATCTCCTCCTGCTAGTCACAAAATTGAGAGGCATATAGAAATGCAGTAATTTAGGACAACCTGGATGGTTTTACAGCCCAATTGCCTTGACTGCCATGTGATATCAGTCACTCCCAGCATATGACAGCGTCTATATCCATTACAATGTCGTTATCTGATACAGAGATCTCCTAAAAGTCTCTTTATCACAGGGAGGATTTCTTTTAAGTGGTAGAAACAAGGTCAGTTCTGAAAATGTTATCACCTTGTTATCACTGTACATGCCAACAACTTCTCAGAGTCCCTTCTGAAGTCTTCCACTGAGGCCTCCTTCAGCCCATCTTGCTCTGCACTTGTTAAAGCAACAAGTAACTTCAGCAACTCATCCCATCAGGGCTTATTGCACAGTGAAATTGCACTGCTTTTAGTAGAAGTTCTGATATCTTTAGCAAAGGATTTGGTTTGTTATGAAGTGGTTTGGGGACGGATATTCCAGTGTAAAATACTGTAATGTTTGTAGGTGTCACTTATCTCCTACCAATGACAGACCCCAAATACTAAAGCCTTGGCAATGAAAGGTGGTCTATCACCCTTCAGCCCACCCACAAACACATGTCCAGGCTAAGAGAGCTCAATGAATAGAAGAACCAAAACAGATTTTCTTCCCTCTCCCCGCTTCTCCTTCAGAGCACTCAGTGCTTTCACCCTCGCTAATGTTTGGTTGCTCAGGCTCCAGGGCTTCCTGAGAAAAAAACCTCAGCAGCATTCCACTCCTGGGAAGAACCCTATTTATGCTTAAGATTTAAGGAGCTGAGTCTCACTCCCACAAATGTTTTCTAGAACTGGGTAATGATTTGTTACTGAGGAAAATGCCCCTTGGGATCCTAAAAATTCCATTTAATGCAGTGCAGCTGCATTTGAAGATTTCTTTTGTTTGCACATACAAAACTTACAGAGAATTTTGTAAGCCTAAGTAAGGCAAGATCTAAGCTATGCAGGGGGCACCTATCTTTATGAATCAGGACCTTCCTGTCTGTTTTGCTCAGATATGAAATATTTCTCTTGCTTTCAACTGCTACCCATTGAAAATACAGTTTTTTTACTCCCTCCCGTGTACATACAGAAAGAACAACAACAAAAAAAATCATAAGTAGGTGATGAAACACAGTATTCAGCATCTACTCAAATACCAGAGAACATAAGGTCTATCATCTCGTCAAGTCAAAATTTTATGTGGAATAGGAACCACTATGTGAAGGAAGCCACTGCAACCCAGGACCACAAAGGAATTGAGGTAGTTAACTCCTCATTGACCTCAGCTTTTTCTGCATTTAAACACCCAACTCTTCAGCCCCTCATCTGTCAAATGGGGTTGTTGAGCCTGGAGAAGCCATAGCTCTGGGGACACCTTGGAGCACCTTCCAGGACCTGAAGGGGGCCTACAAGAGAGCTGGAGAGGGACTTTTTACAAGGGCCTGCAGTGAAAGGACAAGGGGGAATGGCTTTAAATTGAGAGTGGATATTATGAGATTTGATTAGGAGATTAAGAGATTAGATATTAGGAAGAAATTCTCTACTGTGAGGCTGGTGAGGCAATGGATCAGGTTGCCCAGAGAAGTCGTGGATGCCCCATCCCTGGAAGTGTCCAAGGCCAGGTTGGATGGAGCTTGGAGCAGCCTGGTCTGTGGAAGGTGTCGCTGCCCTTTGCTGGGGGCTGGAAACTAAGTGACATTTAAGGTCCCTTCTGAACCCAACCATTCTATGATTCAAACAGGGGAAATACCTCTACATGTTGTGAGAATGGACTGAGAGAGACTTGAGTCAAACGGTGTAGAAAGGGTCACAGAAACAAAACCCAATTCTTATTAAAAAGAGGGTCAGTGGATGGAGGAAGGAATAAAAAACTGAGAAGAGGAATAGAAAGCCCAGACTAGTTTTAGAAAAAGATCGAGCGAATAAAAGCGTGGGAAGAGCCAAAGCCTCAGGGAAAAAGTGATAAATTTTTTTGTAATGCTGCATGTACAGAATATCATAATGAAAAATACAGCAGCACTGCCAGGGGACATGGCTGCTTGGGAAGCAGAAGCTGAGCATCCTGGAAATGCTGAGGAAACAGCACCAGTGTCCTGTGTTCATTATTCAAAGCAGGCATGTTCAGTTTTAACATGGGTTTAGTACCAGAGAAGCAGAATTTTGCATGGCTCGATGAATTTTCATACGTGATTAGAAATATGTTCAAGTTTGGTGTTCCGAGGCTGTGTCCATGAAGGCACATTTATAGCCTCTGGCTGGAAATCCCATATAAGACCACTGCATCTTCCAGCTTCCCCTTGTTGCAGCAGCTGCTCCCAGTGAAGGAGCCCACCTCCCACTTGTACACCTTGCACTGACATCTTCCCCTCAACTGTGCTTAGCTGCATGCAAACTCACGTGTCCAGAGATATTGTATCTATCTCTCATGGTTCCTGGTTTCATTAATCTCTTCTGAATTGTTATTATGCTTTGTGCTTAATTCTGCTGATGAAATTGGTGTTTTTATTAGCTCATACTGCATTACGTGTGTTCAGTGACTTTAAAAAAAATCAATTAACTCAAATGGGGAGATATCAGAATTTTCTAGCCTGTACCACAGCTCAAACAAAGCTGCCAGTCCTGCTAGCAACTTTTAGTATTAGAAGTGGAGTTGAATATTTAACTTTTACAGTTCTCCCTAGGTACTTGATAGGGAAAGGATATCAATGATCCAAAGGTATTCAACAGAGACTGATTCCAGACAGCTGTGGCTCTTCTCACCATGAGAAATATAAACACTGAGTGCTTTTTAGACTTGTTGCTGAATTTAGTGCTCACAGGAGGGTTGAGCAGTTAGAGCAGTGCCGAGTCAGACCCGCTGTGGGGAGCAAGTCACACCAGCTCCTTTCCTGGGTCACTGCTAAAGCACTGCTCCTTGGCAAAGGGCAACATGCCTGCTATCCTGGTTGGCACCCCTTCAGTAGAAGAGTAGACATAAATTTTTAGTGCTTGGAGCACTTAGCATTTAGATTGAAATAGGAGAAAGCAATTTACCTTTGCCTACTATTGCCACATGGCAAAATTACACTGACCTTGACAGCATCTTTTGTTTGCCTGCAGCACTCTGGATTCAGGGGGACGTTGGCTGCATGATGAACACAAATTAATTGCCATCATGGTTAAAATGAAACACCTGAATGAAAGCTAAGGGAACATCTTTACCTCTAACTGGATTCTTCAAATCAGACTCACAAATGGAACTCAGTATCTGAGAAATCCCTGGCTTCCAGATAAGATCATTTCAGATGAGAAAAAAAAATCCTCTTTCTGGTCATGGGTTGCTCTTCATACAGCATCCAGAAGGACTATTTTGCTCCAGAGCAAAACAGCACAGATCCTTTCCTGATATAAATGCAAAATGAGCCAACATATCCAGTGGTGTATGGAAATCTGTGTTGTAGAAAGCTAATTTCCAGATAAGAATTTCATTTCCTGTATTCAGGAACTATTCAATAAGAAGTGGGGGTGAAAGAAATTGAAATAATTAAAATAATTGCATTAAGCTACTTTCTTCCTCTCCAGATACACCATTATCTAATCTTTTGCATTTCTAATAAGCAGTGATCAGGCACCTAGTTTGTCCATGGGTGATGTTCTATGGAAGAATTTTAACTAAAAAACAATAAAATAAACCTTCTACCAGAAATTCTTTTAAAATGTGATTCAGTATGTGTGGCTGTAAAAGTAATTCAGTTTTAACAGAAAGGATTGATGAAAATGTGCGTATTGTGCTGGAATTAACCCCCTTGCAGGTGGAATTTTGCAGGCAAAAATCAACCCACCCAAGTTATTAGGCAATGATGTTTGCCTGAAAGCTGATATTTCTAAGTTGCCCTTCTGGTAGAAGGAAAAAAAAAAATAAAAATCCTGAAGTACCCAGGAGGTACTCACCAAGGAAGAAAAGCCCGAGCAGATATTGTAGCCAGTAGAACCATGAATGGCAAGATCACTTCTGTTTTCCATCTTGGTTTTGCAGAATGGGGGTAAAAGCCTGAAGTATGAAGGAGCTTCACTAAGGGAAAAACAAGAGAAACTCTTGGAAGATCATCGAATCAATAAAGTCCAAAAAGAATTTTGAGATCATCCAGTCCAGCCAACAGCCTAGCATTACCACCATGCCCATCATTAAGTGGAGCTCTCAGGTGTGATATCTGCACATTCTTTGAACACTTCCAGGGATGGTGACTCCATCACTTCCCTGAATAGCCTGTTCCAATATTCTACAAACCTTTCCACAAAATATTTTTTTCCTAATATCCAATGTAAACCTCCTCTGGCACAGCCTGAGGTAATTTCCTCTCATCCTGCCCCTTGTTAGCTGGAGAAGAGGCTGATCCCCACCTGGTCACACCCTCCTTACAGGTCATTGTAGGTCTCCCTTGAGCCTCCTCCAGCTGCTCCCCATAAGATCTGTGTTCCAGACCCTTCCTCAGCTCTGTTGCCCTTCTCTGGACAAGCTCCAGCACCTCAGTGTCTTTCTTGCAGTGAAAGGCCCAGAGCTGGACACAGCACTCAAGGTGTGCCCTCACCAGTGCCACGTACAGGGGACAATCACTGCCCTGCTCCTGCTGGCCACACCATTGCTGATCCAGGCCAGGATGCCACTGGCCTTCTTGGCCACCTGGGCACACCCTGGCTCTTGTTCAGGTGCTGTCAACCAGCACTCCCAGATCCATTTCCTCCATGCATCTTTCCAGCCTCCCTGCCCCCAGCCTGTGGCACTGCTTGGGGCTGTTGTGACTCAAGTGCAGGACTTGGCACTTTGAGATACTGCTGTGTTTTTGCTATTCAGGGGAAGAGAAGAATGCACACACTTTTCTCTCTGAAAGAACGATTTTCTTTCCAGTAATTTAGAGCTATGAATGCACTCCTAAGGAGGGGGAATGAAAGGAACATTAAATCTAAAGAGTGATTTAAGAAAAACATAACTTTGAGAAGGAAAATTTTGGCATTACTAAGTTTATAACTTGCTTTTAAATGTAAGAATGGTTAGTGAGAAGTTCTCCCATCTCACTTTATGAAAAGACATAAAGGAGGTGTACTGTGAAAAGAAAAACCTCAGGAGGTTAGAGTCAGATCAACATTCAACCTGTTAGATTTGCATGAGCTAAAAGTTTCTCTATCACTTGAAGGAAAGGAGCAATTTTTTACTGAAATTCTGAACAGGGATTCTCTCTGGTATGTTTTTAAGATTTATTTTATATGAGAAATCCTAACATTTCAACCAAGTAAAAAATAAAAAGAAATTACTATTTTGTGGGTTTATACTCTCAGAGTTTAATGAAATATTTCACATTTCCACTGTGAGCCTATATACCTTCACAAAAGAAATGTAACTTTTTATTAAAAAAAAAAACAACAACCTTTTAAAATACAGACTCTTTAATGCCACCATCACTCCCAGCAGCATCCATTGCTCTCTCCATGGCTAAGGAAATCCCTGTCTGGGAGACTGTTCAACCAGAAGAGCAAGAACTCTTCTGCCCCCTCTGCCAGGCTTCTGGGAAGAAGGAAGGTAAACAGCCACCTTTGAACCATTGGTCACAAAGCCTTTTACCCAGCCCACTGATTACTAGCATGAAAAAAGAAAGCTGCAACAGAAGAGAGTTCAAGGATACTTAGCTCAGGAGCTGGCTGCCACAGTGGTTATCATTTTGCCTTTTGCAGGATGATTGCAGTTGATCACCTGCCCACAAATGTGAGAGAACGTAAATCTGGAATTTGTGAATTCATCTGTTGTGTTTTGACAGGAGGGAGGCTTTTGGCAGACAGTTAGTGGAAATAAACTCTCTCTCCAGGGCTCAGAGCCATGTTGCAACTGCTGGACAGTATTTATGCCCTCTCATCCACTCTTCAGAGAGGCTGCAGTTCAGCCAGCTGCAGGGCACTGGAACAGAAGTATTGCTTAGCAAGAGGGGAAAAGTCCATCCACCTGTCAGACAGAACTGCCAAATGTTTTCTTGCTCTGAGAAGTTTTGGGCATAGGCTCTTTTCAGGTATTTTAGGAGGATGTAGACCTAAAATGTCAAGAACTGATGTTAGATAAATTCTAATCCTTGATGCCATCAGTTTTGTTTCTTTCATGGGAAGATTCTGTTCTTTTGGAGGAAAAACTCCGACATAAAAACTAAAGTACTTTTCAGTTTAATTAAATCTGTGAGCTACATCTTTAGTACCACAAAGCAATGTCACTGATGAGGGAGCATCAAAAGCTTGCCAAGCTTAGGTCAATTCTATGAGCACCCCAAGCACAGCTGCTAATCTGAATCACTTAACTAGTTTTAACCACTTGAGACTGAAAATGAAGCTCAGTTTTTCATACAAACGGGAGTTCCCATGTGATTTACCATAGTTTTTACTTCCATGAAGAATGGAAATTCCCATTTCAGTATCTGTTTCCATTAAAATATGAATAATACCCTAAAAAAAAAGAAGAGGAAGAAAGGTTTGGTTCAATTTAAGTTTAAGTTCTAAATAAACTCTCTCTAGGGTGTGGAGTTCTGATGTCCTCAGGGGTTGTTACAGTGAGATATAAGATAGTGCCAATAAAGAACTTCAAGTATTCAAACTGCACTCTCTATAAGCCCAAAGAGAAACAAAGTGGGAAGGTGTGGGTTCAAAAGGCTAAGGCTGGGATTGGCCTAGCTGGCCTTAAAACAAGATCTCTAAAGAAAATTTCCAACAGTGGAGTTTGAATAGCTGTTCTGGGCCCCTTAAAGGGGCATAAAGCTGTATGCAGACATTATCTGTTGCTGTTTCAAATCTTCTGATGGGATGAGCACCCTGTGGATTGGGCTGTGACCAGTGGGCTGGTTTTCAAGGCTTAATGCCTGCCAGCAATCTCTGGGCGAGGCCAGTTCAGCTTGCTGTAAGGAAAGGTTTCTTTACACTTGACAACAGTATGTTATTCCTGGGTTCTATTCCACGTTTACCCTCCAGGCTCAGCAGCCCCTGGGTGCACTCATCGTGTCCCTGGGTGAGAAGGACCACCCTGCACTCCTAGGAATGTTAGCTGCTGGCAGGAGAGAGGGATCCCCAAGCCATCACCCACCTGGAGGAAGTTGCTTGCAGATCACAGCATCAGGCATGGGGCTGGGAAGGGAAAGTCTGGGGAAGTGCATAGGCAGTGTTCTCCAGGTAAGCTTTGACTTTTCAGCAACTCTACAGAGCAGCTGCCCCCTTCTTTTTGTTGTGCTTGCCCAACAGAGCCCTATGTCTCTCTCCTCTGGCTTTGTATCCTTTCTGCATGGCAGTGGGAGAGATGGACAGGGATGGAGGTGCAGCTGTGTGAGCATGTGTGCGTGGTGTTATGGTCCTGCTGGTGTGGCAGCTCACACAGGAACACCCAGCTTAGGATGGCAATAAACACCCCAATTGTGTGTGTAGCTGACTGCACAAAACCACACAAATGATCACACCCACTCAAGCCAAAAACTGAGCTAGCTCAGGATCATCTTTCTGTAGGATGCCTAGTGAAAAATAAGAGCAGAATGGACATACATGGCATTTCCTCCAGATACCCAAAATTGTACTTTCACAGTTCTAAGCTATTTTCTGTCAGGATCTTCCTGGGATAGATGTGTTTTTTGTATTCACTAGCTTCCAAAGGCTTTCCCATCTGTGTGTCTCCAATGTCTAGTCCAACTCATAGTGGTTCCTTGTAGCTCTGTATCAAGACCACTCTCCCCCCCCAAGCCCTCACATCCCTTTTATTGCAGAAGACAGCCAGTGACTGTTTCTGGGCATCCTCACCATACTCTTCACTCTGTATACTTCTTTCGCTGAATTGTCTCTCTTCCAGACTGAAACATTCTGTCCTGGTAAAGTCATTGCCTATACTGAAGCTTTCTGTATCTAATCTGTTATTGAAGCTGCTTGTACTTTTTATTTTATACCCAACCTTCTTTGGTTTTGCTGTACCATTTTTGAGATGAAAAGATTCAAACCTCACAGACTAATCATAACACAGGTGAGCCATGAGTTTGCACACTAGCACAATGTTCTTCCTTCTTTTATTCCTTATTATTATCCTACTGTGCACTAATGCTTTATTTAAGGTTGTTTTGTTGTTTTTTTTTTTTTTTGTCCCCTACTGAGTGTTGAGCTGGCATATTCATAGATCTGCAAAATAGGTCCCAAGGTCTTGCTCCTGCCTGCTGATGGCCATCCCACAGCATGCCATTTTGGCTGTGGAACTAGGATTGCTTTTTCTCCCCTACGTATCCCTTTATATTTATCTATTCTGCATCACATTTACCATGCTATTGTCTTGTCACTAAGTCTCATTAAAGTACTACTAAAGCCTTACTCTTAAAGTCAGCCCTTTCCTTAACAATATGAATATTTTTCTGCTGTCAACAGGCTTTCCCCTCTGCCTTTTCCAGATTGCTTATGAACACCCTGACAGAAATTGTTGTACTACACAGCACTGCAGAATTACTCTGGTCCCCTTCTCCGCTTACTATCTTTTAAATATCTTTTTATTTTGCAATTATTTATTTCTCTTGATAGGGAAGTCGTTGGACTCCCTCAAAAGCCTGTAGTGGGGAATCAAGAAACAAGTTTGCTGAAAGAATTTAGATATCCAAGTAGACTGTATCAACTGAATTGCTCTTATCTGTATGTACATTGATTTTGTCAAACAAGCCCAATCTGTAAAAATGAAAAAGGTCATGCTGACTCTTTCCAAGCAAATCAGATTTATTGAAGTGTCAATGAATTTTGTTCTTCATTACATTTTCTATTAATTGGCCTACTGCAAAGTTTTCAGACTTCCAGGTCTGTTCTTTCTCACATCTCCCCCATCTTCCCTGGAACCTTTGCTATAAAACGTTGGCCAGGCATTTGATATTTGATAACAACTCCTTGGATATCAAGGGAGTTTTAAGCATAGAGTTATAGTCTGTACTCAGTCATTTAGGTATTTCATCCTTGAGGTCTGTTGCAACTCTTGCATGATGCCACCTGGGTCTTGGCAACCTGTTGCTCTACATTTTGTTTCAGTGTTCCCAGACCTGTTTCCTAGGCACAGCTATTTCAGACAAACTTACTGACAGAGTCACCCCTTTCCAAAATGGTTTCTGATGTGATAATCTAAAGCATTCATTTAGTTTCTCTAACAACTGTATTTTCTCTGAGTGCTTCCTTCAAACTCTGGTGATCAATGGGCTGCACTGATTTTCTGGCAAGCTTCCTGATCCTGATGTTCAGGAAAAAGAGATTTATTGCTAGTTGTGATTTCTTTTGCTAGAAACTCATCAGACCCCTTTTTGGCTGTCAAATTGTCATTGTACATGTAATCTTACAGAGTGTCTGTTACTTTCTAATTTATTCATTTGGATCCAACTTCAGCTGTTTGAAGGATTTGCAGTTATTCTTCTAATAACCTCCCTTATCTCACCATTTCCAAAGCTACCATGTACTGCCCATTTTCAAGCCTACTTGATGAATAATGTGCACTGGCCTTGTGCTTTCAGCACAGCATCCTTTAGCAGACTTCATGTCTTCAGGAAATAATTAATTTTCTTTGTCGTCGCATTGTTTCTTTTAAACAAAATTCCTCATTTACATAAGTTTCTTCTCCGAGCCAACTCAATAATTGCCTGTTTTCTGATCAATATCCTTAAGCAGTTTCTCCATGCAATAGTTATTGACTGTTTCATATTACATTCTTGCACAATATCTGGACGATCTGCATGTAAATTATTGAAATCTGGTGTTTGTTACTGCCCTTCCTGCTTCTCTGGCATCTTGGAATTCCCCCCTTGGAATTCTATAGCTGGTGTCAACAACCTGGTAACAGAGGAAGGATCATACACAATGTTTTTCCCCTGCTATAATGGTAATACCATATTAGCTCTGTAATTTCAATCCCCACAGATTATATGTTTCCTACTGAGAAGGTAATGTGTTAATTTTATTGATTCTAGCATGGCTTATTCTATATGCTGAATATTTGGTATTACAGAATCCCACTTACCATTCTCTTTCCACTGTATTTCTGATGCCTGTTATGTTGATGCCTTCACTTAGGCTAGACCTGCCAGTTCTTTTACCTTTTTTCTTAATTAGGCATTAAATGTTCTGTCTTTCTGCCTCTCTTTCCCTGGCAGATGTGGGTTCCAGGAGCATTTCAGAGACAGCTTCCATAGAAATCCCCATCGTCAGCACCTCAGAGCTTCAGCTTCACCTCTAGCACCTTGCATCACCTCTCTCCCACTCTTCCTTCTCCTTGCCTTTCCTTTCCTACAGTACTGATAACCACATGGTCCACAACTATCTGGTGCTCTGCCACGCTTCTGAGGAGCTGATCAAGGCTCCTCATTAAGTACTCTCTCTTAACACTGTATGTTATGTCCACACAGAATCTGTGGTTCCCTGAATAGATTTTCTTGTCTGGATCATTCTACTGACCTTTCCTGGTTTTATCCAAGCACACCTGAGACCACAGGCTGCAGGTGCTGATTGCACAGCATTCCAACAGCTGCAGAAATAAATGGAGCCAAGTGCATCCCAGGTCAGAAATTTAGCTGCACCTTTCAGGAGCCTGCAGGTACTGCAGTGTGGATCTGTCAGTGGAGCACCTCTCTAATACCATAACTGGGTAGCTCTGACCTCTGAAGGGCTATTCAGGTGTAGGAAATTAAGCAGTTGAACAGGAATTTGCAGGATTTGGGTCTGGATGTGTGAATTTAAGGCAAGGTTTTGCCTTCCTCTCTTCTGTTAATTAAGTGGAACAACTCCAGCAGCTCAAATAAACATGTGGGATTTTAATAAAATGTACAATTACGGAGCTGATTATTGGGATGCTAGCAAATACCATGTAAATCTTTTCACACATTTCTCTGACTCAGTATTTTTCCCTCATTCAGTTTTCTCTGGCAGAGGGACGGGATGTCTAGGCAGGCTGATCATAACAGAAACATTACTAAGAGCGACTGAATGCTCTGCGTAAATTTTCACACGCAAACTCCGTGCAGAAGAGGGGGAGAGACATAAGGAAGTAGTAGTCAGTTTTGTTAGCACCTTTGCTTTATCTTACATGGAGCTGCCTGTGCTGGTAGCACATGAAAGCAGTTTTAAAACTGAGCTACCAGGCGAGTTGTTGATCCCAAAAGCTGTCTGTAATTTGTGTTCATTTAATTAGCTCAGTTCTGCTGCTGTCCTGTGTACGCTGCTGACCAAGCCACGTAAGCTCCTCCGTAGGGCTGCCGTAGCACTCTCCTAAGTCCTGTGATGAGATTGAGCAGAAAGCATTAACCTTCTTTGTCTGACCCTTTTATTTGCACTACTCCCCAGGCTTTCATTCATCTCCACTGCTAGATCACATAAAAAAAAAAGGAGGGAAAAAAAAAAGCATTTCCACTGGCCAGTCTGCCGGCACATGTGTCTGACACGAGAATAAATGCTTATAAATGCACAAGAGCTCAAATACTGTGAGTTATGTTTTAAAGACAGTGTTCAAGGTTTAACAGCCTGATTCCCACTGACATTAATGGAAGGCATGAGGCTAAATCATAGTGCATTGCTTTCAGATCTGACCCCAGAAGACATTTCCTGATGGGAAGGAGCACAGCCTGAGAAATAAAAGTTTACAAAACCAGAGAGCTGAAATAATTGGATAAGAACTAGGAGACATAGGTGCAAAACTGAATGAATTACGATTCTGATAAGCTTGCGTGTAAGCAATAAATCCCTCAGAGGAGCAGAGAAAAGAGAGAGTTTAATCACAGTGGCAACATTTATGTATTTTTACTCAGTGGAAAATGTCATAGGCTTGACCTCGTTTTTATTTACTAGATCTGAAGATGCTGATGTCCTCTTGACAGGGAACACTGAGTGACAGCCTGACAGCCCGCAAAGCCCACAAGCTGCAGACCACAAAACCTCCCAGCAGGTGGCTTGGGCAGAGCAAACCAGGCTGGGACGTCGGGGAAAAAGAACTTAAAATAGCTGCAAAAGAGTATCAGACAGTTCATTCATGGCTTATTGATGCCACAGATCTTAGTTACATTTCATGGTCTGAGGCATAAGGCAAAGATCTTTCCCAGCCCTGAGTCCTGCATCAATATTTCATGATGATTCAGTTTAAAGTATTAGGAATTTTTTTGTCTTTTATGATTTTGAGTCAGCGGTGTGATGCCAGTTTACATAGCTGGGCATCTAGTCTGCAAGGTTTGGAAGATGAATTTGGCCTCCACTTGGGGATCTGTAAATGGAAATGGATCCCAGGGAGAGAACAGGCAGCAGAGGATGGATTTTTGTGGCATGCAGCTCAGTGAAATGAAAGGCATTAGTACACACCCGCTGCAGGAGACCTCATGAGCTGACACGAGGACAGTCCTGTGAGGCTGACAGAAACATTTTCAAATTGCTGTTGGAAATTATTAGCTCAAGTTTCTCAAGTTCCTTAAGTCCTGCTCCTGTGTCACTTGGAAGGTTTTTAAAATAGAACGCCTTAGGTTTAGGGAGGCAGCCTGATGGAAGAGTGAGACAGTAAAAGCAGGCAGGAGACTGGTTTTTCTAAACAAACAAACACAAAATCCTTTCTTCCCTCTGTTCTTCCCACAAAATTTTCTGAAATACTATATTGTTTTGATAATTTGTAATTTGCAGCAAACCACAAGAAGCATTGCCAGCATAAAGTAAGCAAAATCGTAGGATTCAAAATATGAGCAAGTCATCATGAAAGTGATGGAGCCAAGAAGAAAAATTGTTTTTTGGAAATGCAACAAAAGAATAATGAAGACCAGACCTAGACTGCTAACATTTGTGACACTGGCGTACAGAGAAAAAGTATCATCAGCTGTGTAAGTCAGGAAGCCGACAAGAAGTATCCAGAGAAGGATGTACAGAAGATTAGTCAAAATGGTAGAGTTTCTCTCTTCCAGCTGCCAGAATAACAAATGTGTTAATTTTCAGCAATCCTGAACACCCCAGCAGGCCTGGGAAAGAGCAGTGCCTTGTATGAGCTCCGTGTCAGAGGGAAGGCTGAGTGCCACAAAGTGGGCAAAATGCCTGCTAGACCATAAAACAAAGAGTTGTTGCAGAGTTGAATGGTATGAGCAGGAAAATGAAGCTGTTTGATGCTGTCCTCTTCAGCAAGGGCCCTTCTCTAGTCAGGTGCTTAGGTGGGAACACACACAGGTTATCCATGGTTTCACCTGACGCCGTAACTGGGCTTCAAGGACAATGTGGCTCACACATAAAGAAGAATGTATCCCATCAGCTGTGGCAATGTTTAGTAGAATATAAAAAATATCCTTTTAAGCTGCAGCCTATGATCACACAGGCTTGATCATAATAATTGTGGGTAATGGAATGGCTGTGGATCCTGCTCTATGTTTAGTATTCTGAATCAGGGCATTAATGTTTTTAGACAAAGATAGGATCTGATTTCTCTTCCCAGAGTGGCTCCTCATTCCTCTCTACTGAGCAACCCTAACATTCATATTCATAAACTACATTTCTTCTCCAAAATATTGCCTTTTGTCTTGCTTATTTCTGTGTGAAAACTGTTTGCAGTCTCCTAACAGCGCTCCAAAATTTCCTACACTAATTGCAAGTGTGCTCTGGAAAGAAGTACTGCACAGCAAATGTGAAAAGGGTGAAGGCACAGCTGAAAAGCAAAAGCGACATACCTAATCAAAAGGGAGACCTCTCTGGTCATAAGCTGTTTGTGGAGCCTCTGCCAAATCCAAGAGCAGTGTCAGATTTGACCTCTCATGTTAATAGCCTTAGCATTTCCAGCCTTTTTCTGACACTTGTCTCTGTTACATCTGCTGTAAGTGGTTATCTATTTAAATGAGCATTTTTTTACTTGGAGTGGATTTGGTTTCGTTCTTATATTTAAAAAGTAGCTCTTTCAAAACAACCAGGAAAAAACTCAGGAAAAAAACCTCTGTGTGGCAGGAGTCCCAAAATTCATCTCTGAAAACACACAGAGCTGCACTCTTTTGAAAGGGCCAGTTCTGTGAAATCCTTGGCAGCCCCTGCAG
Source organism: Haemorhous mexicanus (assembly GCF_027477595.1). NCBI lineage: Eukaryota > Metazoa > Chordata > Aves > Passeriformes > Fringillidae > Haemorhous > Haemorhous mexicanus. The sequence continues at coordinate 32,567,724 of NC_082341.1, forward strand.
GACACCAAGTGCCCTCAGTTCTCAGGATAGTACTTGCAATTTAAAGCTGCTCAGGAGGCTGCAGGATGAAGCTACTAGTGCTAAAAAATATGCCCCACTTCTTGCCCATGCACACACCCAACATGTCAGTGCTGCAGTCATTAAAGAACTACAGGCTCTCGCAGAAGGCATGATCTTATATCCTTGGGATTAAATCTGGTGCTTAGCCTTGCTTTTCCACCAGAAGGATAAAACACAACCATAATAAAACAGATTAGCAGAGCAAATATGGGGTTTCTAAAATAAGTGACAATGTAAAAAAGCAACGATAAAGCAATGCAGAGCTCACTGGTGGTTTTTCTGCTTCTACAGTGACTCCAACCAAGAAATTGCGTCTGGTGATGACATGTGTGTATGTTCAGTGGTTATTTATTCCAGTGAAGAAAAATTAGCAATGTAGTCATCCTGAAAATACTTTCTTATTGAGCATGAAAATGTTGCCTTGCTTTCTAGGGATGAAGAACTCAATTTTGCAGGGGCTGAGTGACCTCCTTTCTCCATGAGTTTACCTGATGGCAGCTGAGGATGCTTAGCACATCACAGAAATGCACTTCACTTCCAAGAAAAGAAATCCTGACTCTTCTGAAGTTGATGGGAGTTTTGCCATCAATCTGGCTAAGATTTCTTCCATGGTCTGTAAAACAGATCTCTCTGCTGTCTGCATGTGTATTCTTTGACACTCTGCTGGCCTTGGCCACTGTTATGGTCTGTATGAAACCACAGGTCATCTCTTGGACATTACCATATTTAACAATGATAACAAAGAACTTTTATTTTCTAGGACCTCCTATAAAATACAAACATCCAACAAGCCTAAGCTCATCTTCCATTCACAACCCCCTTTGAAGTGTGAAAAAAGGAGGAGGAGAATGCTTGTGATGATTTAAACATCCACCGGCCAGCTCTGAAGTACCTTGCAGAAGGACTGGCCCAGTTGTAGAAAGGATCACATTCATCTGAATATGTATAAACCTAAACAGTGCTCAGAAGCTACTGCCCAGCTTCATATCCTGCCATCCCCCTTCCACATATTGAATTAGTGCATTTATAATGGCATCTCTGTTCATTTAATAAATTTAAATTTCAATTACAGACCACAAACAATTAGTCATACAGACTAGATATGACAGATGGGCCTCATCCATGGTTGATTACACTAAAAAATGTTATGTGAGTCTATTTTTAAAATACTATCATTCTACTATCCTTGCTGCATGCAAATAGCTGAGAAGTTCGTAATATATTAACGAGAAATTTGGCTTCCTGACAATATTACAATTTGCACAGAATGTGAAGTTTATATTATAAAGGGGTTCATTATTGTTTCCTATTATCTGGGGTTCTTTAGTAAAAATTGTGGAAATGTTTGTGTAAAGGCATGTAGCACAGTGTGATAATTTGGTTAGTCTTATTTCTCTACACAGGCTTGATTTAAATCAAACCAGAAAATGTGTCCAAGATAGACAAATACTTGCATGGAATATGGCAAGGGTGTGCCTGAGTTGTGTGAGAGATTTTATGTTTGCTTTTGACTCCCTTGGACATCTGATATTTTGAAATTCAGCCTTGAATGGACAGCTATTAAAAATATATCTGGTGATGAAAACAAAGGCTCCTCCCTCCCTTCCTCCCTCCCAGCATGAAATGAGTAAGTTGTATGTTGTTGCCTTTGAAATGCTCATGTAAACTAAACAAATGGAGGATTTTATATTCCTTCAAAAGGACTTTAAGATTTAAATAGTCAATAATATTTGTATTGCTCTATCTATATTTTTTATCCTCTGAGACTCCCATCTAGTCAAACACAGTGGGGGAAAGTGATCACAAAAATGTTACAGAGAGGAGCACGTTTGAGTGGCATTAGTCTTCTGATTTCTATTCTCATGTCCTTTCAACCCTATTCACAAATGCTTCTTTTTGTAGATGACTAGCAAACTGAATTACAATGCCATGCTAGGAGGAATGATTCTCACAGGAAGAAATCTTTCTCTAAAAGGAGAACCTTTTTAAAAAAGAGATTTATTTGCTTTTCTTGAAACAACATTAGAAAAAAAATTCCTGTATTAAAGACAAAAAGGTAGGAGAAAGTCCTATTGAGGAACACCAATGAGAAAATCAGGAAAGAGCATAGCAGATAACACAAAACTGACCTTAAAAGATTCAAGTTACAATGAGAAAAATTAAGGAGAAAGGATAATTTTAATCTGAGATATAAAAATAAACTAATTCAATTGTACCCTGTATTTCATATTTATGGCCCAAAGCTTTGTCCTTTTCATTTATTTGTACCAGTCACACTAAACCTTTAGTATCTGGAAAGCCAGTTTGTCAGTGATAGTCTCTGATGGCTATGAAAGATGAAATATAGATAGTATACAAACATCAGACCAGAACTTCAGTCTTACAAAACATAAAGCACTTCTACAACTCCAGAGTAATAGAAATGACCATAAAACAACTTAAATGATCTCCCGAGGAGCCTTTCCATCCCAGCAGAACCCTGGGTGACAGCTTCCTCCACAGAGCAGCTGGGTGAGGAAGAGGCAGCAGGGTGTAAATGTTACTCCAGGCCAGTGACCCCTTGCTGCTCAGCAGCCCCCTTAGCTGTGACCACAGCTGAGGCTGTTCCAGGGGCCAGTATCTTGATGGTATCCCCTGGGAACACCAAAAGAAAGGAATCAAGAGACAGTGGAAAGTCCCTCTCTCTATTCTCTCGTCCATCTGGTACTGTGCCGAGTGCAGCTTAGCTACAGGGGTGGTGACAGGCCCGTGTGTGTAACCCTATTCAGAAAAAATCATGGTTGGTAATTCTGTTAAATCACTTTATCCCCGAGTAAAGCAAACATCAGAGCAGAGTTTTGTATTCTTATTTTTACAGTTTTCTTGCTTGGCTGACAAAATAAATAGAATTTATATGCCTGTCTGTCCATCTGAGTCTATGTGGGTTTTCATGTTTAAGCTGGCTGCATTCCCTGGAGTAAATGCCATGTTGCCATTAATCACTATGTGATGATGTGCCCTAAAAACAGTGTCTGTGTATGTGGCAAGAGAGGAGCTGCATACCACTCTGGAATTATATGCTGAATTCACTCATTTGCATGGCTTGCAAAAACCTCTTTTTCAGGAGGGGAAAAAAAGCAATGTATGAAGGGAGCTCCTGGAGTGTTCCAAGGCCAATATTTAACCCATGATTTGCTCAAAATCCCTCAGAAGTTGTTCATCCTGCGTCAGCAGAAGAATCTGTGCTGTTGCATTACCGACTGCACACTTTAACAAGTTGGAGCCAGGGCTCCATGGGCGAAGGTTAAGCCCTTGTAAGTGCTGAGGCAGCTCCGGGCTGATCCGGGGCTGACACGCTCCAGTTAGCTGGAGGTGCAGGGCTGTGCTGAGCTCTTGGTAACTAGCTCTCAGCCAGTTCACAGGGCAGAAATCATCATTCTCACTGCAAAGGGCACAAAACACCCAGCCAAGGGCTCAGCTGCCCCTGGTTCCTCGACACCTCTTGGCTAACCCAGGTTCTGAGAAGGGCTCCTTCTTGCAGACTGAAATGCTATATTCCATATCCAACCTTGAGAAATGCCTGCCTGCTTGCACTCCATTTGATGACAGATGCATGGACCAGCTGTCCTTGCTTGAGGAGGCACTCATGCCCAGGAAGCCAGTGAGGCTGGGATGCCCTGTGTGTTGTCATCCTGTCACCCCTGTAGGCACCTGGGCTTCTGTGACACTGTGATCTGAGGAAATCCCAGGGGCTCCACACCACAACTGTTCCTTTCATGTCTTGGTGCAGAGTTTGGAGTGATTTCACATTATTCAAGATGTAAAAAATCCTGTTACCATTCTCCACTGGACAGATTTGTACATGTTAAATTAGCCAATCTACAAAATACTGGTTCACACCTAAAAAGTAAGATGATAAAATGACTGAGGAGAAAAATCATTGTAATGTTCTTAAGCAGTGCTAAACTGGTTATAACAGATAAAATACTTGCTTCGGCTTGCAATTGTAAGAGAGACAGAAAGCAGTGCTACATACATGTTTGAAGTTTGAAAAAGTGATGAAACACTAAGTTTATTTTCTAGTTTCAATCCAAATACACCAGCATGAAAGACGATACAGAACTCATGCTGCTTTTGCTGCAGACCATTGTTATTCCTGTGGGCAAGATTTGGGAGATATATGACATTTATATAATTTTAAACTATGGACTCTGCCTCAGCCTGTATCCTGTGGGGCTGCAGGATGGATCTTTTAAGGGATTCTCCTTTCACATTTCTCCTCTGTCTTTCTAGTCTTCCATGCAGTGCAACCCTGTGGGGAGCACACAATCCAACTCAGGCTTTTTTTCTGTGGCAGCTCTGCAGAAGCAAAGAGGAGGTCCTGGGAGAGTTAATTCTGTGTCAAGCAGCATTAGCTGGAGCTCTGATTTGCAGTCGGAAATCCCTGGGGTTGGCTGAGGACAGTGCTACAGACAAGAGTTGGTCTCCTGATCTCCCTCCCGCCTCACTGATTACCCCAGGCCCACTGAAATACCTTGGGGCATCTTCTTTTTTATCCAGATGGTGGAGGGACAGTGAAATGGAGGAATGATGGTCCCTGTCATTGCCCCAGATTATGTCAGGCTTCCAACCCTCCCACTCCAAGTCAGGGGGAACAGTTTAATACTGAGGCTTGTAGTACAGTACTTCTGGAAAAGAAATCACTTTTTTTTCTTCCACATACTTTTTCTAGCTGTCTTGGTTTAACCCAAGCTGGCAACTAAACATCACATAACCACTCACTCACTCACTCACTCACTCACTCACTCACTCACTCACTCCCCCTTCCCAGTGGGACGGGGCAAACCCTTGTGTTGAGATGCAGACAGTTTAATGAGACAGAGTGAAAGAGAATAATAATAATGATAATGATAATGATAATGATGATGATGATCATGATAGTAATTATAATAATAATGATGGTGATGATGATGACAGCAACAATAACAACCTCTGAATAATTAGGCTATACAAAACAAGTGATGCACAGGGCTATTGCTCACCACCCACAGACTGATGCCCAGCTAGTTCCTGAGCAGAGGTCCCTGACCAGCTTTCTCCCACAGTTTGTATGCTGAACATGTTGTCATATGGTATGGGAATATTCCTTTGCCCAGTTTGGGTTGGGTGTCCCAGCTGTGTCCCCTTCCAACCTCTTGTCACCTCTGAGTGACAGAGTAGGAGAAGCTGAAAAGTCCTTGACTTAGTATAAATACCACTTAGCAGCAACTGAAACAGTCAGTATGTCACCAACACATTATTTTCATACTAAATTCCAGACACCATACCAGCTAATAGGGAGAAAATTAACTCTATCCCAGCCAAAACCAGAACACTAATATTTCTTTGGGTTTTTTCAACATTATTAAATATATTGATATGTGAGACAATTGGAACAGAACCATTCCCCTGCATGAAGCTTTGTATCTGGTGCTGCAGGAGTTGCAGACTCCCTCCTTCCTCATGAAGCTGCTTGGCTGCATTAAGGTTTTTTCTCCAGTAGCTCTCTTCTGTTAAAACAGGTACTCCTAAAGAACGATTCCAGCTGACAAAAACTGAACAATGTTTGCCACAGAAGCAGTCAGGAATACAGACATTTCTCTTCAGTCCACACTGGGGAAGCTGCAGGGCTTTCCAAGCCCTTTCTCTGACCCAGCCTCCATGAGTTTTACCACTTTGAGAGCCCTGTAGCTCTTGAAGCTCTCATTCACTGATGACAAAAGACATTTCATGGTCACCTGATAACCTTGTTTTTATATGTGCATTGCTTTTAAAAGTGACTGACAGTTCAAGCTCAATCCAATGTTTTTAACAGCAGCCTCTTATGATTACTCTAACCACTCTGTTAAATCCCAGGCTTTTCTTAAATCCTGGGAATTGACAGCAATCTAAATACATGAATATTAACCTCGGGTCACTAGGGCTTAAGTTTTTGTAGTACACAAGTCTTCCATTAATACATTGTTAATTTTACTGATAAATGGCAGCAAAACATAATCTGATTCTATTTCATTGTATTTATTATTGTTCTGGTTGGATATGGAACTTACACAGTACCAAAAATACCATTTATAACATTAGTTTTATTAATCAAAAATGAGGCCACCCTATGTCCTAAAAATATGGTGTCTTGTGAATTTCTCTACACAAATAAATAATTTTTTCTCAGAAAAAGTGGACACATTCTCTGTTGGAATAACTCTGTTAGAGTCAGATAGTGAGGAAACTAGTAATATTTTTTTCTTTTAGGTCGTTATCCCTCCAGACAACAGAAATGCAATTTCAGACACTCATTCCTTCTATTGTGCCAAGAATGGACAATGATTTTGAACCACAGTGATCATGAGGTAAAATTTATGAGATACTCAGAGCAGTCTTTAAAGCTCTGAAGTTCTCATTCTATCTGTTTAACAATAAATATTTCTATCTCTTAGGAAAGGAATACAAAAAGATTCAAGTAAACATTGCAGTTTTGATTTTAATATCAAATTGATTGGGAAATAGCTATTTTTCATTTCCTCATACTTATCTTGTTGTGTAGACATGGAAATTTTCAATGTGATATTGAAGTTTATTTCCTCCTATAGCAGAATCTGTTTCTGAGCTATCTCAGCAATGACCAATTCAATGGGAAAGGTTTGTGATCTACATTGGTGACACAAACAGAGCTCTGTAGTGTTCATTTCTTGCTATCAGCTAGAAACGAACAATTAAGTTGCCCTGACATTACCCAGGTGCTTCTTTTCAGGAGCAGAAGATTGTATTCTTCCCAGGAACTTCTCAGTTTACCTTTCATCAAATGAGAAGGATTTTCACTTTCATTCTGTATTTTAAAATTCACACAGGATTCATCCTGCAAATGTCAGCTGCTTGATAACAAAAGCACATATTTACTCTGAAGCCAGAAGCAGCTCATATTTTACATAAGACTTGGAATTTCAAGGAAACTGTGATTCCTCTTTGACTGAGCTGTAAGGCAGCTGGTTAACAGTGCATTTGTAAATGGTTTGGTATTTCCAGTAATTTATTTTGATCCTGGCAGCGTGTACATGGGAAGCATCAATGCCAGAAGTCAGAGATAATGTATTGTGGTTTTCAGATTTCTGTCTTCTGGGTGATGAGAGGAGCATGGCTGGATGTGCCCTTTGGAGTAGCACTTTCAGTTGTGTAGCTTACTCCACTGGCATCACGCCCTACTAGCTGATCATCAGCTCACTTGCTAATGTGCTTATTTGATTTGGCAAATGTAAAAAAAAAATCCTGAACAAACAGTTAAAGCAAATATTGTCAAAAGCAGCCTCTGACCTTGGGGTACAGCCCAGGTGAATGCAGGTTTGGGAACATGAGTATCTGTTGAAACTGCTCTTTAGGTGCTGGAGCACACGCAGTTGGAATCTCCTCACCAACTTCTGGCTAACTCCCTAGGTGCAGCTTGAATTAAACAATCCCTCTGTGTACTAAGACTGCTGATGAAAATATATTGGTGAGAGTCCAACCAGGACCCCACCATCATCCAGACTCATTCAGCTGCAGATACAGATTCCAGAGTCTCAGCCTCAAGCTGACGTTACTCATATGCCTGCACTCACACGCTTTCTTATTAATGGAAGTTAGGAAGAAATATTCTATATGATTATATATTCAATTGCATTTAAGCTGCCATTCATCAGCTGGCTGACTCATTGTCTTTGTTTCAAAATCCTTGCTTGCACTCTGCTACTGCTATTGTCAACAAACTCAATTAAAACTTCAGAGTTGGCATACTTACACTTTCATTTCCTCATTAGAATACTTGCCTTGATAGGAATGTAAACTTAAAGGAAATTTCAAAGAGATTTATAGAGCTCTAAGGTTTTATTTAACAGCTTAAACTAATAAGTTGTTCGTGAATCTCCATTTCTCTTTAGATAATTACTGGTGTTTGAATAAAAATAATAAATAGCACATTAATCTACTACCATCATAATCAATTTCATTTGTATGTTTAGTATTTACTGGAAATTTTGGGTTCATTAACAATGAATGATAAAAATATACTTGCTTGTTAGAGTTAGGTCCATGTTCTTTGAGGTGCTGATCACCTTTTTGGAAGTGCTGCGGGCTCTGACGTTCAGAAATTATTCAGCAGTAGAAGCACACCGCCCACAATGCAGTTAGACTTTTAGTTAAAAAAAATGCTTTTAAATTAAATGCAGAGCCACCCTCAACTTTCTATTTAGAATTTGACTTGGGGCTCTTAATGGGTTTGCACATTGCTGTAAATGTAGCCAAATGACGCTATTAATGAGTTTAATTATATTTATGATTCTTGTACATCTAAACTCTAAATTAAATTATTTACATCTTCGTACACTTTTCAGTACAGAATTGCTTTTTAAGGTCCCTGAACTATCACTCCAAGAAATTAGACTAGCTCTACCAGCTATGCAGCGTGCAACACCAGTCTGATTCAACTGAGAGGCAGATCAGAGAAAGACATTTAGCAGCAAGCTGCCTTGCTCCTTTCTCTCGTGAATCGTGCAGTGCATTGGCATGTTTCTAGGCATGCATTGAAAGAGGCATTTTTTAAACCTTGTGATCTGGAGTTGAGAGTGCTAAGGAGTGTGATACTACTTAAATCTATCTGTGTTAGAAAAAAAGTGAAATTTTGAAAGTGGTCTCCTGGGTACCTTTCGTTCTGCAAACTTAAATTGTTGCATAAGAGTCCAGATCTGTGAGCTCTTCTGTTTCACTCAAATCCTGCACAGCGATTTTAGCAGCCTTTATTCAGATCATCAAACCACTTCACAAAGATTAATCTGCTCAAAAAAATGAGACAAGATATTTGCATGTTATACCCTCACTAGTAGAATAATTTTAAGTGTACTGTTTGAAATGATTAAATGGTTAAACTTAGTGTTTGCATTGGGTTATCTTGTGAAAGTCAGTGATGTTCACAGATGGCAAATACATGAAAATATCCATGTTTGGTATAAGAAATGGGGGAATGCTGCTGCAGTCAAATCAAAAGCAGATAACCTCCAGCTATATCTCTGGTGAATCCTGATTCCACTGAAGTCAGTAGCAAAACTCCCATTGCTCTCACCAGAGACAGCACTTTAGTGACCCTGCTGTAATAGCAAATTCATGTAGCACAGGGATCAAGCATTTGAAAATAACAAGGAATTTCAGAGCAATCTTCTGCAACAGGCTGATTAAAATCAGGGAGATGGGTATATTCCCTGCCTCTTAAATCAGTCTGATTTTAATCAGCTGCTTTTGGGAGTTGTTCTGAGGATTTTTTTGTACATGTGTAACTGCTTTGCAGACTTCAGCCCCTATACCAAAGATGATTAAACACAATGAGTTTTATGAAGACACAGAAGAATAACACTATTCATCTGTTGACTTTGGGAGAAGGAGAAATGTCAATTTATAGAAAAAAATGTAAGCATCCTTAATAGCCACATAGCATATCAGCTGAAAAATGTGACTCTGACTGCACTTCATGTTTTTCAGCTTTATTTTACTGCTTATTTCGGTGTAAGAATTAAAACTAATGTGAGTCCATAAACTCCAGCAGCATAAAAATGTAATTTGAATAGAACAGTCTATACTAATAGGACTTGTTTATTTGAACTAAGAGAAGAGGTACAGGTGGTAGCACATTTTCAGAAGCTTCCCCATTCCCCTTACTACAGTGTGGGCATGAATCTCTCAAAGATCAGTGGTAGAGCAAGCACAAACAAGCAAACAAACACTTGGAAAGAAAACAGACTGAGCATCCAAAGTAAAAGGAATGCTATTGTTCTCTACAGGAGTGTTTTTACTCTTATCTGTGCTACATAACCAACCTAAAACTCTTCAGCTAGCAAATAGTCAGAGCTTTAGAGGGACTTGGATAGCTTAGGGGATTGCTTTTGGGATACAGAAGCTTTCCTCTCTACGTCATTGCTTCTGGCTTTCATCCAAAGGGGGTAGTGATCAAAAGCTGCTGTATGACAAGCCCTTCAATACTCGGCATGAAACAGGCGGAGGGTGTCGTGCCTGCTGACCTGCACCCACAGTCCCCAGCTGAGATCCCCGACAGCCCTTGCTTGTCACACAGGCTTGGGGTCCCCAGGGACCTGGGGTTCCTGTCCCCACCACCTCTCTACTAAGGATTCGTGCACCCCTGCTAAAGAAACCCCAGGGTTCTTGGCACAGGTGTACTGGAGCAGGGTGTGCACCACCACACTGCATCGCCCAGTCTGGAAAGGGCAAGGGGAAAGACATCCAGAAACACACGTCCAGATGGATGGGGCTTCAGGCAGCAGCCTGGAGCTGCTGTGCAAGGCTGTCCTTCCTCTCACAAGAGCAAGCATTAGCATCAGTTTGGCTTCTCATCAGGCAGAAATTGCAAAGAGGGAAGGGAAGGAGACGGAACACAAACTGTTCTGGTTAATGCTAGCACTAACTGCAATTATGGCTGAACTCCTGGCAGCTCTCAGTAACAGGGTTCTTGGATGAAATTGTAGGTTTCAGAAAAGTGATTTGAAAGAGCAGGCCTACCTGCTAGGTTCTTCAGGCTGTGGTGAAACAAAAGGCAGCTTGGGAAGGCAAAGCAAAAATTTGAAGGACCAGGCTGGGCTGGACAAGCAAACGGAGTAACTCTGATCAAAGAAAAGGTGAAACTCTTGGTGTGATCACCCATAAAACTTATTGGTGGCAACTGTGAAATTGCTGCTATATCAACAGACATCAAAGGCAAAAATACATTCTTTTAAAAGAGGTTACTATTTTAAGTACTATAAAGTCTTGGGCAAAAAAAATTAATCTGATTGACTCTGATTTATATTATAGATTATTATTGGTTAGATTTTGAGGAAACTTAATTTTACAATGAACAGAGCCCTCTGCAAAAAGAAGAGGTGAAGGTTTTAGTCATTAATCTTCCAAGCTGTAAATAATCATTGTTTACATGGGTTAAAAAATGGTTCTCAGAATTATGATCTTCTGAAATGACAGAAATGTTTGGTATCAATTACCTCATGAAGGAGATGTAATTTATGCTAATGAAATCTACTGGGTGCAAATGCATTTGTTACAGACTGTCACCCACTAATGCAGATGAACAAGAAGTGGAAGAGAAAAATCACCTGAATTACTGCCACTAGATAGGTACAAGAATTCCATGCAGGCCAATGGTTTTTTAGTCTCACATGGAATTTATATGACTGATGAAACTGATGTATGGGAAGAAGACAGTTCCTTCTCGACTCGAAAAGTATGTGAGGACACACTGCCTCTGAGGATTATGAGACACAAAAAAACAGAGCAGGAGTTAACCATAAGAGCTGGAAAGGAGTCATGCAAAATAGCAGGCAGTCATGCAAAATAGCAACTTTCAGGTGGCAGATGCTTCCCTCTCCCAGCTGGAAAACACGGTGTTGAGGGATGTGCTTGCATCAGACACGGAACTAAAATTGTAGCATCCCCAGGGGGTCAGGCAGCTGCATAAACCCAGCCCCTTCATTTGTGTCCTTGTTCCTGGTGGATGTGCCTCAGAGCCCCAGAAATGTACTTGCAGTGTGCACCTGGCTTGCAAGACCACATCATCCACTACATTTTACCTTTCAAATAGGCCGTATTGCTGCTCTCTTCCCATGACATTTTAGCTCTGCTGGAAAGGGCAGAGTGGTGGCAAGAACTTGGCTCTTCACCTTTACAAGCTGGTGTGTGCACATAATCATTTGACTCAAGGAGCTGAGACTTTGGGAAAAGCACCAAATGTTTACGTGCCCTGAGATAAAACAGTGAGATTCAGCAGCAATGCTGCTTGGAGTGCCAGGAGCTGGGTTGGGCACAAGAAGGTTTCTACTGACGCAGATTAGGGTAATTAAGATGACAAGTCTGATACAACCCCGAATTTAAAACTTCTAACCCGGAACTCCCTCAAGCCCCTTGTGAAGTTCTGCTGAGGAAAGGGGAGTATGGAGCTGCTGGGCTGGCTCCAAGAGGAGTTCTCCTGGGAGACAGATTTGTGGCAGAGCCAATGTACACAGAGCAACGTACAGGAGTGAAATCAGCCTCATGGATTTTTTTATTTGCTTGATTATCCTCCTGACAGGATGAAAGTGCATTGCTTTTCAGACACCAGTGGCTTTTGGTGCTCCAGTTAAAAATTCCCATATGAAAACAGAAGATGGAAGTGTCTGATTGTCGTCAAATGGTACAGTCATGGGTGGGAACTAGTCACAGCCTGCAGAGTGGCTTTGGGAAATGGCTCTGCTCAAGACAAGGCTCTCAGCTGCAGGGCCTGTACAGGTGGCTCAGGACATGGAACAGCTTAGCATCAAAGAGGTCTGCTTGAAGTGGCGCTGGATAGTTCTTGAATTATAAATGTATTAAAAATACCAAGCATTTTTGAGAATCGTATTTCAGAATTTTTCAATCTATCAGCAGAGTAGAAGAGGTGAAGAAAGATTTTGCAAGGTGTAGGGTAAAATAGAGCAGAGAGTAATAAAATACTACTTGTAAACGAGCCCAGTTGGAAAGAGAGGCTCTTTATGACAGCTTGCTGAGGCTGTAGTGTTTTGCAAAACTGTGTGATAAACTCCAAATAGCTTCTCTGCAAATCTCTGGAGGCAGAACTGAGCTAAGGCTGGCTGCTGTTGCTGCCACAGCTTTCAATGAATGAGCTCAAAATGGACCCTCTAGTGACAGCTCTGTCAAAGAATAACAATCAGATGCTCTCAACAACAACTTCAACATATATATTTTTGTAAGTATAAATGAACCTTAATGTGCTGGCTTCAAACAAAATGAAATGCTCAAAGTTTTTAAGATGTGTGGTTGGACTGTGAACAAAATAAAAACGTACTGCATCTCCCTCCCTATTCAGATTGCAAAGCACGATTCTCACCAGAATTATGATGAGAACAGAATACAAAAGTAGTTGGTGTTGGTGGGGAAAAAGACTGGAAAGGTAGCTCTGCTATCACCTTCAGGAGGAAAATGTCAGGGGAATCACCATCACCCAACAGTTCAGGTGAACTGACTCCAGAAGGGAGGGCCTGAACGATTTTGCAAGCTCACAGCTTTGGCAAGCAGAATGAAAATCATATTAAGGGGAACACACTTCAGACCTCAAAAATGAATCACCTAGAAATGGGCTTCATCAGTCATATTAAGTCCAATTATTACCTCATGATATTATAGATGTCTCTGAAAATACCTGATTTCATAGCACAAAAAAAATCCATATTTGGACATTGCATTGTGTTTCCCTTCCCAGCAAAACAAACCAGGAGTGTCTGCCTCTGAAAAGCACGAGAAGCTCTTCAGGAATGGTTTGTGGTGCAGGTGAGGTGAATCTCCTCACTGAGTTATGTTGAGTAAAATAAGGGTTGTACTGCAAGTGACAGTCAGCTTTGTCTGTGTGTCTGTCCAAAGCACTGGCAGCTCTCTCACAGCCACGATGCAAGAGTTAACATTGCTGTGGTGGGAACAAAGTGTCCTTTTTGGATTCTGCTCAGGTGTAGCTGCTTGTGCTGCCTCAAGGAGCTACTGCTATTGCCAAAGGAAAATTAAAACAAATCTGGCTTGGCTAATAAAGGCTAGGAGTATTAATGGCTTTTTCTCAAATTGCCAGGAAGTTTCAATCTCTGATGTGATAAAGACAGATGATGTACAGACCAGTCTTATCATGCTATTTTTAAATTTTGGTATGCTAGAAATTGCAGTCATTTGCTCTGGTCTTCTGGCAGGGAGTGTAAGAGTCACAGTAAGAACGTGATTGTTATTTTCAAGAGAGGAAAGAACAATTTTTAGGCATTAAGGTTATTAGTTTGGACAGTAATAAAAACAACACCACTTTACAGACCCAGGTCTCAGAAGTGCTGAACATTCACAGATCAGTAAAATCAATAGCCTCTACTCAGGATTACTTAAATCTAGAACATACCAACATTCAGTGCAATTTAATACTAGTTACCTATTAGCTTCTAATGATTGTTTGTATTTTGACAGAACTGCCAAGATATGTTGTTACAAATAGGAAATTCCTAACAGTGCCACACAGTGAAAAATAATCCACCCATACAAGGAAAATTATATTAACAAATGCTGCTAAGAGCAAACATATTTACAAACTAAAGCTGAGCAACAAACACATATACCAGATGTTACTGAGATATAGATAGTCTGAATTACTCAGCTGAAGTAGCTGAAATTCTGCAGAAGACTTTTTTTAGAACATGTATTTCATGATGGATATCCTAGCTCTTGAGCAAGTTGTCATGGAAGTCGGAACACGGCGGTTTTGAAGTCGTCTTTAAGATTCAGTGGTAAATAAAAGTTCAACAACTCCAGATAAATTTTCTCCTTCTCCTTCTACATTTGTAGGTAAGAAAGACTCTTCAGTCACACAGATAATAAAATGGAAATGTTGGAAGGCACTTCACACTGTCAAATAACCACTTTCATCAAGAGGCAGGATTTTCTGTGAAGTGACAGAGGAAGGCACTTCTTCCCCTTTTTTCAGGCCAAGACTAACTAGCTATTTCCCTTGCCTAAACCCCCTTATCTTTCCCACAAATCCCATGTTTCACAGCAGTTGAGCTAGTTGGAAGGTGCACCCACACAGTCATTTTCATTTATCATTGCTGCTCTTTTGCTCCCTGACATTCCCTGCTTACCTACAGCTGTCTGCAATTTTGTCTCATGCTCTGCCTACAGCTTGGAGGAAGCATCCTGGTTTCCTGGCAGTGAAACCCAAGCACAGAAGCAAGCCCAAGCTTTGCTCTCACAGTCCATCCACTTCCATCAAGCTCGAGGCATCTGGCTCTGGAGGCCCAGTTCTGAAGTGGCACAGCCATTTGCATTGTCTGTATCAGGCAACTTCTACAAATCCTCCTTGCTCAGCTTTTCTACTTAGGGGCTGTTTCTGGGACTGTCTCAATATTTCTTGTTGGTGTTTCTTTCAATTCTTTGATAGCAAAAATGAAAAATACCGTTTTTTATTAGAAACAATCAAATCAGAGAAACTGAGTCCCCAGACAATTCCTGTGGCATGTAAGGGGGTTTTTCTGAGACAGGAAGTGTTACTTCAGAGCAGCATAAATTCTCACATGTGCTCAGCAGCTGGGAGCCTGCTGATCTGTCCCTTGACATGGTACACCTCAGTGAACATGAGCAGCTCTTCCAGGCTTTTCACTTAACCAGAAAACAACTGAAATTGTAACTTTTTATGATTGTGTTCCACATGAGCTGGCCATGAGTCAGCGTCAGTTTGTCTAGATCAGCAATAAATCCAGAACCATTGGTTTTTTGTTCTCTGATAGTTTTTACCACACATCAAATATTATATTGTTGTATTTAAAGGTCCCATCAAAGCAAGTAGTGATATTTCTCAGAGAAAAAACCCAGTTTTTACTTATGAGGGAAAAGTTTTTTATTAGAATGAGTTCACAACTATTTCTACTGTTCTCCTTTGGCAAATCAATGAAATTCAGTGCATTTGCAGAATGCTCCTGGCATGAAGCAAGCACCACTCCAGCAAGACAGGCATCCCTGGGGATGGCCCTTCCTTGCTGAGCAGAGATTGCCAGCACAAAGTCCCTGTCCCCTGATTGCTGGGAGGCACAGCACAGAGTTGGGGAAGGTGGAAGGCGCAGCAGGTGCTGTGGAGCTGATACAAGTTAACCACTGGAGTTAGAACAACCCTTGAGAGTGGCTATGGAAAACTGGATTTAAAAGAGGATCACTTGTGAAAACTGGGACCAGTCTGACATGAGGGGACTCAGGGACATGTTAACTAAGAACAGAGATGTCAAGGAAGTCATCTGGCAGCTTTCTTCTCTGACTCTCCTGCACAAATACAGAGGTGGTTTTGGATGACTTGCCAGCTAGGTAATAAAAACTGTCACTATTAAAAATATACTAATATTTCTGCTGCAGCTTATCATAAGATGTTTCTTCAAGGATTCAGCAGATGTCAGAACAGAAATGCACCCAAAGAGCAGAGGATCTCAGTGCTGGTAATTTGCCACCCTTGAGCTACAGAGGTGTTAGGGTGGAGAACCGAGGCAGTACCAACATCATTACCAAATTCTGAAGAAGCTGGGTTGTTTCTTACCCAGTTCCCAGCTCTGCTGCCTGCCAGCCTCAGCAGGGAGAGCAGCTCAGTGGGGAGTGACTCAGCCATGGTGCTTGGAGCAGCGAGCACAGGCGCTCAAGCTCACCCTGCCAATTGGCTTCACACTGTTGTGTCCACACTGCAGTGCCTCGTGGGCTCAGCTTTCTTCAGGCCCACATCAGATGTGCAGCTCCCCATGCCCCTTTGCAGCACCTCAGAGGTATTTGAGGTCATTTGTCTTCTGATTTATCTGCACCATACACTTCTTGTCAGCCTCCAATATCCTCAAGAGAGTTCTCTGCATTGCACTCACTCTGCAAACACGTTGCCTGTTACTGGGTGCCACTAGTGCTGACATGACATGTGATACTACAGCCAGGACTCAGGATAGTTTTCTCTCTGCCTGACAGTGCCACCAGCAGCTGTTAGAGTCCTGCAAGGAAAGGGGACACTGTGGTGTGGAGTATGTCTCTACAGGTCAAGGTTAAAGGGCACTGCATACATACATTGTAGTCTCTGTTCTCAAGCTGTGCTTTTTTCCAGATACCTCAGCCACCTCTTGCCCTGCCTGCTCCTAATTACTCTTTCAGAGTCAACAATTCCCCTGAGACTCTGTATCACATGAAATCTGTCTCCTTATGCTGCTGTCCTGCCTTCCATGCTCCCTTGCCCAGGGCAATAAAAATCCTTTAAAATCCCCTATGTGTCCTGTCCTAAACCTACAGTAACATTTCCATGTCTTGGAGAGCTACTGCAGTCTGGCAGTTTCCTTCTCCCTGTGCCCTGCATCTGGCCAGGCTTTTCTTTCCACTCTGAGGTACCACTGTAATGTAAGTGCAAGCTCCCTGGTATGGTCCCTGCATGTAGCCATCAAAAATCCAATTGAAGCAGATTGCAAGACACCCCAGCTGGTGGCTGGGATAAATGATAAGAAAACCTTTAAGAATCCAGAGAGCATTCAGCTTCAACAGGCCAAATATATTCATTCCCTTAGGAGCATTATAAAATATGGCCAGTCTTGGCTTGCAGTAAGAACACAAGTAATTAGTAAATCTAGTGCCTGTAGGTACATTACATGCCAGCAGAGAAAGTGGCAGCAGCAGCAAGATGTAACCAAGGCAGGCTAACTAGGCTCTCTCAAGAGTCCAGAGAATGTAATGAATCACTGTGTGTTTGGAGCTGATATAGATCAGCCCCTGGAACTGATACAGATCAGCCCTTTCCACCCAGGCATCCAGGAAACACATTTAATTTTTTTGGCCTAATTTAGCACAAAAATATATTCTGGTTTATAGCAGAACGACTTGATTAATAGAATGTAAGTAAGATCTCTTCCTCCTCCCCCCCAACACACCCATGCAGACAGCACTCCAAAATACATTCCTTGAGGTTTCTTATCTGCAAGCAGATGTCATTCTGAAGTGAACATGTCAGGCATCCTCATCCTTCTGAGCAAAGCAAGAGATGGCTGGCTGTCACATTCATATCTCCAGGAGTTCAGTTTACAATTCAAACACTCAAACAAACACCCTCACTGAATTACAGCAGTGCTGTTAGTAAGACTGGGAGGACCTATAGCCCTGTCAAGCTGTACCCACCCCAGAATTGCTTCCCATATCACCATGTGTGCTCTTCCATGCACTGCCTCACTGAAGAAAAGCTGGGCAAAGGCAGATGGGGGGATGCTTTTGTGTTTCTGCACTTGCTGCTTTTACTCCTCAGGGAGGCAGCTGAGGCAGGAGAGCAACCAGCAGGTAAGTGCAGGAGAGAGACGAGGGAATACGGTTGTCAGACTGTGGCTACGGGTGCTCCTGGGAGGCTTCTCACCCAAATGCTCAACTGCCATCTCCATTCCCTGAGGTCTGATGAGCTCAAAACTCACAGCTGTATTCTCATTGCTGTTTTGTGCCTCAGGAAAGCAAGTTGTAATTCTGTGGAAGTATCAGGGATAAATCTGCCCCGTTATTCCCATTTCCTCTGGTCCTCCTGACGCTTCCCAGCTGGTAGGGCTCAGAAACTCACCAGAGCTCTGCCAGCAGAAACAGAGAAAGGGACTGTGAGCACGAGCACTGAGTCTGGCAGAGAGCACGCTCTGTAACAGATGACTATGGGTTCTTTTACTCTGGTAATCATAATAATACATTTTATTTTTATAGCACCTCTTTGCATGGCAATAGGCGCAATATGTGTGTTTCAGTGAAATGAGACATGACAGCAAACAGATGAAAAACTACGATTCATCTTGAAATGAGGGAAAGCAATCAAATGAATCACAGAGCCAAGCAATGGTAAATCATTCTTAAAACAGCATAATAGCAAAACAAATGAAAAATATAGTGTACAATGCTTTTTCCTTGTCTGATGGCAAATACTGAGTGACATTGCCAAGCTTATTCAGAAACAGAGCTTGGTTTACCATTAAATTTCATGGAAACCCTTAAAGAGGGAATTATATAAGTGCAACTTCAGTTTTGCATCAGCTGTGTGCTAACCCCAGTATACACATGGGTTTGGACCCCTGCAAAAACCATTATCTTTTAATCCTGGCATTGTTCATCATGTCACAAGAATAAATGAAACGTGTTTTCCCAAACTTTAGGCCCCTTCCATTTTAATGTATTTAAAATTGGAAAATAATAGAGAAGAGCCTATTAATATTCAAACTCCATTTCCTCATATGGAATTCTTCAGCTTCCTTAGCCCTAATTAGTTTTTCTGAGGCTGTCAGTTGCAGGCAATATCAACACTCTAGTCATCTCTTCTGCCTTCTCCTCCCATGTCCTCACCCATATTTGTTATTCCTATCCTCCTCTTGCCAGAGTGTCAAGCATTCTCCATGTTAATTTCTCCTAATGACTCATCTTCCTGTAAGGAACCAAAAAAATGACACAACAGTCTATGTACAAATGAAAGAATCTTAACCTCAGGACATGGAAGAATATGAATTTTTTCCAGTGGGAGGGTCATG
This sequence comes from Haemorhous mexicanus, assembly GCF_027477595.1. Classification (NCBI taxonomy): domain Eukaryota; kingdom Metazoa; phylum Chordata; class Aves; order Passeriformes; family Fringillidae; genus Haemorhous; species Haemorhous mexicanus. The sequence goes on from NC_082341.1 coordinate 32,586,866, forward strand.
CATCTAATGTCCCATAAGATGCTGGCTGGGTTGCAGGACCAGAGCAAGAGAAACTCTTCATTCATTCAAATTTCTAACAATTTTTCTTCAGCTGCTTTGTACTGATCCCTTCAGAAGAAATCTAGGCTTTTCCTTGAAATTTGCATCTTTAGACTTGTGTGTTCCTACTTCTTATGTTTCTCTACTGACTGTAGATAATAAGCTGTTCCCAACTTATTATGAGACATAAATATTTCAAAGAAGCAGTGGAATATAGGGCTAAAAATCCTTCTGACAGGTGACTGGATCTACCACTCTCTATATTAAAGAGCAGCAGACAGAGAAACATTTCTGTCAATTTAGAAAAGACATATTACAACTCAAATTTGCAAGGCTGCCCTTTCCTGGGCTTGTAAATGTACACATCCGGATGTCATGAAAATGTATTAACACATGGACAGCTTTTTACCCTGTTAGCAGCTGTCCAGCTATGGGTCAATCATGCTATGTAAAGCTGATGGAAAACTCTCCTTGACTTCATGTGTCAAAATGTTTAATTATGATTTTAGTGTATATTCTCCAAATCCTTAGAGAGAAGAGAAAACATCAGCATGATTCAGGATATTTTAGGGAAAAAATGCAAGTGCTTTAAGCCCCTAGGTGCCCTCTGTTCCTTGCCACTCCACTACTGTTAAATTAGATTCTGACATAACAATTAATGGAAATATGTGGGAGCCAATAAATAATGTGTGTAATTAAGCTGAGGCATTGAAATGTCTGTCTTTCCTGAACTTGGCCCAGAGAGTGGGAGGCTGTGCTCTGTGATAAGCACTGTGCTCTGTGATAAACACCTGAGCTCCTAAAGTCAGTGTGGGGGCAGAGATGCCTTGCTAGGAGAGGATTTGCAGCAGTAAACAGAGAGCAGGAAGGCATCTGATGGGAAATGCTCAGGCCATGCACCAGTTTTTCTCACCACATGCTCACATCCCTTGCCCAGGTCTCTGGCTGTTTTATAGGGACATGAGCAGCACCTGGTATTTTCCATTACAACAAGACAGAGGCACCAGGAAGAAAACAATTCGTGGAGAGGAAAGTCTCAGTTGAAAGAACCCAACTAAAAAAAGCTCACTGTGAGTTGTCAGACAGGATGTAGGAAGACTTCAATGGTCACTTTCAGCTGAATCTAAGCCCAAGCTGGCTGAGCTCAGGGGTGCAGTTGTAGAGCTGTCAGCTGGTACCTACCCCCTCAGGGGCACAGAACGATGCACATGTCATCTGCAGATGTTTGTATGGATCAAGGACCTGCAAACTGCCAAATGCAAATAGAAGTTGTTTGCAGTGCTGCTGCACAAACATGATGGCAGTGCTCCTCCCTCTCCAGCCCTGCAAGCACTGTGCTGCTGCCATCTTATCTGAGAAGAATACTCTGCTCTGGTGCAATCACATTTCTTTTCCAGCGTTTTGCAAACCAAACAGACTCATTTCCTGACAATGTTCAGCAGACCCCCAATTTGGAAAATATTTTTGAAGAATCCTGCAAGAAATACGGTGTGACTAAGGTGGAATCTTAGTTTAAGCAGTCTGTTGTGTGATTGTTTTCAAGCATTTTTCAGCACAAAAGCACTCACCATCTGCCTGTAAGCTCCTGCTGAGTCTCAAAGGGCTGTGCTTTGAGGTGCCCTTCAGTAAGGAGCTGCTGTGGTAAAGCAAGGGTTAACTGTTCAAAAGATCAACTGAAGGAAGACACAATTCAAGCTAACCTAGCGATCATGCCTGGGTCAAAACCATCATACATAGTAAGGCTGAAGAAGCAAAAGGAAGAGCAGAGTGTATGGAGATATTTATAACTCTTCTTTTTGACTGACATTAATTAACTTGCCAACTGGACTAACTCACAATGAATCAACATCCTGCAGAATTGCAATGTTCCACCCAAAGTGGGAATATACTTTGCTACTGAGCTGTCAAACACATATTTATAAAACACCATGATGCTGGAAAGTGGTTCTGCAGTGTGAAGCAGTGCAGATATGAGCTATACATCTCAGCTGCAGTATTATATTTTTTTTACTCATTTGGTTATTTTTACGTAGACCACTTTTTGCCTTTATATTTGTCTTTCAAAAAGTAGTAAGACACAACAAAAACACATATTAGAAAAAATTGTGAGGGACATCTTGGTATATGTTTTTGTCACAGTAATGCTATTTGGTGCTACTGAAATCTATAGAGAATAAGTAATATTGCTACTCAAATATGCTGGCTTAGGATATTATACTAGGGAATTAAAAGCTAATGTTTTGACCACAACACTCATTCTACATTTTCCTATTAAAACTACAGAAACATTTTGAAAAAGTTTAACAGGTTAATTTGAAAATTAAACATAGGCATTGCTCATTCTGTACTTTGCCCATTTTTTATTACCTACCAGAATCTAAATACATAGTTGTTTAATTGGAATGTCTATCTTAATCACCAGTATTTTGATTCCTGAAAGATAACAGTCAATTGTGTGTTATTAAGATTCAGATTATTTTGGAAGGAGCAAGATAACTACAGGTCAGTCCTGCCTTCAGTTTCCTATCATAATTTAAAACTGATTGAATTCTGATTTCCATTGATGCATTTAAAAAAAAATTGGAGAAAATACTTTTTAAATAGTAAAGATTTTTTTAGAGCAGGTATATTTTACATAAAATATTTCTGGCGGAAATTAATTTCCTGATCCGGAAAAACGGATGGAGTTTGAATCTCCTACTGAGTTTAATGAAAGCTGATGGAAATTTTGTGCCTCTGTGAGTCTGTGACTCCGTGGATTAGGCCTCTAGAAGAATTAGAAAGGGAACAGAGGGTGTAGAAGCTTTTGGATGCTGTTCATCTTATCTAGCTTGAATATTGCCAGTTTTCAAGATTTCATAAGAGGTATGATAAAAACAGAAGGATTAGAACCATGTTTTGGCTGATGAAGTTATTAGTGAAACTTGATAAAAGACATTTGAAACACAGTAAAAACTATTGCAGGTTATCAATAAAAAAGACAAGAAACAGATAATGTCCATGTGCCATGTTCTTCATGTCTCAAAAGCTTCTAAGTGCTCTTCTCTCCTTCTTAGGGTAGCTTTCAGCTCTCTAGAGTATAAATGAAGCATTCTCTTGCTGAAAACAGTGTACTATTTTGTCAATTAATAACATCTGTAAACACCCACATTTAATGACAACTGTAATTCATTTTCAGCTTCAAAACAGAATTTGTGATTTTCACTGTGAGAACAATGACAAGAATGTGAAGACGATGAAAAATGCAATCTATTTTGCCCATACATTTTTAATAAATGAAGCACATATTACAGTGAGCTATTTTTAAAGCTTTTTCATCTGTGATGTTATAGTGTGTAGGTACAAAATCCATCAAGATAATACATTAATGTTTAACAGTTAGCACATCAAACTCTGCTCTGAATAAACAGAGATGTTCTTTTACTAACTTGATTCTATTCTCTCCAACATTTCTTTATACTGTCAGAACTTATTTACTTCACTCTATTTTTGAAGCTCTAATGTAATCTTTTTTTAATGCACTAGAAAACTCAAAAGCCTTGCCATACTTTTAAGTTATCGCAGCATACAATGGGATAATTTACTGTTATATACTCATTAAGATCTGATTAAGTACTAGACACAAATATAAACATCTAAAAGTTCATACACTAAACAAACAAAAAAAAAGTATTGAGACCACTAGAGTAGTGGGCACATTTAGAACATTTCTAAATTAATCTGTTCTGGCTTAACAGTTAGTTTTTCCCTTCTTTCCAGTAGCTGTAGAAGTTGTGGCGATGTCATTCTGAGCCCTGCTAAGACTGACTGAATCGTGACTGGATGAGGAAACCTCAATGCATTGAGTTGAAACTGCTGTCATTGCTAGATAGCCACAGAGAGGACTCTTGAGATACTTGAGAAGCTTTGCGAGGTGTTAGTAGGCAATTCTTAGTTCTGTCCCTTCTGAAGAAAAGCCAAAGAGCTCAGGGAGAAGGCCTTGCAGGAACTAATCTTTGAGGCTGCAGAAGCTCTTGGTGAGAAATGCATCAGCTGGCTCAGCTGACTCAACTGCTCTTCCCATCATCTGGGAAGAACGAGAATACCTCAACAGCAAAGCTCCATGGAAAGTCTGGAGAGAGCTTACCTATCCAGCTGTCTATCCATATGTCTCTCTATCCCTAGCTCATGGCTGAAGTACTTATGTGCTAGTCTAGCTGGTTTATTGTGGGAGGTAGAGGTTGCAATGGCAGTCATTCAGATGCCAACAAGCAGGCATGTGAAGTCCACCAGATGACATCAAGTATGTAAGACATCTGTGTAGAAATGACAGTGAAGATGAAGGAAGATCTAGAAGAGGCTGGCACCTTCTGGAGAGACAGCTGGACACCATGCAGGCTGCCTGCAGTGTCAAAAATGTCTTAGTTTAGGCAAGATTCCTACCTCCTATGACTCACAGCTTTCCATGAAGTTCTGTGTCATCAGGGAGAAATGCCACAATTTGCCAGTTCTCCCAACATGTATGGAACACAGTGTTCTCATCCATTTTTTAGGCCAAAAGCAGTCAATATGTTCTCAGTGAAATGCAGCTTTTTTCACTCCATAATATACTGCAGAAAGACACAAGATGCCATGTTTCAATGGCCTGTTAAAATGCACCAACTGTGCTTCAAAAAGCCCCAGATTGGGAAACTTCAGCTACTCAAAGCTGTACTAATGGTCAAGTAATACATGCCTTATTGTGTGCTATCCCTAGAGTAATTTGGTTCTGTAATATTTATCAATAAACATGCATTTTAATGAAATCTATTTAAATGAGTTTATACTCCTATTTATGGAAAAAATAGATTTCTATAAAAGGAGAGGGTTTTTAGCACTCTATAATGATATTTTAAAGCTGTCATTTTAAAATAGTACCCTGGAAATGTGAGTGATAATCAGAAATCATATTTGCTGGGCTAAGATTTCTGTTAAATAGAAATCAAACTCAAGTGTTTAGTTTAGATGATTGCAAATTTGCATTTGGTGATTAATACAGCACTAAAAAGGTAGGATTTTCTCAACATTCCTTTTCCCTTATGCAGAGGTAAAAAGGTCATGCCACAGAAGATAAATGTACAAAACCATATGCTCCCTTCTGCTTCTCTGAGTGGAAGACACAAGACAGCTGCATATTGTGGCAACAGGGTGGATCCCCACTAGGGACTGACAGCTCTGTGCTGGCTTTTGGTTCCAGATAGAAACACTTCTCTTACCCTGAAAGGGCTAGTTTATGTCATACTCCCCATGGTGATTTGATACTCCTTTCTTCCTAAAGTTGCTCCTACTCCTGAGGCTGTCAAAGGGCACAGAAAAGGGCTGTGTGTGCTCTAGGTGGCAGAGGTCAGCCTTCACCATTGGGGGAAGATTGTGAACCTTAGATGGACTCAAACTTCTAAGAATATATTTCAATTTTTTTTAAGAGCTGATGTCTGCATTTGGAGTTTGGCATTGTAAGCCTGATCTTGACATTGACTGCTTTGCATTTAATTAAATGCAATTAATTTCCAGCTTGAGGAAGGAGGATTTTAGCTGTCTCACAACCTCAACCACTGGCTTTACCAGTAGTAGTGTGTGTAAACATGAACTCTTGTAAGCAATGGTACTGGTGATTTGAGAGTGGATGCATCTGTAGAATGGTTGTACCTGGCCTTGCTAAAAGTTACTTTTGTCTTGTCTTTGAGCCTTGTCTTGCATTCTTCAGACACAGATAGGAATCAAGATGAGATAAAAATTCAGAAACCTGAAACAACAATCAGCTTGTGATTAGAAGAAATCACATGGCCTTGTGACCTGGCCAAATTCTGTGTACACCACCTTCAAAATTCAGCGTAGAGCTGAATACTTTTCTTCTTCTCTTAATTTTTTTTTTTCCTGAAACAGCTGGGCACTGAATATCAATGGCATATCCTCTTTCCTTCTCCCTTCCCCCCTCCAGATTCCAGTGTTTGACTAATAGACAAATAGTATCACTGCAAAACATGTATGAGAGCTCATAAAGTAATTAGGACCATAGAAGGTGGAAGTCCAATACACTACAAGGTTGCAGGCAGCTACCACTATTATTTACCTTTGTTTTGAGTAATTTTATGCCTGGGAAAGTACTGCTGCCAACTTCTAATTTTGATCGAAGACTTATTTAATTCTTGTTTGTTTTGGGTTTTTTTCTTTAATGAGTAACCAGATAGGAAAAAGTGCTATTAAAAATCTAAACCAGATTGGAAAAAGTGCTATTAAAAATCCATGGCAGTCTGTTAATAGAAAAAAATAAGGGATTTTTACCCTTATCTGACAGGACTGTGCTATGTATTCCAGTATTAACTCAGCTGTGTATTCCAGACATTGCTGTTTCTAAAATTTTGCTTAAAAAAAGAGTCCTGAACTTAACACCATTAGATTCTTAGCAAAATATTAAAGTAGAGAAGGAGCCCTGTGATATGTACACTGCTTTTGAAAGGCATAAAAATGCTCTAGAACACCTAGGAGGGGGTCTGCTAAAATCGAAAATCAAAATGAAAATGAGAACCCTATAGACAATGAACAGAAAATCAATCCTGCCAACAGCCTTTGTCCTGTGAGAAGCAAAAGTAACCAGCCCATACTTCCCCTGTGGCAGGTGCAGGACCATTTTAGTCAGCTTGTTTTCATTTGCCTCCTCTGCCAGAAATTTGTCCGATGCAAAGGAAATGAGTTTTTTCTGTAGCTCCCACAGACAGATTTGTATTTTACAACTCCATACATCTGTATTCTAACCATCCCCATTCACCAAAGTAAATTGCACAAAGAGGTTCAGGAGGCCATATTTTCCCTTGGCTTTCCAAAATCCACTCCACAGCAAAATGGTGTTTTGACTGGACATAAATCTCAGAACCAAAGGATGCCATTAGTCCTACAAGCCAACTTTTCTCAAATGATAAGCAACTTTGTGAAAGAAATTAACTGCAGGAACAAAAAATACAAATCTGGGGTCTGTTTAGACCATGCAGTACCAGTAATTAATCTTTAAATGGAGATATTGTGTTACATGCGCCTACAGTAATTTTTTTTTTTTTTAAGCCTGGTTTGCTGTAGTGCCCATAATTAGATTTCTTTCAAATACTTTTAGGACTTTTAGGATTGGCTCAATTTCTTGAAATTACATATTATAGTCTTACAAGCATTTGAAAATTAAAGAGGAAATGGAAGTTATGTAAGATCAATACTGGCAGAACAATTCCTGAATTGCTCTTCCCATGGTATCATATTTGTCATAAGAATTTGATCTACAAATATGGTTCTAAGTAAAATGAGTCCCTTCTAAAAAGAAAAATACCCAATCAGCAGTTATTTTCTTCTTTCCAATCCATGTATCTTTTAAAAGCACCTCATATTTTGTTCTTCAGTACTTGATCTTTATTCTCTCATTCAGACAGCAAAGTGTCTTCTGATGCTGCTGTCATCTTTGCCAGACTGACCTGCGGGTTCTGTGAAATGAATTTGCTATGGCAGATAGCAGGGAACAGGCAGCAGTGCTTCCTACTGACACTGTTTATCTTCTACTAGATTTTCACTGGAGACACAATTTTTTGCTGGCATCCCACTGAGCTGGAGACATGAATAGCAGTGTATTTTGTCTTGAGAAGATTTGCAGCCAAAGAGTTTGGGGAAAGAGCTGTCTTTTGTAGCCAGAGCTACAGGTGCTTTTCTAGCTACAGAGCAACAACAATTTAGGGAAGAGGACCTTTCAGTAGAAGCTGCTAATTTAAAATTAATTTCTCTGTTGTAAGGAATGGTTCCTTCTGCACTCAGCTGACTATTAATTTGGCCTTGAAGCATGAGGATACAGAGCCTCCCTGGCAACACTTTGTGTAAGGAGAGCACTGTTAGGAAGTGAGCTGAGTCTACTCATGTAGGCTGCTGAGCTGTGGCTTTTCTGATATGGTTAGGTTCACAAATGATTTGATTCCCTGGAGTTTATTTGAAGTTTTTAATTAAAATCCTCTTCATTGGTACTCTGATTTTATTGAATGTGACAAAAATTTCTTGGGACTTGATTTTTCTTTAAACTACAGTCCCTTTACAGCTATCACATAGTGTAAAATAACTTTTAGGAGTGTGTAAAATTACATCATTTTACCATTGTAAAGGAAACCTTTGGGAAAATGAGAATGTCTGTGTTCTGTTTTTCTGGAATTTCATCTTCGTGCGCCTGGACTGAAGACAAGATGGTGAAATAGGAGAATTTCTACATTCTCTTTCAAGAAATTATTTTCAGATATGAGTGTCTTGTCAAGACATCTCATTAGCATTATTTTCATAATCTTATCATTTTTCTCTTTCACTTTGGGGGCCTCCTTTCCTAGGAATGAGGCTATGGAAAGGCAAAAAAGGAAAACATTTCCTCATGGCCAAAAAAGACTCCAAGTATGCAAACTTCCTTCCTAAAGCAGAGCAACCAGAAGTGCACAGTTGGTGAGGCCAGGAGGAGAGCAAACAGTGGGGAGTATGGAACTACAGCCAGCTTGTTACTGCACAGCAGTAACAAGGATTCTGGTCCAGGCTCCCAGTATAATTTAAGATTTATCATTGTATTGAATAACCCATACATACCAGAACTTTATTCACTGTAGAAATAGTTTCTGTGAACTCATTGAGTCATTGTATCATTGAGTAATTCAGATAGGAAGGGAACCCAGGGTGTCTCTAGCTCAACCTGATGGTCCAAGAAAGCACAACTGTGAGAGCACACCATGTTACTCCAGGCTTTTATCCAGCTGAGTCTTCAAAACCTCCAAGGATGGAGAATGTATGACTTATTTTGGCAAACACTTCTACTGCTTCCTGTTGTGAAACAGGTTTTGTCTACAGACTGAATTTCTCTTGGTTTCATTTTATCTATTTTTTCTTATCCTTCAGTCACGCACCACTGAGGAGCCTGGCTCCATCTCCCCAATAACCTCCTTGCAGGCACTGCCAGACTAGTGTCATGTTCCCCTCAAAGCCATCCCTTCTCCAGACTGAACAAGCCCAGTTCTCTCAGCTTCTCCTCACTGGCCAAGTGCTCCAGCCTCCAACCATCTTGGTAGCCCACTGCTGAACTTGATTCACTTCATTCAATGTCTTTCCTCTAGTGGGGGTCCCAAAGGCCCCCACGTGGGCACAGTATTTAAATGTGGTCCAGCAAAGATAATGGGGCAATAATATACTGACTTTCCTCCTACATTAATAAAGCCTTGGTTTCTGTTGATCTTTTCTGCTGCCAGAGGACACTGCTGGCTCATGTTCAGCTTGCTGTCTACCAACATCCCCTGGGCCTTTTCAGAACAGCTGCTATCCAGCCATGCAGACACATTTTCCCCCAGCCCGAATCAGTGCAAAGAGCTGGTCTACCTCTGATGCAGGACTCAGCTTTTGTCCTTGCTGAACTTAATGAGGTTTGTGTTGGCCCATTCCTTCAGCATGCAAAGGTCTTCCTGGAGGGCAGCCCTCCCACTCAGCATTTTAATTGTACCCCAACCTGCTCTCATTTGTAAATCCACTGAGCAACCATCACTGACATTTCCTCCAGGTCACTGAGAAACAGGAAATGTTCCAGAACAGACCCTTGTGGTGCTCCACTTGTTGTTCTTGCTACTGTCCTCATGGTCCAGTAACCACTGCCCTCTTGGCCTGACCACCCAATCCATCCAGTTTCCACTCATCCGGACTGAAACCTGTGAACTTGGGTAAAAGGACATTGTCAGAGTCAGTGCCAAAAATCTTGCTGTAGTCTATCAAGGTTTTTTCTGCCTTGCTTAGGTCTTGATATCTACAAATCTGGGCATTTTACCATAGAAATGTTTCAGGCTGGTTAGACATAATTTACTCTTTGTAAATCCATGCTGACTGTTTCTGGTCACCTTCTCCATGTGTTTAGCAATGCGTTCCGAGAGGACTTGCTCCAGGACTTTACCAGTTACCTAAACGAGTCCAGCCCTCCAGTAGTTTCCCATATCTTCCTGTTGGACTTTTCTGAAGATGGGTGCAAATTTGTCTTTTTTTTTTTTTTTGGTTGTCAAGGACCTTCTTTGATCTCTATTACTTTTCAAACATTGCAGAGAGCAGCCTCGTAAAGACACCAGCCAGCCCACTCAGCTCTTTCAGGTTCAAACCATCTGGATTGCATGAGCTGAGTTCTTGCAAGTAATCCCTATCATGATTTTCATCTACTTCTGGTACTTCTCTTTTTCCTTGCACAGAAGCCTGGGAGACCTTGCTAGTGAAGAATGAAGGAGAAAAGGCATTGAGCACCTAAAACAGCTGTGTCTGACATGATTCAGTAACAGAACATCATCATGGTTCAGTTCTATGGATTATTTGTGCCTAACTATATTCAGGAGGATACTGTAGACAGTAGATCCTTAGTGAACTTCTTACTGAGACTCAAGGAGGAAATGAATTTATTCTTGATTCAATTCCTTTAGCTGAGCCTTCTACAGCTCATGGCCAGAAATTCTAGTGAAAGAAAGGGGTTGGATATTCTTATACAAGAAAGGTAAACACTTTTGCACCGGTTCAGAAGTCTTGAAAAGGTCTTTATATAAGGTCTTCTTACGTTTTTAGATTTTTTTCATCATTTAGCCCAAATTTCAAGATGGGGATGAGGTAGTGTTTTGGTGGATTTTTTCCCTGCTCTGAACAGTGTGTGGGCTGAGAGTTGAGAATGCATATAGGTAGTGCACAGGGAAAAAGTATAGGTCACCTGAAAATAATTAGCACTTCCAAAATAACTGTCTTTGTGTTTGAGGTATAGCTCATAAAAAGAGACTTGTTTTCATAACATGGGTTTTTAAAGAATATTATTCTGCTGTCATGTTTCCTCCAACTTGTGAGGAAAAAACCCCACCAACTCATAAAGAGTTTCACATAAAGAAATAAATTTTGCAGAAAAAATAGCTAAATATTTTCAATTGCATCTAATATAATTTCTCAGATGCACACACTGATGGGAAATAAAAATACAAGTATACACACAGAACACCTACAACAATATGTTCAGGCAATTAAAGAAAATGAAGGGTACTTCCCAAACTAAATATTCAAATAATATGTCATTTCAGCTCCTAGCTAAAATCCCATCATTATTTGGGACTACGTCTTTCTGCCTACACTTCGGCAAAGATGCAAATTCTGTAGCATTACTGACCTAATGAGAGAGAAATGTGCACTTACAACCTGCAGCAGCGTAATCAATGTGATTCCCGCGTCCAGTCAGTGACAACTATTTTTGAATTGGGCAAGCAGTCACAGGTGGAGGAGCTTCTGACAGATTTCAGACAGTAATGCACTTAGGTAATCATGTTCCAAGGATTAAAAAAAAAAAACAAACCCAAGAATTATAATTATAAAACTCTGTCAGTGTAGAGAAGCAGAAGTGGCACCAAAAAATAATGCTTTTTTTCTGTTGGGTCAAGTACAGCCTCTGTTCTCTGATAATGGCAAAAGCTTGTTGCTTTAGAAGGCTGTACCTCTGCTCCCCAATAATAACCTTGCTAATTGTATAGTGTTGTATACAGTGGAAAGATTTTTCCTGACCCCGCAGGGAGCAAGTGCTGTGAAGCATGAGATTTGATTAGCCTTATTATCTTAGCCTGCCCAGTCACCAATGTTGTAAGCTGCCATGAAATTATCCATCCCTTTTAAAAATAAAGCCATACTATTTGTCTTCATTATCTCCTTCTGTGGAGTTGAATTCCACATGCATACAGACCTCAGTGATCAAAATAGCACAGGAATTACACATGTAGCCTTTTAACTCTGTAGGTACTGTTTTCTTTCATTCTTTCCTACCTTTCCATGTAAATCAACATTCTCCTAAATATTGTGAGTTTGATCACCTGCTCCTGAAAGAAAACTGGTTTTATTTTGCCATCAATATTTGTAATTACCTATGTGATCTTTTTATGAGTTACTCTGGAGCAACTCATAGCTTGGAAAATGGTGTCATTTCTTAGAAATTTTGCTGTATTTGCTGGATATTTTTTAAAATGTTTTATGATGTCTTGCATACAAAAATGAAAACAAACTACACACAAAAAATAAATGAAAATAATAATGATAATTAAAATTTCCCTAAAATATTTTGGATGGTATGTAAATGTTATCATCATAAGATCTCCAAATAGTGATAAATACAGCATAGAGACTGACACTTCATTATCTTAATTTTTTCAGATTATGAAGACAGCATATTTTGGTGGTTATCAAATAAAGTAGTCTAAAGTTAGGTCTGTCTAAAGACTGATCATAATAAATGATTATTCAAATTAGACACTGCTTAACGAAAGTGTGCAGAACACTGGACTTGCTGAGTTTGCCAACAATCAGCTTAAGACCTTCTTTAAAAAAATACACCACCCCAAAGTCCTTCACTCAACACCAGTTTGCCACAATAAGTATGGACAGGGGAATGAACTCTAGGAAGTACCTCCTCTGTGGGTACAACTGTTCATTTTGTCATTAAAATAGTCATCAGAACAGTGATAGAGAATTTGGAATTCAAACCCAGAGTTCTGCAGAGAATAAGACAAAGAAAATTTCGGCACAGTTGACACCAGCCAGCAGCTAACTTCTCCACTATTGTGGCAGAGCTGTGGTAATTACAGGTTTTTGGTTTTGTGTACATCCAGAACTATAATGGGACTGAAAACCACATCCTCCTTTCCGCATTCTGTGTACCGGAATGTCTGCTCCTCTAACTCCTCTAACATCACGGTAAGAGCTCTAGCAAAACCGAAAGACCCTGGAGAAAGACCTCTACCTCGGTGCTTGTAGCATCAGCAGAGAACAGTCAGAACGTTAGCCACCCTAGTCCCTGCAGTTTTACAAAAGGGAGCAGAAGATTTCACAGCAAAAGCGCTCAAGTGAGATCTGTATCATCAAAGGCTGAGTTCAAAGCTCTGAGGAGTCATAAACTTCAGTTCTAGTGAACGCAAATCAATCAGCCCAAAAGTGTCAGGGCTGGGGCTGCCCTACCATACAGTCCTTACGCTGCCTGAATCCTGTGGTTAGACAGAGACTGAGATAATCCCTGGCATAAAGAAACTCGGTTTTGGCACTCTTCTAACCTGTGCCTGGCTGACCCTGATCACTAGCCAGAAACTGCTGGGACATAAGTCAGCCATGGCCAGGTCCTGTCTTCTCTGCCACAAACTGGGAACAGGGTGAGGCTTGGCTGAAGTGCAGTAATTGCCCATTAAATGGACAAAAGAGATTTATGGTCGTTTTTGCACTGCGGGAATGGTTCAAAGCTCTCAGACTGAGCAGCACAGCAGGGTCCTAAGGACCATCCTTGTACGGGGGATTTCTGCGATGAGCAGCATGCAAATGCAAGTAGCAAAAAGCCCAAAGGATATGATAATTCCTGACAGAGGGTAAACATCAATTTCTAAGTTCTTCTGCAAAACAATACATCTCTATTTCTTCCTTGACCCTAATGGATCAAATGGATTAAATAGTGGGCAAAAAATGGTGTGTGAGCATTTGGGACACATTCCCTAGAGGGCTTTAATAGCCAAATAGCAGCTGCAGAGGCCAGAATGGAGGACGCTCAAAAGACTGTGGAGCAGTCAAAGTACTTCGTGCTTAGATATTTCTGTTGCAGCCAAAAATGGGCTCTTGTATTTCATAGGTTTGGATTCAAGCTCTGAGCTGAACTGTAATAAGGAACCTCTAAGTTTTGCAGTGAAGCAATTTTCTTTCATTGGCCACGAAGGTAAAGTCAGGATATCATGAAAGATGTCAGCATAAATTGCTACAACCCTTTCTCCTTAATAGAATAATGCTCAGTTTTCACAGATGCGGAGACTGTGAGAGAAGAAGTCAACAAGATGTTGAGTTGTGAAATACAGGATGAGATGGCATTTATGCGTTTTGTGGCTCTGGTTCAATTAGAACAACACCAAAAAAGTAAATTACAGGCAAAGGAGAGAAAACGACCTAAAGTTATTTTTTGGGGAATGAGGATTTTTTTATGCCTGTCACTTTTTCCATCGTAGCTTTCAAACGCCGAAAGGGTGGTACAGGTCATTATGTTGCCTAGAATCCCTCATGCCATTTTAAGTTTCCTTTCAGTTTAACAAGGAAAAGATAACTGTTTGTGAAGCAATTTACCAAAAATATGTTCAAATTGGACTTTTTACTGAGAAATTGCAGGAGGGCTGTAAGCTCTTTCGACCTGGGGATGTATAATTCCACATGCCTATGAAGCTCTCAGCACAGGGTAGCTACTGTAATTTGAAGAGTAAGTAAAAATAATTCCTAAAGGAATTTTACACACTGTTTTCCTAAAATGAGGTGCACAGGATCTCATTTACTTGATGCAACTTTATTGGACAATCTGAGAGAGGTTTTTCACCTGCTGGCTGCTGTTCCACAGTTTCTGCAATTATGCCTATCATAAATATCAGCTGCTTTTTTTGATGTTGTTGGCAGCATAGAAATCAGTTTAGTCGTTATCTAGTAGGAAAGCAGAATCTGAACCCATTAAGATGAAAATGGGAAACTAGTGGATTTTCTGTTAGAACTCTGCCCCCTCATAGCTCTGGCTTTCCCTCTTCTCCAATGGGTCCCAAAATAAAAGCCAGCATGAATTGCAGACAGCTCGTTATGAAGGTTTACCTTATGTCACACCGGGCTACCGGGTATTCTTAAAACGGCATAATTATACAGATTGCAATTGAAGTGTATGCTGGGATTCAAAAATTTCCAGGAAAGTCGGTATGAGGAGGAATAAGTGAATGAAGACAAGTTGAGGAATGACAGATTGTTTTGGATATGAGCCTTTCTTTTCTGGAGCAAATTTTACCCTTAGGTGAAAACCAAAAAAGTCCAGCTTTAGTTAGCAAGAATTCTGCATGCAGGACTGACTGTGTCCAACCCAAATTTTCCTAAGTCCATGAATATCCAAAGGTGAGAGCCTCCCCTGGAAAAAAAAAAAAAAAAAAAAAAAGAGAGAGAGAGAGAGAGAGCTGCTCTGTAATCATTGCTCAAAACAAACGAAATGTTTAAACAGTGACCAGAAGTGCGGGGAAATCGCTTTCCCAGTGTTATTTCCATTTAAGTGGTCTTGCAGGTTATTAGCATCAGGGGAAACTCCCCACTTTCCCTTTCCCCTCTGAAATGTGAAATTTCTCTGCTCGCATTTCTCGCACTCAGCGACTGAGCAGGCAGTGCCACGTGTCCCCTCCCGGGACTCGGGACCGGGGCGAGCCCGACTCGGGACCGGGTCCCGGACACGAACCGGGGGCAGCCCGAATCCCGTCCGGGGGTACCGGCAGGGACGCGGGGAGAGGACAGGGGCACGCAGGCTCGCACACGGGCACCCTCGCTCGCTCAGCACCCACGGCGGCCCTCACCCGCGCGTGCTGTGACACGAACGCGCGCGTGTCCCCACGCGGCCCCGCGCCGGCCCCCACCGTCGCCTCGCACACACGCGCACACACACGCGCGCGCGCTTGCACGTGCGGGGACACGCACAGTCACGCGCACTCCCACACACTCGCCCTCGCTCTGTCACACTCGCCGACCCCTCTCGCCCACCCACATACACTCACACTCACCCACTCACACTCACTCACCCACACGCACTCTCACACACGGAGGGAAGGGGAGGGGAGGGCGAGGCAAAGGCGCGCGCGCTCCCTCCGGGAGGGTGCGGGGGAGGCGCTCGCGCGCCACTGCCGCGGAGGCCGCGCGCGCGCGCGCTCGCCGGGGGTGGGCGGGGCAGAGGAGCGGCGGCGGGAGCGCGTGCTACAGCCACGCCGGCGGCGCGCGCCGAGGCGGGCGCAGAGCGGCGGCGGCGGTACCTCCGGCTCGCGCCGTCCCTCCGGCAGCCCCGCGCGGCCGGGATCGTCCATGGGGCCGAGCGGCGCCCGCTGAGGGAGGAGGGGACGGGGTGCAGCGGGAGTCGGTGCCGGCCGGTGAGTTCCCGTACCGGAGGGGAGGTCGCGTGCGCGGGGGGGAGGGAGGGTTCGCCCGCCCGGCTACTCGCTTCTCCCGTCCCTCCCAGCCGGCGGGGAAATGGTGGTGGGAGGCGGGGTCCCGCAGCCATCCCGGCCGAGCCCCTCGACCCGGCGGTGGCAGCGGGGGTGCCGCGTGTGCGTGTGGCGTGAGGCGGGAAGAGCCGTCCGCAGGTAGCGGGGCCGGGCGGGCCTGCAGGGGAGCGAACATGGCAGCGCCGGAGTCCGGGAAGACGGATTTTTGCCCCTAGAGCGGGGATTAACCCTCCTCCTCCCGCCTCCGGATGCGTCCCCGGGAGACTCGCGCTTCATCTGCCTCTCCGGATTATCCACCCGCCCACCCCCCTTCCCCCCACCCCCTTTCCCGGTATTTTCTCTCCTCCTGGAGATTATCAGGTTTCCCGCCCCTCCCTCTCTGGGATCCTCCACCTCCCTTCTCCGAGGGGATTATCTCCCCCCTTCTCTGCCGGATTATCCCCCCAGTTCGCTGTCCCTCCCTCCGCGTTTATGCTTCTCCGCAGCCTCGCCTCTCGGGGATTATCTCCTCTCCCTTTGGGGTGATTCTTCCTCTCCTGATCTCTGCCCCGGTCTTTCCCTGCCTATTTTCTACCTGAGGAAGTCAACCCTCCCCTTCCGTCTGCCTCTGACTGGGGAAAGGGGCGAAAATGTGGTTGTGATCAGGTGGGCAGGAGTTTCCAGCAGTGCTGTCATCTCCTGGGTCGCTGTACGAGTACTACAGGCAAGTGGATGTAGGTGTAGGAGAGGAGGCAGCAGGGATGGATGTGCGGAGCTTGGTCCAGAGTTCAGCCTGTGGCGTTGTGCTCTGTATGCTGGAAAATATCCACCCTTCCTGCGATGTTACATCTGGTGGAGATGAAGGAGAGCCGACCTGGATCAGTGCTTTAAAAAAACGTGCACGGGTGCTGGGTGGTAGAGGCTGCACGGAAAAAAGCCAGTAGCCTCTGAGTTTCTTTGAGGAAGGTGCAATGTACAGTAGTAGCATTGTAGGTGGGAAGGTGCTTGGATGACATTGCTGCTGTCAGGGGTCAAAGCTGGCTTGGATAGCTTCTGTCTTGGCTTGAAAGGCAGCTGTTGCTTGGTGTTGAGGAGGAAGCAGGCTGATATCTTTTGCTGCGGCTCTGATGCTGATGTGGTTCTTTACTGTCAACTTGCTGGCTGAGGAGAAATGCATGTGTTCCTAAAACAGAGGGGGAAGGTTTATCCCATGTATTTGACTCCTGCGTAGGTTCAACCAGTCTGTCTCCCAACAGCTGGTCTCCGTGCACATGGGTTTGCTGGAGGAGACTTGCAGATCTTTTGGCCATCTTGTGGCACAAGGCCCAGGATTATATCCATTAAACTTCTCCCACTTGGCTTTGAGAGGAGAAGAGGCTGCAAGAAATTGTATGGAGACTGGGCACCTATAAATAGATGTCGGACTAGAGGAGGCTTTGAAATCTTAGCATGCTGCTTCTGAATAGATAGTGTCTGTTAAACTGGCTGGGTTGACACTAGCATCATAATGTTTTCTTTTATTTCTGCTGAGGTGGTTGGCATTTAACACTTTGACTGGACCATACAGCATCTGCCAAAAAATTCTTCCTGAAAAGGACACAGAGAAAATTCTCATTTAAATGAAGTGCTGACAATTGGAGTCTAGTTTGAGCTCATTTAAACGGGATTCTTAAATGACCCTTCAGAGAAATCTTTAGTTTCCTCTTCCCTTCCTTGAAATGCTTGGAATTGATGATCTTATGTCCTTAATTTGTTCTCAAAGTATTGCAATAGATAGATTACCTGAGATCTGTGTTGCTGTGAAAAATCTGCAGTACTGAGGTATGGCATCATAATGCTGGTAGCACTGCTAGGCTTTTATTTTGTTGTTTAGGTTTTGGAGTTTTTTGTTTATTCACTTTTTTTTAATGGAATCTTTGACATCTAACCAAAAGAGTGTATATTTGGCTTCCTTGAATTCAGGGTGCTTGCATTTATTTTAGATCTTATGGATCACTGCTCTTTCGGCTTGTCTTGTTGAGAACTAATTAATATGGAAATTATTGACAAATATACTGTACTAGCTCTGTGGAATGGTATCTGTTCTGCTGCGCTATTAGTGGGCCAACTGCATCCTCTAAGTCTCTAAAATGATTGAAAAGCTGTTGCAACATATGTGCAATTGGACCTTTTTTGAACTACCTCTTTCTTGTGCCCTTTTTTCCTTTAAAAAATAGTGGAAGCTAAGTAAATCATGATGGTTTCTTTTTTCTTCTTTTTCTTTTTTTAATAAAAGAAAAATAAGAGAGGAAGTAATGAAAATGTGCCTGAATAATATGAAAAAGTCTTAACAAACACTAATAGGATGAATATCTGCAAGAACCCTGACTATAAGGACATTTCTTATTTAGAGCATAACATTTTAATCTGATCTTTATTTTCCTTTTTTTTTTTTTTTTTTTGTAAAAAAAGGAAAAGGAAAGGAAGGGTTTTGTAAACCTCAGGGAGGCAGAAAGGAGCAGAAATCTTGGCACTATGACTTACTAGTTTTGGCATTTTTAGTTGATATTTAACCATAGTAAAAACAGGAAAACCAAGTAATTGATCAAATAATTTGGCTTTATTTTAAGTTGTTAAGGATGTGATCAGAGCATTATCCTCAAACACTGGGTATCTTTGGTCAGCTTCAAGATCCAGCTTGCTGTTAAGTCCATGTGTTTGGTATTTCTGTGTGAAGAAACAGAGGTCAGTGATCTGCAGAAAACTTTATAGCACCAACATGACAAGCAAAAGACCTTAGTATGAGTCTCTTTGTACAGTGACTCAGTCTCTGAATTCTTGTGTTATTCTAAAGGTATTTGTTTGTAGAAATTGTAGTTTGAACGCCATTTTCTAGAAGTTCAGTGTCCTGCTTTAAACCCATAATTGCTGCTGAGTGATTTAAAGTTCTGACTGGGTGTGACTGTCCCAGGTTTGTGAATGCCCTTTGATCCTCTGTGCAGGACACTGCTCAGTGAATCTTTTCTCATGCTGAAGAAGTGGGAGGAATTTCTTTTTGCTCAAGAGACAGGTATGCACTTGGGATTGTGACAGTCTCCATGCAGATTGGAAGGAATAATACTCCCAAGATCTGAAAGGATGAAAAGCTCACATATGTTAAAATAAAGTGCTCCATCATGTTGTGTGCTTAAACTAAAAATGGAAAAAACCTGGAAGGGTTGGCCTTGCTCATGAAGAGAAAACCTGAATTTTTAGGAGTATCCTGCAACTGGAGGGGTACAGACACTATTGGACTTATTTGTGTGGAAATATGACACAGAATGTGCTGTCAGGGTTAAGAGCCAGTGTGTGAGAGGGAAAAGTGGTTTTACTGTCCCCCACAAGAGAAGGAGCTTGTAGAGGGTGCTGGAGAAGAGCGAGTTTCGTTGGGTGTGACACGCGAAAATCCAATGTGCTGCTCGCACATCCTGTTACAGGGCTTGTATGATTGATTCCATGGTCATTATAAGCATCTGCAGTTGGATCTCAGGTTATACTACAGCAGTACTGTAGTGCAACAAAGCATGGTGATGGTAATGTGCTATCCTGGGGCTTAAAATTGCTTTTTTTCAGAATAAAGCACGCCTGAATTATGTAGTTATGGCTGATGTCACTCTTACAAGAATAATAGAGACCAAAGAAAAGATAGAAAGAGAGGTTAGGACATGGATTCTTCCATATGTAAACATTTGCATTCTTATTTTGGGTTAATTAGAGTCTTTGAAGTTACAGTAATTTCACAGCCTTTGTTAAATAATAACAATAAGAATTGGAAAATGGGATATTGTCTACTCTTATCATCATGTTTTAATCATTTTCAGTGTCTGTGGCTTAAAATAAAAAGGTGTTTCATACAGTGTTTGTAACATAACAGTGTTTCATATTAGCAACTACTATTCCATGGGTTTTACGCATCAGTTATTTAAAGAACTCATTATAGTGTCCCGGTCTCATGAAACGATGGTGGGAATTAGAAATCAGATAACATTTCAAATTTACTAGGAACAAATGTTATTTAATAAATTACCTATACATGTTTTTTAAGTGTATTGACTAGTTTTACGTTCTGATAAAGAACTGTTTGAGAGCAAGGACTCAGTGAAATTCATGCTCACTGCAGAGAATGACTGTGGTTTCTATAAATTTGTTTTAGGGGGAGAGGAACACAAAACATGATGACGCATGACACACACAAATTCTTTGTATCTTACACAAAAACATTGCTCCTCTTGCAGCTTCTGCTTACCCAAATCCCAGAGGATCAAATTACTGTTTCAGTTAAAATCACTTTTCCTGTAGGTGGAGACAATTGTTGATTTGAAGTAAGCTTAAGTCTTTACATTTTGATTGCAAAGTATCTTTGATTTTATCAAGATAGTATTGAAATAATGAAAATTAGGATGTAAGAAAAAGCTTAATTTTTTTATTTTAAGATAGTTTACTTAAGCCTCTTACTGAAAGAGCTGTGCCATTCAAATATTGCTTCTGTAGTAAGAGTGGCTACTCAAATACTTAGGGTTTAATTTTCTAATTATCTCCACCCACTGGTCAAATATGCATTGATGAAAAGTTTAAGTGATACCTTCTAAAAGATCCAAACATAGGATGAAGGAAAGTAGATTGAGGGTAAATAGACTGAGAGTAAAAACGTGGATAAAGTTTTTTCTTAAGACTAGTAACACATGGTAGGGGAGCCCTTAAGTAAATCAACAGGAGAATAAAAGAAAGATGTATCAGCCATTCTGGCTGTGTTATTCCATTCCCTGATAAATTAAAAAAAAATATTTTATTCCGTGTTCATTCATTAATTGTTCAGAGATCTGACTGTAGGGATCATGTCAGCGATTTTGCATGTAAAACATGTCAACAACTTTTTATGTGATGTTGATTTATTTTTTAACAAGTCAGTGGGCCAGTTGGTAAGTCAGCCTTTACAAATCTTATTAAAATTCCATCCCATTCCTTTCCTGATTCTCTGTTGAAGTTTACAGAGGTCTTTTTGGCAAGATGAAACTGCTTATGCAGCAGAAGTTCTCAGACTGGCAAGACTGACTATATTCTGGCAAATGAAGTGAGAGAAAAGTTAATTTCTCTTTTCCAAGCTATTCTGGCTTACTATATTGTGAGTTGTTGTGCTGTAGCAAAGGACAGGGCTGCTGCACAGAAATTGCTTGAACGTTAATAATTTTGCTGTAGTCATACTGCTGCTTACAGCTTCTCATGCATTCTTCAGATCATTAGAAGGAGCTGTAATTAACAACTGAAAATTCAGTTTACGCATTCTTTGGTAAAGAGCATGCAGGCAG
Organism: Haemorhous mexicanus; assembly: GCF_027477595.1. Classification (NCBI taxonomy): domain Eukaryota; kingdom Metazoa; phylum Chordata; class Aves; order Passeriformes; family Fringillidae; genus Haemorhous; species Haemorhous mexicanus. The sequence goes on from NC_082341.1 coordinate 32,608,239, forward strand.
GGAGAAGTTGGTAAGTGAAACTTAATGTTCATGGAGCGTGTGACAGTAGGGCATTCAGTCATCTGAGTTCAAATCAGACAAAGTCTGTCTTCTCAGATCTACTGGCACAGCTCTGCTGCTTACACTACATTTGGTATGGAACAGCAAAATGGGATGAGCAGTGTTTAATTCGGTCACTTCTGACCAGTGAAGTTCCTTTATACAGATTTAATCTTTGTAGTATTTTAACAACTTCCAGGAACTTGTTGCAGTTGGCATTTGTCTTACATGATCTTCCCTGAGGACACACTCTGGGTGTACATTGCTATGTGTGGTATTTCAAGCAGTGTTCAACTGCAGCTGATTTATCAAGTGAAACACTTGGTTTCACTGTGAATTTTGTTTTATTCTTTCATAGCTTTACGTGGGGTGGCCCACTTGCTGCATGGATAAAATTCTACCTTGGTGTATGCCTGTTGTGTGAGAGGAGTTGTCCATCATTAGCTCTGCAATAATCTCACAGGTGTCTTGTCGCCAAAGGGATCAGATGGACACACCACCTTTAAGTCATTGTGCTTTGGGAAGCAAGATAAACCGGTAACTTGTGTTGCTGGGTTTTAATCAGCTCTTCTGTAACATTACCTGGTCACAGGGTAGTAATGACTGTGCTTTGAATTGCTCCCGCTGATGGTTGAGAGCCCTCACATCTGTTTCATGTTCCTGTTGCTGGAGGGGAGAAACGTTTGGGCAGTTTTGAGGACAGGCTATAAATACACAAAGAGAAAAGGGTATGGGAGCACGGAAGAGTTTAATTTTCTTGAGTCTGACACTTAATTTGATAGGAAAAAAAAATCCATCCATCCGTCTTTATGTCTGCCACAGACACACCGCTGGCTTCCAACGGGTGAGTCTTAGGGATCCAGATATTGTTAAAAATCGTGCTATTGGAATGGGAGGTTAACTGGGTGTGGAGACTGGTGAGAATATAAGAGGCTTTGGCTATTAGAAAGGGGCAGAAAAGGGTTTTGTGTTTAATGATTTCCAAGTTGGAGTGCGGAGCCCGAACGCGCCGGGTCGGCTCGGAAAGGTGGCTCAAGCGCGCTCTCCAGTGGCCACACCGGGGCAGCGGCGCTGGGATGGGCTCGGGCCGTCGGGGCCACCGCGCCGGCTGAGTGACAGAAGCCAGCTCCTGTCGTGCGGATGGTTGCTTGATTAGCTGAGTACACTGATAAATAAGCTGATGCTTCTTAACGAATAAGTGGCTAAATTCGTTTAAAAAAAAAAATCTGCTGTTGCCAAAAATTGATTCAGTTAGGAATCTTGCTCTTGTAGTTGGGTCAAAAAAGGACTGTCCCATCCAGCAGTCTATTAGATGGGGAGATTGCTGCAGTCTCTGCTGGGAGTTTTTGTGCTGACGCCTGGAAGCAGACAGGTTTACTGCTGAATGGAATTTATTAGCTATGAATTGAAGCGTGTACATTTAACTGTGTCAGATCTTGGCAAATAGCTCTGCAAGCAGCACAGACTAACTAAACAGCAGCAGAAAGAAATGTGTAGTTCTTAGCAAGTTTAGTACACAGTTCTCAGTCTTACATCAGATTCCATGCTGTTCAGGAAAGCAGCAGGGGCCTTTGGAAGGAAGAACTTCATTGGCAATAATGAATAGGAAACGGAAAAGAGAAGGGTGGACTGTTCAGCAGGTGGACTCATCATAAAGGGCAAGGTCTCAAGGCGCATTGTGTAATTTGAAATGTCTGAGGTAACTGCTTCATAGATGATTTCAAGTTTCTGGTATTGTTTTACTTTGTCTCTCTTTAAGTGTTCAAACCATGAACTTCTGGCTCCTGATAGAGTTCTCTTTTGTAGACAAGACCTCAGTTAGCCCTTGTTTGACCACACACCTTGTTTCTCCAAAAACCTCAAGTGTTTTGAGAGTTTTATATGATAGTGTGACTGTCAGAATGGTACTGTTAGATCTTGCTATTAACTGGAGTTGTTAAACTAAGACGCTTGAAGTAAGTTTGAGCTTGTAAGAATGTAGTGTTTGGTTGGATTTTTCAAAGTAATTTTATTTGTAAGGTACTAGCAAAAAAACTACATTGAGGAACATTCAGTGAAACCATTAAGAATACTTTCTTTAGAATTGTAAGAATTAGTCTAATTACAAATTTGGCAAAAAAGGCATGTGTAATAAGTTTCAGAAGAGTCTGCTACTTAGCTTCGAATGTATGGCCCTATATGGAAAAGTGCAACTGTGTGTCTGTTCATATGTGACATCTGGTGTGATACAATCATACCAGTTATCTGTTTACCACTTCTGATGAACGCATTACACAAAATGCGTACTTTTGTGCACAAAGCACTTTTCTCACTATGGATATCACTATAAAGCTTTTACACATTTCAAATAATAATAAAAAAATAAAATCCCTTGGGCTTCCCTACCCCAGGCATAAATGATTTTACTTTACAAATATAATTACTGTACTTCCAGGAGGTAATCTCTCTGGACAGCCATAGACTAGTTTGAATTAGATTATTCTGTTTTTTCCTCCAGGGTGAGTTAATACATTGAATTTTATTTTTCTGTAATTACTTCAAAATTTAGATCACTTTTAATGCTTACTATTCTTCCTATAACTAGACTGGGAAAGTTAAGAATACTTGCATTTGAGGGGATGACATTAACTTTTTTCACCTATAACTTAATTTCCTTCAGGTAGGCATCAGTTCCGCTCCTCAACTTCATACAGCTCATGCTGTGTTCAGTTAGTCTCAATTGTAGAGTTTCTTAATTTGGAAATACTGGAAATATTTACTTAATAAGCAGAGAGTAAGCGCACTAAATCATTCAACTGTGACATTTAACCAAGTCTAGCTAGAGCAATGTTTTTGTTAAATCTGTATTTCCAGAGTTCTGGGTTTGAAATCTTTCCAGTAGTTTGGCAGTAAGCTTCCAAATGAATAAAGCAAGTTACTACTTTTACCTCTGTTACAAAATCTTTGGACAGAAAGCCAGTCAGTGTGAAATAAACAGAGGAGCAGAGTTAGTCTGGGGAGATAGTCAGGAAAATGTTTTTCCTATTTTATTTCATGAACTTCAACAGGAAGGGCAGATCTCTGGATAGATGATTGTGAACCACGATTGGATGCAAATGCTTTTATATAAATGACCTGTTTGTATTTGGATTTTACTTACTTTAAGAAGCAGAAATGCACTTAAGCAGTAGGTGAGAGAAGACTATAGAGATTAATTTGCAAATTAACCTTCTAATAATACAATGCTGTTTTGAAATAGAAGGAAATCTTTGGTGTTTTGAGGTCTCAGAATATGACTTCCTGTTGTGTTGAATACAGGACAAGCCAGGATATCTGTAGAGGCAGATTTTAGTTTGGTAGTTGGCATCTGGTATCAAAGTGCAGGAGTATTATGTACTAATGCAAAAGTCATACAATGTTAAAGGGTAAAACTTGTTACTTGTGTTGTCAGTGAGGTCCTACAGCCTAGCTAAGTAACATGTAAGTTCACTGCAAACTTGAAAGTGCTTGGGTCCCGTTGAATAGAGTAGGTTTTCAAATAATAACTACTGTCATTGAGTCAGACTGAAGTTCCATCAAGCTCCTTTTTCTAACATGCAATGCAGCATCTGAAACCATGCAGAATCTGTCAGGAGCTTCTGTTAATGTCATCTCTGAGCAGATTTTCAAGAAGACAGAAGACATGGATATGTCTTGATGAGAACATGCTGGGGCCAGAAGAATTAGCGGCTGGATAGCCTTGAATTCAGCTTCCAAGTAGGCATAAAGAAGCATAATATGGTCCCCAAGTGCCTAGACATCATTATCCAAAAACTGATGAAGAATTCATTGTGCTAATGTGCAACAGCAGCAGATTCCAAAATTCAGTGTGTTGTTCATGACTAAAATAACATCTTATGTAATTGCCCTGGGCCTGCAAATTAGCAGCTTCCAAAAAGATCTTATAGCTTTGCAGAGGGGATTGAAAACTAAGACAGCAGAATGATTGATAATGCTAAAGGCATAAGACTTGAAGGTCTTCAGGAAGTCCATCTCTGAGTAGAGAACAGATTATGCATTTGCCACTCTTTTTTTTTGTTTCTGCTCTCCTGCAAGTCATTAGGGAGCTGGTATAAATGCAAGAGGATGATCTGAAATACCAGGCACTCGTTAGCAGCTCTGGATGTGGCTACCTGTAAGAAGAAGATTCCTATGCTGAAGAAAGGAACTTTCTCTTGTTTGATGTGATCTTACTCTATGTTAGGATATTACCCATTTGAACTGGACAGGGTTGTGACCAGTAATAGACTGGAAGTTGCAGTCTGTCTTTTAAAAATACATATATTTTATTTTGTTTGTATGCGTGCATACATATATGGAAACATACAGAAAAAGAAGGAATTTTTAATAAAATGCAGTATTTTATATATGTGTGTGTTAAGATGTATGTGGGTGTATATATACGCATACATATGTATCTTAAAAAACACTTGTCTGTAAACAGAAAGCCCAACATCCATAAACTGTCTAGGAAAGCATAAACACAAAGTAAGCATACATGACATTTTCTCTAGGTAATCTCCGAGAATCTGGCTAACATTTAACCTGAAGATTTTTTAAATTACATTAGGTTGTGGATTGTTCATGTAATTTAGGTCAGGTGCTTTTACCATTCAAGATGCTTCAGTTTTAAAACTGGTCTCAGCTCCTCAGTGGACTAGTATTCATACATAAATTGCTAGTGTGCACTGGAGATCTGTTTGATTAAACATGAGAAACTCTTATCCTTGGATTGGGTTACTGTTTAGTTTCTTTAAATAATTGACAATGGATTTTCACTGAAGTGCTTGATAACTGAGATGTGATATGTGCAGCATTGTAGCCTTCTGTGAAGATTGAACCAGTACTAGTTCTTGTTTTGGTAACAGAGCTGGTGGCAAGTTTGCAGCAGATTAATGATTACCCATGTTTTAGTTTAGGAAGCATGCCAGGATACCCATAGATTCGTCTTTGGTGGGCCATTGCTCCATTCTGCCTAATGATGTGTCCAGGTGAAACAACAGAAATAGATGTTTAGCCTCCAAACACTGGAGCTTGTAAGCCTGTTTACATATTTACCTGCTCTCTAGAAATCTGACTGCTGCCGTGTGATATGTTCCTTCTGTTACTTGCTTCCACACAGGCACCTTGAATAAGGTGAACCTAGCCTTGGCAATTATCTTGGTGTGGCTTTAAAGGTTTTCTGCCTTTAGTGTGGGGTTTTAATAAACACAGAAAGATAAAGTGTGTTGGGATTAAAGAAAGAACATTCTAATAGTTTGAATTTTGGGTTGTTTGGTCACCGAGTCCTTTGAACTTAGATGTGTGAGCTGATAAAAGGTGTCATCTGAAGCTAAGGGGAAGACTTCTCAATTAGCAATAGAAATGCTCTTTCAGCTTAGTCTGACAGTATGGTATCCTGTGCCTGGAAGCATGTTCAACTGATCTGTGGAAGTGCATAGATAATAAGGAAACATCACTGTCCCAATTGCTGTGATTAAAAAACACCTTTCTTAACATCCCCCTTCACATTGTCCTATATTGATATGCAGAATTGGGAACAAGATGAAGCAGCTGGCTCATCTTTCCCACACTCGCTTCAGTCAATCTACAGGTAGCTAGCAGTTTTTTAGATTTGGTATCACTTGGAAAACACTTCCAGTTTTACAGCAATAAGCAATGACTTCTAGGTTCAGTCTTGTGATGTAGGGAAGAGGAGTGGAGTCAGGTGTTCTAGATCATCCTGTGTTAGCAGTGTACTGGAGATGTGTTTTCAATAAAATCAGCTTGATACAAGATCTTAGAATCCAGGCAGTGATTTGCATACAGACTAAAGGCTTAGTGTTATAGAAATAGTTCCCAGTATCTGCTGGAAATGTGGTGCCAAGGATTCAGAGAAATGTAAAGAGCTCTTTCCCCTTTACTTTCCAGTCTATCATCTTCTCACTCATTGGTAAAAGTCAAAGTTCTCATGTTTGATCCTTATGTTGTTTAAAGAGGCAATAACGAAGCAATGTCCCAACACAGTTCTCTAGAAAGGTTTTAAAAAATACTTTTCCAAGGTGATTCTCTTATTATCTTCTAAGAAGAAGAAGATAATAATTGCACTTCTAATAGGAAGTGTAATCCTTGACAAACCCCTAGTTTGGCCTAAATGGAATGTGGAAGCTCTCAGGCTTGACAGAAGTTGGGAAGTGTGTAAAAATAAGAACAGTTCCATTACCAAGAACTTGATCTAGGCTTTTATAAGTGCTTCCTCTTCTTTGGAGAAGAGATTTTGATAGTGGTAGGTAAAACAAATAATTATGTGAAGTTTTTTTTTATTTGTTGAGTTTCGTATTAATGCAACAGAAATGGAGAAGATATAACACAACATACATATGTGGAGTTTAGAAAAAATTGTCTGACCTTTCTTATCCTGAGTTGCACCAAGAGGGCAGGTCTTCCCCTAATTATTGGTCCATCTTGCTCAGAGAAGTGACAAAGGTTTATCTAACTTCTACTCTGAAAACCAGCTGTAACTTGATCATCTTAGTACATTGAAATTGGGGCTTGACCAGACTTGTGTTTTCTCTTGCTGAAGAAATAGATCCTTTGGAGAAAAAAAAAAAAAAGAGTAAGTGCAGCATGAATATGCTTCTTGTATAGAAATAGGAGGAATAAAAAGGAATAAAATTTACCAGCTGTAAATTGAATATTGTCTTTCCAAGTGATGCCCAGAAATACTCTTGTGCATCTGAAGATGTTGAATGCATCATAAATCTCAGCTAATATTATCTAGAATTGCTCTACTTAGTTATCTGTGACCAAAATTAGAATCCTGTAATGCTTCTGTTATGTAGTTTTTAGAGTTCATTGGCAGCTTCTGAACGAATTAAAAGGATGAAGAAGGGCTAAAGAAGTGAAGACTCATAAGGAGACTCTTGAGATCTTGGCCATCCTATTTTAAATTGGAATTTAAAAATGTTAGATCTCTGTAGCACAGGTTGCTTTTATTCAAGCTGCTCATTCTTTTGTTGCAGCTAAGCTGCCATTTTGGTTTTAGTATCTACTCTGATTCTCAAGCATTTGGGCATACTTAAGAAACAGAAGGGATACTTTTTTGTGTGAACAGAAATGGGCAGTGAATAAAAAGATAGTGGAAAGATCTTGAGGCTGTATGAACCTAATGGATTAATCAAGAGTTACACTGTGACTTTTCACAGTTTGTACTTAGAAATATATGCAAATACCTCTTGTCAGCCTGTTTTGAGGGGATCTGAACATATAAACCTCTGAATGAATCTTTCATTCAAGTAGGTCACTTCCTTTTTATTCTTTTTTTTTGACATAATTCCCAAACCAGCTTTAACTGATGATTTAACTTGGAAGTCCCTGGGGCTGGTTACCTGCTTGCAGCTAAACTTACACTTAAATCCTTTTCAGTAATATTTTTGCAAATTCTACTTCTCTGGAATATTGTCTAACAAACTTTTTTTAAAGGCAGCAGGCTGAAAGAGGGGCACAGTGAGGGACTCAGCATTGGGAACCTCCCTCTCTTTCACATCAATGAAGAAGCATCATGTCATCTTCCAGGCAGAAGTGCCAGTTTGTGTACGTGAAGACAGGTGGAGCAGGTGACAGTTCCATTTAAACACTACCCCTTCCAGCATGGGGTAAGCACCATGTGGTAGTGCTAGATTGTGTACAGAAATGACAGATGAGGTGTGGTTTCCTGGGCCATAAACTGGAATATATGAGACATTTCACATTTTTTTGTTTTTCCTGCTGAGCTACTCCTTTTGGTCTATCTAGTTTTTCTAAGTTCATTATAATGTGTTGCCTACTTTCCAGCCATTTTTTCCCCTTTTATTAGATACATTTTCAAATAATTTACTATTAAATAGGTGTTCAGGACTTTTAGCTCTCAAAAAAATTTTACTTTTATGTATGTGTTGGAGAGATGACCAACTTCTCTGTGTATGGTAGGGTATTTGGCTAAATGATTTGAACTCTGATGTCGGGGTACGTGCACAGGCCTGTGTTCTGATAGCTGGTATGATGACTGCAAAAAACCCATGAGAGATAATCTGACACTAAGATGATCTTGAATTTGTGCATCTTGGTGGTAATTAAACTCACTGAAATATATTTTGTACCCCTCCTGAAATATAATCCAAAAAAAGTCTTCAGAGGATTAAAATCAGTGAGTTTTTATTGAGGATTATTTGTGCATGGTGTTCGAAGTGCTGTGTTTGTGAATGTTACGGATGCTGTTATGTTATGTGTGTGTCTTTTATGGAATCTTGAAAGTCATAGGACACTGTGTATTGTATGGCTTTGCTGTGCTGTTAGCACAGTCGATTCAAGTAAAAATGTTTGGTGAAGCAAGAATGACTGGGATGCAGTTGCAGTGATATTTCCATGCTTCAAATTTATGGTGGAGTCTTGCAGCTCTGCTGCATGAAGCAGATTTGTGCTGTGCTATAAACTTCTCATTTCATCAATCTTTGCATTGTTTTTCTGTATCTGTCATACAGAAATATCTGTATCCGCCTGTTTTTGGAAAGCCTCAGAACTGAAGAGTGAATCTGATAGAATTACTATACTGATTTATTCATTTTATTAAGTGTTGAACTTAAGATAGTCTTCCTGATAATTTAAAATGAGACATCTGATGTGTGCACATAAAGCACTGTGTAAGTGTTCCTTTCTCACAGATACTGGTTCAGGGTATCTCTCTGGAACAGGAACTACCTGCAGAGTGATGGCCTTTATTTAAAGAATTAGGAAAACTGATGAACAGTGTATGTCTGGTAAAAATCCATTAGGGGAAGGGTTCTGCAACATCCTGCTGGTATTTAGCATGGATGAGAATGTTTTTCTGTGCATGTTTAAGTTTCTGGTTGGTATACGAGATCAGGAAATTGCAGGTCTTCTTGGAGTCCTCTGTTTTAACTTGTTTGACATGGTAATAATTCATTTATTAAGCACAGGAAGATCACAGTTTTGAGCACATGTGGAATTTATGTAACTGTATAGTGAATTTCAAGTGCTTAGAATGTATATAAAAAAATTACCATGAGACTATTTAATTCTCTGCCCTTTCAGCTATAATTTAATCCTATGTTGAGCCAACATAATGCATGCCTGATTGAATCTTTATCCTTCATAGCTTTTGATGTCCATTGTTCTGGACAGAGGCATGGTAATTAATATGTGAAAAGATTTTTTCAATACAGAGACTTGGCTTCTTTTTTGAACTACTGGCAGGAGCTGATTCAAAGCAGTCTCTCTGGTATTAAAAAACAAGTGTTGATTCCTTCTGTGTGAAAGTTGGCTTGTCTGGGTCTGAAAACTTATGCTGAGAAGTGATGTGGTATTTAAATCCTGACACTGTCTTTGGAAAAACAGAATATCTGCCAGATTTTCTGCAGCTGAGAAAGCTTCTTTCATGTTTCAAATGCTTCAGTCATTGAACACAAATTCCTTCTTACAGGATCAAATGGGATTGCTATAACTACGGCAAGTTAGTGTAGAGGAATACTCAGTGCCATCAGTAAGCTTGATTTATGGAAAGGATATTAATGAAGATAGAAAAGTCCCTTTCCACGCAATATGGTATTAGTACTGCTGAGATTTTTTACAAACAGTATTCCAAAGGAAGTTTTGGCCTGATGATCTGATGTTTCTAAAGAATCTCTCAGTCTACAAACTAATGCCAGTAGGCTGGATCAGCAATCCAGTAAGTGCTTACCAGGCTGCTGGGCTGGTGCCTTTTTTAGTGGGCCAGTGGATCTGTCCAGGGACAGGTGTTTGGGAGTCTACCTGTATGTGGTTTACTTTAGTAGATCTGTTTCTTCAAGCTGCTTTCCCTTCCTGACTGGACCAAAAGCAAGCTAAAGTCCAGCATGTGTCGTTGCAGTCCAGCAGTCTTTGCAACTTTGCACACATGTGTAGCTGACTCTTAGGATGCATGTAGCTGAGAAATTGGGATCTGTTGACTTAGGGAAGTGCAAGCCTGGGCTGCTTAAAATGATCAGCTGCTTTTTGAGTAGAGACAGTCAACAAGGTTCTGTCCTGAGTCTAGGACTTACCTTCTACCACATGACAAGTGGAATGTGTGCAAGTCTTCTGGGGGCTATGTTGATAGAGACAGGGTTTCTGAGAAGTTGAAACAGAATCAAAGTTCCATTTGGTGTTGGGCACGCCTTCAAGAAAAGTATAGTGAAAAGTGAAAGAAATAAAGATGATTATTCAAAAAAATAAGTAAATAGGTTGATTTTCTTTCTGCAAATAGGAATTTATACTTCTGAAAATGCATCCCTGGACTATGTTGTTTCAGACCTTTCAAAATCCTGAGGATGAATGGGGCCATTTCACTTATGTGTCAAGTTTGTAGGAGACAATGACTACTCCATCTATTTCTTGGTACCTTGTGTGCTGTATAACCCGTCTGCTGAGATAGGACTTGATTTTTTTAATAACGTTCATAAGTACTGGCAACAATGTGATTTTGACCTTGTAACACCTAGAAAGATATGCAAAAGGCATCTTAGCCCTTTCAAGTTTTCTTGGGAACTTGAAGGTCATTTCTTGTTAAATTATTCCACAATCTTAAAACTAGTTGTATCCAAAGAACCAATTTATCCATAGCAGGTTACATTGCTCTCTTTTTATATTGTTCTTAGGCTCAGTACTCTTCAGGGAAAGAGGATTTCATTGGGGAGTAAGATAAGCAGAAACAACCATGAATGGGACTGACTGCTCTGAGAACTCATTTGGTATGATGAGACAGTTCTCTCAAGTGCCATGCTGAAGATGGCTGGCAAAACAATTACTTTTTTCCAGTTCAGGACCTGGACTTCATAAAACCTCATAAAACCTTCTTGGGGAAAAGCTCTAACATGGAATTATTATTTATCTATTGCAGTGAAATTCCAAGGCTGGGGACAGAGACTCATGATCCCTAACCTACCATTTCTGATTGTACATGGGAGGACTTCAGTAGGCTATTTTGGGAATCCTCTCCTTTTCTGGGGATGGCATTAGAAGTGGTTCTGACTGCTGCTACCCAGGTGACTGGGCCTTAACATTTGTGCAGATCTGAGAGGTTTTATAGGCAAAACCCAACAAGGGTTGTACTAGTACTTGTTTGTACTAGTACCTTTCTCTCTTCTTCCAGCCCCCTTCTCTGAGACTCCAAAGAAAGGTTTAGAATGGAGTCTCTTCACTAGGGGTGACAGAGATGTATTTTGAGCATTCCTGAAGGTCAAGTAAGCCTTAAACATGCCATATTTTGGTATTTCTTTATTAAAACACAAAGGTTTTATGTGGTATTTTTCACTATTTAGAAAGATAAGCTGTGTTATTTGGCAAACAAATTTGAAAAAGCCATTTTCTATCCACTACATCACTACTAACATTCCAACTGTGTTTTGGAAATTTTCTTTGTGGGTAAAGCTTTAGCTGTGTCCTTAAAATAAGCAAGAACTGTGTCATATGACAAAGGTAGTGAAGTAAACAGGTTTCTTTTGTTTTTCTGTTGCAAGTCACCCTGAACTAGAGCATTATTAATTTAGTGAATTGCTTTTACTGCTTCCTAATAAGATTGTTTGGGCAGAAATGGGGGTGTGTGCATGAGAGAGATTAGTTTAGTGGAAGTGGGAACTTTAGAGTTGAGGGATGAACTTCAAGTGAAATTTTGGAAAATGTACTAGGTGATCATGTGAAATTGAAAACTGAGGTCCTGGGAAAGAGATAATTTCATTTAAATGTTATAAATTTTGCAGATTCACTCCTGTTTGCAGATTCACTCCTGTCCTAAATTTTTTGTCTTCAGGCTGGGATGTAGTAGAAAATTGAGTGAAATTAAGTGAACACTTCCCTATGGAAGCGTTTCATGTTGGTTTGTTTCCTTTCGATAGAAAAATGGGCTCGATAGAATAATAGTGTAAATAAATATCTTTTTCCTTTTTTATCAAAGAATATGTTGACATAGTCTAAATATTTTCTAAAGTGCTTTAACTTATTTTGTGCTCCAAAAAGCTGTCTTTCATTTCTGTTTTCTGCATATAATTTTATTGAGTGATTTTTCAAATGCTTGTGTAGCATCCATAGTGGAACCTCAAAAATATTTTTATGCCTGCACTGGTACAGCTCTAATTTAAATACTCCAGTGTAATAGCTTGTAAGGGATAATTCAATAAATACTTCACAGCAGTAGAGGCCTGTTACAGTGCATGCATGAAATGTTAACATGGGTGTGACTGGTAAAAGGGCAGAAGTGTAGTTTTTTTAAGCAGCTGCATCATAATGGAGCAATCAGATTTTGAAAGTTCTGAGTTTAGATGCTTTCATTTAAAAAAGATTTCTGCTGTTGTTATAAAATAACTCTGAGAATGTGTTATGACAGCGTTATTTCGCTTGATATCAAAACTCTTCATTATAAAGTTCTTATTTGTTAGAATTCCTGAGTGTCTCCTATGCTTGAAGCTGTAAAAGGAAGTAGTGTTAAAAGCAACAATAGTATCTGGATGATATGTGGTTTCTGGTGCATTTCCTTGTCTAAGCATTTCACTAAAGGAAAAGTGAACCAAAAACAAAGTGCCAAAAATTAATTTGAAACCTAGAGTAATAGCAAAGTGTAGTATTTTCACTGAAGAAAAAGGACATTTTGTTCGGTTACAGTTTTTAATTTTGGAGGAGAGTGATGTTTAAAGTGTACTTTTGTACTGTTTTGTGACAGACTAGTAGATTGAGCTGACAGTATGATGTAACTGCAAGAAGGTCAAAATAGATCTCATTATCTCTCCCTATCACTAGAGAAGGAAGTATTAATGGTGTCGTGCATGGCACTCATGACACTCTCGTCTGATATATTTTCCACACTTCTGACTGTCTGTATGGAAAAAAGGTGCAGACTGGAAAAGGTACAGGGCAGTTATGCCAGGTTTGCTTCTTTCCCAGTTGATACAGGAGAGGAGAAGCCTTCTGAAAGACAGAAAATTGCCCTCTTAATGTTACAGTAATGAAAATGGAGACATTGTTTTCTAGATGTAAAAAAATTATCGAATTAAGAATAGGGAGCAGAAAGAATTGTTTAATCTAGATTTTCTATTAACCCATATTAAGGAAATGCCCAGATATCTGAAGTGTGGGTTGTTTTTAATGATATCCTCCTGATACTCTGAGTGATCAGGTGCTTTCAGACACAAGGATGCAGACACACCTGAGATACAAACTACAGTGAAACCAACATCGTCTCTGGTAATAAGGTTCATCACAGATCTCTGGAAGTGCAGTGTTGTTACTTTGCTACACAGTGGAGTATCTAGTTTTGTTTATTTTAAGTACCTTGTCTTTTTTGTAGACATGCACAAAGCATGCTGCAGAACAGCTAGTGTAACTAATGTTCTGAACCATTTCATTTACACTGACAGTAGACTACGTTACAAGCCTTGTGAATTTTAGCTTTCTTTGAAAAAATGCATATCCAGTGTTCCTAGATTAAAGTGCAAATGGTTGGAAAAAGATGCTGATGACCAAGCTTGGGCCAGTTGCTCCTGGGGTTCCTGGTCTCAGAAGTGGGCCACAACCTGCAGCTTGCCTTATCCGCCATGACAGTTGATGGAGAACAACCAACAACAGTTGATGTTGATTGGAGACCAACAACAAGATGAAAGCATGTTCTTGGAGTGGAAGTCTGCTATCCCTTTGGAAAGGTGTTCATTATTTTCTCTTCAGATCTAATTTTTTAACTCGTGTGAAGAAGATATATAATTGCAGAAGAAATCTTAATTGATTTCCAGCTGTCCTTAGGCTGAATTTGTGAATGGGATAAAACAATAGATGGTTCTGCATGGCTTTTTCCCCTCAAGTGTTTCACCAAGAAAAGTGGTACAGTAAACTGATTCTTACATTTGTTTGGGTTTGTTTGTTACATGTGACTTCTTCCTTGCTAGATAACTGTCCTCTTTACTTATGTTAGCATTTTTTCAGTCCTGCTTTCTGCAGGCTCTGTCGTACTGCAACAGATAAGTAATACTGAATACTGTGGCAGAAATGCAGATACAAAGCTTTTGATGCATTTGAAAGAGTGCGCATTAGAGAAAGCAATACTTCAAAAGCTGTACTTAGGTTGTTGTATCTCTTTTGCTGGCATTTTAGACTTCATAAAAACTGGCATTAATTACCAGAGGTACTGCAGAGAATTCAGGTTTCTTCATCCAGCTACTGTTTGCAAAATACCAGAATGATGAATGTGTTCAATAAGCTCAGCCTGTTGTATAACCTGATTGGCGTGCAGGATACATTCTGAAACTTTGTTGAATTTCTCCTATAATTTTGGACTACAAAGTAGTATCTTAGACTGCCTATCCACTGAATGTTTTGCCTTCATTTAAAAATCTGTTCAAATATATTCTCCAGTACATGAACTACTAAGGTAGTTGAAGAACTAAGGGTAGTACAGTCTGACATAATTTCCTTAGAACTAGATTTTAGTGTATCTGTCCTTAATATCTTGTTGTTGGTCATGATATATGTATTTAAATAAGACTTTAGCTTTTTATGCTGCTGGTTTTGGAGTTTTGATGTTTTGTTCCCTTTTTATCTTTGCTGAGATTACTTTTAAATAGTGCTTTTATTTTTTCCAAAAGATGCAGCTGTGAGGTCCATCTGTTCGTCAGAAAATTTGTGCTTCGTCTTTTTTTAGACAATCTTCGCAGCCTGAAAGAAGTATGTCTGCAATGTTCAAGCTGGGAAAGGGTTGTTGGCTCTTCCCTATAGCTTTTGTGACCTTCACAGTCATGAAAAATGGGCATGAAAGATATAGTTGAGCCAGGTTTGATAAGGGTAGGGACTGCTTGAGCTTCTATTTATAGGTATGTTAAAATAGCTCCATCTTGGCTTGCCGGTAGACTTGGAGAAAATGAAGTAAAAAAAATGAATAAACTTTGCTAAGCACTTATGTTATTTCTTTTCAATGTGCAGAATTTTAGTGGGCAGAATTTGAATATCCAGAGGAACATTCATTTTTATCAATTAGGCTTTTCCTTCTTCCTTTAAAAATTCATTGCCATATGTGATTCTGCAGTCAGTAAAGTGTACATGCTGCAGACAACAGCTTTCTTCATTAATCAATCTTACTGTCTTTTTAGAGGATATCTGCTGTGTTTGCTGCCTGAGGAAGGGGTTCAGTTTGGAAGAGGTGCCTGAGTAATGTTACCGTGGAATGCTGCGCGGGAATGTCTGAGTTAAGGTGGCTGTCCAGGGCTGGCCCAGCACTCCCTGCTTGGCAGTGTCTGTCAGATAGAGGTGTAAGGTGTGTGGGTGGGTGTTTGAAGGCCGAGTGTCATTGCACCCTGCTGCAGTCAGCAGCCTGTGTGGAGCAGGTGACTGGTTTGTAGAGGAGCGTGGGACACAACTGCAGAGCTCCACCATTCCTGTAGCACTCACTGCTGTGGAGCTGCTGCTGAGAGTGATCCTGCTCAGTGCATGCAGCTGCTGGCTGTGAAAACACAAACATAATGTTGTATGTGCTCACTGCATAGTGCTTCCCCAGAGACTTTTATCTGAAAATACACCTTCTGAAACTTACTCTAGTAGTAGTAAGACAGCTTTGTCAGCCTTTCATATATTCTTGGTTAATAGTCTGTTTGTGAATGAACTTGTGAAATATTCTCAAAATGTTAACTTGTTCATAGGTACTCCTTTTCTGTCTTCTAGACTGCCAGAAATGCTATAATGTGTGACTGGGGGGAGAAGTGGCCAAGACAGAATAACTTTTTTTTTCCTTTGCCTTTGATTTAAGCATAATGATTATTATTTAAAAATCTTAAGCACAAATGGGAAAAAAAGTTACAGAGTTGTCATTGGTTAAGGACTGGTGAAGTTAAAAATGAATATTCTTTTGTCTGAGCTTATTGTGTGTCTTGTGAAACTTCAATATATCCCTCTTGAAAAGGTTTTAGATCACACAAGAAACTATTTATGAAGTTTATGTATGTGACAAGATTTTAATCTAACTTTCTAGACTTTGTGTGGAGTACCTGCCTCTCCAGTAGTCCTTGAGGTATTTATTATAACTTTCTATCCAGATGAGTAGGCCATGTGGAAATAAATATGCATGTTTATTTAAATATATTATACATAATTTTCATTCCTGTTATTTTGTAAGCTTGGAGACTAATAAAATGAAGCTGAGCTAAAAAAAATTGTGCAAAATATTCATTCTGAAAAGCTTTAATTTTCCCCAGTGAGTGACACATTTGTCTTCTGTCTGCAAATCTGGAAAATTTATTTAAATGTATGCTTCCTCTTCCCTCTACATAGACTTAATGTAGACAAGAATTAGGCACTGAAAGAAAGAATAAAAATCAAATTTGGTAGAAGAATCACAGCTGAGAGCTTGGTGAAAACCTGCCTTTTTCTTACAATTTCAAGAAGAAAGGAGCTATCAGGGTATCTTTTACGTCTGTTTGATCTGAACTTACTATTGTAAGGTACGATGTGTAGATTAAACCTTTGAAAC
This sequence comes from Haemorhous mexicanus, assembly GCF_027477595.1. NCBI lineage: Eukaryota > Metazoa > Chordata > Aves > Passeriformes > Fringillidae > Haemorhous > Haemorhous mexicanus. Next base: position 32,624,788 of record NC_082341.1, read on the forward strand.
ATTCTTTGGTTGTCTGAAGAACTCTGTGGGAATTAGGAGGATTTGATTCTGGTTAGTAAATTTTGCATTAGGAAGTGGGATTTCTGTATTCCCACACCTCAGGATGCATGCTGTTTGCCACAGAGATCAATTAACATCTCTTTGCCCCCTTTCCCTTTTTGAAATGGGGTTCAAATGACAAACTAGTTTCCCCGAATCTGGGGTCATATGTACAGTAGGAATAAATTGTTCAGTGCATGTGCACAGCAGACCAGTATGTTCCTGCTGAGTCTTGCTTGAGGCTTTAAACTTGCTGCGGTTATGAAGATGTTCTTTGAAAATTGACTGTGGAAATTAATTCTATGTGTATTCCCTGTCACGAAAGCCGGGGGCTGGAGTTGTAATCTCATTTTTCTTAGGAGTCCCAGCTCAGACTCAGTTCTGTTGTCACCCTTTCCTAAGAATCCCTGTATTTCAGCACCTCGCCTCAACTGAGAGTCTGTTTCTGCTACCCAGTTCCTCCTGGTATGTCTGGAGGCTGTTGTCAGTGGGTTTCTTGTAATACATGTGTGTTGCTAGGTGGTTTTGTTAACCATTGTAGTCAGCCATGCCTGTCTCATGGTGTCCTCACAAAAAAAAATCCTGATGTGTTGTGATGAGAGTTTAAAATTTTCCCCAGATGGGTCTTTGAATATAGAAACAGGCTTGTCTTCAGAGAGAGCGAGGTGAATGGTAGAGCTCTCAAAGTCAGTATATTCTTATTAGTTTCCTGTAAAAGATGGGACAAGAGAGGGAAGAGGGACCCAATTAGTTTTCCACTGAAGGAAAAGCACACATTTCCTCTTTATTGTACACCAAAGTACCCAATAATAATAAGCACTTCTGACAACCTGGTTTATGCAGTTTGTTCATGCAGTCCTTAGCTCTTTAGTATGCTTGACTTGAATGTAAGTTCTACAGGGCTTTCTACCCCGCAGTGAGTAACTTCTATCAACATTTCAAGGGTAGATTCACCACAAAAGAGATGTGCAGCTCAAAAGGCAGTTCTTGATGGGATATTTAGATTTGGTAGTCTCAAAACTCCTCAGTTCCATCTGTTTCTTGCTTGGTAGGAGCTGACCTTTTAAGTAAAACTTTCCTACCTAAGTACTTTCATCCTCAGCTTTCATTCCTGCTGCTCAGGAATAAGATAAGATGCATTTTTAAAAGTGCTAAGGTGGCTTTACCCTGGAAAGAAAAAAGAGAAATTATTTAAATGACTGCTACTTGAATCTATATTATTCTGAAAGATCATTTTAATTAAGCCTGGAAACAAAGTATCTCCTGTTGTTTGTTGTCTAATAGATCCTATAAATGAGTAAACAAAAGCCTCTTGAATAGATACAGAAGAAATGGTTCCATGATACATTTCCCAAAATGTCTTCCCCTCCTCCCACCTCTGCCCTTAGTCTTTAGATAAATCAAATTTTTTGAAAGTACATGTATGAATATCTAAGGCATATGTAGTCAGTATATTGCTTAGAATTTCAAAGCTATTTTCACACATGAACAAATACCAGCTTTTCACATTAAACAGAAACTATATTTGAAAGTGGCCCATGGCTTGTATAATACACATAAAACACTGAGATTAAAATGCTTTGTCTAGTCCATCAAAAAGTATCCATGTATTTGTGGTCTATTCTTTTTAAATAAACCAGCAGACATAATTCCTGTTGGAATATGCTCTTGATGGTTATTTTTGGCAAATAACATTTGATCATGTTCTGAATATTTTGCCAGGTGAGTGTAAAGCAGTGAAACATGGTGAAGCATATAAATGTCCCTCTGCCTACTGTGTGCTAGGTAACAGGTGCAAAGACTGTTGAAGTTTAACCTTTCTCTCCTGCTAAATTTTCTTTGCTTAACATTGTAACTGATTAAAGTAAAGGGATACTTAATGGTATTATTTTTTTATTCAGCTACTTAGAAAGGTCTTCCCTTTAAGATGGGGAACTATCTACACTGAGGCAATATTGAGCCTCATATTGTGTTCAAACACAAACAATACAGCATGAGTAAAGGTGCCTTATCCTGCCTTTTTGATTTGCTTTCTAATATTGAGACAACACTATTTATAGCTAAGAAAACTCTTGCCATGATGGCTGTGCCATGAGACAACCAATGCACAACTGTAGGAAGCTGTTTCTGAGAACAGCTGGTTTTGGTTTTGATGACCTGGAATGCAAGTCTGCCTTTGTGAATTTTTTGAACTCTGCATATTGATAAAGCTGGTTGCTCTTTTTAAAAAATGCTGAAATATACTTAAGTAGCTCTGATGCCAGATGTTTGTGAAACCTTTATTAACTAAAATATTAATTTGAAAATACCCTATTTGCATGAAGACATTCTTCTGAATATTAACATTGCTCTTAACATTTTCTTTTTAATTATAAAGTTTTTATGTAGGGACTATTTATTAAAATTTGATCTAAGGCAGAATTCTGAAAGGCTTAAGTAAGAAACAGGATAATGTCATGGAGATAATATGAACAATATGTTTATTATAGATGTTTTTGTCACTGTCAAGTGCTGGAATTGCAGCTGGTAGTTGAGATGCATACTTTGACTTCAAGGAAGCTTTGTATTTTCTCTGATTATTTGTAGGAGAAAAAGTGCTAACCTGAAATCCCTTAAAAAGAATTTACACAACTGTTAAAAATGTAAAGAAAGCTTATTATTCTAACAGTTGCATTATTATGCAGCACCCATGACGTAAATTGGCCAGAAACATCTGCCCACTTCTGCAGATAGTACAGCTTGTGTGACTACATTGAAAGTCACGAGTCTGAAACTTGGAATTGAGAAAATGTGAAGAAGGCAGTTTCATATGCAGCTGAACTAGTCAGGAGGTAGGGAGATACCTGATCTGGGGAAGTTGTGGACTGTTTGCGGGGTAATTTTGTGACTTTATGTAATGTGTGGTTGCTGACAGGACTTTGTCTGTTACAAAGTAGAAATAATGCTACTTCAAAATCTGAAAGCATAAAGTGTTATTTTCCCTCCTACTCATGGTTTCACAGAAAATTTACTTTTTTTGAAACAAAAAGTGTACTTAAAACATTTAACATAATACAGGTCTTTTGACATGCACTTCTGTAGTTAAAATGTCACACGTAAGTTGATTTGCTTGTTGAAAAGTCAGTTCCACTTAACAGAAAGAATGGCCAGAATTTTTTTTCTTCAGATGGAATTTTCTAGGAAGAATTGGAATCAGAAAGTAGGTGTTGAGAAATGCAGTTTGTTCTGTTACTGTGCAGTTTCATAATAGCTTTCATTATAAAGCAGTGAGGAAATTTAAGGGTAAATTCCTGTGTGGGAGAAGGGGCATATAGGCTTTTCTAATTCTCTTGATATATACTCTGCAACATGCAGAGCATTGCAGAACACAGTGGTTATTCAAGGCTTCTGGGCTTGTTGGGGATCTCAACAGCAGGTTTTGTTAGTTCATACACCTGTGTGTGTGTCTATTTGAGCATGCATATATAGCTTGGCAGGAGTTTAAAAGAATAAAGTTAAGACCAAGAACAAATTCTCTTAACTCACCTTGATGATTTCAGGGGATCAGACAGCTGGGATGGTGGCATTTTCTGACATTTCTTTGGGCAGCATTGTTGACTCTCAGCCAAGAGTGGTTCTCAGAGCAAGTCTGAGAGTACCGGGCAGGCACGATGCATTGCGCATTGTAGGGTGTACTTCCCATTGCAGTGTGTTGTGGGACCAGGCTGGTGTTAGCATCTGCACCGTGTGCACTTAGTGCCAGAGTGCAGTGGGTCAGGACTGGCTGTAAAGGACTGCTGGAGGTGCACATAAGTGCTCCCACAGTAAAAGCTGCCTTGGAAACAAATCTTTGGTTTAAAAAATTTGGTTTGGAACTACATGTTCATTTTTACAACAGTGAATCTGCCTCTACAAGCATTGTAAAACTTGTGGGTTGCTGTATGTATGAGGGCTTAAAACTTCTGAAAAATACGAAATAAAAAGAGTACTGAAGGAGTTGGTTTATTGTATTTGGAAGATTATGCATACCTTATACATAGTTTATACTTGTTTGTTTTTTCAATCCTTAGTAGCAAATCTTGGAAGGAATGTGCTGGGCCTGGATTCAATTGGATGCAACCTTGATTTCATTTTTCAGACACACACACAAAAAAAGTTCTTTTTCTGTTCTGTCCCCTTGTTCTTAGTAGATGTACTTGACTGCTTAACATCTTTAAAGTTAATGTTGTGGTGTTTCCCAGAGCTTTTGCTCCTTATGGAAGCCTGTTTTGGTCAGTATTTTCTTTTTGTTTTTGTTTTGTCAGCAGCCATGCAGCAGGTCTTAGACAACCTTACTGATCTGCCGACATCGACAGGCGCTGAAGAAATAGACCTGATTTTTCTTAAAGGAATTATGGAAAACCCTATCGTAAGATCGCTTGCTAAGGTATTTAAATTTGCTGCTTTGAGTAGAATCTGGAAATGTTTTAACTCTTACATTATTTTGTGAACATTGAGTGTGGATTGAGGTATCCACAGCGTGTTGTTGGTTCATCTTATTAAAAGACTTGAAGGCCAGCTTGAAGGTGAAGAGTTCATGTAATTTCTGTGCATTCTGGTTAATAGTTATATGGAAAAATCTAGAGAAAGATGAAAAATTCAGAGACCACAGAAATAATGTGGTTGCATTATTTATTAAGAAAAGTCATAATATTTGAAATTAGAAGTGGTTGATTTTAATGTAGTCTTGTAACCACTGTTGTGTGCATAACCCATATGCCTTCTGACTTTTAGTGGTTTTGCCAGAGATGAAAACTGAGAGCAGTCACCTTCATTATTCCATGACATAAAAATGTTTTCTTTTCATCTTTAGCTCAAAACTACTTTCTGATATGCCAGGAAAATATTATCTCCATGCCCTTTCCTGGATCTCAGACTAATAATTTTATCTTTGATTGCCAGCTCTCTAGAACATGGATTATTCTAAGTTTTTGTTCTTGGATTACAAAACTCTTACATGTATGGGTGGTAGCAATCAATTATAAATATGGAAGGTGATAGTTGCAAAAAAATCTTTGCTCTCTTTAATTAAAATGTAGCTGGTCTTACCAGTAGGAAATGCAGTCAAATACTGCACATCATTTATGTATGTTCTTAATCTTATTTCATAAAAATAAGCTCCTTTCATGAGGAAACCCAGTTAACTTAAATACAGCTGTCTCTTTAATAGGAATAGACATCTGAAAGCAGTGCCCTCTGGGCAGGTATGAAATCCTCTGTAAAGCTAAAGGATTGTTGCCCAGAGATTTTGTTCCGTATAAAAATCTGGAAAGGAAAACTTTGCATGAGAAGTTATATAAGAATTTACTTCTGTTTGGCTGTTCAAAAAATTGCTTTTAAGTTGAATACATGGCGCAGTAATAAACTTAGAAGTAATAGAAGTGAGATGACTGCAGAGAGAAAGATTTGTGTACTGAATTTGCTAGAGTAAGAAAAAGCGTTTTTTTTAGTGACGATGGGAACAACTTTAAGTATCTGCTGCAAAAGTCATCTTTAATATTTATCACGAAGAAAATGTTCACTGCAAAGCCTTTTTTTCTTATAAAGAATTTGTGCTTTAATGGCCAGTAACAATTAGGTGGAATTTAATGACTAGCAGATGTAAAAAAAAGTGCTTGTAACAGAAACAGATTCTTAACTGTACCCATGCTCTATCTAGAATTCTTAAAGGTTTTAATTGTGTTCACATGGTGTGACTGCACTCATATTTTCTTAGTAATTATTTTGGAAAAATCCTCAGTCTTAATGAGCAGTGCTAAATAAGGATAAGATCAAAACATATTTGGTGAAGCATATGTAATTCACATATTTGTCCCTAAAAATACATAAACTTGCTTTTCTATTAGAAGAGCTGGTTCTCAGTTCTCAGTCATCTCAGTTCTCTAGATGGTTACATTGTGTAGGCAGAATCATTTCAAAGCAGGCCAGAAATCCAAAAGCTCTTTCATTTTCCTTTATTAGCCAGTTATTAAGATGAATCATTGTGTAAAGAACACCAAAAAGGACAAGAAGAAACTTGTGAAAATGTGCCACAAGCTATACAAACTTATTTTCTCCTTTTGGTCCTTAAATAAATGATGGTGAACAATAAGTATAGTAGTTAGTTTATAGTATTTTGCAGTACATTTTGGCTGATCTTTTAAAACTGGGTTACATTCATTTCACACTTTTCCTGTGTAGAATAAAGGTAATTAGGTAGAAATTACAGATTTTTTTGGGGATAGGGTTCTTTCGCTAAACCTTTCCACTTTTCAGTAGGTGGTAGAGGAAAGGAGAACTTATCTATTTTTATTGTTATAATTGTAAAATGTTTTTTCCTGCCACTGATGTTTGTAGAATCATAGAGTAATTTTGGTTGGAGGTGGCCTTTAAAGGTCACCTTGTCTAACTCCCTTGCAGGGACATCTTCAACTAGATCAGGTTGCTCAAGGCCCTGTCCAGCCTGACCTTGATTGTTTCTAGGGTTGGACCTTTTACAGCCTTTCTGGGCAACCTATTACAGTGTTTTACCACACCCATCCTAAAACTTTTCTTCCTTGTATCTAGTCTCAATCTGCCTTCTTTTAGCTTAAAATCATGATGCCCTGTCCTATTGCCCTGTTCCCATCTTTCTTGTAAGCTCCCTTTAGGTATTGAAAGATTGCTATAAGGTCTTCACAGAGTCTTCTCTTTTCCAGACTTAACAACCCCAACTCATATCTTTCTTATGCTGATGTTTTGTTCAAGCCTAACTAGTCTTTAGAATTAATATGCTTTTTGGAAAATAACTGTTGAACTTTGAACAAGCATGACTTCTCCTGAGTTTTGCTACTGAACTATGGTATCAAAATTCTCTTCTCCTGGATTGTTAACTAGTCTCTCAAACCTCAAAACTTTATCTTCTTTCTGCTGTTACACAACTGCTTTTAGCATTGTATCACAGCCTACAGGAGACCAGGTGAATGCCCAGCCCAGGCCAAGGAAACATCTTGGGAGTAATCTATAAGCATTTAGTCCAGTATCTAAGATGTCAGATTGTTGGAGGTAATAGCCTTACTATTTGAACATTTGGCAGGTATGATATATACTGAATGCACAGAAAGGCTCAATTCAGTATCAATATTTCTGAAATGTTCTATTGAAATGAAAAAAAAATTGCAATATTCAAGTTATGTATTCCTATTTGTTTGTTTTTTAACTTATTCATACCATTCCATATCCTGTTACTCCTCAACATATTACAGGATCAGAGATTGTTTACTGCTAAAACTTTATGTTCCCCAATATATACATGGCCTTGATTTTGGAGTGAAGGGTGAGAATATTTGTATTTGGATTATATCACTCAGTGTTAGTGGTGTTTTTTTTTGAAAACAATGAGTGAGAAAAAAGGTAACCCATATTCTCTAATCTAACAAAGGTTTTGGAGTTGGGTTATGTTTAAAAATCTAGTGATTTTTGTGTTTTTATTTGCTGTAAAAGAAGGATATTGTTTACTGTATGTGTTCTGTACAAAATAGCATTCCCTTATAAAGGAGAATGTGTGTAGGTGCCGAGCTTCCTATAACTTTGTAATCACAGTTGTTTGGTTTGTGTGTGTTGGTGTTGGAGAATGTTTGAAATGCCTTTCTGTTAAGTTAACCTTTCCAGAGTTTGGCCATCAGGCCTGCAGAAATAGCATTTTATAGATGTGAAGTACAATTTAATACTCAGATGATTTCAGGAAGCAAAGTTCTCTGCTTTTAGCAAAATTTTATTTTATTGTCTGTTTTAAAGCAGTAATAAGAGAGCAGAAGTGCTTGCATACCTTCAAATTGTATCTGTGGGAAGTATATATAGATGACTCTGAATTATATCTATTATGTATTTGTTTTTTATATGCCAAAGTAATTGCTCCTTTGTAAATTTCTTGTTGCTGCAGTGTTGAAAATAACTTTAAATTGAGAATCTGAGTTATTTTTGGCCACCTCTTATTCCCTAGTTCTATGATAGAGCACTGTCTGTAATAAATAAATTAAACATTCAGAGATGCTTCTCTTCCTGCTCAAAGCACCTACCTTAAATGAATTTCAGTATCTGCAGAGTTCAGGAAATGATTATGTCTGCAGGAATAGCTCTAGAAATAGATGAAATGTTATCCAAGAATCACAGGATGGTTGAGGCTGCAAGGGACCTCTGGAGGGCATTTGGTCCAACTCTCCCTACTCAAGCAGGGCCACCTGGAGATGGTTGCCCAGGACCACATCCAGCTTTTGAGTATCTCCAAGGAGGGCAACTGCCGTCTTCTCTGGGTAACCTATGCTAGTGCTCAGTGACCCTCAGGCTGGAAAAAGTGTTTCCTGATGTTCAGACAGAACTTCCTGAGTTTCATTTTATGCCCACTGCCTGCTGTCCTGTCACCACTGGAAACAGGTTGTCCTTGTCCTCTTTGCATAGTATACTTTTTATACACATTTATGAGATTTCCCTGAGCCTTCTCTTTTCCAGGCAGAACAGTGCCTCAAATGTGAGGTGCTCCAGACCCTTCATCATCTTTGTGGCCCTTCACTGAGCTCTTTCCAGAATGTCCAGAGTGTTCCAGGTGTGGCCTCACTAGTGCTGAGTAACACTCACTCTTCTAGTAACACTTCTAATGCAGCCCAGGATACTGCTGGCTGCCTTTGACTCCAACTTTTCTTTAGCATTTCCTTCAGTTAGGCAGATTTTACTAGATAGAATGCGCTGTTCAGAAGGTGTTTGAATGGGAGGAGTCTGAGGTAAATGTTTTTCTTGCCGACTCTGGAAAGATCCCATAGTTCCTTCCCTGCCCTTCTTCTAGGAGGTGGACTTTTCAGGATTCTAAAGCAGGAAAGGTCCTGAGGTGCTTTACTGATGATAGAGCAGTACTTGGTGTGTATAGCATAGAGGAGATATACACTTATAAGCAGCACATACCAGAGAGGCTTTTAAAGTTTATTGGGTCCTGTAGTTGAGCATGCAAAATCCTTCAGCAGTTGAATCAGGTTATCCTATATGTAATTTTTCTGGCTTTTCTGCTGAAGATTGTGCTGAGAAATTACTTGAAAAGTTTATAGATTTGAACCACTCAAAACTTATTTGCATTATGATCTCATGTATTTAATCTTACAGGCTCATGAACGACTGGAAGATTCTAAACTTGAGGCTGTCAGTGACAACAACCTGGAGCTGGTGAATGAAATTCTTGAAGACATCAGTCCCTTAGTAAATAAGGATGAAAATGTTGCAGAATTGGTTGGAATACTCAAGGAGCCTCATTTTCAGGTGCCATCTTTTTACTGTATGTTACCAACTCACTGTATCAGTGTCCACATACACATCTAGGAATAACAATGAAACAAAACCTGAGCTATAACAAAATGTAATATGTAGGATTTTACTCCAATTAAAAGGTAAATCAGAAGCCATGTTAAAAATAAACATTATTTTATTCTTTGATATAATTTCAAAAACACCTTTACTCACTGTATTAAATTCTACTGGAGTTTCTGTTATAAATCTTGGACAAGCTTTTACTTCCTGTATAACTGGAGTTTCCATAAAAACTCCCTGAAGGCTTGCTTCATCCATAACATTTCCAGGTGATCTTAGTTCCTGATCATGAGCATTGTCCATTTCAGTTCTGCTGTTTGCACTCATACTCCTGTGTAGGACATACGGTTTGCAGAGTGGATGAATGTGTGAGCTGATCTGCAGTGCAGCTGAAGCTGAGACTCTGCATCCCTCTCACTGTTGCTCTGCTTAAGTGAAGTGTTGACATATGCTTGTCAAAAGCAGATGTTTTTCCATTTTGCTGTTTCTATGACTAGCTTCTGTACTGAGCCTCAAAGATCAAGGTTTGAAAATCCTTTGTAGATTCTGGCCTTTCTAGGTAGGGTTCAGTGGTACTGCTTCAGGGGACTGCTACTAAGCTAAAGGTATTCTGTAGAAGAACATAAACAACTTTTTGCCATAGTATAAGTGGGTTACTTTTGGCAGACAGCTATGAAATCATAGGCATTTTTGGGATAAATGAGTTTAAACACACTTTCCCCCCAGGTTTTTCATTACATGTTTTACAAACGTAGCAGTGAGAAATATTACTGTTTAACATGGATAAACACTGAACATGCTTTTGGTTATGTTGTGTCCTATTGGGAAAGAAATCACTTCAAGAACTCAGCTTTTGGGGCAGTAGCTTTTCTGAGTACTGACGATTCCTCTGCCTCTCCTGTGTTGGCCTACCTTGTGCTCTTACTTGTCCAGAAAGGCATCATAGCAGAGTGATGAAAAACTATGATTTGGAGACTTACTGGTGCATAAACCTGCAAATCAGTCTTTGATCCTGTAGAAGAAATTTGTACTTGAAAAGGACTGGATGAGTTTGGAGGAATTGGTAGTTAAAATGCACAAGGATTAGAACTGAGGGCCAGCTGTGCACTGACAGACCTGACAATGATCCATTGTGTTAGAGAAAATAAAGTTTGAAAGTCAAAGAGGATGATGAATCAAAAGATGAAAAGGGCGTAACAATTGAAGTGCTGCACTTTGAAAGGCTCAGTAACAATGATCTCTAAAGAGAGATGGCAAAGGCCAGAGACAAGCTTGGGAAAAGGATCTTTGGGGTAGAAACTGGAGGTGGCCTGTAGGAGACAGATCAAATAAGAATTTTTGGGTGATTTAAGAATCAAATAAGAATTACTGGGTGAATAGCCAGCACTAAGGCAAACCCAGCATTTATTCCTGTTCTGTGGTCAGATTTACAGAGAGACAGAATGATGATGTTGGTGTCAGATACTTCATTAGTTCAGGCTTGAGCAACTTAAACATGTAATGTAAGAGTTCCAAAATAACTGGTGAACTTCAATGTCAGTATTTATGCTCTTTCTTGTACCTTTTTTGTTGCTTGATATATAAGGAGCAGACATGAAACTGCATATATGCTATCTTAACTTTACAGTTTTGTTCAGTTTTAGTGCTTCCTAATTGTATGTTAAAGGTCCATTTAGCAAACATCTCTTCTGTCCCTGCAGTAGGTGTCTAGTGAAGGCTGTAAGGCTAGAACAAGCCAACAACAGTACCTTCCAAAATGTGTTGTGAAGATTTAGTGATTTGTTGCTAAGACTTCTGAGTGAGAAATACTGTCATCCACCTGTGGTTCTCTTCCATGAGCTTATTCAGTTGTTTTTTCAACCCATGTGAAAATCTGTCATTCACGGCATCCCCCATCAGAGTGGAGACTGTGCTCTTTTGGGTTTGAGACTATCTCCTGTCAATTTCACTTAATATTCCTGTCCTCTTGTGTAAGAAGAAAGTGAACAGTTTTTCTTAATCAGCTTTTCCATGTTACTTGTGGTTTGAGAGACCTCATTGTGCCTCTCTGTGTCAAATAAATAAAATGAAGGGAAGCAAAGCTGTATACAGCACGGATTTCTAAAGCAGTGTCATAATTTACATTGTATTTCCTACTCATTGCCTAGAACTTCCTAGTATTTGGTTTGCCTGTTTAACAGCTGATGAATAGAACAGAAAAGTTCAGTTAGCAGGGACCTACAGTGATCATCCACTCCAGCTGCCTTACCAATTCAGAGCTGACTGAAAATGAAAGCCTGTTATTAAGGGTGCTGTCCAAATGCCTGTTAAATGCTGAGAGACATGGGGCATCAACCACTTCTTTAGGAGCATGTTCCATTGTTTGACCACCCTGTGAGTAAGGAAGAGGTACCTCTAGGCTCAGGGAGAGTAGAGGTGGATTGCTTGTTAGGCTCAGTTTGGTTTTGTATTGTTTACATCTTCAAGATACTACTTCTGAGTTTGTCAGTTAATACATCAAACTAGGGTTGTGTTTTCCCTTGTAGTCTGTGTTGAATTTAATTTGCCTTGTTCTCAGTCTATTGCTCATGAAGTGCCTCTGCAGGTTACAGTCAGTTATTTCAGTCCTTGAGTAGTTCATCAGCATCAGCAAACTGTCATTTCTCTTCTCATCCCCATTTCCTAGGGCTTTTATTTGACATGTCAGTATATTGGCAGGTGTAGAACTGAGCCCAGATGCCTGTGGAAATCACCTGAATTCTGAAAACTAAAAATATTATATTCCTGGCACCCATTTTTCTGTCTTCTAACCAATATTGTCTTCCATTTGAAAGCCTTACTGCTTTTATTTTTGTTTTTCTGAAAGACTTCTGCCAAAGGGCTATGGAAGTTGTTCTACATTAAGAACTCTAACTGCCTTGTTGCCATGCTTGGTGACTCTTCCAAGGAATCTGACTAGATTTGAGAAACATAACTTCCTTTATTAAGCATATTGATGCTTTCCCATGATCTGTTTTGACCAGTCATTCTGGGTTTTTTGGAAACTTCTGATTTGTTTAGTATCAGCATCACACTTACTGTTTTGCAGTTTGTTGACTCTTCCTTGGAACCTAGTTTAAATATTCATGTCATGGTTATTGCTTATATGCTGCTTCTTTCCCTATAGTATTGGGTGAGTCATGGGCATGTAAGAAAAATGCAGTGCAACTTTGTTTGCTGCAAAGCCTGGATTGTACAAAAAGGACAAAAAAGTGTGAAAGGAAGAGAAAATAGATGGTTAAGATAGTTAAATGCTGCCCTGGAGAACTGGCCTATTCATCACTCTGTCAGAATTGAAATTCATTTAAAAAAAAAAGTCTGAAGAAGTTTTAATTTGTATTTTTAAAATTTATTTTCTGCATGCCTGTTGTGAGGCTTTCAGTCTCATTTGCAGAAACAATGAGCAGTTTTGGCTGCTTTCTGTGAGCAAAAGCACCTAGCTACTTATTTCTTCAAAGTATATCTGCTGTGATTCAATTTGGGAGCTGAAAATTAGGAAGAATTTTCAGCCCTTAATTTTGTACTTCCATTTCCCATGTGAAGGCAAGCAACAAAATCAGCTAAGGTCAAAGTACTATGTTTTATTGAAGTGATAGCATAGTTAAGACTACTCTAGAAGTACTTCTAGGACAAAATGCAGACCAAAATGTAGATATAGTATCTTTTTTTAAGGCTTGGGAAAGCTATGTGTCTCCTTCTGCACAAAGGAAACAAAATTACCTAAATACTCAATAAATAAGTGCTATCATTTCTGCTTCATTTGGTGTGAGTAGGCATATTCCAAATTCTGCATGATGGGAAACAGGAAAAATACAATGTCAATTGCATTTATAGAAAAAGTCTTTTACATCCTTTCTCCAGTTCAGTAAAAGTGCTAACAACCCAACCTGACTCTTTAAAAGTTCCATGGACACTACTGTGTAATTGGTTTAGAGGCTGACTGTATTTTACAAGTGAATGGTTCCACTTTATCACAGCCTCACCTTACAGTTGTAACCTGCCTTGGCATACAAGTATAAAACGTGATATACAAGGCATCAGTGCAGTAGTTTGTTTGGATGTATCATTTAGTGCTAGAAATACCAAATTACAGGGCTTCATTTTTTCTACACGTTTTTGTAGAAGAGCATTTGGGAAGGACTAACTCTGGAGTACAGGTGCATGCCTGGCTGTATTATTATTCCCTCTCCTTTCTCCTTTTGTTTCCTTGGTTTTTCATCCCTTCTGCTCTTTACCCTTTTTTTAGTTTTAACTGAACTTTTCAGAGGTCAAAGTGTGAAAGTTCTAATGAGTTTCGCAGTATTGATGGCTGGCCAGTAGGTCAGTATGTGTTGGAGAGCCAGCTGGCACATGCTGCACATGGAAAAGGCTATAGCAAATCTTACGAGACAGTAGCTGGAGAGCAGAAGACTAGAGTGGTAAGAGAGGTTGCCTTGAGGAAAGAAGCAGCAGTTAAAAATTTTCACACTGTTGGAGTGGTTAAACATGCAGAAGAATAACTTCTACTTCCTCTTCTAAGAGCTTGTTCTGTTACTTTCACCCTTCAAGAATTAGCTAAACCATTCATCCTAAATAGATTCTGCTGGCAATAAAATACTTAATCTGAAAAGCAGCCAGTATTTTCTTCTTCTCGTTAGGTTTGTAAGGGCTGATCATACCTTTAAAATGTTTCATTTAGAAAAAGTGATCTTAAATTGTCTCCTAGGCAGATACTAATATATAGGGTTATTTTCCCTACATACTCTTGTGTTCTTACCATCCCTTCTGATTTTTCTAAGGTCATGATTCCCTCACTTTTCCAGGAAAGCCTTTAAAATGTGTTCTTTTCACGTGAATGATAGGGGTCTCTAGTCTATTTATTAAGTTCTAATATTTAAACAAGGTTATCAGGGAAGACTACCACACATTTAGTGCATAAAAGAGGAAAGGAAATATTTTAGATACTTCTAGGCCTAAAGTGTTAGGAAAGGAGGCCTGAATCCAAGACTATAGAGTCATTCTACTCTTGTGTATTCCCTCCTACCACAGCCCCCAGTTTATAATTTAATTGTTCTTTTGGATAAGAATTGGAGAAATAGTTATTCGGTTATTTAGGGCAGTGCTTCATAACATGTTTGGATTGTGTTGAGAATTTTTTAAATTAAAAACAAATGTTGAGTTTGAACTTGGCTTCAGCACTGTAGAGAGCCTTGCATATTTAATGGTTCTCTGTTTACTGAATTTTCAGTTATGTTTTAAAATATTTTTTTATCTGTCAAATATATGCAGCCACCGAAAACTACTGTAAAGAGATTAATATCTTCTAAGTTTGTGGATTGTTTTTTGACAGCATCTTGCATAAAGAGACCTGTCTGTCACAGGACTGTGTATCCACAGGACTATATGTTACTTCTTGTGATTTGTAGCAGTTCTTCTAAATGTCTTTTTCTGACAATATTGGCATTTTTTTATGAGAATCTTTCTTACAGCTATCCAGTCTTGGATAATCAGCTGATCCTGTTTACAGGAGGAAATTTTGTATGGAGGAAACTTTGAACCATTTTATAGTTGTTGATCAGTCCATGTTTTTGGCAGTAGTTTTATAAGTTTTCCAGCACCAGTATGGAAAGGTCAGATTCCAGTGGAGCTCTGGAGTTGCAGGAGCACAGGATATCACTTTTTCAGGTATCACAAGATAGAAACAAGGGAAGTTCATGTAACTGTATTTCTCAGTTCCCTCAGCCATGTTCCCCAAATAAGAAAATAACTTAGCGACATAAAATGTTGTCAAGTAGTCAGGCAGTGGTACAGATGCAAAGCCCTGTTGCCAGGTATCTGTACTTAAGTGTTCTTCAGGACTGTAGGTCATGACCTGGCTGGCTGGAAACAGGCTCATAAAACTGGTACAGATTCTTGAGTTTCAGAACTGAGAGTTAGGTGGGACAGTAATAATTTAACTGTGCCTTCAGGAAACCAATGAACTACTTTTCTTAAAGAAGCCACTTTAGAGTTGTGGGCAGTCCCTGATAGTCCTTCTCTGACTCAGGCATTGTGTAAATAATAGGGAAAAGATCCTTTGAGAGATGGTTAAGTAGTAGTTGTATGAATTCATGCTTATCCATAAAAGTGAGTGGTTAAAAAGGATCAGAATGTGAAATGGGATCAGATTTAAGAACATAGGAATTTTATGGAGCTTTTTAATTTGAAAAGGATGACACAGACTGTTATCTTAGTAGGCTTTTTGGACTGTGGATCAGATTATACTCTATAAATTGCATTACCATTAAAGGGCAGAGACCTGTCCAGGCAGCTGTGTGAGGCTTTATGAGAAGTATAGTGGGTTGTGGTCAAAAACTTCTGAGACAATTTGTTCTAGCATGTGACCAGAAGAAAACTGGAAATTTCATACCACTGTATCTACCTGGTTCTGTGGGTGCTAATCTGTAAAAAAGTGTTGCTGATGCAAATTAGTTTCATTTTGGAAATGCAGAAACATCCAAAAATATGTTGCTTGCAAACATTGGCAGAGAGATCTATTCTCCTGGTTTCTGGATTGGATGTGTCTTGGTAGTGAAGAATTAGAAATTGCTACCATCTGACAGCTGCTTGATTTAAATAAATGATTGTTTATCCTATTTAATTTGATTTGGTTTGTGTCCACAGTATCAGAGCAGCCACAATAAGCAGCTGTCTTTACAGTCTTAATGGAAGGGGCAAAATCGGTGAATTAAATACTCCTTCTAACCTCAAGTTGAAATATCAGCAGGTTCATCGTGTAATGGGCAGATTAAAATGACTGTTCAGGTTTGTGACACTCTGAGGGCTTGCATGCTGAGCTTAGCACTAACCTAATGTGGTTGCACAGTCTGTAGCTTAGAGGTGGCTTACAGAAGGATGGAGCAGACTGCATAGCAAATCATTGCTCTTACCTGCTCGCCTGCTCTGCTTTCTGGTAGTTTGCTGTCTTCCTCTGGCATGTGCATGTCAGTAGCAGTGATAGTCCCATGGTGTCTTCTTTTTTAGCTACTTCTGTGACACAGTCAGTAACCTGCCTTAAGACTATAACTGGCCAGTCACTGTTGGACACAAAGCTGTGTAGTTGGAGGCCCAGTAGGCATTTCTTCTGCTTGCTGCTTCTCTCTGTCTATCTGTCAGTGTGACTCCCTGTGCTGTAGGATGCTTTACCTTGGACTACTGTGTATGATGGCTATTGGGTGTCCCTTTTCCTCACATAGAATCACAGAATGGTTTGGGTTGTAAGGGACCTTAAAGATTGTCTTGTTCCAGATCCCCTGCCACGGGCAGGGGCACCTTACACTAGAAGGTGACAGAAAGACAAAGTCTGAAAGTCTCCACTGTCTTAGTGCACAAGTTTGATCTTGGTTTACCTGTATGTATTGTCTTATACATTTTTCTTTATCCTAAGATATCTTTTATGAAAAAATCATGCCTAAATTACATTGTCTTCCAAACATGATTATATTCATTTGGATCTCCTCCTTCTACCTTGTATTTATGTGTGTGGACTGGAGAAAACACCATTAACTCTAAGGTCTGAGCTCTTGTCTTCCAGAAAGTAAGCTCTGTAAGCTTGGCTTCATTTGTTACTAGAATTCTGCCCTGGCTTTCTGCAAGTAGGAAGCACTCATTCTGCAGATAGCTGGAAATCCTTGCATACTTGTCATTATCCAAATTACCATGGACGAAAATTTTATTGCATTAAACACAAGTATCTAATGATGAGTTATCTTCATTTTTTTGCAGTGGGTTGTTCATTTACTGTAACCATTTGCTCAGATACTGTCTCATTAGGTGGAAGACTATTTTAGGTACTCCTTTTTCTGTCTTCTTCCCTTTTAACATCACATATTTTTCCCCAGTTTAGTTACATTTCTCCTATATTTCCTTAAGAAGCAGCATTTTTATGTACAAGATAGGCTATTTGCTAAGGCAATAGGCTTCTCAGTCCATGTGAGCACTTACTATGTCCGTTTTTGCTTTATTTCATGTGAAGTAAGAGTATTATAACCTGATCCCAAAAAGACAGATTCAGTGGTTATTCAGTGCTAAATCCTTTCACAAAGAGTTATTTCATGACTTTAAAAAAGATTTTTTTCTGTTCCTTTGCAGTCACTCTTAGAAGCACATGATATTGTGGCTTCAAAATGTTATGATTCCCCTCCTTCTAGCCCAGAAGTCAATAATTCTTCAGTGAACAACCAGGTTGTTCCAGTAGATGCTATTCGTATCCTTGGAATTCACAAAAGAGCAGGAGAGCCACTGGTAAGTTATTGAGGGTGAGTGTGTCTTTAAAGTGCTAGTGAAGATGTTTGCATGTACCTGATTTCTTGCATTATGTTTTAATTATTTTCATTATGTTGTGTAATTTAATGGGTGATAAGTTCAGTATTGAGAGGTTGAAATGGGAAGATACTTTCATGTACTCTATCCCATTCTCTCCAAGAAGTAATAGGATAGTAATTAAGCAGTCACTGGGCTGAGTGACTGCTGGCATAACTGACTAACACAACATCTTGATATGAGATGACAGGATTGCATGCAATCAAGAACAGCAGTAATTTTTCAGTCATATGAAAACCTTGTGTGAAAGCACTTCTGTGTCACCTGATGCCTCTCTGTATCAGGAGCTCTAACACTATAGTAGCTGTTACTGTTTTCATTGGAGCGGGTGGAATATCCCACAGCTGTGTATTTGTGCTTGAGGTAATGGTAAAATGAAACTGAAATTCAGACAGTGGTAAACTGGGTGTCATGTACCTCTTTCAGGGAGTCACGTTCAGAGTGGAGAACAACGATCTGGTAATAGCCCGAATTCTTCATGGAGGAATGATAGATCGACAAGGTCTTCTGCATGTAGGGGACATTATTAAAGAGGTGAATGGCCACGAAGTTGGGAACAACCCAAAAGAATTGCAAGAACTGCTGAAAAATATCAGTGGGAGTGTCACTTTGAAAATTCTTCCCAGCTACAGAGACACTGTCATTCCTCAACAGGTCAGTAGCACATTTCTGATGATTCTGTGAAAAGAACTTCTGCTTAGTGCTTTATTGTGTAAGATTCTCTAAGATTCTGGATTACACGTATTTTGATTATTTTGTGACTATAATACTAGGAGAAAGAGTAAATGTAGATACCTGTATTTACCTTTAATTGCATTTTAGAAATGAGCTTACTCACCTAATATGCTTGCCTAAAAAACTCAAAGTGTCTAAAATTGTTAGGCGTTTGTATGCTACATATAAAGTATGTTTCTTTGACCTTAAGTGACCTCTGATGACCTGACCACAATCACACTTCATGCAGTGAAGTGTGTGTGTGTTTATAACGTGATTAGTGTCAAAATAATCAGTTTAACAGTATTCAGAAATGTATTTAATGCAACAGACAAGCTTTTGAACTCTGACTTCAGTGGGAACTTGGGTGGTGGCTGTTCCTTGTCTTTTTGTTGTTGCTGTAGGCTGTCCATTTCTCCATGGGAGAAGTGACTTCCTGAGCTAAATCAGTGCCTTTGAAACACCCTATAAGATGCTTCTTCAAGTAGTGGGTCTTAATGCCTGTGACTAACAGGCTGTGCTTCCACTGAGTAGAGGCTGAGGGAATGTGCTCTATTGAGGAAGATGCAGGGCTTCCTTTGCTCCCCAGCCTGATACAAAGAGAGTCAAAGATGTTTTCAGTTCAGTCATGCAACCTACTGTTTCTTCCCCTGCATCAAATTTGAGTCTTAAGCAGCTATATCTCCTGTTATTTTTGCCATGAACTCAGTGTTTTAAAAGTAATTCTTAAGATTCTACAAGCCTTAAATACAGTGCTCACATTTCAAGAATTAGTTTGTATTTTTAAGTAATTATAAGTCAGAATTCTAATAGAGTTGTATACACTGAAATGCAAGAAAGAGCATTTTGTAATACCGTGTCCAAATGGAACAGATTTTTTTATTTTTATCATGAAGCTACTTCAGCCAAGGTTTGCACCATTGATTATTCTGTCCCAGTTGGTGAATAACTTTTTCCCCTTAGATTGTATTTTACATGCCAAATGCAAATTGGATCATGTCAAGGTTTTTATGCTGTAGGTAAAGACATTGCTTCAGTTTGACAGATAGATTAGTCAGAATGTATTTTATACTACTTAAGCTTTGTTACTTTTTACACATTTCAGGTTTTTGTGAAGTGTCATTTTGATTATAATCCATATAATGACAACCTCATTCCATGCAAAGAAGCAGGTTTGAAATTTTCTAAAGGAGAAATTCTTCAGATTGTAAACCGGGAAGATCCGAATTGGTGGCAGGTTGGTAAAAAGATTAAAATAAGTAAAATAAAAAACTGAAAAGCATCAGTAGGTGCCTTAAACTCTTTAAATGTATGATCTACTTCCATTTAACAGTAGATACATGAAAAAAATATTTACACTGCAATCCAATTTCAAGCTAATATAAAGATATGAAGTTGAAATACTAAAGGAAAAGGAATATTTTAAATTGTATATGTAAAACTCACTTTACTGTTAGTTGTGTTTATTTGTCTTTGTTTTTGTATCATAAGCCTGGACATTCCCACAAATAAATTTAAGGTGGACAATTTCTAGGAAAAAAAGTCTTAGTTTGACTATAATTATGGTAAGCCTTCCCTGACAGCAACTATGGAAGATGTGGACCCCTTCCTGAGTGCTCAGAGATGCAGAGAGAGAAAATAAGCTTGTGGATTTGAAGGGGGTGAGAACAGCTGTTTGGAGAGGCTATATGTTTTATTTCTACACTGGTGGTCAGTGTCTGTGAGCTGTGTATCATGCATGCTCATAGTCACAGTGTTTGGCAGTATTTCAAATATTAACAGTTCATCCTGCTTTGAGGTGGTATTTCTACATTCAGTCCTTCAGTAGAAATGTAATCCAGTGCTTATGCTATGTTTATTTTTTTCAAGACACTATGCACATAATTAAACATTATCAGTGCCTCTGAAAATGGGACAAGTGAACTTTTAACTGAGATCCTCAAAACTGGCGAAGAGTGTAGCATTATTAATTTCCCCTTCGACCTCTACATTGCTCACCCTTTGCAAGGTAACAAGCAGAAGAGAGCCAGACACTACCTGAGAACAAGATATATGACTTCTTTAAAAGCAACAGAAATATTCCAATATACCTAAGCAGCTGCTGAATTTTGTTGCTTCTCAGTGACAGTAATAACAGAAAGAAAGACAATAAAAAGTGAGGAAAGGCTGAAAATTTATTGCTGCCAACTTAATTAGTTTCAGAAGTCGACACTCCAAAACTCTGGAGGAATTTGATGTTTAGCTCTCATGCTGACTCCTGTATTGCCTTTCAAACTCTCTAGTTGTAACTTGTGGGAGTCCAGGAGAAATAAATCTTCAATGCTCAATCTGGCAAAATTGAAATGTGTTAAATCAGTATAGCATATTTCTATGCAGATCATGCCCCAGGAAAAATAAATTTAGTTTTTCCTCATGCTTTCTAGAAATGCTAAACTGTTAATGAAAACTTCATACTGTAAAAAATCAGTTAGTCATAGATAAAAGCATACAAGTTGAAAAGCAAACGTCTCCTGTTAGGAAAAGAAGGATTTATTGCAAGCAAAAGATTTATGAAAAATTAAACACTTGATAACTGTGTTTGTGTCTGTTAAGCTTGCTGAGAATTGAGCTTGCCATGAAATTATTTTATAGAGAATTTTAGCTGTTTATTTACAGGGAATACTTAGGTTACTAAGATTTTAAATCTGTAGTTGCTTCATGCAAAAAGCTTGAAGGCATGATTAGGGATGAGTTACTGGCATTCACTGGGAAATGACATTTAATAAACTGCACTGAAACCTGTTTGGAGCAGCTCAAGAATATAAAATAAATATACTGTATACTAGAAAATCTTGAGTTTTGTCACCTGAGACTTCAGTGTCTGGAGCCAGAGAATTCCACTTGGGAATTTTATGCCAAAGTTTTATGGCTGGAGAAACTTACTATGTAACGGGAACCAGTAATAAAACTTGGATCTATTTTACTTAAGTTTTCTGAATTTTAATACTCCATAGCAAGACACTATTCCTGTAAAGGAGAATTTTAATATTTACATCTGACTCTGAATTTTTAAGTCTCAGTAGTAAATGTATCAACACTCACCACTGAGAAACTGGCAGTGAGGAAGTCAGTTGACACCATGTTGACTAGAAAAATGCTTCTTGCAAGTTAAATATAATAATTTGTTTGTTTGTTTGTTTGTTTTTCCCCAGGCTAGTCATGTCAAAGAAGGTGGAAGTGCAGGTCTAATTCCTAGCCAGTTCCTGGAAGAGAAGAGAAAGGCTTTTGTTAGGAGGGACTGGGACAACTCAGGTGAGATTTAGTACATTTCAGGAGTAGATTTTGCTCTGACTCCCATTTGTTTTGCTTTTCTTGCCTTCATAAATAATAGAAAAACTGCTGTGTGAGATTACACAGATGATTGTGAAATATTGAATTTTATATTTTGGGTTTTGCTGAAGGACAAAGGGTGAAGTCTCTGTTTAGTGTTCAGATACATGAATCAGTTTTGCCACCTGGTGCTGAAAAGCTGAATGAGGTGGGACAGGCAGTGTGCACTTAAAAATTTTTTGTATGGTATACACTGAAAGTTAATAAGCTAAACGTGAATTTTTCAACTGTTTTCTTTTCTAGGAAAATATTTTTTTCTTCCAGTACCATTTGATGGGTTTGTAAATAGATGTAATTTCTTGCCCTAGGATATATACAATTCTAGAATAGTCCTTATAAATGTATTAATCAAAAATTTCATGTATTCATATAAATAAGCTTTGGAAATTAACAGAAATTGTAAGTTCATCTAGTTTTTTTTATTTTTAGGGCCTTTCTGTGGAACAATAAGCAGCAAAAAAAAGAAGAAGATGATGTATCTCACTACAAGAAATGCAGGTATCTCTTAGTGCTACATGGAAGTCAAAGTTTTTTAGGCATCAAAACTAGCAGAGTGTAGTGTATCCAAAGCTAAAAATTTGCAGTAAAATATTTGATTATAAGTTTGATAGATCAGATAGTTTTTATGGTGTAAAAACAATAGTGACCAGTGCAGACATGGCTGTGCTTCTGTTCAGCGCTCGTGAGGCCACTCCTAAGAGTACTGAGCACCTCCCCAGTGCAAGGGAGATGTGGACATACAAAGGTGTTGAAGGGACTGGAGCATCTCACCCATGATAAAAAGTTGAGACAGCTGGGAATGTTCAGTCTGGAGAAGAGGAGGCTCAGGGCAGGTCTCACCAATGTGTACAAATACTTGAAGGGAGGGTGCAAAGAGGATGGAGCTGGTTGGGCTTTTTGCAGAGTAGCCCAGTGACAGGGCAAGAGCCAACAAGCAACACAGGCTCTGAACATCAGAAAACACCTTTTCCACTGTGATGGGGACTGAGCACTGGCACAGGTTATCCATCCACAGAGGTTGTGGAGTTGTCCTCCCTAGAAATACTGAACAAGCGTCTGAATGTGGTCCTAGGCATTGGGGTGGACCAGATGACTTGTAGAGGTACCTTCCAACCTCAACTATCCGATGATTCTGTGGAAGTTCACTAATTGTTAGTCACAGTTTTCCTCTTCTGATCAAACACAGACTTTCTCCTTGGAAGTAAAAGAGAGAACCTGACCTTATGCTGTCAATGGAGAAATAACTATTTAATTCCCAAACCAATTTAAAGCTAGAAGTCTTGAGTCAAACTTACTGCCCTCTGAGTACTGTTTATATTCACATGGGGTCTGTTGATAAATAGCAGGACTACTTAATTTTTTTTTTCTTACAGCCCTGAGTGTGTATTAAAGTTTTTTGTACATTTCTCAATGTAGAATTTGATCGCCATGAAATCCAGATATATGAGGAAGTAGCCAAAATGCCTCCTTTTCAGAGGAAAACCCTGGTCTTGATTGGGGCCCAAGGAGTGGGGCGAAGGAGTTTGAAGAACAGGTTTATTGTGCTGAATCCTACTAGATTTGGAACTACAGTGCCGTGTAAGTTGTCTGCATTCCTATCGTGATATCATACTTTGATTAACTGGAAAGTACAGGATGTTTATCCTTGTGATTCAGTGTAGGAGTGATTTTGTCAGAGCATAAAAATTGTATAGAGTGAGAAAACAAAGGGCTCTTCCTGTTTTCAGAAAACTGAACTAACATATGAACATGAAAACATTTGTAACTAGCACTTAAATGGTACTGATGCTGTGCAATACCAGTTTTTGTCTGTGCAGTATTTCAGTCTGGATTTCCTCAGTGTCAGTCACCATCCATTACTGAGGTGATTCCATAAGTTCCGAGTAACCTTCTGTAATGAATGGCCAGTGGAGTTCCCCAGGTCTGCCTTTTAGTTTTTCTCCTGTGGACTTTGAATTATAAATTGTTGCTTTAGTTTAGAAATGTAGGGAAAAGCAGCAAACTTCCAATAAAACTGAAGTAAGTGTTTGTGATCTCCAAGATTTGTATAACTGTATTTTAATATATCTAGCCTTAAGCACATGATCTTTCATTTTTCCCCCTATAAATAGCAGAAAAAAACTTATTTTACCTGAAGCATGTTTTCTTGCCTTTCTTTCAGATACTTTGCTCATTAACCTTTTTTTTTAACTCCTCCCTTCTGTTTGGCTTCTGACCAGAGAAGCCCACTCTAGCTACATTATTATTCTCCTGACATGTGCTTTTCAGAATTTCAAAAACAGTCTGTTCCCTTCTGTTTCCAGTGGGCAACAACTAGATCTGATAATAATAGGAGGAGGGACAGGTCTGAAAGATTAATTGTGTGAGATGAGAGAACCAGTCTCTTATTTGCTGAATCTCTAGCATCAAAACTGGCCGGGGTACTTAAGATTGGTTGGTTGACCTGATAACAAGGTTGACTTCTCAGTGTTACTTTTTAAAAGAAATCTTCTCTTGGTAATTTTATTATTTTATATTGGTGAAATAGTAAGAGGCTTTTTATTGCTTCTAAAATTCTTATTCTATTTCAAAAAAGCCTTCAGAATTACTTATTTCTCTATAATGCTATATAGATGCTTGAATATATGTAAGTAAGTGCAGCACAGTTGTTGAACATTCTTCAAAGGCATAACAGTAAACTTTTCCCAATCTAATAATATAATCATGCACATGCAAAACTCAGTTTATTGTATACAGAATATCTTCTCTACTTTGGATTTTAAGTGGGATAATCTGTAAACTTAGTTGGTCTTTGATTAGAAGAAAATTATCCAGGTTATTTATAAACAGATTTGTGTAGGATGTGTTTTGGGAGGTGGGAAATGGATGAAATTGATCCACTGCTCTACAGGGAGAATCATGTTCTTGGTGTTGAGTTCTAATCCAGCATGTGGTGCTGTGGTTTTTCTTCAGTGTAGATAACTGAACTGTTAAATCATCTCCTAGCTGTAAGATGTTAAAGCTTACTCTCCAAAATTAATTGCAAACTGATGTGTGATTCTTTTTAATGTATTGTTTTAACCACTATAGTTTTAATCTTTCCATAGGATCTTGACTAAAACTAGATCTTTTAGTAATATTTTTATTCTTAACAGCTTCAGAGGATCATTTTTCCTGGCACTTGTGTTTTCTATAAGATTGAAGTGGATAGCAATTACTGGAAGGGAAAGATTGCTTTCCACTTGTCTCAACAAATTGCACCAAGTGGTGATAGAAGTATTACCAAAGAAATGCACTGACTGTTAGGTTTAATATGTTCTAGAGTTCAAATCTAATTAAATATAAGTAGCAGGTAGTTAATATGGTGATAGGGCAGCAAAGTCAATAATAATATGATGTTATATTTTATTTTACTTTTTTAAAATTTTATTTCTACTGTTTTGCTTCAGTAATGTCTGTACTGCACAGTAGTGTAGCCAATACCCAAGACAATTGATAATGATTTACTCAAATACTGGCTTTGATCTTTCTACAGAGAATTTACCTTGCTTTAAAAGGGAAGTTGTCCTGGAAAGCAGCATTAGCTGGCCTCCACTAAGATTCTGCTATGGTGGCTAGGCTGCTTCTGATATTTAAACTACCTTTCTTTATAGATAGGTCAGGTAATTCCACCCTGAACAACAGGACAAATACAGAGAGCAAGGGTTTTGGGGGTGCGATGGGGCAGATCTTGTTGTGCTCAGCTATTTTCAGAAGTACATTTGGCATTTGAGAGTTAAACTTCCATTTTATTTCCAAGTCACTTAAGTAAGTATTTTATTAAGTGAATACTTAAAAAGATTACATGAATAAGTATTGTATATGGTGTGAAGGAATAGACGAAGGAAACAGGCAAATGAGTGGGTAAGCAGCATGTAGGAAGCAATATAAATAAAGGGAACAGGAGGGGCTGTGCTCAGTTCTAAAATGTATGTAGAATGAAGAATAAACCTGTACATGGAGCAATTACAACTTTATAACAATGTGTATTATAGTCTCCCTACTTAATAGGCAGTCCAGTTTCATATTTATATTTCAAATATAAAATGAAAACATTCAATTTATGTTTTTATTTTTTTTGTTTAGTTACTTCACGGAAGCCGAGGGATGATGAAAAAGATGGGCAAGCTTACAGATTTGTGTCACGAGCTGAAATGGAGACGGATATTAAAGCTGGTAGATACTTAGAGCATGGAGAATATGAAGGAAATCTTTATGGCACCAAAATTGATTCCATCCTTGAAGTTGTTCAGACAGGAAGGACCTGCATCTTGGATGTGAATCCACAGGTATATGATTTATAATGTTGTTATTATTATAACAAGTGTGGGATTATAATGTTGAAGAGGTGAAGAGAGATGCCTTCAAATTTAAAGGCTTCTTATCTCGTTTCAAGGTTACAATTATCAACTGGATTGGTGTGTTTGTGGGACTTACTTGGAATGGCTTAGAAAGATGGAAAAAACCCAACTTAAATTCTGTGTGAAAGAAGAGTCTTGCAGAGTAATAAATAATCTTTTTAGCCAGGAAAAGAATGATGCTGAGCATTTCAATGATGCTGAATGATGCTGAGCAGTGTAGGAATTTAGAAATAGAAATAAGAATCTTCACTTATGTATTGCTGCCCATCATAACAGATGAATTTTGTGGTGTCCCTTAAGTAATGGGGAGATATGGTGAGTCAGTCTCAAACTTTGGTGGTGGTGTTTTTTTTTTCCTTTGCTTCTAGGCTCTAAAAATACTGAGGACTTCAGAATTCATGCCCTATGTGGTGTTTATTGCTGCTCCAGAGTTGGAGACTTTGCGAGCTATGCACAAGGCTGTGGTAGATGCTGGAATTACAACCAAACTTCTCACTGTAAGCAGATCATTTCCTATTTAGTTTTCTTTGAACAAGATGTTCTTAGATTTTTTTGAAAAAAAATTCTAGGTGGAATTTGGTGTGAAACAAATGTTTCTAAGAAAAGTTAGACAAGACTTCTGCTGATTACTTAGTAGAAGTTAATCAAATACTATGTATAAGGAAGATTGTTTCTTTCTTGAAAATAGACCTCTTATGGAGAGGTGTTGATTACAAAAATTACTTGTAATGTGTACTTTGGGAACTGTCACCTTTGATTATTTGCAGCAAATGGTAGATATTTCATGGTGGCAATTGTTCTTTTATGCAGATGTCTTTCCTTGACTTTCCCATCTCCCTCCCCACCCAAATTTTTGTTCATGTTTGTCTTAATAATATGTGCGTGCTTTAAAAATGGAATCTCTAATGCTTGGGAAAGATATTGCAGCTTGTGTCAAAAAAGGAAAAAGCAAAAACCTCACTAACCAACAAACCATCAAAAAACCCCCCAAAGCAAAACACAAAAAAAACCCCAAGGATGAAGGTTGTCCTTGTTTTCACTGCTGCAGCAGCATGTGCTGCACTGGGAGTGGCTGACAGCTGCCAGAATAAGAAGTGTTGAACAACTTTCTCTGAAGTTTCTTGTATTTTTCATATAAAGTGAAGTAGCATTAGATCTTCCCTCCTTTTCTTAGACACTATGTGTAGCAGAGGGAAATAAGACAATTCCTCTAATGCAGCAAAGTATAAAGATTCTGTGTGGGCATGAACTTTCCCAGCTTCGGGAGCAAAGCAAAAAAAGCCAGATTGAGCCGTTCAACTTCCCCAACAGAGAAAAGCTGTGTTTTGCTGATGGCTCATAATGATAGTGCTGCAGCTTCATAGGAATATCTTGAATAAATGCTGACAGGGCATTCAAAGCTATAAAATGGGGGGGAGGGGTTGGTTAGTATTTCCACTAAATGAGTGTATAATTTTTAGTCATGAGTTCTGGTTATTATGCATTCTAGTATCTCTGTGGATGCTCAGTCATCCCTCTTTCCTGCCCAAAATGAGCCCTGAATTTTATGGTGCATATACAAGAAGGCAAGGTTAAAACTGTCCAGACAAGTATAAAAATAATTTCCTGCACTTCCTAATATTTGATTCCCTAAGGGACATCTTTGCCTCTGTATTACTTCTTATGAATAATAAAGAGGTTCGTTAAATTTCAGCTACCCATTTATGTGTCTTTACGGATTCTGCATTGCATCCCTGCACATGTATATGGAGTATGATTTGCTATTTCATATTCTTGTGCTTCCTGAACAAATGAAAAACAAATGGCATTTAAAGTATTGCAGTTTGCTTGTTAGTGGACCTGGCTGTATTATTTCTAGCATCCTAACCCATTCCATTACAAAAAGTCTGGCTCTTGGGGTCGTACATTTACTTGTTTCCTTCATTCACTGTGAAGGAAAGGCTATTGACAAACTTAGTTTTTCATTTTGGCTTTTACATTGAAAGCTGTATCAGGACTTGAAAATATTGAAATAATTACTGTAAAGGGAGACAAATCCCATAACTACTTCAAAAAAAAATTGCTGTTGTGCAAAAATTGAGAGGAGCTTTTAAAGAATGTCGCACTAGCAAAACATGAAAAGTGCTCAAAAGGCACTTCATAAAGGCTTCATCATGTAGGAATATAAATTTCCTGCATATTTTGCAGCTCATGTCAGGACTACAGTAATGTAGCAGTAGTTTACAAATGAGAGACTGATGTCAGGTGAGCTAGGCTGAAATGTTGTCTCTAAAAGCCATAAGGTATTCTAGAGCTTTATTCTTCTAGAAATTGTCTTTCATTTCATCCTAATTTAAGATCTTGGATTTTTGGTGTCTTCTGTGGAAATAAAAGCAAGACAATGACTGAGTCAGTATTTACAAAACTGACTCAGTCATTCCTAAAGCATTAATTTTATTCTGGTTGGATCATCAGTTGCCCTTACAAAGTGATTAACTGCTCCCTGTACACACCAGCCCAAGTTCACATGCTTCTATTGATTTTCTTCAAAATTGCAAGATTGGCAAACATTTGCTTGCCATATTTAACATTATTGACACCTCTCAGAACTTTTTCAGCCCTTTCAGTGGTATTTTAGCTCAATTTCTGTGTGAATTTATTATAAATGAAAACTTCCCTAATTTGTAAAATGTATGCAGTGTCTAGCTTTAAATAGTCAGTTGCAGTATGTACTGAAGGGATCTTCTTCTGCATCTAAAAGGATTTGCCAAGTCTTATCTTTAAATCTTGAGTGAGATTTAGATTCACTGATCCTTAAAAATCTCTTGCACAGGACACTGATCTGAAAAAAACAGTGGATGAGAGTGCCCGGATCCAGCGAGCCTACAACCACTACTTTGACCTGACCATTGTAAATGACAACCTGGACAAAGCCTTCGAGAAGCTGCAGACGGCCATCGAGAGACTGAGGCTGGAGCCCCAGTGGGTGCCCATCAGCTGGGTCTATTGAGTGTTCCAGAGGGAGCTTCAGTAACAAATAAAGTCAGCAGCAGCAAATGTGACGTGTAGATACTGATGATAACCTACAGCACCTGTGCATTTTTACTCTGTGTATATTCAAAAGTACACTGTTCTGAATTTTTATAAAAATGTTGAAGAGAAAGTGTACTTAAATATGTAATTTATTTTAATTTTTCTAACTTTTTACAGATAACCTTTCTATTCATATCACATGAAGGAAATGCGTTTAAGCATTTTTCTATGTTTTGATTTAGTATCTTTGCCTTTTTCATCTAAGAAACTTTCATTCACTTCAACATTTACATCTTGGTCTTACATTTTCACTGTGATTAAAAAAAGGATACTTGAAACAATTTTTGTAAAATTTGTTAATGTCAGTGTTTAACTGATCAAAAGTCTATAGCTCTTATTAGGAAAGAACACTAATTTCTTTGAGGTTTTTTTTCTTCTTCAAAAAATAATAATTTCATGGGAGCAGAATTTTAAATATTAAAAGTAGTAACAAAAACACAGGTCCATTGCTCCAGCTGCTTTCAGCTTAATGTTGGTGCATTCCTGATGTTTCAAAAGTTCTTGATATCTCTTGATTTAGATAATTTTTGTGTAGATTCCCTTATATCAGTCTCCTAAAATAACATAGAGCAATATAGAGCAATACCTTGCAAGCTGCTTATTACGCTTTCTTGGGAGCCAACCTGTTAGCCCATTAGAGTTGAAGAACTGACATTAGAAAGTCATATGCAAGGTAATTCAGTGCAATTTGAATAATGGTGAAGTAGCATGAGAGAGAACCTGATAATGTGGAGCCTTGTAGGTGACACTTAATGTTTAGGACTATTTATTCACCCTTGTGAAAACATATTGCTTAAAAAAAAAGAAAAAAAAAGTAATTTTCTTTTCTTAGGACATTTTTCTGTATTTGTATAGTGATCTGTGGCTTCATTTCCTGTGATGTCTAGATGGGTTCTAAATTATCTTTTAAATATTTGTGTGTGATCAACTGCTGTATTTTGAGTGTTGTGTAATGGCATTTCTGTGCTTTTTCTTACATTGTTTTTAATTGCATTTTTCATTAGATAGCTTGTGAATTGGAAGCTTACTGCTAAAAAGCAATGTTGTTTATAGTTTTTTTCATTTACAGTGTATTTCCTTTTTAGTGACAATTCTCCCCTCAGTATGCTCATTGATATAATTCATATTAGGTTAGGTTCAGGTTCATTGATCAAAACTTAAGCTGGTGTAAATTAATGAGAACAGAAGGAAAATACAGCTTGTTGCTCAGATGAGCTCTTTTTGTGACCATGTTTTATATGACACTGTCAGCTGTTGTATATAGTCACATTCACCATCACATGCTGGGTTAGGTGTCTAAACTGAAGTCATCTGTTTAATTCCTCTTCCATCTGGTGACAGGCACCTGGCTTCTGGATTCAACACCAAAGTGTGACCTGGAATGCTATCCTAAGGCATCTTCCTCAGACCTGTTGAAGGAAGACAGGCTTAGGCACTGTAAAACACCATTGCTTTCTATGGCTCTCAAAAGACTTTTATGTGCACAAGGAAAAGAAAAAATTGAGTGGATGTAGTAGAGGAAAGCTGTTTAAAAAAACCTGTATGCAAGAGATGGTTTTTACACAGCCTGTAAAGTTGATTGTTGTGGGGGAAGAGGGACAGAGGAGACTTGAAATCCCTGTGTGTGTGTGTGTGTGTGGAAAATATCAGTTAAACTTGTGTGTAGCACAGGAGATCTTCTTAGCTCTTAATACTGAGATTTCAAAATGTCTTTCAGAGGGAATATGAAATTCTCTAAGGAAAATTTGTACCACTGCTTTTTTATTGTCATGCTTTCCAGGATGTGTTTTCTCTGTTTTTTTTTTTAAGTTTGTCAGAGCTCTCAGTTGTGGCACCAGCACAGGACTTGTAGTTTTCTTTCCCAGGAGACATTCTGTGATCCTGTTGCTCAGAGGCTGCTTTGAGAAGTGGATGGAGTGTGGTGTGTAGCAGCAAATGATAGCAGGGCTGTTGCTTGGCTATTTCAGTGATTTGCTTTTGGCACTGTGCTGAACATGGCTGAACTGTGTTTGTGTACTTTGTCATGGGAGACCTCTGTATGGTGTAAATAAGATATGCTGTCTGGACAGATAAGATGCCTTTTCATTATGAGTTAGAAATATACCCTTATTTCTGATGCCAAAAGTGGGCTGAGTTCACTCTTCCCCAATGAATGGAATGAGAAGATTCTTCAGTTTACACACCTCAGTACTTCATATTGCAAACATCACTTATTTTCATCTTTTTTCTGCAAATTTACTGAACCAACCACATGAAACACAGCCACCAAGGTGCAGTCAGGAAAGCTTCTCTCTGCTCCTTCTGTTTCCTTCCCAGGGAGAATACTGTCAAGAGAGTCTCCCTAGTTAGCAATCTCTAGAATAGTCATGTATTTGCTAAAGCCTAAAGCTTTAATGTTTGCTGCAGGTTCACACTGTGGGTTTAAGTCAGGAGGTGGAACGTTGTGGCTGAGCTTTGGGTGGTGGTGGTGTAGATAGCAGTGAGCAATTCTGCAGTGCAGTTCTGAAGCAGTAAGAGAAGGTGACTTGCTTGGGTTGGCACAAAGATCGTGTGGAAATACCTGCAGGTCTGATTTGGTTGTCTGTGTGCCAGGCTGGTGGGGGGAAAACAACCCAAACCCAAACACCACACCCCTTGCATCTGTTTGTTAAATCTTGAGTGTTCCCATTGGATTGTTTAATGGTGAGAGGGGGAGAGAGATTGCTTTGTTTCTTCCTGGTAGTTTTGGGTTTTTGCACAGTCAGATTTTCATGATACTTTGCTTAGTTTTTCCCCACCTGGTAGAATGACTGGAATGAGAATAACAGTTACTATTTTTTAAAAAAATGTTCTTGGAGGTTCTTGAAACGCTGGTGTTGTTTTAGTCACATCCACAGCAGTGACAGTCCCTACCTGTCAGGGTGTGCTGCATCAGCTATCAGACAGGGGCCTGTACGTTGTGCAGTTAGGGGAGAAGACACTATGAGAGGCTCATTTTGAGCAAGCAAAAACATTTCATAAAACACCTATTTGGAGTATTTTGGGGGAGTTAAAATAACTGGGATTTCATGTTATCTCATTCTGTACTAAACATTCATCTTCCAGATACTAACAGGAAAACTTTACATTGACTGTTAAAGAGTACAATAGGTGTGTTTGAGCGAGGTGAAGATGCTGCTAAATGTTTAAGATATGTGGTATGTATCACAAGATAAATATTTAAGTAGTTTAGAAAAGTAAATTATCAAATAGTTGTCTGTGTATATGTATGTGGATGGTAAAACAAAAAATGCTCATGTTGGTTATCACATTACTAAGCTACCACGACTTAATCCAGAAAATGTTACCTGCATGTGAGACTTTAGAACTGGTACACTTCTCTCTACCTGGTTTATTGTGTTTACTAATGTATATTTTTCTAAATATACAGATATTTCAATCTAAAAAAAAAAAATTATATTTATCTGTAATTTCTATCTGTTTTGGACAGTGCATGAGGTGCTGTAAAATTCTGTACATATAGAGACTTATAGAAGAAACACTGTAGTTGCCCCGTGAATGAAAAGTTATACATAGAAGTACAGTCAGTATGCCAAGACCTGTAAGTTATTTCCCTGAATTCACCAAAAATTCACTTAAGCGTGCACCAATCTCAACTCTCCTGTAAATACTGTGGTGCATTGTGTACCCAGGTGATGACCTTGCTGTCTCTTAAGTGTTACAGCAGGTCTGCTTTAGGTTCTGCATCAAGATGCAGTCCAAGTTTAGTGGGATAATTATAATGGAATACATCATCTTGCATAGATTTATAAAGGTCTTTCAAAATGTTCTGCAAACCTTTGCAACGAAGGTAAACATGGAGCAGAAGCACAGATCTTCGTAGGCAAGGAAAATCAAGTTCATAACCAACGCAGTATCTCTGACTTGGGCTGTGTTCTCAGTTCAGGGCAGCTCTGTGTACAAAAGCTTTGTGGAGCAGGATGGCAGATCAGCTCATCGCTTTTGAATTTGTGTTTATACAAACTGTCACATCTTGGCTGAGCTCAAACTGTGACATTTTTTCCTTCATCCTCTCTACTCGCTGCATCTTCTAAAATCATACCTAAGTGACTTGCTTACAAATTGCCTGCAGCTCAGTGCTCAGGAAGTTACCTGGGTTTGGTTTTGTTTTTTGAAGAGGGTGATTCACCTAAGAAATGGGAAACTTCTTTCTCTTTGTTACACAGAAAATCCCTGGCTAGGTACCCCCTTGAGCCCAGTGGGCCTCTGCTATGCTCAAGGACCAGTGGAGAGCAATCAAGCAGAGCGTTTCAGAGATCAGGAACTGGGTTCTTACCTGTCCTTATGCATGAGCCAATCTTGTGAACATAAACTCCCTTCACCTACCCCATGGTTCCCAGCCAAGCTTCCTGTAGGTTGCTTCTCTGCTCGCACTGAACCTTGAGGCCGTGTCCCAGTGCATGGACAGTGTCTCCTGCAGCAGCTGCCCTGTTGCCCATTGTGCCTGTGGGTGCAGCTCTCGGATAACCAACAGCTGGGGCTCTGCTACATGTCCTGCACATCTGTACGGGCTGTTTGCTTCATGCGGGGTTCCCTGCCTCACCCAAATTCCAAAGAGTTCAAGTACCACATGGTTATTGCCAAACTTCATGATGCTACTTTTGCAGAAGTGGTGAGATCATTTTATTGGTGTCTGTGTGGTGGGTACTGGATCAAAGACTCGTAGTCTGCTGGGCCTGGGCCTCTTGCCTTAAATACCCCTCAGCTCCCAGCACCCTCCTCTTCCTGCAATAAAAACCTCTCCTGGGCCATTGAAAGGGGTTCTATCCTTAAGGCTACTTTAATTTACTTTCTCTGGTGGACTGTTGTGACTGACAGTGCTGAAGTGAAGTCCTGGCCCTTCTTTTTTGGCCTATACTTCTTAATTTTCACATATGTTTAACAGGCTTGCTGGTGGGAATTGTCTGGGATTCTCAACTTGTGTCTTATAGAGGAAATAGTAGTTAACAAGAACATCAGTATTTAGGACTTGGACAACTCACTGGTTTTAGGCCCAAGACAGATTCTAAAAATAAAAATAGAAAACACTTGTAAAATAATCAGTTTTGGTTATTTTTACAAGCAGCTTTGGCTTCTGATCATATTAAAAGCGTGCTTGTGCCCACACACACAAACACCCATATATATGCATATATAAATAAAACTTCGGGGTAAATGCTGCAAACAATTCAGGCAATGTCTACCAAATTACCTGAATTCTCAGCAGTTGACAATGTAACTGTAGTATCCCACTGCAGAATTCTCAGTTCATTTGCTAGTACTGCAGCTGGGATTTACTGGTACAGGCCTAAAAACAAACCCCAGCTTGGTGAAGGCCGTTATGTAGCTTCACCTACAAATGGAATTAATTCAGCAGGCGTTCAGCACTATTTATATTTTACAGCGTAAATGACACTTGAAGTAAATTAGGTTTTTTCTTGGTATTTGGAACTGTTTGTATGCTCACTGGGTATGGAGTTCCTTTTGCTGCTAGGACAGTGGTCAGGTAACAGAGTTAAAAGTAGTCCTGGAAGCACTTTCTCCCATTTAGCTTTTTCGTTTTTATGTCACTAGCTTCATGCTAATGCTTTTCCATGCAATTTTGTTTGTTCCCATGGCTGAGCCAACTCTTGGTTACTCCACAAGCAGCCAACATTTACCTGAATACAGCAGAGCCTCTTCCAAAAACCTCTTCTGTTACCTGACCTCTCACATGATCCTTAGCAAAAAGCAAAATGAACAGTGCTGCTTTGTACAGGCAAATAAAAAAGGTTTTGGCTGATTTTTGTTGGTTTAGGTCTTGTACACAATTATGTGTGGAGATAACTGCTGAAATACATTGTTTCCCCCTAGGAAAATGCATGTTGAGCATCCCTTCCCCACCCCCCATGTGTTGCCCATGTGTAACATTTGTGCACTGCGGTGTAGGGAGGGGAACTGCTTCTGTGGGGTTTAAAACACAAGGAAGTTGCTGCTCTCCGACCTCACCGGGCTAAGAACTGTAGGATCTTGGTTGTGTTTGGGTTTATACGTGTATTAGAACTCTGTCACCAGGCGTTTCCTTACCTTGCTGCTTCTCACTACTGGTCTTGCCAGTTGGAAGCTCTCATGGTTTTCTGTTTTGTGGGTTTTTTTTATTTCTACGGTATATTAAATTAACCTGGATTTGAATTTGTAAAACTTTCAAAACTGCTCTCCTGTAAAAAATAGTTTCTTTAGCTAAAAACTTCCTACAAGAAAAATCTTAACCATTAGCTGATTTTTTTAATATAAACCTGGAAATTATTTAGTACCTAATTGTTTGAATACAGTACTGTAGAGCAGGCCTAGGATATGGGACTTGTTAGCATTGTGACTTCATACTGATAAAGTCAGCTACTATGTGGGATGTTTTTAAATTGTGACTTGTTTTCTAAGACCCCCCCGCCTTGTCTTTTTCACAGCTAGTATTTTCACAGTAAACACAGCCAAACATAAAAATGTTAATGTACAAATGATGAAATTCTGTTAATTCCCAACAAAATATTTTTGTATATAATAAAGATTTAATATTGAAAAAATGTAACTGGCTTTTTTTCTGATTATTTTTGGTCATAGTCTGCATTTGAGCCACTTAACATATCAAGGACCAGTCTTTGAATCTTCCTTTTATCTTTGGATTTTGGTGCTCCACCTACATAAAAGCAGCTTTTCAGTTAGTTTTGTTTATCTCCCTGTTCATGAATGTGCCAAATCCCCATTCCATGCACAGGGAGACCTTGGAGGTCTTCAGCCACCCTGGGAATGTTGTCACTGCTGAATGTGGGCACCTGATTTCTGAGCACTGCAGCAGAAGGGAGTCAATCTCCTGGGCCCACACTGGAATGGGCCAGTGGACAAAGCCCAGGGATTTGGGCAGCTGGAAAGAGGCAAGTGCTGGGTACTAGCAGCAAGGTAGAGCCTGCTGCCCTCTGCAGGTAGTACATAGTCCTTGAAAGGCTGCTGACCTCGTCCTGCATTGCAAAGGTATGGATTCTCCAACCTTCCTCCTGGGCAAGGCAAAGGGCAGCAGTATTTTGGGGAGGTTAAGTCAGGGTGTGATATCAAACCCTTTATCAGACAAGCTTCAGCCTCCTCTGAAGCACCCTATGGGTCTTTTACCACCTCCTTTGCTAGGGAAGACCACATCTAAAAAGCATCTTCCATGTGAGGCCAGCCTGGATTCGCTTGTTTGTCGAAGATGCAGTCCCCAAAAGAAAAACAATGGAAATTACAAGCATAAGTTATTCTATTGTTTTGACATAGCATTTAATAGGAAGTTTTCGTAAACTCATTACAGAGGCAACTTTTAGTAGTGATAGGTAAAAGACAACTGTCCCACCTACACACCGCTCCCAGAAGCAGAGTTCCCTGCTTCCAGCTCCTCAAGGATGTTTCCTTCTACACCAGCACAAAGTTCAGGCAACACCATCAGCTTCACTGAACAGATGAGATGCAGAAACGCCCACGTCCCAGCGTGCAGAGCTATCCTGAGCTCTCGGGGAGTGGAAAGGCACCGTGGTGCTTTTCTGCAAAGTCCATGTCCTCACGGAAAGCTGAACTGACGTGACTTTTTAAAGGCTTCTCAGACAATCTGCTCAAGGCTGTGTGGGAATAGAGCAGGAAACTGAGCAGAACTCCTACCCACCAGCTACGCTGCAGGGCCTGGTTGCTGATCACCCCCACGCAGGTGCCTGCTTGTTTGCTCTCAGCCATCTCATGATCTCATCTGTAAGCATTGATACTCCACCTACTTGGAACATCTCCCCAAGCCCACATTTACAGTGATCTCTGCTGCATTTCTGTTCCATCCATGATTATAAAAAATTATGATGAAAAAACAGACAAAATAGTTCAAGCACACAGTGCTTTACTAATACTTTTCTGTTAGTCAAAGAAACAAGCAAAATATCTGCACTGAAAACGTCATATGGGTAAAATGATCATTTCTGTGGTGTGCATCAGGGACCCTCCATGTGCTCACACCAGAAGACACTGCCATGCCAAAGTTCAGAATGCAGCTGAAACTCCCTAACACAAGTAAAAACATACCAGAAAACAGAACGCTGTACAGAGGTATGAATCCCTAAAGTGGGTCGTGGTGGTTGAAAAAGAGGCTTTGTTATTTCCTGCAGTGTGCAGTTCACATCCATAAAAGTCAAACAATAATTAATAAGAGAATCTAATCGAGTACCTTTTAAGAGCCCTCCATTGCACTTGCTCCAGAGTGAAGGCATTCTGCACACCCAGGCTTAAGGAGAAAAACAGTTGCTGCATTGCAGAACCCTGGGTTTCCAGGACCTGCCTGTTTGCTTGCTTACAAAAAGCAGTTTGTATTTTGCTGCTTTCTCCCATGCATATTAATGCAAGCAATCAAGCTTTCACTGCCCTGCAGATCTGACACCTACCAGAGCAGCTATGTTCAGTTTCTCTCCCATGGCTCTCTTTTTTAATTTCTCCCCTTCATCCCTTATTTATGTATTTCTCACTGACACTGCAGAGTCCCCTGGTCACCCTAATTCCTGGCTGTGCTGCCTTAAGTACCAACAGAACAGTGCTACTGCTGATTCCAAACACCAAAATTACAGAGCTACAAAAGAAGCAACAGGCTACAGCAAAAACTAGATACTCAGTACAGCTCCTATACATTCCCACCTAAAGCATGAAATCCATACAGGGCAACATAAAGAACAAGTGGGAAGAATCTCGGTTCTTTCTTAGTTACAGCTCTCACAGAAGACTCTGTCCTTTCCAGATTAATGTTTGATGAAGCAAACAGCCTTTGCACGACCTCAAATCTTCCTCTGTCAGCAAGGGTGGCCACCAAAGGACTGCTCAGCGCCACAGTGCCATCGGCTGAAGCGACGTTAGGCTGTATTCGTGAGAGAGAGCGAAAGACAGAGACATTAAAACATTTTCCAGGCACTGCTGTTCCTGCCACAGACCAGCTCAGTTTCATATAAAACCACCGGAGAGCTGACAAGGCAGCAGCAAAAGGTCAAGATTCCCTTTGCTATTAGCCCTGACAAGTACGACGTACTGATCCAGAACCAAAGCTCTGTGGCATGCTTTAAGGGGAAACATCTCTCCTACTGTGTCATTCCCTGAGTTCAGCTTCTCTCACATCACACTTACCTATCACTCTGAGCAAACAGGAGAACTCCCTTTGCCCCTACATATTTAAAGGATTTTACTATTGTTTTTCTAAGTGACTTGAAAAAGCTTAGAAAAATCACAGAACCATAGAATATTTTGGGTTAGAAGGGACCTTAAAAGATCATTCAGTTCCAATCCCGCTGCCACAGGCAAGACACTTTTCACTAGACCAGGCTTTTCAAAGCCCCATCCAACCAGGCCTAGAACACTTCCAGGGCTGGGGCACCCACAACTTCTTTGGGCAACCTGTTCCAGTGCCTCACCACTTGCATAGTAAAGAGTTTCTTCCCATCTAAACCTACTCTCCTTCAGTCTGAATCCAGTCCTTCTTGTCCTGTCAATACATGCTCTTGTAAAAAGTCTCTCTCCACCTTTTTTTAAATTTCCTTCAGGTACTGGGAGGCTACAAATAGGTCACCCCAAAGCATTCTCTTCTCCAGGCTAAACAAATCCAATTCTCTTATTCTTTCCTCAAAGGAGAGGCGCTCCATTACTCTAATGACCTGCATCATTCCTTCAGCAGTTACAATAAATGGCCTCAGAGCTTTGAGACTTCAGGGTTTGCCAAGGCTCAAGCACTGTTGCTATCAAAGCAAAATTTGTTTCCCAAGGAGAGGTGGTTACTGCTACTGAGACTTTAAAACAGTGAGACTATTGGAAAAATAAAACCAGAGCTTAAGTCACAATTTTTTTTTGCTCCCAAGCCATGAAACCTCCCAAATACAGTAATGTTCAGAAGTTAGATATCCATGTGGGGTAAATTACGGGCTGCACTTGCCATGTCAGATTCTGACCTTGGCTAAGCACTGCCTACAGCTGAAATTCCCACTGGAGCTTGACATCTCCTTCTTTATTGGGGAGAAATATGGCTGAGGACACAGCCACTCCTACTGCTGTGCCCATGAGCACATCTCATCTCCATTACTCACCAAACAACACAAGGCCGGAACAACCTGAAGATCGCAGCAGGCACGCAGCAGGACAAGGGTGTCATCAGGCAGCTCTGGGGAGGACACATGCACAGGCAAAGGTCATTTCCAGTGAACTCTGCACCAGGCTGGCTGCTGGAGCAGGAGATTCATCAGGGAGCTAAAAGGTCCTCCTCAGCTGGATGTTTGGAAGAGGCTGGTCCAGCCCCTTCCCGCTGGCAGAACAGAATGGGATGGGCAAAGGGTCTGACTATCTCTGTCCTTGAGAAAAGTCATTTGTAGAAAAGGGGGTTTCCTCCCCAGCACCTTGCCTCTCCCTAAGTATCTCCTCAGTGTTTAACTCCGAGTCTGGAGGCTGGATAAATGACTTAAGCCTTGAATCAACCAAGAAGCTATCCTCCCAAATCCATACATGATGCTAACTTCTGCAAAGCGCAATTTGAGAGGAACTGCATAGCTGAGACTGCCTCAATGCTGGGAGATGGACTAGCTGATCCCTGTGGTGCCCTTCAACTCTGTAACAAAAAGGCTGTAATTCCTACAAAAAAGCAACAAGCATAAAACAGCTTTTGAATCTAGATCCAGCTACATTTGTGTCTGGACTTCAGCAGCAGACATTATCTCCAAAGTCAGGTAATAATGCAACACACTCAATTAACTGTGCCCTGCTGTTAATGGCATCTGACAATTGATACCACATCAGCAGGTTTCTGTTTTCTATTTCTCTTCTCTCTCCACAAATGAGTTAAGCTCTCCCACCTGGGTCCTGTGCATATATGGATGCACACTGACATTCTGCTGCACGGTGCCACAATTTACACTGGACTTTCCTTCATTATCTTAATGTCAGGAAATTCTTTATATACAAGAGAGAAGAGAAAAATCCAGGGAAGTCTGTCTTGCACTTTGCAGGTAGCTTTTAATTAACACTGTGGTGCCTACTAGATTGTGAGGATGGCATTTGTTTGACATTTATGTTTAATCTCCTGTTTCAGCAGCTGCAATACAGCCCTCTAATTGCAGTGTCTCTGTGCTAAACTCATTTTTGCTAAATTTAGTTTGCACTTGAACAATACACACTGTTACACAGGAGACAACACCTAATTTGTAATTCTCAGCATTTAGGCAGGAAGGACTCTGGCATGCAGTAAGTACAGAAATTAGCTTGCCAAACTGCAAATGCTCACACTCAGCAGAAGCAAAGTTGAGCAGTCTTGGGGGAATGTGTAATTTACACACAAAATCTGTCAGTGATTGAGGGCTGAATTTAATTCACAGCCAGGAATGCTAAGCATAGTATAGCAAACTCATAAAATGGGAGCAGAAAAATTTATGTTCATGCAGCTCACCAACTGCTCAAAGAAAGTCATAAAAGCTTTAACATGGAGGGAGCTTCTAAAAGGAAAATAAAAATTTTAAAAGGGCTTTTCACAACATACCAGATATGGCACTGATAAGAAGGTGAGCAGCTGAGAAAAGTTCTTCATCTTGAGGCTGATATTTCTGCAACAACAGCTCACTCTTTAAACTGCACCCTAAGAGCTGTAAGAAGTCAAGGAGGTCTCTTTGTTGTTCAAGTTTTAACTCCTCCAGATCTGGCTTGTCTCCTGTGCAGATATCATCAAACTGAAAGCAAAAGAATAAGCAAAACTTCTTGAAAAGAGAAAAATTCAAGAAAAGAGAATACTAGTACTATTCTGAAATTACTTTTAGGAAGCAATGGAAAGATTCTTCATCTCACCATGTCCCCCAGGGCAGTCACCATTTCTTCATGGAGCAAGAGTTCACAAAGGGTTTTATATAAAGCTCTTTGCTTGTCTTCTGGAAGCTTCACAAAGGACTGGAACTGGGTCTTCAACTGTGACAGATCTTTCCCAAGAAAGCAGTGGAAAATAAAACTAAGTATTTCTACACAAATGCTAGCAAAACCAGGTAACATTTTGCTATGTGTTTCACAAGCTCATTTATCACCACACCTTGACATCCCTGACATCCTGATTTCCACCAGCACAAGTTATAATGCAAGGTTTGAACAGATCTGATTTTATTTCCTAAGGAGTCAATGAAACCTCAATGCAAACATTAAGAAAAGAGAACAGCTACCAAGAATCAACATTTTGGTGCACTATATTTCTAATATTTTGAAATTCAATACTTTAATGTTAACAAACTAACTACATCTTAAGTCTCCCACTTCAAAGTTTATCTCCAGAGAATGTTCATTTATATGGCAGAATGAAGAGCACTCACTAAGTACAAGGAAGTGCTCTGCATTCATTTTCTCACAATTCAACTATGACACTGAAATTAAATCTTCTGTGACATAAAATTATCATGTTGCTAAAAAAAAAAAAATGAAGCTTTCAAATCAATAATGCCAACTGGAAGGTTGGAAGGGCTCTTTTATCCACATTCCAAAAATGTGGGCATGAAAGTGTTCTCAAATTTGTTTAAAAGAACTTTTCCTTCATGTTACTCCAGTCAAGAAACAGGCTCTGTTTAAAGACGTCCTTTATAACTAAAATATTACTTCACTGGAGAAAACAAAAAGCCCAACCACAGGCAGGTATTATGTTTATCTGATGCAATGGTATGAATTTGTCTACACAAGTAACAGAAAATGAAATGTACTTCCAAATTCTTTAGTAAAAACAATTTTTTTAGCTTTTTCATTATCCAAGAGCCAGCAGAGGTCAAATTATTTAAAGAAATCTCCGAGCTTTTTAAGCAAGAAAAGCAAATAGGTATGTCAAACTAAAACAAAAAATTGAAGAGTGGCATACCATTCTTTCACAAGTGTTTTTACATATTGTTTACTAATCAAGGGTGAAACTGAGAGACAGGATGGTGATACTCATCAGGAGAACCAGCTGTAAGAACTGAGGAAAAGCACAGTGTGTTCTGAGACCTTGACTGGTTTTCCCTTTTTACATTCCACCAGTAACATTTCTGCCTCTTCTTTCCACATTCCTACAATAAAAACTTGTACCTGAGCCATTATAACAATTTGCAAATCTCCATTTAAACCACATCTTGATTTTCTCAGTTACAAAGCTTCTCAGAAAATAATGAGGCTAAGTGAAGGCAAGGTAGATCTCTATTTCTGAGACTTAACCTGTAACTGAGAAGCTTTACTGAGAGTATTTTTCAAATAATGAGAAACTATTTTCAGTGACCCTTTCTGAATGAAAGCATGTATCATCACTAAACTTGCAGAGGTTATCTGGAATGTAAAAGAGCCATCTGACTTTGTAAGATGATATTTACGACAGATGGATTCAGAATCATCACAGAAGGAGTCCACTGCATACACTCACTGCAAACTGATTTTTTTATATTCTCTCAGTGCATTCCCCTAAGAGTTCCTGATAAGAGCTATTAAAATGAACTAACAAGATTTCTTACTTACTATTGTACCAGATTATTTCTGCCTATCAGGTTATTTAATGCACTGTAATATAATCATGCAAAGCATTTCTGGTAATACCTTGTTTCAATATACTTATAGAAGCATCACTGGGAACGAGGTTTTTAGCCCCAGAGTACATCTCATTATCAACAGCATCTGGCTGATAGAGGAATGAAGCATCTCTGAATTCAACTGAATGGGGATAAGCTGAGCCTTCTGCACTTTCCTTTTCAAAACCTCCTTGCTGTTCATCTAGCAGACAGAACTCTGTAATTAGAAATTCAATCAAAAACAATAATTAATAAAACAGACGAGCAATTACTGAATGAGAGGATAGC
The DNA here is from genome assembly GCF_027477595.1 of Haemorhous mexicanus. NCBI lineage: Eukaryota > Metazoa > Chordata > Aves > Passeriformes > Fringillidae > Haemorhous > Haemorhous mexicanus. Next base: position 32,667,914 of record NC_082341.1, read on the forward strand.
TTGTATTTTCTAGGGTTCTCGCATGTCATTTCTCCATGTCTTGTCTCTTCCAGATGGAGAGAACGCCAGGGGTTGCTGTGCCTGTGAATTATTGAGCATTCTTGCAGCCCTGATGTTTGGTACGGTGTGTACAGACAAGACCTGTGGTGCAGCTGCCTCCTACAGAACATGACACCAGTTCCTGTGAACTAAATTAATGTAGACAGAAAATAACATGAAAACTTCCCTGTAAACCAGAATGCTGCAGACAGGAGAAGCAGGTAGGGATTCTTGATGTTTTCACAGAATCACAGAATAAGGTGAGTTGGAAGGGGCCCTCAGGGATCATCATGTCCAGCTCCTGGCCCCGCACAGCACCATCCCCAAGAATCACACCATGTGCCTGAGAGTGTTGTCCAAACACTTCTTGAACTCTGCCAGGTTGGTGCTGTGACCACTTCCCTGGGGAGCCCTTTCCAGCGCCCAAACACTCTCTGGGTGAAGAACCTTTTCCTTATATCCAACCTAAACCTCCCTTGACACAACTTTGGGCCATTCCTTGTTGCTGGTCAGCACAGAGAAGAGATCAGCATCTGACCCCCTCCTCCCTTCACAAGGAAGTTGTAACTGCAGTGAGGTCTCCCTCAGTCTCCTCTTCTCCAGGCTGATCAACCCCAGTGCCCTCAGCTGCTCCTCATACAGCTTCCCCTCAAGGCCCTTCACCACCTTCACTGCCCTCCTTTGGGTACTCTCTAAGAGTTTTCTTACATTGTGGCACCCAAAACTGCCCCCAAGGTGAGGCTGCTCCAGCTCAGAGCAGAGTGGGACTTGCCCGGCTGGGGATTCTGTGCCCAACTCTCCCCAGGACAGGGTTGGCCCTCCTGGCTGCCAGGGCACTGCTGACTCAGATTCACCCTGCCATTGCCCAAGACCCTCAGATCCCTTTCCATGGCACTGCTCTCCAGCTTCTCATTCCCCAGTCTGTACTTTGTCTAAGAGACATGCTGTAATGCAGGCAAGGAGATCCACTCATGAAGGTGATACATGAAAGTACTCTCTGAGATTTCTAAGAACTCTTGCAAGTCCTTCACAGACATTCTGCTGGTCATGGCACTGACAAACTCCTCTTTCTCAGCCAAGCCACAGGTCCATTCTCAAGTCCTCCGGGTAAGTGGATAACAGGAGACTTCTGAGAGTCTCTAAAGGACATCACCCAGGGATGTTTCCTTACACAATCGCTCTGCAATAACTGTCTCTCTTCAGTAATACCACAGAGGAAATAACATGCCCTGGATGGATTACCCTTTCTGCCTCATCTTTGTGACAAGCACTGGCCAAACTCACCCAAACAGGGTGAGTTCTTGTCCTGCCATCCCAGTGCTCCCAGCCTGATGAAGTTAAGGGCTTCCTGGAAAGTACAAGGAGCCTTTGTAGGAGTTATGCTGAGAAATCCGGAGTATCAAATTCTGTGCTCATGTGTCAAACACCATGCCCTAAAGATGCAGAATACAGTCAAAGCCCTGTGCAAATTCTGATCATCTTTTATTGGCTCAAATGCAAGATTTGAATGTGTACCCATGGCACTCTGCAGTGGGTCTGAGGAGAGCACAGGCAGGCTAGCAAGAGAAACTCAATTCTAAAGTAATACCTGACAGCAAAGGGAAAAAATGTAACTAATCAAGCACAGTGCTCAGATGTACGAGGAACAAAACCTAAATATAACCTTTTTGCAGTTGTAAGAGTCTGTCTTACTAAATTAAGGACATTCAAAGCAGATGAGAAAGCATGGAGAGCACTCCATCAGCAAAAAGCTTTTTCAAAGGGAAAGCAGACAAAGAAATCCCTGCCATAGAGAAAGAAAGATGACAGACCTTTATGCTTGCATAACCCTTCATGGAGAAGAAGGAGCTACAGAGGAGCAGAAAGCGATTAACACAAGCTAAGAACTTCCCAAAGCAACAAGACTCTGGACAACAGCTGAGGCACCACAAGGCCAACTCACTCATGTTACTGTCATTGAAAATAACAAGGCTTTCATATGAATCCTGAGGAGGAAGACTGTGCTAAATACACTGCCTCCCCTCCTGAGGCAAAATGATGCTAATAAGGGAAATACAACTCTTCAGATGATGTTGTTTAATCTTGTAGTTGGACTCAATTCACAGGAAAACACAGGACTCAAAATTCTGTATTAAGAGGACTGTTTGTAAATTGTGTACCGAATTCTATTACATTAATCAATGACAAACCTCCAACAGTGCAGTTAGAGCTTGTTAGTTACTCAGAAATGTTAACAAAAACATAAGAACACCAGAGATGATCAGTGAAAACAATCAAAGAAACTGCTTTATGTGGAAAAGTGGATATATTGGGACTGCTTAATTTACAGACATTTAAGAAAAAGCAAAACACACACATATAGCTATGAACAGAGCAACACAAATCAGCTGGGTGCTTTTATATTTCCTGATTTGTAAAGCAAGAACAAGAGGCACTTCAGCGCAACTTTAGAGAGACAAAACTGCAAAGCCTTAAGCAGAAACAGCTTTTACAGGGAGCGAAGAATTAGCCTGTAGAAAACAGAATGATTACAGGAAAGCACAGTGGTAAATGGATCAGAAAAGTATTATCCTTCTTCTCTAAAAAAAAAATTATTTATAAAAATATCCAAATACGTCCAGTAGCATTAGTCAGAACATTTAAAAGAAATATATACCATTCTTCCTAACAGAATAACTCAGGTACTAGCAGTTGAAAATAAAAAGAAACAATAAAAAGCTTACATGCATCTTATTCCACAATTATTTGCGAAGCAAATCCCATTAGGTTACACCTGCTATTGGTCACCTTCAGTCTCCCGAGAAAGGACTACATTACTCCTTGGATTTAACTTCAAAGGCTACTTCTATTCCCATAAACAGACACTGATCCCTGCTGCTCAGACATTAACGAGTTGAACTTTAGCCTCCACCATACTCACTCTCACTGGCAAAGTCCTATTTCTGTTGCCAGTTCCTCCCCTTTACCTTCTCAATGACACTCAGGCAAGGGAAAATAGCACAAATTAAAAAAGATAAGAGGCAGGACATAGATTATTTAAGATAAAACATGAAACAAACTGGTTTTGAAGCTTAAAATCTGTTAATATTTATTATGGAAAAAAAAAGCAGAAAAAGAAGCAGAAGTGGGAAAAAAACAGAGAAATATAGATCATTAACAAGACCCATGTATTCTTAGCTAGAGGACATGATAATTTCATGTAGAAATCATCTAAGTAGGCTATCAGTTATATACCTATGCAGTCAGACAGCCTTAATTGCACCTCATTACTCTGAATTACAGTTCGATTATAACCATGACGTCAACATCCTCTGCTATGATCTCTGTGTTCAGGCTACATCAGAACAATTCCACTTTTCAGAAACTTTTTACAGGTTACATAATATTTACTTCTATTCCTGAGCTTACAGACTTCCTTAATATCAGGAATACGATGGAGAGTTCATCTTCTGCATTTCTCATCCTAGTAAAGGACATCCTGGATTCAAACCTCAACTCTACTCCAATTCTTTCTTCAATGTACCTCCTATTTCTCTCCACTTCAGTCCTTCCCAACTTCCAGCTCTACTATCTGATTTTATTCCTCCTTGCATAACATCCTCTGAAACCTCCTTTAGGTCCGTGAGTTTAAATGAGGAGAGACAAGAAAGAAAAACCCAAGTGAATGTGAAGAGCAGAGATACAACTCCCCCCAAAGCCAATTTCAACATTTTTTTAACCTGAAAAATATTCGACTTGACATAAGTAAAGCATGACTGGACAACATGACAAGGGCATTTCTGTAACCACTTTGAGGGCAATCTTTAAATGAAAGTGTAAGCTAGCAAAGTTTAAATTCCAGTCCCAAATTCTGTTCTTAACATGACTGTTGTCTAAACATTCCTGGTTGAGAGCTGATTTACATTCAGGTCACTCTCTGCAACAGGCAAAGGGAATAGCCCAGGCCAAGGGCCAGCTGGCTGGAAGCAAAATTGCAGTGAAAGACATGGACAATAAATCTGAGAGGATCAGTAGCTTGCCCTTGCAGTTATTGAAGTTTGCGCCCAAATTTGCCCTAAACCAGAACAGCTGCATACTGGGCTGTTCTGACAAGACTGTAGCTGGTGGATTGATGGAACTGAATTTTCAGTTTGGGAAAGTGCATTCAGAGTGCTATGTCCAGTTTTGGACTCTTGAGTACAAGCCCCACATTCACAGACTGGAGATACCTAGCAAATGGCAGATACTGAGGAAAATAATTCACTACCACAGTGGTCCAACATGGTAACAGGCTGCTCAGAGGAGTGATGGAATCTCTGTCTCTGAAGATAAATCAAAACTTTATAATAGACAAGGATATGAGCAATCTGATCTAACTGAACTTAGATCAATGTTCAAAAGTTGGCCTTGCCTTAAGCAGAGGCTTAGCTACATGATCTCCTGTGGTTCCCTGAAACCTAAGTCGTTCTGAGTTTACAGTGTACTCAAGCCAGTGGTTCCCTGAAACCTAAGTCGTTCTAGAGTTTACAGTGTACTCAAGCCAGTGAAAAAGCATTACTACATCAAAGTTTTAAAATTACTAAATCTGCACAAATAACTATCAAGGCAAAGGACACCATACAACATAATCACCTTCACACACAGGGAAACACAAAAATCACTGTCCGACAAACAGCTTTGTCCCCAGTTGAACTGTGTGCCACAAAAAGAGTTTTTTACTTACCAAACTGGCCATTGTGCTTTATGAACAGTTCAATTACACCATAGGCAATAGTGGTTGCAGGAGGAATTTCAAGGATCACACTAGAATCCTTCATCAGACTTCCATTTTCACTTACTGAAACCTATAAGACAGATTTATTCACCATTTATCTGATTCAGCTACTGCATAGCTTAAACGTGTAATTAAGGTGAAAAATACAGAGGGAGAATATCCTTTATTCTTCATGATGTCTCATCAAAGTGCTACACCTCACATCTGGCATCTAAGAAAGGAACTAGATGAAGAATGAGGTAGAAACACAGTGCCAAGAGCAGCTCTCATGCTCTTAGCTACCCTGTCCTAGCACAAAGTTGAGCTTCAGGCGTAGCTTTTGCCACACGTGAAGCCCCATGTCAATGGGAAATGGGCACCCACTTCAGTGTCCTGCCTTGCCCAATTCTACTGTGACATTTCTTTTGCCCAGCTGGAGGCTGGTACCCGGAAGGTGGCATTTGCAAAGGGGGTTGTTACACAGCAATTCCCGGATTCCTGCAACTGGAGACTCACTGTACACAGAAGTGATTTCCAGCTTTTAAAAATAAACAACTTGCAGTAAATAAGCATGTTTTGACTTCAGTAGTTCCTTCTCAATTCACAGGCAATTTTTCAGATAGCCTCATAATGCAGTTAATCTCTACTCCCACGATCAAAAACAAATAGTTTCCCAATAAATATGAAAACTCAGTAGACACTGCATCCATTTGTGATGAATGATTACTCGGCGTTTCAAATAAATGCGATTCAGCAATGCATTTTGCTATTCAATTGCAATGAATTGTTTTAGGTTTGCTTCATGTTCTGCTGTAGGCAGGAATCTACAGAGAAACAGAATCACAATTTGATAGTGTTGGTGGAAACTACATTCCAGGCTCATACAAAAATGTGGCACCTTTTGCCAGAAAGGCAATGGAAAAAACATTTTACCATACAGAATTTTCACAACCAAGCACTGCAGTTTCTTCAGCACATTAGGAAAGCACGAAAAATACTCTGAAATCCATTTGGAGAAATCATTTCTTCTCAGATAATGTGCAAACATTCTATTCCTTGCAGATTTTTTGTAACTTTTACCTTTATTGTTTTTGCAGTGCATCCTATCACACCGCTGACTTTTTCTTCTGTCTGGATATGTTCAGATATTGTACACCTCTGAGTTGTGATTATCTTTTCTCTCAAGATGCACAGCACTTCACGTTTTCTTTCTATTACTTGTTGCAGCAAACTACTGTTTAGATCTATTGTTCTGAAAAAGAAAAATACACCATTAAAAATACTATAATTGTGAAAGAAACCCCCAAAAAACAAAACTAACCACATTTTCTTAATTGCTTGAAGAAGCTTTTATTGCAAAAATGACAATGGTTTCTGTATGAGCAGCCTCCTCAAAATTATGATGTCCTCTTTTGTTATTTGACAGCAGTAAGTATCCGTTTTCCACAGTAAATCCTCACATACATACTGAATTCTTGATTCCCTACTCTCAGCAAAAATGGAAGTTGTCTGGATACTTTCTAAGCAAAGAAAAAAGCAAGAGGGAAGCAAAGGAAAAAAAAAAGAAAAAAAGAAAAGAAAAAAACTTTGAGTTTCCTGGGTAATACAAAACCAACCAATCAGGCACTTGGACACTGGACTGAATCCTCTCCCACTGTGAGCTCAAACTGACATTGCCATGGCCATGGCAGGGGGTGCTGGCTGGGGCACACAATGACAGAAATGCCTCAGTGCCAACCCCCACTGCTTGCTATGGATCTGTTTCAGCGCTCACCTAAACCCCAAACAGGCTGAGTGGGATCAGCACTGACTATTTCAAAAGGCTGAATGAGAAAACAGAAGATTTCATTGATTTTGGGACTGGGGATTACTGAAAAATCCCCACCTGCTTTAAAATCCTGCATTATTCATTGGTATAGAGGCAAAATTCAAAATTGGTGACTAGGACTGTCACAGTCAAAAGAAAAACTAACTGGGGGTGCAGGGAGCTCAAAACTCTAGCCCAGGCACCAGCTTAATAAACCATCCCTACTCCACAGCACAATTCAGCATGTGTTTAAATGCTGCTGGAAATGATTCTAACATTAGGTTCTTCTTAAAATGAGCAGAAGACAGAAAGTGAACTCCAGTAACATTACAGGACGTTTATTTTCTAAGAAAATGTTACAAAATTTACCACCTTGTCTTTTGGGGTGCTAACAGACTTTCTGGTAACAATTAAAGCAATTTCTTAATTGTATTCAATTGATTAAAATGTGTCAATTATATTACACATTTGCTGGAGGTCCTCAGATGAGATGTTGTATCTTTTATGAACAGGTAATCTAGCAAAACTGTTGGAAGATTAAAGGACTGCTATCCCTGACTCAAATTATTCAGTCTTTTCTCCTCCCTTTTATTGTAAATGGCTATTCATGGAGCTAAATGGCAATTTCCCAAAAATGTGACAGAAAGACATGTCTGACTCCAATTCATTTAAATCGAGATATCTCCACTTTTAATTAAAAAGTTTTAGATTTATTAGATTCTGGAGCTCTGAATTTATGCAGTCTGTATAAGTCTGAAGTCAGCTGGGGTTTTTATTGAATTAAAAATATCCTCAGGCAATTTTTGATCTTTGGAGAGTTACATGCTTATATGAAAGTTCAATCAGTTGGAATGAACTGTCTGAAAACCTTAAAGATGATTGTTTAGACAAGGGAAAGAAAATACCTCTGAAGCAATGCAGCAGCCCCAAACATTCCTGAGATTATTAATATAACCTTTTTTCATTTGGTGCAAAGTCATGCTTTATGCTTGGAATGCAATGAACCTTTGGATTAAGCAAAAATTCAAGAAACACCAAGCAACCACAAACCTCACCATTCTCAAAAGTGTCTGCCAAACCAGAGCCATTAGTTACAGTCTATCAAGCCTATCATATACTTCACAATAATTATTTATGTTTCTAAAGTAGTGTGCTAAGCATCCTGAAAATACAAATGAATGCACTAAGAACTTGCAGTTTTAACATTTGACCTACGGAGCCACAGGGGAAAAATAACAATGAAGAAGCATAAAAACGATTTGTCACTTGCTTTCATGTGTATTTTTTGACTGTTTAAGAGGATGACAAACTTGCTGGATATCTCCAAAATTTACAGAAAAAAAGCCCCTCAAACAAAGATAAAAAACATCTATTAAATAAAACTTTGCTATTTCTGAATAAGTGTTAATTGAGGAAGCCTACAGAATATGACCTATGCAAATGAATTACCAAACAAATTCAAGAGACTTTTTCTTCCACCTGCTTCTACAGTATTCTGCCTGAGGCAGGACTGGCTCAGACCCTGTCACACTCCTGGCTTTGAGGCCCAGATACAGCAGCAGCAGAGTGGCAGAGCAGAAGAGTCAGAAGACATTAATTTGCAGACAGAGGGAGTGAACAAAACCTGGAGGCAATGCTGGAGGAGGTGCTGCAGCACTGAGGGCTACGGAGTGACAGTGAAACACAGGGACACAGAGCTACCTGCTGCAGCAGCACACCCGAGGCAGTGCCCAGAGGTGACCTGGGATCCCCTGCACAGAGCTGAATGTGTGCCAGAGACAGCCACTGTCACAGCCCCAAGGTTCAAATGACTTCAGTGGGATGAGTCCCATTGTAAAGCTGTCAGAAATGTTCTCCTCTGCCCAGCAAGTTTAGTGAGCTCCAAATTCAGAGCTTTCAAACACGTAGCCTTGCCCACAGCAACAGAAACCTTTTGAGGACAGCAGAGTTAAGTGCACTTTTCTAGACTTCAGGCACTGAACTTTCTATCATAAAACAAAACTCTGGGGTTGCATGTGGGCACATCATGAGTTATTATTGGGGCACAGTAGTGTTGAAGGCAAAATATTCTGCTCTCATCAGCAACTCAAACAGGAGATGACATGAGGTAAGCAAGTATCTTATCTAAATTATCACTGAAAACAGTCATCAAGAGCAGTCCACAACAGGGTTAAGTTTGATAATCAGAGCAGGGCTTCAAGTATTGCAGGCTGCTGAGTCTATGACTGTATTTTTGCAAGAACTGAACTTACTTACCAGCATAACACTGAATATAAGAAAATAGCTGAGTAACACGACATGGCAGAGTTAAATGCCTGAGAATACATGCATGCAAACACATAAATTGCATTGAATTTTTTTACTTTACAGGTCATGTTTCAGAGCTTTTATTTCTGTTCTACAACCATGGCTCTTACCATCTCTTTCACTCTGTACTGTACAACCAACACCCACCAACCCTGTGCCATTTGTACTACATCACCATTACCCATTCCATGCCAAGGAGCTGAGCTGAAGCACTCAAAAATAACACTATAGAAAATATAATGAGATGTTGGTTTGCCAAGTCCCATTATCAACACAGAGAGTACAAGTCTGTATAAATACAAATTACGTTAAAAATACAAATTAGGGGTTTTGCTTGATTGTTTGTTCTGCCTAAACAACCTTCTTGAGGTCAACGATTTATTACACTGGAAGCTTTACAGGTCAAACATGTAAATAAAATAATTTCTTTGAGTTTTGGTCTCATTCCACATTTAACTAGATTAAACACTTCTACTCTCCTATAATGCAAAGACTACTTTCACCTTCATTCAGTATTTTTCTTCTCTCATTAGGAAAGCAGTAGACAACAGAGGCACAAAGGCAATTTGCTGCAGACTGGAGTCAGAAAAGAGAAAAGCAGAAACCAAATAAATACAAGAAAAAACAGACAACACCACCTGGCAACATAGCAGGCTCTCATAGTTAAAGGAGAGAGCACAAGTCTGCTCTAAACCCCACTGCTGAGACTGAGGGTGTTTCCTTTAGGCACAGAATTGGACGTAATTTCCCACAAAGGAGAGGCCATAGGACCATTTTCCATCAAATCTTGCCTGTCTCAGTAACCCACCCACAAACCCTCAAAGCAAGGTACTTGTCAATTTCCTACAGACACCAAGAAGAATGGGTGTTGTTGCGAGTACTCTCCATCCTCACATTGAAATCAGCACTGCTGCCTCTCTGCACAAATTTTCACTGGTCTAAACTACTTACAAGTAAAAAACCTTTTCAGTCCTGTTCTGGGCAATGTCACCTCAATATACCTCCTCTCCCAGCTGCAGAGACACAGGCAGCTCATGCTCACAGCTTCTTCTCCACTTCATTTATACTGTGCAGTAGTCTGATATCTTCCATACAAATACTGCTTGTTGCAAGTGAGAGCCTTCACCCAGCTTTGTTCCTGCTCTAACAGAGATGAGTGTCAGAGAGTAAAATCTCACTCTGCCATTTTCCACCAAGCACAGATGCATATTTCTTTTGTTAATCCACTTCAAATATAACCTCTCTGACCTACTTCTTACAGAACACAGCATCTGCAATAGTCAGCTTATTGATAGCATTTCACTATTTTCCCTACAGAATAACCTGACATGTACTTCATAGAACATCTTCCCTAAGAATAACAGAGACTTCTCAGACTGCAAGTGACAGGTACTTTCTCTATTTTCTATTTGACATGCTCCTTATTTTTTAAATCACAGGCACACACAATTGCTTTTATTCAATCCTGTCTCACAGCACTCTGTGACTTCATATTACCTCATGCAGCAGCTTAGGCAGGAAACTAAATGGTTTTCTCATCATGCTCATATATGCTCAAGGAGTTTTAAACAATAAATCACAAAATAGTCTGAATTTCCACTGTACTCAGATTAAGAATAGACATTTATTTTTGTCTCAGGACGGACAATACCATGCAGTTTCACTAATTCAACTAAAATGCAACACGCAACAGCATGTAAGTATCTTTCAGCCATGCCAGAGTACGCAGTTAAAAACACAGGTCTTTTCCTAATATGCTAATCACAGAGTTAGGAATCATACACATAAAAGGATGGAAGTATGACAGGCAATTTTTTCTGCAGCAGATGTGAACTGACTGACTGCCATCACTGTCCTCTCAGAACTTCTCATTCAAACACCTTCCATGACTTTCAGTGAAATGGTAAAAAAACAAACAAGCAAATTTGTTAATATATGAGAAGTACAGACATTATAATATCCTTGTAATCCTTTTTACTGGAGGAAAGAGGACAGAATGGGTGAGGCTGGACAGTCATCTGGTCTAACTTCCTGCTTTAGCAGGGCCACCTAGAGCAGTCTGCCTAGGATCATGTCTCCAAGGTGGGGAACTCAGCCTCCTCAGGCAACCTGTGCTCAGTCACCCTCACAGTGAAAGAGAGTTTCTTCATGTTCAGACAGAGCCTCCTGCATCTCAGATTGTGCCTATTGCTTTCTGCTCCGTCTCTGGGCACCACTGAAAAGTGGCTCATGTAGCCCATACTTCATCAACTTCTCTAAGAGGACCTTATGGCAGACAGTACTGAAAGCCTTAAAACTGAAGATGGAATATAATGTCTTAAATCCATAGCAAACCAATTGAGCTAGAGGCACAGGACTCTGCCCCAAATCATGTATCAGTATGTTACAGTGCCCTGTGAACTAGCAAGCACTATGTAATACAAAATCAAAAATAATGTAAAGGCAAAGATGCCAAGATTGTGTACCTAAAACTATTGTTTAACTTTATTTTAGGTATTGCATATTATGTTAATTATCGTGTTCTGCATTTACAATGTCACTGCTTCTGTGAACCAGGAAGCATCTCATCCCACATCCTTCAGCTTTCACCCTTTTTCAGAAAAAGGAGCTAATGCAGCATCTGGAATCTAATTAAAAGATCAGTAGAATTCTCCTTCAGAAGGTTCACCTAAGAAGAGACAGGAAACTGTTTTCCTGCCACTGAGCACTTTCAGCTTGCTCAACTCTGAAGACTCATGTAACTTATTTTAAAAGGCACATCAGCTTTGACTTTTTAGAGTTCACTGCTACTAATCTGCAGCTTTGACTTAATCAGCCTAATACAAGAAGATTTTAAAAATGCAATTTAATTAGGTTATATATGTAGAAATAATAAATTAATTGATCAAACTAGCAGAAGCCCCACATGTTGTTAAATGACATCAATAACAGTTTGCTGCCTCGCATTTCACAAGGCCTGACAGGTAAACGTGCTCTTGTAAGCACTGTAATGTTTTGCATCCAAAAATCGCTAACTTGTAGGCATCAGCACTCCTGAATTTCACACAATACTCATGAACGAGCTGAAAGCTTGAAGCTCGGACACAATCAATCATAAATCATAGAATATTTATGAACGAGTAAGTAGAATTTCATCTATAAGGCATTGCCAACAATTTCCAGTGAGCCTCTGCATTACACTGGAGAAAAAAATAAAAATTCTGCTACCCTCATCATTTTCAGTGACCTGGCAGAAAGCAGACTGACTCAGTTTCAATTATACACTGTGCATCATAAGCTTTAATAAGCTATGAGCATCTTTTTTATGAACTAAGGCCTACTGCCTTGCATAAAGTGGCACACACATCAACTTCAGTTAACAGTCACATATAGATCAGTGCAGAGCTACTGATTTTCAACACTCATAAGAAGGTAATGTATTTTTGAGTATTTAGTTACATAAAGAATTGTAACTCCAAGATGTGCTGATTTGCTGTGGGAGGATTCTTTTTGTGAACAGAGTAGGTGACTTCAAGTAAAAGCTTACCAATCCTAAATCAAAGTTACTGAGTTTGTTTCTCCAAAGGACTCTACCTAGTGCTACAAACAAGACTCTAAATCTTGACTGACACTATTTTCTTGATACTAGATGCAGATTAATTGTACAAGCTTGGTACACACATTGAGCCCAGTATTCTCTGCTTTTAATAAGGCATTTAGTACAAAGACAGCAAGGTGCCTTATTAGAATAAATTTGTTGACTTGTGAATGCTCACAATAAAAGGAATACCAGCCATTTGTTCCCATGAAAATGGAGAATTGATTATTCCTAGAACATCAGTGTATCTAAAGCAAATTTACATTGCTTCTGACAACTTCTGCACTGATAGCAAAAATCTATCATCTTTATCTTCAGAGCATCAGCAAAGGCTATTTAAATTCATTACAGCCCCTGCTACAGATCTGGAGTACAATGCTGTCACAGATGAAGCACCCTCATCTCCCATTGAGCCTCGATCTGCAATAGTTGGCTGACCCCTGACTTGTCAGCTGGTTGCCACACAGGCTTTGGTCCATGACACTCCCATTGCAACATTAAATAGATCCCATTTCAGAGTAGGACAGGAAGTGAGGAAGTGCTCCATACCTTGGAAAATAAAGAACATGGTTCCCCTCAATTAATACAGGGTATAACAGGAAGCAACGTAACCATATTTTGTTCAGCTAGTAGAATATGCCTTGACTATGCTTGCTCACTTTTGCTATCCTTTTAACTTCAAATAATCCCATTTTCTAGCATAGTCACTCACACACATGAAATTACAAAGCCTGCTACAAGAACATTAGCAGTTCTGAATTCAATTTCCATATTCAATGCCCCAGTAACACAGAGAACTAATTATTTTTTTTCCCAGACTGTTACCTCAGTACAGTCCCCCAAAGAAGGGAAGATCTGGCTCTCATTCCAGGTGGTAATTCATGCAAAAATGTAAAATGAAATAACAGAGAGATTTTTTAAAACAAGAAAGGGAAAAGTCTGAATAACAAGATTTCCAAATATGGAGATTTTCATTCTTGTATATATGATTTGTCATGAATATGAAAACTTACAATAAAAATAATTTTCAAACTGTGGCAACACTACAAAATTAATTGGTGGGTGACCACAGCTGGCCCAAGTCTTTTCAGCTCAATAATCTCTCCTGGCCATTAAAAAACTCACATTAGAAACATACCTGTCCTTGACATCTTTCATAAGCTGCTGCAAGTCAACCTCCTGCTTTCTCAGGTTTCCAAATGAGGACTGGTTTTCCACATAACCTTTCCCTCCAGCTCCCAGGCTGAAGTTCACAAATGATGTTTCAATACTTCCTTGAACAAAATCTTCAAACTTCCCCATATATTTTGCAAAGTCAGACTCCACAATCACTAGGAAAGCAATAACAGTAAATTCTGTGAAGAGAAGTGCTGAAACTGTCCCTAAGTGATTGGAGGAACAGATACTTACAGAAAATATGACAAATTAGCAGAGGCAAGGAACAGTATGAAGAGGTAAATAGTAAAATTTACATCTCTGCAACTCTTGCATCTGCTCTCTTCATGCTTTCATCTTTGCCCTACTATCTTTAGTATTTTGCCATTTTAGGAAAACATAAGGTGACTGAAGTGCTGAACTCAGACACTATGAAATATTTATAAAGAATGATTGGAAGTTATTTCAGCTACAAAGAAAACTACAAAGCAGACCCGCTTGTACAACAGTGCTAGTATTTTGGCATTATTTTGACACATCTCATCATAGGGCTGCCCAAAAGCTCACTGAAAATCAATGGAAAAATCTAACTGGTTTAAAACAACTCTGAATTTTATATACCTAAAAACCAGAAAGCTGACTCAGAATCAGCTATATTTCCAAGCCAGCTACAATTAACATGCTAGGTGAGGGAGTTATCTATTTTCCTGTATGGAATTATGACATGTCTAGAAATATGGGATTCTTTCTCATTATTCTTAAAACATGGGTGGAACTGCTATAGTTGGAGGAAGACAAAAGTACAAGGGTCAACCTTTTTTAACAGTCTGTGCAAGACAAACAGAATGGGTGGTAAAACTCACTTGGCCTGGCCTGGAAGCATTCTGAGGGCTACCAACACCAACAAGACACTGTTTATTCATTGCTTTTTACCAGAAGCACAGTACAGTTTCACACCACTATCACATACAACCCCCTATAATATTCTAGGGATTTTCCTGTAGCTGCAAGACAGCTACTGTTATTACACAGTAGGACTATACAGCCTGACAACATTCAGCACTTAATTTAATAACTCTACCCAGGCAAACTCTTTTTTTAACCAACATTTATTACTACCAGTTTTAGTTCCATAAATGGTCAAGTGAGAAAAGATCCTTTCATATCACTCCCATGGATGGAGGATTCCTTCAGAGCATTCCTCTGAAAGGAGCCCTCTAATAACATAATTGAGAATAACAACAGAACAGGTTAGGAATTGTACTGTTTTTATCTGCATTAACAGTGCTGCCCGAGTATGGCTTTACCTGGTTTTATTGGTTTGTCTTCAGTAAGCACATCACTCAGGGTGACTGTCAAGAAATGATACTTGGGCTTCTGCCAGCACCAGAATTTCCTTCTCTTCGTAATTAAGCTCAAAAGCTGCAGCTTGTCTGAGGCATTCAAGTGAGAGACAGGGATCAGGTCACCTCCACTGTCAGTTTCTCTCACAAAATTCTTCGTTGCTTTTGCAAACATCATGGGGAATCAGTTAAAGCCTGAAAGAACACATCTGTTTTTAAACAACTACAGTTGGAAAGTATAAATATTTACACTGTCCTTTTAAGAGGTCCTTCACAGAACTGGCATTAACAAAAGAACACCATGGTGTTTTCACCCTATCTTCTCCACTCTGAGCTGGGAAGGAGTTCCAATTACTTGTCCCAGTGCAAGAATTCTTTTATTAGTTTCTTGCAAATAACTAATAATAGAATTCTAGTTAAGAGGAACATTGACAGGTTACTAATCTGTTAGGAAGGAAAAACTTACACAACTTACCTGAAATTCTATGAAAAAGCATCTACTAATGAGCACCCGTAGAGACCAGCTGTGATGAGGAGAGCACTAGGGCAATGGCAGAGGATTTCTGCCTCCCCACAGGATCCTTCTTTTATTACCTACTGTAAAACTTACTCCACGTAAGGCAGTTAGGTATTACTCACACAAATTATCTTGATTTTTTTAATAGGGAGTAAACACATGGATGGATAATAACAACTGTTCTATAAAAAGCACCAAATACGTGAGCTGGCATCTTTGTTACTAAATTTTGTTTCTGAACTACACCCCTGGAAAGTTCCAATTAATTTTTTTATTTATGAACTCTTTTACCTTCAATGTTTTCCAATTTTCTATTTTTCATTTGCATAACTACAGCTAAATTGAACATACATTATTTGCAACTGTTATTCACAACTGTTATTCATATCCCCTAAACAACTACATATATTATCTTACTGCTGCTTTGCAATGATTTTAATTAAAAATTACCAACATCTCTTATAAGGTAAGGTTTTCCTTATCCCTGGGAATGTATTTTACTGTATTTACAAGGAATGTCTTCCAGTAAGAGAGACTGGCTGAAGTCACAGAAGAAATGGTAAAAAAAACCATTCACAGGTGCCAAACAAACAATTCTAATAAATTAATATTTGATATTTTTAAAGAATCTTTCTAGTTTTTCAGCTTTGTGTTATCTGAGCTAATGATATCTCCAGAATCAAATCAGCTTTTTTTTAAATCCAGAAGCATTCCTTTAAGTCCCCCAGCTGACACTGACTGGAAATTTCAACTAAGATAGTAAGACATCTCAGCTGGTTATTCACACTTCCATGATTAATTACCTGTCTTGCTCCACACAGATCTTAGATTTGTCATTTACAAACACAGACCAGGGTAAGACAAGACAGACTTCAAACAAAAACTGATACTGCAGTGAGCACTCAGGATTACTGACAGAAAACAAAAACCTGAATACTGATTATTAGTGCTTGGACCACAGGCTCCATATTTTAGTATTAGCATAAAAATCCTTTTCGCAGAAGCAAACTTAACCTTTTCATTAGTTTTTCCCAAATCCCATTTCATATATTCCACACAGTATTAACCAATTCATGATGAGGTATTTACCTCCTCATGAATCATCTATAGCCTTGTCTGTGTAACAAATACTAAGTGTTTTCCAACAATACCTGCATCAAAAGGAATTGAGCAGTATCTAAGTCGCATAGCATTTTACTGAAGAGTCTTCTGGGGCTTTCACTGTAACTGCAGCTACAGCAAACCCTGCAGCACAACCTCAGCTGTGGGCACTTGGAATATTTCCAGTGACTTCTTGCTCTCTGACCTTCTCTTAAACTGAACTCAGACTGATTTTTTACATTCTTATGTGTCCTCCTTAATCTCCCTGGTTTTAATCTCAGTGAGAACACTTTTAACAGAATAAAGCAGTGCAGATCCACTGCAGCAGCAAAGGAAAAAAACCCAAATAAAGCTTCACACCAAAACTAGTTTCCTTTATCCACAGGACTTCTTTTGCAGGAGTTTGTATTTTGCAAACAGACAGATAGTGACTGATTTGTTATGTAGGGGATCACCAAAAAAATTCTCATTGCCTGCGTTAGCTGCCTTTGCCCAGCATAACCTTCTACAAACATTTTTGTACTTTACATGACAGCTCACTCACCCTGATCCCCTTACTACATAGCCAGCTCACATAGGCATAGTCTCCAGGAAAAAAAAAATTTAAAAGGCCACCAATTTTCTATCATAAAACAAATTGCAAAACCAGGTCCTAATATTTAGCATTATTACAAACTCACTAAATCTCATGAGACGAACCACTGTACCAGTCTGTAAAACTTCCAGTTCACAGTGTTTTGCCTTCATTCCCCATCACCACTCTTGACTAGCTAAAGGAACATCCAGGGAAGAGGACAGAGTGCTTCTGAGGACTAACAAGACTCACCAGGCAGGAGAGATGTGGCAGTTTTGAGCCTCAAAACGATGACCACGCTTTGCTGTCCTGGTAATGTCTTTGCAGGGAACATATTTTGCTGATGTAGAAGTACCTGCAATCAAGAATATTCTATCCAAATTCCTGTTTATATTTGGATATAGCACCTTTAACACAAACTTGACAATGCCCCCAAATACCTAACTTCACTGTTTCCCAGAACAAAGAGCAATTATGCCCCTAGACAACATCAGGGAGTTAACACAGCCACAAGGCTCAGTAGCATCCTGAACCAATGGACAGGGAGTAGAGACCCAGCTTAAAAAAAGCTCTGCCTTGGGAGTTTCTTCCTCTGCAATTTTAATAGAGCTGTGCTTGGTTTGACAGAAATAAAGGGAAGGTATCAAGCTGGTAGGAAATGCCCAGCAGAGTGAATTCACTCTTGCAGACTCATAGCTAGGCATGAAAGAGAAAAGTTAGGAGGAGTACCTTCCTTGCCTACCAAAAAAATCTAAAACTAGCTTGAACCTGGACTACAGGAAGATTATTAAATGGCAGGAATGAGAACAAATGAAGACAATTAAACCAATTTCAGTATTTACCTAAACAAACAAATCTCATCCCTGCTGCTTTGCTTTACAGCTCCCTAACTCAGTAGAGTGGGACATTAAATCCAAAGCGACATTTTATGAGCAATTGCTGTTTGCCTCTGTCAGTACAAAAGAAAGCAAATAGTTGCCTGGTATTTCTTACACACTGTATAATACTGTATCTTTCACATAAAATACGTTGTTTTTTTTTTTGCATTTAACCAAAGATCCAAGTTGTAAGGAACTGCAACATCTGAAAGCCAAAAAGGAAGCTTTTTTAAGACTAAAGCCTTAGAGCTGGAAGAGCTGTTAGGCATTAACCACGCGTAGGAGTCGTAATGGCCTTGGAATCCTAAAGGAGTATGAGTCTGGGAACTGGAAGGGAACTGGAGCATGGAAGTGATGACATGCAACTTACATGTTTTATTAAAGAACATTAGAGCTACTTTTCACCTCTTCCCCAGATAATTAAAAAGAAAAAAAAAAAAAAAGGCACCCATAAGAGCTAATACACAAAGCCTAGAAGGGCTGCCCACGCAATGCATTACAGGTTTTGAACGCATGTAGCCCCTAAAAACACAACCAAAAGGTTTCAGCCCCGGCTGAAATCCTCTGTTTGCTCTTCGAGGACTCTGCAGCACGTGCCTCCACATACCGGTGCCGCAGCCTCGGGCACCCCGCAGAGATGCGGCACCTTTCCTGGCCGCGGGCGCCGTCCTGCGGGCTGCCAGGGCTGAGGGAAGGCCCCGCGCTGCCCCGGCGCGGGGTGCGCCGTGCCGCCCGCCTCTCTGGGAGCGGCTCGGGCAGGGGAGCACGGCCCCGCCGTGCCACCGCTCAGAGTCCCGCACGGGCACCGCGGCCACTCCGCTCCCCGCGGGGCGGGCAGGACAATGGGCGCGGTGCGGAGGCCGCAGCCACTGCTCGTGCGCCGCGGAAGGGCGGAGTAGCAGCGGCCGGGGTAGCAGCGGCCGGGGGAGGCGGGCAGGGCCAGGCCGCACCGCCGCCCCGAGCCCGCTCCCGTACTCACGGCATTCCCGGCGCTCCCTGCCGCCGCTACCGGGGATGCGGCGCACTCCGCCCGCGGGGCGTGACGAGCCTGCCGCGCCCCAGACGAGAGGCCGCGGGTGAAGCTCAGCAAGCAGCTCCCGCAGCAGCGGGGGCTCCGTGCCGGGAGCGGCGCGGCGGGGGTAGCGCAGGCCCCGCCCGGGCGCCCGGGCCGTGCGGGCGGGCGGGAGCCGCGCCTGGGGCGCCTCCGCCATGATGGGGCGCAGAGCCACCGCCCAGCACAGGGCAGCGGGCGGGGGCCGGGGCGTTGCCCTCTCCCTGCGAACCCTCGGGGCGGCTTCTGCCACCCTCGCCATCCCGCCCATCTGCCCGAGCTCCCTCGGGCGCTGCCCGTCCTGCCGTGAGGGTTGGAACGAAGGGCTGCAGGTGTTCCTCTGCGAGGGGCGGTGGCCTGGCACAGGCCCCCCGCGGCAGGTGTCGTGTGGGGCAGCCCTGTGAGTGTGGCGCTGGAGAATTCCCACTGGGATGGGGCAGACGGTTTTGTATGGCTGCACCCTGATAACACTGGCAGGTGTCTTTCCCTCCAAGTAATTGCGTGCCAGCGATGTTCTATGACACGAGTGATAAGGACATCTTTGTCACAGCCTCTCAAGCCCGGCTTGGGTCGCCCGTGCTCAAAAGTGCACGGGGCCGGTGCCAAGTCCACTGGAAGCACCAGCCCTGCCACGATTTTGGCTGAGAGCTTGCAACTCTTGGTGGGCACTGCGGGCCTTGTGAAGCCGCTCCTGTGGACCAAACAGGAGGTCCCAAGTCAAGGTCTCCAGTCCAGGGACCTTGAACGGCAGCACTGTGGAAAATGAGAAGTGTGGTCAGTGGAGCCTGGGGCAGGTTGGTGAACCGCAGTGTGAAATACTGAGCACTGTCGCAGTATCTCAGCCATCTGAAAACACCACAAAGAAAAAACTTGGTTGTTTATGATGCAAAAGGACTGATTCAGTGAGAAACAGATGAGTCTGCAAAAACCCAAAGAGTAAGTTTTTCAAGATAATAAATACCAAATCTATCTTTTTCAAGTAAACCATGCCACAGGCTAGGTACTTCCCTTGTGATTTGAACAGAAAACATTTGAGGCTGAGGGTGAAGTCACAAATGTCACATTACCAGACTGTAATGGCAAGGCATGTCAGGGCAAACACCCTGACTTCGGAACAAAGGGAAGGTGAAAGCTTAACGTCTTTAAAAGAACACTCCTGGGTGAAAGGTATCAGTAGATGCACATAGGTAAAGTAGATCCATTTCTTCCGTTTAGCTACGTGCAGCATCTAAACCTTCCAATGAATTTCAGCAGATTTTAATCCATCACCCCATTTCTGATTTCCCCAGGTGACATCCTTATTGATTCAATGATAAAACATCTTCATTCTGGGGTTGCACCTGCTTACAGAAATTTGAACAAATAGCCAGAACAGAACTAAGTACTGTGTTTGTTGTGACAGTGTAAATTTTATAAACTAATGCAATTTATAAAGCTCCATTCTTAGAGCCCCTTCCTGAGGAAAAGTACCCACACATTCTCGGGAGATCTCTTTTTAGGATCAGCACTGAGCTGCAGAATTGCTAGCTCCAGTAATAATGTGGCCAGTAATAGCACACGTTTCATAAGCTATCATGTGTTTTTCCAGGGAGTGGCAAAGTGTGATCCGTTTCAAATGCAAGAGTCTGCTAAAGCATATTTTGAGAAATAAGGGAGGAAGTTGCACTGAGCCACATTGCTATGGAAATATCCACTTGGGAGGTGGGACTTAAATAAATCAGTGAAACTTGCTGGTAATTTTAAGGACACTTCCAGCAGTTGCATGCACACCAAATAGAGGAACACACCAGGAATATTTAAATGTTTTTAAGAAAAACTCTTCAACAGAAAATTTCAATCTATCTGAATGGCACCAGCTGACATAAGGTAATTTTCAGGTGCGCCTCATTGACTAGAAGAAACAGAAACAAAGGTTGTTAGCAAACAGTTTTGGGGCTATGCAGCAATTAACTTTGAGTCTTCAAAGTCTGACACAGAAACTGGCTTGCAAATGAGAGACATTTAGGACTGAACACCCACCTTGAGCATTCAGTCTTAGTGGAAATGCTCTTCAGGTGCTCTGCACAGTCAAGATTCCCAGCCCATGGTTGCTCCATGACCAGCTGGGATGCCAGCAGGGAGAATGTTGAATCAGAGAAATGCACAATCTCAGCGTGGTCTGTCAGCCACAGACTCCATCTCCCGAGCTGAAGCATGAAGTGAATCACTGCTGTGTTAGAAGATCCTTCTGCATTGCTCCTGCCTGAGAAGATTGTCTTGCAGAAGGAGCAGAGGGGAGAAAATCAGAAATTTTTGCCTCTGGAACAAACTGTTGTTGGTATGGGACAAGTTCTGGCTACCTCTCAAATAAGTGAAGTGAGGCAGGTGGCTTCACAGCCACAACTTAAAAAAATGAGTAATGCACATAATAAGTGAGTAGGAACACAAAAGATAGTAATCTGAAACGGAAAAAAGACCCCAGCAAAATAGTTGTATGCTTTTTGAGTATGGCTGTGTGAAATTTCTCAGGTATGACATTCAAAAAATCACTGAGCATGCTGCCACAAGATGTCAGCATTGCAGAATGGTTGTTCCTGCCAGAAACAGAAATGGGTTTTGCATCCTATATGCATTGGGTATTAGATTTAATTGTTTTTGTATGATGGCCTAATCTGGCCTTATTTTTTTCAACCATTGACATTATGATGTCAGTCCAAATTTAGCTGCAAGGGAGAATTTCTTAAATGGCTTTTTAAAATTATCTCTATCTTAAAAACTTTAAAAAATGTTTTCACAGCATGAACAGCAGTACTAATGGCCAATAATACCTTGTAGCCATGTTTTGTTTCAGCCTGCATCCAGCCTGGCTAGAAAGCACTCACAAAAATTGTGCCTGTATATTGAGGTGTCCAGAGGTCATCCAAAGCTCTCTGCTGCTGCATGCTAGGCCTTTATAAAACCCTCATGCTGGCTGGAGAAGGCTCTGCTGCCCTTAGTGGAGGAAGTAGGAAGAAAGTATGAAGCTATTTTGAGCTTCTATTTAGAAGAGAAGGCTATTTGGAGTAGCAAATCTTTTAAAAGGTATCCAGCAACATAAGCCAAATCACCAGCAAAAGAATTAATTTGTTTTTTTCCCTCCACTTCCTTTTGTAAGAATAAAAGATCTGCGCAACAGTTTTTGTTTGTTTCTGCATTTCTTTCAAATCAACTAACCAGCCTCATTTTCTTCCACATTGAAATTCATGTCCTGTTTTGCTGGGATGCTCTGTACTTTTTGCCTCTACCATTGTGTCCTCTGAAACATTTCCTGTTGCACACAACAGCTTTCTCCCTCTCCTGCTGTTACGGCTGTCACAGCCCTGTCACTGTGCCAGCAGCAAGTGGCAGGCTTAGCAAGGGACCGTGTCCTGAGAAGGGGAGATGAGTGGGAGGGTGCAGTGAGCCAGGAGGGGCTGTGTGAGTTCAGAACAGCCAGAACATCCATTCTGCTGTGCTTCCCTACCCGTTCATGTGAGCTCCTGTGCATTCTGCTCTTCACAATGGGAAGGTGACATCTTTACCCATCTGAAGATTTTGCTGTGACATGAGTTTGGCCACTCTTGGGAGGCTATCTTGTATTGCCAGGTTCAACTCTGCTACCTTTACAGACCAATATGAGGAAAACAGGGTTCACTTCTGGACCTTCTAGTCCCTTGGGATGACCACGGGAGAATGTCATGGTGAGATGCAGAAGGAGACCGACATGTTCAGTACAACCTGTTTGCTGTAGCTCAGTCAGAGCTCTGCCTTCAGCACTCATGTTGGGGAAGTAGTGCCACACCTGCCTTTCTGTAGTGCACAGGTTGTGGCTCAGGGCTCCCCTCTGTCGTTCTGCCCAACCATGTGATGATTCTGTGATGTCTCCAATAATATGGAGAACAATTTGCATTAATTTGCACAAACTTGGTGCCTCTAACTTTAAATTGTAGATTAGATGGCAGCCAAAGAATTTTATTTCTTTTACAACAGTGATAAATGAAAACTTAGGAATAGATAACATTTCTTGCACATCTCAAAAGCCTTCCATAATAGTTTATTAGAAACCATCTGGTTTCATTAATGTTTTATCAAATACCATCTGGTTGCTGTATTGTTCAAGCTATTTAGTAGTAAAACTTCCTCATAAATTAGCCAAAAAGAATGGCTATCAAACTATTGTGTAGGAGCCCCAAACAATTTTCATGTAAGTCCTATATAAACAGTTATTTTAAAAGTATTAGACTACACTAAACTTCAACATTAAACTTCAAAAGTCTAGAAAATGTAATCAGTAATAAAATCTGAAATTTAGCTCATGCCTCAAGCTTCTTATTTTTTTTTTTTTTCTCTTTTCTACATGTTTAATTCTTGGCCAGTTGGAACAGGACCGACAAAGTCAGAATGACAAACTGTATTTAAATAAAAATTACTTGAATTTTGTTTTTCAGTAAAACATTGCAAACAGAGAATACCTGTCACCATGCCTCCAAAAAATGAAATTCTTCATCTTTGTATCTCTGCACATGTACACTTTTCAGACTGTAAGCACTCTGTCAGGGTTTCTGGCACTGCTCTGAAATCCAACCGTACAGCAGCACAGGGCACCATTCAGAGTTGTACAGTGCCTACTACTGTGGGCAGCTAGGTAACTAATTGTAAATGCTTACATAATATTCATTGTTTCCATAAACTGTACTTCCACTCATAGTTATTTTACTGTTACATTTTCAGATCAGTAAAAATGTCACCCTAAAATTAGGGCAGTTCCTAGTGATTTTGCTATTTACAGACAACACTTAAGTTACTGTGAATGGAAGAACTGAGGAAAGCATATCTAAAGAACACTTAAAAAATTTAGGACAAAATTGTCAAAGCAACAGGAATTAAAAGGTCCCTGGGAAAGAGCCCATGGCTGAAGCTGCCTGTAGAGAGAAGAGCTGGCTGTAAGTTTTCTTTTGATCAGCTCTCCAGATTTGTTATGCTTCGTGCAATTCCTTTTGCATCCTCTGAATGTGTATGCACAAGCATCCTCAAAAAAACCTCACTATCCACCTGTGGGAGCAAATGATTTGGGCAGAATTTTCTGAAGAATGGGCAGTATGTGGTTGCAGTCCCTCACAGGGCAGCCAGCTGGATGGTGTTTGTGTTGCACTGCTGCAGAACTGGAGCATGGCCATAGTCAAACCTTGCAAAATGTTCAGAAGCTAACATTAATAACATTAATATTTCATTGAGTAACACCAGATGCATGTCATGTGCTACATTTGTAGCAATAGCTTTATTGTGATTTAAAACAAATTTTCTCTCTCCCTTTTGGTTTTTGTGTCTGCTTGTTTTCTAGTTGTTTTGCAACTCCATAATCCCCCTTCTCATTACCTGTTGTCAGCTCAGTCTCTCTTGCAGGAACAACAGCAGAAATTCCTGTTCCAGGACAATCTGAAAGGGGTTTCTCCAGAACAAAAAAGAAAAAAAAAAATTAAAAGTAATTTTAAGTGCCCACAAAGATAGAAATTGACAATTTTGTTTAGCAATCTTTGAAGCAAGCCATGGCCCATAAAGTGGCAGATACATTGAGGAGAAGACCACAAACAGCAAAGAAGTCAGTGGCTACAGAGGGTCCTGGGGAGTCGTGAGGCTGCATTGCTCTTACAAGTGAGTCAGGACTCCTGCAGCTTCCCAGGGGCCCTGCAGCAGGAGCTGCCAGGAGCTGTCTGTATCTTTCTGCTGTACAAACACACACTGCAGAGGTGGACAGAAGTTAAAACCCCATCCCTTTTCCCACAGGGTGACAGTTCAGTCCCATTGGGAAGGCCTCATGTTTCTTCTTAAAGTCACTTCATTCTTCAGCTGGCTATCACTCCTCCTAATTTCAGCACGTGAAGTGTTTGCTTTTCAATGTCCTACAGACAGTACTAAGAACAGTGGGTAAGAACATACCTGGGTTTTTCCCACAAAAGAGAACAGGATGGAAAAGGAGCACAGTTCTTTTTGAAACAAAGAGCAAGGGCTGGCAAGCAGCTAAAAAGTGTGTGGGCTGGTAATTTCATGGGATCTCTTTTAATATTATGCCACAGTGTTGCCCAAAAGGACAGCAGGTACCATAAAGAGGGTGCTTTGGGTCAAAACGGATTGGTAGATATAAAAAGCGTGTCCTAATCTGGGCTTCTCAGTACAAGAGAGACATGGAGCTCCTGGAGCAGGTCCAGCAGAGGGCTACAAAGATCATTAAGGGACTGGAGCATCTCTGTTTCAAGGAAAGGCTGTGGGAGCTGGATCTCTTCAGCCTCGAGAGGAGATGACTGAGAGGGAACCTCACCAGTGTCTGTCAGTGTCTGAAGGGAGGGTGCCAAGAGGATGTAGCCAGACTGTTCTCAGGGGTGCTGAGCACTAGGATAAGAGGTGATGGACAGAAACTGCTGTACAGGAAATTCCACCTGAACATGAGCAAGAACTTCTTTATTGTGTGAGTGACCCCACACTGGAACCACTTGCCCAGAGGGAATGTGGAGTGTCTCTTGCTGGAGACACTCAAGAACTGTCTGGGTGCCGTGTGCTCTAGGATGACTCTGCTTGAGCAGGGAGCTTGGACCAGATGATCAAATGTGGTCCCTTCCAACCTGACTGATTCTGTAAAAAGGGTGCAGCTATCCTTCAGAACAGAGTGGGAAGTAAAGAGCTGTCATTGTCCTGCAGATTTATACTGATGGTGGCCCGGGACAGAGTCACACAACTCCAGGTTGTTGACACTATTTGTTACACTGCAGTTCCACATGCAGAACCTCATGTATGGAATGAAGTGCTGGCCTCTTCTTTAACAATTAAAAATGTAATTTATTTGCTTCATCACAGAACTAAAACTGGTGTCCTTGCTGCTTGTACTGCCCTTGTGTATCTGAATGGTGCACTGATTTGGGTAAATGGCATCTGTAACAGATGATGCAAGTACCCTTGGGTGGATGGCTTTCCTGCTGCCAGAGACTACTCTTGGCAGCTGGGGGATAGGATTGTGCTTCTCCTGCAGAACCGGTTGCTCAGTCTGAGATGAGGTTTATTTAAGTTACTGTCCAGCCTCACCAATGCCAACATACCACAGTGTGAGCAGTATAGTTTCTAAAAGAGAAGGAAGACCAGCTGTGTCCTGAGAGGAAGCATTATCAGGAAAGAAAACAGTGAGCAACCGGTACTGGAAGAGCATGAGGTGTAGCTACTCCTTTTTCCTAGGACCTCATGACTGCACACTTCAATACTGAGAATCATATTTCAGCATATAATCTTTCCTCTCATTCCTTTCTCCCATCATGCCAAACAACCAGTTCATGTTGCTATCAAGACCAAAGCATTCACATGACCATCAGCTTTAGGAAGCTTTACACCTATATAAAGTACAGTGGAGCTCCTAATAGGGCTTTTTTTTTCCCCCTGTGATGTGGAACATGCTCTTTTTCAGTTCCTTATATTCACAAATGGTGAGAATATAATATCCTGGAGTTCTCTACCCTGAATCACCTTCAACTGAAGCTTTACTCTGTCTCCAAAATGAAAGAAAACATGCTTAGGAAGGGCTAGGCTCACCATCCTTTAGTAACTAGAGAACTCAGAAAAAGTCAAGCTTGCCCTAACTGACCTATTTGCAAAGCTCTCTTAGGCAAAGTCCTTAGTAAAAGATTCTTCCCACCAAAGAACTTTGTAATTTGGTGCACTATTTTTAAACCTTATAAGAAAAATTGATTTTTCCACCCAAAAAACCTATATAGCTCTAGTTGCCTTTACAGGGTTTGCTTCATCGACTGAAGTGCAAGTAGCAAACAAGTAGGATGACCTCTTGACTTCATCTTCAGTCTGTCAGTTGCCAAAATTGCAACAAACCTTGCAGTAAACAAAACTGTAAATCTCTTTCAGCTGTTAGACAGGTTCTCATCTATTGATAAATCTACATAATCTTCCTTGCCTTAGGCAGCAATCTAGGCATTGCAGACATATCCTCATAAAAATCTAAGGAGGAGAGGATTTTTCAAGGCATGTACTGCAGTAATTCAAAGTTGCCTTACTGCAACATTTCTTTTTTTTTTTTTTTTTTTTTGACACAAGCTGAAAAGTAAGGAATTTTTAATTTTGGAAAACAATTTTTATCAAGAAGTTTTAATAAAGACAAACAATGTTAAGCAAGCAAAGAAAAAAAAGTACTTTTGAATTTTAACAGCTGGTTTTACTAGAATAGCATGTGAAACATCAGCACACAAAATCCTCAAGGATAAGTAGTACCTAATATTTAGAGGAAGACAATAATTCCTGGAGTCTGAAATTACAGTCAGAAACATCAGTGGATGTTCATACACAACATCTTGTGTTCCAGGAATTTATTACTGTTTCAAGAGCCTGTAAAAACTTACATCAGTGAGCCCACAGAGACAAATTCTCAGTTAACTCAGGCCTCAGTTACATTCAGCTCAGTAGAGCAGTGTTAATTTACCCCAAATGAGAGTTTGCACAAAGTAATTTCAAATATTTCCCTTGGTACAGGGTAAGCAAAGATACAAATTCATAAGTATACATCAGAATTTCAATTCTGGCCAGCTTTTAACCCCATTTAAAAACAGTAACCCTACAAATTCTTATGCATGAAACAGAGAAGTCTAAATTAAAAATCAATAAACCAAGCAAAGAGAGCAACATTTGCAACATGAAAGCAATATAAGGAACATATAATTATATATTCTATATATAATATAGAATTTATAGACCATAAAAAAAACAACAAAAAACCAAGATGTGTTGGTTACTATGTAGAGCAAGCTTTGCTCAGCTGTCAGTGTTTTTCCTCACCCCATGAAGGTTTGAATCATTTTGCAGTAAGCAAAATGACTTTAAAATAGAGATTACTGTAAACAAAAAGACAGCTGATCTTAAACACAAATTGGATGCAAGTTCTACACTCGCCAAGTTTATCTTTCACTTTTGTAGATGAGAACAGCCTGTTTTGTCTGGGCAGCACTGACCACACTGCGGGCACTTGGCATGGTGTTAGCTTGAGGGGCAGTCATGAGAAATTCACTCCATATCCATTTCTCTGCAAGAGAAATTCCTGCTGCCCTGGGTGCTCATGAGTGGGGCACCAATAATGAGCATCTCTTGCAACCTTCTTCTCCCTTTTACAATTAAGAGAAAAGTACTACTGCTTCTATAAGCCAGAACTTTCCCAGCAACTTGAACTAAATGCTAGTTATTTCAGATACCAATTAAATAGTATCAGATCTCTGTGAAATAAATCAGCAATGAAGCAATTCCCTCTGACACAATGAGAAAGTTCCAAAGTTCTTAATCCAATAGAACCAAAATGGCTGGATTTCAAAAAAACCAGGAGCTGATTCTGGCCCACTGTAAAGACTGTTTTGTTTTTGGCCTCTATCTTGATTCTGCCACGTACCACAGTTGAGGATATTTTGCATAGTAACAAATATATAGATCCAGTTTTTCCAGCTCTTTCTGAATGCTCCATGCTCCCTCCCACCAAATCTTTGTAGACACTGAGGCTGCAAAGTGCTGCAGAACTGCAGTCAGGAATTTCATGTTGGTCAGGAGTTACACTGACCCACATATGGTAGGACTGTGAGACATTGTTGAGGTCTGATTGGCAGAGCTGTCTGGAATCACCATCTCTAAGGGAAAAACCACCACATTTATATCCTTTCTTTCCAGTTATTTATTTTACCCAGTAAATACCATGTTTCCTTGTTTTTAAAAGTTGTTTTATGGAAAACATTTAGTTTGTGGTTTCTACACTCATAAGAAAGCATAATATTCATGCTGCACATCTGTATGCTAAAAACTGCTTTTAAGAATAAACTTTCAGCTGTAAATGGATTTCATCAGCTTACCCCTTTTCCTGCCCCAGTGTCTGGCACATTAGCTGTGCAGCAGAGCTGTGCCGAGCAGTACAACTGGAACATTGCACAACTTCCAGACAGATTGTTGGAGTGATAAATAAGGGTTCTAGCAGATGGAAGCTCTTTCCTACTTGCCATTTTGCAAAGTGTAAAAAGCACAGATCACTATAGCAGTGAGATTTGTTTCAGCTGCTACTAACAGCCTTTGAAGAAAGATGATTACACCCCCTGGGAAAAAGTCAGGGTGCTCTGTGACCTTTTGCAAGTATGATTTATTAACATCCAAATAAATTGGTTACAGAGACAAAAATAATAAATCAAGTTGTGCATCAAGGTACTCCAATGTTATTACAAATATTTGGAGTGAAGCAGAAAACAGGGATGGTCCTGACTACAGAGAGACTTCTCAAATACCTGAAAGTCAGCAATAATTCTAATACATAAGAGACCTTTCCTCATTCTGAAATCACTAATGCCCTATTCAGAACAAACAACAAATTCAGCATTTAGCAGCTTTGCTTATGTAATACCTCATACATGTGGGATGGTTTTCCAATACTGGAACTAGGAAAATACTGTTAACACAAAGACTTTCAGATTCTCAGGGATGACAACCATCTCCAACATGTGGAGCTGGTGGACATCATCACCTCTTATGGATCAGCATCCCAAACATTCTCATAAGCTTTAATACAGTTTTGTTTTACACATTAAAAACACCAAATCCACAATTTATATTTAAAAAAATGAACCATTTAAAATAATTCTTTAACATATGGCAACTACTTATGCAGAAAATTTCTCTTATTGCTTTCAAAAAGCTGCAGCAAGAGCAGTAGCTAAGAACTGAGCAGTACAGTAATACATTTGGTGGTAGATTACAGCATTTACTAAGTTTCAAAAGGTAAGCCAGATAATGTGCAGTTCATATGAGGCCACAGCTGCTGGAGTAAGTTGTACCCACCAGTAGTTAGAAAATAGAAAGGATGAGTTATTGAACACTGTGAATTTTATTTATTGTAGGAATAATTCAGGAATGAAAACACACTCAACCAAAAAACCCTGTCATTTTAATGTCACTCCTTTGAATAGCACCATCTCATTCTAGCCCTTGCAAGATGTATTCAGATATGTGGACAAGTTGGATGTCATCCTTCCCTCTATTAAAATGCACCATGGGCCAAGTTTTTCACTCCTCTTCAGCTTGCCCCCTCTGCATGAGTTGTTCACAAAAAAGAAGCCATACTGAACAAAGCAAGATATGCTGCAAGTTTCCTGCTGGTCATTTGGAGAGACAGCACAGGAGATTTACACAAAAGCAGATGCAAGGAAGTTTGTAAGTAGGATCTGCTGAGCAGATATAGCTGCATATTTTGATAGCATACTACCCTTAGCCAGTCTGACTCCAGGGAGTAAGAAACTCTTATTCACAGTCAAAGAAAAGATACAGAAGGAATTTATGGGGAAAAAATTTAACTACAGCCTCGAGGTATGATTTATCATTTGTTGCTATGGACTGTTTTCCTATTCATCAGGTTTTTTTAATAAAGAGAAAAATGGGACACTGAATAACAGACCACAAAGAAAACCTGAGCAGGACAGTAAACAGCTGAGGGAAAGTGAGGGGCGTGGAAAGAGATGAGGTCTTTGTTAAGTTGGGTTTTTGGGGGGGTTGTTTGTTTTGAGACCAGCACTGGACCGTTGTGGAATGTGAAAGCCATCCCTGGTTGGGCCCTAATTTCTGGTCCCGTGAATTGGTGTTCTTTTTGTATCATGATCTGGACTCAACACTAAGCTGCCAGGTAATACAGGTGAATGTGTTTGCAACTATTATGTCCTTTGGAGGCCAGATTTTAAAAGAAAGCAGTAATCCTGTTTCCAGTCTTTCAAAGAAAACTGGTTGGTGTAAGAACAGATCTCCAGGATGTTTCTGTATCAAAATTTAGGCTGGTTTTTGTCCTTCTTCCAGGCATCTAACTTTCCAAGCTCTGCATAAAGAACCTAAGTACAGACTGCTGGATCTGTATTTTAAAAAGTGTCTAAAAGAAGTATTTCAGTGCTGGCAAACTATCACATCAAGTATATCTCAGAGAACAGAGATCCAGAAAGGAATGCAGTGATTAATGGTGCATTCTTGTTCCACTTGGCCTAAAGGGCACTTTACACTACCCAGAGTCGCCTCCTGAACGAGTGATGCTGTTTTGTAATCCCAAATTTAGACAAAATCAGAAACTAAGCATCAAGCCTGCAAATCTGAAAGTAGAGCTGTGGCTTTCTGTTCCTATGTTTACCTGGAATTTTTTTCTTTCTATGCTTTACAACTTGAAAAATGAAGCAAGGTTTCAACACCCAAAAGCCTGAGCTGCTCCATCACCTTGATGGAAGTTTATAGTCAGGGTTTTACTTTATGAAGAGACACACACAGAAAGGCAGAGCTGCATGAGTGCTTCTCAAACTGGCCTCCAAATTCATATTAAGTTTATCAAGTCATGAAATAAGAGAGCTATAACAGCAGGCAAGGGTCATCAGGAAATGTTAAGACTGGCCCATTGAGCTACACACCTTGGGGAACGCAGCTGTCTATGAAAGGAAGCAGTTAAGTTGCCTGATGCATTCTTTTTTACCATTCAGGGTAGAAATAGTGGGTAAAAAGTCCCTCAGTGTCAGTTACTAAAAATAACAGTTGTCTTAGTTATACTGCAGAAAGCTAATATAAAAATTTTGTACCCATTAACACAGCTGAAGTTTTGGGGAAGAAAATTACCAAAATTTAATATTTTACCAAGAATAACTTTATAGAATATATTAACTTTGTGAATGTTGAATATATTTACATGCAGAAATACAAAGAACTAACATCAAGACAAATTTCTTACACTTCTTAATATACATTTAACAGAAGTTTAACAACTAAACCCAATTGTTTCATACAAAAGTAAGCAGGGAAAACTATACTGCAGTTGGAAATGTTGAGTCAGAGTATCATTCACAACTGGTTACACTGTGTTTGGAGGTGTGTATTACAGATTTACAAAAGGAGAAATTACTTGTTCAGTGATTTTTCTTCATGCATTTAAGAAATGCCCTGGATTATTCTCAGACTTTTTTATGGAGACAGTGCTAAAACTCTGGAGTTTACTTTCTTGATACAGACATTTTGATGAATACATTTTTATATAAGGCACTGCTCAGCCCAATGCTTCTTGTCGTTCATCCCATGTATTTTGGAAAGTTTGGAGTGTTAGAGAAATCAGACTTAGTACTGCCAGTCTGATTTCTCAAAAATCATGACTCAAATAGTCTCAAACATGAGACTTGTTTTGTTTAATACCTGCATGGGGGAATCACCTCCACACACAGAATATGCAAACACAGCAATCAGATCAGGCACTATCACAGTAGCTGCCAAATATGACAGCTTAGTGCTGCCTCCACAAATTTTGCTCCTTTTCTTAAAAGCTTTTATTTTCTCTGCCATCTTTTGTTTTTAAATGAACCTTAATTTTAGTATAAATTGTAATTACCAACAGCAAGGATAATTGCAATTATCAACTCATTTCTGTGCCAGGTTTTGACAGTTAATACAAGGATAAAAGACAGGAAGGGAACAAGGCATGAAGAGAACCTCATTTTTCTTGAAAAGCCAAACAGCCCCCAAAGTTTAAGACTTCCTTTGCAATCAAAGCCCAGATTTTTTCTTCCTATAAGTGTGAACCTTGCCTTGTTTAAAGCTGCTGGCATGGTAGTCAAGTTTTTCAAAGACATATTAATTAGATATAATTATGCTAACTTCTTTGGTAATAAATTACAGAAATGATGGTGAGGCAGAGATCCTGGGCAAAATGAAAAATGGTGAAAAAGCATTTATCTGCCTCTGAGACAATGAGGCTTCAAGGTAATAGAAAGCAAAGTTCAAATATACATCTAATCTGACACCACAGATTTTGTTTAAAATTTAAAACCTTCATAGTATTTCCTTCATGATACATATATAATACAAATAATAGATTTTCTCTAGAACAATGCAGCACAACTGCAGTAAAGTGCAAGCTTTTCTAAGCTATTAGTCTGTCCTCCTAGGAGTCTACTTTATCCATACCATGTCCTGTTGCTCCAGCCATAAGCCAATTTAACATGCCAGCATTTGGGTTTGTTTTGTGTCTTTACAGTGGCAGGTAAAGAAAACAAAAGAAAAGGGTGTGGTGACAGGATGCACATCTATCGCATAGAAAACTGCATTGCTGCCAGAGAGCTGCAGACACACCGAGCAGATTTGAAGAACCATGGATCAGGCTTGGGTTGCAGATATGTGGGAATGCAAATTAGTCTGTTAATGACTATGGCATTGTGATTTGATGGAAAAACCAAAAAATACTGCCCGTCTCTATACTCTTCATTCAAAAGTGAGGCTTTTGCTACATTTGCTTCCTGTTAAATTTCTGACCTATGGTTTAGTAGCTTCACAAATTGAACCATATGTATAAAATTACAGGAAAGGTATGCAATTGATTTAGTGCAAGACGTTTAAATATCTATCTGAACTTAACAAACAAACAGAGGAAGATCAAAGACTCCATACACTTCTCCATAAGGCAGATGGCAATTTTTTAAATATAAGATTTTAAATATGTTATTTCTTAAGAGGTAGAAAATATCAAAATACTAGGAAAAAATTTCTAGCTTAAAATAATCAGTTTGCTTACTTTTTAAAAAGTCTTACTGTTGCAATTTTTAAGTGAATAAAAACAAATGAAGCTATGGAAGCACAGGATTTCGTGCTCTGTATAAGATTTCACTTACTGGAAAAAGAGAGAGCTTCTTCATCTAGTCAGTGCTCAAGCAGTATATACAAATGATCTCCTCTTCTTGCCCTGTTGGGGGCTATAAATTTGAAGTGAAAGTTTTTCCCAGTGGAAAATTTTGGCGATTCCTGACTTTCTAGCACTACATTTAACCGGGAACAGTTTGTGTATAAGGCAGTGGAACCACCGACGTAAGCTCAGAACTACCTCTTCCATAAAGCTAAGAAGAAAGTTAATAGAAACAAAAGCTTACTTAAATCTTTCCTGCAGACAGCAAAAGATCACAGTCAGATTCCAGCACCAGCTGATAATCTGTTTTAGCAATTTATACCAGCCCAGAGACAGCTGAACTTATTGCACTGTGGAAGCCTACCTACAGTTTGAGTTACGAAGGCTTGCATTCTTCCTCAGCACAGCTAGGAGATGCTGATGCTACTGTCTCCAATGCAATTCAGTAAGGCATAATTTAACTCAGAAATGACATTATTACACATTGAAAAAGTAGTGTAAAAGCTCCTCTCTTTTCCATCTGTTAACATTCAGTACTATTTATTAAATATTTTATAAAAGGAAGTTAGGATATTTATACATTCAAACAATCACTGCAATTGTTGAGTAAAGGAAACAAATGAATTATCAGATTCTAAATTAAGCATGATTCTGGAGATATGCACATTTGCACATATGCACACACCACACACATTCTGTATGTGTGTGTGTATATATAGATATATAGTTATATTTTATAGATAGGTCTTTTAAATCAGATCCCAGAATACAACACAGAATATCTTCACTTAGCTCCTCTTTCACCAGAGGACAGGATTGTCCAGTTTGGAAAAACCAGGTTCTTTCCTAAGGTCCATGTAGGTTCCATTGCTCACCCAGGAGTCATCACTGGATTTCCTATCAAAGATTAAACAAATGTGAGCTTATATTTTCCATCCATATGCTGTGTGATGCAGTGTAGCATCATGCACAAATACCAAATCCAGCCTATGAACCTGGAGCAGTGCAGCTCATTGCAGCCTGCAAACAAGGCAGTACAGCTTGGAGAGCTGAATGGGTGTGTCTGCACTGGGCCATGGAGAGGCATCTCAATCTCATGTTCACCAGAGACCTTCACAGTTGAAGAGCCAAATGCATTAACTCCTATCTGCTCTAATACTTTTGCTACATAATAATTAAATTCTTTATTCCACCATTTAAATCTATAGGATAAATCTCAGCTTTCAAATCCTCATGGTAAGGATTCAAATCCTCATTCTTATGAGGAAGGGGAAACATGTTAAAAAATAGCCCTGGAAGCAAAAGGCTCCAACTCTGCACACTTCCACACCAGGCAATCCTACTGAATTCAGCAGAACTTCAGTAGAGGTAATTGAGCTAAATCCAGCTACTTCAGCTTGCTTCAAAGAATCAAAGGTGCTACATTCACCTTCAGTCAGGCAAATTAAAATGTAGACCAAATATCAATTGCCATCAAGGCAAAAAAAAAAAAATCAGGGATGCACTAATAAAAAACTAATGCATAACTGTGAGTTTTAACCAAGTTAGGAGTATTCTACATCACCAAAGTACAAACCCAAAGTATATAGGGAAGCTCTGGAAAAAACTGGAGCCTGTCACATGGCAATTTAGAATCAGATCTATAATAAGAATTTCAACAAATGATAGAATATGCTAATTATTTTGCTATCTAGTACCTGAAAAATCTAGGCTGATGCTCTAGATTGTTTTCTTCTAGCACCTTCCGTCGTTCTCGCTGCAGCTGCTCGATCCTCTGCTTTTGCATTTCAGCCCCTTCAATGTTCCCTTCTTCTAGAAACCTGCAGCAGCAGTGATATGAGACAATTGGTTTTCTGCCCCCAGAAGAATCTAATCTTTCCAGCAGGTATTTCACAGTGTTTGAAAGGTAAACAGCTACTTCTGCAGACAACTGCACTATAAAAAGCACTTAAGGAAAATTAGCTCTTGTAACAGGCTCAGAGGCACAGTTACATTAGATTCTTCTACCTGGAAATTTGCAAAAGTAAAAATTTCACTGCAGAAAGAAGTTTCAAGTGTCTCAGTTTTCAGTTACTCAAATACTGTATGCTCAACATCCAGTACCTGAAGTACTGAGGTTTTAACTTCTCTGGAAAGGCAGTTATCTAGAAGCATCCAAGAGGCAATTTTAGGACACACTTCCATAATAACTAGACCATCTCTCAATATATGATTACAATGTCTGTTTCAGATGCACATTAATGTAAAAGTAGAAACACAGTGCAGTTATCCACAGAAAACAGGCTGAGTTCAGGGTAAAGTGAGTATACAGA
This sequence comes from Haemorhous mexicanus, assembly GCF_027477595.1. NCBI lineage: Eukaryota > Metazoa > Chordata > Aves > Passeriformes > Fringillidae > Haemorhous > Haemorhous mexicanus. The sequence continues at coordinate 32,703,999 of NC_082341.1, forward strand.
AGATTAAGGACTATTTCAGGAAAATATTTCAGGGTTAAAGCTTCTTACCTTTGGTCTGGCCTAAAACGGGTATCAGTGGATGGGAGTAATGACCTAGTTTGTGGGTCCAGTTCATTTAACTCCAGTGCAAATTGTGTAAATCCATACCACTGTTCATAATCTTTAGGCATTGGATCTACAGAAGAAAAGAGTACATTCAGAATTCCAATTAAATGCTATTATATTGAGAAAGAAAATTTCAAGCTCCCTCCAGTCATTTGTTTATGCCTGATCCACAGTGTCAGTTGTGGGGGAACAAAAGGTTTTTAATAATGTGACAAAAGAGAACATCCCCCTTGATAATTGCGCTGCAACAAGACAGATTTCTGTTCTCTCAGCTGAATCACAGCACAACTGTGATGAAGGCCATGCTATTATCATAATGTTTTTTCCAAACACAGTAGACAAAACCCCACAAGCTTGGGAGAAATTCAGCTATCACTGTCACTACAGAATTGAGTTTTGTGGGCTATCATCCAGTGTTCAACACATGAAATAAATGACACTTCTCTGCATGAGCAGTAGGAGTTTGTTCCTTTTTTTCCCCCTTCCTACTAGAGTCCTCAATACTCACTTCATGCCCAAATATGAAAATGAGGGTGAATGGAGAAAATTCAGGAAGCCATGGGATTAAGTTCTCATATTATTTAAATGATATATTCTTCTGATCTAGCTTTTAAATGCTTGACAACAATCTAATATTCTACAGAAAAATAACAAGAAATTGGGGCCTGATAAGGATATGAAAACAGTAAGCTTATCCTCACGATCTCAGTTTGTGTACATGAGCCATTCTGATCACTAACTTGCTCTCCATATGCAGTCTGAAGATGAAGTTGTCCCACAGTATAAACTTTCATGCCACTTCCCAAAGAGCCGATGCACAACTTTCCCAGATTTATCCACGACACTGCCTTCAATCTCATGTGCATTTGGATTCCAATACTTTGCCTGGAATTAAAAGGAATGAGGGGAAAGAAGGTGCATCAGAGCTCAGCTGCAGCCCATTTTGCCATGCCAGTAGCACCAGGCTGTAGAGCAATGAGAACTGTTCATTTAGGTGTGCATTACAATATCAAATGCAAACAACTGCTGTTAGTACCATTAAAATACAAACTTATCAGCATGTTAGCTTCTTAAAATACTAACATTGAGAATTGCACTTATTTTGTTTGCCCTTTTATAGGGGTAGTATGAGGTAAAGTGCAGCTGAACTTGAATTTTGCCCAAGGACAGTTGACCCTGAGTCCTGACTTGGTTATCTACATCTCTCCCAAATTTGCAGAAGAAAAGGAACTAATACATTAATCTTCCCTTTCAACACTTTACAATATCAAAGGTGTGAGATTTGCAGGCTCTCAGTCTTAAATATTTGAACTTTAAAATATTGAAAATATTTTAAAGTTCAACTCTGAAAATACATTCAAGTACTTTCAAGTAAGTATTTGGAAAAAAAATCATCCCAATGCTTCTTAGAAAGCAGAAAGCATTCAAGAAAACAAATTTTAAAACCCCAGACTTGCTGGGGAGCATGCCATGGTGCACAGGTACACTGAAGTACTGTATCCCTTGTATCTGTATGGTCTGTTCTATGTCCAGCAGAGCCTTTCTCCATCAGTCAGATACAGAAAATGCAGGTTAAGCTAAGTCTCTTAGGATGATTAATAAAAGTATTTCTCATGTTAGAAATTTTGGCATCACTTTATATTTTCAGTGGTTTTCCTTCACTACAAAGTAGTAGTAAAGTACATCTATTGCCAAAAACTGGATTTGATTTCAGTTATAAATACAATTCCTGAAGAAGTCATATATATTGTACTTGTAGTGAAGCAAAAGCTTTGAGTAACACCCCAACCTCTTACTTAAACCTGCAAAGTACCTGCAAAGGGCTAGAAAAGAGCATCAGGAGAAAAACCCTGCATAAGCACTGGTCCTACAGCTGCTGAATGACTGCAACCACAGCATGTGCCAGTGGGCCAGTAGGAGGCATGTGGTAAACCACTGTCAGTAGCCACCTTGTGCTTATGCCTCTCATCAAACCCAGAAAAGGTTTTCCATGATATTCCTTTCCCCATAATTCCTCCATTTCCAGTGGAATCACTCAAGAAAGCGGTTGCTTCTCTTTTTTGTCTAGCGAGTGGCAGTTCCTTCAAAGTTACAGTTTTCAAGGAATCACAGGTAATTACAGCTTGTAAGCAGAAGTACTGAGCTTCAGCAGAGAGCATCCTCCCACTGCTGTGCCTGTTAGAAAAGGCAATGCCAACACTGCTGTGGTTACCTTTATGAAAGTCAGTTTGCAGTGGCACGTGTCATCATTAAGATTTTTTATGATGATCTCTCCATAGTGTTCAATCCATCTTTGCCCACTCAAGATGTTATGGATGCAGGATGTCACCTTGTTCCATGCAAAATGGTCTTTAAAACTGTAAGGAAAAATACACACAAGAAAATTGTCATGCCACGTTCAAGTGAGCTCAAGCTTGAGGAAAAACATTTGCAGACAACTTGGTTAGAGAAACCAAATAAACCTTTTTTTTTTTTTTAAGCTAGAATGCTCCATCTTCTTGTTCCAAACCTTCTCAAAAACAATCCCACCTCCCAGAAAATCCTTTTCACTTCTGCTGGATACTTTGGTCTTGAATTCAGTTTTCTCTCAGTCTGTTTGTCCTTCTAATCAGTTTTAAGTTCCCAGAAATAATAATTCTGATATCTTCTACAGTCTGAGATGCCCATTCCAAGCTTGTAACACAGTGATAATAGAGAACACAAGGACATGGGCAACCAGAGTGATTTGAACACGTACTGAAAAGAGTAAGCTTGGCTCAAGTTCTCAAGGCTGAGCCTCATATGTGTGCTTTAGGCAAGAGCAAAAGTTCTCACCAGGCAGTCCAAGATGCAGTTGCTCACTGGGAAACAGCAGACAGGGAGAGACAAACAAACACCCATGGGGAATGCAACATTTCAGCTTTTATGAAAGAAGTAGATGCTCTTATAAAAAACAGCTTTATAAAGCATCAAGGAAAGGAAAGTCTCATGAAGACATAAAATTTGTTCTGGGTATGGATGGCCAACTCACTACTGGTAAGGTAAAATATGAACTTACAAAGCACCAGTTTCCCCACAGCAAGTGCCTCACACACATCCTGTGAAGTTACTGGAATCTCTCCCTACCTCCCCTTAATCACTTGCTTTCACTTGCTGTTTTCTAAGGGCACACACAAGGACAGTTTGTACATACTTGCAGATATGCAGCCAGTTTATCCCACAGTAACTTGTTTTTCTGCCCTTAGCTATGCATGTCCTATGTTATCATAAATGCTAAAAAAATCTATTTGTTTCAAAATGAACATTAATACTAATGCTTAATTTTTCCCTATAGCCTTGGCACCTTTTTTGTACCAATTCTGTATCAAATACACAGGGATACAAACCAACACATGGAGATCACATATGAATCAGATTGCTTCCCAGTTCATCAGCCCATCATAGGCCCTAATATATTAATTATTTTGGCTCTGAGCACTCATTCACATCCTTTTATTTCAAAGCTTAGGGCAGGTGCTATGAACAGGACATGGTTTATACATTACCTTTTGGATACTACCTTACTAGACTACAATTTTATCCACTTTAAAAAAAAAAGGCATGCTTGATTTGATAAGTGCTAAGTTCTAGAATTCTTTGGGGTTTTTTTTTTCAGATGGCAAGATGGCAGATGAATTCATTTTGTACTCTCTCACTGGAAAACAGATTTAATTGGAACAATACTCAACCTTTAGACCTCTGGTTCTGCAAACATGATGGATATAGGCCAAATTTTAAGGGATTTTAATTGCTCATCAATAATGGGCACTCTGACAAGCCAGCATTGAAACACTGCAGATTTTTATTTCAAAAAACAAAAGGAAACAAACCAACTGTACTCAGCACTTCACTACAGTGGCTGCTTCCTTGGATAATGAACACCAGATATGTAACTGGTTCTACTTATCACTTACAGGCGTTATTTCTGCAGTGATGATGGCTGTTGGCCTTGCCTACAGCCCAGAACATCCCAAGATGCCTGGGTCCCTACAAACAGAGTCAAAAAAGACAGGAGCACCACCACCTCTTCCCCCAAACCCATACTCAAGCAAAAGAATTCATAGCTTCCTTTACCCTATAGTTCTTCCCTGTGAGTTTAAAATGCATTAAGGTTGAAATTCAACTGAAGTATGAAAATATCAACTTTTCTTTTTTCAAGGTACATAGGAGCCATGGGGGTTTTTTTCATTGTTTGTTCTGCAAAGAGTCAGTACTTCTGATTTATGCTTCTGGTTTTGGTTTGGTGGGCTCTTTCTTCCTCCCCTTTTCTCTTTTAATTAAATCATAGCCACCAGTCCTTCCAAAGGGCAGAGCAGAGCTCACTGTCCTCTGAATGAACGTGGCTGCAGTGTGTGCAAGCATCAGTGCCTGTGCAGGAACAGCAGTGGCAACGGCAGCACTTACGCTGGGAGAGTTACGTGTGTTGTGCCAACTGGAACAATCTCCATGGACTTCCCCCAGAATTTGTTTTTCCATCTGACATCTGGAACAAGAAGTAAAAAAAGACAGGTTTAGTCACAGGTAGGTGAATCATGCTGTTTCTGGGCTCTACTTTATTTTCAAGAAATCCAAAATAACAAAGTGCAACAGAAGTGTTCAAAGAATGTTGTGGGACCTTCAAATACGTGTTGGTGGGTTTAGTGTTGTTGCTGTTTGCTTTGTTTGATTTTCATCATAATATTGGTTATTTAAATAGCAAAGTAACAGATATTTAACAGTCCTCTCAAAAACCTTTTCAAAATAAAGACATTTGAATAACCTATAGGCAGCATATACTTCTGTGCAATTCAGTTATTATTCAATGAATGCAGACATTTTCAAAAACAAAAGCAGAATTTCAAATACAAAAATATAACAAGAAAATTCACAGTCAAGAGGCTAAAGAAGGTTTCAAAGGGCATAAAATAGCAGAGGGTTTTAGTCCAACTCCCTCTGTAATTTTTACTGGTCTTTTGAAATCTTGTTTGAATTACAGAAAGACATGTCCAAGTCTCATGCCTTTTCTTCAAAAATATAAAAAAGATAAGAAAACTCAATGAAAGTTTAGCCAAATTTATTGAGCAAAAGCACCTGGAAGAGAAAGAAACAGAGAGGAGCATGGCAAAATGTGTGTACAGTTAAATTGGGCTAGATAATCAGCCAGTAACTTTAATAGTAACTTCAGAGCTCAGGGGAATAGTAACCTTCCTATTTTAGACTCTAGGAACTCCATTCCCTGCCCAACCCTAAAAAGAGGGGAAACTGCAACTCCAGTCTCAAAAAGGTGCTAGTTCTAACAGAAGGAAAACAAAACACCATTTCCTGTGCAATTCTGGGGGAAGCTCTTACACTGGTTGTGAGATGGGTGCTGAAACCACACCTAAGAAACTACTCAGGTATTTCCTGAGCATGTATGTGCAAGATAGGAGCCACACTGGGCTGCCTATTATTGCCAAGACTAGAATGGGATATTGGGCAGGATTCTGCACAGAAAGAAGTTACTTTTCTTATCATGTGAAAATGACCTTTTGGGTTTTTTGGTTTTGAAGTCTGGTGCTGGGTCAGCATCTTCAGTGACAGCGATTCTGTTGTGATTCCTACACTGCACAAGTGCTCCAAAGCTACTTCCGGTATGATGCTGTTGAGGCAAATTCTGTCCTGGCTTTCTCTCTTCTGCATTGGGATGGAATAGAAAGGGCAAAGGTACACCCTACCAAGCTTGGCAGTTAAAATGCATCACCAGATTGTGCCAAATTCTATGCTCTCATAAATGGCAAAGCTGTCCCACAGAGATCAGCATGTGGGAAACATCTTGGGAGCCAGGGTACAACTCGGTCCCGCAATAATTTTAGGACAGAAGAGAAAAAGCAAAGTGTTATTTCAAAGCTGTGCTCACACTAATTCATCCACAGATGCTGCTGGAATAGCTGAAACTTCCTTCATTTCCACTGCTCGTGTGTTGACACTCCTCTACAAAAGCAGAGCCAGCTTCATAAGTCATGGAAAGCTTTTTCCAAACTATTGGTCCCTGTGAGAGCCCAGTCTTCAGTTCACAAGATGTGATCAGGAGATTTCTTGGTGATGGAACACATGAACTAAGATCAGTGCCTGGTGGGATGACAGCACTACCCTGGCAATGTTGCTGTCTCCTTTTGAGCTGAGAAGGTGACACAGTAAGTGGAAAGATCTTTGAACACAGAAAGAACTGAAGTGACTGGCAACCTGCCTTTATCATTAAATTGGTGTTAATCTTTCTATGTAAGTTAATATAGCCTCATTACAACAGGTCGCAGCATTTTAAAATTTTCTTTACAATGGAAAAAAAAATCACTGTCTAGCCCTCCCGAAAGCTCAGCCAACCATATTTAAAAACAAAGCAAACAAAAATCCCCAAGCCCTGCTGCACCCTGATTGAATGTCCTGTGCCCATCAAGACCAAATCTCAGACTCTCACATTAATCAGATTCTCAGCTCTCATTAGAAGAACTTCATTCTCTAAATGGAAATGTTAAAATATTTGAATGATAACTGTTGTCAAAATCTGTTAAACAAGTCAGTCTCATCTATTTTTATTAAGACAGGCTGCTATCTGATTTTATTTATACAGCGTTCAAGTTACTGAATAAATTTTTGGTCATCTTAGCTTTTGGGCTATGAACAAAAGGATTCTTGTGTCCCTGTGTTTGTTTACAAAGCAAAGAATTACACAGAATAATAAAGCCCAGACTAATAGGTTCCAATATCTGTTCAGTTCCATCTGCAATAACTATAATCAAGTCAGCAGAGCCAATCAGGAAAAAAAAAAAGATTACAATATGGCCACACTGTGATTTGACAAACCCCTGGGTGAAGGATTTTAAGTGAGTTAAAAGGCATGGTTATGTTTTGTGTGCACTCCAAAATTATCCAATCACACAGGTAGTGTTACTGGCTGACACCTTGACTAGCAGTACAGAGCAAACAAAAATATATTCAAATAGCACAAAATCTTACATACTGTAATAATGCCAGCAGAGAAGGAGAAGGTAAATGTATTTACCCTTGCTGTTCTGCTCATTTTTGAAATTTGCTTTCAGAACAAGATTTGCCACGGTTCAGGATTTAACTTGTAGTGTTTTTATGCTGTCTTCAAGCTTGTTTGTTTTATAAATAGCTTTTTTACTAAAAAACAACACCCCCTCCCCGCAAACCCCAAACAAACCTGATTTTAAAGAAGAACAGATATTTGTACATAAAAATAATAATCAATTAATGTTACATGAAAATAATCCAAACAAAGCAAAATCTCTTGAGAACTTTTATAATAGCAGAAGATCCAAGTAAGAAGCATGCAAGTAAGGATAGGCTAAGATTTCATAAAACCATTCTAATACAAATTTAAGCAAGGAATTTCAACTTTTCCTAATCTCTGGATATTTTGTGTTAGACATACAATGAAAACATTATGAACACTGTAAAAGTAAATGATAGACTGAAGACTTACCTTGCCAAAAAGCAAAATTCACAGATTCAGCATGGCATGCAGAAATAGGTGGGTGGTGACTGACCTAATAGCAAGACATGAAAAGAGAGGGGGAAAAAAGATTAAAATATCAGCACTTGAACAGTCATTTTGGTTTGGCTGTTTTGTTTTCTCCTTCATTCCCATATGGCATTTACAATTTGAACATTAGTTTTCACTTTGCAGTTGTGTCCTGAAGGGGGAGGCAGTGAGATTAATAAAGGTTCTCAGACCCAAGAAACCTTGAAAGAAATGGCAAACAATTATTTTAAAAGGCCTGAGATTTTGTTCCAGTGAAATGCTAGCAATATACTTTGTACATTGTCTCTAAGGTGATAATTAAATTTACCATTAGGACCTCTTAACAGATTAACAAAAACCACACTTAGCTATTTCTTGAGTGCACAGATAAAAATTTTCAAAAAACCAAAAACACAATGAAGGGCCAAAAGCTTCTGTGCAGTGAATAACCACAAAACCCTGAGTATGAGGGAGGAGATAGTGATCAGCATCTCTAAGTGGGCCAGAGGTGAAGAAATCAAGCCAGGAAATTCCATCCAGCAATCCCTACCACTGCAGCAGTGACACCCCAGGTGTTTCTAGATGAAACTCTAACCACATGCACTGAATTTCATCAGCTTTGGGCATGTGCAGAAATTAGGGCAACCACCAAACTAGCAGGGACTGTGAGCAAATAAACATTTCAGACTATTAAAATGCAACAGTAAATTAAAAAAGCACAAAGTGAAAGGGGCCACTCCTCCTCAACCTGAATTCTCCCTTCTGGGAACACAACTAACAACTGACCAGGACCAGCTCTTAAGATGTGTAATGCCTGCTGTTCCTTGGGCAACTTTATTTTCAAGTCAAATTGCTATTTTTCACTATGAAAAATCAACTCAAAAAAGTAAGTCAGCTTTTACATTTTTTTTTTTTTATTACTCATTTCGCAATTCTCTTACTAAGCAATTTTTCCCACAGGCATCCAGTTATTTATTGAACATCCTCTACTTGGTTTAAAAAAATAAAAAAGGAGTACTAATTACTTTCAGCTATGGCCTAATTCAGCAAGAGCAACACTCTCTCTCTCTCTCTCTCTTACATACTGTACCCAGATTAACCCCAGATGTCACTATAATACATGGGTTAATACTTAGTTCTCCCTTAAACTGTTATAATTCCAGAGTAAGGTCATGGTGCTAGCAGGAGTTATTCGAAACTCCCTCTATGATAAAACAGAATGTTTGTTACTTTTGTATCTTCTGTGAGTCTATCCCATTAATTACATTCTGCCTGTGTTAACAAGGTATCTGGAGTAAGCATCAAAATGCTAGTGGCAAGCAATAAGCCACTGTTCCTGATATAAAGAGAAATATTTAATGCTTGCAAGCTGCATTAAATTTCTTTCTTCCCATACTGCCCTCTGTTCCTAATATTTCTCCACCCCATATTCTTACAGTAACTTTACCACTCTAAACTCACCTCACTTATTTCTCATATTAGAGCAACAGTTGTTCATAGCACAAGCCTACTCATGTAGTAAAATTCTTCTTTATAAAAGTTACCCTTTGTACTGGTTTACCCAATATTCAAATGAAAATATCTTCCTTTAATTCAGTGTAACATCAAACTCAGTACTAACTTTTATTCACCACTTTATTACTCAAATTTGATGCTGTGCTGGTACTTGCAGTGCTCTATACACATCATTTTAGTACTGAAGTAGCACAGTGATGAACCAGATACATGAACTTTAAATTTGATTCTTGCTTTGATTGTATTACTTTCTGTTAGGTTTTTTTCCCCCTCTTTATTTTTACTCTTGCCTGTGACATTTCCTGAGACTAAGGAAAGCTCACATAACATTCCTTTTTGTCAATTCTAAAACATAATGTGCAAAATGCTGTACCTTCACAGGTGGTCAAAAGCACTTTTCATTTCCTAAAGGAAGTCTCTTAGAAGTCTTTCTCTGATCAAATTTCTAGGTTGCACACCTTTGCCCACTTGCACTTTTTGTATTTTTTTGTTATGTCTAGACAGAATGAGACAGCTTTCAGTCATTGTTACTTTGCTACCAGGTATTTGAGTTTTATCTCTTTTTAACATATGCTTCAAGTTCAGCAATTTTGGCAGCTTGGCTGGTTTAAATTTAGTATTTTTCACCCATACTTAATAATTATTCTCCTACTGGGGAATTATCTTCATAAACACTCAGACCATGATGTGCTGTATACATCCTTCACCTACTCAGCTCTGGTTGCAAATTCTCAAGGCTTAGCCTCCTAAGTGTTTGGACAGGAAGCAGAAGGGGTTATGGTGCCATTGGAAATACTTGTGGTTGACTGACTTACACAAGGGATACATTTTTTTATAAAAGAAGACATAAAACAGCTGAAGATACAGCATTTTTAATGATCACACACAAAAGAAAGTGACAAGAATGTCAACTTTTGTTGCAGATGTGATCAGATTTCAGCATGGGGAATTGCACTCTACTTAACCAAGTTATCTTGTTACTGGAGCAGGCAGCCTGCCAGCCTGTGCTACTCCAGTGTCAGCTACTGCTTGTCATGTTCCACAACAGACTTTGCAGACTTTCCTCAAAAAACAATTCCCTTTGTTTATAACAACTCAGCAAAGTCCCTTGGGTTTTGCTGGGCTCAGGGAATGTAGAGTAATCTTGTATTTTGCCAGTAATTCTAGAGAATTCCAGCCACACATTTAGAATTCAGCAGTGTATCGAGTAGCAATTCTAAGGGTTGCAGCATACAATACCTGTTCTGCAAAGAACTGGAAACCCTTATCTTCACGGATACATTCATAGGTTTCTCCAAGCACAGGATTAAATGGCTTACTTCCAGCTCTGTAGTAACTGGATGCATAGGCAGAGACTGCAAAGGCAGCTATGTACACCTGGGAAGTACATATTTGGGACTTAGATTAATTAATTTACAACAAACACAAAACAAATAAAAGCAAGCTTCATCCTGGTTCTGTTTTTCCTTTCATTTGCAGGCTACAAACGGGCACGCCTCCTGCAAGCTAAGCCCTAGTTCACACATTAGAGGATTATTAAATTTTCAGTCATTCAATAGGTCAGGGATAGAATTGTTAGGGTCAGATACTGCAAATTTCATCAACTGAAAACAGCATTTCTGAAAAGTGTTTGGAACAGCTTAGCATTCTGCAATACAGTTCAAAGTAACCTTAAAAGTCACTGTTAAATTTTGTATAATAACTGGTTTTTATAGTTACATCTGTGACTCCACATGTACCAACTATCCTTTTCATATACATGGCACAGGAACAATTGGATGATTTTTCACCAACTTTGCTATTTTTAATGCTGTTTGACTTAAATTGTTTTTTATCTACTGGGTGCTATTACCTAATCATGAAACTGTTGATCATGACTGACTCACAAGTAGCCCTCCAAATTTTTGCAGTCAACTCAAGCATAACATGAGGAATTCAAGTTTCTTTTGTAACACTTTTTCCCCCTCTTTTCATTCCATTTTCCTCATCTTTTGAAAGTGTAGATACTCTCTTTTCACAGTTTCAGAAAACAAATCCACTGAGGATAGGCTATTTTATGAACTATTGCAATTACTGTGCAGCAGCTAGCGTTAAATCTTGCTTCAGGAATTTCTCAAAGGCAAAGAATACACGAGTCTGAGGTAATTTCCAGATGCTTGGGTGTGGGGAGGAGGGAAAAGGCTTCTTTTCCCTCCCTTTTGGACAACTACTGCTCATTTCCTTTTCCTTTTAGCATATGTTCTCAAGAGAACAAAAAATCCTATGGACTGAAACCCCCAGTGAATGACCACACCCTGGGAACAGGCCCTAAATTGTAACCCTTGAAAGTGGCAGAATGAGGAAAGAGACTTTTCAAGCAGTGATTTTAACATGACTACCTATCCTCACTAATAACCTCATTTTGAGATAAGATATATTGAATTGAAAAGGCTTAATACAGTTTATGGGAAAATCTGTATCTCCCATTTAGGAGAATTTAGGGAGCTTCTAATCCTTTATTTATGGGCTTGCATATTAAGTAGCTCTTGTACACCTGGAAGCAGAACAACAAATGCATTTCTCTCTTGTTCTTTTGCCAAATGCAGAATTCAGTGTTCTGCACTGGAAGAGGATGACATCATTGTTGTACCCAACATACAGCATACAGCCTGGTTTTGAGATCCTGAACATTTTGGATAAACACAAAAATTTCAGAAAACCAGTTAATAAAAACCATGGAGCTCATTTAGTTAATATAAAGATATCACAGTCATGTAGGGCTGGAAGATCCAGCATCCCTATGAAGAAATGTGTTACCACATCAGACACCCCTGAAAAAGATCTATTGTAGCTTTCATCTTTGAAAGGGAACTAAGTTCAATCCCATCCTCCCTTTTTGCTGTAAATTTTTAATATTAGAGAGCATCAGCTGCAAAACAGAACTAAGCTCCTTCTTTGCTTAAACTTGAGGTATAGCAAGGTACTTGAGAGAGAGACTTTCTGAAAAAGCAACAGAAATGAAACAAGAAGAGTCAAAAATAGTGGCTATGTGAGTATGTACAGACATTTGGAGAGTTTGCCTCTCCGCTGAGAGAAACAAAACAATGGAATAGAACATCTTCACTTCTTCAGCGCTGCTTTTATGTTTATTCTCTTCTGTTGAATGTTCCTGAGTATTTGGAATCAGGTGTTTACCATCCGCTCGAAGGGGTTTGGCGTGCGCGCCGCTGTATCCAGGAGCTCGCTGTACTCCAGCTCCTCGCAGAGGCGCTGCAGCGTGTTCAGGGGCTCGTTTAACTCAACAGGCATGGCCACTTTGGAGAGATCCTTCCCTATGTTATTCCTCAGGATATTCCACAGGCTGATGTTACTTGTGTTAGGGCATGGAGCTGGCAAACACGTTCTCCGTTTAGAATTGCATCCGATTCCGCTTTCAGAAATACAATCTGAAAAGGAAGGAAGTGGCAGAACAATTAAATTTACATTTTCTTAGTTTCATCCCCCTTTGCAAGCATACATTAAAATGCAACCATCTTTCCTTCTGTCAAAACTTCCTTCCACCCACGAATCATTTAAGTATTTCACTTGTGGTTTGAAGATAGCCAGTTATAAAAATGACAAAATTAAGAATCACATTTTATGTACATTAACGGAAGTAAAATGCCAAGTATAAGAGATGCATAAAAATGACCTTCTTTTCCCTTAAAGTCTGCAAGAAAAGGCTCAGACTTTCCACTGAATTTGAAAGAGTAAATATTATAACTATTTTATTTGTAACAGAGATGGATTCCTATCTGTTTAGTGGATATAAAACCTCCTTCCTTGACAGACCTTCAATTAAGTTGACACTTCTCAGAAGGCAAGATGTAACTTCCAGATGCAAGGATAATAACTACTCCTACTGATCTTTTCCTACTGCTTTGCATACTCCTACCAGGGAAATTTACCATACCATGAATTTACATTCAAGCTTTTCCACATTGCTCCCCATAGCATTTAAACTTAACGATGTTACTTTGAGATATACCCATACATTGATGGAAAACTGAAGTGTTTTAAGGATGCAAAAGCTGAAGCAACTGTAGAGCTATGGGTTTGCTGAAGATGAAAAAAAAAAAAAGGACTCAAGTCAAGAGTCCTTGACATGAATATCTGAAGTCGGTGTTCCTGTATCAAAGCAATCAGAACAGGATAAATAGCTCTAAGTATGCCATGACAGGATTTGTAGCAGAATCCAAATAGAGCTACAAGTTTCCACAACAGGCACTAGTCTGAAGTGATTATTTGCTTAGCTGTACATCACTTTTGTTTCAGAGTGTGTTTGCCACTACAAGGACATATTTTATCTTTCCACATCCTCGGGAGCACCTAGGAAGCTCCTGCCTTAGGATCAGCTACTATCTGGGGTCACTCAGGCATACCCTCAGTCTGTCAAGCCCTGTCCTTTTCTGGCTTTCCTCACACTGCTCTGTGTCAAAGGAATTAAACCCACACTGGGCTGCACATCTCCTTCTGTGCTACACATGCCTGAAGAATCCCTGCCCTTAATTGCACTTAACCAGCACTTCCTCTTCTCTGCCATTGACATAAGCAGGGTATCAGCAGTGCTTACAGCAGTGACAAGTGACCACAAGGACAAACTTCTCCATGCCTGCCCTGCCTCCCAGCCCAAGCCTCACGTGGAACATTTAAAGGGTAATCAGCAGCCTCAGAGTTTTGAGGAAAGAGTTTCCATCTTTCCTGCCACTGGCAAACTCCAAGTCATAATACCTCATACGACTGAGTTACTCAAACAAGGTCAGGTGAACCATTTGCAGCCCCTTGCCTGTATCTTCCTTTTTACTTAAAAATGACATGGGCACTATGAGTCAAAAAACCGACCTGAAACAATTATACTGTTGAGAGTTAAGGAGCTCACTTCTGTGCTTCCCTATTGAAAGAATTTATTTAATATCAGAAGAGGTGAAAAAGAAGGATGTTCCCTTAGCTAACTCAGGAATGAGACAAATGCTAAAAACTTATCCTTGTTTAAAAGAGCTCCCAGAAATGGGATTTGGCTATGTCTTTCAACAGCTTCTGATTAAAAACAGGATACCAGTTGGCTCATTTACATATTCTGGACCAGTCCATTCATTGAGGTAAGCTGCTGAAAAACCAGAGTGGAGCAAGAACTTCAATACTCAGATACCAAATTTTCTAAGCAGTGAAGTTTGCCTAGTCTCCATTAGAGAAAGGCCCAGGCAGTTCTGGTTTGTAGGAGCTGTGACAGACAGGATGAATGCCAAAGGAGGTTTTATACATATGACCTCCAGTTGGAGTCAATGACTTCTGAGGCCAAACTGGACCACTATCAACATCTGATCTGACCTTCTACATTACAGTGGCCAGAGGATTTTGTCATAATCCCACAATTTATGGTGCAGCTAAAGCCCTGCAGGAGAACAACATCCAGTTTTCTATTATTGGCAGTGGCAGGCTGCCCAAAGCTCAGAAATAGCAGGTACCAGAAGCATGCAGAGGTGCTTCTTATACTGAAGAGCTTCAGTGACAGTCTTTGTTAAAAAATGATGAACTGCCACATTAATATAACTTTCTAAGGTCCAGATCATGAGATAAATTCATTTGTATTCTTTCCTATCTTAAAAGGAAAAAATTGAAATTTCTTCATTTTGAACAGTTACAGAATACATATCAAACTACCCAAGTTCATAGGAATCTGCTGGTTCTTGGAGATGATCAGGAAACAGCTGCTAGTGAGAAATCACTGTTCAGCATTTTTGAAGATAAAAATATATTGTTAGACTGGGATGAACATTGTGGTCAGCTGAAATGAGTTGAAGGCACAAAGCCAATTAGGTTGTAATGACCAATTCTTCTCCTTTTTTTGAGTCTCTTTCCATTAGGAGGACAAATTAGCATAGGTACTAACAACACTATCATGAGTAATACATGCAAGAAAGAAATTTTTATGGTCATGCACCAAAGCTGCCAGTGAGTAATTATTCTCATGTTCCTTTAAACACTGAGTTCTTCTAAACCAACAGGACTTCTGAGTGAAGTTGCTAAATTTCAGACTGAAAAAACAGTGTGACAAGGAAAGAAAACTGGTTTTAAAAAATGAAAGCAGCTGGGCCTTACTACTTTGAAAAAATCCTGTGGCCATGAGAAACTGAGAGAGTGGGAGCTGCATCAAAGAAGCAAAGAAAAGAGGTGTTTCCCTGCTGATACAGAACCACCATCCTGCTTAATCAACAGTGCTCAGAGAAGCAGATTAGCTAGAATCTGCTGTTCCAAACCAGTCTCAGTCTATACGAGAAAAAACACAGGCTTTTTACATCTCAAAGCCTAAAATATCAAATTATCTAGTAAGAGAAGAAAAAAAAAAATCCAAAACAAGCAGTAACAAAATTCTCAAAACATGGCATAAAAAACTCACTGAACTTACCTAAAGTTTGTCTTTCATTCTCCATGTCATTGCTTAGGTTATCTTCTGAGACATTATCACTGATATCACTTACATATGAGTCATCATCTGATACCTGAGTGTGGGGTGGGGAAAAAAAGTAAGATACATCACTCATTGAAATAATCCCAAATGCATGTGGACATTCTTACTCTCAGCTGCAATTATTGTTTTAATATAATTGAACTGTTCAAGCTGCCTTTCAGTACTTTAGAAAAGTACTACAAAGTCCTAAGAAGATGCATTTGAGTTTGGGAGAGATGGCTATAATTGAAATTTAAACTTGAGTTGAGACATGCTTCCTCTCCTTGGCTTCACAACTAAGAAGGCTTTCCTCATATCAAAAGCCAAGGTTTTTATGGAACCCGAGAGAGGAAACAAAGATCTAATATATTTCAATATGTATGACATCAGCCTCAAGGTACCTACAGGTACCACAAGGACAGGTAGCAGTAAGTATTTTTGTGGTGCAATTCCCAGGCATATATTCCCTGTACAATGACTCGAGGCAGCCTACAATGTCTGCAGTATCTGCATACAAGCTACTTAATTGCCATCTCCCTCACTGTGCATGTAAGACTTCTTCATAATACTTGCCACCCTTTACAGTGAAGAGACAATGACAACAAATAAATATAAATGGCATATTAATTTCTAAATGTTTTGAAAATTTAAATTTTCTGGCAGTCTTCTGATGTACAGTTAGCGCTCAGAAAGATTGCCAGTCAATAAACAGATAAGAAAATACATCTGAATGATGTAAATCTTCTTGCTCAGACCTCATTTTCTGAAGAACTAGCAGACAGCAGGACTTCCTGTGCATCAAAAAATTCTGTGAGAGAGTCAGCGATAGACAGTCTGCTTTCATTGGAGACCTGGTGAACCAGACCTCTGCCTTCCTCTCTTGAATTTTCCTGTTTAAAAGAAGAAAAGGTTTTGAGCAGGAAAGTAGCACAAACAACATTCATGCATGCATTTCCACAGTCTCCTAACTTGAAGGGCTGTAGAACACTGGGAGAAGATTACACATGCTTCTTTTCAATTTACATGAATGATAGCATATGTATCAAAGTGGGATTTAAAACCAAAGTAAAACAGACCAAAGAGAAGGAAAAAGAAGGAAAATAAAGCAATGCATATTGAGTAAATCACCTAAGGTGCTGCATGTAAAAATGCTTTGCCATTTGAATGATTTAGCAAGACATATCCAAGTGTATAATCAAAAAGCCCAAAAAAGAACAAAACTCCCATCTCTTTATATTACACCCTAAATTCACATTCCTTCCTGATCTTAGCAAATTAATTAATCTTTTCCTGCTCAAGTCTTGCTTAATGCAAAGCCTGCCGTAGAGTAGTCTACAAAATTCAGAGGGGAAAAGTTGCTTTGTTTATAAAGTATGTTTTCCTAGCTCTTTTTATTCCCTGATTTTCTGTGCTGTGTTTTGGAAATCATTCCTTCGTATCCCCACCTGAGATATCTCCATGTTACCCAAAACCAACATATTATTAAAGCCACGTAACTGGAATTGATCCTGATAGCCTCTCCCATGGAAGCACTACACAGATCATTGGTGTAAGCAGAGTTCCAACAGGTGGCCTGGGAAAGGTGGGGTGGCCAGTGAGACTTCTCATTCTGTGGTGGCAGTAAAGAAGTTGGAGAAGCTTGTGTGCTACTGTTTTCCCTGATAACTCCACCAACACAAAGGAAAGGAGCTACGCTGGCCCAAATGAGTGTAGTAACTGCTCTCAAATTTTCTGCATGAGGTGCTTTACTAGTTTATAACCATGACTTCCACATCGTAATTTTGCAGGAATTGTAGTATTTTATTTTCAGAACAACATAATGAACAACCTGACAAGCCCAGAATCGAGCTGACAAACCTTTTTTCAAAGCTTTTCTGTTGGTAGGTTTTGCCGTGGTATGGAATGTTATTCGGTACACGCTGATAATGGTGACATGGAAACAAAACAAACTGCTATAAAAAAAGACTTGAAAAACCCTTCCTTTTACAGCAGGGATAAAAGAGAACCTCGACATTGTTCCTCCTGGAGGAAGGCAGTTATACTAGCCTACAAGTGAAAAAAACAACAACCTTACACACATAAGCATTGCTACTGGGATTATTTCCAATACTATTTTGAATCTGAGAAGGAAAGTGAGCAGGAAAGACTCATAAAAAAGCATCAGGTTTATATATCTAACACATAAGCTTTTTCTTGTTCCATATTCCCACTTTGGCATGGTGAACTACAGTTAAATTACCCAACAGACAAACAAAACTTTTCCCTTACGCAAAGGCTTGGGCTACTATTTTATACTGCTTCAATTTTCACAGGTGGATCACAGCACCCAATTTATCATTTAGTGACAAGTTTTGTGCAGTGGCCCTGTCTTCCTCAAAGCAGCACTACTGTATCACAGTCCTCACACAGCCTTAAAATGAAGCTTCTCCAGTATAAGTGATTTCATCCTCAAGTTCCATCCCAAGCCATGCCAGAGGGAATTTGTGAATGCAACCTCCAAAGGACCTTCCGAAAGCTATTTTTGTTGTGTGTGTCTCTTTGTGTGTGTATAGCACATAGCACAAGATTCAAAAATAACCCATTGTCATTGCAAGGACCTCCACTGAAAAAGAAAATAACTCCTGAAACGAAGTAACAACGCATTAATGCTTTTCTGGATAGCAGTTTAAGGGCTGTTCAAATTCTCATGGGTTTTAAAGCAAAAGGCATCAGAATGATCAATTACCCACAGGAAAAAAATCCCAAAACTGAACAGCTAAATATGACCAAAACATAGCTCCACTACACCAGAACTGAACCAGAAGCAAACAGATGGAATCTGTTCTGGAATGACTAAACTGCCTTTAAAAATAAAAGGAAATAATTAGTTACATAAAAGCCCCAGCATTTACGTGCACTCAAGTTCTAATGAAAGATTTATACTACAAGCACAGCAGAGGTTTCTGTATGAGTTAACATTTAGGAAAATCCATCAGAAATAACACAGTTCTGGCTTCCCTCACTAACACCATTAACACCCACATCTTATGACCTATAATTACACCCTTTTCACATGCATTCTGCACTGAGCCAAAAAGCTGTCTGAACATCAGTGGAATTTCAAACCAGCTAACTTGATGTAGAGGAGTCCCTGGCTTCACACAAAGACCACTAAATGGCTGAAAGGGCTCTTCTGTGTCCCATTAACTTTGATCCTTTCTTGGAAATGTCTGGTAATTGTACTAAACCTTACATGATCCACACTGGTAGCCAACACTCTGGGCTAACAGCACTTGGATAGGTGACAAAAGATCTACATGACTTAACAAAGGATTAAAAGGGCAAGAGAAACAGTGGCAGGAGGGTGACAGGTGGCAGCTCAGTACATGCTGAATGAGAAGCAGGCAAAGGGAGAACACCAGGAACCAGTAGCAGAAAGCAGTGGAAGATGTGCTCAGGAAACCTGCTCACAAGGCAAGTCTTTGAAATCAAACACCACACAATGCACCACCAGAAATGACTCACAACCAGGAAAGCAGACTGGCTTTGCTAACACACCACACCACGGGGGAGACACCGAGAACAGACAAGAGGCAGCTGTGCAGCACTGTCTAGATGTAGGGGCTGGAGGAACAGGACATCACTGAAAGAGGAAATCCATACCCACCTTCACCAAATCTGGGCTTGATTTTGCATTAGATGCTGAATCAATGATCTTAGATTCGGCATGTATTCTGCGTAACCGGTCTTTAAGATCTGTGTTTTGTGCTATTGCCTGGAATATTTAACAAAAATATTGGGGATATAAAGTTCTCTTGAACGTGGCTTTATTGTATAAAAAGGGGCAAAGACTATTTAAAGTGTAATATAAAACACCACCACATCCTTTTTTTACTGGTTCAGTGAATCCTTTATTATAAATGCTTCAAACCTTACTCCTTATCTGTCAAATTAAAACTGTTTTTTTCTAATGTGAGGAAACAGAGACATCAGTTGAGGAAAAAAGTCAAAGATGGCAGGGATATTTTTCTTTTCAAACTCCCTTCCTTCACCCCCATCTCCAACATAGCCTCTCTCAGTGTTAGTTCTTGCCACATCCAAAACCATTTGATTTTCCCATACTGGCAGTTTCCTTTGCCTTTCAATGACAGAGAAACAAGATATAAATTCACACAGCTAACAGGTACAACTCGTGTCCTATCAGATTATAATGGCAATGGTCAGAATAAAAAGCCTCTACTGCAAACTCATGTTTGTTACATGTTATTTACTTATTCTGGATGCATCTGATAGACAGATGTCAATTAGAGTAGACTTGTAGGAAGAGAGCCTAACCCTGCAATGAAAATGGTTCTGAAATAAGGGATTGTATTATTAATTTTGGAACAATATTGAAGACTTACATCCCATTTTAGTGATCTGAATCAATACCAGGATGTGGAGAACCCTGCTGTTTACACATCTACTTTATCCCACAAATGCTTCTGCTTTTGGCAGTAATTTGTGCTGGAAATTCTCTTGGGTGCAGGAAAGCCAGTAAGCTCAATGTGATTTCTGGCTTTAAATATATGTGGTCTGAATTTGCCATAAAGGTATATATATCCCTACTGTGTCAAATGCTCAGCACTGTGTTAAATCCTCATCAAGCAAGAGCAAAATACCTCTCCTGTAATGATAATTTCCCATTTTCATTATTTGCTACAAAATGTTTTCTTCTTTCTGCTGGCTTCTTCCTCCCCCAAAACCAGAAAAAATTGTATCTTTTCCCATTCTGTATTTCCTTTTCTGAGAATGTGTGTAGGTCAAGGATACTATCCTAATGAGGGAGAAGCAGAGGCAGATATGCTAGTTTTGTGGTGGTTTATCCACTTTAAATCTGCTCATTTTTCTTCCACTGCCAGGCTGATGGGAGCAAAACAGACTTATGTTTGACAGCTTTCAACCTGTAAGTGAATTTTTTTTCATTCCTCCTGTACAGAAAACAAACTAAAATGAACAACAACAAACACTAAGCTAAAGTCATTAACACAAGACTCTCTCTTGCAAGGAAGTCTAAAAAAATATGTCAGGTTTATCATATCCATGCTTCCAAATGTTTTCAAAGGAAGTTTATTCCATTCTCCTACAGGATCTCTGCTGTACAGGGTGAGAAAATTTCTATTGGCATGACATAACAGACCTGCAGATTAAAAAGAGCCCTTGTAGGTGATTACCCTGCTGAAACAGCCAAGGTTCACAGATGACTTCTGGATGGGCTACAAGACTGAGTAAGCATCAGATAAAACCTAACAGAATTATTTTTTACACATGTACAGGATGAAGATGGACAACCACATTTCACAGCCCAGAAAACAAAATAATTCATGCTAAACTGATTGTTCACTAAGCTCAGCAATCTTAAAACTGACTTTCTGATATAAAATGGTAGACAAATAACACTGAAAAAATAAAAGTCACCTATTCAAATACCAGAAGTGGAACATCTGAAAGCCAAAAACAAAAGGAGTGCAAGTGAACAAGTACAGTTATTACACACCTTCAACTTTCTCTAAACACTGTGGAGACATTGCAGTCTCTACTGGTGCAGGCAAAGAGGCATGTCATACTCTTAAAAACTGTGATCACATGCAGCTTTTGTAAAGCAAAGGGAAGTTTTCATACTGAAATAATTCCAAGACTATCTACATCACACTGATCAGTGCCAGAAAATCTCTCCTGCCCCTGATGTGGTGTTTGCAATAAACTCTGAAATTTTAATGCCAAGATAATGATAGCCCTCATTGCCCTGGAATCAGATCAGTTTTTAAACATGACCAAGCAGAAAAGTTCTGGTTTCTACCAATTACAGAAAGGACACCAACCAAACCCCCACCTTTTTAAAGAGCACAATCTCTTGTCATTTAGAACTCTGCCCTAATAGCTCTATTGCTGCTTTTAGAGGACTGAGAGATAATTGAGGCTGGAAGTCAATATAAACAAGTTGTACTTGAATTTGCTTTGCAGTGTCTAGGTGCAGCATGGTGAAGCTCTAGTGCATTAGAAGGGACAGCTGAGTGCATTCAGCCACCCTCACCTTTGTTTTATGCCAAGTCATACAGGGAATATCTGAGTGCTGTTTAGGTAAAAAAAAGGAAAAGGAAACCTGCAACCCATCAGAAGTGAGTAGTAGCATGTTGAGAAAGAAAGCAGATTCATAGTCACAGAGCAGCCCTCTGATTCTCCATCTCAAATGATACAGATTAGACTACATACCTAAATCAATCCGTCTATCAAACTCCAATGATTTGACAATACCTTTAACATTTAGCAAAGTCTCTGAGAAACATGATCTAGAATAACTTACTATGATTAAATCCTGCAAATTTTAGCACGCAGCTGACACTATAGAAACAGAAATTAACTACTCCAAAATTTAAAAGTAGTATCTGATGACAATGAAGCTTGGTGAGCTTCAGCATGCCACTTACAGATGTTAAGGCATTCTTCAAGCCCACTATTTGTGCAGATGGAGATGAGGATGCATCGTACTCCAGCATCTGCTTCAGCTTTTCTCTCTCTGTAGATATGGTGCTGAAAGCTGACCTCAAGGTGAAGTAAACTAGAAGCATTTAATAAAAAGTGACAGTTAAAAACAGCAGCAGCCAATTGTATACACACCAATTACATAAAACTCCAACAAAGCATCATTTATGGTGACAGAAACAAGAATTTAGGTTGAGAGATCCAGGGTGGGTTACTAGAACCAAGTAATATTAATCAAGGTTATAGGGTAGATTTTTTTTGTAGGAGACATGTTTATGGTGAAGAATACTGTGTTGACTATACTAGCCACAGTCAAAATTACTCTGACATTTGTGACAGATGGCAACAAAGCTAACTAACCACATCTGCTCTTCACTTGCTTTTGTTTCCCAATTAGCTTGACTCTTTGGATGTTCATGACTCTATTCCATATTCCTCTATAAATTCCAGTGGGGGGGGGGGGCAGGCAGGGGAGAAGAAGAGATGAAAGGGAAAAAAAAAATCAAATAGAAAAAAAAAAAAAAGAAAAAGGCAGCTATAACACATATTGTGCCATAGCTATAGGGTTAGTAGTTTTCCCACAAGCAAGTCAACTGTGGTGTTATGTTTTGTTATCTCTTTCTGTGATAGAGAAATTTCAGCTTGTTAGATGATTTAGTGACTCAAAGGGTCAGATCCTGAATGATGTGCACGCTGTGCTGCTACTTCTGCTCCTTCCTGAGGCACTATCACCAGCCCAATACATTTAAATCAGACAACAGATCATGCTATTTTAACATCACTAGAGGGGGGTTTATAGGGGAAATGCACTTTTAGAATTTTTTTCACCACTATGACATTGCATCTTCTCTTTAACCGCAAGGAATAAAACTTTATTTGAGCAGTGCTTGTCGGTGTATGTTTTCAACATTCATCTGACTGGAGGATTAGAGGACTTCTGAGGACCTAATCAAGCCCTGTAATATAGCCATGAGACCTGCCAGTGCAAAAGTGAATCCATTTACAGGGAAATGAAGATAGAAAATCTGAGCGTGGATGCATGAGAAGGGCAAACAACAAGAAATCCCAACACTTCTCTCTCCTAATCATCCACTCTGAGTTAACCTGAATCTTCATAATTTCACTGAGTAGTTATGTAACCCACTTTAGTCTTCTGAAAAATTATTCTTAAGGTATATTCCAATACTGCAAACCATTACCAAAGCTAATTCTTATACTATCCAAAGAAATCTTTAACAGTATCACAGGGTGGGGAGGGAAATATATCCACTGTGATCTATTCTGCTAGGCTTTCTTTTATATGTAGATAACATGACCAGAATCTTCAGTGACCTTCAATGACATTTAATATTTTGCATACTAACTTTGTTTTTCAAGAATTACTGCCTACTAAATGATTAGTGTTACATTTTATTTAATTTGCATCAAAAAGGTGACACAAGAGGTTTCTCCACTACTTTTTCTTGGAATGGGGGTGCTATGAAGTAACTTCAGAGAAAAATTCTTTATCCTCTTAGTAAAATGATTCTGCAGTCATTACAACAAAGTTAATTGTCCCTTCAAATGTGTGGATCAATCTAACCAAAATTTCTGTCATGGACAATTCCAGTAAGATGATCTTGAGTAGGTGATTTCTTTGCTCTGCTTAGCAGCAACTTTTCCCACTGCATCCCACCCTCACTTCTTCTCTTCTTCTGGAAAACATACGTCAGTTTTGACTATAATTGACTTTATCAGGTTTACTACTTACATACATTCCTTACATAACAGAATCAAGATACATCAGCACCAAAGGGGAGCAGCAAGCAAAGAATGCTTATTGATACCATCAACCATTACTGTGTGCCAAAGGGGGCAAAGCCAATCCTCCCAAAAGCCTTTCAGCTATAAATGCCCAAGTGCCTCCCTCACCAAGATCACTTAAACAATAAAAATGTTTCTGGTGCGAGGGTGATGGAACAAAGCACTGGAAATGAAAAATGATTTTGAGGGAAGAAATATTTCTAGTCAAGCTCCCCCTCTGGCTGCTTTGCATGATTTACTCTTCTGTATTCACTAAAAATAGGTTACTACCATAGCAACCTTTGCATCACCAACAAATGTTGACTCTGAACCACAGTGAAGCAGCACACAGAATATAGAAACATAAATGTGCCCATATGCACAGATATGCATGCAAGCATAAGAGAGTAAAGTCTGCTGTATTTCTAGCAACTGATTTTAGGTATTTTACCTTTTGGCAACTAATAAAACAATCTAGGCTTTTAGCACATAAAACAAGGGGTAGTTCTCTATTAAATAAAAACTGTAAAAAGTGGTGATTAAGCCACCTTTTTCAAACGACTCAGGATCTCAACACTTGCAATTCCTCAAGGAAATTAAAGGAAGGGTGTTTTCTAAACAATAAACAGGAAGCATTCTCAGAAGTCATATCATTATCTAAACTGGGATGCTATAAAACCATTTTAAAAAGACAATTTCATTTACCTTTGTGTGCAACGTGAAATAAGTCCTCTTGCATTTTAGTAAATTCTGATGATGTTTCAGAGCCATCAGAGTAATTTTTCTCCTCTACAAAATCTATTGTAGATAAGTTTGGATTGGAAGCATGCAGTCTCATAGGGGCAGAAAATACTGAAGGCACCTGTAAGTAGGATAGTAATTTGTGATGCTTTTATAAACAAAATAAAATTTTGCTTTACTATGCCCACTTGGATTTCATGCTGGAGACACCAAAAATGAAAAAAATTACTGTCAATTATCAATAAGCTTTGAATGATGATGACACCTGGCAAATGAAACAGAGATACGACTTCACCCAAGGTGCCATAATGGGAGATTGCCAAACTCAAAGAAACAAAGCCCATTGAGAGCTGTTACATTTGCCAGGTTATTTCCCCCCACTCATAAGTATCTAATCACATGGCCCTGGATGCAAATGTGCACAAAGCTATCTAGGGAATTTGAAAAAATCTGTACTCATTAAAAACAAACAAACAAACAAATTGGAGAAGATTGACAATGGGTAAAAAGCATGGCCAGTGTCCTGAAGGTAACAGGACAGATATTCTATTGCAGATATCAATGACATCACATTTGTGTTTTGTCTGATATATTACCACTTAAAATGAGCTAACACAGGACTCTGCTTAAAAAGGATTGGTATTTCCTTAACTGGTCATGCCAAGAAGTGATCAATAACTAAGGTTTGGAGGAAGGTGGGCTCTGAAAGGACTCAAGTTACCTGTAACATTCCTTTAGCCTCTTTCCCAACAACTCTGGATCGCCACCTCCTGTGTGTTCTCTTTTCCTTCTTTGGGCTTTCAAAAGGTCCAACCTTTTAACAACACACAGGACAAAACCAATAGAGACTGCCATAAATCCAACAACACTAAGAAACACCTCGATTCTTTAGGATTTGGTGTTATTTTTTGGAATTGTAAGGGAAAATAGTTTTTGGTTTTGTTTTTAAACAACAAACCTGCATAGCATTTATAGCAGGCGCTGAATAGGTCCTGTGAAGAACGTCCATGCTCTGTAACAGCTGGTTCATTTCCAGTAAATATGTGTGACAGTTGGAGAGGTCTGTTTGGAACAAGAGAATATTTTCAGTTGCCCTAAAGTAACAGACACACTGACAGTTTTCTTTCTTTGCCGGTTAAACCTATTTTGATTACAGCTAGCTTAAGTTATTCATTGACTAAAAGCATTAGACTGCTGGATAAAATGATTGTATCCTATGGCCAAGTTTAAATTCAAAATATTGAAATGCATCTATGTGGTGTGTATAATGATCATGATATCTTCTCCTAGCTGGATGCAGAAAAATGAGAATAATGTGATAATTTCTGCAGTTTGAGATTTGTCAGAGCTCCTCACAGTGAGGGTAACAATGCCACAGGCACCAACACTGAATTGTACATTCAGACCTAGAGGTGAGGCTACTCTGCATTAGAGATGAAGCTCACTGGTAGATAGAAATCAAAAAAATAAACATCACACAGACATTGCCAACATGAGAAAGATCTACCTGCTCTTGGGAAAGCATGAAAGTAGAAGGTGACTTTGAAGTACAAAGACTTAGTGCTTTTTAAGTTACTAGGTTTTGGATACTTCCCTTTTTCCAGCCTAAGGATGTTCAAATCTTACTACTGAACATGATGTTCCCATATAAAAGAAAATGTACTGAAATGCATTGGCTTCTTGAAGAGCTGCCCACAATTGATACCCCCACATCCAAAATTACCAGTTCTTTTGCAAAAAAAGTGAGTAACCACTTAATTGACAACCACATCTTTCCTTCCTCCAGTTTCAGAGAAAATTGTAACAGTAATGACTACTTAGTGCATCATGCTCTCATTGTTAAGGAAAGACTAGGGAAAATATTAGGCTACTTTCAATTTTCTTCAAATATAATTACCTCTTGAGCATTTTTCCATGTCTTCAGAGGACTGTAGCCAAGATGAAATCCTGGACTCATTACTCGAAAAAGAAAATGACAAATTACCTCCAGTTGACATTGAATTCTGTTTGGTCAAGCTGCCTGCCTGTTCCAAAGAAGAACAAGTGAATTGTTAACACACAATATTTTAATGTTTTATGCACAAATTCTGACAACCAGCAGCTGAGGACCGTGATCATGGCCAAGGACTGAAGGCATCAATTGCATGGAGGGGAAGAAGTGTATGATCTAGACTAGGTATATAGTCATTGAGCACAGTGGCATGGTAACTAATGTACCTGCTATCCACAAGCAGCAGAAAAACTCCAGGAACAATGAACATTTGCTTAAAACTAAATTTTGAGGAAGGGAAAAGTTCTGCATAAATTGAATCCACTTAACACAGTCTTAAGCTGAACCAAGGGAAATACAGGTTGGATATTAGGAAAAAGATTTTAAAGAAAGAATGATCAAGTACTGGAATGGTCTGCCCAGGGAGGTGGGGGAGTCACCAACCCTGGCTGTGTTTAAAAATAGATTGGATATGGCATTCACTGCCATGGTTTAGTTGAGGTTTTAGGGCATGGGTTGGATTCAATGATCTTGAAGATCTCTTCCAACCTATTGATTGTGTAAAATAATTAAAGTTCCATATCTGAAGAGGACCAAATTCAGACATTCTGTTCCTCCTCCACGCTTCCTAAAGAAGCCCCAAAAGTAACTCAGATGTAGCACATGCATTTGTTAATGCTATTTTTCAGTGTAAAAACAAGACATCATTTAAAATTTTGGCACTAGATGTCATTTAAAATTTTACACAAGTTTGAATGACTTCAGCATGGATTTAGCTCAACAGTCCTTAATGCAGGGATGGCCATACACCTTGTCTGGGTAAAGAGTACCCTTTGACAACACCTCAGTAAACATTTTCACACTTAGCTCAATTACAGCAGTGCCCATCATCAGATGCTCCAAGAGGTGATGGGAATGCTGTGTAAGAGCTAACTGAGGAGTATAATTAAAAAGTTTCCAATGGGAAGAAATTTTTACCCAGTGTTATTACCAGTTGATTGTGGCCTATAATGCTGTTTTCTTCTCTGATGTAACTACAAATAATAGCCATTGAAATACCTAATTATTTGTACATCTTATTAAACCTTTCATTTTCAATAAAACCCAGGTCGGGAAGATGCACAAATCACATGCTTTGTCAACACCTTGTTAATAATCAGTTTTAAACTGTTTCATCCTAGTGCCTTTACATAGCCATTTTACTCATGGTAAAATTATGACTAAATTGTTTGGCTTTTCTCTGAAGCATACAATTTACAAACTTTGTTACAACCTCCTGCTCACCTTATATCAGAACTCCAGTAGTGCTAATTTTAAATCTATTAATAAGAAACTTCATCTACATCTCACTCAGCTGCAGCTTTCTTAGTTGCCCTTTTTAAGTTTACAGCATAATCACCAACCTAGGTTCAGAATAAAATAAAATGCACCATCCATGTGATGTCATTTGGTATTTTGCCAGTATGCAATAGCAATAAGCATCAGTGAGCACACTTGTTTATAAATTAATCAATGCAGCTTAGCTGGCTTATTCCTACATAAAGCTGTCCGAGCTTTAGTCATATATTTAGACATCTATGTACACACACATATATGTATGCAAATAATAATCTCAGCACCTTTAAAAGCACAAGTAAACTGAATTTAATGATGAGCAATTATATTGGCATTTTGTGAACCAATTCCACGTTTATCTCTTCATTAACTGGCCTCACCTAACCGGCTTTTCCAGAACTCATATAAGTGAGATGAGCATGAGGAAAGAAGGAAGTAGGGATTGCCAGGAAGCAGACAAGAGAGAGCTTGTGTAGCTCCAGTTTTCATAGTTTTGCTTTGGATCAGCACAGTAAAGCTTTAGAATCCAGGAATTCCGCATAAACATGTGTAGATACCTACACCTGTCTCTCAACAACAATTAAAAAAAAATGTGAAAACCAATCAGGTGCTGCTAAAAGCAAATAAAATGCAACTCAAATTTCACTTGATATATATTTCTCAAAATAACCTAAGTGCTGGAGTGATATCAACTAACACCAAGCTAAGGCTGGTGCAAATTGGCAGACTTCCATTTAGCTTGAGCACAGCTAAGGTGATTAACTGCAGCTTAAGAACTATCCCCTTCTATTTTTCACATGAAAATAAGTAGGGCTTCTTTGCAGTGCAAATCTGGATTAATAGTCTGAATTAAAGTCTTTCATGCCAAAGAAGAAATTGTTAGTTTCCTGACAGTAAGCAATAGATTTTAGATATGCTGATCACATAGGTTTCCTTGGTTTGGGTTTTTGGGGTTTTTTTGAGGGCACCAGCATAAATATACCACGGACTTTACAATGTTCCACTTCTGCCCTTGATATCCCCCCCCACCCCCCACCTTCTATCCCTGCTGTCTTTCAGGAGAAAATAACTGAATGTCCATGGGAGATTTGCCCTTCCCTTGCAGCCAGTGCCTCAGGAGAGCAGGCTGTCAGAGCCACGGAGCTGCTGCTGGCACACGAGGTGCTGCAGACCCTTCTCTGCAGAACAGCCTTGTTACCGCAGGGTGAGTTATTGTTCCTCCAGCTGCCCACTCACACAGACGCCCTCCCGCTCCACCACGGGCAAAAAGCTGTTCAGACACACGTCTGTGTTTGCTAAAATTCATTCTCAGTTACAGGATAAAGTGAGGAACTGCGGGTATTGGGGAACAAGCCTGTTCAGATCATAAAGTAATTACAGCAGGGAAAAGCAAGCCTTGGGTGGAAGGAGAACAAGAAGGGCATTGCTGCTTAGGAGTCATTCTGGAGCTGACTGAAACAGTTACTGGATCTCAGTTGTAGTAACACAGAACAGCTTTTTCTTTTTGATTCTCGAAAGCAACCAGTGATTCTACAATGGAGCAGAAGAGCTGCTTTGGGTGAAGGTCAGCCAGTCAGTGTACAGACAGCTCAAGGCACAGAGGCTGTGTTCAGGCACAGAACACACACCATCTTCCATGAAACTGCAAAGAGGCCATTTATGGGGTTGGACTGAGCATTTGTCAGGCCATTTGTGAAACTAATTCACAGACTTCACCAAAAGAGGAGTACATTGCTGACTGGACCCATCCAGACCCCATACCCACCTACAGCATTGCCCTTGGATTGATCTGAGTAAAGCTTCTGCCTCAGTTTAAACATAAACAGTGGTCTTCTTGTATAATCCCTTGTCGATATAATAGATATATTGTATATTTTATATATAAATATGTATAAAATATATATTCCTTGTATTTATAATTTATTGTATAATAGTGACTTCTTGCATAATTCCTACATACTCCTTAGTTAAGTAAGCTTCATTCATGTAAAAGGGGAGATGGTTTATAAGCTAAAGGATATACAGCAAAATGCTAAAGGGAAAAAAAATACCTAGCTGAATACTCTTCTGTGACTAATATTCACCAGCACATATCAAATATTGATATATGTCAAAAATTATGAGGATTCTAACCCAATAAACAGTTTTGAAATTCGCTATGAAAGTACAATTTACTGGTTTAAAATAGTGAAAAACTACTAAAAATTTAACAACATCACAAAGGAAACTGCTCGGGTGTAAATCAATAAATAATAAATTTTCCTCTTGACATTTTAGAACATAAGTGCCACCAAAAATTTCCATCATGCTCTTTATTTAATGAACACAAATTAGACTAATTTAATTCCTTATGGAAGCTCATTATTTATAAATAAAAACTATTACCTTTCTACCTGGTGTAGAATCACAGAAACCTGGGACAGAGTCTGTGGTAGTAGACCCAGGGAAGAAAATGTTATTGGCGTCGTGGGGAAACATGGAGATCTCATTCTGGCGGTACATCCTGTGGTGGCGAAGCTTTGCTACCCATTCATCAAACAGCTCCTGGGACTTCACCTGCACAAAATTTCAGCGTGGATGACACTCACATTCAAAATAACTAACAAAGAAATTATGGAGTTTTGTGCTCATTAGACAGCTAGCCTGGCTGACCTTTACTGGCAAAGTATCAGGAAAGTTTTGCTAAGGATGCTCCTACCAAAATGCACATTATATGAGCTTAGGCATGACAGAAAATCAATCACAAGATAAAGTCACGGAAAAAAGTAACTACAGTTAGTAATTATGCCTTCCAATGCAGAACACAGTACTAGAGCAACTTGCAGATTTAAAAAACCCCTCAAATTTGAATAAAGCCCCTCATATTTATCATTTCTTAATTGCCATAGTTAAAGCTAGGTCAGTGTTTAACTAATTACAAACAGAAATTTGATTTTGTTGATGAATTCCAAAACAATTTATTCTGCAAGTATACTTGACCATGGAAAACACTTCTTATAGATAAGGCAAGGATGAAGATGCTGAAAATAAAAGCACTTAGGCAAGAAATGAAAAAAGCACTGCTAAACATCAGGCTTCTGTTCAGAACAGGGTTACTGATTCTGGGCCCTAAAACAGTGCAATAAGATCTCTCCAGTTATTAAGTGCAAACTAATCTGATGAGACTAAAAAGTTATTAGTGCAGCTGACAAACCTCTTGCTATGAGAAAAAAAGGTGCTCCAACCTACACAGCTAATGGAGTAGTTTGGGAGCAAGGTTATGACAATCTTGAAGGTTTACCTTCAGGTGGTATATCTGCTCCTCTGTATCCAAATCTATACACTTTGTTGATTTCTTTACAGACATGACAGAAAGTCCAACATCAATACAGCCATGAAGTTTTCCTCTCTCTATCTGCAAAAAAGTAAAAAGTAAAACCACAATCACTCCAGATGAAAGCAAATGGATAAATATTTCTTCCCCTCTCAACCTACTGTTTAGAACTACTGAAAGCTCTATTTCTCGTTGCCAACAGTAGAGGATTTTTGTTATTTTGGACACTTGTTACTTTGTAATGGCCTTAAAGGGTTTCAGATCACTTACATCAGCTCGGCATTTGGAATACTTCAAAATCCCTCTGTCCAAAAAGAAGTATCTCTGTAACAGAAATGTAGAGAATTAAAACCAAACAAAACACACTCAAAAAGAAAAAGCCACAATCAGAAAAATAGCACAAACACATCCTCCCCCCTTCCATTTCCATGCAGAACATTTTCTCTGCTCTTATGTAACCTTTTTGTCACAAAACCACACCAAATAAGTCCTACTCAAGCTTTCAGATCCACATTCCTTTCCCACCTTGTGCCAGCCTTTCAGAGGCCACTTCCTCTTTTTCAGCAAGCAGCCCTCCTGCTTCTGTGGCTCCTGGGTACAATTCATTGCTCCCCGGAGTCCTTCCACAATTTCCCAGCTGTCCTGCTTAAACAGAAAATCCAAATGTAGATCTTATTTCTTCCAAATAACTGAATTGGTAAGAGAGATTCAAGAAGAAGAAGGCTATAAGAAAAGAAGACAAAACCCAATTGATGTTGAAAAATAACCAAGGTTCCATTTGACACTTTGTTATGTATCATCAGAGAGATAAGGTTCTTTTTAATTTTGATGGAAACGATACCATTAAACAAAACACAATTTTTATATCACCATACTTCATTGAATTTTTTATGTATCTTTTCCTGCACATACATACACACAGTGCATAACCATAGCATAGTCACAATTTAGGAAAAACCTTCTGTCATCAGAGACAGAAAATATTAAAAGGATAGATTTTGTAGGTTATGAAGCAAAAAATAAGATATTAAAAATGAAGATCTTTTATATAAAACTCTTTTGTTCCTCAGTAACTCAAGGTTTTGTGTTTGGTGTAAGTTGCAGCCTCCCTAAGGAAAAAATAATAAGATAAATCAAACTAACTAAAAACAATTTTAAAAAGCCGTGGAAGTAACTCAAGTACTGTGAGGAATATGACATAAATGGAAACTACAAGAAAAACAGAAGCCACCCTTCATCAGATAAAAGTAATTAAAAGCAAATCTCTCTTTTTTGCCACCAGAAACTCTTAAATGAAAGACCCTGCAGCAACAAACCAGAGAGGAGTCTAAATCTCATAGTATTTTTATAGCTTTTATTTATGGAACAGCTACAAATGACAATGTAACATGAGCTTCAAGGTTTCTGATGAGAGATCTCATGAATTATTCATTGCCAGGATTTGGCAGATGTAGCATTATAAAAAACTGACAGGAAATGGTATGTGCTAGTACCATCCCCTTATATTTGAAAAAGATAAAGAATACTTTAATACATAGAGTATAATAAGAGAAAAAGACTAGTATGTAGCACACTAGGGAGAAGAGAACTATTCTAGGTAGGTAAGTACTCATCATGCTCCCTGTAAGATACATAGAGAAGTATTTCCAAAAAGAACTTGGCTCCCTCAAAAAAAAAAAAAAAAAAAAGAAAGAAAAAAGGAAAAATGAAACAAATTTTTTAAAAAATAAATCAGCAAGTATGCTAGCTGTCCTCATTTATCCATCTTCAGAATCCTTAAAATTCACCTCTATAAACCCAGAAAAAGATTACATCAGGTAATATGCTCATTACTTGTGTAATGAGGCATTACAAGCAAGCCATCTTTGAAAAGGCATCTAATAATTCCACCACACTGTTGGTGGCACTCCGTTATTTCTGTTATTTTCCTTGTGCCTCATTTAATAGAACAAACTGGTAAGCTTTGAGTTTAGTCTGCCACACTCACCCCACAATGAGCCTCAAGCAGTGGAAATGTGGGGCTGAGCAGCTCCTGCCAACCAACACCCTCCAGACCATCCAATGATGTTGTACTACCTCAACACAAGTCAGAAGTGCAGTTGTCCTAACCAAAATTTTTATGAGGGAATTCATTTTGTCATATAATTCTAATTAAGAACTAACAGCTACAGCTGTGAGATTAAGAAAAATGTTGTGCTAATAGTTTTGTTTCTTTCTTCTTGAAAGTATCCAGAGGAACTTAGAAGATGCTCTGCCCAAATACCAAGCAAGTTTTATCCCTTCTCATGCCAAAATATATTAATATGCAGTAATTTTTCCACTGAGAATTAATCTGGTAGTAGTGAACAGCTGATTTTTTCAATATTCTAGTGTTGTACCTAACAAAAGAACTTTCTCCAGTTTTGGGATCAAGTTTTCACAGAGTTTGGTGAAGCATAAACACAGCACATCATCGACTGCAGGAGACAAGCAGAAATTTGATCTCAGTCGAGGAAGATTTACAGTATCATAGATCATCTCAGGTTGGAAGGGACTTTACAAGATCATTTATTTTCAACCCTCCTGCCATGGGCAGGGATACCTTCCACTAGACCAGCTTGCTCAGAGCCCCATTCAACCTGGCATTGAACACTTCCAGGGCTGGGGCATCCAAGACTTCTTCTTCAGTTTGCTTCAGTGGTCTCACAACTTTCACAGTAAAAAATCTCCTAACAGCTAATCTAAATCTCCCTTCTTTCAGTTTAAGACCATTCCACTCTGTCCTATCACTATGCAAAAAGTCCTTCTCAGTCTTTTTTATATGCTCCATTAAGTGCTAAAAAGGCTGCAATGAGCCTCATCTTTCTGTAAGGATAAGCTTAGAAAGAAAGGGACTCCTGAAATGAGACAGACCCATGATACTGGATGTGTGAGGTGAAAAGAATCAGCTGAGAAATAGCTCAGCCAATTACACTCATCTGGAATAAACACAGTGTTAATAGTTTTGATCAGAATACAATGTTCTTTAATTCTTTTTAGCACAGAATACAATGTTCCCTGCATTAGAACTCCGATTTTGCCTGGACCTGTCCTGCAGTCCAGACACAAGGTGTCTCTCATGTTCCTGCAGGAAAGTCATATTTATCACAGTTCTTCAGGTGAGCAGTGTGGCCTAGAGTGTGCCTTCTCAAATAAAAAGTGTGAAAATGGGAAGAAAATCTGAAGTGGAAGCACTGCTTCCCCTCAAAGCAGGCTTGACACCCTGCCAAATCTCATGTAGAAGGCAAGTCTGCTACTCAACTCTCTACCCTGGGAACTTCACACTTCAATTGTCAGCTGTACATAAGGGTGGCTGAGTTGAATTAGAAATGGATCCTCTTAAAAGCTCACAGAATTAACAGTTTGGGGACCTGCTGGATACATGCAAGGTGGCATGATGCATTAACAGAATCTGGTCCTCTTCCATATACATCCTTCCAGATGAATCCAACCTTTCCCACCTGAACAAACTCTCACATTTTTCAAAAACACTGCTGCTGTGACTAGTTTTGGTTTTCCACCAGACCCTACGGATCTTGACCAGGTTTTTTGTTTTACAAGAGATTTGACACCTCACTGAATGAGGAAAAAGCATCAGCTGGCTGTTCCTGGGAGCAGCTGCAGAAGTGAAAGAAAACTGCTTACTCTCTAAAATGAAGGCAAATGAATCAGGCTGGTCGATTATCATCTCTACTCATCCCTCTGAAATAGCAGAGGAGCAAACTGGAGACAAAGGATTTCCTGAAAACATTCAGATTATACTCCCTTTTGCTTATTCTCACCCCACAATAGGGAACTGAAAGAGATAGCCCAAAATATGGCACTAACTTGAAAAAAAAATGGCACCCCCCCCCCCCTTAAAAAAAACCCCAAAACTCCCAGATGAATGGCATTAACAATTCTAGCAAAGGTCTCCTGTCTAGATTGGTTGTGTTTTAAGATTATGATGCTACAAAAGATTTTTGCATCATTATCTGGGCCAAAATCTACTCAAAATTACCAACACTGTATTTGCTGACCAGGAAGAAATTTCACTTGAGGCTAAGGGAGGAACAAAATCTTTACTTTTCCCAGGTCTAGAGGTGCTCATTTCAGATAGGCACTGAAAAATTCCCCTGCACACGCTCCTTGGTGCATACTCGGTCTATGGCTGAGGAAAAAACATGTAGACTTTGGTCTTCAAAGATAAGTCCATTATTAGGTAAATGTATTCATTTTCTTTGTTTAATATAATAAAAGCCTTCTCATTTTCTGCAACATTCTGCACCATACTGCTCCTTTAGGCAAATTCTTTCAGGGGAAAGTATGAAGTAATGATTCTGAATGGCTCTCAGACTGATGCTTGCAGTTGCAGCTCCCTGAACAAAACAGATGACAGTGTCACACTCTCTTTCAGTGCAAAATGCAGTCAGTTGTACCAAATATTTTAAACTGCCAAAAATAGAAACCTACTTTGTGGAGGATAAGGGTTGGCATCAGCTGCAACTAAGGCATTTGTTACGGTTCATAAAATTGGCAGAAATTTTCTTTTATGGAACCTGAGGTTTTTTAAAACGGTTCTCCTGTCACAAAGCTTGTCCCCAGTGCATCTATTTTAAAAGTTAGTTAACATATTCGATTTAAAAATAACTAGCACAACATACCTTCTTTTGATCACAGGTCAATTTAAATTTAAGGAAGGTCAACACCAGGTTTCTTTCCTCACAAAACTGAATTTGAGTTGTGTCTCTGTGGAAGAGATCCCTTTCCATAAGTGAAGGAGAGGGGAACAGAAAAACAAAGAGGTGGGAAGTGGCAGTAACCTCCAACTTTTCACGGGGCTTCAAAGTGAAGGTGAATTTAGTGGAAGAGGATTAAGTGTTCACCTGGTCAGTTCACACAGCAATATACTAAATGGGGCAGGAAATGGGCACCAAAGGAAGGAGTGACTGGATCCTTCAAAGTCCTGCAGCTCTGCTTAAATCAACTCCTTTCTAGCACAGTGGCTCATTTTCTCCATCACAGGAGTCATGCTCCCCACAAACAGCCCTCTAACATGAAACTAAACTTTAGCAGACACAGCAGCCTGGCACTCCTGTGCTTCCATATCCCAGCCTCAGGTCACTTATTAGGTGCTGGCATATACCAGCAATAAAGTCTACATGTAGGAAAATCAAGAGAAGCTCAGAATTCAGATCCTGCTATTTTTTGAGCAAATTTCACCCAGCTCCAGATCTTCTTCCCCCCACAATTTTTCAGATCTTCTTTCTACTTAATCAGATCCAAAGAAGTACTGCATCAGAGCAGCAGCACAGAGAAAAGCACCCATCAGGAAGATCTGTCACTAACCCACAAGCCACGAGCACAGGAGGTGCAAGTGTTTGAGGGAGGAATAAGAAGCCCTCCATGGAGCTGGAATATGAAGAAAAGAATATCAAAATCATAGCATGTCACTCTCTAACCTGCACAGCACTTGGCAACATCATTTAAACTTTCAGGATACTATTAATAAAAAAGTTACATCCCACTATTCTACAGGATTTTGAAACAAACACCAAAACAAATCCAAACAAACAAACAAACAAAAGCTCCTGAAGGTTATTGTACATGTGGTCTTTTTTTAATTAGGCGATTCTTAACCATTTCATACAACTTTAGATGGTTGCTTTCGTCTTAATAGAACACCTAAAGTATTGTCATTTAAACTAATATACAGATGGAAAGGGCAAATAAATGGTATTAGTATGGTTCCTTAAGTTGGCTGTACTACACACCAGTGGATTTAGTCATACTCATGTAAATCTTATTATTTAAATAATACAACACTTGATAGACATGAACTGTTGAACAGACAATTCCAAATCTTTTAAATTACACTTTTCAAAGGTAATCACAAATGGAGGATATAAAAAATAATATTCCAGGAAAACAAAAAAGACATCCTGAGAGCTAGGATTTTATTGTTTAGTATACTAGAAATGCACAGCATTTTCCACAAGCACAGTACTTTAAAAGTCATAAATTGTTCAGACATTCGTCTGCCTTGCCAACTGTATGAGCAGGGCCAGAAGTCCTAGAAGAGCAGGTGCTGTTTCAAAACAGCTGAGGGCTCCAAAGCTTTTGGGGGATTGGGATGCTCAGTTCCAATTAAAATTCCTGCCTGAGGCAGCTTCCAAGAGCCCCACCAAGCCAGCACTTGTAGAGATAAAAGTTTATGCAGAGCACTTTGCTCGTGACTTTGCAAACACGGATTGAGCACATATAAGTTTTATTCTCACATTTAAGTTTTATTCTCAGTGCAGCTGCAGGTCAGCATTTCTTGCCCACAAATGAAGCCTTCTTCAGCAGCCTCACCTGTCAGGTGCAAACACTTGTAGACAGTTCTTTTGAAAGTGAGAGGTTTATAGAAAACAGGAGCAACCTTCTTAGCAGAAAACAAAGCAACTTTCACGTTTGGCACGCAGAAGCATCGTGTTACACGAATGCTCATTTTGCTATCTACAGTTCCACAGCAACAACCAGCACAAATGGGCATTCAAAGGAACCCTGTGTCAGGTTCATGAAAAATGAATTATCTTTCACACATCCATGCACACCTTTCCTTGGAAACTTGAAATAAACAGAGCAGTTACACAATATTCTACAACAAAAGCAGTGCCTAACACAAAAGATTTGGTATTTCAGGATCAAACCACGGAGACCAAGATGCTACAGCAGCTCTATTTCACTATAAAGACACCAAACATACAATAAATAAGATAGAAATCAAAATTCACTGTAAGCATTCTAGTTTTACACATGCCTGACATTCAGTAATATGTGTTTAATGCATTTGACTCAAAACAAGATACTGCTACCAACAAAAAAAAAAAGGAAAAAAAAAAAGAAAAGAGAGAGGAAAGCAAAGAAGCGATGAAATAAAACAAGCAAGCAACAGGAAAACAAGGTTTAAGAGATTTGCAGATATCCAAGAAAAATGTAACAGCCAATCTTAGCAATGCTTTCAGCTCGGTGAAAAAAGTACCTGTCGACTTCCCTGCTTGGAGGAGCAGCTGCTGGTACTTCTGGAAGGAGACAGCATCTTCTGGGATGCACCAAAGTTTTTTTCTTCACTCATGATCCAATACTATTTGTGTCACATAAGCTCACTTAGAACACCATTAAAAGGTAACTTGGAAAACGTGTTGGAAGACTCCTCAGAGAAACAGTGAACTCATCCTTTACCCAAATGCAGCCCAGTGGCATGGTCTGTACCCCATGGAAACTCCTAAAAGGGAAAAAAAAAAAAAAAAAAGCTAAGTTATCAGATGCTGTCTCTTGCTGCCATATTCTAGCATGAGTTATAATAAAGCCTTTGGTTAACACAAGATGAGCACATGACTGTATTTTTTAAGAAATAAATTGAACAACCACTTTAAGATAACTTTGAAAGTCTCAAAAAGGAGTGATATAAATTTTGAATCTTAAAAACATTTTAATTCTTGCTATTTATTCAGAGGACAAAGTACAGTATCAAGCATCTTTTTACAGATTTAAATTAATTTTAAAAACTAATAAAAACTCACAAAGAAAAACATAAATATCTATGAAATGGCCCAAAAGAGATCCAAAGTAAGAGGCAAACATCCAATAAAATGCCAACAAAAAATGATGATGTAATTAAATAAATGTCTCTTTTTCTCTGTTCCTTGATAATTTAAACAACTAAGCATGGCTTCATGTTATAAGGAAAAAAAATCACCTTCTGCATAAAAGAGTAACACCTAGAAGTAGTGAGCATGAAAACTTAGCTGCCTAGAGCTGTGCATGAGCACTTTTACCTGGAATGAGAAAGCTCTATCACTCTCTCACATCAGTTGTCTCAGAAAGTGACTGGAAGAATAATTACCAGTCTGTTTAATAACAGTGCTCCCTGCAGCACATGCAAATAAAAGCCATGCCAGGAAACTGAGTTCCAGCGTGGGTAAAAGCTGTCATGGTAACTGGATACTTTTAAAAAAAACCCAAAAAACCAAAACACAAACAAACAGAGGACATTACAAAAGAGTGATGCTTTCCAAAACTTGATGTGGCCATATAAAGTGTGTATCACTTAAAATTGTATTGCCTCAGGCAAAGAATTCACAATTAGGAAGAGTCCAAGAACAATCAGTGATAAAGATAAGGAAGTTTACACTGAGAGAAGAGAAATTTCATTGCTGAAACAGGGAGGCACTGCTTCACAATTCCCTCATTTGCACTGTCACAACAGTCCTGAGCTGGCATCACCGATTATTGAAGTTTGCCATTGATTTTTTTCCTTGAAGAGCCTTAAATTCTACTCTGAGAGAAGCAGTAATCTCAGATCCCTAGTAGAACATTTTGTGCATTTTAAGAATTCATTTTCCTTAAAGAAAAAAAAACAAAAAAGCATCAAAAGCCACAGAGAAGAAAAACTGACCAGAACACAAAATTAAAACCAGGTGCTATATTTAAGATGAAGACAGCACTCAGCAGCAGAAAACCTCTCTCCCTGCAGCTGTAGTCTGAAGCATCCATCTTCTGAACAGAAACCTTTTCCAACCTACAGAGCTTTCTGGCAACATAGTTTGCTGTAACATTTCAATCAACATGCCCTCTTTTCACCTGAAACACAACTTCTCCTTATGGCATTTACTTTACCTACTTAGAAATACTCTGTTCCCTCCAGAATAAACCTGTTCTACAGCCCCAACCTCCACAAGTGAGGTGAGAAATCAACTCTCCTGGGGTTCTTCCAGGAGTGAAGATGAGTCAGCTTGGTAAATATTCCAGGAACCATCAGAGAGCTACCAAGACAGTGAGAACAATGAAGGCCAAAATAAACCCCAAAAATCCCAGAAGAGCCACGTGACAAGCAAGGTCACTCTGATTTGGGCCCAGCACATGGACTTGAGACTGAAGCTATGACTGAGATTAGGAGCGGTGCATTTTGCAGAAGGTATGGTCACTTTCTATCTGGAAGATAAATCTGTGTGGCATTTCATTAAGAACAAGTACTTTTAACAGGTTTAGATTTATTTCCATTTTCTTTTTAAAGCAGGTTAGAATAGAAGCATCACAGGTTTTTTACTGTGGAGTAAATATAAAGGATAACTTTCTTCCTTACTTGCAAGCTCCATTCAGCAAAACAGTTTAATGGTAACGTGTGTATTTACAAGAACAGAAACACTCTTCCTGCAAACTCATTGATCAGATACCCCCTTGCAACCAGGAAGCAAGTGTTTTGTTTCTGGAACACATTTTGCTCAGATAAATCCCTGTTCTCTTCACTGCTCTCGCTCAGAATGAGCACCTTCATCTTTTACCTGGCATTTAGGCAGTGATTGGCAGAGCTTATGGCAAGAAACAGGCTCTAATTTGCAGCAAAAACTACCAGAAACTTTTGCAGCAAAAAGCACTGGGTATATCTCCAGGACACACTAAATTTAAAGTATACAATGTCCTTTGCTTGCTCGAACACACAGCACAATAGCTGTGATGTCCTAGAAGTGTCAAGTGACCCAAAAAAAACCCCTAGAGGTCTCTTGGACTTCAGCACAGAGAGAAGACATGTAATCATAGGAATCTTTCTATCATCATGTTTCTGGTGTGGAGTCTAAATGAACTCAAAGTTTGGCTCCACTAATGTTTTAGGACAGAGCAGAGGGCGGCTTCCTCTGCAAATCTCCTGTAACAACAAGGTTCACACTGCAGGGCAGACTTGGAACATGGAAGCCAGATCCCTTTTGGATTAAATGTGCTACAGGACTGCATCCAGTGCTCAAAGCATTGAGTCCACAACACCAAACTAGAGCTAGTCCTGACGAGTCTTATGCAGGGGCTGATGTTAGGTCTTCTTTCTAAGTGATTGTCTACAAGGATCCAGGTTTTACAGCACTGCTCCACTTGCTAACATTGATGTCAGAGAGACACACTTACACCACTTAAGAAAGTACTTCAGATCTCCTACAGCAATGTCATTTGTCCTTTTGGAATCAAAAAGAGCGTGATGGGCAGGTTTCCAGAATTCAAATGAGCTGAAGATGACTCACTACCTAACAAGAGGTGCTTGAACAAGGAGCAGGTGACAGGTGAGGTAAATCTAGCAGAGCACACCTGAAGTATTTTGTCAGTCTACTTCTGAAGATGGGTTTTTGAATTTTCCTTTATTCCTGCAAATGAGTTACTGCAGAAAGGCTTTTCTTACCAGCCCTGAAGAATTCAGGAGTGAAAAATGTGTCCTCTCTCCAAAGTGCTTTATTCTACTGGTGTTTACCAGTAATTTAACTTATTACCTTGAGACTTCTAGATTTGAGCATGAAAAAGTGCATGTGAATAACAATCATGGCCCCACCTCCTCTGCAAAAACTGCTGTGTATTCCAGCAACAACTTTGTGCTCCTTTTTTAAAATTCTCTTCAAGTTTAGAAGAGAAAAAAGAAAATTGTGGCTGCCCTTCAACAATAACTCACTTATTCTTCCAGGAAGGTGAAAAAACACTGATCCTGCATCCCAGCTGGACTGGCTTTCAGCAGTGGTGACTGGGCCTCTCTAGGGCAAGTGATATTTTGCAATACCTGTGGAAATTAAGGCCACCAGGTATAAGAGCAATTACAACTTTAAAGCGAGCATAAAAAGCAGTGCTATGCTAATGAAGTGAAGATTGCAACTAAAATTGATTTTTAAGGTCATCATAATACAACTGCTTCAGATTCATTAAAATTTGCTCCTTTCCATGCCACAGGATGGCCTCAGAACTGTATTTGTTGCCACATTTCTCTGGAGCACCCAGGGTCACTTACTTTGGTCTACTCTAAAAAGACAACTCAAAGGTGTGATGCTGAAGCAAATCCAAATAAATTTAGGACAGTAATTTTCACAATGCTAAGTATTGCCCTAATTCTTTTCTATGAAGCCAACAGCTGCAGAAGTAGGCCAAGAGTACCTCTGCAAAAGACCTCACCAGGTGCATTTTGAATTATTAAGAATACATGAGCATCAAATATTAGTTAGAGCTACTAGACCATAAGATGATAAACAGCACTTATCTCTACTTATCATCTGCTACTAAGAGCCTTATCATTCTATAACAATTAAAGATAATGTAAACATATGAAAATATGTAAAACAGGAATACAACTATTTTTTTTAAAAAAGTACCATCCCAGGTTGTCCTCAAACCTTTAACACTGCACAGGTTCGAAGCAGCCTTGCAGTATCATTTCATCTCTCACAACTCTGAAAACAATAAGCTTACAGAAAAATCAAAGATTTTTCACATCTCACAAAAGAAGAAAAGGGAAATTCAGAAAAAAATTATGTATAACTGCAGTAAAAAAAAAAACCAAAAAACAACAACATTATGCAATTATTTTTGCATGGTTCTGGAGGAAAAGTAAAGTCTTAACAGCTGCTTCAAAGCTGATTCAGCAGTGAAGGAACACTAGAGACTTTGAGAAGCAAAACTGGAAGTGTACATCTCATTCTGTAGTCAATTAAGGTTTTTTGGATAGAAGAATAGTAACACCATAAAGCCTGATGAGATACAAGCATGGAACTGAACAATCCAAATCAGAGTTGCAAGCAACGTTGAGTGACTTTCACAGAATTAACAAAGACTTTGTGCTGAAACCTTCGCTCTGCAGCAATTATTAAATTACATTCACTCACATCAGCCCAGATAAACAAAGCAATAGTCTTTTCCTAGTATTGCTTTCATGTCTCTCTCAGTTAAAGTTCAATTTGCCAGCTTTAATCTATCCCAGTGTCTTATCTGGTCCAAAATAGGAAAGAATTATTTATAGGCTACAGATACACCATGAACAACTATGGCAGATGTCTTTCCAAGGCAGGTATTTGCTGTTCCTCAATTACTGTAAGATTTACACGACTGAAGGTCAAAGCACAGGAATTCAGTTCTGTTACTAGCTGCTCTCCTCACTAAAGCAAACTTGCAGGAACAAACACAAAGCAGTTTAAAACAGCTCTTACTGATAGGTTAATAAACATATCTTTGAAAGCACAGGTTCAAACAGCTTAGGGAGACTAACAATAACAGGAAGCATTTCAGAGCTGCCTTCCATCAGATAAGTGCTCACCCAAATCACAACTTCTCTTGAGCAGATGCTTTCATCAGCCATGAAAAAAAACTACTTGGAAGCAGTCTGTGATGCAATGAAACAGTTCCATCTAACCTGTCTCCTTGAGGAGGCTTTTGTAGTAATTTAATCATGCCATGTCAGTGACCTAAAAGAGGAAAATTTAATTCAAAGAAAATTCTTCTAATTGTCTAATCAAGAGAGACAGACAGAGAGGGAAAGGGGAAAAGCTAGACAAACAACAGCCATACTGCATTTAACAAGAGACTGCTTATCGTGTATAATGTTCATCATTTGACCAAAGAAAATCCTGTATGTTCCAGTGCACAGAAAGCAAAAAAAAGTCCAAAACCACAGAAGGAGAAAACAAACCACAAAACAAAACCCCAAAAACAATCCAGTAGAATACATACCAAGAAAGACATCAAAGAACATGCTTCAATGTCAAGTCTCATTAGGCTTTACAGAAGCAAAGCAAATATTTGCTGTTTCACTATTAATTCAATCCTTGCATTATAGATATCCAAGATAATTCAATCCTTACATTATAAAAATCCTATTTAAATTTAGAAACAGGTCATTCAGCATCCTGAAATATGAGTACATATAAAAATACCACCTTTTCCTCACATCCGCCACAGAAACTGACTGTAATACTGCACATGACATGATTCATTTTAAATGCATACTCTTGACACTGTTTCCATCCCCCCAGGAGATCTGTGATAGATTGCACTCGTACCAAAAACCCAAACTTACTGGGTTTATAAATTAGATAGACATGTTAAAAGCCTTGCTGACAAGTGATACAGAAAACACAGGTGGTAACAGCAGTATTTTTACAGTAGTTAGTCAGCTGTCTTACTACCTTTTCCACCCAACTTTCAATCACAGTTGAGAATCAGAACTAACAGGTCTAACCTAGCCCCCAGTCAGGTCCTAAATGATTAATAATCTTCTTCTCTCTCTGTCCCTTTCAGAAGGAGTCTTGCCAAGGGCTTGCCTGGCAGCTCAGCAGCGTG
Organism: Haemorhous mexicanus; assembly: GCF_027477595.1. Taxonomy (NCBI): domain Eukaryota; kingdom Metazoa; phylum Chordata; class Aves; order Passeriformes; family Fringillidae; genus Haemorhous; species Haemorhous mexicanus. The sequence goes on from NC_082341.1 coordinate 32,748,382, forward strand.
ACCGAGGGAGCCGCACGCGCCCCTTCCAGCTCTTGGCATGGCTCAACACTTCTCCAACCAGCCAAAAGCTGGGGGGCCACCAGAAACAATCTGTGACCCACTAAAAGAAGGGTCCACAGTCTCCCTGCCGAGAGGGTGGAGCACAAGGCAAGAGCTCCTGAGCTGGGATCAAGCCCTAGGCTGGGAGCAGGAGCACTGCACACCGCAGGGCTTACAGGGCACAGTCCTCCCTCTGCTCCAGCAACACACCAGGGGCAGGTCTGTTTGCACTGAGCTGCTGCTCGGCTAGAGAAACCTTACAAAAGATGATCAGGCAATAGAAGAGAGAGAGACAAGCTTGTTATCAGCTTCAGTAAGGAAAAGAACAGGCACATGGCATCACTTTACAGCCTGTACTAAAAGCCTTGGAAAGGCCCATCTCTTAGTGATAACATCCCTGAGTGGGAAACATTTGGCAGGAGCTTGGTTGTCTTTCATTTTTCTGCTCTTGCTACTTAAAGCTTTGCTTTGTTCACTGAAACAAAGATATTTCTCTGTGCCCTGAGGCTTATTCCTTTTCAAAACTGCAGTCATTATTGCTTAAGTGTTACTGAAACACACAGTGTTTGTTGTCCTGGATTCAGTTTTGATAGACACAATGCTAGCTCTGGAAATATCTGTCAGTCTGCCAGCATGTAGTAGATCAAGATCTTGAGACAGAACTGTCTGCGCATCAAGCAAAAGACACCACTTTTCTGTCAAATCTTTGAAGGCATCAGTGTAACTTTGAATCAGACAGGCTCTTTGTGACCTCATGAACTGCATAATGCTGTGAGATCCATAAATCCATCAAGGCCAACATAAAACAATATATTTTATTAAACCAGCCGACATTATTTGGTTTAACTATGGAGAACGAAAAACAAACCCAGTCACCTCTGGTTCCAAGTAGAACAGCAAATAGAAATACTGGAAGAGTTTTGGTGGCCCAGGCATGATCCTCACAAAGTCTGAAGGAAAATATCATGAGGGTGCTATGACCAGCAAACACAATACATATGCTTTATCTCATTCAGGAGTGCTAGACATGTTCATTAAAGAGTTGCAGGATCCAACAAACCTGCTTTGTCCACTTTGATGTGTTCTTTTACCTTTCAAACTTTGGCATCATCTACTTTCTAAATAAAAAACCCCAAACCAAACAATGAAAAACATCAAATAAAAAACCACCAAATGAACCAAACAAAAATTTCAATCCCCCACTAAGAAACCTGTTTTTCTATGATACACAGGAATTGTCGTTTGTCCTGTATATCACTAATTGCTAAAAGAAAAATCTACAAAGGAACCAGCACTTCCCTTTGAGAATGTTTCATATTTTTCCTTTGTAAGCAGGCCTACTACCTCAAAATTTAAATCTTATTAACTTTAATAACTGTGGTAACAAGATTCAGTTCTTCCTAGGATGCATAGAAATTTGTTTACACATTTCATAAAGTGCAACGATGACGAGCTCTAAAAATCTCATATTTCCTCTTGATCAACTTAATGTAACTTTAGAGACTTCTGTCTCTAAGTCCACTCCAGGACACCTTTTTCAGTGTACTTTACAACATTAGCATCTATGCATGTGGCACTACAGCTTTTTTTCAAATATTATGTAGATTTTAATTTTTTTTTTCCAGAAGGTGTTTCATGTTAAGAGAGCTGGAAACCACAAAAGAGGTGTGTGGTGTTCTGAACAAGGGCAGGTAGTTGTTAGCAGATTAGTGTTAACTCTAACACTACCTTAGGTGAGAGGCCACTGATTTCTAAACACACAAAGTGCAAACAAACATCAACACTTTAGAAATGCATTGTAGGAAATAATAACATTTAAAGTGTCCTGAGAACAATTAGTACTACAAGTGCTAAGTAATTTTATTATTAATGCCAAAAGGTAGGAGTTTGCCAATTCCAAGTTTTTAATTACAAAAAAGAAACAAACCAAAAGCCAGCATGAAGGAAAAAAGTATACAGAGAACCATAGAATCAAATGGCTTAGGCTCAAAGGGACCTTAAAGATCACCCAGCTCCAACCCCCCTGCCATGGGCAGGGACATCTTCTAGACCAGGTTGCTCAGAGTTTCATCCAACCTGGCATTGAACACTGCCAGGGTTGGAACACACACAGTTTCTCAGGCAACCTGTGCCAGTGCCTCACCACCCTCACAGTAAAGAATTTCTTCTGAATATCTAATCTACATCTTTCAGAGAAATGTGTTCATTTTAAATACAAATTAAAAGTGTTAAGGCTTTAGCAGGAGCTCCCCCAGGACAGACAGGAGGATGCCTGCAGCTGTCCTTTTGCCTGGAAACACACATCACCCACGTACATGTATGCAGGTGACAGGAACCATGAGTCACAGATACCAGAACCACACTCCTGGAGGATTCTGCATCACATCTGGTCTTAAATCCATTCATATTTATGCCTGTAATGAACACCTTGACAATGGGAGCCAGGAAAGCGGTTCCATGGATCAAGTTTTCTGCAACATTATCTTCATGGCATAGGGAAAAGATGAAGGGAAAGAGACCAAGAAGAAGAGAGATGCGAGATGTGGGAATCCAGATTATAAATCTGAATGACTCCATGCAATGTTTTGCTCAATTAATAAGAAATAGGATAGTATCAAGCACAACAGCTGGGTCAGACAAAAAAAGATGCAGGCCAGAAGTGAGGGTCTCTGACTGGTTAACAGGGCAGCTCTTGAGCAGGAAAGAACCATACAGGGGATCCTCTCCCCACTTCAAATGATGCAATCCCACCACCATGTCCTCAAGCTCTGAAATGCTGGAGGGAAAGACAAATCCAACAAGGGTTACCACAAAGGCTCAACTCGGATGGAGATGGTAAAGGAACTTCTGCCCTCAAAAAGGGAAGAAACTAAACACGAAGCTGCAGAAGTTGCAAACCTATATTTTGGAAGATCAGAAGGTCCATCTCAGAGTGAGTGACTTCGTGTCAGATCTTGCCCTGCCTCTGCCTACAAGGGTACAAAATCTAAAAGCAAGTTCAGAGATTAGCCAAAAAAATAATGAGTAATGTAACCATTACAGACAGCCCAGAATAAGGAAGACCCAAAGAGTTTTAATGCACTAAGTCTGTTTGTACAAGGCTACTACAATATGACATCCCAATGTAAAAATATGGCCTGCCTCCAGCAGTAGTGCTCAAAGTTAATACAAAGCTGCTGAGAACTTTTGTGGGTCTCAGTAGCAGCTCACAGTGCCTCCATTGACAGGTTAGAGCTCAAAATCATATTAACTTTCAAATCTGCCAAAGTAATTTAAGAAATTCTTGCTCCCAAGCAATTTGGTGCTGTCCTTTCCTGGAGATCAGTAGTTTCCCTGACAAAAAAATAAACAAATACAAAAATAAAAAATCACAGGAGCCCTCCCTGATCCACGTCAGTAGAGTAAGATTTTTGTCACAGCAAGTAGTTCACACACTTTGCTTTGGGATGGTCATCACCAGCTGGTGGCCAAGAAAGTGGAAGCAGTGTTATTTTCAATTGATCCAGACAGTTCTGCCCCCAGTTTTACATTTAGATTCAGGTTAGTGCAAGCTAGCAACATACAATTTGAATTTAATTAAATACAAATTAAATACCCCGTCATTAAAAAAAGCTTTAGCTATGCTCTGATTCTCAAGTATTTTTAGAGGTTTAAAAGATGGAAGGTTTTAATTAGGATGCCTCAGCAATATGAGAGAATGAATAATTTACACAGAAATTTATTTGAGCTCAGTGAAAGAGTGGTACAACTAAACTATCCATATTTTTTATTTCTAAGAAGTACATAATTTTTTAGTTCAGCTCCAGTCCCTGCAAGCAGGCCATAGAGATGGCAGACAACAACATGAAGGGTTTTGTAATAGGTACAGTCCAACATTTTGGTTGCTTCATAGCATTCTTGAGGTTGGTTATACTTGAACAGCAACCAGCAAGCTGGATTTTAATTATAGGCTATAAAACCAGAAATGCACATAAGTTTTCACAAGTGATGTAGATTCTCCTTAAGCAGCTAAATATTAAGAGTTCCACCAGTCACTGCCTTCCCTCTCTACTCTCCTTCCAATCCTTCATCAGTTTTGTGTTAGTTTTTAAACTGCTGACATATGGCACTGGCTTTGCAACACAAAAACAAATCAAAGCTGTGGTTAATCATGGATAGTGCATAAAGGGAGCTCTGACAATACTTAACAAGTCTTGTTTCATATAACTCTCTTGATGAATTTCTGAAAAGGAAAGTAGAACAAAGCAATTTCTTAGAGGAAGACACTAAAAGGTTCGGGGTTTTTTAACAAAAATGTCCAAAATGACTAAAACATCAACATATGAAGTTGCAGGAAACATAATAGTGCAAGCTATTTTCCTAACAGATGGCACTCACGCCTACTTCACCCATACTGACCTACATTTTTTTCCTTAACTTTTACTAATATTAATCTTTCATTGAATGCATTTTTTTACAATTTTGCCACCAAGCAATACTTTTAGCATTAAAGGTTTGAGAGACTTATTCCAGAACATATTCCTAACAATATAAAATATAGAATGCATAGAAGAGGAAAACACCTTTACAAAGCTCAGGATATAAAATTACACTTCTGACATAAAATTGTCTTCTCAAAGGCTGCTCAATATTTAAAGTCTACGCACAAAGTTTTCATCCAGCCTTGACTGGAAAATGTGACATTTGCAGACATTAAAGCATTGTCACAACTCACACTGCCTTGTAGAAAAAAAAACCTGTGCAATACAGGCAGTTAAACCAGAACCATTGAACTGATTTTCATTCTTTTGTTCTACATGTTTAATTGTGAAAAAGTAGAAAAATTAAATGTATGTAGAAAAGGAGGAGCTTTAGGAGGAGAAATGTGAAAAAATTTACAGTGAATGGTAATTTAAGTAAAAAACCCCTAAGATTTCCATACAAAAATGCACCCAATTATTTCTCCTAACATGTTATACTATTTTTGAGATCACATCATAAAATATGTCCAAAAACCCAAAAATCTTTAGTGTTGTTACACCAAAATGACAAGGATTTACATGCAACATCCCATTAAAAATAAATCTGGGAATGGCCAATGGCAGTTGGAAGTATGGCATTTGGAGAAGTTACATTATCAGCATTTGAAGTTTGACAGTCTTCTCTTCTGAACTCAAAAAATAAGAAAATCAATCCACTATCTGTTCTAGCTGCAAACAAACAAGGTGGCCACCAAGCTGGCAGTGCCCCAGCTCCTATTTCAGACTCCTCTCTAACCTGCTGACTCACCTGACTGCTCACCAGCCCCATGATATCCCTCTTTATAATCATCTTCCAGAGTAGGACACTCACACTAACAGTGGGAATAATAAAAGGGGTGGTGTTGAAACTCTTCCCATATGGTTCCCAGGGTGAGAGAGCAAAAAATTGTTCTCTAGAGTGACTTTACAATACCAGTTAGGCAGATCACAGTGAGGGTGATCACGGCTTCAAGTCACTATTTAACTGTAAAACACAGTGACAAAACAAGCAGGACCTCCTGCCACCCTCCAGCATCACAAGAGATGATTTTGGGAACAGATTGTGTACCACATTGAATGGGTACCACACTTTTAAAAGGTGAAAGAAAATACAGTACAACCCAAAGCATTTCTTGGGGACCTGGTGCTGTGTTCCAACTGGTCATTTTGGCCAATTGAATTAAAATACTGCTAGAACCATGCAATAGTTCATTTTTGAACTGCATACATAAAAATACAAATAATTTATATTTGTGTCAAGTACAAAAATGTTACTGAGTTACTCAGAGAAAAATACTCTGATCCCTCTCCTTATGTTTTTCTCCTTTTAGCACATTAGGTTTTTGAAAAAGGATTTTGAAAATGGGACAAATGGTAGCCACATGCCAGGCTTGGAACAGCATCCAGTGAGAGCTGATTGCATCTTTGTGCTTCCTAAAACAGCCTCTCTAAGGTGAAGTTCATTTAGACCCAAACCTGCAATAAAAGTTCTCACACCTCACATTTTTCTTTCACATAAATGATAGCATTCCCAGAAATAAAAATTTTGACCTATTACCAACTGCCAATCTATTCAAAATTTCAGTATTGTTCCCAAAACTGGAATGTAAATTTGCTTCTACTCCCCATGGCATTCAGCAACTAATTTTGAAAAGTCTGCTATTTGTTCTTACAGATTGTCCACACAAATCCAGCACACAGTGCTTTAAAATAATTAAAGCTTCCAATAAATGCTGCTGCCTTGTGCACAGGAATCTGACCTTATATTAATTTTGCCTGGGGACTTCACTAATTGCTCAGAGTTCACATCTCCTTTTACCAGTCTGAACAGCTCAATTTCTCTCTGTATTCCTCCCTGCCCCATTGCCCCTGCCAGGGATGCTTTTCTGGAGCTAGGTGAGGACATGGAAAAAGCATTAGGCATTTGGGAGTTAAAACCAGCAGCTTAACCACCTTACACATTAAATCTAAGGAGCTTAAACTCACCAACAAGTGCAGGAATTGTCAAGTTGGATGTTATGCATTAAGCATGAGAAAGTAAATACATGTGACAAATGCATTACTTCCCCTGTGAACATAATGATTCTCAGTTAACATATCTAAATTAAGTCACCCATTAGTTATGTCTGAAGAGAGCAGAGTGACAATTAACATTTTGTACATAAACAACCACTGTTTTTTAGATTCAGAACCACTGTCAGGGATGCTGCAGGCCTGATTGTTCTTCAGCTGAGCAAGCAGAGAGACATTATTCCAACAACATAAATGAGCCTTCATGTGCCCATAGACAGAAACAGGGTATTTCACAGGTAGCAAATTAAATAAATCAGGTGAAAGCAAACAGTCCAAACTGAGTTGCCACAATTTATCCAAAACCACTAAACAGTCTTCCATTTGATCTTCCTTTTAACATACTGAACCAGAACTTCTTGGCAACTACTAACTTAAATAAGTAAGCAGCAACAATGCTAGTTTTCACAATTATTTCAGAATCTCTGAAATTCAAACACATTCAGTCCTATGGATGTTTTTGTGATAGCAATAAAATATTCTTTATAAAGTAAAATACATCTTCCTTACCCTGCACTTTCTATCATGTTAGCCCTTGTCCACTGCTGTCTAATGAGAGGAATTTTACTAATTATCATTTATGGCAGTAGCAGCTTGATGCCACAAGGCCAAAAGGCAATTAAAGGTCACTGCCTATTAGATTACACCAGACTGATGGCAGCACATTTGGAAACAAAGGCAGGAGCCCCTGAGCTCTGACTCACTGCAGAGACTCAGATCTGGACAGCACCTGCATGGCTGGGCCTTCTGAGCTGGCTCCTGTGCTCGGGTCAGTCAGCCTGCCATCTGCCTCAGGTGGGCACTCAGGGGGACAGCAGTCTTCCTCTCTAACAAATACACCTTCACCACCTCTGCTCCATCCATCAGGCTAAGGACTTCTGCTGCACTTTCCACAGCAAACCCCATAATTCTGGTCATAAAACTGTTTCATTTCCAATACCTGTGCAAAGTACAGGCATATTGATACTCACGTTTTCTATATATGCATCTGAAGTGACACTAGCACCTTGTTCAAGTGTTAATGATCCCTTTTTAATCAAGTCTTAATATGCACATTTATTTTCTCTATGACAGTGCCCTTGTGTTTTAAATGCACACATCATATCGAGTGCATTACAGTCAGATTTCTGGGCTATAAGTTAAATGAAATGTGATGCATGGTTATGTAACTGAAAAAAAAAATCCATGAGTTTATCTTCCCACAAGTGACAACTGAATCACAGGATACTCTGAGTTGGAAGGGACCCACAAGGATCACTGAGTCCAAGTCTTCAGTGAGTAGCCTGTACAGCACAGCTGGAGCATCCCACACAGAGCCAGCCCCCCAGGCAAAAGATGGCATTAGTGGCTCCTTATTTCCTACAAGGTACTGTTAAAAGGGCCTGCAGCTCCAAGCCACAATCCCATTTCAGAAGTGTTGCACAAGTCCTGTGAGCCCACGGGGACACACACTGGAGCAGCTGAGGATGAATTGCAGCCTTGGAAAGGAGGAATTCCTGGAGGAGTGTCTCCCGTGGGAGGGACCCCACCCTGGAGCAGGGCCAGAGAGTGAGGAGTCCTTCCCCTGAGGAGAAAAGAGCAGCAGAGACAACGTGTGGTGATGTGACTCCAGCCCTCATTCCCCATTCCCTGCTCACTGGGAGTGGATTTGGAGGTTGAGCCCAGAAAGAAGGGAGGGGTGAAGGGAATGGGGGTTTTAAGATTTGGGTTTATTTCTCATGATCCCATATTTGACAGGTATTAGATCACATTCATTTCCCTCAGTCAAGACTGTTTTGCCCATGACAGCAATTGCTGAGTGATTTCTCTGTGTCCTTATCTTGACCCATGAGCCCTCCACGATATTTTCTCTGCCCCAGCCAGCCAAGGGCAGTGACAGGGTGGCTTAGGTGGCACCTGGTGTCAACCCACCAGGTTGGCACATTGTGGCAGCCCCTGCACCCTGGTTACCTGCACTTCTTTACCAAGAATTTTGCAAAGACAGGAGAGATTGATTTCTCAACTTGCTGGAGAAGCTAGTTGCAGCAGGAGATGCTGAATCATGCCTTTAACAGCTGTTACTTAGCTAGCACCACCTCTTAATTAGTGGCTTCTTTTAGATTTCCTCAATAGCTATACAGCACCAAAAAAAACCCCACAAAACAACCAAAAGAGGAAAAAAAGGCAACCCAGCAAACAAAAACCAGACAATTCTAGCTCAAAACATAAACCCCATGTAAAAATGTTAAAGGTGAAGTACAAACCATAATTTGTGTAAGATAAAACAAACAGCCAACTACAGGCATAGAAAGTGTTTATTTTATACTACCCTCATGACAAATCAAAATCCATTGAACTTTTAAGTTCTAGATTTTGCAGCCTGTTTCAGTCCTTAGAGTGGAAAATCCAATTTCCTTTGGAGTCCCAAAGCTTGAGTTGAACAATGAATGCTTTTCCTATTTCTCTTGAAACAAAGGTTTTCCCTCCAAAGCTGCTGGCCAGATGCTGAATTTTTAAGGGTAAAAATATAAACCAGCTTTTCTTAGGGTACATTTAACTTTGCTAATCACCTGTTGCTATGATCTTGTCCAGTGGTGGCAAAAAAACAAAACAAAACAAAACAAAAAAAAAAGGCAAGCAGGTAGTGCATCACAATGTGTTAAAAACAACATCAACAGTTGAAATCTTTAGAAGCAAAGAGTTGTTGCCCAATAAAAATTGGCATTAAAAAAAAAAAAAAAAAATCACCCACGAAGGCACTAGGCCATTCTCCAGTCCTTGTCATCACCAACACCAAATTCCATTGGTGTCCCTCAGCCAGAAACACACAGCTTTTTCACTGCCACCACAGTGAGTACTGCTGGCCCTGGACCATTCAAGCAGCTGAAAGATTCTGCCTTTTAGCCAATGTAAGTGCCCCAAGAATTAAAATAATTTCTTTTTGGAGCATTTGACAGCTTGTTAGAAGTTTCAAACAAATGCTGTCCAACAGAAAGACTAGTGTCAACATTTTGATTAATCCTTTATTATTAGACTTCTGAAGTAGAATAACAACGTGAGTTTCTTTGATTTTTCTGAAAGCATAATTCCTGCTGTTTAAAATAAGATACAGCTTAAAGTACATTCAATCACACCTGTGGACAGTCATCAAATTGTTCAGATATTTAAGCACTGGAAGTAAAATCTGCAGGGGACAAACATACCATGGGCAGAACTTAAGGGGAAAAAAAAAAAGAAAATCTTTGCTACTTTTCAAGGTAAAGCATCATACAAAATCTGTTCTTAGATCAAAAACTTTTCCTGTCTTTAATAACTTGCCATCCTCTAAAAACACAGCAGCAGAGCCCAGGGCTCTTCCAGATCTGAAGACAGAGAAGTCATCTGGACTTCTCTGAAGGGAAGTGCAGGGAAAGTCACAATAAAACATGCTACTGCACTGAAGGCTTCTTAAAGCTTTTTCATCATTTTATTTTATCACCATCATTTTATCATCAATTTATTTTCATCCTTACTCTGATGCCCACTGTTGTGTCTCCAAGTTACCAGCCAGTGTGTTTTACTCCCTATCAGGTAACACCTTTCCTGGATTTCTCTCAGAATGTTAATGCTCCTGAAACATAAGTTGATGTGAGAATGTACTTCTATTCTGAAAAGTTCTTGCTATGCACATGTCTCCACAGCAGACATTTTGTGAGTGAGATGCATAAAGTTGGGTAAGTTTAAAAAACTCATTAAACAAATACTGCAAATTTTACATTTTCATAAAAAACATCTCTGTTTATTTATCACCATTGATAATTAAACTTCACCAGGTTTGACCATTTTTCATCCCTCTTACATGGTTTGATAGGAAGTGCAACAAAAATAATTTACAGCATTACATTCTTGGGCAAGCAGACAAGGATAAGAATTAAACACATTAATGTAACAGAGGCTCACAGATTGAAACTGAAAAAGCCACTCAGCTTTATACATGTAGCTAAAAAAAATTATAATGTTAACACTTTACTCAGTCTTTAATCTTTATTTCTCCTTGAGAAGTAACTACTTCAATAATCATAATATTTTTCTGGTTAGTAGGAAGCTTTTTCCAACCTAAAGAAACAATTCCATTTTCATTTTTTCTCCAAGTACTTGGTGCTACGAGAACCTGCCTTATGAACTAAAACAAGAATATGACCTTTTCTCTGAAGCAAAGGTGAGTATAAGGCATACAAACTAGGAATCAGTGAATAAGCAGCAGTGACTAGAGGCCAAAGCCATCCCTCATTCACTATTACACATGGCAGGATGGGGCATTCAGTCTCACATCCTCACTACCACACTAGAGGAACCCACCAACAGCTGCAACCTTCTCTTCCACTCTCCTGCATTCCTCTTGCACACAAAACCTTTGCCACAAAACTGGAAAAGAGGGCCCTGAAGCTCTACAGCTGCTGGTCATAATTAATTTCTAAGGCACCTTTGAAACATGACAAATCTTCTGCCTTCTGATGTATCTGTGGCTTTATTTCTATTCTTCAGCTGGTGGACAAATAAATTACCAGAGTCTACATAAGCAAAGAGAAGAAAAATGTACCCCATCTTTTTTCAAAAAGATAAGGCTGGCAGAAGCATGTGTTCCAGCATATCCTAAAAGACAGGGATGGTCTCTTGAAAGAAGAGGCAAGTTCTTTTGGCTTTTCCAAGCAAAAAATTATATACATCAGAGGACTGAGTTCACGAAAAGTGCATGCTTCTGCTCAGTGAGGGTGTGATGAAAACATTGTCACTGGTGTAGGAATATGGACTATCTGCATCACTTTCTGTAAGCAAAATGCAGAATCTCACTTCATAAAATTCTCACTGTAATGTCAGTAAGAAGGCAACTTGTTCCCATTGCTAAAACAGGAAGGGTGACCCAGCTGATTGTCTCTGGAACAACCAGACACAGTAGTTGCTACTTTTCTCTGCATTTAAGCGTAAGGAATCTAAAGTTTCCATAACAGGAGACAAGACTCATGATCTCCTAAGTTACTTTTGGCTATGCTAATTAGCTATTTCAAGCACTTAAAGTTCATCGTCTCTGCCAAAGTAGGAAGCAGGAACTATTAAAAAGACCTGAATTTGCATGTGTGTGGCATACTCTGCCCTTAATCCAGGGAGAATGGTCCGTCACCTTGGCACCACAGGGCTGAGGAGCTCACAACCTTGTCACACCACCTCAGCCAAACATCAGCCTGACACATTGGGCACAAGCAACAGCTTGCCCTAAAAGATGCATTTAAATGATAAATAATATCCTGCTGTCTTAATGAAACTCTGATGTATATTTCATCCACCTTTTTGTAATTTCACACTCATTTTCTACTGAAACAAGTCTTACAAAGTTACTTTATTCTGAGATCGTATAAAATCAGCAGTCTCCTTCTTTCGAACAGTTCCTCCGTCTAAGTAGAGTTTAGGCTTTTCTGTTTTAGACCAAAGTATCTATGAACAAAACTAAAAGACACAAATTATGCTTCCATGAGGTAGGTAACCTGTTTATTCACCCCTCCAAACCACAGATGCAATCCATTACACTCAGATGTAACAGTTCGTTTTGGTCTTAAAAAAATAAAACTAATGTGTTTCAATAGCCACTAGTGAGACAAGAAGTTAACAAACAGGCTTTTTCTTCCCTTCTTCTCATTTTTTTGGGGATGTTTAACTATGCTACTACTCACTGGACAAGTTAGTACAAATATTCATAGCTAATTCCAAAAGAAACACATCTGAGAGAAGTGGCTTAAATTTATAGTCCTCAGCTTGTACACAACAGCTAGGGTTGTACATGCATTATTTTTGCATTTACAAGCATATGCATGCTAAGATTTGACCTCTTTTTCCTTCAGAGGAAGTACTAAATGATGTACTTTAACATAGAATTTTGTTCTGTATGAAGAGTTTTTCATATAACCCTATTAGTAAAGAGCAGCAGACAGCATTAAGCTGCTGATATTCAGCTTAAAAAGTAAAATTAAATACCTTTCACAAGTGAGATAAAACCAAACAGTCAATGTACATAATATTTGTACCAAAGAACTCAGGTTGGAATTTTAGGTTGGCAAAACTAACAGAAAATACCAACAAAGACCAGAATACACAAGGTTTCCATGAAGTTTATTTAAAAAAAACTTTATGTAGACTGAGGATCACTTCTTTCACTATATTTTCCTACATTCAGGAGAGCAGTAAAGAATTCTTCTAAGGGCTCATGACATCTGGAAGTTGCTTCTGTAACAGACATAGATTCAATTTTCAAGCTTGTAAAAATGAATTTAAATTAGCTACTTAAAGCTGAATTCACTTTGAGCACCAGCTACTGTTTCCTTCCTTTGACAAAAGACACAGCTATTTAGCAAAATTATTCCATGTGTTAATGTATCTCAAAAACAGGGTGTTACAAAGTATTAATGCATTTCAAGAACATACACCAACAGCACTGCACTGCATCAGTATGGAAATGGAAGTATTACTGTCAAAGTAAATCCTAATTCTCATTTCAGTCTTCTGCTGCCAATCCTAAGGAGCGACAAAAAATTCCCTCTTTGTAGCTGCTCAAACGCTGTCAGTTCTGTATCCCTGTAAATCTACCACCCTTGCTGTCAAAGCTGCCTTTCAATGGTGAGCACTAGAAAGATTAGGACAAGCAGATAAGGTCTTGCCCAGACTTTTTCACAGGTTTCCTGCATGACTCCATGTGAAGTCACAAACCTGTATCTGTTCCACAGGAACCCCCTCTGTAAATAAAACTGCTGCACGTTGCACACTGGGGTGGGGCAGGTCTGTGTTCATTTCTGCCTTGTACAGAAATGCTTTGAAAGTCATTAGGCAATTAAAAAAAACTTTAGTTTGCTACTTAAACATAAAACTTCCCAACTTTATCAGCGAGCTGTTTTGTAATAGTGTTGATAAACTCCACTATCTTCACAGGTAAAAGGATCCTACAGCAACTGGGCACCTCCCATTGGAGCAGTATGGCAGTACCTACCAAGAGAAACAACCAAGTGAAAGTATTTTCCACTCCTTGCTCTCCTCCACTGACACCTTTACAGCTTCTAATTTAGAGAAGCTGAAAACAGATGTGGTTTTTAATGTGCTTTACAGCAGTCACATCCAGCAAAGATTCAGTCCTTGTGCCTGCTCCGTACTTCAGTTCTCATGACCCATCTCCAGCTTTCCAGAGGAAACCAAGTTCCTACTGGGCACCACAGAGCCCGTGATACCTTTTACATGCTCACAAGAGAAACAGAGATTCAGCCTAAAAATTCACCAAGTTTAAACAGTGATTAAGCCTACACAAACACAGGTGCAAATACAGTAAGAAATTAGTGCAAACAACAGTGCTCTGTTCTGGTTTACAAGTATAAGATCCATGTCAGTCTATCAAGACTGACTTTAAAGACATCAATTTATACACAGGACTATAAGAACTGCAAAGTACAGAACACCTAGCCTTCCAAAACTGCAATCAAATATGTAAATTACATGCACATAAGGCCTAAAATATCCTAACCAGCTTATGTGCTCTAAAATACTAATCTAGTCCCTACAGGTTTAAGAGGACAAGAATAGATGTATTTATAAACACACACACAGATACAAACATTAAAAAGTTGAAATGCAGCCCAAGCAGCTAGCCAGAAAGTTCAAATACATTATCAACATTCCTACACCAATAGAGAAATTGTTAAGTATTCAGAATACATTGTGACTACATTTACATACTATTAGAGAAGATAAAATGCCACAAGTGCCATGACTGGAATTATGACTCAGGACAGAGTTTTCTCCCAATGCTAAATCTCACAATTAGTGAACACTCAGGCGAAAAATCCCACCAGCAGGACAAGAAGTTTTTCAATGTCACCGATAACAACCTCAACCTTGCCCAATCCTATATTTGGCTGCAGTCTAGAGAGAGCATTTCAGCATGAGACACAAACAACACAGTCCAATGGTGCAATGGGTGAGTCCTCCTTCCTGACTCAGTGGGTGAACAGTGGAAACCCCAAAGCCTTGGACTGAAGGGAACCCAAATACAGTACAACCCAACAAATGGTATTTTTTTCCCCATTTTCCTCAAAAGTAACACAGCTTTGAGGTATGTTTGAACAATTACCCTTGTCTAAGCAGAATAAAAGGTTACATTAGCACTTCAGGTTTACCTATTCTATTTCTTTGTTACTTTCTTCTATTCTTCTAGACACCTTAATTAAGCACCATGTCTTATCCCACAAGGGGCCTGAACTGCTGCCCCTTCTCAGCTATACTGCAGACCTCTCCCACTCTCCATTGACTGAGTGATTCTTCATACCAGGAAGCTTCTTACACAGTTTCTTTGATCACCCTCTATCTAGGCTAGAACAGGCTCCACACCAATTTAACCTCTGCTTTTCCAGAAGGAGGGCAACACAGCTGTGGGAGAAGGATGACTGACTTACAGTGAGGGGTAGGATCACAGCCACCAGGAAGAATCCAAATCAATTCTCTTACAGAAGTGAAAGGATGACCTATTCCATTAGGCAAGATGTGGCAAGCTCACATGAGTCTTGTGTTGGATCTGAAAAACAAACCAAAAAATCAGATGAAAAATAAAACTTCCTGCTGCATTGTCCTTTCATACCTGAGAAGCAAAAAGTAGGATTATGAATAGCCAAGATTTTTCTGCTTTGATTTTTGTGTATTCTTGCCTCCCAAAACATTTCCTTAAAATACAGCATCTACAGCCAACATTATCTACAGCCAACATTTTTCTGAAATATATGCATTAAAAATTCAGGTTACTCACATTCTCCCATATAATTAAGGAAGTTTGAGTTTTAGTCTACTAATACAGTGTGAGAGCAATGCATTTTGTAACAGAAACCCTTCTTGCTCCAAAGATGCAGAACTCTGCACAAGTGTGTAACTCTACTGAGGCTGTGGGGAACCCAACTAAACATCTTGTCAGCACAAAAACAAGAAAGAAGAATCCTGAACAGAAACAGATGCCAGGGTACTACTCTTTACAAACTTGTGACATTATCCAGCCATTGCTTTGAAGCAACTAACATGGGCTTTGATGTTTAGTAAAATGCACTTTTTCTGAAGACCATCCAATTTTACAGTTTTAGCAGCCTGCAAGACTTCTCTGTACAAACGTGAACACTACCAAAAAGAAATTATGACAAAGTTTAACATGCTCCACTTGAGCTAAAAAAAGGAACAATGGTTTAGTCTGCCTTTATTTTCATGGGTTGCATGGTCCTTCATTCCAATTATTAGATTTGAATTTCTATTGCCCCGAGTCAGTTCCCATATCAGCTTGATGATAAATTTTCCAAAAGTCTGCAATCAATCAGCCCCAGACAAACCAGTGTCTGACTACCACATACTGTTTATAAAAACTAGCACATTGTTAAGCTTTCTCTGAGGCTTTCCTGATCTTTCTTCAAAATCAGAATGAGAATCAGAGAATTCTTCAAATTACTTGTGACAACAGCTTTGAATTTAGATTACTGTTACAATTTAACTTTTTCTTAGCTATTACTTTTCCAGCTGTCAAACTACAGCTTTAATTCAGTAATGAAATTAAATTCTTCTGCATTTCTTGAATTGACATTACTGCCCTTATTTAATATTATTCTTACAGTCTTAGCATATTTTCCAAGGAAAAAGGAAATTCTTTTCCCTGTTTTCAACTCAGAGTTTTGAGCTATACTTTTGCCTTCTCCTATCAGCTGTGTACATTTAATATCTCCTAATTTCACATTTTACACTAAATTTCTTGCTTCTTCTATATCGATTCCCAAAAATGCCACTGTCCCCATCTGGTTTGTACTTTAAACATCTGTGATTTAATTTTAGGATAATTCAACACATGAACTTGTGTATTTTTAATCATCTAAGTATTAAGGGTGGAAGTTTTTTAAACTAGAGTAAGAAAGAACACTTTTTGTGTCAACTTTGATATTTTTGATTAATCTAAGGTTCTTTCATTGTACTGCCTTTTAAGATTAGAGTCCTAAAATAGCTATTAATATAAGAGCCTATTGACATTTTTAGCCTGTAGGAACATGCAGTGGGCAGAGGCAGCTGAAATAACAACATATTTGAGCGATGAACCAGCTTTATGATTTTATTACTCAGACTTTCCCAAATCTATGGCTGGCATTTTTCCCAGTAACTCAAAAATTAAGCTGTTCTACATTTGAAACTTCCAACTAATCATATATTAAAAACTTCTCATGGTTAAGGCAACAGACTAACCTTATAAAAAGCCTTCAAAAAAAAAAACCCCAACAAGCTAGATCTGAAAAATTTGTGCCTTTAATTCGGTGCTATTTGCATGAACACTGTAAGAAAAACAGGAAAAAAATTATCTGATACAGGTTACAAAGAACTATGTTAGTTACTAGGAGTAAATTACCTGTCATATTGAAGTAACAGGGTCCCTAGAAGGACCCTAAAGGAAAGTGACAGATATAAGGAGACACAGCCTAAGCATCCTTCACTGGGCACCTCAGGCCATCAGCAGCTCAGGAAGCCAAGGTTTCAACTACTTAGGCACCCCATAAAGCCAAGTGATGCCTTTGCTGTTCCACAATCTTTCCACAATTTTGCATAGACATCAAGTTTTCCTCCTTCCAAAATTAAACTTCCCCAACAGTTTGCTGGTCAAAAAAAGGGTCCATGTTCTCCCTTGGTCCCCAAATCACTGTACTCAAGAGCTCTCTCCTGCTCAGTGAGCATAAAGAAGCACTCATATGATTTTTTTCCGAATATTTTGCAACACAGGTATGCAAACTCTAAAACCATCTGGGAAATCCAGATCAGCTTAACGGCACTGTTGATTGATTTTTGACCTTTTCTGTGTCTGTGTAATAAAAAAAGTAACCCATAGTTGTACATACTCAAGAACATTAGACCAGAAAAACTCTAGAGCCTGATGCACTGGAATGGAAGGACAAACTCAGCAATGAACAGTCTCGCAGTGGATGGCTATAGATCATGTGAGCATCACAGAGGGATGTTCATCTAATGCAGAATGGAGAAAATTAATTATCTGGTACCCAAGAGAAAAAAAAAAAAAGAATTAACATGCACTAAGTGACCTTTTAACAATTCTACAGCAATTAATTAAGCTGGTTTGTACTGTATTAGTCCTAAGGAAGGACTAATATTTCTAACTGTTTCCAGAACAGCTTACCATGAGTGTAACAAAGACTCAGTCTGGCAATAGACTGCAATTTGGTGTAAGTCTGCATCAAGCAGAACTGGCCTCTTGGGGAGGAACCAGCCAATTCTCTCCCTTCTCAAAGTTAGCCCACAGCAAGTTCTACTAAGGCCAGTAGCAACATGACTAGAGAGAGAAATTAGAGTAGAAAATTAATTCCATTAATAACTGAAGAAGGAAAAAGCCAAATTTTTAGCCATAGTGTTTGCAGAGTCATTTCACTGCACCAACATGCTGCAAGCATAAAGATGATGAAAAAGAGCAAACCAGGCATCTGCTGACTGGAGGGCAGAGCAGAACTATCTCCTTCAAAAGCAACACGGGACTGCAGGGTTTGCACTGAAAATGGAAGTAGGAACAAAGTGGGAACAGTAAGCAAGCAAAGAACTTCTCCAGAACAACCTGCACCAGACACACCTTCTAAAATGTGTAATTTAATGAATGTAAGCAGAAGTTAACAGAAATGCCAAGTCTGACTGAAACCAAACATTAAAATCTTACTGTTTGCCTGATGGATAAGCTAATCTCAAGTGTCATTATACAGTGCTAGCTTTAATTGCTCCCAGCTAAATATAGCTTTCAGAATTTAATAGCACCCCCTCAGCTTTTCTGTCTTTCAAGGAGGGAAAAATCTTCTCGTTAGAAGAAGCACCCAGGCACATAGAGTGGCATGTTAGCACAGCGAGGCAGGAAGCAAACCATTTGGATGATTACATTAGTCTCCAACACTCATTCAGAACTCCTGTTTTTCGAGAGACCAAATGTTTCCCTGTTCCACCACTCTGCTTCCACTTACAGCAGGTGATGGAAGCATGCATACCTTTTCAAACTAAGCCATTTTGCTGCTTTATTAGCAAAATGGCTTGCTTGCCCTGTGCTTCCAGTCAAAGATGATGTCTTTGCCAGCAAGCTGCCGTGGTGCCCACACACTTCTTCCTGTGCCACCTCGCTGGGCAGAAAGGGGCAGGAAGAGGAGCAAGGCTACACACTCACACACAGCCTGCCCCATCCCTGCAGCCACTGGATTGGCACAGCTTACAGGAGAGGGTCCAAAATCTGCTGGAACAGCTGAGACTGCAGCACTCTGATAAAGGCATGAAACAAATTCTCTCTTCTGCCTTCTAATACCCAATAAAGATCTCAAAAAATGTAACGAAAAGTTCCATATAGCAAGCTTCATTTTATTCTCTCTGTGCTGATAACGGGTTTCACTCAGAAAATTTGGCTGACAGCTAGAAATGTGTTCTATGAATTCAGCATTTCTGTTCACCTTCATTTTAGAGGTCATTATGTAATTAAAGTGCTCACAGTTTTTCTACAATCCATGGAGTTAAATTAAAAGTAACCACTGCTGCAATGACAAGTCTTCCCACTTTCCCTCAGGCCAGAACTGCAAACTTTGTTTTCTCTCCCCCAAACTGTCATCTGATCATCTTACTATTTTCTCTCTGGTTTCATCCATCCCCTTCTCCTTTACGGAGTGGGGAAAAGAATAATAATGCTACTTACTGAAAATAAAGCATTTACCAGACCATGTGAATTACCAAATGCCATAATACCTGGACCTTCACTTGAGCTGTAAAACTCCAGGACTGGCTGTGTTAGAGCTGTGCAAGCACTTTAGAAACACTGCCTGGAGGGCTGCCAAGAAGTACCTACTACACTGAACAAGACCAAAGGTAGTATGCCACTGATTTTCTGCCCTCTGACCTACCATTTCTGAGGTGCAGAGCAGGCTGAATAGAGCAGGTTAAAGGAACTATGTCTGTTTGCTGTTTAGGAGAGGTTTTAAAGCGGGCCTCCTGTCATGTTGCCTCCATGACACTGTTCTGCACTGGGAAATCTGTGCTCTGCTGCTAGCTGAGCTGCCCCAGAACAGAAAGGCTTCCTACTGTCAGTGCAGGCACAGGCTTAATTTACCAACCTCTGGTAAAGCACAGAATCACAGCACTCATTCCCATTAAGAGTCTTCCTCCTGAAGTAACAAACCAAAGTGTGGATAAATAGCATCAAAAATAGGGATGAGTACTGGAGGCACTTTGTGTACTAGATCTGGTTACTCTTACAGAGCACGCTTTTATTTTAAAACTCTGCTGATCACAACAGACTATTTGGAACAAACGAAGGTTAAAAAAATCCCAAAGTGTACAAAACATCACGCATGTACTGTGGATTAATATAGTCTTACAGCAGCTCTGTGTTAGCTGCCATGAATCAGAGCTCAGTGCCCCAGAGCTCCACGGGGCTCGTCCGAGCTGAGCTGTTCCGCTCTCAGGCAGCAGCAACCAGACAGGGGCAGGGCAGGCAGCCTGTCAGCCAGGGCTGCACAAGTCCTGAGCACCAAGCAACCTCTCCCCACGTCTGAAACCACCATGTGAGGTGCAGAGAGCAGGGACACACCACATGCTGCCTTTTAAGAAAAAAAGTGACAAACCCATGCAAGCGAAAGGAGGGAGGAACAGCGGAGATCAGCCAACGCCACTGCAGCATCAGAGCGGGAAGGAAGCATGCAGCCACGGTGGACAGACACTCAGTGCTTCTAAATCTGGATCTGGGCATTAGCAGGAGGGAAAAGACACCACAAAAAGGTAATTTGTTTTCTCATCATCCGTAATATTGAAGAGATTTTGCTCTCCTCTCCAAAATTTGAACATGTACAGTATAACTCCTTCCCCTCTTAAGAGTCACGTGTGCATAAAAAAAGCCACAAAAAAAAAAAAAAAAAAAAAAGGCATTATCAGCCTCAGGTCAGGACAATTGTGGCCTAAATATTCACAAAACTGTCATGAAAGCATTAATTCAAAAGCAATTATGTTAAAACAAGAAGATCCATCTGAGTAAATATATGACATCCACCAGGATAAATAAATACCATCCTGCAGAAGCTTCAATCTAATCACAGTAAGTTTATTCAGAGACATTTTCTTGAACAAAAAAAAAAGAAAAAAACAAATCAAACAGATGTGACCAGCCAAGATGTTGACAAATTCCAGAATCTATTTATTTACCAGATGTTTTACATCTGATGACCTGCAAATTTGCCTTAGCTGCAGCAATAACAATAAACCTTGGCAACAGCCACTACTGTATTTGAGACTGAAAGAAAATGACATATAATAACTTTCAGTTAATAATTTATACTCACTTAAATTCAACATGAGGCACATTTTATGTTTATAAAATATAAAAAGTCACATTTAAGTGAACAGTTTCACATATATTGGCTTTCCCCTTCTCCCTTGCTCTTTGTGTATTTCCCTGCTGATTCAAAGTTATATTCAATCTGGGTGTACAAAGTTACTTAAGGAGGGGGGCAGACTCTGGAGATTATTTACATGGCAGGACTTCAAACAATTGATCCAGCTATATCTCAAGTGACTTGATAAAGAGGCATTAAAATAATGAGCAGAGAGAAAGATGGGTGAAACATCACAGCATTTCACAGTCACTCAGCAGGACTCTCCTGCTCAAGGACTCACAATTATGAGACAAGGACACTGACCATGAAGGGCAAGGTGACACACCCAGGGAGGGAGTTACAGATGAAAGTGAGAAGGGAGAGTTGTTGGGCACCCACACAACCTCACATCCAACCTCGATGCACAAGTAAAGGAAAATGAGAATGTGACCAAGAAGGACTCTTATATCTGTTTGATAAAGGGCTGAAAGTCCTAGCACAGATTAGAAGAGGGTTCAGGTAGACAAGCAGTCTGCCCGGGTAAACAGGCATGACAAGATAAAGCATTCTAAAGCATTTGTGTACTTACAAAAAAAGAGGCCTCCTCTACAAAACTAATACACCTGAATTAAATACAAGATTAAATATAATAGGGACAACAGCATCTTAGTGCCTAAAACATAATGAAATGCACATGCTATTCAAAAAAAGCCCGTAGAGGTAGGGGGTGTTCAAATATACATCCCTTCATATTGTGATAGATTTAAAAAAAAAAAAAAAAACAACACTCCAAACACACAATTGCAAAAGAACTTAGAGAATCTGAGTAAAAACAAAAATAAAACAAAAAACACCAATCCAAAACCAACCACACTTAAAGACAGTCTTGCTCAGAGTCTGCAGTAGATTCAAACAAACCAGCATTGCTACAGACTTTATTTTATTAGAATGAAAAATATCCCAGTGAGTTGGGCATTACAAGAGATTAACTTCTGACTCATATGAAGTTTAAGTAGTCATGTAGACTGAGGAGTTCAGACTCTCTAAACTGAAAATGCTGAGTTGCTGCTTCATTAAATGTGCATAAACAAATCTGGAGACGCCTCATGGGATGCAGCATGCAGTAGATAACTTGAAAGATGAAATAGCCCCGACCAGATAAGCACTTCCCCACAGCTCCCAAAAGGCAGAGAACAAGTTGGTTAAAGAAGTTGCACCTCTGATATTAAAATACAGGAATAAAGTTAGCTTAATATAGCTTTAATGTTTTTTTGATTTTAAAGATAGTAGAAACTAAATTCTTCAACACCTCATAGAAACTATGTGAAGTAGTAACCTGGAAGTGAAAATTTCTTAGTAAAGAAATAGATATAGGATGTAGACTATGAAACAGACCTGGAAATTATGAAAACCAGCACGAAATTAAAAGTAACAGCTTCCTGAGCATGTGTGAGGAAAAAGAGATGAAACTACTGCAGATTTCTGCAAAAAAAAAAAAAAAAAAAAGGCAGATTGTACACACAGTTGCAAATAAAACTTTGATGTACTCTCAAGCTTTTGTGTCTACTTTACATTGAGCCAATGAAAATAATTTAAAAACCTACAATCTGTATTTCTAAAACAGAGAAAAAAAACCAGTTGGAGATATTCTCTGGTGGCAAGACAACAAACAGAATACCTGTCTTTAGAGCTGAAGCTAAGGGGAGAAAAGAAAAAAGACACCAGCCCTACTACAATCATTACCATGCAGTCAACAGTAACAGAGTAACTTTTTACAAAAAGTTAAAAACAGACAGGAGAAATCTTAGATCACATCTGGACTCGACAACAGCTGCATTAAAAAAAGTTAGGAAGGATCTTATTTGGTAGAAGAATTGCAAAGTGACTGACTGGCCACAGACAATAAAAAACTATCAGGCTGGACATGGATCACCAGAAGAAGTTGCCAAGAATTATCTTGGAGGTAGTTTTATTAAATATTCCTACTACTGACAAGGGAATTGAGGTGTCTACCAAAAGTTGCTGCTGACAAAAGGCATAGTGCACATCTGATGCACTGAACAACTAGGACACCAGGTGAGAGGAGCCACATGAACAGAAGCAGTGACATGGATTGC
Organism: Haemorhous mexicanus; assembly: GCF_027477595.1. Classification (NCBI taxonomy): domain Eukaryota; kingdom Metazoa; phylum Chordata; class Aves; order Passeriformes; family Fringillidae; genus Haemorhous; species Haemorhous mexicanus. The sequence continues at coordinate 32,771,503 of NC_082341.1, forward strand.
AGTTTATCAGCCCTGGAGGCAAGGTCAGGGTCCAAGGAGTAAGCCAAGCACAAGTTCTGCTGACACTGGGAAGCTACCAAGGAGAGGAAGGCACTCACATGCATGGAGTACCTCTCTGATCAACTCATTACCAAATTAATGAAGGTGTGAAAAGAGAACAGAGCTACCCATTACATAAATTAAGGCATTTCTTACAGAGCCATGTAGGGAAACATCAAAAAAAAGGCACTGCCAGTATCTAATCTAATCAGAAAATTTAAAAATAGCACCTAAGACACCTAAGGTGAGATATATGTAAGTTTATGCAAGGAAGATTGACAGCATAATATTGTTCTGAAATGAGTACCATGAGCATACCTAATCAGCCATATCACAAGATTCCCTGCATCTCCAAGTCTAAATGCAAGTCTCCTAAACTGACTGGGAGAAAGAGAGTCACCCCTACACAAATAGAGAGAAAACCACTTTACAAAGGGTGCAAACACTCTCATAAATACCGAGAGAAAATACCAATTTTATCCAACTGGCCATACAAGCTGGTTGTGGGTACTTTTAGCCAGAATCCTGGAATAAAGCTTTAGTCCAAACACAAACTCCGAAATAATTTGTTAATGAGACAGGCTTTGACTACTTTAAGATGATGCTTGGGAACTTTGCAAAAGAGAATATACAAATGCACTGACTGCAGCAAATACTGCACAAAGGAACCCAGGAATTCTCTTCCAGTTGTATTATGTGCCAGTACAGCCACCTTCAGCAAGGAAGTCTTTATACATCACTTGCCAATGTTATTATAGCTGATTTAATCTGGGCTGAAAACTGACCTTGCCTTAATACTCTTAGGTTTCCATTAATAAAAAGAAATTACTTCATCTTTACTCACTTATATGTGTTTCTTCTGTGCAAAGTTTTTGTGAGTCTTTATGGGGTTTTTTTAAGGAATATAACTTTTAAAAGTGGCAGATCAAGGAAATGGTATGTTTTAGAATCTATGTTTAGGCTACCAGTAATAGGTGGCTTCAATTGCATCAGTTCTGAAAATGAAAGTTATGTATATTTTCTTCTTGATTTGATGTCAATGCTTTGCATGTCCTTGCCTTTCCAAAGACAACTACACTCCCCAGACACAGAGAAACAAGCACTTCAAAATCTCAATGCAAGGAGGAAGTAGGAGATTATAGAACAATTCCCTTCTTCAAAGTCAATCCGAGCTCAAATCTAACCCACTATGCCTTGCAATTTTTTTTGCACTCCTCCTACATTTCACAAAGCATTTTTGCATGCAAATGTGTCAGCGGCATTCAAAGACTGGGCAAAACAGCTTCATAAGATGACTTGGCTGTATTTACTCAAAACACCCTCATGATCTTCAAGGGCCAAAAAAACCCACAAGGAAATAAAAAAGCAGTCGGTAAACCAGAATCAAAAGAGAAGAATTTAAGTTTTGTACATTAATATTTAAGAAAAAATAGAAAATCCTGTTTCCCTGCCCTTCATCCCTGGTTCCATTACTGAATGCCACTGTTCCTCTCAGCTTTAAGTGCATTATGCTGGACTAATATAAGAAATGATTTTATCAATAAATTAATGCACAACAAATGCATAGCCTATACTATCTCTCTTCTTAAGTAAGCCATCACAAGGTAGATCAAGAAGCAATGCACTTGCAGAGTGTTGAGTAATGATATTAAGAAAGAAAATCCCTCAAGAATTCTAGTTCTGCAAGATATGAATGCTGGGAGACAGGCCATAGTGAGAAAGGCATTGCATCTTTCTAATGGTCAAGAGACAAACATTTTTTCTTTTAGCTTAGAACACAAAATTCACTTAACAGCAAGCAAAGATGATCCTTTTGTAGAAGGGCTCTGGAGACTGATCTACTATTTAAATTTGAGCAAACAGCTCTCATCCTGCACTGAATAGAAGGGTGTGTTTATGCTAACCATGCATTCTACTCATATTAAAGTAAATAATGCAAACTCATTTGACAAGGAGTGTTTGGTAGCTTCACGTGAACTGTCATGTCTGGAATGCCAGGACTGAAATGGCATCCATGGTTAGGAAAACACCAACGTTTTCAAATGCTGAGCTGTGCCCCAGAAACCAAGATTTCCCAAGCCTCTTCAAATAGGAAGCTGTTATCTCTCAAAGTGAGAACAGTCACTTGGTGTCACTGAGACACAGCCACTGTCCTAGCACCGAATTACTATGAGATTAAGAAAACCACTTTAAAGCAGAGGTGGCTGACACTACAGCCAGAAATAAATGGGAAGTTGCATTTTCCCTACTCAGCTTATCAACATAATCAACTAGGACTAAAAGCAGATTATTAAACTTTTCTGGTAGAAAGAATTACTTGCATGCATTTAAAAATACTCAATGGTGTCCCATTACTTGAAACCTGATCTTTTAAAATGTAATATTATCTCTAAAGGATCACCAGTACACCAACAATTGCACACACATGACACGGCAGAAGAAAGTGATATTGTATACTTAAGTGTTCTGGCAATAAAGGAAAAAAAAAAGAATTTATAAACCATACTTATCAAATGTGCCATTTTGTCAAAGCCTGACATTAATTCCTTTTTCTTCTTTCAAAAACAAGCAAACAAACAGCAAGTGTCATCAGTGAAAGTGTTATCCTGGCAATGGCTCTGCTGTTGATTTTCAAGTGCAAGCATTGATCCTGCTGAACTTGAAGTAGTAAAGTACAATACAGTATTACACACGGGAAAATAAGCTGTAAAATTGTGTCCCTGTGTGGGGAGAAGACTATGATTCAGCCATCCTGTGGAAAATTCTAATCTCTTATCTCTCAATCTGAAGTTCCATATTTATTCAGTGAGTGAAAAAACATGATTTCAGCAAAGCATTTGTATTCTTGTTCTAAGAAATAGGATGTTAGAAAAGCTTTTTTCAACAAAACAAACTGGTTATCAGCTAAAGGCAAGAACTTACTTTATCCACAGTAGCACTTCCCTCCCTCAGCAAGTTCTCCTTCCTCAACAATTTGAAACTCTCTAAGCACTGGGAGATATTTAATATATTTAATAGTTAGCCTTAGTTCTATGAGGTTTATAAAGTTATAATTATGAGTGCTTCTGGTTTAATGTCTTACAGTTGAAACTGGTGGATTTGAAAGACAGTAAGAAATCTGCAAGCAAACTCACTGATATACCTTTTTTTTTTTCTTTTTAAAAAACAGGAAAGAATGAATGTGTTTTATACTTCCTGAATTTCAGCAGCTGTGGCAGTAGTGTAAGAACTATGAATTGTTAACTTCCTAGTTAAGTCACTCAGTAAAACAATATCAGCATTCAGTTAAGGAAGACAAGAATCAATCATAATACTTTGACTCGGTATTTTTGGCACAGAAATTTTCCTGGAATCTAAACCCAGCTGGCTGCTTTCTCAGCCTAGAAGTGGTACAGATACCACAGTAGAAGGCAAATGAGGGTCCACAATACATCTTTGTTGAGGGTTCATGGTACATCTTTGTTGTCCATCATTCTACTCACTAAATAGTACTTGTTGACACTAGTAGGAGCACACCTACTGAATTCCCATATTAAAAACCAGTATCTTTCTTGCCAAGACATGACAAAATCCTGCAGACCAACACCTAAACTCTTTTCCTTCCATTGTTTGACCTTAATCAGAAAGCAAACAAGAAATATAAACTCTGCTTTTCTAGCATGGTTGCTACTAGAGTTCAATAACAGGATGAGATCTAGCCAAGATTCTCCTCTCTTCAGACACAAATTGCTGTTACTTGACTTCAGTATCAAGCAAATTAGAAAGCCCCAGCAGCTCTAACTCTTTTTAAAACTCAAATTGTCTCAGACAGACATCACCAATTCTCCACAGAAAGCCTACTCCAACAATGGATGCAGCCTGTCGTATGAGAGATGACCTGTACCCCAACCACAAGGTTGCTTATTGACTTTAAGGCACAGCCAAGACTAGAAAAAAACACCAAGACTCTAGCTGGCTTTTAAAAATTAATTTGTTCATCTAAATTTTGAAAAGCAGAATTGCACCACACTGAGCTTCAAAATACCCTAGTAAAATTATCACAGAATGGTTCAAGTTGGAAGGGACTCCCCCAGTTGGAGAGCATCTGGTCCAACCCCCCCCTTAAGCAGAACCACCTGAAATGGGTTATCCAGGATCTCATCCAGAAAGCTTCTGAGCATCTCCAAGGAGGGAGACTGCATCTTCTCAGGGCAACCTGTGCCAGTTTCAGTGCAGGAAAAACTTCCTGATGTTCAGACGGAACCTCCCCCATTTCAATGCCCATTGTCTCTGGTCCTCTCACATATCTTCAGAAGTGACAAAGCTGTTATCAGAACGTTATCTTTTAAGGAAACTGAACGTGGCTGTTCTGAATGATTCAGCTAACCCTATTTAACAGTAACAGCAAGTAAGATGGAGTTCTGACAAGTTCCCAGGGTAGACCACAGAGTCCTATTAATTACTCCCATTAGCAAAAAAAAATTAGGGAGAAGCCTTCTCTTCAGGCATGGTCTTAACACCTTTCTTTTTTCTTTTTTTTTTTTTTGTTCTTTTATTCCAATATTGCTTATTTATTGAGCAAATACTTTCAATTTTTCAGCAAAAATGTCAGCTCCAAACAGCCTGATGCATTCTAGGTGGCCTACCTTCTTTGGAGGTGGTGAATCACAGCTAAAGAGATGGACCTGCTAGCTAAATGGCTGCACACTTCCCATGAACTAAGAGCTCACGTGCCTCTATGCTGCACAGACACAGATACACGCAATTAAGGGGGAAAACCCCACACAGCTACCAAATTGTGGAACGGCATCTCTCAGCAAGTACCAGCCTGCCTTCCCCTGGCAAGCAGCAAGGTATCAGGGAGTGAACCTGAGAGAGCCACCTCAAACTCCTAATCAGTCATCTTGAACTAGCAGAGACTCAGTAGCCCACTTCCTTTGGAGCTCACTTCATCTTCTCCCAAACACTCAGAACACAATCACTCGCCTGTGTTCAGGATCGCTGTTGCTACTGATGATTTACACATTGTTATTTTAAATCAGCCAAGCACTACCACAGAAGATTAACAGACACTTGCTGTTTCCTTTTTTAAGGTATACGAGACTGTCAGTGACTGAATCATGTTCATAGTGAAACTTCCTCCCTTCCTCCCATCATAAATTGCACTTGAATTCAGATTTTATGCTGTCAAAGCTTTGTAGGGTATCTCAGCACTTGTATTTGTCACAAGCAAGAGTTATTGAAAAACGATAGAATCATTTACCCTCCTTCAGAATACACTTTTTTATCAGACTATTAAACAAACTTCTTCTCTGGCAGCACAGTTACAGCCAATGTAGTCTCAGCTGCCAGTAGGAGCAAGATGCATTCCACATCCTATTCGGGGCAGATGCCACGGTTATGCCTCACAGCCTGAGGTAGCACCAGAACCTTTTTGACAGACACACTTAGCGAGACTGGTCTCAAAGCCATGTGTTGTCACTGCAGACAGGACGGAAAAAGTCCTGTAAAAATAAGAATTGTGTATTTCCCTTCAGCAACTATGAGCATGAAGTAACTCTATCCCTCCTCAAGGCTATTTTTCTAAGCACGCTGACAAAGCAATTATCTTGGAGAAGAGGGAGACATGGCAAGAAAATGTTTTTAACATGTGTGACCGGCAAGATGGAAGAAAGTAGTACCAGAGACCTATATCCTACCCTGCTCACATGAAAACTTGAAGGGCAGGACTTGACCTTCTGTAACAAGCAGAATTAACAGTGACACAGATGGGCTTGTGCACTGAGAAGGATAAAGTCTCTGGCACACATGGTTCTTTCCCTGATTGCCAGGCTGTTCAGAAATTGTCTCTCCAGGGGTTTTAGCTACTCTCTGGGCAGAGTGTACATGGGAAGCAAATGGAGTGTATCCACACAGCTGCTCCTTATCAGAACTATGAACACCAGGAGCTTCATTCATTTTCACCAACAGCTATATGAAAGTGGAACAGACTAAAATTGGAGCAGTAAAAAAGTGTTCACTCTGACTAGGAAAAAGCCTCCAGAATCGTGAGAGTGGCATCAGATAAGAGAGAAGTGACCTAAAAGTGACCCAAGTGACTGGCACAAGAGATAGGAGATTACAGTGTGATAACAGACTCTGCAGTATCATCATGAGCCATAATAAAAGAATTGGCTGCAATTAAGATGGGAGAAAAGTATGACTACATTCAGTAAGGGAACTATTTCAGATTTTTACTCTGAAAGCATTCATCAGAGGATACACAGAATGGCCAGAAAGCCCAATACTTGTTTTTTTCCTAATGATAATAAAAAAGTCACTACTGAAATTCAACACATACCACTACAGTAAACACAGAAATACAAATAAGGATGAGTTTCTCACCTTTACTCCTTTGTATTGTTACTGTCTTTGTTCTAAGTACAGCAATTACATACAACTGCCTCATGACAACTGTAGCACCACATACTACCATGGTTTTGCTGTGATTTTTTCAGGATTAAGTTCAACTAGCATGGAGACAGAATCTGAAGATTCTGAATTGAAGATTCAATTAAAAAGTTGCTAATATGTAAAGCTGAATCAAAAGAAAAATGTCATTAATTCTCAGCCTATGCATTACATTGGAAAGCAGAGGAAAGGGAGATTTGTTTGTACACTCCTGTTAATATAATTGCCAAAGAAAATGTTCAGAAGGAAATAATTAAGTGTTGACATGGCAGCAGCTGTGTTTGCCAAACTAAATATGATTCAGGTATCAAACGCCCACAACTTAAAGACTAGAGAGGAAATGTTCAGTTCAGGTACTTGTATTTTAACAACTGGACTTGAAAATGACAAATCTAAAACCACAGATACATACACACACCTCATGGCTGCACAAGGAATGCCAAGCTTGCCTAGTATGCTTTTCAATGACTTCAAAGGACAAGTTTTCACATTCAGCCTAAGCAGTTACAATATTGACAAACAACAGAGACACATAAAACATCCTATCTGCAGCCTTTCTCCTGTGACTTACCAGATGCTATTAGACACTATCTTTTTGTCAGGACGTCTGTCTCACAGCCAGATGTACAATTATTTAGTTTAGAGATATCTCCATTATTTAGTTTAGAGATATCTCTAAGAGCACACAGCAACTCTCAGTGTACTCCCTAAGCTTAGGGCTTAGATGTCAGTGAAAGTCAGTTCTCTCTTTTTGTTCCTCCTGTTGCACATGACAGGGATTCCTGTCAAGTCTTGCTTATCAGTACTTATTTTCCAGAATTCCAGGGGCATGTCTAGAATAGCCTGCATTCAAAGACTGAGAATCATTAGCAAATAGCAAACAGACATTGCAAAACCTGCTCAGCACCTGCCAGATTGAAAGCAGTTTATTTCTTTACTTTCATGGTTAACATCATGGAGTGCCCAGACACTGAAATAGGATTAGGCCCTGCTGTGCTCAGTGCCTTACACCAACACGTGACCTCTACCCTAAGGAGCTTGCACTGAGTCAGGCACACCAGACAGGCAGGACAGTGGAGGCTGAGCTGCAATGGCCAAGTACATTTCCCAGTTTCAGCTAGCATTCCTAGAGTCCTTGCTGCTTTTAGCAGCAAGGCAGGTACCAGACTTGCCACTGAACTTGTATTTTAGAAAAAGACAAAACAAAACCAACCCCCCCCAAACAAACAAATGAATCCAGCAGCCACAACACCTCTGATCATTTAAAAAATATCTCAGTTGCAACAGCTGAACACAGAAAATCAGAAAGAATTTGTTCAAGTTCTCCGCTTTCTTCCCCACCTGAGGCTGTCCTCAACTTTATTTTTAAATGTTTCAAGTGACTTGCAACAACATGCATGAGCTTCATGCTGACAGAATTCTAAAACCCCAATGCTGTTCATTCATGTCATAACTTCATATATAACAGAATCTATTTCTGAACACATACCCTATGTGAAAGCCACAAGCATCTTCAAGAACTCTGCACGAGTAACAAGTAAAACAGATTTTAAGAAGGAGTTACAGATATCCTGCCTCCCAGGGTCAGACCCAGAGCTGTGCTTTTCTTAACTATCATGCCTACAATTTTACCTAGGCTATCATAGTCATTAGCTTCAACACCCACATCACTCAGCCTTGAAGGCAGACAGAAAACCTCCCTCTAAGGTAATTAGAAATTAACATGGAGGAGATACATGTTATGTTAGTAGAATAAAGACAAGTCCCATCCATAACAAGACAGAATGTTACAATACCCAAAACCTACTTGTCCTTCAGATAAATGACAACCTTAAGCAATGATGTATGTATTTCAAAGCACAGTATTCAAGGACATTGCACAAGTGACAGCTGCAGGAGCCTAAAAAAAGTGTCTGCCCCCCAAAGTATAATGTTTGAACATAATCACTAATGCAGAAAACAGACATGCAAATCCAGCATCTCAAAGAGCAGAGCAGGGTAAATTTGGAAACATATTAGTCCAGGCCCAGAGAGTTGTTAGTCAGATCTCAGTGTATCTGCATCCTATTACCTGAAACTTGATACAGAAAAAAAGCAATTAGATTCTCCTAGAAGTTTCTTTCCTACCTTACTAGCAGTGCATCACAGTATCTATACCACAGCCTGTTACCAGCAAAACTTTGCTAATTCGATAGGTCAAATCTTACCTGTACTAAAGCAGATTAAATTTAATGAGATCAAAATATGCTGATACAGATAGTGCACTGCTTCTGACATGTAAAATACCCCATGCATGGTAACATACTCACTCTGCTGCCTCGTCCATCACTGCATGGTTTTGAAATGCACTTTGCAGCAAATCCAATTTAAACCTAAAACATATTAGTACTTTAGATAAGAATTACCTTTTCTCTAGAGAGGCTTTTCTCATTTGGTAGCTAAGAGCACCATTTGTAGAAACTGAAAACTCAGCTTTACAATTAGAAACCATAAGGTCTGGGAAATGCCATGTTTGACTCTGTTTTCTCCTCAGTATGTAACAAGATCTAGAGAATGCAACAAACGAGGGAATGAAGCTGACACGCATCTGTTTATAATGGATGTAGTTTGAACAAGACCCAATTCTTTACAACAATGTACACATATCTACTTAAAAAAACACAAATAAGGTTTTGTATAAAATACATTTGCAACAGTGAATGAGCTAGCCACACACAGTGTTGCAACAGGCAGACTCCAGCAGAGCCTTACCATCATTTCCTGTCCTTGGTGAGCATACTAATAATTTCAGCACAACCACAACTGTTCAGTGCACACACAGAGAACATCTCCAACACCTAGAAGTTCCTTCCCACCCTTCCTGCATGCAAACCCAGATACTGCACAAAATTACAAAAGAGATGACATAAGTGGGCCTAATGAAATGTGTGGGGAAGGCAATATAAGAGTAAAGAGAAAAGAGAATCAAGACTTGTGAATGCTGCTGCTTTGAAAATGGATAGGAGCCTCAATGGAAAACTAGTTAAACTATTAATCTATTAACAAGTTTAAATCTATTGGGAGTGAAGACTGGGGAGTATTATTTAAAGATATCTTTTTAAAAGCATTTTAAACAATAAAAAACCAAAGCTCATGGAAATTAAAACTGTCGCTACTCAGGGCTTTACAGAAAATGTCCATGAAAACACACTCTTTAAATACCCAAACCGGACTTACAAGCTCTGCTGAAATTAAGTAGAGTGAAACACTCTGAACTCTATGAGTGAAACACTCTGAACTCTGTGATTAATCGATGAAAGTCAAGGGATGAAGCAACTGTTCCCTTTGTCCCTTCTCAAGAAAACAGAGAAAGAAAAACATGGTTACCATCATTAGCGGCCTAGGACAAAAACATACTGCAGAAAATTACCTTACATTTATTAAATGTCCTTTTCTCTAGCTGTTCTAGATATCCTCCTAGTAAAAACAAAACAGTCTCAATGAAGAGTACTTCACTGTCACTGAACTGTGAAGTACAGTACACCAAACAGTTTTCAAATAATGGAGTATTTAAAAGCTCACATTGCCTAATTGGTTCTCAAATGGAAATGAAATCAACCTAGAAGCAAGCTGGATTTAATTAACCTATTTTAGATAGAGAAGGTAGAGGTAAGAAATAATAATAATAATAATAATAATAATAATAATAATAATAATAATAATAATAATAATAGTAGTAGTAATGGTGGCTTTCTTTTTTTATTTGACATGAGCACAGAGAACCACAGATTGAGCAGCGATCGATGGCTTTGCAAACACGCCCAAGATTTCTGAAGTTCCAGGGATTTCACAGCCAGCCGGCTGCCGGGCGATCCCCCAGAGCCAGCAGCCGCGGGGAGAGCGGCTCCAGCCCATCCCCGGGGCAGCGGCTGCCCGGTGCGTCCCGGCTCACCTGAATTCGCTCCGGCTCGGTGCCACACGGAGCGCACCGGCAGGGAAATACCCCTCTCAGCAGCACCCTCCGGGAGCAGGGACGGTGTCTAACTTGGCAGTCGCTCCGGAACAGCCTCGTGGGGCTGTGACAGCGCTCCCGGAGACCCCCAGGGCCGCAGGAGGAGGCTGGATAAGGCGCTGCACCGGCAGCAGCCGCCCGCCCGCGCACCGGCCGGCAGCCGTGGGCGCCCTCGCTGCCAGCCGGGTGTGAAAGGCGCTTGCTGGGCTCCAAAGCGACACTTTTCTCGCGTGCCGAGTTCGCCGGCTGCCGCCCCCAGGCCCGCCCCGTCCCGTCCCGCAGAGCCCCGGCTCGTCCCGCAGCGCTCCAGCGAGGGGAGCGGCCACCGCCGCCAGCCCCGCCAGGCTGCGCCCCGCCAGCCCGCCCCATCCCGTCCCGTCCCATGCCATCCCATCCCTACGGCGGACACCCACCTGAGCTCCACACCTACGGCCCGCCGGGCGCCCCCGCCATGGCCCCCGGGCAGCGGCGCCCCGCAGGCTGGAGCGAGGAAGGAAGGAGCCTGGCAGGAGCGACAGCCAGCATAAAGGGCCGGTCCGGGTGAGTGCTCGCTCCGGCTGGTAGGGAACACCCACGAGCGGGACCGGCGGCGGGACCGCCGCCTCGACTGACGGCCGTGCCGGCCAACGGGAGGAGCCTGCGCTGCCCCCGCCCCGCCGCCGCCCGGAGCTGCTGCCGCTGCCGCTGCCGCCGCCGCTGCCGCTGCCCGCCTTCCCGGCCGCGGGGCGGGGGCAGGGGTGTTTCCATGACGTCACGGGCAGCGCCCGCGGACAGGTGGGGAGCGGTCCCGAGGGGACCCGGGGACAGGAGCCCCGGGCTAAGCCGCAGCTGAGCCCCCGAGCCCGCCTTAAGCAGTTGGGGCGGGCTGCGGGCACGGCAGGGCAGGGCAGGCGCGGAGCTAATCCCGCAGCGACCCGGAGGGAGCCTCGGGAGCGATGGCTCCCTGAGCCGCCTGGTCCCGAGGGCGCGGCTCCCCGCGCCGCAGGGGCGAAGTGCGAGCCAGCGCCGGCGGAGAGGGTTTGTCGGGGGTTCGCCGCATCCACAGCAGCCTGCGGGCATCACTTCCCGCTCACGGGGAGCGCTTCCCGCGCCCCACCTCGCCGCCCGCCTGGGGAAGAGCACCTCCGTGGAAGAACCACCCCTCCCCGCCTTCCCCCGCGACTGCTTCCCTGAACCGGCATCCTAAAATTATCGTGTTTCTCTATACCTTATTTAAAAATAAACGTCTTGAATGACTAATTAGATCCAAGCCGTTAGAAGCGCGCTGGACGGCTTCCATGAACCCTTAATGTGTGCGCTAAAGCTTTCAGAAATTGTTACTGCTTGCGAGGAGGTAGACGGGATGTGACCTGGAACACCATTCACACCATCTTTACTTACAAAGTGCGATTTTATCTACGCTTAGGGGAAATGGAGGGGGGCGGGAAGAACCACCCCGGTTTCTTTACTCAGACTCACATGCCCAGAACTGATCAGCTGCTTCTCAATTCCATTCAGAACTCGGTGCTTTTCTCGACTGGAGGGAAACAGAAACCTTTTTCTTCATGAATACCATTCATACAGCATTAAAAAAGAGCGGAAGCATGTGTAAGAACACAAGCTTAAGTGACATCCCGAAAGTTAGGAATGCTATCCACAGATTGGAACTTGAGGCAGCATAACCGATCAGAGTGGTACATAGCACCTTGAACAAAAGGGCGTGAGAGAGGCTGCAGAACATCACGTTTAGTAAGGACAGTATCCACTGAAGGCTTCCCAAACCATCAGCAGCAGCATGACCCAAACACCCTGAAAGCTGCTTTCAGAACTGGCCTGTGTGATGCTACAGCAGGGAGGGCTCCTGTTGCCTCTGCTGTTGACTGCAGCTATACAGACTGACAATGGCTTAAGGAGATGCTGCCTACACAATGAAAGCTCAAGCAACGACTTTTTAGTCAGTATCCAGCATCAAAGTCAATGAAAAGCAGCAGAAGTAGTTTTAGTTTTCATAGTATTGTTTAATGTAGCTCCAAGTCGCTGCTGTATGGGAGTTCAGGCATTGCCAGAGGGTATATATCAGTTTGCAAGTGAGTAGAGTTTAACAATAACATTTAGCAATTCCTTGGGTTTCAGATTTTATAAAAGTTTGATTTTAGAAATCCCAGTTTTAAGAAAAAATTAGCAGCGCCTGTCATTTTGAAGAGCGCAATTTTTGAACTAAAGGCACCAAACAGCCTGCAGCATCAATTCAGTTAAGGAAAAATTAGACACCTGGAATATGTTGATGGTATACCTTTCTAGTGTTTCCATGATGTAATAGCACATTGTTTAGTAACAGCATGTTTCCTATGCATGTGTGGCCTCTTCCAATTTCCACTGAAATCTAACTCAGACCACCTCTTAATTTAGAAAGTAACTGTGTGTCTACCTGAAGATGTGCAATCTCCAGACCCTGCAATAAAAAAGACATAAATTACGAAAAATAAAATTCTCTTCCAGACTAAAATCTCCATCTTGAGTCCTGTTGTATAGATGTTGCCTGGTTTGAGATTCATGAAATATTTAGGACTTCTATTGTTCCCGTGTAAAAAACATGGACTGGGTGCATCCATGGGCTGTATTACATTATTTCACTGGAGTTACATGAGGAAGGAGTTTGTTCTTCTTATGGATTTAGGGCTTTGTTTCCTTTCCTTTTGTTCTTCTCTTCTGTCACACAGAAACAATGAGAAAATATCTGTGTGCTCTGTTTTCCTGTGCTAAAGAAAAGTTTAGGAAAAAAGTAATAACCAGTCTTTTGAGAACAAGGTCATTCTTTCTGTTAGAAAAGCAACACACACAGAGAAATAGTGACAGCTCATTATCTGAGATGGCAAGATACAATGTGGTTGAACACATTGGGGGAAATGTATGGGCAGAAAGCCTCTGTGTGAATATAGATTGCTGGTTTTTTGTTCTTAATAGATCCATCAACACAAACTCATCTGGTTTATAATCATAAAAGGAAGGTGGTTAGGGTGTTCCTCAGCAACATGCACTTAACCTTCGATTTATCCTTGCTCTTTGGGTTTTCTGATTGATGGAGCTTCATGATACAGTAATCTTTTCAGAGCTATTAAGAAGAGGAACTCCATTCTGCATAATCCAACAGGTATTTTCTTTAATTCAGTTTCCCTTTGATCTATTGTAATTCAGAATTAAATTATATGGTCTGAATTAAAACTCTACCAAAATGTGTGTTCTTTCAGCTTGCTCTTTCCCGTGGTTTTGTAAAGACAGTTCATAATAATGTTTCCAGTGGTGCAATGAAAGGGATTGTCTTTTGATTTCCAGCTTGATTTTTTTTCCTTTAATTATTAGGTAAAAATAATTATTGCATCCCTATTGAACTCAAAGACAAGCAATGATGTCTCATGTTTAAGCAATCTTAGTCTGGTTAGTGAGCCAGCATGTATATGGACCACAAAGAGAAAGGCTCATTATGAGACACAAGTTTTGTCCTGTGGTTTGAGCCTAAGAAATGACAAATAAGTTTTGCAAAGAGCTTCTTCAGCAGACGGATGTATTTATCAGTATTTGTGTGGCTGAGGCGTGAGCAGCACAAGTTGTGCACATTGCAAAGTTATTGCATTCATCTGTCTAACTCTTCTGATGACTGTGCACATCTATCTTCAGTCCTGGGCAGGAGTTATCTATCTTGAAATTCAGAAACATCTTTCTTCATGCACAAAAACAAATCTGTCCTTGAGAGCTTTCTTCTTTCCAGCAGCCCTCCCCATGATGTAATTTCTGTCCTTATGCCAGTATGTTCTATGTTATTCTTGGTCACCACTGAGGAGCCTCTATCCCACTGACAGTGCTTTGGCAAACCTTGCTGTTGTCCTGTTGCACTTACTGGCTGGTATTATGGAAGCTCTTGGCACCACTTTTCATGTGCTTTCTTGCTGGTATTTCTAAATTCTTATCTCCCTAGGCTGCCCAGGCCTCTTTTCACATGACCATGGTTACTGGGTCTTCCATGACTTGTCTGGCTTCCCAGCTAGAATTAGCCTTGTTAGATTCCCTTCAGAGCCCTTCTGGATACCTCTGAGGTAGAAGCATATCATATGTGTTGCAAAATTCATTAATTTTTGCAGTACTTTTAGCAACCTTGATTGCAACTCACCATTTATATGGTAATAAGACCTCTACAGCTGTGGGGGAAAGCAGACCTGCTGTCACAGCAGCCTTTACTCTTTTTCTTCTTACAAACTGCTATATTGATTTTTGTTTACTTATTCAGATGAGGGCAGAGAGAGAGCAGGAGGGCTTGTAGTCTTTCCATGTTGGCAAAGCAGGTGGTTGGGCAGAAGGAAGTCAAAATGGGAAGGTGAAAAACTGAAAAGGAATTAATATCCTCCAGCTGGGCACTGAGGAAGAGAGTTCCTGTGCCGAATGGTCAAAAGAAGTTTGACCTGGTCTAAAATGTACAAAGCTGAATAGGATGAACCAGGCAGCAAACATTAAAAAGATGCACAGATTTACTGTGGCTGCTATGAACGACCATGCATAGTGTATAGCTGTGAACATTATATGCTATACACAACACGACATGATAACATAACATGGCTTCACAGCCTCTTTCCACAACACTGCTGATTTGTCCCAGAGGGCACCCATGCACACCAAAGAAATAGAGAAGGCATGCAACATATGTTGCTCAAAAAAGACCCAAAAGCCAAAAATGCAGACTCTCAGGAACCCTGTCTTTTGTGACTGTGTGTTGTTTTGTGCATTACCTGCCACAGTAGGATCTGTGGGCTTGGCAATCACTGAATTCCAAATATTAACATTCATCATGAGTATTAAAATTGCTTTTCTTGCTGTTGATTTGAGTTTTATTTGTCTATTTCACTTAGCTCCAGGGAAATTGTGAGGGCTCACTTGCATTTGGTCTGGCTCCCGGGCTTACTGCATTTGAGAGCCAATTTCGAATGTCAAGTGGTCACTGTGTGGTGGATGAGTAAAATTAACATCGAGACCACTAGAGAAACAGGGAATAAAGAGTCACTGAGTTTCTTCTTTACACAGACAAGGACATTTTCCCAGTAGTAACTTAATGCTGCCACGGAAATGAGAGGAAACTTCAAGGCTTTCAAGAGAAAGTTATTCTGATTTTTTTTAATAGTAGTATTTTCCCTTAAGAAGAGAAGTTGAACAAACTGGCAATTGGAGATTCTGGATTTCTTAGTCTTCTGCTGGTTTCATACATACCAGATGCTGTTTTATAACATTTATCCTCCTCCCCCTCATTGGTGACTATTACTCATTTGTCCCAGCGTTCTGGGACTTTAGTATTTATCTAAAAGGCAGTCAGATGGAAAAAAAAAATTAGTCCTAATTTTTTTTTTATTACTTAAGGCAAAAAACATCAGAGTACATGGAGGTTTACCATATTTAGAAAGCATGTTTATAGAGATGTGATACAGGTCTCTGCAGAATCTGGCAGCCAGACGCTGTTCAGCTGGCAGAGGGCAATACAGCCACTGGGCAACACTGGAATTCCGTGCACTGCAGGCCAAATTATCCCTCCCTGCTGATGCAGACCTGGTTATTCAGATTGCTACTGAGGGGTTCTGCCTGGAGCAGTAGAGACAGAAACCTCCTGTGGGGCACAAAGAATTAGCAGAGATACTCCAGACCCATGGGTCCTTCAGCTTTTTAGAGTCTCACCTAGATGCAGATGGAAGACTATTGTCTATTGCAACCAAAGTTTCTGCTCACTTTCTGGGCTCTGGGTGAGGCCCAGGCATACCTCTTGTGTTCTTCTTTCTCCTTCAAGTATTGCACACAGCATGAAGCACTTCAAATCCAGAGGTTAGGTCCCTGTTCTTTTCTCAGAGGATCTGCACAGAGATTCTTTAATCTTTGATGACTGTCATGCTTTCTGCTCTGAGACTAGGATCCCAGTTTCTCTTATTAGTATTAGTTTTGCTATTCCTTTCCTTTGATTGCACACAAGAGGAAAAAAATTCAGAAACAGTAGTGCACAAAAACTGCTGATGCCAAGTTATTTAATTATTTTGGGACCATGAACACAGAAGGTAAGACACTGAGCTATTATCTGGAAGACCATGGGATAGATACCTTTGCATTTAGCTTCAAAGGAAAATAAATTATATTGCTCAAACCTTGTAAATTGGATCTACGAGGTGCATTTCCTGCCAGCATGAACAACGTTTTCCATTGTGTGAACTCCCTGAAATTGCTAGTACTTCATTTGAGTGCATGTGATACTCAGCAAGTGTCAGTCATGGCAGTAAAAAGCACAACCTCAACAATGTGTGCAAGTCCAGCTTTACAGACATTAAACTTAGCAAACAGTTTTCCTGACTGACGTCAGAGCAGAAGAACAGAGAACCAACTCTCCTCATACTCACTTGAAAGTTAGCTTCTGGCCTCCAACCAAAGAGCTGTTCCAGAGCCTTTCTGCTCCAGTGATCAGACAGTCTCCTGGTTCTCAGACTGGGCATAGTTACACCCAGTTGGTGCCTGTTGATGCTTCTCACCCTGTCGTGGTTCAACCCCAGCCAGCAGCCAAGCCCCACACAGTCACTCCCTCACTGCCCCACCGGTGAGATCAGGGAGAGAATCAGAAGGATAAAGCCAGAAGACTCATGGGTTGAGATAGAGACAGTTTAATAGGCAAGGAAAAAGCTGCACACACAAGAAAAGCAGGACAAGGAAGTCACTGCTTCACAAGGCAGATTGGTGTTCAGCCATCTTCAGGAGAGCAGGGCCCCATCAGGCCCAACATGTACTTGGGAAGACAAACTCCAAATGTCCCCCTCCTCTTCCTTCATCCCCCCACTTTATATACATGATGTCACACGGTCTGGAATATCCCTTTGGACAGTGGGAGTCACCTGTCTGTGTTTCCTCCCAACATCTCATGCACCTCCAGTCCCCTCACCAGCATTACAGTATAAAAAGCAGAAAAGGCCTTGGCTGTGTGCGAGCCCTGCTCAGCAATAACAAAAACTTCTCTCCTCTATCATCACTGTGTTCAGCACAAATTCAAAAGACAGCCCAAGTCTAGCTACTGCGAAGAAAATTAGCAGTACCCCAGCTATAACAAGCACAAGCCCCCAGACCTGCACCTCATCAGCACTTAATGAAGCAAAACTATCCACTGTCACAGCTGTTGGACACATGTGCATGGGTCAGAATTTCACCAGATGACTGCAGAAAGCGTGCCTGTTTCTACTGTGAATGAACTGCTCATTTGCATCAGGAGATTTCCATCAGGAAAACTGTTCAGTCTGACTGCCAAGTTACTGTTAGCTGAGGGAAAAACTAAGCTAGGTGGGTTGAGCTCTGCTGGGGTACAGTAGCAGCCTCTCCTCTTTCTCTGCTGCAGCCGTTGGTGTCATGGCCTGAGTTTTAAAACAGCTCAGATGCATGCTAGTAAGCTTCCCACTTTTACTGCTGGTAGTAGACCTTATTTGACAGAAAAATACACAGAAAAATACATAATTGACACCAGAACCCTGGCTTCACACAAAACAAGTCAATAAGTCCAAGCAGACTTTATTTTTTTTATTTGCCAGAGGTCAGCAATGGTTCCAGGCAGAAGGAACATCTAAGAAATTAAATCTTCTGCTTTATTTGAAGTAACATTACTGTTCCAGGCAGTAGAATCAGACCATATCTAGAGCTGTTGAAATCAATGGAAAAATCATCCTTTAAGTTCAATGAGTTTTGTGTCAGATGCCTTACCTAGTGGATCAAAATGTTGAGTGGCTGTGGTTTTCCCTTGCATCTTAAGATGTTGATGAGGCTCCAGGCAGCTGTGGGAAACAAGTACTCCCCCCCACTATTGCCTCGTGATAATTGAGGCAAGATGGGCACACAAGCTGTTGCTCAATGCATCCATCCTTTCATCCATGCTGCTCTCCTGTTTACTGCTGAGAAGGGGTCTCTGTGGCTAAGAAAGTTTTGTCAGTGATAAAGCCATGAGAGCCTTTAATTGAACTCAAAGGTGATTGCTGAGAAAGAGAAGAGCAAGAGTATTTATGGCACTAGTGCCACACTTTGACACAACTGGCTGACAAAGTGAAATAGAGGAAAAGCAAACCTCCCACACGGTCCGCCTTGGGCAAATACAAATGCAGAGGTCACGAGCAAAAGGTACAAAAGGAAGTTTATTCACCTGCAGCCCAGGCATAGCCAGTTCTGCAGTCATCTCAGTCTACCCAGCTGCTGCTCAGTCACTTAGCACAAGTTCAGTCTCAGCCATGACAGAGATATGCAGCTGCCTTTCCACTTTTCTGCCTCCAGAAGAGGTGTTGGAAAGAGATATCTGTGTAAGGTTTTTTTAAGTCAGCCACCTCTAAAATTTATTTTTGAATACAGATAGATAGAGATTGACCAGCTCTTAAGATATTTATTTTAATAATTTTTAATAAACTGTTATTTTAAAATAGAATTTAAAAAAAAACAAAACAAAACAACAAAACCAAATAAAAGCAAACCTGTTGAAAAGTTTAGCAAATATCACAGCAAAAATGTTGAGGCGATTGGTCTGTACACATTTCAAGGAACTGAGGGTGAACAAGTATATAATATACTATAATCTTTGAAAACTTCAAGTCCTCCATTCATAACTGAAGAAGGAAAACATTTGGCAGAGACACAGATCGATTTATGCACACTCATCATCCCTCAGGGCTCAGTAGTGGGGCCAGTCCTGTTCAATATGTTTCCCAATGACCTGGATGAGGACATGGACTGGCCCCTCAGTCAGTTTGCAGCCAACACCAAGCTGGGCAGGAGTGTTGACCTGATGGAGGGTAGGAAGGCTCTGCAGTGGGATCAGAACAGGCTGGATCAATGGGCCAAGGCCAAGGGTGTGACATAACAGGGTGAAGTGCTGAGTCCTGCACTTGGGTCACAGCAACCCCAGACAGTGCTACAGGCTGGGGGCAGAGTGGCTGGAAAGCTGGCTGGCAGAAAAGGACCTGGTGGTGCTGGTTGACAGTGGCTGAACATGTGCTGTCAGTGTGCCCAGGTGGCCCAGAAGGCCAATAGCATCCTGCCCTGTATCAGCAATAGTGTGGCCACCAGGACCAGGGCAGTGATTGTCCCCCTGTACACGGCACTGGTGAGATCACACATCAAATCCTGTGCTCAGTTTTGGACTCCTTTCTACAAGAAAAACACTGAGGTGCTGGAGAGTGTCCAGAGAAGGGGAACAGAGCTGGGGAAGGGGCTGGAGGAAAATCCTATGAGGAGTGTCTGAGGAAGCTGGAGGAGTTTAATCTGGAGAAAAGGAGGCTCCTGGGAGACCTTATCACTCTCTACAGCTGCCTGAAAGGAAGGTGTAGCCAGGTGGGGGTCAGCCCCTTCTCCCAAGTAACAAACTATAGAATGCACCAGGGGAGGTTTAGATAGGACATTAGAAAAAATTTCTTCACCAGGAGCGTTGAGAGGCATTAGAACAGGCTGCCCAGGGAGGTGGTGGAATCACCACTCCTGGAGGCATTTAAAAAATATGTAGGTATGGCATTTTGGGACATGGTTTAGAGGTGAACCTGGCAGTGCTGGGTGAATGGTTGATTTTAAAGGCCTCATCCAGCCTAAAGATTTTATTATTATCACAGTAATTAGTAAAATCAAATGGCAGGAAATAACTGCCTGTGAGGAATTCAGGGTTTTCTTGGATTTTACAAGTAATAAAGGCAAAAGACTCCTGGAGACATATTTGAAAAGGTGAATTAAATCATATTACATAACTGGGAGCAGGTGACATAAGAACATCTAGAAAGAACTAAAATAAGAAGCATCTGAATTAAAATAACCCCTCCCACAAAATGAAAACCAGCTTTTGAATTAAATGGGTTGTTAAACTGACCTCAAAAACCCAACAATGTGTTATGGCAAATATTTACTTTGCAAGGAAAAATGAAAAAACACAATATTCACTCTCTAAAGTGGAACTCATGTTGATTTTAGGAATCACAGAAGTTATAGAGTTTTAATCAGTGTTGAGATAAAGAATTAAAACTGTATTTCTGAGACAGCTGGGGGACTATTACAGACTGGAAGCAAACAGTCGTAACAATAGAGGGAGAAAAACAAGCAAATATGCCCCCCATGCACTGGTTTTGATAAGCCAAAATCAAGTCGCTTACTAATGGCAGGAAGAGCATTTATTTTCTAAGATGTAAACATTATTTCAGTATTAAAATACTGGCAGTGAAGGATGAAGAGATGAAATTAATTGAGAGCCTTGAAACACAGTCAATAAGGTCTTTTTCCAAGAGGCTGTAAAGGAACTTGAGAATCAGATGTGAAAGGTAAAGTCATATCATGAGTTAAAAACTATCTGAGAGACTGTAAAGAGCCAGAGTAAATTACTGCCTCTGAAAGTGGAAAAAGGTTAATAGCAGGAGGCCCCAAGGACCCTGTCTGGAGCCACTGCTCTGTGCAGTGTTCAGAGTCTGACAGGATGAATGGTCTGGTGGTAAAATTTGCTTCTGGTACAGATTATTTGGGTTTGGCACAGTTTGGGAGGATTATGAAGAATACCAGATGGATCTAATAAAGCTACTGTAAACGTTTGGAAGCAATATAATTGTAAATGAAATACCAACTGTCATGGTTTAACCCTCGCAGCAACTAAGTACCAAACTGCCTCTCACACTCTCCCCAACCCCAGTGGGACAGGCAGGAAAATTGGGAAGGGGTAAAACCTGTGGTTTAAAATAGTAACAGTTTCATAATTGAAATAAAATCAAGTATAATACTAATACTACAACTAATACTATTACTAATAATAGTAATGAAAAGAGATGTAACAAAGAGAGAGAGAGAGAGAGAAATAAAACTCAAAGGAAAAAAATCCCAGTGATGCACACTAGAATAACTCACCATCCACTGAATGATGCCCAACCCATCCCTGAGCAGAGACTGCCCCTCCCAGCCAACTCCCCCCAGTTTGTATACTGAGCATGATGTTCTGTGGTGTGGAATATCCCTTGGGTCAGTTCGGATCAGCTGCCCTGGCTGTGCTGCTCCCTCACAGCTTGTTTGTGCCTCCTCACTGGCAAAGCATGGAAAACTGAAAAGTCCTTGATTTAGAGAAAGCTTTACTTAGCAACAACTAAACACCAGTGTGTTGTCAACATTATGCTCACCCTTAATCCAAAACACAGCCTTGCACCAGCTGCCAGGAAGAAAATTAACCCTGACTCAGCCAAAAACAGGACACCAAGAAAGAAAGTTCAAGATAAGGCTTGTTGGAAGGAACGTAAGTTGTGTGCAGTGGGCTCTGCTTGAGCTGCAACCTCCAAGGACAGCCCTGAGCACAACTGGCAAGAAGACCATTAAAAAAGCACCAGTAGAGCTGCCAGTGTGGTTGCTGTCATCTCAAGACTGTTTGCAAATGTGAACTGACTAGCCAAATAGCTTCAGCAAGAAAAGACACAAAAAATGTCAAGGGCCAAGCTCAAAAAAGTGAAGTAGTAACTGGAGCACTTGGAAAAGATGCATGAGAACCGGTTCCCCTTCCTTCCTGTGTAAGGGAAGTCCGCATGTCATGGGGGAATGCCACAGGGCTACCACAGCACAAGCTGTGCCAAATGGTGCAGATTGAGCTGTTTCATTTCCTTGCAGAATAAAAAGGAAAAGAATGAATCCCTGACCTTGGCAGTGATTCAGCTATTCCTAAGAAGATGCAGTGCTTTAATGTCTCTACCCATCCAGTGTTTTTAATTAGTGGTATTCCCCCACCAAAAAAAACCCCTTAATTCCTGTCAGGAAATGCTTGATTCTCAGAAAATGCTTTAGACAGGAGGTTAGGGTTCCCACTACATGCTTACTCACTGAAGAAGCAGGAACAATAAAATTGGAGGGTTGGACCATATTTTCTTCTATTTTGCTTCTGAGCAAAGTATTTCTCAGAGGCTGAACGGAATATTTGTGTCAAATGAACCAGCATTTTTCAGGGTTTCTTTTGACAAGAGGATAGACTGTAGACTTGATTGTAGCCATTTTTTGTTTAAATTGTCCAGTTTAGCTGTCAAATCAATTTGTGGCGCTCAGGATGAAAATGCATGCTGTCAGTTCATAGAAGACATCTGCTGAGTGTTCAGCAATTGTCAAGAAGTGAGTGAAGTATTAACATTTTTAAGAAGAAAATGAAAGGTAATAGACAAAACAACACGATATCATGCAGCCTTCTTTTGGTCTTCACTTTGCCAGTTGTCAAACAGGCTGCATCAGAGCCCTTGAAACTTAAAGGCATTTTTCAAATACATCCCACATTGCTTTTTTTTGTGGCTTTTTGCATTTCCACTCCCTCATTTCATCACTCTCTTTTCTCTTTTGTTCCTTCACCAGACTCACACATACCTTAAGTGAACACCAAAAGAATTCTTCTACTATTTTTCCTTTTTTTCCCCCTCTCACCTCCTCAGGAGGCCATCCTATCACTTCCATATTTGAGGCTTACTTTGAAAAGTATTTTTGCTAAAAATCTCAATGCTTTCAATTCTTGAAATCTCCCACTTAAAAGAAAATTATCCAGATATAACCAGCATGACAAATCATAACTGTCATCATAAAAGGTCCCCAGTGTCAATGTGAGTTCTATATTCAGTGTCTGCTCCCTAAAAAATAAAAGGAAGGAAAGTGACACAAAATGTTTGGCAAGGAATGGATGCACTGCTCGAACTTCTGTGAGCTCAAGCAGCTCAGGGAAGGGATGCCCAGAAAGGTGACTGTCTTTTTATTCAGCAAATGTAGGCTCAATGACAATGAAAGACATCTTCAAACTGGCAGCTGAAAAGATCTGAATCACTCAGGTGAGATTGCGGAACATAAATGGAAGAAAAAAATTCAGGGTAAGGAACTTCAGAGGGAAAGAGAAGACAGTATGAAATGGGCAGCAGAATGAAGGAAGTTTGCTGTCTTACAGATTTGTTTCTCTAAGCTCAACTCGATAACCATGGATTACCCTTCATCTTGAAAAGCTCACCTACATGTCCCTCAGCTCTCCTACAATGGCTTCACCTCACTCCAGGTCCTCTAATTACCAGGCAGGGAAAAGGCCAGATGTGCTGCAGCTGAATTCAAGCTCAGCACCTAGTCAGTCAGTAGCAAGATGAACAGGTCAGCCTGCTCTCACCCAAAAGAACAGTGCCTGAGTGCCTCCTTTTCCTGCATCATGAAGGAAATAATAGGCTTTTCCTACCTAACACAATTTGCAGGAATGTTGCAAAATTGCCGGATCTGTCTGAAATCAGTCTGATGTTCATAGTTATTAGAGCTAAATTGATAGATGGGTGAACAAAAAACTTGGCTGAGCAGGCATTGCTTCCTAAAGAAAACAGCCTAAAAATAGCTTTCTGTTGTGAATGCCCAACACTCTGGGGCCTCTTTTCACAATGAACAGACTTAAATAATTTTCAGCCATTTTAAATGAAGTGAAGCTTAGTTATCTGATCCAGCTGAAATAACTTCGCAAATGGAAATTAGTTCCTGGAAACACAGAAGAAGAAAATGGCAGAAGTGTCTCTTATAAAATCTGCCTTGAAGTACTGCAAATATGGAGTAGATTTGCAGTAAAATAATATCATCCTAGCCACCAGATTAATTCTTGTCTCTTTTAGCCTGTATGAAATACAGGCTCGTCCTAGTCAGCTCTTGGAGAATTAACTAGGTGGCATGGTAACTCTGCTCACAGTGTGGAAATGTCCCCAGGGCCTCCATGGATGAGGATGCACTCGAGGACTTACTGCAATGAACTTATGCTAGTTTGAAAAGCCTTGTAATGCAGAGTTGCCTACTCTTTGTGTGTGCTGATGTCAATTTTACCAGTGTTTTTATTAACTCTGGTGTTGTGTAGTCTAACTCATCCTAACAACTCCCTCACGACTAAATTTGCAGGATTATGCTGATTAACTTTGCAGGATTGTGCTGCTGAATCTGGTTTGGCAGCCTAAGGGTGACCTTCCCAGACTGCCAGGGATGATAGAATTGTACAAGCTATTCCTAACTGGTCTCTTTCTTCCAGCAGACCCCAGGTAGGATTCAGCAATGTTTCCTCAGCCAGAATACACTTCAGTATCTGTTTGTCCTCAAGCATTTGCCCCAAGAACTCTAATCCTAGTCCAAGCTAACACCAGGTGAGGAAGGTAGAAAGTCTCTGTCCTGTATGCCCTAGGTGAAAAAATGACTTAAATTGTGAAAGCTACAGGGGAGAGATATTTGGGTGTATGTGTACGGGGGAGAATGTCTAAAGCTGAATTTCTGCACCATCAAGCTCAGCCTAGAAGCCAGCTACTAACTGCAACTGGTACAGGCAGGTAGCAAATTTTGATAACACCTGGATTAAACAGAAGTGGTACATCCTGAATCCTGCAATTAATGAAGAGACATGAGACAGAGCCACCAGTTACAAGGCTGATCATATACATTGTGCTTTGGACTACTGAGACCAGGGAAAATGGGGTCCTTGAACTCTGTAAAGAAGAGCTGGTGATAAAATGACAGGTTCCCAATAAGAAATGGTCTCAATAAAAAGAAGGGGGCCTGCGAAAAGAAAGGTGGAGATCTTGACTAGAGGAAAGATCCTGAATGTGGAGGGAGATCCTGGAGACCTGGGGGCTGTGTGTAGGTGAATGCCAGGGAATGGCCTTGCTGGTTGAATAGTGATGATCCTACTGGGAAGTAAAGTTGAGACTTTGAGGTCATAACACCAGCAGTAGGACTGAGTATATGAAATAATTTAAAAGGGTAAAAATTATCTTGTTGGTTTTTAAGTAATGCTCAGTTACTGGATCAGTGGTGGGTTTTCATTTGCTCTGTCTCATCCATGACATTGCCTTATTTAAAGCAGTCTGAATTTCCAGGGCTAGCGATGATGTCAGATCTTGTGACTTCTGTGTATTTCTTTGCTATTGTAATACAAAAGACAAAAAAAGAACATTGTCATATAATTACTGTTTTCCTCCAAAGATTTTTCAGCTGGTACAAAAGCACTCCAAAGCACACCTGTCAGTGGGAAAGGAACACTGACACTTTTAACCTTGAAAGCAGGCACCTGAACCAAAGTAATGCAGCATGAAAAGTAGACACTGGTCTGATTAAAAAATTGCTGGTATTTTAAGTATGTGTGCATGGAAGGGTCTTTTTTGGATGCAATTTAAAAAATTTAATATGGAAACTCGTCAATATTAAGAAGTCTCTAAACTGTTAAAATGTGTGCAAGTAAAATTAAATTATCAGGAATATAATTGATTTACAATGCAATACAATTGACTGGTGTATGGCTGAGTCATAGCAATATTTATTTTGCAAAAGAATTGCCCACATCTAACAGTGAATATTCTTGAGTGACTAAGCTCAAGTCCTTTTGTGGTGTGAAATGAAGCACTGGAGATTTGCAATGACATCCTATGTCTTTAAAGCTCATCTAGATAATGAGCACTAGCCTTGTATTAGCAATCTGCTTCTCTTCTCTCCTCTGTCTCCACAACAAAGTCTTGACAACTCTTTCTGAAGGTCAGATACTCGCTTTAAGGGCATGTTAAGCTGTCCATGTAGATGTAGCAGTTTTTTTCACTGTTTTCAACCAAGTCTTGTAAGCAGAGCTGAGAAAAAAAGTCAGAGATCTCTAGTTCCCTGATTACAAAGAGCTACCTTCTTTGGCAGCTCAATACCTTGCTCGGGGCAGGCATTTTCTTCTGACAGCATTCCAGTGATGCAATCATAAAAGCTGCAAAAAATTATCTTCTTAGAGAGTTTCTGAAACTTACTAGTGAGGGCAGCAAGGCAAAGTAGTGAGAACTCTGACTGTGATAGAACTCTTGGAAGGAAAATGATGGTATCATCAATTTGGCATGCAATTTCCATTTCACTTTTTACTGCTAGATCTTCACAGTCCTAGATTAGGAAAATAAAAAATACTGGCTGTCTTATTTTTTGCAGAGTAAACTTGTGGTCTTTTTACATTTTGGACCATTTTTTTGGCAGACTGGACCCATTGTCTGTCTACAAAGAATACTGTTGCAGCATCTTTCAGCCTGGTGAAAAAAATACCATGCGAAGCCTCTGGTTTACTCTCTGACACCAGGCTTTCCAGTGGCCATTGGTTTCCTGACAAGTAACAACACTTTCTTTTACAGGTCCTGCAAAATTCCACAATGCTTTACATCAAATCACGTATGTGAGGAGTAACACAGATCCTGGAAATCTTGGGGTAATACTCCAAGTCTTTTCACTTTTTTGTATCCCATTACTTCCTTGGAGGCTCACAAAAATATTGTCACTGTTGTGTTTTGCCTTAGGACATCAATAAAACTCAAGTCGCATAAGAACATAATAGAGAACTGAAAAAGGGTGATACCATTACCTTGACAAAGGGAACAGTGATAAAATCTACTGCAAGTGGTATTCTTGGAAGTAGGTAACAGATCAAGACTTAGTCTCTGTTTGGTACTAACTCTGAACTAGGCATGCTGCCAAGTGAAAAAACTCCAGTCACCAAGGAAGTGGCAGATTACTCTGTTGTAGACTGCTAGTGACTTTTCCACAAGCATTGTACAGCAGAATCTGGTTTCTTGCATAGCAGCAGCTCTTTCAAGGTCACAGCTCAGTAAGTCCTACCCATGTTTGCAGAACACCCACACGAAACACATCAGAAATCCAAGAGTAGGAAAAGGTGCTGAACACTACACTTTGGGTAGTTCACTTTCACGAGCTGGCTCTGTAGTGACTTCTGCCTCTAATTTGTAGAAATTGCTGCACCAAAAGAGAGAACCAGTGCTGACACACACTTCAGAGCTGTGGCTCTTCCATCTGCTAACTGTGGTTATTCAGGAGATGTTCTCTGGCTAGGAAACACCCTGTTTTTGCCATGCAAAAATTTCAAGCTGCTGTGGAAGTTTGTGTCTGCCTTCCTAGTCATTGTTGGTGGGGGAGCTGATACAATGACAAAGCTATAGCAATTGGGACTAAAGAGGGAACTGACTTATTCCACTAGCAGGAAAGCAAACTAAGTCTAACAGGATACAAGTGTGTGTTATGTGTCCTGAGCCCTAAGATGTATTAGCAATCCATCTCTCACCCATGTTTCATGCAGTACTGCCATCACCATGTCCCCAGTCTTTGTCTCTCCTAAACTCTCCTCACCTCAAACTCCTCTTACAGTCCCTTGTCCCATTCATGCAGCAGCCAAAGACCTACTTATGTCCCTTATTTATAACCTTTGGGCTTTCTGCTGAGCACAAATGAACACATGGTATGAAGAGCACATGAAGACCACAATCACTGGTTAACCAGCTGCTGACAGAGAGAAATTTCATCTGAGTTCCCCCTTCTGCTCCCTCTTTCCTGCTCCATCCAGTCATCTGTCAGACCTTCACATCTCAGAGATCGCTGCTCAGCCATCCCTCTTTGGCACACACTTTATTTCCTTAAGATGTGTCAGTGAAAAATACAAACCAACTTGCTCTTTCTTTCTCTCTCGAAGAAAAACACCCCACAAAGAATGTGCACACTTAGCATCCTTATACACTGGGCAGTGAGAACCTACAGAAGTGGGAACCCGGTGAAGGATAGGAGATGTGTACTGCTCCAAGTAAGAGAAGAACTACCAAAAATCCTAGTTTCCTTCTAGGGAAGGAAACTCCGATTCAGCTCTGTATTTCTTCCTAGCCAAGGCCAAAGTGTCATTTATGCCCAGGGGTATAAAATGTGAGTGGGATTGCATTCCTGCTGCCACCCTGGATTCCAGGGGGCGATTGTGGCTCTGCTGCAGCAGCAGCAGCACCGCTCTGCCGCGGGGGAGGTGTGGGGTGACATCCAAAGCATTACTCATGTCCTTCTGTCTGCAGATAAGTGATGATGGCAGGCCCTGGCAGCTACTGTCTGAAGAGGGAGGCTCCATGCAAGTTCTCAGACTCAATTCTGACTTCTCCCTACCCAGCCTTCCCGGAGATGCAGATGTCATCTAAAAGGTCACAGATATCTCAACTGTTATCAGTATTAACAATTCTGAGCAAATTTTGGTCCTCCAATACTCCAGCGTGATGGGTGGCAATACAGAGGAGTGTTGAATCAGCCATTGTAGGGAACATGAAATAGCCAGGCAAAAACAATGTAAGAGCTCACTAGAGCTCTGCACAAATACTTTTGCTAATTTCAGGATAGGAGTAGCGTAAGTGTGAAACTCAGCCAACAACTGTGAAAGCCACACACTGGTCGCAACCCCAGCCATCAGACCAGGCATGGGACAGCAAACACAACCTCATTGCTGGGAGAGATCAGAAACCCTACAGCTTGCATCAGGGAGGAGGAAAATGCAGTGATGTTTATTCATATATATGATATTTCCCATGGAAGTGTGTAGGAGTTTAGCCTTTTACCATAACCTAAATTTTAAGAAAAGCAACAACTTGTTTCCTGTTCAATAACACCAGCATATGACATTTTATATTAGCCTGAGAAATAAGGGAGGACAGAGTATGATGTAATTCTTCCCTGTGATGCTCCATATTTTTCAAATTCATGATATTTATGTGCTATGTCAAGGCATTTGAAAAGGTGCTTTCATCCAGAAGCAGCAAATAAGAGTGGAAGAATATATTTGGAGAGTCATAAGGCCACATCTTATCAAGACTCCTAACTAATAAATATAGCACAGCTATGATCAGATGTTTCTAAGCTGTCATATTTTGGCTTAGAGAAAAATAGAATAGACAAGATACTCAAGTAAAGATTGATATGAATAACTGGATTTAATGACCTGACTTCCTTAAGCAGCAATAAACAAGTAGATAAGGTCTTGTTTCAACGTATGTTTCAATCCATAGATTCTGCGCCACCAAGCTGGGCCACAAAGACCTGATTTTCTCTTCTTTATGCTAACAAAATGATGGCTGAAGCAGATTTTAGGTGCTTCATTCTTTTTTGAGCACTGGCTATGATCTCCTGAAAGATGACAAGGGAGACCGACCAATCTACACAAACCAAAAATCTGCCTGTAAGGAACTATAAACAGAAGCTGTGGTGTAGGAGACTCGTGATATGAAGTTAGGGATGACTGGCAGGGTGGGAATACAACATCCAGCAGCACCTTAGATTTGAAACCTCTATCCTGATTTTTATTAAAGGTATATAGCTTTTTGTTGTTGCTGTTGTTCAAAACAGCCCTCCAGGAAAAGAAGATGCTATGCTAGCAAGAAGGGGGAAAAATCAAAGAAATTTTTCAATGTTCCTTACTCTCCATTGCTCAGTGACATAAAATTACAAGTCATAAAGTGTTGGTCTGTGCTGTTGTATTTCTTAGTCATTCAGCTCACTACAATATGGAGCAATCTCATATTATCAGTCATTCCAACTACAACAGAGACTCCCTCCATTCTACACAGGGTCTCTGCCATAGCTCCACGAGTTATAGCCAAGAGTGCAACTACAGAAATCTAACTTTAGATCATTTGTTCTGAAGCTGAGCTGCTGCCAGCAGAAATTCACTGAAAGAAAGCTTAAAAGGACATGTTTCTCCTGATACTACATATTTTTCTAATTTTACCACTCATTGCCAAATGCAAGAGTTCAAGCTATTATAGCTCTGGAAAGCGAATGGAGATGAGCCAATTTTTACCACTCAAATCCTGGCTTTATTTCCACATTCCTGTTCACCCACTTGTTCTGCATTGTTCCATAAAACCACCTCATGCCTGGGCTATTTATTTTTAAATGTATTATGTTACTCTCTAATTACAGTGAGAGAATAGATGGACTTGTTAGTTCTATGTGAAATATGGTAATTGTAGCATCATTTAAATAATTTTGGAAAAATTATCAGCTCTGAATAAAGAACACAGTGAATGAAGAAGTAAAACACAACCTTGAAGCAGTCCTGACAACTCAGGAATGTGAGTCAAGTGTATCGGAAAGTTTGGAGATTTGGGAAAATTGGTTTCTCTACAGAGTCCCCCTCACCACCCCCCCCCAAAATAAAAACTCCTCCAGGCTGCTTGCTAATACAGTTGAATAAAATTTGTTTCTTTATATAGCTTGCAGCATACAAAACTTTGCAAAGAGAGTCAGGAGTTGCCGGAAGGGATGAGTCAGTGACTTAGAGAAGGAAAGAGGATTGTGCACACGTGGTGTAGCAGGCTTGACGGAGCAGTGCTTTCCTGTAGGACACAGCAGAAGTGCAAAACAAAGGAGACCTGGAGTTTGTAAGTAAAGGGACACAATTTAACAAGTTAAGCCAATTTATCTGTCCGTGGAAAATCAACATGCATTAAAGCCCCAAATGGCTGTCCTTGTTTAGGATTAAAGTGGTCCTAATGTGACTACAGTGGTCCTCAATCCTTGGGGATTTAGTCCTTGATGAAAGAGTGCTCTGAATTGATTCAAAGGCATTTTGTAGAATAAAATCTCAATGTGCAGGTTTCTCCCTTTTCAAGTCATGTCAACTGACTTCATACTTCCCCCTGGCCCACCATGATGTTGCTGATTTTCCCCATGAAACACAACTTTAATTTGAAACATGAACATTTAGAGTGACAGGACAGAACTAGTCTTGGGAAAATTGCAGCCAAGGACTCTATTGGGAG
This sequence comes from Haemorhous mexicanus, assembly GCF_027477595.1. NCBI lineage: Eukaryota > Metazoa > Chordata > Aves > Passeriformes > Fringillidae > Haemorhous > Haemorhous mexicanus. The sequence continues at coordinate 32,802,553 of NC_082341.1, forward strand.
CACTGGAGGCTGAATAATATAATTCAGAGAACAGGTAAAACCAGGGCAAAACCACTAACCTGACTTGCCATGAGATAAAATTTCTAGGCAAAAGCCCAGAAGGAGCCACTCTGGGCCAACAGCACACAAGACACTGACCCCAGGGTAAACCACCTTTACCACCCAGGAATCACCTTGTGTTTTAGCTGCAGAAAGCCAGCCAGGGCAGATTTGCCTTAGTTCAAGAAACTTTGTCATGTCCTTTAGGGTGGAAAGGAGGGAGTTAGGGCTTCCCAAAGGTATTTCACCACTCAGGGTTAGTTATAACAGAGTCATGATGACACTTTGAGGGAGAAAGCAGTCCCTGCCATGGGCACTTCCCCATCTGACACAAAACACACTGCAGTACTTAGAGATGAGGAGAATTACATTCCTCCTGATTTCCCCCCGCAAATCCATCTCTTCTTTATCTAAGAAGATAAAGCCAGAGGAAGGCAGGACATGCTGATCTCCAGGGCATATCCAGCTTTCAGCCTTCTGCATTCAGCTTCAAGATGGGATGGAATGTCAGCACCAAATGCATCAGCTTCTGCAGAGCATCACCCATCTGCTAGACCCTGGACATGGCTCAGGTTAATTTTACACAGCCCCAGCAGCTGTTCCAGGCAAGCAGCTTCTTATGAACAGCCAGCAAATTAAAATTGACATAATTAAGGGGGGAAAATCTCAATCCAATCTCAGCTTCCAAGGACACTGGCAACAAGGAGAACATGGGGATTATTCCTGACATGTGCACACCTGCTTCACTCTTGTTTTAAAATCTTCCATTGAAGAAAATACAAACGCATTTCTTTTCCAATGAGGAAAGCAAAAACTCCAACACTGATAGAAACCATATAGATTGCCTCAGTCTTTGACTCTTTTGACATGCTTACCTAATCTTGTAACATGCATTTCCTGCAGCTTGGAATTCTCTGTGGTCTACTTGTGCTATCAGTCAAAGCAAAGTTTTTCTGCATTCTGACTTCTGCCTGAGCTGAAGTGTGGGAAGATATTTCCATCTCAGCTTCATTCATGTTGAAGAATTAGGCCCCAGGCTCTGCAGATCAGCTGTGCTGGCCTCCTCTATTAGACATGCAAAAGCCTCCTATCAGTGCTCTTATGTAACTATATAATGATTTCTAAGTAAAAGATATTTGTGTGGAAAACGCTGGGCTAACTTTGGTGGTAAAAGAGGCCAGGTGAATGAGCAGGTCTAGCATAATCATATCTCTGAATGACAGTAACAGTTACACACAGTTTGGAGTGCTGAGTTCAACAACCACAGTCCTCTCAGTCCTTAAGACAGTGAGACAATTCAGGCAAAACACGGGTGCACAGGTTCTTCATGGACAGAGGAATAAAATTTGGTGGAAGCCCCAATGCACAATGGGGCTCCTCAGCCACAAACTCCAGATTGTGAGGGATGCTCTGGATCCTGTCTGTTTTTCATGGGGTGGGATGTCACTGGGCCAATGTAATCACATGAGAATGGAAACCTCATTCCATCATGCTACAGAGCCTTCTGGTGTGACAATCAGGACCAAAGGGATGAGAAACATCAGGTAGGAGGCTATACAAGTATTAATGTCCATGTGTGTAAGACACAAAATGGAAAGACTTTATTTGCTCTGTATCAAGGTGAATTTGTCTGGTCTAGCAGCAGTGAGACAGAAATCCTCACTGATGCACTCACCTGATCATCCCAGTGGCTGAAGCATGTCTAAAAAGAGTCTCTAGAAATGATGAACTGACAAAGAAAGAGTCATGGAGAAATTAGCTGCGTTTCTGCATAAACAAAATAATGTAGACACAGCAATGTGAAAATGCAGGAGATACAGATAAGGGTTGTGCTGCTGCAGCACTCCTTGCACCCTTGCAGCTAGGTTAAACCCACAGCCTGTGAAATCTGGTGAGCTGGCATTAGCATTCAGCCTCTTTAAAGCACAGCTTTCTAATCCAGCTGTCATGGAGGTGTCTGGTCACACCTGCTCAAGGAGAGAGAGAAGGGTGAAGAAGACAAATGAGAATGGGATGGGAGGAAGGAGAATGCAGACAGGACAGACTGACAGAAGAAAAATGAGTTTCAGGTATGAGCTGAAGCCAGTGGACATAATGGTGTTTCCTATGAGTCTTTCTTTTTCTTAGCAGAACTAGGGTGACAAAATTCCATCTCTCAGGAAAAAAAAAACAAACAAAAAAGAGAATGCTGTTATGTAACAGAGCACTTCAGCAAAAGGTAAAAGGTAGAGTTATGTTTGCAAAGCTGGACTCTGAGTGACAGCTTGGCACTTCTGGCATCAGTACCAAAGTGCAAACATAGCTTGAATGGCTTATTGCCTCTTTTCTTTTTTTTTCAACAATCAGGTCTGATTTCAGACTCACTGGAGGAATCACATTGATTTCTTGTTAATGCACTGTTTACCAAACATGATCTCAACAAGGGTTTTAGGCAGCATATTCTTTACAGACTAAGTACTTTCCTTTTTTTGCCTTTAGTTTTTTCTGACTTTTAAAAAAAAGTTCACAGAGCAAGCAGAATTTGACCTTTGCTGCTTAGTACACCTTGGAGTGTAGTCCATAAACACAATGCTAGAGTGCCCTTTTCAAGGGCACTCTGCCCAGGGTGCAGCACAAAACTGCCCTAAGGAAGGCTGAATCTGGGTCCAAGTCTTGCAACAAACAGCTTCAAGAGTAAATCACAACCATTTTTATCTCATATTTTTGATCATTCTTTAAGCAGCAAATGCCTGGAACACTTGCAGTAAGTCCTGCAGAGAACATTGCTGAAGGTTAAGTAGAGCTACATGCATTTTTGACAATGAGTTTATGAGACATGGGGATGAAGACATTACTCTTTTTTTTTGAACTGCCCATTATAACATGATGTCTAAACATCAGATGCTGTTGTCCATAGGAAGGTGATTTACCTAAAGATAAATCTAACAGTCTGTGATCGGCAATTTATCACCTCAGTGTTAAATTAGATTCCCGAGTTTATTTCTGCACTGCAAGTTTTGCACTATCACAGTCATATGATGCCAAAAAGCATTTCTTGTCATTTGGCTTAAGGAAAGTGAGTGTTCCCCAGTAAAGAGCATCATTACTGAGTCCACTTTCCCCAGTAAAGAGCATCATTACTGAGTCCACTGTCCATTACTGGACAGTGCATCCAACAAGCAGGCCTTGTGCTGCTGGAATCATATCTCATGCGTAGTTAAATACCAGTATTGCTCATTTAGCCTCTCATTTGCCTCTGGTTCTAATAAGCTAAGCACTAAAGCTGATTTATAGAATTGCACTCACTCAGTATGAAACTTGGCACGATAGTGCTTCTTTCTCAGGACAGACAGAGCCTGGCATAACAACAGATTTCCAGCAATCAATCAGAAAGATGATATACTGTCCTGCCACATCAGCCTAGCTAAACCCATGAGCTCCCTGAACAGTATGTGGAGATGCAGCAGATCCTCTGCTGACACTTTTCTAATGCAGCTTTTAGAAGAACAGAACCTTGACTCAGCTTGAAGACAAGAGAACAGAGCAAAATCAATAGCACTGTTCCTGGTGCTGGATGAAACACTGGCTATAATGACTTCAAATGTCTTATCTGTACATCTTGCTGTCTGAAGAGGCCTGTTTGGAAACAAATAATTGCTGCAGGACTGGGAAGGGCCATCAAACCAGCTACCTCTTGTACTTCCCTGCAGGATGTGAGTTCAGATTCCTGTCCACTTCAGATTCATACACTTTCTGTCTTTGCCTTCTCTGCTTTGAAGAGCCTCTCCAGGCATTCCCAGGGGCACTTGACACATGCTGCTGCTTCAGGACCTCGCACAGCCAGTTCCCTAAGAAAGGAGGGATCCTGCTCTGCTTAGGCTAGAGAAAGAAACCGGTCAATAGAGAAAAAAAACAGTCAATACCCAGATCAATGCTCCCAGACAGCCGCTGCCTCTTCTCTCTTGGAGGAATTTGGTCGAGGGCCAAAGATGCAAAGGTCTCTTAGCCTCTGTGTCACCCATGACTGAACAAGTCCTTTGGAAGGCCACAGGAATTCAGGCATGGATTGTTAGGAGGCAGGCTGAGCTGGTGAATCACCGGGGGAAGCGGTCAGTGCTCTCCCCCTCAGAAACACTGCCTGTGTTTCCATGCCTGCGCACAGTGCCTGCCTGTGATGCTAAGTGCTAAGCGAGTGGAGGCATTCAGGGTAGATTCTCAGCTGGAGAACTTGGCTCTGAGGCTCTGCCAATGCAGCTCTTCTCTCCTCGCTGCCAATGATAGCTGTAAGAATTAGCCTGAAAATCTGTACACTGTGCTGCATTGTACAGCACAGGTGCATCTACCTCTGAGAGTGAAAAGATGAGCAGGCTTAGAATGGAAGAGAATGGCAGAAGCTCCCGTTTCTGCTGCCACCTGGGAGTACAGAAATGTTGCTTCCTAAAGGAGCTTTTACTTGACTGCTAAATATCCTTCTAACCAGGTCATTTCCTAAAAATACATTTAAGAAGAAGAGAGGAAGCTGATCAGAAATGAAAATACTCTAGTCAAAGACCCAGTAATGTTCCTGGCCTGCCAGGCACCAAAACCTTTTAAAAACTTCATTTCCAGTTGAAATTAAGCCTGTGCTTCAGTTGGTCCTAGACTTTTATTTATTATCAAAGGATAGAAACTTTCTATGTATTTTTGTATAATCAACATTTTGGTTATTACTGAACTGTAGGCCAATATTATTAAAAGGAACATCAACAGAACTTGGGTGGTAATTGTCCCTACTCCATATTTCCAAAACAACTTTAATCAGAAGAAGACAGTACAGGACTATCAATTTCAGCAATGAAAGATGCTTCTACAAATTGCTATTATTTTGTCTGTTTGCAAATAAATCTCAGCTAAATGAGCTATTTAGTGCTACCAGTGCTATTCCATGCTCTGAAATTCCTCCAAAGAAAAGGGGAAACATGGGTGTTCTTTTCCTTCTGCATAAGAACAAATTAAAGAAATTAGAGGATTCGTATCTTTATGGACAAATAAGAGGCAAAGTTTAAAACCATATGAAATAGAACACAGTTTGCTTAGGCATTTTAGTAAGTATGGTTTCAACTGAATAATTTATAATTGTTTCAGTGTATATGTAGTCCTGTTATGTATATTCTACTTACTAATGAAGTAACTACATAATTAATAATATGAAGCTTCTCCACAGTTTTCAGTTGTTACGTCTCAGTTATTGCACAGAATGAGGCCATAGGCATATGAAAATGCTCAGCTGAAGAGCTGATCAGAGTGAAAATTAGACCCCATTCCTGCAGCTGCTGCCTGTGGAAGCACAGTGATTCACTATTGTAATATTTTTTTTTGCTGCAAGATTACTTTTTTTGAATTTTTATGGACTTTCAGCTGTATGAGTGTAAGATCAGGCAGCTTTTCAGAAGGAAGCAAAAAGAGGATGGTGTAGGCTGTATTGAAAGTAGAATCTAGGGAGGGAAGCAAGCTATTAGTCACTTACAGGGCAGAATGCTTGATGGGCCAAACACTCAATAAAACAGAGTCAATAACATCCTAATCCTGTTCTGATTCTTACCTTCTTTTTCTCCAGCACCATCCTTTTATGTCTGGATAAGCTTTCTGTAGTCTTCTTCATGTCTCACTCTTTTCATGGAAATTCTTTCATTCTTTTAAATTGCATTTGCTTTGCTCCTTCTTAAAGCTGCCTGCTTTTCCTATGACTGTCCTCCCTTCAGTGCTGTATCCCTGATGAATGTAGTCATGTCTGCCTACCTAAGTTTTGTGTGAGCACTTCACCAGCTTTCCTTTCCCTTGATTATCTCCAGTCTTTTGTTCCCTTCTTCCTGAAGAATGGGAATCTTGGGGACCTTCTTTCTACCACAAAGCCACCAGCTCCTCAGCCCCTTCCACATTTCCCTTACTCCTTTCTGCAACTGAATTTTCATGCATTTATATAAGTGTCCATACATTTCTCCATCTAGATGCTGGATAAGGAGCACACCAAAAACACTCACATGAGTTGTTCTTTCCTCTCCACACACTTGCCAAATGACAATTATGTAGTCAATTTTTCAGTGACTCAAGGAATCTTTGCTTGTTTTGGTGACATGGCAGCTGGGTCAGGGATGCTAAAGCTCCTGTTAGTTAAGTGGCAGCCAGGACAGACACAGCACCCAGCGCCAGTAGGTGGCCAGAGGAAGCAGCTGCTTGTATTGCTCAGGCAGTTCTTTAGTGCCACAGGGTGGTCTGTAGTGACCATTTCCACAAAGCACTTTTGTGTATTATATGTGTTGCTGCTTAATGGCCATTTTTCTTGAAAAGATTAGTAGTATTTTAGATGTGAGCAAACGAGTGAATATTCCATGCACTTCCAGTTTCCACTGTTAACTGGTATAGTGTCCTTTGCCTTTCCTGATTTCTTGTCCCCACTCCTCTATGTAATGCCCTGAGGAGCAGGCTTGATTTTACCTTGCCTTCACGTACTTTTCTTCTTTCGTCCCAAATTTCTTTAAACTTCATTTTTTTATCCCCTTTAATATGACAGCAAGAGTGTCCAGCTCCATTACAGAAAAGGCTCGTGGCTCTGTTGAGATGTGGTGCCAGCAATTGAGGCTTGCATGACTTCTCTAACTGCCTGGGAGAGAAGTTTCCTTTATCCCAGTTGCTCCCAGGCCTGGTCACAGCAAAGGCAGGTCCTGGCGGCTCTGCAGCACCTGAGCCATAGCAGCTGCTGAGAGGCTCTCCTTTTTTTCCAGAAACCCTCTAGGTACTCTCAGGTATGGCAAGGTGCATTTGGTCTCTGCAGCCAGGCAGAGCCAAACAGGACATGGGAACAGCTTGTGTGCCTTTCCTCTCCTGTCCCAGCCTCTGGAGCTGCAGGGAAGGCTTGCATGATATGGTTATGTTCCCCTTCTGTCTGTCAAATGTCTTACCTGTACATCTTGCTGTCTGAAGAGGCCTGTTTGGAAACAAATAATTGCTGCAGGACTGGGAAGGGCCATCAAACCAGCTACCTCTTGTACTTCCCTGCAGGATGTGAGTTCAGATTCCTGTCCACTTCAGATTCATGGACTTTCTGTCTTTGCCTTCTCTGCTTTGAAGATCATGTACTCCACCTGCATCTAAATATTCTCTGTTTTGCCCATCTTAAGTCCAAATTCTTTCTCCTCCCCCCTGATTTACACCAGTCTACATTTACATTGTGCCTAACATATATGCCTCATTTGTGTCACTATAAAACAGAAGAGAATCAAGCCTTGCAAGTGTAAAACAAGAAATCCTCAAAGACACGATAGTATTTCTACCCACTTTGATTTTCTTTACTTGTAAGTAAAAGATAATTTAAAAAGCCTAATTAAAATTGATCTTGATTTTCTGAAACATTGAATGATGCTGCCCTAAATCAAAATTATAGCAGCTATCTTTTTAACAATCATGAGATTGAAGAGAAAGAAAATAACTGTCAAAACAGCTAAGAAATATTATCAATATTGGTTTGTTGGCTCAGGAAACAATACCAGTCTTTGAACTGCAGAGTGGTATATTCTTATTCAGAAAGGTGGCTTGCAGCAATCCAAGACATCTATCCTACTGTTCCCAGAAGGATAATGTCACAAAAGCTAAACCTCAGCATGGCAGTGGCAGTGGCAGCAGCCTAGGACAGGACTCACTGCAGGCTACATAGAAACAAGAGATCATCAACAAATCCTGCCAGAGCTGAAGAAAGGAATTATGAGCATTTTTAGGTTTCATGGTGAAGATGGAGGAGAAGCAGAAGGAAAAAATACAACTCTCTCCAGTCCCAAAATTGAGTGAACTATAAGCAAAACTTTAAGTCACAAAGTAACAAAATGTAGAATATGTTTCCTTTTCTATGGGGACACAAAAAACTCAACCCCCCCCCCATCCAAAACCCAACCAAAAAAACCCAAACCAAAACACTCCCCCAGCACCCCCCCCACCTGAAAACTATATTTTAGAAACATACTGGGCAACATAATTAGCTAGGAGACACATCTGTGCCTTTACTTACATATGAACATTAATATACACTAACACTCAAGAAAATGTCTTTTTAGAATGAAGAAAATTCATGCAGTAACAATTCCTTATACTAAGGAACAGTCCTGTAATTTTAAATGCTTTTAGACCTGCTGCTCTAAACCAGCTGTCAATGCATTTTATTTTAAATATTGAAGAAGCTGTTGCCATTCACTGAAATATTTGCCAAAGTAGAGCTTGCCTTCCCGTAAATGATAAGTTTTAATGCTGTTAATGAAGTCATGTTCTGCTAATGCATTTGATATTTTTCTTGGAGAGAGAACTAGAGCTTTCTGCATTTCAGTCTGTAGCTGTTGTGCCATCCTTTCTGATTTTTATAGCTACATCTAAGTTGTAGAGTAGCCATTAAACTCAACTGCAATGACAATTTTGGAAAGATAGTAATATTGTATGCTGGAGATAATTCACAAAGCCTTTATTACTTGAGTGCTTAGAAACAGAGATGCACTGTAATGCCTAAATCCCACAAAAGCTGATTATTTTCCTCCTGAGCTTCAGACACAAATCGAGAAAATGCATCTGAACAGGAAGAAAGGAGCTGCAAAAACAGGATTGCTGAAAACATTGTCCTGGGCTACATATCTTTATCCCAAATCCTATTTATGAGTTCTGAATTACTAGGGATCATTACTTAAAAAAAATCCATCACTGCTTCCAATCTGATGTACTGATGTAATCATTATTGAAATAATTTATATGCTGCAGACATTAAATGTCTTATTATCTAAAAACTATTTTCTATATCTTTATCTTCTATAAACTGTGAAGCAGCAAGAGACTACAGAACACACATATACATACACACACACATATATATTTTTGAGATAGTAATCAAAAGCTAACAGCAGAGCAAAACAAAAACAAGACTTCAATCAAAGAGAATGGAGAAACCACAACTTTTTCAGAAGGAGCTGGGCTGGGGATGGTGGAAAGTTCAGCATCCATTCATTGTAGACCAGCTCATCCTGAATGGAATATTTAATGCTGGATAAATTAAGGATGAAGAGTTGATCCCTCTAGGGATATAAGGACATAAATCCAGGATTCCACATATAGGAAGCCTTTTTAATGAAAGTTTTTGCTTCAGTCATTAAATTAGCTTTTCTTGCTATATGACATTCAGTGCAAGAGCAGCAAAATATTCACTTCTGTGTAATTATTGGGCTGCCTCCTCTATGTCTTCCATAATATGGAATTTAAGCAAGAAATATAACTATTGGCCTCTAAGCCTTTCTGAGACAGACTTTGAAGCTACAGAGAAACAATTCAGGAAAAGACACAGAATCACAGAAGCAATCAATGCTGAAAGACAAATGCCCAAACCTACAAATATATATATACACACACACACACATATATCATATGTATTACACATGCACAGTAGTCTGGCAAGACCCTATTGAGATGCCTTAATAAGTGGTGTATACATGTGAAACCTCCTCAGATGAGGTTCTCATTCTCGTTATGGTGGCAGGGAAATAAAACCAAGGCAGATACGGAGAGTAAATCCTACCCAATGAAGTTTGGGTGCAGGAGCCAAACTTTAGGCAGGCATGGGAAACATGTCCACACTGATTTATAGTCACCACTTTCAATGTTTTAAGACCTTGGGTTCCCTGAGACTGACAATGAATAAAAAGTCAAGTTCATACATCTGGCATGCTTTATACATGCTGTGTAGACTTGCATTTTCTGGGATTAGTTATGTATTGGCAGGTTCCCAGTCTCATATATGCATTAAAGCATAAGAAGAAAGCCCCAGCATTTCTGAACTCACCAAAGTCTATTAAATACTTAGAAAATGCTTATAGTGCTATGTAATTCCTTCAAAGCCTGGCAAGACAGAAAAAATCCACCTACTTGCAAAATTTACACAAATGTATATTTTCCCGCAGCTAGAAAGTTCAAAGCATATAATTTTACAATTGTAAGTGGATACCACTCCTGAGATTAGTGAAAACTCTTCCATTTATCAAATAAAACCCCTGCACCACTTAAAACTTGCAACAGAAACAGAGAAAGTCACAAGACTGTACAAACTCAGACTGGTTGTACCTACATTTACTGGAAAAGAAGGGCTTAGGTAACAAAATAACAGGCCTTGCTTTAAAAGGTGGCTTCATGAAGAGGGAGAAGGTCTCCTTCTCTGTGACTGGAAAGAAACTGCAGGCATGAACAAGTCACAAGACAAAAAGAAAGTCCCACCCGTATGGATTACATCCACAGCTATGGGAAAGAGCTCTATGCAGCAGTCAGAGCTCATGAGCCCCTCTTTCTTTTTCTACCCTCCATGTGTATGAGAGAGAGAGACAAGGCCCTCAATTAAATTAAAATATAAGAAAAATGAACAAGCTATTGTGTTTATGCAGAATGTCTCCTAAAAACAGCTTAAACCAAGCATTTGCTAGCTGAATGTTTTAGCAATCACTACAACCATATACTTGATTCCCTGGAAAAATGTAGCTGTAATAGCTGTAGACAGCAAAAGAAAACAGGATGGGTCACCAGAGGATCAAACACTTCAGAATTTCATTAATATTTGCTTGTTTTATATGAAAATCCAAGTTAAAGGTTCTCATTGTGCTACTATAAAGCTTTTGCTTAGAATTAAGTACCTGTGCTAAAGAAAGTTAAGGAATCTGCCTCTGAAACCTTTTCATGTCGAGTGCTGTCATAAAATGTACACTTTATATTTACTATTACTTTCAGTGAAGTTACAAGTTCTTGTATTACATTAGGTCCATAAATAAAGAGAAATTGAGCACATGATGTGCACCAATAAAGTGAATATGTGCAGATGAAGTAGTAGGAAATATTTACCCTGTGTTTGAAGCCCCTCAGGGTCGAATTCAAGCACATAGAAAAATAGGAAAACAAAAGGAAAGCCCTTGTGTTTATGGTATTATATTCTTCTCCCATGAGGAAGGGACTGGATGGGCCTTTCAAAGACTCTCTAAATTAAAACCTATTAGTAGCTCTTGAAAAACAAATGAACAAGCAAACAGCAAACAATCAACCAACCCACTCAGGAAAAAGAAATTAAAAACACTCCCAAATCTTAGAAGACCTTACAGAAAGTGAGGATCCCAACACTTTCAGTTAAAGCAGAAGAGTGACTGGATTACTCCAAAGGCATGGAGAAATCTAAAGATTTCTGTTCTTAGTGATCCTAAGTTCCTCTGCTGCTCTTTAAAGTAAGAACCAAAATCTGTAACACGAAAATGAGAAAGAAAGGATGTTTGGAAATTTTAACACAGTAGAGAGAAAACTCCCCACACCTGGAAGACCAGGGGAGACTGCCCCCCTCTTTTGAAGAAGTCAAACCAGCGTCAGTGACCTGGTCACTGAAAGTTCCTGCTGCAGCCAGGCAGGAAAAGAAGCTGTTCTGAGAGGACGTGAAAGGTAGGAGACATTATTGGTAATGGGCACCGGGAAGGTCAAGATTTAAAATAAATCTGTGTGGAAAAGCATCTCTTGGCACACCATCCCAAACTGCAACCACAGTGCAGAGACTGACAACAGTTTCCATCTCTCCCTCCATCCCCCACCTTTTTAGCCACAGTAGCAGAGGGCATGGCACCCAGAAAGGTTTTCTAGAGCTGTGGCAAAAACCCTCCAGCTACCAGACACCAAATTGTCACAGGTGCACAGCTTGGGACAGTGCTGTCTTTGGGTCATGGTGTGAAGCCCTGGGAGGGGATTATCCCAGCTCACTCAGGCAGCAGGGGAAGCCTTCTTGGGGAAGCCTCTCCTGCTTTCCTGGCAATAGCACCAGTTGTATACACAGCACTGATGTGATTGTATGAGAAAAATAAAACTAACTGATTTAGCAAAGGAATAGTTTTCTTGAAATCTTGAGATGATAAAAAAGATTATTGGAAACCATTTTCTGAGAGAAAAACATAAATTTGGCTAACCTGATCAGTCAGAGCCTCCGCCTGCACTACCTAGAAACTGAAAACTGCTGTTAAAGAGCCAGACAGGCAAAGAGCCAGACAGATGGCACTGTAGTAGATGTGGATTCACTGGACTTTTTATCTTCACTTCTGGAGACTTTCATGATGACTTGACTTTCAACTGCATTCTGGATTGGCACAGAGCAGCTCAGAGAATTATCATCCTTAAATTTAAAACAAAATATATATCGGCAATGTAAATGTAATTTAAGCCAAGCTCCCCATCAATACCTTTTACATATTCTGGCTAAGGAACAAAGGCTCTTTTTCATGCTGATTCTACTGTATAACTACTCTCTCCTGTGCTAGAGCCTACCTTGTTACCTTTTCATCTACAAAATGTTCACTGCATCTACTAAAGATTACTGACCTGTACTTTTCAGATAAGATCTGAAGCTGGAGCAAAATTTAAAGCTATGCTACCAGCTGCAATGTAACTCAAGCATATTGTGTGAGTGGGGACATTAGGCTTTGGTGCTTCTGAAGAATCAGAGCTGACAGCCCCACAAAACATCATTTGCTATGTGCACTGAGTAAACATCACACCATTTCTCAGCTGGCTGATTTGCTAACGTGGGACATATATCAGTAAAACCAGTGGAAGTGAAGTGCAGACTGCTGGAGCCAGGTGGCCTCAATTGGATGACTTCAATTAGCTGAAGCAAAATTAAATGCATCCAACCAAAGAGATACTCACTGAACACACACACCTACTCCCTCTAAAACTTCAACTGAAGATACACAGGTTTGGGTTTTGTTGCTTCTGGGTTTCCACTGCTTTTCCCTTCATTCTGCAATAGGTGAAATCATAGGTGCATTCTTTGTCCCATTGAACATACAGCATGTCACCCTGCACTAACCTTGTTTAATTTCCACTTTGCTTCCCCATTCTTTGCTTCACTTGTGTCATCTTGATTTCTATCCTATGATCCAGTTCATTTGTAGAAGACTACCCTATGTTTTTGATAGATTTTCTGATGTGGAAGTTTCTTTTATCTGCAAAGCTCTGTCTTTGATTGCATCTCTCTTTGAGGAGTTTTTTCTGATGTGTCACTGGATGCTGGTACAGAGAGAGATGTCATCTTTCTGAGAATTCAGAGTGAGAGCAAACACATATATGAGCTAAATTTTTAATGTCTGATCAGACTGCTCCTGGTAGAGTTAGGCACTGCAAAACAAGCTTAACTTGTAACATACACATTGACCATGAACTGACAGGACAAAAGGCAACATGGTTTTTTGAAGAGTTGCAGAGGCTTCATGATCAGGCATGGGCCAGAAAATCCATACTGATAATTAACATTGACATCCTCGTAAGAAATATCCCTGCTAAGTAAAATTCTAGCTAAATATTAGAAATCTTAGTTTTCCTAGGAGCTTATATAGAATCAATGCAAGTATTTAGATACACATGTATTGTAAAACATCATGGTTTTTGGGGTAATTTGAGACTATCACCAAGCACCATCCATAAAGCAGTATTAAAAAGAGACTTAAAAGTGCATTTCTGCTAACAAAAGTCACAATTTTTCTGCCTAACATCTAGTGGAGAAACTATATTACCTGTATATCCATTTCACGCTTAATACTTCAACTGATGACGTCAAAGTGAGCTCCACAGTAGGAACAAAGCCAGAATATGCATTAGAGATTGCCACCTTTGATTTAAGATTCTTTTGAGCAGCCAGAAAGAAACATTTTACTTTCTAGCTGAGTCTTTTACCATTTGAATAGGCTGAAATTTAATACAGACTATTTCAAACTTGAGCACGCCTGATGAAATATAAAACATGAATCAGTTTAAGACTTCAGAATACCACAGACTTATTGCATACATATCACTGTATTCAGCTGGATAATCACCTCCAGCATTTTTTACTGAGCACTTGCATTCAAACTGCTTTGTGTACAAATGAAATTTGTCTTTCAAACTGAGGGTTTTTAAAACTACCTTCAAGAGCATGATACAACTCCTCTGCAGCTTTTTTGTACATTGGCTCCCTCTCCTGTTCATTGAGCGCAAGCAAGAAACTGATCAAGTGCAGCCAGTAAAGACATTTCTCAGCACTTCCATCATTGTGATTTGGAAGCATGTTTCTGAGGATCACAAGAAAAGATTTTCTTAGGTATCCAGTTGAAACTGAACCTTTTCCATTGAATTTAAAGCAAAAAAAAAAAAAAAAAAAAAGATTAAAACAATGTAGAAGGACTCTTCAAGTAAAGTCTTTACCTTTAGAGTCCACTGCAGAGTTAGAGATGTACATAGAGTCAGAGATATACATTTTAGAGTCCACTGCAGAGTTAAGAGATGTCTAAATAAAGACTATATTTGAATAGTAAAGTACAAGAAGCTGCATGCAGTTCAGACATGAAAAGTATATATTGTAACAGTAACAAATGAAACGAAGAAGAGTAAGACCAGATGGGCAAACTAACCAGTGAAAATTTGTACATGAGTATTAGAATTAAAATTATTCACTATGGCAAAAATCTGTGGAATCAAAAATGTGGTACCTTTTCTGTAAAAATACCACTGGAAGGAATACAGACATAATATCTAATATCCAGAGAAATGATTGTCCCTCTACTTGGCACTGGTGAAGCTGCACCACAAGTCCTGTGTCCACTTCTGGGCCCCTCACTACAGGAAAAACATTGAGGTGCTGGAGTGAGTCCAGAGAAGGGCAACAAACTGGTGAAAGGTCTGCAGAACAAGTCTTGCAAGGAAATCTGAGGGAGCTGGGGTTGGGAGTATTCAGCCTGGAGAAAAGGAGGCTCAGGGGAGACCTTACCACACTCTACAACTGCCTGAAAGGAGGTTGTAGCCAAGTGAGGGTCAGCATCTTCTCCCAAGCAACCAGCAACAGGAGGACACAGCCTCAAGCTGTTCCAGGAGAGGTTCAAGTTGGACATCAGGATGAATTTCTTCATGGAAAGGGTTGTTAAGCATTGGAATGGACTGCTCAGGGAGGTGGTGGTCACCATTCCTGGAGGCGTTCAAGAACAACTGGACATTGTTTGTACTTAGTGCCATGGTCCAGCTGGCAAGGTGGTGGTTTGTCACAGGTTGGACTGGATGATCTTGGAGGCCTTTTTCAACTGCAATTATTCAGTGATTCTGTGATCAATAGCAAATAAACTGATTAAATAACTGGAAATAAAATGACAGAATCTTATAGGAAACATGGCAAGGTATGGAGAAGTCTGGTTTCCTTTCCTCTCTATTCTCCAAACAAAAAAATCAACAGTGGAAGTAGAAATATAAGACACACTTCCAGGGAAAGGCTGGTAACAGTCAATGTAGGAACACTCCTGCAACAAAATCTGGGTGGGTAAGAGCACCAGATTATTGAGAGTACTGGAGCCACATAGGTGACAACCATGATATTTTTAAAATGCAGTGTGTGTGAATTGGTCTTCTTATCTGGAAGGATTATACATCAGGGAATGCTCACATAATCATGCTGTATGTCATACTAAAAAACCCCTGAGGCACAGTGCAGGTAAAACCACATAAAACTACCTGCTTTAGTTAGCTCTTAAAAATTTAGAATTAAAAAACACCAATAAAAGGCAATGTCCCATATCTTAAGAACCATGAGACATCTTAAAAAGAAATTGTCACCAGATACTCACAACTGAATGGGGCCATCAGAAGTCAATTTCTGTGTTATTGTAAGGGTGAGAATACAGCTTGGTATTTCTGCTAAGAGCTTTTCATTTTAGTGCCTATGACCAGAAGACTGGTAGTGGGATAAGACAGGGACAGCACAGACTTCCACACAAAAATATGCTTTAACACACAGAGGAAAGGGAAGATGGATATGGAGAGTGGGTGATTCTGAAAGGAAAAAAGCAGTGGCTCACATTGCATAAGAAAGCTGCATTGAACAGCTTTAACGAGATGTAAAACCAGCAGAGTAATGACTTCTGATCTCCACTGACAGGTTTATTTTTATCCAAGGCTGTTTAAAATTAATTAATTAAATGCATAAATAACCTGGAGAGAACACACCTCCCCTGCTCCCAGGTATGTGTTTTGAACACTGTGCTATAGTTAGTTCCTCTTTTGCTGATTTTCTTTTTGGCTTTCCTTTTGCATAATGACAGCTTCAATGGAGGCATAGAGCATCTTCTTCCCAGAATATAGGTTCAGTTTGTTGGTTATTGCAGCCTTCAGGAAACTGAGGATGTGAATCTGAATGGTGCTACAGAAGCAAACATCACCCACTTCTTTTACCTCCTGTGACACTAACCTCTAAGCTGAAAGCAATCGCTCAAAAGGTGACCATCACATTTTCTGTATTTCAGATCACAAGAACAATCCTGGAAAAAAGCATGCAAGTGCTCATATGCAAGTTCTAAATCATGAGTAGAGGGACAACTACCTGGAGTCCTGACTCAGCAATTGCAGCACTGGGAAGGGGCAGGATTTCATACTCTTTCCCAGGGTTAACATGTCCTACTGCTAGCCCTGGGCTGCTCACCTCCCAGAACAACCTGGTTTTCAGAACATCAGCTTGAAATGGTGAGACTCATCCTGTATGTAGCAAAACAGACTTCTGTTGCCTTTAGCCCTAGATGAGATTTCAGGATGTGTTTTGGATAAAGGCCAATGACAAGGCTTACTATAGAGGTAAATGTGTGCACTTCAATGGGCTTTGATGTATGTGACAGACTAGAATATCTAATTATTACCTATTAGCTGGTTTTGCTCTCCCCTGCAGACAGGAGGATGATAGTGTACCACATTTCTTTTAGAAACTGATGCTGTATTTTATACCAAAAAAAAAAGGAAAGCATTACATAATCCCCTACAAGACTAAATCTATCAAAATTAAGATCTTTATCTGAAGCAATTATTTAAAATTGTACAGGCAGCAATAAATGGAACTTTCCCAAGCTAGTTGTAGAGTGGTAACATTTGAATTGTTAATACTCTAAATAAACAAGACAGCTTCTGCATCACTAAATTTTGGTTGGAAGTACAACTAATAAGTTTTGTAGCTTTGTAAGTATACTACTTATTTGGAAGTTGCACTATGAAAAGGTGAGCTTTTGGATTTCACCTTTTTTCCAGTTATCAACTATCGTCATTGATTTGCATAACTGCACATGAAAATATCACAAGATCAGTTTCAAAGGCATGCCCAAGCAAAACTGTTAACTAGTAGCCAAGCAGAATTTTTACAGGATGGTGCAATGTTTGGCAGTGGTGCTTTGATCCCCTAATTGGCAACTGTAAAGGAACTACTGAAATACCAAGTGTCTAGACTGGTATCACCATCAGAATGAAAACCACTAAATCTGGTATTACATAAAACAAAAGCAAACCCCACTCCTCTACTCTGTAATATAAACTAAGAAACTAAGAACTAAAGCTTGATTATGTAACTGATCATGATGCCTCCTTCCCACCCAAGCAAGCCCTTGCATTAACACTTACTCAAGTGATAATCTAACCTCCTTGCAATATTCTTTGCTTATCCATTAGTAAAACCACCATAGTATTGTGTTTCTCCAGTGGCAAATGGCTGCTTGTTACCTACTACAAAACTTCTAAGCCATTGCAGTCCAGGGCTATACACATAGAAAGATGAAATTTTAAAGGTCTGAATGGTCCTTTCCCTCACAGGTTATCAAGGATGCATGCTGAGTCTAGAATTAAATTTTCTCAGTCTTCAGTGCTATGTAGAAGTAACATTTGTCTTTGCACACACAGACAGAAGAGCCAAGCTGAATTGGGTCCTCTGCTTACTTTGGGCAAAGGATAACTGCTTCCTCCTCAAGCTTTTCTGAGGATGGGTAACTTACTTGTTGCAAATTGTCATCTGTGCAGAAATTACCATACTTTACTGAAAAATCCTCTTCCCTAATTGATCTAGAGAAGAAACATATTGTAAAGAAGAGCAGCTTGGAGGTCACAGTCTTCTTTCACAAAGGTGCTAACAGAACAAAGTGTCACAATTCTCTCTCTCTCCACCATTATCATCTCAGAAGACTGCAGAGCTGGGTACAGTTACATTCTGTATCTACAACTGCTCTATCAGGATTTTCACACATAAAAAAGCCTCAGTTCTGCATAGCCAAGTGCTATGACAAGCATCCCTTACGGAAATTGGCACAGCAAAAAACTAGTACAATTTGAAGTTTTCTGTTAACAAGATTTTAGTTTAAAAACTGCTGTTGTTTAATAGTGTATCCATAACAGCAAGAAATGCTGTTTGCAGGTTAGTCTAGAAAGAAAAAATAATCACAACACATACGATTGCAATCACTGAGACAACTGTTAGTAATCTTGGTTCTTTTCACTCACTTACCCTGAGTAAAGCACTTTGCCATTCCATTATTAAGTACACTACTCCATAAAAATCAAATGCAGCCCATTCTACAGCTTTTCAGTTACCTTGAATTTTCTCCCATCTCCCTCTGGAAGCACAGCAGAAAATGCTGGTAAACAGCACATCCCTGAAAGATCTTTGCTGGCTCTGGTCCAAAATACTAACTTTGCCACATTTATACTTCCCCTAACTCAATTAGAATTTACCTTTTTCCATGCAGAGCTTTTTTTTTTTCTTATTTCCTAATGCTGTCAATCTGGGCATGCAACTTTGCTCTGCATTCACACTGTTTTTCACTTAATTTCATACACATACAGCAAGCAAGACTTTTAATTTTTTTTTTTTTTAATTTACAGTATTGATTGCTCCAAATTTTGCCTTACTGTTAGTACACAGTAAATACATTCTTCTGAACAACTTAGTATGAAAAAAATGCAGACAAAACATTAAAAATACTGCTTTACAATGTGCGAAACAGAACCTTCAGAGTAATGATGGTGGCTACAGCCAGGCACAGAGGAAGATTGCTTGATTTTGTCTTTTAGTCTACCAGCACATTCATTCCTGCATCCCTTCATCTGAAACTTCCTGTAACAATGGATTCTAGGTGAATGTTTCTGCTGAATTAAGAAGATTAAGTAACTCTCAGCTTGGCCACTAGCACTCGTATTCCCAGAATAGGATGCTTTCTCTTACACTAAGAATGGCTGTTATCAGTAGATTTACTGAGCAAAGGGCACCAGTAACATGTCAGAACTGGAGATGTTTCTGAAGGGGAGTTATACTCTAGAGGTGCATGCAGCTGTCAAAGTCTCGATGAATTAGGTATCATGCTTCCCCTAGATAAAAGACAAGTGGCTGGGCACAACTGGCAGTTCACAAATGGTACTTAAATCAGATGAAATGTGTTTTTATCACAAGCTTTAGACAGATTAATACATATTGCAACACCTAGCACAGAATAAATTTAGAAAAATATTATACTAGGATTGGGGCTTTTTTAAGTAGCCTTTGTTTTGTTGTTAATGTAACAGAAGATGTATGGCAGAAGATGCCAAAAAGGACCCTGCTTTTTGATGTTAAAGAGCTGAGCTGTCAAAGCTATTATGCTGCTGATGATTACTCATTTATTTATTTACATATTTTTTCTAAACAATGAAGAGGCAGGAAATGTTTATTTATTTTTTTTAATTTTGATGATCAAGGATGACTGAACCCAATTACACCGTCTTTGTTAAGTTAATGGCTGCCAAACAAGCGTGTGCTCCAGTGACCCACCGTGAGCAAAGTTATCTGATGGGTGACTAAGGTTAGACACAGTACATGTAAAAATAGAAAGTTTAAAAACCAATCTCATCAGACATTTCCATTGCCATCTCCTTTGTAAAATAAATAAGGCAGCAGATAACTTTTACTTTGCAGTGGCAACTTTGAGGTATGCTATTAAGTCTGCTCTCTCGCCCTTCTTCTTAATACCCGCAAAAATCATTTTTGTTCCAGGAATATACTTCTTTGGATTTTCCAAATACTCCATCAGAGTATCCTCACCCCAGGTGATACCTAAAAGAAGGTAAAAGAAAAAAAACCCAACAGTTAACAAATTCAAAACAGCAAATACTTATACTCTTGTCCTCTGCTCAATTTTTGGCAGATTTTTAAAATTATCACCAAGAACTGAGTATTTTTGTCCCCAAAGGGCATCTTTAAGTTTACCTTTGTTCTTATTGGCATCCGTGTAAGAGAAACCTTCGGCCTGCCCAGTCTTGCGTCCGAACAGGCCATTCAAGTTGGGTCCAGTCTTATGCTTGCCTCCCTTTTCAACTGTGTGGCACTGGGAGCATTTCTGGACAAAGATCTTCTTGCCTTTCTCGACGTCTCCCATTGTCAGTACTAGACCAAGAACACACACAGAGGTCAGTATTGCAACCTCAAGGTCACTAACGGAGCTCAAACTTTAAAAAGCGTCCTGCGGGTTTACAAAACCACCATATGCAGCAGGTGAGTCTGGCAATGCTCCAGCACACTGTCTATCCTCAAGCCACAGCTCCTGGGCTTGAAGATTAGTATGGAACCACGAGACTACCTAGAAGATATCAAGGTGATAAACACGCTTGAAGGGCAGGAAAAACCTTGCCTCGGAGAGACTAACTACCCCACAGCATTTAATAGGTATTGCGACAATTTCTGAAGAACAAACTGAACATAACTTGTACAGCTGTAACAGGAGTTTCCTACTCCCAGTGAATGACCTCGTGTAAAACCACAGGACTTGGCAGGCTTTTGCTCTGGAATTGAAAAAGCGCACCAGCCACGCGCCCGGGGAGGCCCGGAGGGCACCCGGCGGTCACCGTGACCCGGGATGACCCCAGGGGTCCCGCCGGCAGCCACGCGTGAGGAAGCGGGAAGGCCCAAGGGCACCCGCACCGCCCGGCTCCGGCTCTACCCGCGCCCAGCCTGGCCCTGAGCTTCTCCTCAGGCCCCTGTCCGCGGCGCGGCCGCCGGGCCCCATGGTGACCTTCCGCCGCACCCCGGCCGCCGCCTCAGGCCGCGGCCCCGGCAGGCGGGAACGGCCCTCAGGGCGGCCGAGAGGAACGTCCACCCGCCCGCCCTACGTTCCTGCCAGCCGTCACCACCCCGCGGGGGCCGGCCGCAGCCCAACTGCACCTGCCTGCCCGGCTGGCCCGCTGCGCCCTCAGACCCGGCGACCGTGCTCCGGCACTTCTCTCTCCGTCTGCGCCCAAGGACACGCTGTACTCCACCCTATGTAACCCGGCACCAGCGCAACCAACCCCTGCCCGCGCCCGCCGCCCGCCTCCCCGCCGTGACAACCAATCAAGCGCCAGCCTCTGGAGTGCTGATTGGTTAGAATCAGTGACATCATGCCGCCGGCGGCTAGTGGGGTAGGTTGCGACCGGCGGGCCCCCGGACTTCCTTCCTTCCTGCCCCTCTTCCCTCCAATCGCGGCGGAGTGACGTCAGACGTCCCTCTGCTGCGGAGGGGGCAGCGCAGCAGCGGGGCGCGGGTGCTGCAGGCGCATGCGTACAGGGCAAGTGGAAGCAAGGGTCGCGCGGCGGTGGGCGCGGCCTGGGCAGTGACGCAGCGGGAGTCTCTGGTGGTGGGGGCGGTCGGCGGCGGTCGGGCCGTGAGGGCGGGAGTGGAGGGCAGAGTGACGCAATTGCAGCTTCCGTGAGGGCGGGAAACGCCTCTGTCGCTGAGTCAGTTCTATGGCATGGACACCACCGGTTCACTTACACCAGCGCACTAAGTGCCGTGTCCAGTCTTAAACACCTCCAAGGACAGCGAGTCCACACCCTCCCTCTGCTGCTCATTCCAATGTCTAATCACCCTTTCTGGGAAGTTCTTCCTGATGTCCAACCTGACCCTCCCGGTGCAGTTTTGAGACTGTATCCTCTCCAGTCGCTGGTTGCCAGGGAGAAGAGGCCGACCCTCGTGGCTACAGCCTCCTTTCTGGCATTTGTGCAGAGGATAAAGTGTCACTTGAGCCTCCTTTTTCCAGGGTAAACACCCACAGCTCCTTTAGCTTTTCCTCACAGGGCATGTGCTCCAGGCCCTGCACCAGCTTGTCCATGAGTTTTAAAAGCTTCTCCAGGGGAGCCAGGGGAGCAATGAAGTGTTGCAGTAGGCAAAGTGAGGCGAAATTGCCCTGGAGAGCCCGGCCAGGGCCGCCTGCCAGCATGGCCCCATGACGGGCTGGAGGGCAGTGGGCGTGCGGCTGCATCCTCCATCTGTGGGGGACACCAGAGCCACGCTGCTCTGACAAAGATGAGAGAGTCATGGAAGGAACTGCCACGTGAAAGGATGGAAGTGTCCCAGGCACCAGCCCAGCAGTGTGGCAGTGCTCAAAGAGGACATGTCAACATTCACGCATTGTGGCCTTCCAAGCAGAATTTGAATAGTGTACAAAGTGCTTATTATATGGCTCTACGCAGATATTTAGTATATGTATTTTGTTGTATTGATTAGTGGTGCTTTATTAACATTTTAATAATATGATAAATGTAGTCTTGTAGTTAAAAGGTAACTTTTTTACTTAAAATAACTATGTAAGTGGGATTTTTTTTTTTTAAGAAAGGAATGAGGTACTCGCACCGGATAGCAGCCACAAGACACCTCAATCTTCAGAGAAAAGGAATTTATTTTTCTCTTATCAGAAGAAACTGAATTCTTCCTGCCTAGCTAAAGATCGAAGGTGTCTTAGGATTAGGAGGAAGAAGCTGGCAATGATCAGACCGAATCCTTTGTTGGAATGGAATTTATGCATCATGTATGAGATGTATGAATAGTCAACAGGTTATTGCTTTTAAGGGTTAATCCTTTGTTAATGGGGGTCCTTTTTCGGGCTTGTGCTGCCCAGAAAAATCCAGTTACGGACATCCGTCACTCTTTGTTTCTGTTGTCTCATATTGTCCTAATTCAAATTGTGCAAATTATTATAACTCAAATTGTATCACTATTTTTATAACCATTTTATTACTATTAAACTTTTAAAATTTTAAAAAACAAGTGATTGGCGTTTTTCACAAATACTGAATTCCAAACATGACTGCCATCTCACTCTGCTTGGCAAGGAGGAGGAAGAGCTGTTGGAAGAGCCTAGTTTAATAATGTCCAGTATTCAAAAGAGTTGAATTGTTTGCTTTAACTATGGACATTAAAACTGTCAGAATTTTCCACTGCCTGACATTGGGAAAACATTTATTTTCTGTGGGTGCTTTTATGTTGTCCTGGAACTGGTATGGGTGTGCCCCTGTAACTGCCCATGGGGCAGGGCTCATGTGAAGTGTCAACGGGAAGCAGAAAGGAGTGAGGACTCCTTTTTGTAAAAATATAGAATTATTCCTTTATGTAGAAATACATCAAGGGTTCCTCTGATGGCAGAATTTTGTAGATAATTCACAAGACCATTCAGAAATCATCACTCCCTAGTTCAGACAATGCATTGCCTTCCAAAGCTCATGGTGTCTAGAGCACAAAACACAGGTTTTGTGCATATTTTAACACTTCATCTCAAGGTATATACAAAATATGCATTCTTATTAACAATTTATGCTCTAATCTTATTGACAGTTCACTGGCCACAGTAAAACTGTTTTGCTTATGATATACAGATAAATTCATGAAGAGTGAGGAAATGTGGGCAGTGAACCCACTTTAAATCAGAATCTTGAATTCTGCTGTTGTTGCCCAACTCAAATCTCAAATCATGTCAGACTCCCATAATTATGAGGTTGACTGGAAAAATATTATTTTAAAAACTAAAGGCATCTTCTGTTTGTTTTATTTGCTGTTTGGTTTTGAACCTTCATGGTGCTTTTCACTCTTGTGTTTAGACTTTTTATCATAATTGTAAGGACTGAGATTCATTTAGTAAGGCTTCTGTGTCTTAGATGATTCCAAGGGCCAGATGTAACTTAATATCACAAGACTTGTGATAAAACCATGTCTCTTCTATCTCTAAAGAAGGAGGGAGCTGAAAGCACCTTTTAAGCTGCTCTAAGAAATTGCACCAGTGTAAATTCTTAAGCCTCTTTAAGCACTTCTTGTGGACTGATCCATGCTGACATCTATTCAGAGGTTCTCCCTTTCTTCACAGAGCACAAACTTCCGGCATCTGTAGCTCTCTTAATTTCTGTTGCATTTTGCCTTTTAAATATGTATGCTCCATTCTGAGAATTGCACGTTGTGTTTCACAGTTAACCCTTCTGATGTGGAGGCACAATGTAGCAATATTTTTTTCAGTTTTTTTTCAAGAAGCTGCTCTTGAAAACTGAAGCTTAATTCAAGATAACTGGATGCACTCATGATGTAATACTCTTTCCTGAAGGTGTAAATGACACAAACAGAGTATTAGTGGGTTCCCATACTGTATTATTACTGGAAGCAGAGGTTCTGATATAACAAGTTAGTAGGTTAGGGAATGTGTTTTCACCAGTAAAAAGAGGTATCTCAATTAGGAGGATTTCTCATATCTGTTTGAGCCCATTTGGGCATTACTAAGGGTGGATCTGGAGGAACACTGTGGTAAGAACTGACCTGTAAGTAAAGTAGAAGGTGCAGGAAAGGGTGTTGTTTAAGGTGCCCAGTGTTTGCTTTTTGAAATGTTCTGTGATAGGACAGACTAAGAGTGAAATTTTTGCCTTCTCTGCTGAATGTGGCATCTGCAACATACACTGCAGATATGTGTGAAATATATGTGAAATCCTGCGTCTGACTTCCTGTGTAGGGCAGAGTATGCTGTGGGACTTCCAGAGGAAGCATTGAAGACAAAGGCAGGACTTTTCTGGCTTTGTGGGTTTGAATTGCTGGAGTAAACGAAAATGACTCGGGATGCAATTTCAGTACTCTATACTTTACACACATTAACATTCATTAGACTATTTGCCTTGGTGTGGTTTGCCTAGAAGGCTCATATTTTAGTCTCTCAGTTATTCGCTGTGGTTACACCGGGAATATTTCTTCCTAGTTCAGGCCATTACACACTGGAACTACAGTTGTTTTGCAATCAGAATTCTGTGTGTAACTCTATGTAATTCTGACCCAAAGGAAGGAAAAATAAACAAAATGTGTCAAGTCCAATAACAAACAAAACATGTCAAAAGAGGCATCCAGATCTCCTTAAGAGGGACACTGCAAATGAAAGAAAAAAGGTAGCCCTGCGTTATGGACCTAGACTGGAACTCAGGAGAATATGTGATTTTTTTTCTCAACTCTGTGCTAAACTTCTGGTTTGGTCTTTGACAAATAATTTAGAACCCGTTTCTTACGGAAATAATCACCTCACCCCTGAGCAGCTTGAGTACCTTGGCCTGTTTTCATCCCCTTACCATATGAAGTGGGTACAACCCTGAGCTGTTGCTGGTTATCAGCAAGCTGTGCCAGCACTGGGGAGAGTGTGATTTGTGCTGGAGTCATCGTGGTGTGAGCTGGTTTTAAGAGTTGGAGTTATGACCTGAGTTGTAATTCTTACCCCATCACAAAGCAGTAATGACTGATTTGCACTGTTATGATTTCTTATTGTACTGAAGCAGTTCAGAAAACCTGTGGGGTTTTTTGTTTCTTTTTTCTGATTTTATCTTTGCCTTTGGAATTGTTTGGGGAAAGGTATGTTTCTTCTTGGGTTTTTCAAAGCCCAGTTTTTAAAGATGAAAGAGTTATTCTGGGCTGGGCTTGAAAAGTTATTTATGCTAGCATCCTTCACAAAGGAATATTCCACAGTGGGTTTAGGTTACTTTCCAACACTTTCACGGTACAAGTCCTGTCACTTGGAATATACTGCTGGCCTAATGTTTATTATGTCTTTTACAGGCTATTCTGGGGGAAGACAGGAACCTGTTCACCCAAACAGGTAGGGAACAAAGTTGAAAAGCATTAGAGAATCAAAAGGAAATAAAAATGCCTGATGAATGGTGTGCTCTAATCTCTACTGCCTATTGTGTTTTATACAGTCTAAGACTGTAGAAAATACCAATTTTGCTACTGCTTTAAACTGTTTCAAGGGCAGTCTCTGAGGTGCTGCAGTTCCTAAAGGTGACTGTATTCCCTCTTAAGACAAAGCTTAATATTGGCCTAGCATCTACTTTTGTGTAATATTTTACCAAACAATTCTTGGTTCTATTTTAAGGACTGCTTTTAATATTTTCTTGTGGCAGTGTATTTGTTCTTTATGCAGTCATCTCTGGCACTATTGTGGTATTTTTTTTTTTTTAATGACAAGTGTTACATTGACTTGAGTATCTGGATTGCATTCAGTGCTTAATTGCCATTATTGAAAAGGAAAAAACTATTCCCACATTTAAAAGAACTGCTGATGTATTATCCCATTCCTATGTTATAAAGACCAGTTATTTGGGAGTGGGACATTAAAATATTTTCCACAGCCAATGTATAGAGTAGCAGTTGAAAGAATTGATCTTGACAGAGGAAGGCAGAACTTGGAATTCTTTCTGCTGTTCCTGTGTTTTTGAAGAATGAGTTTTGTGAAACTGTGAAAGCAACTACTTGGCACTTGGGGCATAAGAATGTCTCTTAAGTGCCCAGTAATGAGAATTGGCTGGCCAGGATGATGTTCCACTTAGGCACTGGGTGAGACAATGCTGCTCAGCATCACAGTGAGCTGTAAAAAAAATTACAGGAGGCACAGGGAGAGACAGCAACCAATCCAGCCAGAGTAGAAAGCAGAGTGGGAAGCTGGGAGATTGCCAATCTTTCCTAGCTGAATCAATTGCACAACCATTATAATGCCATGGCTTACTGAGTGATAAATTTACTGATGAGTTTAACAGGTGTGAAAATAGCAAAGTACTTTGACCACTCTATGATGCTGTGGTTCTAAGCCTCAGGCATGAAGATTTATTCAGCAGCCATTTATTGCATGATAAAGCGTCCCCAGGACTGGGGTAGGTGGAAGTCTCTGTCATTCATCTGGCCTGTGGGGAGCTGGGTAGATAAGGAGATCCAGGGTTCAGAGTCACTCTTTGTCAACTTAAAACAAACACAGCCCTCAAACTGAGAACATCGACTCAATACCTGCCTTCACTGTATGGAGATATGGGGTTACCCTTCTGAAGCACTTGTCCCAGTAGCTACCTGCAGACTGATAGATGCCTTCTTATCTGTGGGCTCACAGAAAAATAACCTTTGGCCTTAAAATAAGATGTGTGGGATACAACTTCTTTGTAATAAGATGATGGTTTGATTCAAGTGACACAACAGAGGTATCTTGTTTGAATGAGTACAGAGGAGTAGTGAGTATAAAACATAAGTGCATGAAGTTGGGGTATTTTGAAGCATGGAATAGCAAGGAAGAACTGAATGCAAGACTTGTCCTAGGATGGGATTGTATCAACTTCTGGTTTACTATCAGAAAAATCATTCTGAATTGTTATAATCCAGTTCCCATAGTGAAAGTAAGTTAAAAAGAGTGGTGATTCAGGGTAGTAATTTAGGGGAAAAAAAAAAAAAAAACAAACCCCAAAACCCAAAAACTCTTTTAGTTCAAGGACAAAATTAATTAAGTTAACCAAGAAGGACATTCACATTTGAAAGATTCAGGACCTAGCAATTTTCCAGAAGTTCAGCTTTTCTTAAAGACATAACTGTTTCTTTTGGAAAAGAACTTCAGAATTAACTTTAGGGCTTCAAGAACTGAAAGGCAAATGAAAGGATATTCCATTATGTTTTTAACTTTAATCTCATGCTATTGTGGAGCCTGCCACAGTTTACTGGAAAGCTTAAAACAGAGGCATAATAAATATCCTTGAACATTGTCTGATTGCATCTGACAAAAAACATGCTACAATAACAGTAATTTTTACTGGCCCCAATTTGAACTTTTGGATGGCAAGTAGTTGGTCAAAACTACCCCATTTTGCATATTTTTTTTTCTTTGTAATGAATCAAACAGGGAAAAAAATTTCTGGAATATCCTATTTGGAGGGGATGACAATTAGTTACACTGATAAAACACTTGCTTTGTGTATCTGTGGGAGCCAAGGATTACTGTCCTCTCACTTACATGATCATTTGGGATGTAGTCTTCTGAATAATCCAAGCTGTAGAGTGAGAAGTACCTCTGCAACAGCTTAAATTCAGCTATTCTGAGATTAGTCACCTGAGCATCAACTTAGCCCCAAGAAAAGCTTAAAATTAAGAGTCCTTTTGTAAGGAGATTTGTATGGTTTGGTTTGTTATGTAATGATGATGTGCTAATTTAATGTAACCTGCTAAAGCCTATGCAGTTCTTGTGTCTAAGGTATAGGCCAGACAGGAGAACCTTGCTTGAAATATGAGCATTAGTGTGGTCCCAAGAGTCACTTGGGAATCTGAAAAAGAAAAGCTTTTCTTACCTTAGAATTTTCAAAGGAGAAATCTTTTATAACATAAATAGAGATAAGGCCATAAACTGGTGAATTTCTCTCCACTCTCTGACAGAAATGGAGCTGGTGTGCTTTGGCAGGCTTAATTCTTGTAAGTGTAAACCCAGTTCTCTGCAGAGCTATGAGGCCTCGGTCTACAGCAGCAGGAGGAGCTGTTGAGTGTCAAGCCTGACCAAGTCCCAAGACAACACATTAATAGATTGTCTTCTTCCTAGAGAGGAAGTCACTCCTGCAGGTAGTGGAACACGTGGGGTGTTTCTGTCAGTGGAGAGGTGGATTTCCTCCCTGTAAGGGTCTTATGCTTGTTTTGCTGCCTGTTGTGTCAAGTTTTCATGAGTTTGGTCCCCAAGTAAACGCCTGGCTGGTAGTTTTAGAATCAGATTTTAATAGCCCAGCTTCATTGCTTCTTTTTACATCAGACTTCAGGTATGTGTCAAGTGTTCTATCAGACCAGATTAGGGGTTTAGTGCTGTTTCTGACAGTGATGAATGCTGGATGTTTTGCAGACACAAAAACTACCCAGGATGAATTTATAATCCTAAGGCATGGAGTTTCAGAGCTCTGAGAACACTTAATCCAAACTGCTAGTGTGGATGATATTTTTCTTATGCTGTTAGGACATGTCTCTAAGGCTTATAAAAAATTATGTCAATCTTTTTGCCTTCATCATATTCCCAGACTTTTTTTGCTTTTTTCTTACTTAGGAAGTGCGCTGAACAAAACTAAATGCAAGATATACAAATAATGCAATATTCTGTCTGTTCTGCTGTCCTGAATTGTACTAGAGGCAGAGCAAAAGGCAGGGGTCTGCATTTATTTTAAAAAAATTGCTCCAAGAGGTAACAATCATCTAAAAACCCATTTATGGCTGACTTGTCTTCAGCAGTTCTTTGCAGTAAGTTTCTTCATACTTCACTTTTAAATTTCAGCTGTTATTATGCTGCTTGGTTATTTTTATACTAAGTCCTCTAGATGCTCTCCTGTACTCTCCTTGTGTCCTAATAAATGCATAAATCATCTCTGTTTTAACAACTAAAAGCCTCATTGTTTCTGAAATGTGTGGAGGTGGGATAGAAAGTGAGTATCCTCTCCTAACAGACAGTAAGATCTCTAACTCCTGTCATGTCATTTTAGTTGTATCCTTTTGGTAGCCTTGGAGCCCTTTGTACTCTGAATACTTGCCCAGAAAATAGTGCACTGCTGGGGCACTGTGTCCTGGCTAACCTTCTGAAGACCTCACACATGAATAAAGTCATAAGTGATTTGTGCCATGATTCTTTGCTAGTATCTCTTTTTTGTAAGGGAAAGTTTAGTGGATAAGGACTGCTGGAAGCAAGGTTCTGTTTGAGCCTTGTATTCAGGGTATGATCCTGCCAGTCTCCTGAACTCTGGTGATTTGCTTGAAGGGAGAAGGAAATATATCTGATTCCTTGATGGGACAGCTTAGAAGAATGCATTGAAAAAATTCTCAATGAAAAGCACAGTGGTATTTTGCTCCCTCTTCAGGTTCTCTCTAGGAAACAACTGAATAATTCCTCATTTATTTAAGAGTTTAAAAACCCCCTAATGAATGTCTGTGTGCTGTTTCTGCTTCTCTAATCCCCACTTGGCTGTAGCTTCTTAAGATATGCATTGAACCAATATGAGCTGTTCCTGAAAAAGCTGCTCCAATATTATGTTCCTGAAATCTGTGTAGCAGCATCATAAATCTGTCAGCACACAGAAAATAGCAATTTAAGTGTATTCTTTTCATTCTGTTATGAGATAGCTTTCCACAAAAGTTTCCTTTGCAGCTTCCTTATTTTCAAAAATCTTTACAAAAAATGCTCAAGATATTTAAATATATTGTATTTGGGGACTGTTTTGTTTAGTTGATTTTTGTTCACACTCCTCAGGAATCTAGAACAGCTCTGTGACCACAACATGGCAGCAGGGCTGTTCTTTCCTTATCTCTTGGTATTAATTTTTTTTATAACCCCCAAGTTAATGCTCCTTATTAATCTCTGGCTACTATATTTATCACTTTCAGCCATTTAGGCCTGACTCCTAACAACAGATTACATGTTTTTGGTAGCTTTCCTGCTTCATCCTAAAGGTTCTTCAAATCCCTGGAGGGACAATTAAATCTCATTCTCCCCTACCAGACTTCCCTTCAGTTTAAATACAGTCTCTGTGGCCTTTCTAGTTCTCTGAAATATTCCTGTCTCACACAATGAGTGAAAAAGGAGAGAGAGAAGAGTCTGAAACAGAAGCCACAATAGTCTGACATAGGAATGTGTGTTTGGAGAGGCCAGTCAGCCTTAGAGCCTGGAGACTTTGGCAATGTGCTGTGCACAGAGACACCATGGCCCATAAGAATCATGTTTGTCCCCATGTGTGTGCAGCAGTGTTGTCTTTGTTGGCATTTGACCCCCTGCAGAGTAGCAGAGGATCCTTTTAACATGGGAGTTTGGTTTTTGGGAGGGCCTGCAAAGAGCCTTATTGGGGCAGTAACACTGGTCCCCAGCTGTTGTTGGCACTGTGTCATGGCTCCTTTCATAAATGGAAGCAGCCTCTATTCTGATCCTCTTCTTTCAGCCTCTTCTGATCCTCAGCTATTCCTGAAGCTCCTTGCTGTGAACATTAAAAATTGTCTTGTCATGCCCACCCTAAGTTTATTCCCAGTCAGACTGTAATGCTCATTTACTACTCCATTTGACCTTTAATGAACCAACTCTTTCCAAACCAGTATTTATCCCACTACTGTGTTTCTCTAGAATAGTCATGTTTTCACAGCCTCTAGCTCAAGCTCTTCTAGTGTTCTCAAATAGTCTGCACGTGTCCAGGGCTACTCGAATGGAACTTCTCTTTACTGTTTGAATTTATTATGGTTCCCTGGGAAAGGCCAGACAATTTGTGTTGGAGTTCTTTTTATTTGTTACTCCATTTTTTAAAAAATGTGTCAGTTAAAAAAATTTAAAAAAAATATTGAAACAATAGTTCTTGTGTCTCTTTCAGTAGTGTTATCTGTGAGGATTTTTTCCTCCCTCCTTTTACAGAATCATGTACATGTTTTTGTGCTGCTGTCATAGAGAAGGAATGTTGAAGCTCCATCTGCCCTGTCTGGAGCTGAGGAACTTCACCGCTGGCGATCCATTCAGGCAGTGTTATCTCTCTTGGCCCATCCTCTGGTCTCCATGCAGGCAGACATGTTTCTTGATGGCAAAGTCTGTGCAACAAAATTCCACTTTCTTCATGGTTTACATCCAGCGGTAAGCTTGGCTTACTTAGGCTGACTGGGTTTTTCAATGTTGTGTGTTGATCCAAATAGCTGGACTTGAAGTCTTTATAGGAAAGTGAACATGCAGATTTTGGAAGGGGTTCAAATTTGGGCCTTCCTGAAAGCTGCCACCTCTACAATGCTTCTTTTTTCAACACGTCAGTGATTTTCAGAAGGTTGTTTATTGTGGGGCTTGAATCAAGATAAGGAACTTTCTGGTAGCATGTCTGAGACAGAGTGTCCTGCTCTTGGCTGACATTCCATTTCTGGTCCGTGCTTTCTGTCACTTTGCACTGCTGACCTAGGCTGGCTGCTCTTTTTATCTCACTCAGCATTGTGCCTTAGTAACTGGTGACAGCAGTGGGAAGGCTGAGTACAGGGGAAGGCACCTGAAGGAGTACTGTTTTTGCAGAATTGATTCATGGGGATGGTCACCTTGAAGTAAGCATGCAGTGCACCCTTTAGGAGGTGTCACTTGTGACAGAGCAGCAGAAATGTTTCTGTATGAAGAAAGTAGCAGGATTTATGCTGCCATCTATGTCTCTTAGCAGGGACTGCTTATTTTAGCAGACCATTGACCCTGACTCCCTGAAAAGGCACAGTTAGAGGTCACTCAGTTAAGAGAAACAGCCCAGGCTTTCACTACTGTCCCATCATATAAGGAGCTCAGACTCACTCTTTATGCTTTGGAGAATTAAATATTCTGTTCCATTCTGGTGCATAAGATATAAATGGGTATAGATGTCTTGTGCTTTTTTCTTTCATGTATAAGCATCTGTCTTCTCATAAGAGTGATAGTGTAAATGGTGACTTGAATTAGTGTGTTTTTAACTTCTTTTAGGAACAGTTGCAGGTGGTTTTTAGGATGCTCACTTGCATGTGTCTTTTTAGCTTTCTCAACCACAGTTTGATCCACTGCTCACATACTGTTAACCTTTATCCATCTTTTACATTGTTGAGGCTTTAGATGCTGGTGCAGAGCCAAAGGAGCTGTTCAAACATAAAGTACATTTGAGTCCCATAGCCAAAGAATGAACTTCAGCAGTTACTGTGCTGAACAATCTCAGTGTTTGATAGTCAACATATGTATGCTTTAAGTGGACGAGTGTTGTTCAGATGAATCACCATGGCCCAGGATGAATCACCACTGGCCTCTGTCAATAACACTTTGGAAGCCAGAGGGCAATAAAACTGCTCAGTTTTTAATTAGGTAAGGCGCTGGTCTAGATTTTCATTTCCAGAGACAAACTGTTGAAAGTGTTCTTTGAAGTGTTCATTATCATAAAGCAAACAATTTTTTTTTCTTCATTACACAGTAGACAGCTTTTCCATTTCAGATACAGAGACTGAATTATCAGAAATTTGTAAATATATCAGAAAATGTAAAATGTAAATGAGAAGGGATTTCCTTACTTGGATTTGTTTTAATCCAATAGAAGAAAAGCAGGACAGTTTGGTGACTTCTTATCCAGGGCCATTTGGGACTACAACTAAGAAAATGACAGCCTCTTACTTAATTGCCCTGCTTCATGTAAGTCCATGCAGTTTGAATCTGGAAATGTGTTCTGGTTTAGTCACCCTAGGACAACGTGCTATAAAGCCAGCAGAGCAGGAATGTGTTCCTTCTGTTTCACCTGCAGAATTGCTTAGTCAGTTACAATTGCTTGGAGTTGCCATCAATCAGAGCTGTGTATATAAAGCCATCACAAGTAATGATGCATTAGCAAAACACAACTCTCAACTTGATTTGCTCTGCTTATATACCACATTATGCTCTGCTTGCATGAGTAGCATTTAATGCAGATAATACCTTTTCACTTTTATACAGGTCACAGAGAATATAAAAAGTGTTGAAGACAACAAACACAGAGTTTTTCAATATAGTTTTATACATCCTTAAGAGTAAATCTTGGCATTAAAACAGAATTTGCTAGAGTTATTGATGCACCCTGGAGGAAGAAAGGCAAATCACTCATGCAGATGGAGGAGTATAAGTCATAGAAACTGTGCCAAACTTAAACTGGTGTGGTTAGTAAGGAAGCAGTAGTCTGCAATGGTAATAAGTCACTTATCAAACCCATAGTGCAATAAGGACAGTAAATTGGTGAGTTCAGTCAGACTGTCTTGGTTGTCCCCATTCAGATGACATCTGCCAACTCATTTTATGGACACTGTTACACATACTGCTCAAGGCTAAAGGTCTTTTGAATTTCTGTTGTGTGTTGGTGCCACTTAAAATGGTAAGATAAAAAGTAAGCAGATAATCACAGTAACTTCCCCTTCTGCAAACCCCAAAGAAGCCATTAATCCATTCTGTCAACCTGCTGTGTCAGGACTGATTTAGTATTCTGAGCTTTTGCC
Organism: Haemorhous mexicanus; assembly: GCF_027477595.1. NCBI lineage: Eukaryota > Metazoa > Chordata > Aves > Passeriformes > Fringillidae > Haemorhous > Haemorhous mexicanus. Next base: position 32,836,451 of record NC_082341.1, read on the forward strand.
TCTGCTTTAGAGTGAGCTTTGCCCTGTGCTTAAGTATTGTCAAAGAGAAGGCTTAATTCTGCCAGCTGATTCTGATAATACTCTTGGCAGTATTACTTGTGGTGGAAGCTTGAGATTCTTAGTAAATCCAGTATTTATTAGTTCTGTGTCTCCACCTAGTTGTCCAGTCAATCTGCAAACTGCTTTTATGTAAGGCAATACATTGGAACTCTTCCTAAATAGAGACATGTTTTATTGTCACACATTTTTATGGGTTAGGAAAATCAGGACTAATCTACAATCCCCCCTGAAAAGCCTCAGATGATTTACAGTTTATGTGTCCTTTGTTACTAAATGACAAAAAATCAGTGTCTTTGAGTAATTTAGGGGCTAACAATCTGTGGTCTCACATTGCTATCCCAACTAAATTAATTTAATAAAAATTGCTTACCTGTGAAGACCTGACTGTTGCGATCTCTAGAGCCCTTTCAGTGTTTTGTAGCATATTGGTTATTCTTGGAGAAAAGTTATATTTGAGCTCTTTAAAATAGGGTTGGGTGCCACTGTCTTTGGTGGATTTGAAAAATACATATGACCATTTTCTTCAACAAACTTGGAAAGCTTGTTGGATAAGAAAGGATAAGAAACAGGTAAGGTATAAAACAAATATGTGTGCTGAATGGGGAAGACTATTTTAAAGACTTGAAATAACATGTGGTTACCCTCCTCTCCCTCAGTTATCTGTTCAGCAAATACTAATAAAATTAAAATCTGGTGGGAAAATATATTTGCTGCTGTATTAGTACTCAAGTGGAAGTTTCAACAGGTATGTAGTTATGCTGAACTTGGGTCAAATAACTTTGATCAAGGTAGTCACATATGGTGGGCAGGGAAAGCTTTGCAAGCTTTCTTTTGTAGTAGTCACGCTTATAAACTGCCTTAAAATAAACTGCCTGTTATTGTTTCCATTGCCACATCTGTAGGCAGTGTGTGCATGGATCAGAATGACAGATGGATCTGCATTTTTTGCTGTAGATGAATGCTCACTATCAAGACAGCTGTGATGGTGGGAGAGGTGCTTTCTGTGAGCTGTTGCTACTGTCTCTTTTGCCTTTGGAGACTGGTCTGATGGATATGCAAACAGAACTTATCTTCACTCTTTTGGTACAAAATCAGCAGGATTAAACCAGATCAGCTATTTTATCAGCATCAGTTAACCCAGTGATGTCTGATGAAGTCTTAGTGGAGGTACTCTGCGTGGTCATCTGCACCAGTAGATCTGAAAATCTAACTGTCTCAGGCAAAGAGGTGGTGACAAGCAGCTGAGAGCTCGATCTTATACCAGAAAAAAGCTGCCTTTGCAGAAGGCTGTCTTCCCATTGCCAATTGCAGGAGCTCTGGGTTGATTCACACACCAGCAGGGAAGGTTCTTATTTCATTTTCTGTGCCCAGTTTTTGCAAACAGGAACAGCAGACTCTAAAGCTTAATGAATTGTGAAGCTCGTTCTGAACCCCTAATGTCACCATCAGGAATAACTAAGTTTTTCTAGATGTCTTTAAAAATGAAACTGCAGTGGAATTAGTTCCAACCCTGTTTCTGTCACCACTTTTTCTCTCTCCTGTCTTTCTGCCTCTTTTTCCTTATTTACCTTACAGTGATGCTGCCAGCATTAATTACATAATAGATATTATGATTTTTGTAAAGGAGAGATGTGGAAAAGACACAAAGCTTTTAAGAACAACTTTCTGTTGGTAAAAGTCACCGGGCTGTTGTCTGGATTATCTGTATTTAACCATGGATTTCTCCTTCAGCCATGAGAACTGGAGTGTCCCAGTCTCTGAGAAAGTCAAAACATATGGAGGAAACAGCAAATGAAATTAAAGTATTTCCTAAGGGCCCATGGTAACTGTCCTCTTAGCTGATAATTCTGAACCTGTTAAACGTTGCTGGAAATAGATTTTGGTCTCTGATGATCCTCCTGTTGTGCAAAAATAGGCTTTGTAAATCCACCTCCACACATGATTAGTGTTTCTTAAATTGACCAGTGATCAGTGAAAACTGACTAAAAATGACTACTCCTAGCATTACATATTCTGTGGAAGGTTTTTGGTTTTGGATGCACAAATACTTCACTAAAAATCACTCATGTATCTAATTATATAAATAACAGTACAGCATTGTACTGATGACTGGGAATGGCAGCTAATTAATGCAAATTGACCTCCCACTTAACATTATCAGCTTTTACTTTCCTGAAAAGCTTCTTATCCACACCATCATGTGCTTTTTCTGTTTCAAACAGTTACTGCCAAACCCTTCCTGACAAGGACTGCCATGGCACACAGAGGTGCTGGCTTTTTCCTGTCCCAAATTACCCTAACCCTGTGCAGTCAGGAGCTGCCAAGTGCTCCTCATCAGTTCACAAAAGTGACCTTTGAAGTCTTCTGGAACAAAGTGCCTGTCAGTAAAGAACAATATTTTCATGCACTTTTCCTCCAATATTTCATGTAAAACACTCTCAGGGTAAGATGCTGCTGGGGTTAAAAAGAAGCACCTCATGATGGCTTACAGAGGTGTTCTGCAAATAGTGAATGTCTAGGGTTTCAACTTAGGCTTCATAAGGGATAGGAAGAATTGTTTTTTGTCTCTTGATCTTGTTCTACTATTTGTGTAGTGATAAAATGGTTTAAATCATTCAGCTCTTATTCCATGGGTGTTTCTCCTGACCCCAATGCAGGTGGCAGGCACGACTGGCTCAAAAAATGCTACTTTTGGGTCCCACTGATTTTTTTTGTTTTCATTTTTCCTTCCCTATTTTGAACTGTGGAGGATTAGTTGTCTGGCAGAAGATATCAGACCCACTGAGTAATCCATCAAGCTTTTGTGGGGAATGGCAGCTGTGCTAATAGCTCTGTTGGCTTCTGAGGCTACAAGGGGGCCACAAATTGCTTTTATTCTCAGTGCTGAGACATCCTGCATGAGACTGCAACTATCAGCACATAGAGCTTTATTTCAAGCAATGGTGCTTACCTTGACCACTGATGTAGTCAGATTCTGTTAAACTTCAGCAGAAGAGTCTCAGCTGCCATCCTGGTTTTTTAGTTTCAAGAATAAAGGGTAAACCAGTGGAATTCTCTCTTACCTCTGGTTTTCCTCAGAACAACCATGTCAAAAGTCTTGCTAGAGATACTGGGATGGAAAGGTTGATGACTGCTTGAATTGATCCCAGTGTCTCAACCCTCAAGTGAGCTGAAGTTTGGGAACATGGTATACCTAGAAATGTGTGTAGGGTAGGGGCAAGAGGGGGAAAATGGCAGGCACAATGATCTTGGGTTGGTTTGAGTTGTCAGGAAGAAGGACAGAAAGAAAGAAAATTTCCTTATTTCACATGTCACTGAGCTTTGGATTAAATATAATGCTTTGCAAGAACGGGGAGAGATGTGAGAATCAAAAAGGTGGTATCTTAGTTTTTTAATCCCCTTTTTCTTGCACCCTGCAAGCAAGAATTCCCAATGATGCTGCCCTTGCAGCTTTTTTACATGATCAATCGTACTGATTCTCATTTACTTTTATGTGGCTTAAGGGAATTTAAGATTCTTGCACAGCTCCAATTAATAGTAACTGAGTTTCTGCTTGTGTAATCAAAATTTGTCTCTAAGATGACATTTATTTCTGTGAGAAAGGAAGATAAAGCTAAACTGGAGATTTTATGGGATACTGAGAGCTGGCATTTCATGGAGTGCCCGTGTTCCAGTGGCTGTTCCTTTCAGCTATAAATTTTTAATGATAGAGTAATTTAAGACTTAATAAAATCAGGAGTATCATGAAATCTGAGGAAAACTAACATGGCAGTTTATTCCAGTAAGAAAGACTAGCCTGTTAAATGAATTCCTGTTTGGATTCATTTAACTTTAGCACCACTGCATACAGCAATTTGTTGAGAGCAAACACTTCCCCCCAGCTGCTGTGTAAAGCAAAGTCATGGTCTTGTACAGGAGCCAGATTAATTTGGTTCCTGGAGCTGTGTGTCATGACATAACAAGGTCTTACCAAGCTGGACTTTTCTGAGGCTTCTCTCTTATAAATCTGCTTTATGAGAGAGAAGTTGTGCTTTATAGTTGCTCTCAGACACTTTAATTCACATTAGGTAAAGAGGCCATCAACAGCATAGCCAAGAAAACCCAATTAGCCCATAGGCAAGTCAGCAAGATTATTATTTGTTAGAAGAGTGTGTGTGCTAAGTAAACACTGCTAATCTTCTAAACCTAATCTTTGCATGCTTTGTTCAATAGAGAGGTTTTTGTGCCTCATAGTGTTGCTGCTGCCTATTACCAAGGAACCTGCACTGTGCAATTATGACTGTGAGAAGAACAACTTGCCCTTTTATTTCATTAAGGGAAGGTAAGATACAGGTGAAATGTACCTAGGCCTTGTGTGTGGTGGTTTGGGAAGCCTGTGTTAGGGAAGAAATGTAATAGCTTAGCTGAAGTGACCCACTCTCATTTGCATCTCCCACCCTTTATCTGAATCAGTGCAGTCAATATACATTAGGGACAAATCAATGTGTAAGCAGTGCAGGCAGTGTTCTTACTGTTACCACTCATTACATGAGGAATGTCTTGTGTTGCCAGGTGCCAAAGAATGAAAAGACATCAGGAACATGTGATGTGTGGAATGTCTTTTTAAAACAGAGTGAAGGAAAAGAAAATCTATCTCCTTAGACTTTTGTGTAATAAGCTCTATATTAGTTAACAATGGTATGTGCTATTAGTACAAAAAATAAATTTTTAAAAATTCCTTTTATCAGTAATGCAAAACAAAAAACATACCCTGTTTCTGCTTGCAGAGAAATTACCTCTTCATACCATGCTAAAACATTATTTATATTTTACCTTGGAGACTTATTTATTTCAAGGCAAGTAAAATAAAACACTGACTTTAAAGGGCAAGAATTTAATCACTAAGTCTAGCTAAGAGTCTCCTGGCAATTTTACCAAGTCAGAAAAATATCTAAGGTTGAAAAAGTAATTATTTGCTTAATGGTCCTTTTTGGTATAATAAAAAATAAAACAAATGCCTGAAGTATTACTGGGCTAATCTAAGTAGTTCACCTAGAGCTCCAAAATTTTGTGTTTGTCATAAGAAAGGCTTATCTACCAGGCCTTGCTTCAAAGGGTCTTTATTGTAAATGGGTAGGAGATGTTGTCAGATGAGAGCCCTTTTTTAAGCTTTATTATTTGTACATTGTTACACAATGTTTCTTCAAAAGCTGTATACCAGAATCTGCATACTGCTAAAACCCTTTGTTTTCCTCAATGAGAAGAGTGATGTCCCAGATTCATTTCCAAGCAGGAGATGATGGTAACTTCAGGGCTCCTCCCCTTCCTCAACTTGAGGTCATAGAACACTTGGGAATCCCTGCAGGGATTCCATCATTTCAGCCTTAGCAGTTCCTGCAGAAGCTCTATTCCTCCCATGGCTGGGGTTTGTTCAGTAGCCTGGTTAATGACATAGCTGTGGCTTGTTCAGTAGCCTGGTTAATGACATAGCTGTGGCATGGGAGCTGCACCCAAGCTCTTTCCAAGTCATCTGTGACTCAAGGTGCAGCTGGGCCACTCCATCATTGAATTGGTCTCTATAAAGACAGGTGTTGCAGAGTTACAAAGAGGAAATAAGTCCCTTCACAAAAAAGAGTTTAACTACAGTCATGTGCTTATTTCTTTCCATACTAACATGGTGTTTTAAAGATAAACTTCAACTGCCAGATCAATTTTATTCACACATTCTGATATGAGATACAGAAGTCATGCACTTCATTGTGAAATCTGTGCTGTGATGCTATGGGACTCACTGCAATCAACATGAGGTGTGATATCTCACAAATTGCTGTGCCAGCATAACTCATGCTTCAGCTGAGCTGAACAAAAGATCTACTTTTAATGTGTGATGCTACAGAGATAACAGGACTTAAAGTGTTGAATTCTGGCAACCATTTGTATAGTGTTGCATTTATAATAAACTGGGACTCTGATTCAAAGTTCACATCTGTCTTCATCATCTGTCTTCAAAACCTTTAGAAATGCCATACTTTATAGAAATGCCATGCAGACCAACAATCTCTGAAAGTTTATTCCATAGATAATTCTAGTTGATTTTCCATTTATTTCCCCCATTAGAACTGGTGTATATCTATCAGTGCTGTAGATATGTAGAATACTTCTTAGTATTTCTGTTCAATTCACATTCTGTTACAGCTGCATTATTGTAACAGAATGTGAATTGAAAAGAAATACTAAGAAGTGTTTTCAATTTCCGTTTTGTTTTGTTACAGTGTGACTTGCTACATTTTTCACTGCAGTAATTGGACATACTGCTGATACACATACACATAAATAAGGACAGACAATCTGCTTTGAGCTCTGGCATGGCAGAACTACTTAACTACCATTGTATATCACTTTTCATTTTAACATCTAAACTTAAGACAAAAATAAAATAAGGATGAATGTGCATTTGCATGACTGCCATGATTTAGAGAAGGTTTCTGAGCTCAGGTTGTAACAGCCAGCAAAGTTTTGCAATTTTAAGAGTAGATGGTTTATAGAATATTTGTTATATTTTTAAAACTCATACTGTTTAATCAAGCCTGAAGCCACTCAGAAAAGAAGGCAGAAGAGAAAGAAGAAAGTTGAGCTTTTTCTGGAAAGGAAGTAAGATATTAGCAATTTTTAAAAATTTGGCACTGTTTTCACTGGAGTTCTATTAGACTTTTGCTGGAGTCTGCCAGTATCACACAAGAAACAGTTGGTCAGTATTATATCATCTGCCCCTTTATGATCAGACCATAGAACATATGGAGTTTGTCTACTAAAAAGAAGTCAAGGCTCATGGTGGCAGGATTTATGTTTCCAGTTTGGAAAGGTCCAGAAAAAATCCAGGGAGTTGTGCAGATGAACGCCCATTTCCCTAGCAATGAGTGCACTTGGGCACTCTTCAAATACTTTTTGATAAAATAGGCATAAATCAAGTTTCACATGAGAGAGAATGTCCTTATGCACACTCTGGCTTCTGTGCAGTAGTTTTGCAGCTTCCCTCATGATGGCATAGCATCAAGTGGAGAGATACACTTGTTCAGTGATAGTAACAAGAGATGCATTGAAACCTGTGTGACCTTCATGAGGGTCTCCCACTTAGTGCCACTTTCCTACTCTCTGACACATGCTAGGGGCCTCTAAAGATCTGTTTCTTTTCTCAAGTGTGGTTTTGGCCTGGAAGGGATGCAGCATGGGCAGCCTCATGACCTTCACTTTCTTTTCTAGATCAGGCCAGAGAACATTTTGCTTCTCTTTCCTGTTACTTTCCCATGAATTCTGTAAATTATTAAGAGAATCAGATGTATCACTCCTGCCAATTTTAACAGAAAGGAAATTACAATTAGAGAATAAATTGTTTCAAATGTATAAATTTACTTTCTCTACAGCCTTTTGTTCTTGCAAAGGGAGGCAATCACTTATCTTGCCTAACCTTAAATCCTGCTTGGTCAGGAATCTGCAGGTCTGGGAACCAGAATGGGTCAAGGAGCTGGGAGACAGCCAGAGTAATATAAGTACTTTGTGGCATGATAAACAGCACAACCGTATTAAAATCCACAAGGCAAAAAAAAAAAACCAAAAAAACCCCACAAAAACCGAATCAAAAACCCACCAAAAAAACCACCAACCCCAAAAAACTTAATGAAACTATTTTCATTCATTGTATGCTGTCACTAAACTTACTGTAAACCTTGTTGGTGTGGCTTGTCCGTAGGAGGACAGGTGCCAATGCTCTAGCCTGATGTGTGTGTGTATAACTAAGGTTCTTGGCAGTGGCTGAAAGGTGTTTTTCAACACCTTTCCCAATTTTTGTGGCCTTGTGTGATGTGAACTTGAGGACCCATTACACCTATCGAAGTGAGGAGGCAACTACTTTTCTCCAGTACCTTTGACTGGGAGGGCATATGTGTGTGACCCACTGCCAGTGCACTCAGCAAAACACATCTGCAGCCAGTGCAGATTCCAGTGTGCAGAACTGCTCAAGGATAGATAGTGTTCATCTTTAAGGCAAGGGCATTGTTGGTCCATGAAAGTGTAAAGAGTTATTGCAAATACCTTGTAATTAATTTCCCGCAAAAGACAGTAATGGCTCAAAGGAGCCCTCACAGGTTATAAGGTAAATAAACTGAGTGTTGATAGCTCCCAGGTAGGTCTGCTTAGCACCACTCAGAGTACATTTTTCAGGAAAGGTTCCATGTGGCTGTCACCATTTAATAGTTCCCGATGTCAGGAAGAATATTTGCTCTGAAAGACCTTGGACTATGAACATTGAAGACTTTTTGTGTGTGTGTGTTTCACTTTTTGTTTAAAAGGATATATTCTTTCCTTCAATTTAAAGGTCTTTTGAAGACCAAGAAAATAGAATATTATAGGGAAATAAAATGCTTAAAATAGGACAAATGAAAAAATTTTTAGAGACCCAGCATATTTCAAGTTAAGATGTAAGTGCATAATAACAGAGAAAGCATTTTAATGATCTGCTGATCAAATATTCAGAGTCCAAGGTTATGTACTTTTCAGTGTGTACGGGGGCAGAATTTGACCTACTCCTGTAAAATCTCCTTCCTCCTTATATAGCTGACACAAGGGCACAGAGTCACAGCCGTCCCTGGCTGCTTCCTGTTAAGGAAGAAAATCTCTAGAAAGGTGCTGTGATCTCTTCCTCAGCCTGTGTACCTGGATGACCCATTCTGGTGAGCACTTGTCATGAGGAATGCACCTCACAGCCCTGTACAGTTAACTGTGAAATCATCACAGAATTATTCTCAGCTTTCTAATATACTTATCAATGCGGATATAAGAAGTTGTTTATTTTCTCTTTTTGAAGAATTTACATCTATGCTTCAAACTGCCTTAATCTAAAAATCCCCGTAGTTTGATCAAGTGTTTTGCTGGTGCCATCAAGTGGCAAAATGTTGGATTGCAAAAGTCCTCCAGCACCCAAATTGACACAAGTAGCTCTTGAACAGCACCAACGAGGAAAATAATCCCTGACAAGTCTCCTCCAAAAATACATATGTATAAATATGTATGATAAAAACGGACTGAAATACACATGGTGTCATGATTACTTCAGTGACTTCAGTTTGATCTGGCTTCTAACAAGTAGAAAGGCTAATATTTTTGAGTATTACTAGTTGATAAATATAGGCAACCTATAAAGCAAACTCAGAGATCTTTGTTGAAGAGCTACTTGAACTGAAGTGGCACAATGCTGTATTCTGAATTTCTGTGTTTGCTGTCCTCTGTTACTAGCTAATTCCTTTTTACAGAACATGGCCCTTTGAGTTCATATCATAGCTGCACTTCATATCATCAGAGTAGAATGAATACTCAGTTTGCTGCTGTATTCTCTAACTTCACAATCTGGTTAACTGAGAATTTAAACTTAAAGTTCATCATTCATACACACATTACTTTTTTTTTTTTTGGCCAGCTCAGTGACATCATAGTATTGTTCAGCAGGGAAGCCTCTGTGCAAAGGAAACACATAACTTTATAAAGCTTATGCTCTATTTCCTTGTAAAAATCCAAATAAATTGGTATGTTTTTGTCTTGATTTCTCAGGGGACTGCTAATATCAAAACTCATAGATGCTGCCAGTGTGAAAATTATCCTGTGTTTCAAAATGTACATCTTGCAGGGCTGGATTTTGAGAAGTGCTGAGCACCCATGCCTGACTTTAAAGTTCCTGAGAATGCCGAGAATTTCCCCCTGTGAAAACCTGGCTCTTATAGCTCCTTACCACACACACCTAACACTCAACAGGAGCTGTGGGAATGTCTCAAATAGGTACAGGCTCAAACTTTTTACCCTAAAATGAGTTATTTCTACACTCTGGGGATCACTTTCATCTCCTGCCAAGGGGCTCACAGAATCCAGCCAAAATGCATGGTGCTTTTCACTGACAAGAGTCTGAAAACAGCTCCACACCAAAAAACAAAACCAACAGCAGAGAGGAAATGAGAGTGTGAAAATGATGGAAATGCAGGTGGAAAGATCAGCCATAAAAATCAGTAAGATTTTCCTAGCATTAAAAAAAGCCTTACATTTTAATTAATTCTCACTGTGGATACTTCCTGAAGTTTTATTTACAAATTCTATTATAAGCATAAGTATATTTAGGCTTCTTATACTTTCTCCACTGAAATTTGTGCCAGTACTATCAGAGGCACAAACACTAAAATATTCCATTTGAATCTTGCCCGCTTCAGCTTTTTTACTCTGTAATTATTTGCACTAGATTAAGCTTTTAATTAGTATCTAGGCTGTATGTCTGGTATGTTTTGAGATCAGTGAAACTGATGCTATTGGGGTTATTGTAGCTTTGTTGCTTGCCAGTTTTCCATGTTTTACAGAAACATAATATGGAGGAAAGGCTACACTCGGCCCCTGAGTAGCACCTTCAGGATTTTGGGTACCTGTGTATGCTTTGAGCAACTCTCCTGCAGTAACATTTTACTGTGAGAGTTGTCCAGAAAACAGCAAATGAATGTCATTAACAGAGGTTTATGAAGCAGCTTGCTAAACTCTTCTCCCTTTCTGACTGCCACATTGGTTTTCTGAGATGGGACATGTAGCTGCTATGATTCATCAGGTGCTATGCCTGAGTTGGCCAAAATCTGTCCTGGCTTGCAGTGTGAGTGTAGGAATGTAGAGGCATAGACTACATGCAACTTAGGCAATTTCCACCTTGTGGAGTAGGAATGGTTTGTTTCTGGACCTCTTTTTTTCTCCAGAGTGGAATTCACTTGTGTTGGTTGGGGGCTCTACACTAGTGTGCCTGCACAACAAATAATCCAAGGGATTGCATATTCAGAGAAGACAAACACAAGAGCAATGAAAATTCTTGTTTCAAGCTCATTAGGCATCCTTGCACCTGTCCTATCACTGTGGCATCACAGCACCTTGCCATGGTTCTGGGATGGAAGTCCCATCAGCATCATTTAACAAATGCAAATGCTGGACTCTCCTTGGGATGGGGTAACCCTGGTTATTTGTACAGATTGGGTGATGAGAGGCTGGAGAGCAGCCCTGGGGAAAGAGATCTGGTGTTTGGGGTGATGGCAAGCTGAAGATGAGTCAACAGTGTTCCCTGGCAGCCAAAAGGGCCAGCTATACCCTGGGGGGCATCCAGCAGAGTGCAGTGAGCCAAGTGAGGGAAGTGACTGGGAAGTGACTGTCCTGCTCTGCTCTGCACTGGTGCAGCCTCACCTCGAGCACTCTGAGCTGGTTTGGGTGCCTTAGTGGAAGAAGCACATCAAACTGTTAGGCTGTGTCCAGAGGAGGGGACCAAGATGATGAAAGGTCTCAAGGGCAAGATGTACAAGGAGCGGCTGAGGTCACTTGGTTTGTTCAGCTGGGAGAAGAGAAGGCTGAGGGGTGGCCTCCACAAAGTCTACACCTTCCTCAAGGGAGGCAGTGGAGGGAGAGATGCTGATCTCCTCTCTCTGGTGACCAGAAATTATAGGATGTGAGAGAATGGCATGAAGGTCAATCAGGGAAAGTTCAGGATGGATATTTGGAGAAGGTTCTCCACTGTGTGGGTGACCAGTCACTGGAACAGACAGCCCAGGGGAGTGAGCATGGCACCAAGTCTGTCAGAGTTCAAGGAGCATCTGGACAGTGCTCTTGGTCATGGTTTAGTGTTAGATAGTTGTGTGAGGAGCAGGAAGTTGGTCTTGGTGATCCATATGGGTCCCTTCCAAACTGAGATATTCTATGGTCATTTTACGTAAAGGTTAGCTCATGATAAGAAAGAGGAGAACAGGGACAGGAAGGCAGGTTTCCAGACTGTGAGTCATGTTTTAACTCTTTGACATTCTAGTCTGCATCTTCCATTCCTGTTGTTCAGGAAAGGCTACAGGACTAAAGGCTATCCTTGGACTTAGTTCTGAGTCAGCCTTAAGCAGTGTGCTCTGCTTTCAAAGCTTTCCTCTAAGCCATAGTGGTGATCTGAATCCTACATGAGTGTCTGAACAACACAGATTTGGCACTATCATTTATCTATCTTTCCGTTAGTCAGACTTTTTTTTTTTTTATGCTGTCATGAAGAAAAAGTCTTGGAACTGATTTCAGTGGAAGTGGCACCAACCTCAGTATATTTTAAAGAACAAATTGGCTGTGGTTAGAGTCTAGGAAAAGGAGCCCTAATTCCAGAAGCATTTCCCAACAGCTCCTCAGCAGTTGTTCCTAGACATATCTCTTCTTTTACCATAGCTTTCTGAAAAAGCTGAGCACTGACTTTTCGTGTTTATGCCTATGGTACTTGGGGATGCTGTAAATTAGGCCAAAAGTGAAATCTTTAAATTCAGGAAGGGTGTTTGGGACAACAGCCAACAGTAAATAGTTATCAAATGATGGGCAAAAAATAAATACGGAAATTTGGAACTTCAAGTGTTTCAGCAAAATATTGCATAGAGATTTATGAGTACCAATATATTTTGAGATTAACATTTAGGGCATTGTGAAAAAAAAAAAAGCTTAAAGTGCCCATGCAGATATTTGTTCATCTCAGTCTAAATTGCTGTTCAAGCAGTTTAGCTGCCTGGTGCTTCTCTTGGTGAAAGCACTTCACTTAAATATTTAGACTGTGAGAAGTATATGTCTAGTCTACATTGGCTGAGGGTCTTTTCCACTACTATAAGGTGTACATCCATTAACAAATGTACATGGAGATCCTTTTCCCTTGCTCAGTTGTCTTCTGGCAGTACACATAGAGCAAGTCATCTGTGCTTCCTTTCTGCTCATCAGGGAAGCTTGCAGCAATGAAGGAATTTCCTGAACTCTTTATATCTGGGGAAAAAAAAAAAAAAAATGAAACCAAAATGTCTTTTGATAGCAGCACAGTGATGGTTACCTGAAGTCTTTTAAACAATGACAGCTTGGCTCTGTATTCATGACTGACTTAGCTTATTCTGGCTAATGGCAGCAGATCTTGGAAGGAGAGTTTCTTTTCATACTGGCATCTTAATTCATGACTCTACTTTTGACATGAATCTCCCACTTGTCTCTGTTTTGCAGTACCTTGGTCTTGGAGTACATGGACTGGGTTCCTTATGGATGTAATTATCTGAAAGCTGTGTTTCAGAAATGTAGAAGGGTACCACAGCCACAAACAGACCCTTAATCCAAAGTAAAGAGCATCTGAAATGTATTTTTTGGGCATCTCAGATCCTCAGCACCCACTGTTTCACTCCACATCTCCTCTAGTCCACAATACATGCCAAGTGACATAGTCACTGAGCAACATAGAGATATGGAATTAATTGAATTTTTTTTAGCGTGGGATGGTCTGGATTTGTTTTTATTAACTGCTTCCCAATAAACCTATAAATAACTATACACATAATCTTAGGATATCAACCCTGAATCTGACTATCTGGTGATAGGGTAAAATAACAGGATATGTTCTTTGTATGTATATATAACCTAGCATTATTCAAATATATGTGCATGCTTCTGGTTATTCAGGGGCACAGTCTAGCTATGCAAATATTGGTAGCAAATGCTCCAGTCTAAGAAAAATAATGTAATAAAATCAATGGATGAATTATTTTTAAATGCAGAGAACAACTGTTTTATTTACTTATTTATTTATTTATTTGTATTTATGTGACTAGGAAAAAATGTAACATTTTAAAACATATGATATTGTAAAACATGCAGCCATCTTCTTTTCAGGTGTGCATTGGTGAGTTCATGTGGTGTGTTCACAGTAGCAGAAAAATGTAGCTTATGACCTGTGTTACAATAGAGATTTTTGTGGTCACAGAGAAAAGAATGTTGCAACCTTGCTATGTGTATTTAATGTTTGTGTTTCAAAATTGGGTCTAACATAGTTGTCATCTGAAAGGTGCTTTGCTGTTGCATGGCTTAATTTTTTCCTTTTTCTTAGTGTCCTGTTTAGCTAACATGATTCTTTCCTGGGTATTCATTAAAATTTAAATCAGGTCTATAATTCAGTAAACTTCCAAGCCTATTAATAGTTAAAAGAGTGCAGATGGAAATTCACTGAATTCCTGCAATGCAAGGAATACCACAAAAACTTGCTTCAGGGCAGATATGTAAGTGGGAAGCATCAAGACACAGTTTGACAAGTGTTAGAATTCAATAATATCAAAGTATTCTGACTGAAATTCAGATGTTGGATAGGTGACATTACAAATAATGAAAGAATTTATCAATTGTAGTAAACCAGAAGCCTGCCAGAAAGATGGAATCTAGGACCTGATTTTGCTAACAGTAGAGATAAAATCACATGTGAAAGAACATTGGAGGACTTGGAGCTCGCTCTAGAATCCATTATGTATGGAAAAAATACAAATTTAGATGAAAAAAAAATGTCATGAGTGCCAAGCAGCATGGAAGTTCAGCTTTCCAGACCTTTAAAAATTGCAAGAATTCTGCCATATCCTGCCCTCCAGCTCTTAGTAGAATTGAGCCTGTAAAAGGCAGTCAAAACAAACTGATTCCTGAAACTTCCTGATTACATACTGATGATTACGAAAGCTAAATGCAAGCTTCCTTTAATTTCAAATTTTAATTTAAAAGTTTATTTCAGTAATTCTAGGTCAAACTGTAATCTAGGAAAAAAAGGTTTAAAACAGGAATAGATACAGTGATAAATGTTGGTGATTGATTTGTCAAATATGCTCATTTTTTTCAAATTAGAAATAAATGCAGTATATGTGTTCAGTTTATTATTTATGAAAATTATTTCAGGAGATTTTGAATGCTAAAACCACAGTATGATTTATTCTAGCAGTCCTCTTTTCAGCTGTAATGAACATATTTCCTGGGGGACTGACAGACTATTGCACAAAGTAGAAGATACTCTAGTTCATTAAAGCAAAAAGAAAAAAAATTGTCTTGCCAGAAAAACATAACCACGAGAAAATGCTTTCAGTAACAGTAAATTGGTATCAAATGCTTCTAATGGAATAGTTTTCCTTTACAAGTTCTGCTCTTACCTGTCTTTTGAGACAGCCAGACAAGCAGGGAATTTGAAATGGAGTTAGTGCTACATGCAAATTGAATGTTCTTGATAGGACTTCAGGTCCCTCATTTTCTTGATAGTGTTGGGGCAGGTTGTGCAGTAGCAGGTTATCATGTTTCATATTTGAACTTTTAGGGGAAGATGCAGGATGAAATACCAAATACCAGAGAAATTGTTACTGCATCTGAATACTAAGGAAAAAACAGATGAGTTCTGCCTAATTCTGGCAAGTGTCTACAGGAAACAATGGTTGCTTTTACTACTGCCACTGGTTATTTGTACCAGGTTACAGGATAAAACAAACATAAAAACAAAATGAAAAGAAGCAGCTTAAAGAAGTGTGATACTTTTGCTTTGTGTTACTGATGAACAGAAGCTGGAAATAAGCTTTTGGGTAAGAGCAGAAAGTTTGGACTCGCACCAAGTGCACAGAAAGTGTCACTTGGTGAATTCAGTTTCACTGTGAAGCTCCAGCCCCACTCTGAAAAGGACTTTAAATCCATGATACTTTTAATAGGAAATACCTTTTTCTTTAACTGCCATGGTTTCTGTCTCTACATCTGTGCTTAGGGGAAATGCTTCAGTCCTCCTTTCACTTGAACAAATTTGTATTTCAACACTGGTTGATCAGCTCTGGTTGTATTTCAACCTGTTTTTGAAGAGAGGAGCTGTTCTAGGTCAGTGTAAACCCCTGAGCTCTCCAGAACTTCATGCAGGCATTTACATTTAAACAAGGTGCCTCTGCTTTGAGCTGCTCTCTTGTGCAAGACAAAAGCACCAGGACTTTTACTTTCGATCAGATTAACCTTTTTTTCACAGTGACAAAGAGCCTTCTCAAAAAGCCACCATCAGCTTCTTAGACAAAGTTGACAAAGAAGCACTACTGCTTCCTTTCCCATCCACCAAGAGCCAGCAGAGCACTCTCTTGTATCTGTGCCTGCTTCTTCTGGGACAATCCTGGGGAAGCCCTCAGGAACCTGTTTGCTCCATGACAAGCACAGTGTGTGATAATGGCTAGGTAAGTTCACAAAGGGAAGCACTGAATTCACTCTTGCTTTCCACACACTGTGACAAGATTCTTTTTGAAAAAAAACAATGGCTCATCATGTGAAAAAGGCTGAGAGGCCTTTGTTTTACATCCTCACATTTTGAGTTGTACTTTTAAGACTTCTGTGTTGCTTTGCACTTAATGATCTGCTAGCTTTTGGATATGGACCTTATAATGGGAAGAAGAGTCTAAGAAGAGTCTCAAGGAGAAAGGAGCAATTTTATATTCATCTGTCTGGTAGGTTTGCTATCCTGACTTTGGCAAAGCTTTGACAGAAAGGATATTTTAAACAAGTCTTCTTCTTCTCTGGCATATGTTAGTGAAATGCAAAAGATTTTGCTTTTCCTTATTAAAATAGGGAACTAATTTGAAAATATTTGAAATATGTTATTCGTCCAGGATGAATGGGAGTTTCAGCCATATGTTTTTGAAGAAAATTAGTTGATATAGCATATTCAAGTGAAAAAACCTGAACTAATTCTATCATGCTGGCAGTTTATAGAGTATTGAGTAGGTCTGCTACGGTAGCTATATGAACACTCTGGGAATCTTACAATGATGACTCACATTCAAGTACAACTGGCTTGCAATGAGAAAAATGTTCTGAGTTGTTGACCCATAATCTGCAAGTGGGCAAGGAACAGAAATCAGACTTTCCTTCTAGCAGAACTGCTGTGGTTCTGCTAGAACTTGCAATGCTATGCACTTCTGAGTTCACATTGTTCTGACCCCAGTGGAATTTCCTTTCTCTCCAGCTTTATTAGCCTGTCTCAGAAGTTTATTTCTGGCTGCCAGAATTACAGATGGAGCCTGTGACTAGCAGATTTTTTGCCCCTGCCTGTTGCACATATAGGGAGATCCCACATTTCATGGGTTCTCTTTGCAACTCCATGACAGCAGCTGCCCACTGAGGCAGGGATCTATGCCATCAATTTTATTTCATCAGTCTCCTAGCATTCAGCCATCATCTGTAGCACCAGATCATGACTGACTGCACTCTACTTCAAATCCATGTTATGCATACAGACTTAAACCTATCTGCAGTCTCACCCAGCACACCAGCACCAGGACCACTGATCCACCACAGTCCACCCTACCATATCAAAAGGGTTCTGAACATATATGTCCTATGTCCCTGCAGCTGCACTTGTCCATAACCACCATTCAAATGCTAAAACTTGCCTTCAGCTCCAGAAAATTAGTTCCTTGCACAGCACTTCCATGTGGCTGGCTCGGGGACCTCAAGCTTGCAGTCACTGACACCTCCCTTTTAGGAGCAGGACCCAGACCAAGGGTCAGGACATCCCTAAGAACAGTGCTGTCTGGACACAGTCCAATGCATGCAGAGGAGCCCACACTGTCTGTCCAGCTCTGTTCCCTGGCAAACTGGCCCAATTCCTTGGCAGAAGAATCCAAGAGGATTTTAGCTCAGTGACCAAAGGCACAAGTACTTATTGATCTGGGGAAATCACCCACAAAGGAAATCAGAAGTTTCCAGGATGATATCTCTCCAAAGCAAGAGTCACCATCATACACATTTCAGCCCCAGAGCTTTCAGAAATCCATGATCAAGAGAACGAATTGTCTCACTGGGAGGCTTTGCTGAGAAAAAGCTCCCAATGGGAGGAAGAAGAAGGTATAGGAAAATGATACATTATTATTTTGAGAAAGGATACCTAAGTGAAAATTGATTTCTAAATGTAATAAATATTGTGCTTATAGAACCCTAAAGAAATATTATTCCAACACAGGAGACAATATTTGGAGATCAGCCCCTCTCTTCCAAAACATTATTGTCTGTCTCTTTGGAAGAAAAACATTTATAGGAAACTGTAGGGCTGAACTCTGAACTAAGCTTACCTTCTTATTCAGTGCACTGTGACTATGCTTTGGTCTGTATTCTGGTAGTATTTGACATCACAACAAGAGGGTCTTGGGGAGCAGCACCTAGGATGAGGCAGCTGGTGATGCCAGCAGGGGTTTCACTGTTGAATGGGATGGAAGGATGTTAGAGCACACCTGGGAGCTGGGATCCAGGACACATGTAGGTCATGTGCAGTTTTACCTCTCCTGAATAAAGCAATGAATACAGCCACAACCAAGACAGTTTGTTACAGAAAATTTGATTGGAAAGAATTTAATGAAGTCATGTGGAGGTTGGTTCAATTCTTGACAAACTGGCTGAGCCTAGTGGATTTCAAGTAAGGCAGGCAGCACAGCAGCAAGACTTCTATGAAGTGACAATTTTCTTTTATTCCTATTCTTGGAGATACCAATATTCTTTGTTAAGATCTTGTGTGGCATGTTCACACCATCCTTCAAAACAGTTGGAGCTGACCACCACTGGTGGGGTTTGGATTCTGGTTAAGTTTGCTTGCTGGATGTTTTTGCCTTCCTGTGTTTGACAGACCTGGTGATAGATTTTGATTTGTTTTACTTTCTTCTTCTGACCTTTTCTTTTCTCTCAATATGTCTTTTTGTTTGGCTTGAATTGGCAGCAAAATAAATGGATGTATTTGAAAAGAGAGGTTTTTTTCTGTTGGTTTTTTTCACCAGTGAGAGCAAAACTAGCTGGAGGTCCTACTTTTCTTGGAAAAGCAGTGTGAAAAAAGCTGGAAGCATGTCTTTTGGCAAGTGATAGTACATAAATAGCTTTTCTGAATACCTATTAAATGCACTATTGTGTTATTAATAACCAGTTGAGCCAGTAATTGGTTTATTATGACTTTGAACCACTGATTTTTTTCAATGTGGGTGGCTTGGCCATCATATTAAAGTGAACTAAGCTTTAATGCACGTGCCATGTGCAAGTGATACAGCTGTATCTGTGATTTCCAAAGTTCACAAGTATAATATATTCTAAAAAGAAAAAAAAATATTTCAGTTTGTCTTTTTCATGCTCTGTGTTACTCTAGAGCTGAATGTTTGGAAAGGCTCAGCAGAATATTTTCCTTCATTTCATTAATTACTCAGCTGTTGAAAAATGTCTGTTATTTCCTTCAAAAAATATACTATGGAAGAATTAGAATTGTGGTTTTAGGATACAATTGGAATGAGCTCCCTCAGCTGTTATTATAGAGGGTGTGCTGACTGGAGTAAAAAGGCTTAGGACATCAGCTCTACATTCTGATCTTCACACAAAAAGGTCATCCCCCACATGTAAATCTATCAGTACCTTAGTTGGGTCTTTTGCTGCCACCTGTATCTGCACATTACTGAATTTCTTTGGGAAAAAACTAATTGGGAGAATGAAGATCCTTGATACACCTCTGTGTAGCTCCCTTACCAGACTGCAGTGGATGTCCTGTGCTGATGGAGCAAGAGTGTCAGGGAAAGATGGATATTACAAAATCACAGAATGCTTGAGGTGGGAGGGGACTTCTGATGGTCACCTGGTGCAACCCCTGAGGCAAGGCCATCTAAATCAGGCTGCCTATGACCATGATTCCAAGGAGGTGTCACGCCTTCTCCGGGCTCAGTCACCCTCATAGGCTTAGTGCTTCCTTATGTTCAGATGGACCATCCCGAGTTGGTGCCCATCACCTCTGGTCCTCTCACTGGGCACAAATGAAAAGAACCTGGCTCCATCTTCTTCTGCAACCTCCCTGCAGGTGTTTGTACACATTGATGAGATCCTCCCTGAGCTTTTCTTCTCCAGGCTGCACAGTTCCTGCTCAGCCTTCCATCATATGAGAAATGTTCTAGACCCTTGGGTAGCTTAGTGGCCTTTCAGTGGACTTGCTCCAGTAGCTCCAGCTCCTTTGTTCTGGGAAGTTCTGAACTGCACACAGTACTCCAGATGTGGTCCCACCAGTGCTGAGTAGAGTGGAAGGACCACTTCCCTCAAACTGCTGCCCACTCCTCTTCATGCAATCCCAGAGACCATTTGTCTTCCTTCTAGTAAAGGCAGTTTGCTGGCTCCTGTCCAGCTTGGTGTCCACCAGACCTCCAGTCCTTCCTGCAAAGCTGCTTTCCAGCTGGTCAGCTGCAGCACGTGCTGGTCCTCCTCCCAGCATGGGGCTGTTCCTCCCTACATGACAGACTTTCCATTTTGTTGAACAGCATGAGTTGTTGAATTGCATGTCAGTCCATTTCTCCAGCCTGTTCAGATCCTTTTGGCTGGCATCATGACTCTCACAATTTTCTATCATCAGCTAACTTGCTGAGGATACACCCTGCCCCATCACCCAGACAATCCTGACAACATTGAGCAGGTCTGTCCCTGGTGTTTTTCCTGGGGTACATTGCTCATTACTGGCTTCCAATTAGACTTTGTAGCAACAATCATCACCCTCTGGGCCCATCAATTCAGCCAGTTTTCATTCTCATTCAGGCCATAATTCATCATCTCCTCTGTGTGTGGGTCTTATGGGGAGCAGTGTCAAAAGCATGACTTAAGTCAAGGTAGACAATGTCCATTGTCCTGACCATGTCTGTCCTTTCATCATGGAATACCATCAGGTTGATCAACCATTACTTTCCCTTGGTGAGTTCATGCTCCTGGTCATCTTCCATGTGCCTGGAACTGGTTTCCAGGATGAGTGGCTCTGTATCTTCCTAGGACTGGAAATTCCAGGCTCCTTCTTCCTCCCTTTTCAAAGATACAAATGGCACTTGCTTTCTTCCAGTCCTCAGACATGACTCCCAATTGCTGTGAGTGTTCATGGTTTAGAGTGCCTCAGGATATCAGCCAGCTCCTTCAGCACTCACCCCAGTGGGGTGAATTCAAGAATTCTTCCTAGGCTATTCAGGAAACCTAAGAAAAAGTAACTTCAACCCAGTCCTGAAAATTACAATTACAAGCCTGACAATTTTACTACTCCAGCTATCTACCTAAGCATTTTAAAAATGTCCTGCAATGAGTTCTTCTTGTAGTGCTTCCTTTTCTACCTCTCTGTGTTTTCCTTGAGAACTTGCCCACTGCTTTCCTCTCTTACACCACTGCCCTGCTGATTGCTGGCTCCTATAATCCCACACTCAAGGTCTGTCCAAGGTTGTTCCCATGCTCTTGCAGTTATGTGGAAAGTGGGATAAAGAAAGCTATCCCTTTTCCTGGGGCAAAGAGAGGGAGGAGCATTACAACAAGGAACTGAAAGCATAATCCACCTTCTTAAGCAAAATATTCTGCTCCCAGGGACTAAAAATCACTTTATGGCTCTCACAGACAGGTAAAATACTAACTTGTGTTTAGCTGTGGTACATATATGATCTCAGGGCAGGGATCTTAAAACTTTCCCCTTGACTAATAGAGAAAAGATGAAGACTTGCTGAGGTAACTTAATAGCCCCTCCATGCTGAAACTCAATATGCTTCAGATGGTGAAATGGGACAGAGCCAGTGAAAACCAATAATTTAAACAAAATTTCTAAGTGAAGAAATTACTACCCCCACAGTAGTGGGTCAAGAAAAGGTGAGGCCAGTTCAGCTAAATAGGGAGAAAAGTAATTTATCTAATTATTTTTGTTTCCCCCATAATTTTGGTGGAAAAAAATAGAGGCATGTGAGCATTTCAGTGAATAAGATAGAGACATCATTCTCTGGAGTTGTCACTGCTTTTGATAGCCACAATATTGTGAGGGCTAGAGATGCATTTGGATCCAAAAAGAGCCAAAGCAAGCTGTTTATTGAAGCGAGAAATTATAGATATTTTTGTCCTTAAGCTAAGTTAAAAGGCAAAAGTTAAAAAGCATTGATAGGCAGATTAATACACACTGCAACAAATCCTCTTTTCAGGCTTTTTGTCAAATGTTAGTGTAATTTTTTTTTTTTTAATTTATTTTTTCTAGGAATGGTTATTAAAAGTCAGAAAGTTGAGATAACCAGACTTGTTAAGGTTTAAAGTTCGTGAGATAGATCTTGTAAAGCTAATGCTGCAGTTTCCTGTTTTCTAACTCCTCCAGGAGTTTGCCGTGCTAATTTGCATCCCAGGTTCTGTAAGGGAAGACGCGATTCTCTTCCCAAAACCAAGCTTTACAAGGAATGTTATTTCTGCCCTCTCGTGGCCATTTTGCAGTTTTGCATGGACGAGAATTCCAGACTTGAATCTCATTTTGATAATTGCAAATTGGTTTTACTTTAGAGAACAAGACATATGTTTTGTATCTCCGAGTCAGTTTTCCTGTATAAAATGTATTTATGTATGTCTTTCATTTGAATATAATAGTTGGTTATTTAGATTATCAAACTAATTACGTCAAATTCTTCTAGTTTATGTCATAACCCAGAATATGAAGCTGTGACTTGCATATTACAAGAAACAGTCTGAACAAGAAATTTTGTAGCACGCAGGTAAGAGCATATAATGCAATAGTGATTTAAGAGAAAAGTATCATAAAAAGCAAGAATCGATTATTCACTGTCAAATAATACTAACAAATGAGAATATTTTTCTGTTACATGCTGGAAAATGGGGGAAAAAACCTCAGGACTTTATACATTACCTGCAAACTTTTTTCCTATGTGCTCCTTTTCAGTCAGCCCAAGTTACTGCATCCTCATCTTGGTGATTTCTGGGTTAACTAAGAAAATCACTGCTGCACATGTTGTGTCCGTGCAAAACTGTGCACCATCTGCACTTAGCAGCAGAGGGAAATAAGAACCAGAAAGAATTTATCACTAATTACACATTTGAGATGGGGGTGGGCTCTGAAATTCTCCAGCCCCCCCCCCCCCCCCGGATTCATAAAATCATGTGCAGTATAAATATGTGCAAGAACATATCTGGTGGGAAATGTCTTGAAATACAGAACTTCCAGAAACATGCAGTGAGGCTGAGCAGACACAGGAAGAACCTTCTGAAAACTGTCTGCCCTTTTCCCCTTCCCTGCTCT
Organism: Haemorhous mexicanus; assembly: GCF_027477595.1. Taxonomy (NCBI): domain Eukaryota; kingdom Metazoa; phylum Chordata; class Aves; order Passeriformes; family Fringillidae; genus Haemorhous; species Haemorhous mexicanus. Next base: position 32,859,399 of record NC_082341.1, read on the forward strand.
TTCTTCAGACTGACACATCAAGAGCAATTCAGAATTACCTGGGTTCACACTTCTTTCAAGAGTCCATAAGCCATAGGTGATCCCAGTATAACTGCACTATAGGATGCTCTGCAGTACCTCCACTGGTATTTGATTTCTTCACAGGAATCTAAATTAAACTTCTGACTTTTCTTTCATAGCTGCCAGAAGAAGTCAGCTGCAGAATTGGGCTGTACATTTTAGTTTGAAAAGTGTTATGAGCAACAGGCAAACCTGCACCTCTCAGAATTGATGAGGTCTCTAAAGGCAAGTAGGTACTTAGTCAAAATGGTAACTACACTCAAAGACAAGCTCAGCACCAAACATGTGCTTTTATGCTTTTTTTGAGCCACTCTCTTCAAAAGCAGAGTTCAAAGAAAGTTTGTCTCCATTCTTTTACAAATAAATTTCTCCATATTGGCCATAGAATAAATTCCAAACACTTTTATTGCCCCAAGATGTGGATGTATTTTGAATACCTGCGGAGTTAAGCAGCTAAGAGAAGCAGATGATTTTTAAAAGTCCCCCTCTGTTCTCCTTCACTAATTCATCCAAATGGGAAGTGCTCCAGGTTTTGGAGCAGAGATCCCCCTGTATCCTGCAGGTGAGGGGGGCTGTCCCCCTACACCCCATGGAGGACCCCATGCCAGAGCAGGAGGATGCCAGAAAGAGGCTGTGACCCACGTGGGAAGCCTGCACTGGAGCAGGTTTGCTGGCAGGACTTGTGACCCTGCAGGGACCCACACTGGACAGTCTGTTCCTGAAGGACAGCACCTCATGGCAGGGATTTACTGTGGCATTTGTGAAGATGTGCAGCCCATCAAAGGACTCATACTGGAGAAGCCCATGGAGGACTGTCTCCAGGAAGAGGGACTCCACATTGGAACAGAGGAACAATGTGAGGAGTCCTCCCCCTGAGAGGGAAGGAATGGCAGAAACATCGCTTGATTAACTGACTCCAGTCCCCAATCCCCATTCCTTGCACTACAGGGGTGGAGGAGGTGGAGACAGAGAATTTGGGAGTGATCTTCCTTGTCTTCACCCATGAGACTTTTGTTATATTTTTTCTTAACTGTCCAGCTGAAGATGAAAGTGATATGATGATTTTGGTATGCTCCTTTTCTCCACCCTGGATCAGCCCACCACAAGCATCTCCACAAATTGTAAATCTGTTTTCAACTGATAACTTTGATATAAAGCTTCTCAGAGATTTATGACGTACTCAGTGCTGCAAACTGATTTAATGTTTTCTTTCATGTAGGTGGGATGGCTTTAAGAACTAAGGGTCAAAACCCAAGCAAAGTTTTGGGTTACACTATTCCTAATAGTTGCTTTTCATCTATTACTTGTTACCTGTATATGCCCAAATTTGCAAAGACAGCTCCATGGCTCTGTGTGCCCTACAACACCCATATTGCATTGCTGCATGTCTGTGCATTTGTGCTACAGTATGCAGCATGTGAAGTTTAGCTCCAGTTTCTATTATTTAAACGTTTCTTTCCGTGTGGCTGAGGTATCAAATACATGTGAGGAGAAAGGAGATCACGGGGTCCAGCCTCCTGTTGAAAGCATGGCCAACCTCCTGTTGAAAGCATGGCCTTAAAAGAAGCAATTATCTGCTGAGGTATTGCTGTGTGAGACAAAGCAGTAGTTGGGTGCCTCTGAAAATGTGGGATGTAGCAAAATGAATTGTCCTGTGCAGGGTTTTTCTGACCTATGTCAGTCTTAATCACCTGACTCCTTTTTAAGACCTGCAAACAGTGGAAATACCCTTCTGGTTTTCATTTCACTTTACGCACTATCAGCATGTTGGAGGATGGTAATAAAAGGATGGAATGAACTTGAATAGCATTTAATAAGTTCTGGGTTTACAAATCTGTCATAACCATATACTTTTTTTTCAGTATTTCAAGTACAATGGTAGCCTGCAGAGGTGTCTGAGTTTTCTGAAAATCAATCTAGAATATTTCTTCTGCCAGTTAACTCTAGGGATCTAAGTGGATAATTTGTATGACAACAAAGATACTGTAAGCCTCTCTTTTCTTTTCTAGTAGCACAAATTTTTCTCATCCAGACTCTGGGCTACAAAAGATCTGAGTGGCACTAGCTGAGGCCCTTCTACAAAATGTCATCAGGAGAGTAGCACAAATGCAAATCAGACATCTGACATTGCTGTCAATGTATCTGTGCCAGATGTACTTTTGTGGGTGACACTAATGAAAGCATTTCCAATTCCTGCTAACAGGTGATCTTAAACTTGGGGAAAATTTTTAAAATGTCTTGCTTAAAGTTTGGAAATTTCTAGTGGTCTGTCATTACTAAGGATAGCCCAGTTTTCATATTTTAATGGAAATGTCAAAGGCAGTTGCAAAAGCAATTGGAAGGAATCTAAGACTGACAGATTTCAAACACGATTCCCAAGTCTGGCTCCTTCTGAGGGTAAACCAAAAGTGTCACTTTACACTCCACTAAATCTGTCTAAATAATATATTGAAATCAACCCCATGATGACCCTTTGGACTTATAAATTAATCAGTACATTGTCAGCTGTCTTCTCTATAAGCTTAAGTCAGAACCTTAAATAAGCCTGGTGTTTTTTGCATGGAGACTTTAATAACAGACATAAATATTATTTGTATGGCAAGGAAGGCTGGGAGCTCCTGAACCCTACAGGAATTCATGCCAGGAAGTCCCAATAGTCTGTCAATGGATTTACTTGTGTCCTTTCCTTGCTTTTTCCCAATTCATGAATAATATCTGTGTGTGGATAATAAATAATCCAGTGAGTGATAGCTAGAGCAATGTATGTTGCCTGTGGTGCCCCTTCTCCTCCTGTTGCACTATCCAGTGATTGTTTTCTTGGCTCATGTGCTCTCAAGCCAAAAAGAAATTTAGCACAGCATATCATAATTCCTGCTCTATGTACTCTTCAGCTAGCTGTTCCTCTGCTAAAGGAAAATAAATCAATAGCCACCTCCTGTATCCATGCTATGAAGCTTGTCATAAGAGAACAACTTAATTGTACCTGCTGCTGGGCCAGTGTTTGGGCTTTTGCCTTCCTCCCACAGCAGCTATCATTAATGCCAATAGATGTGTAGCCTTTCCCTGTTGCTAGGTGATATGTGCCTGAAAAAGGCAGCTTCTATTGCTGCTCAGGGATTCTCACAAATCTTGTTTCCTTTTGGTTCACATGATGTGCAGTGAGGTTTGCAGGACCAGAAGCACAACTCAAAGCTCAGAGCATTTCCTTCTGCTGTCCATTTGACTGTAAATCACTTAAAGATCCTGGTTCTCCTGACTGAGGAATAAATGGCACTTATTCTGGTGGTAGGCAATGGCAAGACTTCTACTTCATAGCCTGGATCTTTGACTTTCCTCACACACAATTTGTTGACCAGTGTCCTCCAGCATGGACTTGGCTGCTGTACCAAAGTGTTATACTGCAAAATAGGTCTTTCAACAGCACTTGTTAGGTACAGTGTTTTCTGAGGCTCAGAGAAAAACCCAAAGATTGGTTTGGGACTCTTACATTTAGAAAGTGTAACCTCACTGGTTTTTATCTGTTTAGAATTTCCTATTTCTTTGTTATTTCAGCTATGAGTGAGTAGAGAGAATGGATATTCTCAGGACTATAGTCTGATTCCTTTGGATTGAATTAGATTCACCAGGCACAGGTTGAATAGTGTTGTGTTTCCTGTAACCTCATTAACTTTGTGGAGGAATGGCAACTCAGCCTCTGTCCCATCTATGAGCTGATCTGATCAATTTGATAGGGTTCTTTTCCAGGTTCTTGTAAAGATACGTGGAATGTAAGGACACCTGGTTGCTGGTTTTTCAGCATAAAGACTAAGACAAGGACAGGAGAAGTAATAAATTCTGAGAGTCCCAAACCTTGAGGAAGAGGAGGCAACAGGACAATAGCAAAAAGCAGAATTCCCACAGCACTTCTTGATGAGACCTGAACAGAACCACTCAATGCCTTGAGGAGGTTCAGCCAGACTGAATGGGCACTGTGCATGGGCACTGTGAACATGGGTGGGTGTGATGTGATAGCACATCTCAAGCCAGGCTAGCTGGACAGCAGAGTGAGTGGTCTGATTGCCAGCAACTGAGGAGCCAATGGATCTGCAGGTCTGAGGGCTAGGAGCTGGAGAGAGACAGACTGTCTGGTTCCAAGCTATTGAACAGACTGAGCATCAAAGGGCTGCTGCTGAAGGCACCCATTTGTGTGTGTGATTCTAATGTCAGTTTAAAGCTGGACTAGCTGGTGAGCTGAAGAAGAGGTGTAGAAGCCAGCTGCCAGAGAGACAAGTTGTCTTTCAGGTTTATATCCAAGATGACCCAAAAAAAGCAGGAAAAATGTTTTCTCAACACTTGATTTTCTTTAGCTGCTCATGATACAAAGACTATCAGCAGTTTTGATCCTGCTTCTCATTGTTATTATTCACATCCTAGGCTTCTTTTTATTTGAACCATGCACCTTTATTATTTTTATGCTTTTTTAATTCTGCTTTAAATGCTGTAAATTACACAGCCATTGTTTTGAAATTCGGTTTTACAACCAATAGGACATAAGTAGCAGAGAAATAAATAGAATTTATACTAGACCACCACTGAAGCAAACTACCACAACAATCACTACAATTATCATTGCCTTATATGTCAAGGGTTTGTACAGAAAAAAAGACATTATGCATACATGAAGGCAGGTTTGCATTTCAATTCACACATTTCCTTTTGATGACCTTTAGTTTTGAAAACATATTGCAGCTTTTCGAAGTCTTTCAAATTCTGTCTTCATCATTTCATTCCAGTATTAACGTAACTGTTAGAATTCATATCCCTAAAAATACCAGACAAATAAAACAAAAGCTGTTATAATTAGGTGAGACAATGAGAAAGGAATGAAAGGAATCAAATTAAATGAGAGAGAACCTTGGCTTCTAATGTATCTGTTATCTTTTCTGGCCTGAACTTCTACTTTATTTGTGTGTCAGATGGAGGTCAGGGGTAGCCAGCTGAAATGGGCAGTTCCAGTAAGGCAGCAGTTATGATAAGAAGGACTGTTGTTGAAGAGCTGGTTTAAATTATCCTTACTAATAGCAGGAAATAGTTTTTCTGTGCTGAAAATAATTCTGAGATGTCATAAAAATTTTTCCATGATAACGTGGAATGAAAAATAAAAGTCTCAAACATTGTCTCAGTAAGAAAATATGAAAAAAATAGGATTGGATGAGAAAAAATATTTTTCAGAATGCTGTGGTTCGGCTTGGAATTTTGTCTTTTTTAACTCTAATTTGCATAAATTTAGAAAATGGAGGAGTAATTTGTAGGTAAGTTTGTAATTTTATAGTGCTGAAATGGGATATTTTAATGATTCTGAACCTTCTTCACAAAAGCTATGACTTTTCAAAATGAAACCTGATCTAAAAAGCATCAAATCTACTCCTGTCATATGAACATTTTCAGATTTGGCTATTTGGCACCTTCTCATTAAAAAAGATTATATAAAAAGGTTCTCTACTACTTTTGATGAGGCATTTTGATTTAATGAACTGCAATCTTTCTTTTGGCAAATTGAACTCGTATTGAAATGCTTAGGAATATTCCTAGAGGAATTCTAGCTGTATTTAATCATTGCTAACCTATGATTTAATATGCATTTTAATATTTGGCTTGAACACTTGTGTAGCATTACCTGGTACGAATTCCTGAACGTCTCGAGGCAGATTGACAGCCAGTGACTTCCCAAATCTCTGTGGCAAATTTAGAAGTGATTGACTGGAACCTTTAACAAGTGGAGATCTCTCAAGCCTGTGTGATACCTTCGGAGCATGATTAGGTATGTTCTCTTCAAAAGCTCTTCCAAATCTCAGGGGCAAATTAGAAAATGGTTTAATGCTTCTTTCTTCTGGATAATTTCTTCCAAATCTAAGAGGTAAATTAGCAACTGAATTTGGCATCTTGCTGGCTGTAAAAGGGTTCATTTTGATGATATCTTTTGATCCCCAGTCTTCCATTTCTTCAAAATTGAGACTCCTCTGCTTTTCTTCCAAAATATTATCTTTAATCTAAAGAAAAATATTTTTAAAAAGGATATGATAATTTTATAGGGCATTACTCCAACTACCAATGATACAAAGTATTCAATTTCATACCTCCTTAGAAAGCTGCTGGGCAATGCTCTTATTTTTTTGAATATGTAATGTTTTTTCAATCCATTTGCTAAACTCCATTGAATGGTGAGCTCCTTCGTATGGATTGCTTCATATGCTGACATTGTCCTGCTTACCTTTTCAGAGCTCTGACCACAAGTGCTTATTTCCATATCAGTGTCAGCAAATGGTCCAGCTCAAATGGTGTCAGCTGGAAATATTTTTGGACACAGGTGTCAGTGCCTGTGCAGTCAGTGAAGATGGGACTGAAGCTGCTGTCAGGTCCACATTTGCTAGTATCACCACCTGAAGTTCTCTGGAGTGGAAGAGGCTGAACATATTTTGTGACTTCACACAGACCCAGACTCGTACTCATCTGGTCTGGATGAACAGGAGAACGGACCAAGCTACCTGAAGGTATAGCTTATTTCTTCCTCAGCATTGGGTGGGTGCTTTGGACTCAATATCCATCCAGGCTATCAGGCAGGGAAGTGAATGAAAGCTTTTGGGTCAAGTTCTCATCATACCAGTTCTGGCCTTGCAGCATAGAAGTTGCCCTGAGCTTTAAAGGGCTTTGGTCCTTCACCAGCCCACAAGATACATTTGGAGCCCTGGGCTCCTAATATTTTGTGCAAACACAAAACACACTTGCTTTATCTTTGCTGTCATACAGTGAAGAACTGAGCCTAGTATATTACCTGTCTCATGATGCTGAGGGCAGCTGTTGCCTGAAAAAGAGCTTTATCAGTTTGGCCCTTCTTATAAAGCAGTATTCTTCCCTTGGCATACTGAAAATAACTTACTTTTGTGACAAAAATAAGTTTCCAGGACTTAACAGCAAATATGGATTTAAAGTATGGATTTAAATTTCAGTTAAAGACACAAATGCTACTAATTATAATTTCCTTCCTTATCCCTATTTGTCTTTCCTGTGAGCTTCTCCAGTTACTGGCAGAGAACAGGAATGAGCCATTCTAGTTCACACTTCTTCATGATTAAAAGTTTAAATAAACTGTCCCTCTGATTGCACCTACACACTGCTCCTGGAAGTACATAAAAGATAGTGAGCTAAAGTCCAGAGGGTTTGACTAGCATAATTGAATTTGTATTTTGTTTTGAAGGATGTTTATTATACCAATGATGATAAGTCAAAAGGAGAGGCTGGCTCCCATTTCTTAAGGAGTATTTGCAGGGAAGACATGAAAAATAATACAGATGAAGTGTGCAAATTTCATTTGGCACCTATTGAGACATAATAAATGTGCAACCCTGCAAAGAAATTTTTATAGGCAATTTCCAGAGTAAAATTTTAAGACCATTAAGTATATTAGATTTTAAATGTTCTCTGTTTATCATTATTCTTTGAGTATTACAAGCATGCCTTTATTAATTTTGGATTAACAATCTATCTGTTATATTACATGTATAAAACACCTGACAGGAATGTTAATTGAGGATTCACTGTGCAAGTAAGAAGCTTTTCAGAAAAAGTTGCAGCCTAATCACAAAGCTGTACTGCCAGAAAATTGGAGCATGAGTTGATTTACACAATCATCTCCTGTTTGAGCAAAGGAATTTCTCGAAAATTCTTTTGACAAGCTTTTTTCATACTGCTAGTACTGCAATGCTGAATGCTGTGCAATGAGTTTAGGACAGCCTGTGCCAAAACATCCAGTGTGCTCAGGATCTCACCCACAGTTCCCCCAAACCATGTCACAATAATACAGACCTTACCTCATAATATTTATCATCACTCTCTTCTCTGCTCTCCAGCCTGGACTTCATTGGTTCATTTAGGCACATGCTGTTTGATGTGAGAAAGACCTCTGTAGCTAAAGCAAAGAGAATAAACTCCTTGGTTGAAAAGGCTTTCATTTTTCTCAAGTTAAGCTTACTTAGAGAGCTCCGAATCGGTACAGAAAATAAAACTGCCATCTTTTTATATAATCAGAAAACAACACAAAATTTTTTCACTATGACATCAGTCTCTAAATCTCTAATTCCCAGTATTAATTAGGGAAGTAATTTGAATATCTTGGAAGAATGCTGGGAATTTCTTTTGTGAAGCTTCTTAGACAACATAACTCCTTGTTAGGGACACGCTGACTTTACAAATATTTTGTTCTGGTGAAGTATGTCTTAATTAGCTAATTTTGAGAGCCTCAACAGTAGAAATGTACAATAGCCACAATGCTCCATAGACAAAATCACCTTGTTTCTTTCTTTTGTATCGGTGTCCTCAGAAGAACTATGAAAGGAAGCTTTCCCCATGGAAGCATTCTTCTGCCTAAACAGTCCTTTTGGACCACAGAATGCTTGTTTATACTTATCTACACCTAGGAATGTTTGTCCCATTAAAATCAAGTGCTGTGTATTGGAGTTGTTGATCAGATCCTAAGAGATGTTTTGCATCAACATGACCTATTGACGTACATAATGCCTATGCTCTAAATTTGACATATTAATTTGCATTCAGAATGGGTGAGGTACATGCTTTAAAAACCCTGCCCATAAGGTAATTTTTTAGAAATTCCAAAGGTTATCTTGCATCCATATTTTTCAGGCCAAATTTCCAGCAGTGGTTTTTAATCTGCCCCTTAGCTGAACACAGTGAAAGCACTGGACTGCCCATGCATGTTCTGTCCCAGAAGGAGATTCAGAATGTAGACTAAACCTACCCTTAAAGCACACATTGAATTGGTTGTTAGATAGGCTGGTGAGTCAGGCTAATATTAGAAAAAAACCCCATATTGTGTTGTTCTTCCATTTGTTATTCCTAAATTCTTGAACTGATTTAAATTAGTACTTAAAATCAGCCCCATATGGAGGAAATTTGATTGCTCGCATTAAGTGCTCGCACTGCAAATTGGACTCCAGGCATGTTATTTTGCAATTCAACACCAGAGTTGTAAAATGTCCATTCCATCACAGCACTAGCAATGTTGTCCCAAGAGAACATGTTTTATGCTGTGGGCAGCATGGATTATACGGACTGTTTATCTGTTGACAGTATGCTACTGTCTTTGCTGCACAGTGAAGCTGAAGGATTTGCAGCTAACCTCATTTTTTAAGTTGGCTGTTTCAACAGGTGCATGCCCATAGTCATTTCTACCTTAGATTCTCTGAAACTGAGATCCTGAAAGTCATAAGCAGCCTTCAGAAGGAAATCCTACTGACAGAGCTGGAAGTGAAAAGGGGTAGTTTCTCTTAGAAGAGCTTCCCCTGGTGGAGAGGGTGTCAAAGATTCTGTTAATTTTTTATGTGGCAGAGATTGCTAAAATAGATGAGAATGGTATCAGTGAGATAATTAGGAGCTCCTGTGAGAAAAGAGTGTATTTTAATAATTTACTGGCTTTTGTATGTCACTTTCCTTTGCTGTTATACAGTTACATTTACACTTACATTTTTGTACTCCTTTTTTCTTTGCAGTGTGCAATCCTTCTGGCCCTGTCTGATAGCAGAAAAGGCTGGGTTCAAAGACCATAGAATCATAGATGATTTTGAGTTGGAAGGGACCTTAAAGATCATCTAGTTCCAACCCCCCATGCCATAGTTGGGGGTGCTTTCCCCTAGATCAGGTTGCTTTGAACCCCTTCCAAGCTGGCTATCCACTTCCAGGGATGGGACATCCACAGCTTTTCTTGGCAACCTGTTCCAGTGTCTCTCCACCCTCACAGTGAAGAATTTCTTCCCCATATCTAATCCAAATCCACTCTCTTTAAGTCTAAAGCTATTTCCCCTTGTCCTTTCACTACAGGCCCTTGTAAAAAGTCTCTCTCCAGCTTTCTTGAGGCTCCCTTTAGTACTGAAAGGTGGTTAAGGTCTCCCTGGAGCCTTCCCTTCTCCAGGATAAACAACCCCAACTCTCTCAGCCTGTCTTCATAGAGAAAGGGTCTCCAGCCTTCTGATCATCTTCATTGCTCTCCTCTGGACTCCCTCCAACAGACCCATGTCCTTATCATGTCAGTGGCCCAGAGCTGGATGCCATAATTCAGGTGGAATCTCATGAGAGTGGAGTAGAGGGGCTGAGTCACCACCCTCACCTTCTGGCCCCACTTCTTTTGGTTGAAGCCAACCAGGTTATGGTTGGCTTTCTGGGCTGCAAGATCCCTGTTCTGGCTCATGTGATGGGAGTAAGCACAGTTCTGTGTAGTCTCAAGGGGCAGTGGTTCCCCTTGCATTCTCTGAGACTGTTTTACAAGGTGCTTTAGAGTGGGATGTGGTAGATAGGGAGGGAAAAAATACCAGTAGTGATTCATGAACAGGCCTTGTATGAGCACACATAAACCGCGCATGCCAGAAGTAAGAATGCATGATGACGCATTTGTCCTCAAAGTGCCTTGGTGTGAGCCCTCTTCTCAGAGTAGGTGACTTGTCTTCTGTTTTTAAATAATATTCATGGCAGGGAAATGGAATTCTGGGTATACCAAAATTTTGGTATTTGCAAATCTGAGCCAAGTTCTTTGGAAAACAGAAGGAATAAAACGTCAGTGGAGAAGACACCTAGAAGGAGCCTATGTTCTCTTAGTGCTCTGGCAGGTCAGGGGCAGCAATTGCCTCTTTTCACCAAGGGCTGAATGTGGATTCCTGACTCTCTGGAGCCTCATGTCAGGGGCCTTCAATCTGTGGGAGAAGACAGATTTTCCAAGTTCTTTTACTTTGTGGTAAAGGCAATAAAGACATACAATAACAATAAAGAATGCAATTCATACTCTAATATCTATCTAATGTGGTCATTTACCACCAGGCCTTCCTTTTATCTAGCTGCTGCTTTATGAATCTCTCTTGATCAATGATCTTGCAATTAACTCTGTGAAAATATTTGCCTTCTAAATTAAATAGTATTTGCAAGATCCAAAAATTCTCTCTTACATTGTTTGGCATGAATATAAATTGTGCTTTCTCTGGACAGAAAAAGAAAATAAATTGCTGTTGTCCGTGCCAAATCAGGCTTTCTTGACATTCAGGTTGTCTCCTATGTATGTTGATTTTCTAATCAACATAAAGTGAAGTTTTCAGGAGTTTTGTAGGCCAGGCAGTCAGGGAGTTGGGTGTCTTTGTACTTTCTAATGAATTAATTTGCCTTTGATGGCTCTTCAGCAGGAACTCCTTGGAAATTTCAAGTCAAGAAATTACAGTGATTGTTCATTACCTTCCTGAGGAAGGACTTGTCAGACCCTACTGCTCAAGTACCAGAATGGATAACATGAGTGCTCTTCATCAATGTGATCATGACTTCAGCAGCAGCATTAGCTGGCCCAGTTGACTTCCAGCTGAGGCAGCTGAGGCATCCTGTCATGATCAATTAAAATTATTTATTGGCAGAGGGAAGACACATTTGTTGGTGACACATTGTGTTGTAGAGGTGGGCTGTTTATTCTTTAATTGCTTCTTCTTGATCCACAAAGGGATAAAGGCACATGGAGGGGAAACAGCTTTGGGTATTGTTAATAATAATTTTTGAGTTCTTAGCCTCTAGTCCTATGCTTGTTTTTTCTTGCCATCTTACATCCCTCGTCAGCCAAGCTATTCAGAGGACTTTAACATAACTGGACTTCTGTTTTTAAAATTCCCCAGTTCAATGGAATGAGCTGTGCCATCTACATGTGAAACAAACCTCACAGGCAGTGACAATTTAAGAGTTTTCCCACTGGTGCATACTAGAGACTAGGGCAAGGTAGTGTTTTCTTCTGGTTTTCCCTTCATTTAATGTAGGTAGGAACATTTTGGCACTTAGGTAGGAGCATTTTGGCTTAGTGGAATAAGAGTAACGTGGATCTGATCTGTGACAATTTGATGGATATACTTTAAAAATTTGACATTAATATATAATTAGTAGTAATGGCAAAAGTAGCTCAATTTCATAAGCAACTCCATGCACAGTGATTTGATTCCAGTGAAAGAACAAGTTTTAATATTGCTCTTTTTTCATATGAGAATATACTGATAAATTCTTATCCATTATTAACAACATATTGTGTGAAAATTGCATGTTATATGACTCATGACACCAATAAGCATCTGTGCATTTCCATAATGATAAATCATTCATAATATATTCATTTTACCATTATATATTATATGACCTATCCTATGGCTCATTTTGAAGTAAGAAGATTTAAAAATTTGCAACTCTTATCATTGGCAAGCAGTTCTATTAATTTCTCACCCGTTCCTATGGCATGCAGGGCATTGTGTTTGCTTTGCTGTGTTGTGCTTCAGCTCTGGTGCACAATGCAAGGAGTATTTGCCTGGAATATGTATGACCCCAAGCAGATAGAGATACCTCCACTTTACTCAGTACCCTGACTCTGTATGCAGATGGAGGCCTGGTGTCCCTCTCATACTGACAATAAATATTTCAGTGATCAGGGGAACCAGTGAAGCTTGCTTTCCCATAACTTATTGATTGAATATTAAATGACAGTGGGTAATCTCTGAGGACCAGGAAGGATTAACCTTACAGTAGGATGTCCCTGTGAACAGTGTCTCTATCCTCTCTTGCTATGCCTGTTATTTCAGAGAGGTTTTTCCCTGCCAAATTTGACTGAACTGGACTGCTAGACTTGAAAGTTATCAAGGGTGACTGACAGACACACACTTATGCACAGAGAAACAGACTTGCCACATTTCATTAGAAAACCAAAACCAAATCAGGAATGGCTCTGCTGAAATACCACAGGTATAAAGCCTCAACATCTGTAAATTTACAATGGACACAGTGGTAATTTTGATCTTTATTAATGAGGCATTAGCTCAGCTTCTGGCATTTTGCAGAACAGGATAACCTACTCTACTGTGAAAGAATAGAACTTACTCCACTGTGAAAGCCCCATTCTTTGTGTACTGTAGCTTGGTATGGAAAAATAACATTTATGAAACAGCCCTCTCTGATTTGCAGAATCAGACCTTTAGTTTTAAACCACATTTTCCCCTACCTGAACTTTCCTGTTAGTTGGGTGGTAGGAAACACAGGACAAATGCATACAAATATCAAGGTACAAGTAATCTCATTTTTAGGCTAACTCCTATGAATTACTCACCACTGTTAGAAGATATTTACCCCCTTGATTCCCTGAATACAGACTATAGATGTGTCATTTTACATTTTAATTTTTTTTTGCCTTGAGCTTTTGGAGCAGTAGGGCAGCATGAGAGACAATGAGAGGCTTGAGCTGTTATGGTAACAAGCTGAAAATGACTTTGTCTTCTTGGTAAATAAGGTGTGAACAATAATTCCAGATTAGACAGGTTCTTCAATTATGCATTTGGGTTAGTAATAAAATAAACATGTTTTCAATAACACTTGAGATATAAATATCTTCCTTTTTACTAACTATTCTGCAGAGTGTAATACCATACTTACCAATCTACTATAGCTTGTAGCACTCTTGCCTATTCTTGTCTATTAAAAATTTAACCCTTTTACCATACATTATTAAAAGTGCTTTGGTTGGCTGCAAATCAAGAAGGACTTCATAAAGTCTTACAAGAACAAGAAATCTGATTAAATATAGAGTCCACAGGCAGCAATGAAAGGTGCATGAGAAAAAATACAGCATTAAATTATGCCTTAAAATCTCCTTCAGGACTTTAAAAAATCATTAGTAGATTTTATTCAAGTTAGCAATTAACCAAGGGACTCCGAATAGATTCATTATTCCATGTTTTCCCTTCATTTTTTCAGTTTGGAACTTGTGCTAGTTATAGATACAAATACCTTCATTCCTTGTTCTCCCTTTTTTTAGATTTTTTTTTTTTCTCAGAAATATGATGCTCTTTTAATAGTTCCCCTGTGTCTTGTATATAAACATAGGAGTTTAAAGATTAAATTATATATTAGCTGAATTGAGGGTTGCAGGGACTGATTTTCACTCTAGGGAAAAATGTAAACAATTTAGGAGAGGAAAAATATTAAGAGAGAACACCTGTGTTTTGTGGGTAAGAAAAGGACTACAAGCACTTTACTGACAAAGCTGGAGAAGCAGGTCCAGCTTATTTGAGCAAGCCTCCTGCCAGGACCACCTCCCAGGAAGAGGGTCAGGGGCTTCTCAGCTGGTTGAAATAGAGCTGGGGAAGGGAGGTACCAACTTGATGGAAAAGAGGCAAGATTAACAGTGCTGACAGTGGCCCCATTATTGCCAATTTTGTGCAGCTTTCTTTGACATTTGTACAGGATATTGTTGGACAGTTTGGCTGCTTTAGCTCTGAGGTTCTTATGGTCTTGTGGGAAAAAAAAAAAGTCACTTTTCTCCCCTACTTTCTCTCTTAATTTTTTTTAAATGGAATTTTGATTCCCTCTTCATCTGAAATACAGAGGACAGATTCTTGTGAAGATCTGATCCCTATGGTGTGACTATGGGATCAGAAAGTTTCTAATGGGAAGGCTGGGAATGGTTAGGTGTACTGGTTGTTCTACCACTCATCTGTGATATCTCAGGGCAGTTGAATGAGGAAAGCCCTTGAAGAAATAAATAAGGTGGGAAAAAAGCACTGAGGACAAATCTAGAACCTGAATACAGGATGGGCCATGCCATTTTCAAATAAAAGGATTTTGAGGAAAACACCAGGATTACTCAGGTTTAATTGCTGTGCCAGTTTGGGGCTCATGTGTACTGAAACAGCTGTGTCCAAAGTCACTCTGTTTTGAAGGAGAACACTTTAAAACTGTTACACAGGGGTCCCTAATTTATTATATAATAATTTGTTATATAATCTGATGAATTAGAAGGGACCCATCAAGATCACTGAGTCCAACTCCTTGTCCTGTGGAGGACACACTAAGAGTAACACCATGTCCCTGAGAGCATTGTCTAAACCTTCATGAGTAAAAAAACATTTATTGGTCCTTCTAGGAGTTGTCAGTGGTGTTCAGCATTTCTGGGATGGGCTGACAATGGCCTGGAATTGTCACTCTTAAATTTTTGACATATCAGCTTGGGCATCAGGAACTTTTAACAGAATACTGTTCCTCAAAATGCCTCTCAAATGCCAAGTCAGTTCATTTGCTACTCAGTTCCCTGAACCTTGCGCTGACTTTCTAAAAAGACAAAACCAAGGAATTTTAGTCCTGAAAGCAAAGGAGTTCTGGTGGTGGCTGCTGCATTGTAAGGGAAGTGCTAGGAGCAATGAGAGCTGTGTGTGGTGCCAGGGCAGCAAAAGAATCAGAGGCATAAAGCATGGGAGGAGAAGAGCAAATCTGGACAGTCTGTGCAGGATGTCAACCCAAAGCTTAGTTCCTGGCTCTTGAGTATAAGAACTAAGTAAATTTTGAGTTATAGGGCTATAATTCCATTGCTGCATTGTGGTGACTGTATAAGGCCACTTGAGCTCTGCTCTTATAGTTTATGATTTCACCACAATCCCCTGGTGGAATTACAGCCCTGTAATTTTTTACAGTAGTGAGCTGCTTATTTTCCTGTTTATGACAGTACATCACTGGAGAAGTTGGTAATGGTCACCTAGTCCTACCATATAGTCCCTTATACTCTTGCATTTGTTTTTGAAGCAAAAATTAAAATTGTTCTTTAGGAGCAGGCTGACAGGCTAGGCACGGAGGAAGGAAAATAATTTTCTACCTCTTTATCTCTTTAAAGATTGTTTAATTTAACAACTATTTGCCTAGATTTTGCAGGAGAGCAAAATGACTACAAATTTCACATCTCTGTGTGACAAACAGCTGTAAGACTCCCACTTCCACATATTTTCCTTTCTCTTTCTTGCCCTCCTGCTGTATATTAATTTCTCAATTAAAGCTCATCCCACCAGCCCCTTGCACAGGATGTCACCATAATGGAGGGCTGAGGGGAGGTCAGTGTGGATCACCACAGGTGGATGCCAGGACTGAGGAAGAAACAGTTCTTGGGCTTGATCCCACCCTAGCACCATGCCATGGATTTTGGTCCAGAGCAGATGGACCTAACTGTTAATTTGATTAGCTGTGAGTGTGGAAGGGAGGCAGTCACAGCAAAAGGGGATGGGCACAGTAGGCAGGTAATTGAAGTGTCATATGCTTGTCTGCTGTAGCATCACAGCCATATTCTGCTCCACAGGTAATGGGGCCAATTACTTAGTGCACATAAATGAATAGAAGCATTTAACAATCAGCACAGTTGGCCAATCTAGCCATTGTACCCTGAGTACTGAGAGAGAAGGCATCACAAACTTGGCAACAGTTCTGGGGGGCTGCTTAGGAGAGTTAAGTGTTTGAATCAAGAGGTGGGGGATACCCAGCAGCTTTTGATTTTGATGGAAGTACTGACCTTGGCATTTAGAAAAACTCGGTGTCTCTATTAACATCTTTCAGTACAACTTTCAGTGATTCTCTGGTAGGTCAAAAAGCATGTCTGTGGCCAAAAGGAACCAGACCTGTCTCCACATGCAGACTAAGGGGTGTATAATAGACATGAATGCAGGACTGTAATTTCAGATGAAAACAAATTATTGAAAAGGTGTTTCATTACAAATACTGAATTACCACTAATTGTAATCCAGAAAATCAGCATTGTAGTGCCATAGGACCAGTTACATGTGGAGACTTCTTTGTTTCTTTTAATTGTAAACAACAAAGTGCTGGATGTGACACACAATAATCATTCTTTTTCTTGAGTCTGGGATGTGAAGAAGTATACTAAAAAATCTACTTTGATATCTGCTTTGACAAGATTCCTAAGATTGGACATTTGCTTTGAGAAAAAGCTCACACATCCACCTCCTTGACAATGAATCTACTGATTTAGAACATAAGCTGGTATTTTCAGGACATATTTTAATTAAACTATGGATTAAAAAAACCCTAAGATACCTAGACATTAAGAAGTGGGCTGTAGCTGGTGCCCTCCAAGCACTGGTCAATGCAATACCTGCTGTAATTTCAGGTGAGGCATTTTTAGTATGCTTTTAATGCAGTCTATCATAGGTTAGTCTATGGTAGTTCCTAAAACAGCTCAGTATTTTCTACATTTTGTTTATTTGTAGACGTTTGTTATCGGTATAATATCTAAATTAGGCTCTTACACAGTTTGGCCACCTTCTTCCATTGGGCACCCACTGCTGTGTGCAAATAATGGGAAAGAGAAAAGCCACGCCGAAGGATTTATTCAGTAGTGTTTCCATTTAACCACATGGGGGCATGAGATATTTATTTAAGAGAGCTTTTTAGGCATGTAATTGAGAAATATGAGGAAAGGAAGCCTTCCTGGTAAAGTGGAATCAAAATTGTCACTTGCTTTTTCAGATATTTTCTTGCAATCAAAATACTTGGTAAACTGTTATTGCAAATGACATTAACCTAAAATATAGTAGCAAACAAAAATATAGCATGGACAGGAAAGAATATCAAAACAGATTTTTTAAATATTCCCATTAGTCAAGCTGGCCTCTAAATATATTTTTAGGATGCTATTTTGGGGCCTCTGTGAGTAAAATCTGATCTCTTCCACGTAACACTGCATGTCTGACTTAAATAGCCTCAATATTTATATTAAATGAGAAGGAAGCTGCTCTGAAATATAGCCACCTACATCTGGAGTAAATCCATTTCATTAATTGCCTAGAGGACATTAATTTTTGCCATTCACTTGCAAGATGAGTACTATGCTCTATACATCACGGCCCAGATCCAGCAAAGCACATGAAATCATAGCTCATGATGTTGAGTGCTTGGATAGCTCTCCTTGAGCACATGCCTTAAGCTGAGTATGTATTGAAGTGCATTCCAGCACAGGAAAAGTAGCACAATCAAACCTTTAATTAGTTTTAAAATGGAATTCAAAATGCAATGCAATTCTTTGCACTTTACATTGAAAAAAAAATGCATGCTTTGAGACTCTCTTGGGACAGACATGACTAAACCTATTTATCCACTTTGGTTTCTGAAGGCAATGAATGCTTATTGTTTTCTGCTGCTTTTCTCCCCTAAATTTATAAATTTATTTTGCTCAGTCAACTGGTTTGTTTACAACAGAATATTTATATGACTAATTCCAAGACTGTGCTTAAATGGATTTTTTTATTTATAAGATAATTCACACATTTTATTGGTATTTAAAAGGCTGGAATATTTTTGCTTCTGCTCTTGTAGTTTTAAATCAAAGCAAAAATGAGCAGCAGTAACACTGTATAAGCAAGTGCTCACAGTATCTGAAAGCTTGTTTCTTTTCAAAACAAGTAGAAAATCAGGATTTTGTTCTGCACATTTTTGATGCAGATATTTAATTCTCACACAGGTCAAAGGAGCCATAAATCTAGGTCTTGTATTTTTGAGCCATTTTGTGCTTTCCATTCTGCAGTATTCAGCATGTGCCTTTGACATATTGATGTCTGTCTGAACAAGATTGCTGCACACAGGTGAATTCCAAGTCTGAGAGGGAATGCTGTCCTCCTGTTCCTCTCAGAGAGAAGAAACTGAGAAAAGGACCCCAAATTCAATTCATACTTCACCAAAACTTGGAGTACTTCTTTTCCTTAGCTTTGTAAAAACCCATCTTTGTGGTAAATATATTTCTACAGAAAATCTAAATTTGTCCAGAGTCAGAAGACAGAGGCAAAACTATTTCTGATGATAATGTGGGTTGTACAGCACAGCAGAATTTATTCTAGCAGACTACAGCTGTTGGGTACCTTTTCCTAAGCTATAAAACCTTCTTATGTCAATGCCTGGGCTTGGATCCATTCAGTTTGCTCCAGCAGTTTAATCTTGACATCTTGCATTTTTAAGTGCTCTGTAGAAGCTTGCCTGAAAATCCTTCCCAGAAAACGCTGAAATTACTTGAGCCTGCTGATCCACTTGTATATCAAAAGAGCTCACATGTCTCTCGGCTGTGTTCTCAGAGTTAAAACACAAGCATATGAGAGGAATTGTGACAAGCAGAGGATGAGTCCACATTGCACCCCTACCCTGGCAAAATGTGACACTGACTGACACTAACTGTGCACTTTCTGTCCCCAGAACAGTCCATAGTAGGTTTGACTGCATTGTTTTTATGTTCACTAAAATGTCTGCTCCTTGCTAGCAAGGCAGCACTTGTGTGTATCAATCTCTAAAGCTATCAGCTCATCTCTGCTCTCTCTAAAATGAATGAGGCAATGAACATGGTGTCAGATGCTGTTTTCCAGTAAGCTTTTCTGCTCCACTAATGCATCAAATATATTTGAATTTACTAGTCACATAACTTTTTATGGAACACTATTAAGCCAATTTGGTTGATAACCACTGTAACCCTTTTAGTAAGTTACAGCACAGTGAGGTCACTGTTCCTGGATGTGGTTTGCTGTATCATGCACTATGTGCTGATGCCATGATATCCATGCCATGTATGAAGCAGGAGAGCACAGTTAGTTGGTTTGGTTTGTGGGGTTTTTTTAAAATATTGCTTGTTTTTTTGTTTTTGCTTTTTTTTTAAATCAAGAACCGAATAGAGAGAATGATTTAATACTGCTTTTCCTCAAAAGCAACATCGTCTTGAGAAAGGATCAAACAGTCCCTCTAAGCTGGTTACCATTTTTCTGACTTCATGTTGTTTTTAAATGAAACATCTGACACATTTTCCAGCTGGGATGTTATTTTGTTCTTCTTGACAAAGCAATTCAAAATTCACTGAAAAACAAGCTGAATGGAAGAGGGATTTTTTTTCTTTTTTTCCCATAGACATCTGTAGCTTTCTTTCAAAGCTGATGTGATCTTTCATCTGGACAAGAAAGGCTTTGATCCAAACTCTAAGATCCCCGTATCTCCCAGTTAATTGGTGTTAGTGAGGTAGGTTTGACAGACTTTAACACAGTCTGTGGAATCCTTTACTGTGTTAAGACCTGTCTATTGTGGCTCAGTCAGCTCAAAGACGTCGGCTTTCTCTTGTTTGACTTCTGTCCCACTGGGGTTGGTTACAGGTTTTATGTGCTTTCATTATTTTCTCTTGTAAAAACCACTGAATGCCAACAAAGCAAGACACTTGTGAAACTGAACAAAAACAATGTCTTACAGACATTCCTCTAACCTTTGGTTTTCACACAAACTCACAGATAAGAGAAGAGGAGAGGGGGATCACATTAAAAATTGAGCTCTTCATTTCTAATAACCTGCTGGCTTTTGAGGGTCACCATGTCTGCAATATATTTGTTATTTTAACATCCTATAATATATTTATTGATTGAAACAGTAGAAGTAAGCATCATAGCTCCTACCATGTGTATATGAGTTAAGCACTGTGCATAATAAAGTATTATTCTCTAAAGAAAGATGCTCATTTTAAAATCCACATTTTAGTGTGATTAATTTAAACAAAATCTGTGCCCTTCCTTCACATTAGGACACAGCAGAATAAAGAAAATTTTATCTTCTCCATTGTGCAGCATTTGGCATTGAGGGTAATAACTTGGCAAAGAGCTCTTACTGTATGGGGCTTTTTTTCACAAGTGTTAATGTGGACTTCACACAGTCAATGGACACAGCCTCACAGCCACACTGTTAGTGGAATTAGAGAGGAGACAGGAAAGAAATGCTTAAAATTAATTTCCTTTTCTGGTTCAGGGGCATTACAAAAACCCCTGTCACTTCTCCCTCAGGGCACGCTGCAACTCCATGTTCCTATACTGAGACTTCAAGAAATATTACAACTAAAAAGAAGAGCAACACTAATGATTACAATAACAGACCATTAATATTATACCTAGAAAGCATTTAAAATCTCCTGGGTAGATAGTCCAGCTTTCTACAGTTGAAAAACTTTATGCTTCGTAATCCATCGTTTTTCCAATGGAGCTTTTCCTCTCAGACAGTCTAACAATTACAATTATCCAGTTAAACTTCATATTTGAAAAAATATATACCCAAAAATGTGTCGATTTTTTTCCCTACCACAACTATTAATCTCATAAATTATATTATGCTTTTGCTTCGACCCTACTCACTTCTTTACCTTTGCAACTATAACAAAGCTACAACTTCACCAGAAAATGCAGCTTTCTTCCCTTGTCTGTGAGATGGTGGGAGTGAACATCCCCTCATGAAAAATCACAGATGAAAAGTATTCTTAAGTAGGTGACTCAAAAAAATGCTATCAGAACATGCAGCTCTCATATTCCTCTGGGCAGTGACAATTTGCCAGCTATTCTCTAAGGTACAGCAAACAATGTAATAGAGAACAATTCCCATTTAAGTATCATGCTGAGCTGTTGCAGCATTGTTTTGGGTGCTGGCAGACAAACCAAAAGCTATTGACCACAGCAGTGCTGAAAAGTCTCTGACTCCAAATTACCTCAGCATTCCAGAAGTGCATTTTGGAAAGAGTGGAGGATCTTTGTGGAGTGTTTATTGTCTGCTAAACTAGGGGGTAAGCTTATTCAGGTCCTGATACCTGATCATGAGAGCATAATATGAATTTCAATATTGAAAATATTAAAGATGAAAGTAGAGATTCCTCATCCACCAGTCATAAAAAGCACAAAGCAAAAATCATTATTAGCTGATATGTTTGAGAAACTATGCAACAGCTATGACCTTGCAGCTGTTATTGATCTTGGCAGTTAGAGGTTTAATATTGATTAGAAACTGATATACCACTGACATGCACATATCCATTTCTTTCTGAATATATGTCTCATCTTTTTTCTTCAGGTTCATCTCTAGAGCAAAGATCTCAGAGTTCAATGAACTACTCAATAGTAGCTTCTGCATCCCGCAGTTATTTTTTTTTAGTGTGGACTATTTCTAAAAGTTGATAGGAGAGCAGTGCCTTTGAACTACAGTGAAGGTGGATATCTGCAGAGGATAAGGCTTGATCTTAAGTAGGAAGCTCAGGTTTGCAGGAAAAAATGGAAGAAAAAATAAATGAGGCTGTAAAAAAAGATTTTTACATTGATGAAAAAAATCCAACTCACCATTGTAAATAGGAAGAGAAGGTAGCATATAAATGGAGACACAGACTTTTGATTGGTTTTTCTAATCAGGGCCAAGGCAGAAAAGTGTTAAAAGAGCTAGTCCTGTGCTCAGTGAAGAAGAGATATTTCAGGATAAAAACTCTTCTCACGAGTAATGCTGACATGCCCACACTGTAACTATCTGTGACAGATGTGTCAGTGGTCAATGAGATTGTTCAGATGTGGGTGACTTGCAGGTTTTGAGGAGAAGGAGAGAGACAAATAGATCTGGTGGGTGGCTCCTTAGGTGAGCAGGTCACTTGGTCCATGCTGGGATCCATGACCCTGTGTGTGCTGTACCTCAAAGAGCTTGGCCTGCCATAGGCTGAGCTGTTGTCCACACCAGCAGCTCCTGCCTCCTGTGGGATGGAGCACCTGGTCTCTGTATGTGAGATTTGCAGCCCTCAAACAGCCATGCCCATGCTGCCCCAAGGGCTTCCTGGTTTTTTGAAACAGCCACAAGCTGCCATTTTTAGAAGTCATGGCTACAAATGAAGGACATGAGAATGATTGCTCCAGTCTTGAAGCTGTGAGAGGCTGCTCTAAAGTCTGAAGAAGAAAACATACATAACCAAGTGCATTAAGCAGCCACTGTAGGGGTTGCCACTCATTTTGGACTGGGGATTTTTGTTTGCTTGATTGTGTTTAAGGGGTGCAGTAATTTAGTTTTAGCACAGTAATGTGTAACTTTTCCATTGGATGACTTCTTTAGGAAAGTGTAACAAATGTAGTGATTATTCTCTGGCGTCCTGAGACAAGTGCCTGGCTGTTTCCATATCACTACTGAAATCTGAAACCAATGAGAGATTGGGGCCAGTTGTTAAGTTACATACATGAAATCTCCTACATGAGCTTAGGGTTTTTCACATGTTTAAGCGCCTAGGGTTGATTCAAAGGGACTGATGGAATAACCAGGCTTTATGCATTAGACATGAAAGGCATTTGAATAAATTCCAGTTCGGCATTCACGTCTGGCATTTTCAAGATTTACTCTTATCTCACTTCCTTTCAAGAAAATTGGGATTGTGTTTTACCCAGCTTTTCAAGCATTTCCAGATAAATACCTTCAGAGAAAAGAAATCTGGCTGAAGAATGTACTTGCTTTCTTTACTTATGCACAATTTCAGCAACAAACCCAGGCAGAATTTTATTTTTAACCTCTTCAGGGCTGAATGTGTCAGAAAGTTCAGTCACAGCCCAAGGAGTTCCACTTACTTCTTGTTAACATTTTGGATTGGCATAGATGTAATCTCATTAGGGTATCCTTGGAGAATGACACACGGAGGGAAGTAGCTTCTACTGTTTACTTGTACTATATGTTGGGATAATCTGTGAAGCCCTAGCGGAGCTGTAACTCTGAACATGCTGATCAGAAGCATTAAGGAAATTAACATAAAGCTCTATTAATGGCTTAAGGGAATCTGACTAAACAAACAAGGCCACACTGAGCAATAAATGTGAGTCTCAGACTGCATGACTTTCCTCGTAACTGCTCTAATTAATTGCTACAAAAGATTAATTTTATAATACAGCATGCATATCAAAGGGAATGGCTTTGTGATTTAAGTGTTACGTGTCTCCCTGGGAGATTCAGGTTCAGTTCTTCAAGCAGCTGTTGTCAGCCTTCCAAAATGTAATAGCTAAAATGAATTTCTTGGATTTTACTGCTGGAGTTTCTATGGAATGAAAACCTCAGACCTTCTTCCGCTCGAGTCAGTGGCAGGTTGCTATTAATTTCAGTGGAAGCAGAAGCAGGTACACAAATATTAAAACCAAATTCTGCTTTGAAACTGTGTTTGCACTTTTTCGTAAATTTAAAACCATGTTATCACACACAAAATATCCTTGCCAAAACCCTGCTTCCCAGTAGTGGTTCAGCTAAACGTGGTGACGTGAGCTCTGTACACCTCCTTCACAAGCTGGATGCATAATTAGCTGAAATTGATTGCATTGGTTTCTGGATCACAATGTGGCAGAATTGTGATTTAGAGTGTTTGGAAATGCAGCAGAGCTGGGCTATAAAATTTCTTGTGAAATATGTTAGAGGAGATGACTGTAATAGACTGCCTTTGCATGACCTCTTCTTCGGTCAGTAGTTAAATTCTGCCTTGTCCAGAAAAAAGCGAGGTGGAGTTCCTTGGAAGAGGTTGAACCCAGTATGTGCTTTCTTTTTGGTCTGAAGCAAAGGACATCCATGACACTTTTTTATATGCTGCTCTAATGCTGTATATTAACCTGTGTATAGAAGTCCGAACTGGAAATTTCAGGTTAGAAGACAGAGCAGTTGTCTAAGAGCTCAAGCACATAGGACACAACTCATACCAGATAAAACTATTTTCTTCCAGTCTAGTTATCTTTCTGAGGTGGTTGCCTTTATGATCCAGAGAGAAAAAGATGCACTTCTCAAGTGCAATTCCTCTGACTTCAAGACTTGCATTTTAAAAGGTGGATGGCACCCAGACTCTCTGACTAACTCTAATTTTGGCTCTATGAATCCCAGCTGCAACCAATCTGTTGCTTGAAATAGCTGCCGGTGTTGTCTTTCAGTGCCATGACAGAGCTTGTGGTGTCTATATGAATGGTTTAAGTGACAGCAAATGTAAGACAACATGGCTTTGATTAGCCCCAGTGAAGAGGGTGAAGCCAAGTCACAGAATTTTATATTTGCATGGCCATGCACACAGGATGTGTGCTGATAGCTCAGCTGATGTGTGATACCCCAACTGTACATCTGAGCTCAAAGGGTCATCAGCCAGGCTTGTTAATCACCTCAGTGTAGAGCTGTCAAGCAGAACAATGGCCCTCTACTTGTAGATCTTGGCTGAAGCTGTTATTTGATGGTTGGCCTGATCTTTCCTCTCCAAAAACTTGTGAATGGAATCCAATAATTATTCTTGGTTTATTTTGACAAGTGTTTCCACTGCTTCCCCCTCACTTAATATTTATCTGCATGAGCCAAGTTGGAGGCTTATGTTTTAAAGAAAATGAATGGTGAAATAAGACTCTGCATTCAGAATAAGCAGCCTAACTAGATGACCTGATTTTCAAAAATGCCAATTGCCCAGAAAAGACTTCCAGCCCTAGAGACCATTAAAAAAATCTTAGCTTTGTAACTGTTATTACAATTATTATTTATGGTATGTATTGCAGTAGTACTCTGGCAGCACACACAAAGACCCATTGTGTGAGGCACTGTACGACCACAGAGACCAAAGTTACACAGATTAAAATTCCAACTGCCTGTTCCATGGTGGAAACAAACTCAGAATGTGCACACCTCTCTCAGCCACCCCCTCCTTGGAAAATGTCTGTCAGCTATTCAAATGCTCTACTTTTTAATAGAATCAGTCAGCCAGAAGCCCTTGCAGGGCAGAAGAGGAGCCAGGAAGCTTTGTCCTGTGCACCCCATAATTTCTGAGACACCTCTGGACACTGCTTAAGGGTTCTCTCTGCTGCTCTCCGTCCCTGGGCATGTCACAGTCACTCAGTACGAGCCCAGCCAGTTTTCTCCATGCAGCACTAATGGCTTTGGCAAAATTGACAGGTCGCCTTATTTGTGGCTGTTTCTGTGCCTTTCACGCCCAATCAAAAATGTTTACAAAGGTGCAGTCAGGGAATGAAGGAGAGGGGAGCAGAAGAAAAGAAATCCAATTTTGTTTGGAAACACTTTCAGAGCTTAATTAGTAAAGAGGGGGGTGGGAAGGGGGGCTGAACAGGTGGTGTATTATTCTGCCAGGGATCTTCAAAAGCGAGGGAGTGCATATTGTTAGTTTTCTGCAGAATGAAAAATGAGAAGGTCGACAGTACCTGGGTACCTAAGAGCAGGTGAGCTGACGAAGTAAGGTCAGAGTTATGCACACATAGGCACTCAAAAATCTGCATAGAAAAAAAATTCTTTTTTACCCACGAGGGGACAGATCCCAGCTCTGCATCGGAGATTTACATGGATTCATATTCATTACATTAGCAGTAGCCACATTTAGCAGTGATTCCCAAAGGAGCAGGAAAATGATGGCCTCGAAGAAAGCTGCCACATTTCAAACTCTCCAGCTGTGCCTTGCCACCATTGCTGCATTCCACTGCCAAATGCAGTAATTTATGAATTTGTCTTTTTTATCTGAAAAAAATGTTAATTTACAGAATGAAGAGAAGAATGGGAAAGCACTAACATGCCTGGAAAAGAAATGTCTGTATTTTCCTTTAACTGCTTTATAACTATTTCTCTGACGCTGTAAATGTTATTTGTGTTCATAAGGTCATTATTATTTTGCATTAGATGCTTGAAAGAAAGCAGGGGTGCCAGCAGATAGAGCATTCCAGCTTACAAAAGAGTCATTCTGAAGACATGGTAGCCCAGCAAGACTACCACAGAGTTTGAAAACATAGAGAATGAATTATGAACAGTAATTATTTTTTGCTTTGTTTATTTAAGTACTGAGCATGGGCCATAAAAGTATAATAGATATTACAGTTGTTTCAAAAAAGCTATTTTATGTTGCATTGGATGGAACTACGTATATGTACATCTGTTCTGTGGGGCAGACCAGGACTTATACTTTTTTATTATTGAATTATTAGTAGAGTAAAGCAAAGTCTTTGTCATTTTTCTAACACCAAAAGGAAAAGAAGATGATTCCTAATTAAATATATGTCCCTCCCTTAGCACTGTTGCTGAAAGCATCAAGCAGAGCTATCTACAGGACCACTGAAAGAGTTTGCAGCCTGAAAAATATCTGCATAATAGTCTTAGTTGTGGGTTGATTCTATTTTGCAGTGTTTCAGTTTTCAGTCTAAGGGAATTAAATTGCACTGCATAAATTTTTTTGATTTTGTGGAGTATCCTAAGGCAGGAGGTCTAAAGTATGGTTTTCTGTAAAAGTTTTTGTACCTGGAGAGGCACCTTGGTAGGGGCGGAGCTTGGTAAGAGTCCAAGAGCAGCTCAGCTAAGGCTTTCTTATACTGCAGTTTAATAAGTTCAGCACTGTCACTGAGACCCAGGATAGAACCTTTGTAATTCAAAAAGTTTTGCTACTGTGGTGTTGAAAGGAATGAAGATCCTGTTCAAGTGACAGTAGTTCACATCCAGGGATATCTGCCAGCAGATCAGCAGGTAGGGCTGTATTAAAACCTTTATGTGCTCCTTTGTGAAACCAGGCATTTATAATGTTGACTAATTATGGTGTCTTCCCCCTGGTGCTCAATTATTCCCAGTTTTATGGGCTACTTAATGAAGCAAAATTCTCCATTAGTTTTTGAAATGTCTATACCATCTAATGCTAGGGGCTGCCTTCTCAAAATGATGTCTGCCTGGACCAAAGTCTCTCGCTCTGTTGATAAAATTGAGGCAAGGCACTGACAGAAGGAAATAATCAGCTCAAGACTCCAGGAAGGAAAGGTACATTTTTTTACCTGGCTGATGAAAAATAAACTGAATGGAGTAAAAAAAACCCCTCTTAATGACGACTCAGCCCATCTTGCTCTGCACCAATGAAATGCAAGATTAACAGTCCAAGAGAAGACAGGACCCCTCCAGTGGTCTCTATCCTGACACCGTGTAGGTGAGAAGAGCCAGCATGCTGTGCCTGCTGTGTGCTGCCTGTGGCACAGCAACCAGGTGGCAGCTATGAGCAAGGTCCTCAAGTGCCCCTGAGAGCAGGCAGGAGATGTTCTGCTGTGAGTCAAGAGGAAGGCTGGCACTGTGGCCCATCTCATGGGCTTAGTCAACACTGAATTCTCTAAATATCTCCAGATATCTCCTAGGTTCCCTGGCCAGTGAAGAAAGGAACAAAACAGAAGTGGTTTTGTCTCCTGCCTCAAAAAGTCATTCTAATACATCATCGATCTTTCTCATTGAAGGCGGTTCCCTTTATTTCACTTCAGGGTTTCACCTGTTCACTTTGTGCTATTCCTTTTCCTTGCTCCCATACTGAAAATAACAATCTCCTGGGCTTTCAAGTTTGTTTGCTGCTAGTGTTTAGGAGCTGTGAATCAAAGTCCTCTTTCACTTATAAGCCTTTCATAATGCCTCTGATTTTGGTCATGGTATGTAGGATTTACACCCGTGTAAATGAAATCAGTACATGACCCATGACAGGGGCTCCTTAGCAGTCTTTTTTTTAGGCTGTATAAATTAATTTTTCTTGAGTTTCCTCTCAGGATAGCATAAATTATGAGACAAAAACCTATAATTCACTGCTAAGCAAGTGGCAGTTACTCCCCCTTTACCACTTTCCTGCCAAAATTATGGGAGAATAGCTGGTGATCTCAGCTCATATTTGCATGGCATGAACAAGAGAGAAAAGAACTAGACAGAAAAATGCTTGCTCAGGTGTCAGGAAGACATGTACCCATTGTTGCCATTGCCTTGCTTCCAATGTGAGAAATTCATTGGAGAGCAGAGGCAACTGTCTTTGCCCTCTTGCTTCCTGGTTCCCCTTAATATGCAAAGGAGAGGATATTATTGTCCTATAGAATTTGTATTGATGAATGTACAAAATATTTTACTGGATGTTCCTGCTTGCTGAAATTGCATCATGAAGGTTTCTTTTTTTCTTTCCTCTTCTTTGATTCAAGAGCTCACTGTGTAAATATTAACTATAGCTATCAGGAGGCAGAGGAGAGTTTCAAGAGACCTGGCAATTTGATGTCAGCCCTTTAAATTATGATAATATTTCTTCTTGCACTGCGTCCTAAAGGTTATGCCCTGCACTTGGCCCACACAGAGACTGCAGCCTGATGGAAGCCCTAAGAAATGCAAGGCTCATCCTTTTGCTCTGAGGGCTACATCAGCAGATATTGAGGCTGGCTGTGACTGCCTCTGACTGCTCACCAGCTATGCATCAGCCACCCCTCAGGAGAGCTGGAGGGGCTCAGGTGTCAAAGGGCAGAGTATGAGAGACAAGAAATCCTGCAAGACCCCCATTTCACAGAAGCAATGTCCCTGCATAGGCTGCTGAATCAGGTGGTGAAGGTGAAGAAGCAGATGACTGTGTTGGCTGGCACACTGCCTGTTGTACTGAAGTCAGACAAACCTAGCTCGCTGGAGATGCTCCTGGCTTCTAGCACAAATCCAGTAATTCCTTACATTATGCAGGTGGGGATTACAGCAGTTTGGATTTTTCAGTGGTGTTGGTGATTGCTCAGCTTCATTTCTATTTGCTAATGTATCATCATGCTTCTGAAATAAGCTTAACCTTCTTTATTGACTTCCCAATGTAAAAGTATTATTATATGCCCACTCATATTTAGCAACAACTGAAGTTTTTCATCTTGAGATTCATCCCTTACTCTCTGCTGAACTGTGAGAGTGAGTTACTACCTTGTAAGTGACTCACAGGTATTTATTATTCTGTGTATAAAGGTCAGGTTTTAATGTTCTGAGTGATATATGGACATGGCTCAAGATCAGGCAGTCTTGAATGATAGGTCTTAAATTATGATCCTGTGGAAGAGGAAAGAAAAAAGAAATCACAACTTTTGTTAAACAAGCCTGAAAAAACACTTGCACATATTTGAGCTGGTGGTGGAAACCTGCCAATTTCAGAGGCTGGTTTGCTAAGCCATAGTATTGTGGCTCATGGAGCCCAGCTCAGAGAACTGAGAGGAAATTTTTAAAGGCCAGATTCATGTCTATCTATGCTTGCTTTCTGCTGTCTCTCAAAGTGGAAATATTCAGAATTAATAGATAACAGAGCTGATGGCAGACTGTAGAAGGATAATCCCCAAATGCCTTTCTGAGTGTGTCTTGACACTCTCACATCTGCTGGGGACCTCTAGGTGACCTTGCCTACACTTGTGCAACAGAGCTATCCTCAAGCACCTTGCTTCCCTATGCATGTGCATGGCCTTGAGGCATTCTTCTGTTGAGTGGATCAAAAACCAAGGTACCTTTGTGGGTCCTGCTGCAAATGCACATACCCTGTGATACAATTTTCAAGAATTCAGATCTTGGGCTCCAGTTCAGAAGAGCGTGTAGGTCACAGAAGGGCAGCAGTGTCACTTCTCTGCTTTCTGCCTTCTTGCAGGGAGGCAGAGCAGTGGTTACAAGAGGTGCATTAGAAGTTGCAAACTGGTTCAAAGATGCCTTCTTATCTCTCTTCATGAGCTCTTCTAAGACATGGTTTCTTGTAGTGGAAGATTTAGCCACGAGCCTTATATTTTTAAAATGTTTTACACATATAGCTGTTGTGGGTTTGGCTATCTGAAGGAAAATATGGAATTAAAGGAGAATGTAAGCCATGAACTCTTTTAACCTGCAGGTCTCTGTATCTTCATGCCTTTTACTACCTGAGAACAGGAGTTTTATGTAGTTATTTATACCAAGGCTGTGATAAACGAAGTGCAGAAATGCATAATGAAACTAAGATTGGTCAAAATCCTATTGAATTTGGGAGCTGGGACTTAAATGGAAAACTGAGTGACAATGATTTTAGTGACTTCCAACTCTTTATGTAGATTTCTGCTACTGCACTTTCTCTGTCCTGTCAGTAGCAATGGGGTTATTCTGGGTTCACACAGCCATGAGGGAGAATAGAATTTCAAGCAACTCTGACTACTTTTGGGAAAGTATGCTCCTTAGAAAAATAATAATAGTATAATTAAATGTGGGATCACAGTTTGACTAGAATAGTCCAGGACCTGTTATTCTTATTAATAGAAAAAAATTCTACTTACTCTGTCATGCATATGGAAATATGACTTCCTTTTAAAGGGGGTAAGGAAATTACTGTAATGAGTTTGGTTATTTAGACAAGGAAATGTTAGCTGCTAGTAGAAAACGGGGGCTGCCTGCCCCTTTCATTTTGGATTTGTTCTACAGATGTGGCCCTTGTTGTTTCTAGTCTCAAGTATAATTATTTAGGTTTGATTTACGGTTATGATACTTCTGAGATGGTAAAGAAATCAGAAGTGAAAATTCTTAAAAAGTAATTTTTTACTAGTTCTTAAGCAAAAGAAAAAAATTTTTATGAAAAACCCGGTAATTAGGTACACCATAGGAATTATTTTTTTCAGTTTTGCCTAAGTTTTCTTTCTATATCTATGACTGCTGTATTCATGAGTTCCAAATCAGTGTCTTAATCTAAATAGTAATTTCTTATATCTCATCACTATCTAGCTGACTTAGGTTATATTCTTCATTTCAACTAAGTGAATAATTTATTTTGTTGTGCACCCAGTTTACAAAAACTGCTATTTTCCCCAAATCAGTCTGAGAATTCAAAATAAGAAAGTATTTAAAATAGCCACCAAGTATCAAAATCAGACCATATTTGATGAAAACAAAACTATGAGCACTCCTGTGTCCCAACATTTTGATTT
The DNA here is from genome assembly GCF_027477595.1 of Haemorhous mexicanus. Classification (NCBI taxonomy): domain Eukaryota; kingdom Metazoa; phylum Chordata; class Aves; order Passeriformes; family Fringillidae; genus Haemorhous; species Haemorhous mexicanus. Next base: position 32,890,805 of record NC_082341.1, read on the forward strand.
TGCCATTAAATCAGATTGCATCTGTTTTTTTTCTTTCTGTTTCTTTTGCATGGCATCCTGCAAATCTTACTCAGCTTTTCATCAGGGCCGTGGTGTAGAGTTCTGTGAGTGAGGTCAGACCTGTCATTACATACTGGGGGCACATGAATCCTTTGATGCCCATCAGAAGGTAGAAGGGTTACCCAGGAAAAACAATTCAGCAAAGGTAACCAGCCTTCACAGAGGAGAAAGAACATGGAAAACTCAAATGAGAACTCTGATCTAGCACTGTAGCAATCATCTGAGCCCTCATTAATCTCACAGAATCATAGAATGGTCTGGGTTGGAAGGCACCTTAAAAATCACCTCATTCCAGCCTCCCTGCCGTAGGCAGAGACACCTTCCACTAGACCAGGTTGCTCAGGCCTCCATCCAACTTGTCCTGGAACACCTCCAGGGATGGGACATTCACACTTTCTCTGTGAACCTGGCAACCTGTGCCAGACCCTCACCACCCTCGCAGTAAGGAATTTTTTCCCAATACTTAAGTCTAAACCTACTGTCTTTCAGCTTGAATCCATTCCTCCTTGTCCTGTCACTATGTGCTATTGTAAATAGTCTCTGTCCATTTTTCTTGTAGGCACCCTTCAGATACTGGAAGGCCACAATTAGGGCACCCTGAAGCCTTCTCTTTTAAACTGATCCAAAATATTTTCTTTTGATTTGAAAAAACCCCCAAACCTGACATCATTCCATGCAAACTGCCTTTGCCAAACTATGCACGTTGCTTGCATTTTTTTCTATCAAAATGTTGTTGAAATACTAAAATACGTTTGGGCATAATTGTTATGTTTCTTCTCCCAGATTTCTCATGAACAGATAAAACTCTAATTAACTTCTAATAAAAATGTTATGGCTCTGATCTGAAGATCCTGGTTTAAAAAAAAATTGTAATCCTTTTATCTACACTGGCAGCTGTATTTAATGCACAAAACTTAGTGAACATGTGCACTCTGCCTGGATTTGTTGGAGGTCAGATAGGCCTGAGTAGCTGAGATTTCTGTGCTTGTGAGTGGTGTCATGCTGCAGCAGACTTTGCCAGGGCTGGCCTGGCTGGTGGCTCCACGGTCTTGGGCCAACTTTGCACTTCACCCAACCTGAGCAGATCTCACACCAGAGAAGGTCTTCACAGGCACAGGGCACCGAGGGCTGGGAAATGTCCTTCTGCCTCCCCTGGCAGCCCTAGCCCAGTTGCAGAACCTGACTCATTGTTTATTCATTGGCATCAAGACTGGTCTCTGCAGTGTGACATGCATAATGGAGACAGCCTTGAAAGTAAATAGCTTTCTGCACTTGCTGGTATACCTAGGCAACATCATTAGGTCATGTTTATAGAATTTATTCATTGCAATCTACTATGCAAAACACAGAAATGTTTGGGTCAAATGGATATAAAGGGGTTTGTAATCATCAGAAACATATTCTCTCATCAGCACTATTTACAGAAACAGATAATTATTTAAAAATCCCAAGATCCCGCTTTCAAAATAAATTCCAATTTTTTTTTCTATATTACCAAGCTTCCAAAAGCCTTTTTTTAGTTCCATAGATCTCAGGTTTTAAGGACTTTGGAAATAAAATCTCAAACTTCAGCTGTGCTCTCATTTTATTAGAGTGATATAGTGATAATCTCACAAGGATCCTAATAAGTACACGAGAAAAAAAGAATCAGCTAAATGGGAGATGTGAAAGTGTTCTAACCCAGTGCTATTACATAGGTCTTATGCTTTTTTTTCTGCCTGCTCCATAATAGGATATTTGCAAATTCTTCTCTCAGCAGGTTTTGAACATGAACTTGCATTATTGTTCTTACGAAATAATAAACAGCTCTGGGCTATAAAATCTCTCAAATTGTTTTCCACAGAAGGGATTTGCATGCTGACTCATTCCTACTATATTTATCACCTATCGCCAAACCACTGCAACTGCAGGATTTCTAATAAAGCTATGGAAATTACATGCATTGCAATGGGACCTGAATACATTTACATTTGTAGTATTTTACCATTTCAAAATTTATGGCAGATTACCTTGTTTGTGCATGTCTGGACTTTAATGGTTATTTTTTATAGCAGAAAATAGTAGTTTATGGTGGTATTCCCACTAGAAGGTTTTTATGAATCTACCATATGGAGTATTACATAAAACTAAACTTGTATCAGCAGTGATTTTATGTAGAGTAAGACACTGAAGATTATCAAGAATTAGAAATTACAGAAAATGTCTGAAAACTTGAAATGTTATGAATGTGGGGTTGTTTGGTTTTTGGTTGTTTAGATTTTTTCTTTTTTTTTTTTTTTAATATATTTTAACTTCTATTAATAGCAGTCCAAATCCCTGCTTCTTCATGCAGAAGAAATATTAATTGTCTGCAGCAAATCCTGGGCAACTCAAAGCAACCAATATTTACTGTTGCTGACCATATTTCCCTGCTCCCTCCCTTTAAGGTGCCCTTCATGGAGTTTGGCTCATGAGGGATGTGGTGATTTATGTAGAAGAAGACTACAGAAATCTGTAAAGTCTTCCCATTTTTCCAAACACCTCTGTCAGTTCATATATTTCAACCACAGCTACTTTCTTCAGCGTTGATGGTAGAAAATAGGTTTTTTCGTGTGACTTCCTAAAGGAAGGAAAAACTCCAGGAAGAAAAAACTTCTGCTAGCAAAAGCTGCATCCAGGAAAAGTATCACAATTCCATAGGAGAACATAGAGATTAGCAGGGCTATTCTCATGGAAATATGTGTTTGCATAAGTATTGACATCAGGAGATGCTACACAGCTTTGTCAAAGAGGACCTCGTGGATTTGGGAGCCATTTGGCCAGGAAAAAGAAATGTACCATGAAAAGTAGACAACCAGTCACACCGAGAGAGCAGCAGATGGCGCATCCGTGAGGCAATTGTCACTGCCAAGAGCCTGGCATGCTCTGCAGGCTGGAATGTATCTGCCTCATTAATGGAGCAAGCACTTGGGCAGGGAATGTCTATGGTAATCCATATATGGTTGCAAGTACAAGCTGTGAGGTTTGTATCTGAGATGTAAAGAAAGAGAATGGGAAGGGGAGACAGCTGTAGGTATCCAATCCTGCTTCTTTTACTGGTCCCAGTCCTGGCAGAAACTCCTGGGCAGCACACAGCAGGTTTTGATTCCAAGGCACAGTGCATTAGGGATGGTGACCCAGGTAACTACTGCTTTTCTACACTTTCCCAACCCCTGTATGGCAACTTCCTCACTACATCAAATTTGTTTAGGAATGAGAGCGTAAGGCCAGCTTTGCTCATTGTGGGAACATAAAGGCAACTGTGCATTTTCTAGCAGCAAAAAAGGGCTAAACCTTAAAGGATGGTCCAGCCCTTAGGACTTGATAACCATATCTGTAGAATAGCACCATATGGGTCTGCTGTATAGCTTTGGGGTAATCTGTGTAATCTGTGCACAATTTTCTATTCTTCGTCATTTTCATGCAGAAATCCTTCTTGCTTGAGACCGTCTTGAAATCAGAGAGGCTGATGCATATCTATCAACATATCCTGGGTAGCTGTCCAGGGTACATCTGAAACATTTCAAGGTCACATAGGTCCATTTTATAACCTTTTTAAAGCCTGGTGCCTTTGTGGCTCAGAAATCTTGCTGTTTATGCCCATGGAAAGGATGTGGCACAAAAGAGTTCACTCAGCCCTTTCTTTACTCTGGGAGAAATCCTCAACTGGGTTATAGGCTCAGGGACCCAGGAGAGTGTGCTACTATCCCTGCTCCCAGCAGCTAGGAAGCTGCCTCTTGGCCTCTCTACTGATTTGAATCACACCCTCTCTGCTTTTTCATTAGCTGATGTATCATGGTCTTACAGCTGTCTTCTCTCGATCTAAATTGCACACTAATACTGTACATTATTGATTAAATGAGTCCACAAATGCCTTTTTAATACTGTATGGGTTGATCAGTCTTCTCAGCTAATGTGCAGCACCTCCAGTGGGCTTTAAAACCTGGTGAAGCAGCTTTTAACCAGATCTTACTGGGAAAGAAAAAACTGCCTGGGATGCTGTGCTCACACGCAGGCTGAAGGATGTGTTTTGGCAGTGGGGAATTAGTAATGATTTCACTTGCTATGCTAAAAAGCTCCCTGTGTTCACAGAGTCTTATTTTGATAATCACAACTGCTGATCTTAGTCTTTGCAACTAAAACAATTCACAGGAGACTGTTATTATACACACCAGTGGCACGGCTGCACTGTAACAGTTGAGATAGTTTAGCAACTTATTCGACTTTTTGTGTGACATTTTTGAAGGAAAGGTTTCAAATTTTTTTTAGCCTTTTTTCAGCCTTTCAAAAATTTTATATACACAGGACTGTAATAACTACATTGCCCATGTTTGACATTTGATAGTAAAAATAGTAGTATTCTGTCTGTTTCAAGTGATTGCATTACATAAGCAGAATTCAGGAATGATTCTATTTCCTATCTCCACTAGTTTAATATTGTAATTTTCCTTTTCCTTTTCCTTTCATTTCTTGAATTTAAATTCCTCTTTATCACCCTTCACAATCCAATCTACAGGCAAGTATTGCTCCTTTTATTACATAGTAGGAGAAGCATGTTTGTGGTTTTTTGTAGGTGTCATGTATATCTGGTTTCATAATATTATAGAAAATTGGGCTGGAAGAGCCTGGAGAGATCACCTAAATCCACACCATTCTATTTTAAACAGGGAGACAAAAATGAGGTTTTCTGTGCACTTATTTGCTGAAATACTAACTTTACCTGTGCTCTTAATGGAGGAGGTCTTGTGGGGGTATTTGTCCTTTCTGTGTATACTTCTCATGAGGGGCTTTCCCATATGGATGCAGTCAAAATCAACCCAAAATCAACCCAATCAACCCTCCTCTGTCATTATTAAGATGGACATCTGCATTACTACCAAAAAACCCCCAAACCTCTATGCAAATTGGTCAGTGTGGGTGCATTTAGTCTGTACAAGGTTTTTGAAAGGCAGATAAGTGGTTTCAATTCTTAAATGGTAACTGTGCTGGGAAGTGGCAGCTGTCCAGTGAATGGGGGCTGAGCCTCTTGGCATCCTTCTTTGGGATGCTGGACACAGCTTTGTGGTGTTCAGAAAAACAATGGAGAAGTAAACAGTGAGAAAAAGAATCCTCAAGACAGAGCAGCAGATCCAGATTAAATGCAGCTAGATAGCATAGGTATTAAAGATAGCAGCTAGACTGAAGAGACTGGGGAATGCCCAGCAGCAGGAATAATACTGAGAAGGTGGCTGGTTCCTGCCCTGACTCCTGGGTGATGGGAATCTCCAGAATCCATGCAAGTCTTAAAAGATGGAAAATTTTACTTACACCTCAGTAAAGTAGCTTCTCCCAGGGAATCAAACATTTAGCTCCTTGTCAGTTCCTTTGAGCCATACATTAGCAATGAAAGAGTGATATTGCCACTATCGCCCTGATGATTCAGCAAGGAGCAAAACATGATAGCCTTTCTAACAAGGCTGTTATTCAGATATATCACTCAGCCTCCCCACTCCAACTGCTTAGTGGTTCAGAGTGTTAATGCTCTGCATATTGTGCTTAATAGAATTTTAAATTATTTTGATTAAAGTGTCAAGGGATGAGGATTTAAGATTGATCAGAGCTACTTGCTTGTGCTGTGGCAGTTGTTAAGCAGCCACTTTCAGAACATTATTGCACGGGCTTGAGTGATGTAACATTCAGACATGAGAAATATGAGGAAGTACTTCTCCTAAGTTCATACTGGGGAACAAGAGGGCAAGGAGTATATATATTTCAGAAACACTGACTGACTTGGGGTCCCAGTCCTTCATTAATGGAAGATGATAGGACCTTTACCACTGCCTTCAATTTAATGTAATTCAACCATGGGTTCACGATAGCAAAAATCCAGTATGGAAAGCCTTCACTTCTTTGAGCAGACATTGTAAGCTTTAAAATGTGATTTGATAATGAAGAAAATAAACAATGGAGGCTTGTCTGGCTCTGAGGTCAGGTTTCTGGAAGTAGAGTCAGTCAGAAAAAAGTTCTTGCTTTGAAGCTCACCTAGTTGGGGGCAGAGGTCTTAAGTGATGGTTGCTTAGTTATGACAACAAAGAAAGATTAGGATATTCCCATCACATACAGATTTCAGCTAAAACAAAGTACTACAGCATGTGTATAACCACTAGTATGCAAATAAATCCACTGAAGCTAATGTAAGGAGAACATCTTGCAATTCTTAAATGTGTACATGTGCCTGGGACATCCTCTGAGTGGAGCCTTAGAGTACATGGTTCCCAAATCATTGTCTCAGCTTGTGTGTTTGTAAATATTTTGACCTGAATCAGAGTGCAGTGGCCTAGCTGTGCCATGAAACCATCATCTATTGCAGTCCTCTTCAAGGTGATGCAGCGTTCTTCTCTGCTTATAAAATAAAGAATAACACGCTATCCAGCTCTTGCTTAGCATTTCACTAAAACATAATTGCTTAAAAATCTCAGTGGACTTTGCATCCACATCTGTAAATGACCATATGGTGCTTTATGGAAGAGTATCCTGAGCCAGATGGGTTGGTATTGCCCCTGTCCCTTCAATAATGCAAAGCAGTCATAAACCCACCGTAAGTGGCTGCTTAAGTCAGGTTTACAGCCACTGAGTGACTGTGCTGCTGAAGCCACCTCTTGCACTACATGTAGGTTCTTCAGACAAGCACTTTATTGAAATGACAAGCTTGATGTGAAATATGTTGTCTTCTACCTGGTGAAATCTAAAGAATAATAATACGTGAAGCTGCTGCTGATTAGAATTATTCTGATAGAAGCAAATGTTTTGATTTCTGTCCTGTTCAGCAGTTAAGTGTGAACTATAATAACAGTCACAACCATTTACCTAAAATGGTTTAGTGGTGGAGTCAGCAGCACTAGGCTAAAGGTGGGACTTGATCTTAAAGGTCTCTTCCTATGTAAATATTTCTATGATTTTAGATTCTGTGGAAATTGGATTAATTTAGCTCAAAGATAAGCAGACTATTTGCTGTTTGCAAAATTTCAGAGTAAATCTCAAAGTAAAATGAGAGAAATACCTGATGCCATGAAAATAGTTTAATAGTTTAAGCTAAAAAAATGTAGAAGATCCCGAAGCTGAAAATAAAAACGTATGGTAAAAGTCCATCTTGACAGCCCTTGATTTGTATGAGCGGGCACATCTGTGCTCTGTTGCACAATACAGAGAGACCAGGAAAAGAGCATTCAAAGTACAGTTGTGTTTTCCTATAGTCCCTTTCATAGCAGTTGCTCAAAGCATTCTTTCAGAGAAGCAACAGATGCAAGTATTTTGTATCTATCCACAAAAAAATACCTACCTATTGTTGCATAGTGCAAAATCTCTGCTTATGCACCCCCCTCTCCAGCCATTAAACAGAGTCTGGTGGGCTGAAGGCATCTGATGAATGAGTTTCATCCTGTTTCCAGTGGGGACGTCCAGAACTGCAGCCATTTAACAGACAAATGAATATACAGAGCCATTAAAACATATTAAATACTCCTGCATGTGTTTAACTGCAAGTATATGACTAATCTTTTTGACTCCAGAGGCAGCAAGGCATACATCTTAAGCAGGTACTTAAGAATTTTGTAGAATGGAGCTCACAGAACATTAGTTCCTATGCTGGAGTGTTTGCTGGTGTAATTGCCAAGGATTATGCTGCAGGGGGCAGGAGAGCAGGGCTGCAGTCACAGGGTCCCTCCTTGTGCACCAAACCGCATTCACCACCTAGCAGTGCGTCCTCCAAGGACTGTTTGGACCACGCACAGGCACCTGTAGGACAGACCCTAGAGAAAATATAGGATGACTCCTGTCACTTGTCAAAATTGACCTTACACTGGCAATGAGAAGAGCTGGACAAAATGGAAATCAGGGAGAAAAAAATGAGAATTCAGATTTGGGGGACTCTGGAGGTAGAAGTGACACTGAAGTTATTGTTAAGGAGCAACTTCCACTCCTGGGCAAAAGTCAGGGTGCAGCGAGCACCAGGTCAGGGCTAAGCTGGCACTGTTGCTACTGCCAGATCAATACACACCTCGTGGCTGCTTCTATTGATTGGATTCAAACACCTTGTAGAACAAGGCAGATCTGCAAGAATCGGGTTGAGTCAGTGAAGGCATTGCCCATCATTCATGGACCTTGCCTAACTATCCTGGCCTAACCAGGGAGCTAATGATGAAAAGGCAGAGCAAAGTTAGTTTTCTGGAGAAAAGTTACGCCCTAATTTACAGAGTAACCTTTACTTAGTGAGAAAAAGGAATTTTTCATACAAAAGGCAAGGACTTGGATCTCATTGGGAAACTTTCCATTCCTTTTACCTCTGTCTCCATTTAAATGAAATAGGGAGGCCCATTTGCAGCCAACAAAATTAGCTAAAAGCTGCTCACATAAAGACAGAGATTACATTGAAATCAAATCCATATATTATCTCACAGGAACAGTTGTCCAGAGTTAATTTCCAGGTTAATAGGCTATTATTGCCATTTTCACATAAAGCAATTAAAAGTAATATTCTTATATTACTGATAAGGAGGTTCACACTGCATTGGATTGTCAGCTTATTTTGTTCAATGTTCTTCATCAAAAAGTATCTAGTAGAAATTACTCTAGGCCAAAGTGGAGCAAGACTGCCTAGAGGAAAAAAAAAAACCGCTCAGAAGTAAAAGGTAGATTTTTTAAAATTAAATTTTGAAGCAATGAACTCAATTCCTTAACTTGTGAGATGTGTAGAAAATATTTTCTGCCTAAATGTTATTTTATCAGTTTTTCTGAACTGAAAAGCAGAGGTAAAACAAGACTATAATTATATATCAGATATGTTTTCATGTGGATGTTGAATGCTTTCCATGGAGCATGTGTAATATGTTAAACCATAATCTCTTCCAAAAAAGCATTTTGTGGAAACTCCCAGAATATTCCCAGTTTTTTTTCTGCAGGAAGATCTGTACCATATAGGCAAAAATCTGCTCAAGGAGAAGAAATATAATTTCTCATGAGGAATTATCATACATGTGAATGAGAAAACATTACTTTCCCCTTCTAAAATGGCATGACTGTAAGGTATGACCTGGTCCAATTAGAAACTGTCTTTTTTGGATTATCATCATGTCAGCCTGCACTTGTGAAACCAATTTTGATGGATCTGGGGCATATTTAGAATCAAAGGAGAGAGCTAACCTTAGAATTTAAAAGGAGAAATTAATTTTTCACAGAGGGCATTTTTTGTCTGTTTGAAGAAGACAAAGTGCTAAGCAAAGCCCCCGTATTCATGCTGCTTTGGTGGATAAATGCCTGGGTGTTTTGCAATGGTAAAACAACCCCATCCAGCTACTTTGAGGGTTTTACAGGACTAGAGCAATGCAAAGTTTCTGCCTCGACATTCCTTCTGTCTGCTGAAGCCTCCAAGTTTGCTGTCTCTCTAGGATGACTGGTCTAGCATAAGAGCTTATAGTTGTCACTGTCCTGGGAAAGTTTTACTGAACAGGGTGAGTTGATTTCAACTGCAGTTGGTCATCAGTCATGGGCAGGGAATCCTGACCTGGGAATGCACCTCGTAGTGATGAGAACCTGATGTTTCTGTGTCTTCATGGATCTACAGCGCAGATTTGGAGTACAGCAAGAGGGAGTCAGTTCCTGACATTCCTCTTCACAGGCCTCCAGACAGCCTTTGGATTTATGGGACATATTGCTTCAACATCCCCCATGTCAGTAAACCTTTTCATCCCTGAGAAAACACCTGTGGTTTATGTTTAATCCTTAAGACCTGTGAAAGTTTTGACACGTGCCTAAATAATGCTTCACTTTGAAAGGCTTAAAAAATGACCTTGCAGTGCAGCCTTCCCAGTCACTGGCATGTATTCACCAAGTGGGGCAACATAAATAAGAAAGTGGCAAAGGTCTCTGTTGATTTCAGTCATTCTAGGATATGAAATTCTTGATAAAATGAATCCTCTGGGATCTGATTCAAAGACTCAGATGTGAAATGCACCTGTCTTTTGAGAATTCTGAGTCCAGCCCATGCCAAACAAAATTAATTGGAAAGCCAGACTAAGCGCTGCTGATTTAAAGCACATGCTGTGTTGCTCAGTGGTTTGGGGGATGGACATAAGAGAGGAAACTTCCTAGTCCCAGGGAAGTTGTGTTTGAAGGGCACAGGATACTTTGGGTTTGTACTGTTCACAAGTAGTGACATTCCTTTGTCCCCAAAGGCCAGCTCAAGGCCTGTGCTCTCCTCAGCTCTCACATCAGATTTGCTTTCACAGTGGAAATTGTAGGTTTGCCTACAATTTATAATACAGGGCTTTCCCAGAGGGACAGGATGGTGCTGGGAAGGATGCAAGCTGTCTTCTGCTCCACACAGAGCTTCAAGAGCACGTGAGAAACACAAAGTAATGCTTCTCACTGTCAGCAAATGACACTTTGCCTTTCAGATTGAAGTTTTTAATTAAAATGGGAATTTCTGGACTGAATATTGGCAGCCACAGGGCTGCTGAAATGTGACATCATTTATGACTCCAGCAGTGAGGAGTTCACTGTCCATGATCATAAAGCAGATTCCAGTCTTGATTTGATATCGATTTAACAGTCAGCATAAGTTTGCCCTTTAATATTAAACAAAATATGTCAGATCAAAGCATTAACAATATTCTTCCTCAGGGTTTCTCCATGGATATTACCTCCATCTCTTCCAAGCAGAGATGTCTGGCAGAGAGCAAGCTTCAGACCTCTGTCCTGTAACACCACTTTTCTGGAGCAGTAGTTCCTGCTATCCTGCACTGCCCCTGCACAGTGTCAGTCCCTCACCACTCTTTTTCTCCCCAACACAGACTAAGGCCATTTCTGCTACAAATCTTCTGTAACAGTAATTGCCAAAGACTGGCAAATCCAGTCTTCATTTCTTTCTGCAAACACTCTGCAGCTCTGTGCTCAGCCCTTCCTTCCCAGCCATCCCTGTTCTAATGGCTTCAGTCCATTCTTGCAAGTCTCATTTATTTTCTGGCTTCTTTTTGACACGAGTGATACAATATGTGACCTCTGTCATGTGTCCTGATTTGTCTGTCTCCTGCCCCCGTGTTTCTGATATTCATTAAGGTGATATTCACTTTTCCAGCTCTGCTTTGCCCCTTAGTGAGGTACACTCAGAGACTCACATCAATGTCGTTTTAAATGGAATTTTCTTCTTGCCATATCTGAATTTAATCTCCAGTATATTCCTTCTTGGCTTTAGCTGTAATTCTTCTACCATCTTTTTTCCCTTTGTTTAAAAAAGTAACCAAAATAATGCAGTAATTTTTGAGTTCTGAGATATCAGGAGGAACCTGGTCTATTTGGAAAAAAAAGTCAGTCCCATGAGAACTCCAGAATTACAATTCAAACAGCTGTCCTGACATCAAGTGACATCAGTTTTGACAACTTACTGCCATTGTGAGCTAAAATATCCTGATAGCAGTATGTAAGTTTTTCTCTCAATACACCCTCCAAGCTGAAATCCTTATTTAGCTTTAAAGATAGAGGCAACACTGATCTGAGCTTGAAGAGCCCCTTCCTGTACTGTTCTCTGAGAGACTGTTTGGGGAGAGCTGAGGAGTAAAGGGTCATTTCTTTTCATTGTAAAGATGTGGCAGTTGGGAAAATTTGTATTCATCCTGTATTGTGCAGCTGTTGGGCTGGGGAGACTCATGGGGTATGTGATATACTTTGAATGTTTTTTATGTTAGTTTTTCATTAAATCTCAGGGCTGCTGAAAATACAAGATAATATTATGGTAGATCTATAATATAAATGGAAGTAAACAGATGCATTAGCAACCTGCTTGTGTACTTAAACATATCTTGCCCTTGCATATGTCTGTCCTTGCTACCATTTCCTTCTGTGTACCACAGTGAACTGGGATTAATTTAATCTGAAATTTTAAATCTGGGCTTGGTCAGTAATGCTGGATTTCTGAACACAAAAAGTAGTTTTCTCTGTATCAGCATGCAGAAGCTTATGGATGATAGATGTGTAAACTCTGTTTTGGTCCTCTGCTTATTCTCCTTATGAAGTCATAGGTGGAAGCAGCTGTTTTGTGATATTTTCCTGCCACTTATATAGCAGATATTGAAAGTGAAGCTGAGGTTAAATAATAACTCTGTGAAAATTTGATTGATTTTCACTGCTCATAGAGGAAATCGTGGAAGTGGAAAAGACACAATATGACCAGAGACAGACAGGAACTACTAATGTGTAAAATTATTTCTACATTAATTCTGCTGCTGTTAAGACTACAGAAAAATCCTTTGGTGATTGTACTACAGGGATTTCAACCCTTGAAGCCAGAGTGTTTGCTGCCTGTGGCTTAAGACCTTTGCCTCCTCACCATTTTGGTGGCATTTCCTCATGCACTTGTTCATGTCACTTGCTCATGTCCAGTCCACAGTCACTGCTGTCGAGCCTGGATGCCAAAAAAGGCAAATTCATTCACACATTTCCACCCAGACAAAGTTTAAATCCAGTTAGATGAACCAGGCTTCTCATTTTAGACCCTGATGCTCTGAAGTGATACCTAACCCACACTCACTGCAAGAAAATCAGGCACCATTTGATTGTTCCACATCAACTATGTATTCCCCAACTGGTGAAGAAGTTTAATTTTACCCTTTGATTACCCAAAAGTAATCTGCCCAAAAGCACTGATATTTCCATCGTCATGGACTGATGACAGCCTGTGATTTACATCCAGCAATGTGGTTCTGAATGGTCTCAGAACCATCTGAATATAAAGGTTTAATGACTGGATTATATATTCTGTCTCCATGATAGAAAATAAGACAACTGACTTGGCTTTCAGGCAGATTACATAAGCCCAAGTTAAGTGGTAGAATAAAAATGACTGATATTCCTTCTTGACTTAAATACAGCACTAAGCAGTATGCCCTTGAATTCTGCATAAAGCAATTTCCTCCTCCTTGGTAACAGCTAGGGGGCATTCCAAATGCAAATAGAGTCAGCTTTGCATTTTTAATATTTCTTATATACATAATTCACTGCCTCAGTTTAGAAACGTTATTGCTACCTCTTCTGTGCATTTCAATTATTTTGCACCTCTGAACTTTCATATTAACTTTAATGTCAGCTCTTAAAGTGTATTTTGTACAGGCGAGCTTGTGCTCATGTCTCTTGAAATTCACAGATTGCACAAATGCTCATCCAGGCACAAACACACTGCACAGTTTAACCTGTGTCATTTCACTGGGGTGTGTGGGGGTTCACTGACTGCACACAGGGTTTTACCAGAGCCCTGAAAATCAATAGGTAGAAATGGGAGCAAAGCAAGAGCAATCAGCATTAGAATATCACATTTGCATACATAACCCACAGGGATAATGAGGATTCCAGCTGATCAATAGGAAACATTTTTTTAAGGTAGCTTTCAAAATAATAGAAATTCTGGATGGAAGATTATGACCACAATGGAAGGAAATTCTTCCCCTTGCTTATGTGAAATTAATAATGCATTCCATAAAACCAGAGACTGTGAGACGATTCTGAGCAAGATTTACTTCATTTCATTTTTCAGAAGAGAGAGGCAGTTGTGGCCATCTCCTGTGACCATGAACCTTTCCGAGGATATTTTCACTTGGAGGAATGGAGGTGAAGATTCACAGCATCTTGTTTGACTCTTCAAACTCCTTCAGTCACTGGCTGACATTGTCAACTGCTTGCAACCACAGATCTCAGGGAGGTGACTGGTTGATGGCTTTGTTCATCTCTGCTGATAACGTCTGTGGGGCTAGATCTGTCTCTTACTCACTCCATCCAGGAAATGGTGCCAGAAACATCCTTTCTATTGGTCCCACTCCTCTTGCAGCCCATCAGAGCAGGAAGGCAGGGATCCAGCTGTGCTCCTTCCTTTGAAGAAATACCTTTCCTTTATGACAGTCTGAGAAGGAAAGTGAATGGGGTCATCTCATCTAGTGCTCCACCCCATCCTACCAGACCAATGTGGTTGCACAGCAGAATACATGGCAATGTGTATCAAGTGTTTCCCTGGGAGCCTCTCTTAAGGGTGACAAAACTGAAGCTGGACTGAATCAATTACAGTGTTTTGAGTGCTGACACCTGCACAGTCAGCATGGATCATAAACTGTGCTTCCTATCTAAAAAAGACTATAAACAAAAGATATGGCCAAAATCTCTCTTTGTTTGACTCTACTGACTATTTCTCAAAATAACTGAAAATCAAGCCTGCTGCCTCCTGCATTGCAATTGAAATAGATGCCCTGCCTCTAATTTCCCATCAATTTACAACCATGTAAGCCCAATGGTATGGTGGAAAATCCACCCCCAGTGTGCACAGATTTTGTGTACTTTACAAGGCTGCTGTAGCTCTGCAAAGCCAATGCAGAGGCTATGCCAGGGCTGTCAGTCACAGGCATGCTGGCAAAAGCCTGAAAGTGTTTCCTGGCTGCAGATGAGTGCCATGTTCCAAAGATGATGACTGCTCTTACTGAAAAGGAGATTGCCTCTGGGCTGAATGTGCCCTGGCAGTCATCAGCTTAGATCCCACTCCTGGAACTTCTTCCACTAAATAGGTGGTGGGGTCGGTCTTCCATTTGATTTCTCTCCTCTCGTTTGAAATAGTTACTGATGAAGAAATAGTGGGAAACAAAATGAGTTCAGGGTTTATGCTAATGTTGCTGTGGCACTGTGAGTGAGGAAAAACTGACTTGCAGACTGGACGGCCGTGAGGAATCAAATGATGAAAGATGATGATGAAATCAATGCTCTGGGAAGCTGATCTAGCAGACAGCAGAAGTTGGGACATAAATGAAAATGCATTGTGTGTCATCAGTGCACATGGCTCCAGGCAGTGCTCACTGCAGCTAATGGGGAACTGCAGCTGGAGAATGCAAACAGCTCAGGGTGCAGGTGGGGATCCACCTGAGAAGCAGCCAAGGTTGTCCATATTCCCATCCTTCCACAGTGAATTACTGCCCTTGAAGTGGGCTGTTGTCACTGGCCCTGAACCACCCTGGGTCCATCTCCAGGTAAGTGAAACACGTTCATTTTGATCACTCCAAGGACCCCTGTCATCTGAGTGTGCCTGCAGCTATCCACCCTGTTTGATGCAATAGGCAGGGCAGCTAGCTTGGTAATTGCAGCAGCTACTTCTAACAAATACCTGACTTGAGCCTAATGTTTTGGTTTGCTGGACAAACCAAATGAAGAATTCAATTTGGATTGAATCAGTGGTCACTGTTATTACTTTAAATGGCAAAATAAATATCCTACTTCAACCTCTGCCCTAATATAATAGATTCATTTAATACAAAATGGACAACCTTAGATGCAAAAAGAACAACTTAACAAAATTGAAGTCATTTGTTTTGTGGCCCTTGTAAGAGGAAGACTTGGGCTCTATTCATGCTGACTACCCAGCATCCTAGTGATTAGAACATATCTAAAATGGGGAATTTGGATTCAGATCTGCTTCTCTCCCTGAAGGCAGTCCCAGTACTGTGCTCAAGGAAAGCTTCACCACCTGCAGAGCTAAGGCATGGAGATGAAAGTCTGTCTGCACCTGGGGGTACAGGGAGTTTGTGATGGGTGTCTTTAGCTGATGCTGCTCTCTTTGAATAAATTGTTGAAAACAGAATCCTTGTCTTTCACCTTTAGGTGAATATGTTACCTGTAAACCCAGGGAGTTGTTTGCTAATATATTTGAAGGGGCATCTTTCAATATATGCACTCTATAAGAAAAAAATTTCTCAGCTAAAGATTAATGTAAAGATTAACATGGACAAATTTCTCATCTTCCTTATTGGAATTGGTTAAAATACTTCATTTCTCTTTGCAAGACTTTTGAGGTTAAGTACTCAGTGTAAACTTTGGTGAGAGTACCAGTGCAATTTTACTATTTAGTGAGTTCTTTGGTAAAGTGGCTTGTAACACAGCATGTGTCTTACTGTACCGGTGGCCACTGCACTGAGCCACAGAAAAGTCTGTATTTGGGCAGCTTTTAAGCTGTGAATTTGGGCACCTCTTCCCATATTTCCTCATTTTCCTTTGCTCTAGGAAAAGTTGGGATTCTTCAAAAAAGTGACCTCCTCAGGCGCCACCTCTCCTCTTATTTATTTCTTGATTCAGCTGTCATTCATTACATTAAAGGTTATTTTTTAATGAAACACTGTGGGTACGGAGAATTAACTTTTACCTTCTGTTCTAATTGATGAATGATGTGTTAACTAATCAGAAAGCTTTTCTATAGGCACCATTAAAGCAACAGATGTATGTGGCTCAGGAGAGATTTGTTGAACAGCTTCAACCTCTAAGTGCAGAGGATAAATGAGTGGTGACATCATTATACCTTGACAAATAGAAATTATATCATTCTCTTTTTTTCATTACTGATGCTTGATTTATTTCTATGGTTTTCATTTTGATGAGATCCATTCATTGTCTCTACGGTTAAAACCTTTGAAAATTGCAATATGCAACTAAAGTGGTTATAATAATTTGCACATGATCTTCAGCATGTTAACTTTTGAGGTTTTCTCAAAAGTTACTTCTAATAGAACAATAGTATGATGTGGAATATGATAGGACAAAAAAGAAACATTTAAAATTGATCCTTGGGTTCGTTTTTGAGCTAGCCACAGAAACAGCACATAGGGAGTCAGAGCACATTTGATGTGGTTATAAAGCACCTACATTGGTTGCTGGAGGATTTTATTTTTGCAGTGAACTCGAAGCCTTAGAAGATAGACAGTTGTTCTGCACAGCAATTCTGTGCCATAATAAACAAGCAAATGTTCCCCTCTCACTCACCTCTCCCCAGTATATTTGGAGCTCTTACCTTGTTTGATTGCATTTCTCATACAGTCACTGAGATGGATCAGAATCTCTCTGAAAATTTTGGTTATTACTGAAGATTGCATTTTTTCCACTTTTACTGCAGCTTACAAATCAGAAACTAAAAATAAAGTGTGCATCTGTTTGGATAATCTATTTCTCCAGAACAGATTAAAATGACAGAATAAATCTTGGATGTACTTGGAAGAGCTTTGAATGAATTACAACAAGAGATTAAAACAAGGTGAGTTTTGCTTGGCTAGAACCTCAATGAAGGAATTAAACTGATGCTGTGTCAGGGCAAAGTTTGCAAGATAAAATAGGGGTCCTTAGTGTCTACTACAGAAGTATAAACAGCAGATTAAACCTGACATTTCTGCCAGAAGACCTTTATGTACACTGGGGGAAAAAGAGATCAAGGTTAGTTAGAAAAGAAAGTCAGGAAGACAAAATTCATATATGGAAGCTCTCATGGGTGTGAGTGGGGTTTCCCTGTCCATGGCCACAGCTTGGAAAGCAAGGACTGAATAAGTGCCTGTTCCTGTACCCTGGAGTAGGGATAGGCAGCACAAGGATAAGATGTGCTGGTAAGTTCTCTGCTTCTTCAGATTCCAGGCAGGAGTTCTGAGGCTGAAACTTTCCTGTATGAGAAAACCTAAAAAAATACAATAAAATAAAAAAGAAAGAAAGAAAAAAAAGAGACTCTGAATGTGTTGGTTGATCCTCAGAAAAGCTGATGAGCTAATCCCAGCATGCAATCCATTTTGAGGGGATTCATGGTCCAGAGCATGGAAAGAGCTCGTGGCTGCCTCTGCTAATGATGCTACTGGCATCACTGCTGTTCTGACCAGGAGTGGTAACAGGAAAGTAACAGTGCAGTGCTCCTGTTCTGGGCTTGCTTTACCGAAATTTAATGTAAAAAAGTGTCTATTTATGGTTTTAGGAGTCAAATCTTAGTGTTCTGCTTGCTGTCAGCCAGTTGCCTTTAAAATGGTAAATTATCCTAAGAGCGAGAAAGGAATGAAGATGCAATTTAATGTAAATATAGAAAGTTTAAGTTTTGTCACTAAACTACAGCTAAATCCATTTTGGAAAAAGCTGTGCTTAGCTTCACAGGAAGGAATGTATTTGCTTCAGTAACAGCAATGAAAAAAATAGTGTTTTTACAAGAGAAATGGGAACAGATGATCTTTCAAGTCCCTTCTGGCCTTAAATCTGTGAATCTAGGAAATGATGCCTCATTTCACACTCTAAGTCATTAAAAATGCACTTTAATTATTGAAGCAATCACATTTCTTGGCATTGTGGCTACTACCTGCTAAGATGATATACCAAATGATCAGTGTTTTACTGAAATTATTGAAAAGAACTGTGTTCTTTACCAGAAGTCTTCTTTTTTATTGTTTTCACAAGCTCACAGGAACTCTAAAATATAGAAAACCATTCAGTGTTATATATTATTAAAAGATAAACTTTGCAAAGTAGGTCTGTGTGACTCCCCTTCCCCATAAGAACTAGGAATGTATGAAGCTGTCACAAACAGGGAGAGATAACTCATGAGAATAAGTCATACACAAAGAATGTTGGGGGCTGGGACAGGGGCAAAAGAGGTGTTTAGCATTAGCTTGTACTTTTAAATAATCTTAGACACATTTCAAAGTACTTCTCAATTGTTTTTTCAGTACTGGAATCATTCCCATCATACAACTTTCTAATTGGAGTTCACATCCTTGCCCTCCACCCAATGAGGAGACCTTGGGGCACAGCTGGATTTTAAACAAGGCTGTTTCCTAACCTTAAGGCACTCTACTGGGTCAGCTCTTTTCTATTACATCCTTTTATGGTTTTCTGGGGAACACAGAAAGATGCTCTAAAAACCTCAGTAACATCTTACAAAGTTACTGCTCAATCCCTATGTGCCATAAATGTGTCTTTGCAACAGAAAACACAGGCAGATACTGTCTTCAGGTTCGTTTCTTTCACTACCAATCCAAGGGAGAGGGACCAATTTAACTTGAATTTCTTGGTGGTGCTGTAAAACATGACCAATTAAACACATCCAGTGAGCCTCCCTGTGAGCTCCAGTGCTGGTACTGCAAACTAGCATTTACCTTCCTTTTCT
This sequence comes from Haemorhous mexicanus, assembly GCF_027477595.1. Taxonomy (NCBI): domain Eukaryota; kingdom Metazoa; phylum Chordata; class Aves; order Passeriformes; family Fringillidae; genus Haemorhous; species Haemorhous mexicanus. The sequence continues at coordinate 32,909,838 of NC_082341.1, forward strand.
TGGGGGCTGTACTGGCACAAAGCTCCATTTCACATGGGCATTTCTAGGTAAATAATAAGCTCAACCAGAGAGGATGAATAAAGGAAGAAAGCAATTTTTCATACTGAATGAGTACAAGGTAGGACTGAAGTAAATGAAACAATTTGCTTGAGAAAGTGAGTGCAGTAAAAACTTCTGGTTTTGATGAACTGTCTCTCCAAAGAACTGGATATACTTTAACAGTATCATTTCTGATTTATCTGCTGTTGCCAGATAAATTTTCTTCTGGGGGAAGAGCAGAATTCTCTTTATTTAATGTACCATGTCTGGAATGTGGACTAGATTCAGCTACATGTCGCTTATAATTATTTATGTAACTTATTAATCACTGGGCTGTCACTCAGCTGTTTATAAAACACAAAAGAACACTTGGAGCCTGAAAAATTACATTTTTCCTCCCCTCCACCTCCCCAAAGGCCTCTTTGCACTTCTGAGAAGACCTCCATTTAAATAAAAATCTCTTGTCCAGTCTAAGAAGGATCTCTGTAATGGCAATTTAAAGAACAGGCTTCTACTTTATGCTTGGGAACTGAAAGATTCACTTTAAAGTGCTGTAAAACTTTCTTTTCAACTTTTCTGACCAATGTCCTTGGGTCTTTGTTTAGTTTATTTTCTCAAACAAGTCATGGAAAGGCTCCCCTTCTTGCTTGCTCAACAACCTGTTTTCCTTATACTCAGCATTTGGAAAAGAGCAGCATCTCTCAGACTGCTGTGTCTGTATCATGCCTGCCTGAAACTGGGCAACGCATAGAAAAGCTGAGGTGCTCAAACACAGCCATGCTCACACCTACTCCCAGCCCTGTTTCACACATCTCATTTCACTCTGTGAAGAGTGAGTCTGTGTGGCTCTGTGCAGCTCCCTTCTGAGCTCCTGTGCAGGGAAGCTCACAGCCTGTCTTTCAGGGGAAGGTACCGTGCCAGTTCAGAGACCAGCATCCGGCCTCGTAAATGATGCACAGAAGAGCAATGATTCCATTCAGCTGAATTACATTTAAAATTTGATTATGAATGGCATCTTTGAGGCAGGCTATTCATCATTCCATGTCCTATGTGGGTCTCAATGTCTTGAAGCTTCATAAAGGCAATTCATTAAATAGCTTTTGCCAGACCAAGAGGTGACTCAGCGGGCTGGTGAAAAACAGTGGCTGACCCACCACTGCTGGCCATGGCATTCCTGCATTATTTTCCAGGGCTGCAGTATGTTGGCAGGGTGCTTGTCCTTTTGGTGCCTCAGTTCACCCAGTGGTGTAATAGCCACACCAGGATTTACCTGCCTTCTCACCCATTTGCTGGGCTGACTAGCAACATGTTTTCAATTTTTGCATGAAAGGCTCCACATTAATCCATGCCACAATTTGCTTTGTTTGCTTTCACCACTAAAATTACTTGTTTCCCCCAAAGATCTGCCATCTGTCACTATTCACCTTTTACATTTTTATGCTCCACAGTTGAGCAAACACCAACGCCTGAATAACTCTATTTCCCATTATCAGTCCTTGGAAGTGCCCCGAGGTCAAGGCAGTTGTGATGTCTTGCCCCTGGCTGGATTCCCTGAGACCTCAGGGCTCACCCTGTAGCCTTGCCATCTCTGCAGCCACTAAAAATACTCCATGTCTTTTTCTTAGCAGGGGTTTCCCAGTCTTTTAAAACCAAAAAGAAATCAGTCCTCTCTGGACTAATGGTAGTCCTGCCATAATCTGTCAGAGGTAACATAGAATTGTAGGAGGGAGAGGCAGAGAGATGAGACATTGTCTGGGTGGATGTGGGCAGCTGATGGGGAACTGCTCTCTGCTCTCTACATGGGTAATGATATCGTGATATCGTTGGGTATCTTTGCCTGCACTTGACAAAGGAAAGGGGCAGACCCTGGGTGACAGCTGGGAAGTGCAGCTGTGAGCCACAAGCCAGTGTCTGAGTAGCCAGTTGCAAAAGATTTTTGTGTTTTCATAATCCTTATGAGTAATATCCTGTCAAAGTCTTCATCAAAAGTTATTAGTCCCTCCATAAACTGGTACTTCAATATGTAAACTTGCCTTGTAATTAATTTTATGAGCTATGCCCCTGGCACCATAGAGCTCTTATTTCATTTTAGGAGCATAATTGATTAGGCTTCCTGTTGCTGTGATGTAGACCAAGGATGTTGCCACCAAGAGGGGAGTAATTTGTGACAGCTCATTTATGAGGAGATATCTACTGTTTGCCAGCACTGAGCATACACGCAAGGCAAAGCAAAATATTTTGTATTGCTACTGCTGTGCACTGCTCGAAGTTAAAAAAGCAAAAGGAAAAACAAAGAGACTAATTATGCAGCCAAATTAATATGGGTAATTATTATATATTAGTACAGCATCTTTTATTCTTCACTGCAAAGGTTTTTGTTCTCTGCTGTATTCCTTTGAAGATATTTGTCTCAATAGATGACAATCCTGTCTGGGCAACTAGATTTTGCATTGCTAAAATTTCCTTTTGTTTCAATTGTATCAGATACTTTTCTCTACTTCCAACAACTGTTATGGCAAAATAAAGTCTCTCACTCTGATACAACTTTTAACAATTTCAGAGTCAATCTTGATGCCAATGGTTTGCATTTTCCTTTCTTTTCTCTCCCTGTTTAATATTTGAGTGAATGTTATCTGAGAGAAATATGTTGGACACGCAGGCTGTGTTAGCCTAATTTATGGCTAGCATAAAAGAAGCAATATTTCCCGTGGGTAAGGTCAAAAGGGCTTTGTTTTCTATTAATTAAAAATAGGCTCATAGAAGACAATGCATGTAAGTAATAAAGACATAATGCTTATTTGTGTGGCCATAAAGGAGTAGGTTACTCATGACCACCAGTCATAGCTGCTGTCTCTCCCTGACCCTGACAACTGACCAAAAAAAGGAAAATATATCATTTTATCCTTTCCATGCCTTGCTTATACGAGCTAGAGAAGTGAGCTGAATGTCTGAGAGGCAAGTCCTAGGTTGCTGCAGCCCCTTAAAGTGTGTAAGCACAAGGTTGAAACTAAAAGTGTTTGGTGCTTGCTGCATCTCCCAGGGAAATTATGTGTGACTAAATTCAACCGGAGCTCTGTCTGAAATAAAAAAAAAAAGACACAAAATCTCAGAAACCGGATGTTTAAAAAATGAAACTAAGAGAATTTCAGAGAGAGAGTCAGAAGAAATGAGAAATGCTACCCTCCAGAACTGAAACAGAATGATAAATTACTTTTGCCTTTCTGAAGCCAAGCTAGAAAACCTCTGCTCACCTCTATTATCTACTTCTGGTCTCTGAAGATGCATTACCATATTAATTCATTGCGTTATACAATTTGAGCGACTAAATGAGTTTACCTCATGCCCTCTTAATAGAATTTTCTTCTAATGCTAACTTTAAGTGATACATTTTAAGGGATACTTGAATTAGAATGCATCACAGAAATTTATTTAGACTCAATTTTGTTTACAAATTATGACTTAACCCTTCTTGATAAACCAAGTGCAGAAAATCCCCAGCCTCTCTGTGGACAAAATATCTCTCAGCATTGGAAGTCCTACCATCTCCTAAGTAATGTGAGGTTTTACTCAGCCTCAGGAGAGGCAGAAGGACTGTTTGTGCAAAAAGACTACCACCACATCACAAAGAAAATGGCATGGATGGTGAACTGGGATAGGTACACATGCAGGCCATCAGAATGGGCGGAGAGGTGCTGTGACCTACGTGTGGTCAATTGGCTGCTTCATGAGGGGGCTCACCAGCCTGCAGTGCAAAACATCAGGAACTGTTTTCCAAGCATTGAGAGTGTGGAAAAGAGGCTCAAAAATGGGCCAACTCAATTTTGACAACATGGTTCCTGTCAGGACAGGAATTTTATGTCCTGTGGCCGTGGTACAACAGGAATCCTCCATCCAGACACAGGCTACATTTTTTTTCTACATGCAAATGTATTTCTGTGTACACATAAATGCACACAAAAAATGTGATCTGTGGCCTCGTTACTTTCTTTGTTCCTTTCCATTACCCAAGAGACCAAGGAACTCGTATTTCATGGAATTGCCCCAGGATTTATGACAAGCCTACCAACTGCAAACATGTCCCTACATCACACACACAAAGGTTTCAAGGAGTAGGAAGCCTCATTGGATGCTCTTCATACAGCTGGAACCCAGTTCTGCTTGCTCTCATTCCTGGGGTTCCTGTTGGTCAGTGCCTTCAGCTGCTCAGGAACATTTCTGTGCATATTGAAAGATTCTTGTATATTCCAGTTTTAGCAGAGGTGAATGTTTTTCAAAATTACCATTGTGCAGCTCCCCTCTATTCACTGGGGTTTCATTCAGCAATGCCTTTAGTAGCTGAAGTATATACACACTTTTCTATTTTCCTGAAACACAGAGAATGGATGTAATTCCATGGAGTAAGTTACCATTTCAGTCATCCATGGGAAGAACACAGACAGTACTGAACAATTTAGGTATCTAAATTTTAAACACAAATATTTTGCAAATAACCTGAAAATCACTCATTCAGTGTAATGACTATCAAGAAACTCTGACTATTAGAAATAAAAAACCAGTTTCACTTTGTGGGCACAAGAGAACTACAAGTTTAAATTCAGCAGAACTACTCTCAAGTGTAAAGTTTTTAGGCCTGATGAATACATCTGGAATTATGCTTTTTTCCATGAACTATGGAAATTCCAATATTATGGACAGAATTATCACCTTGTTTCAAAAACACAGTAAAAGATGCTGCTAATTAAATTGTTGTGCTTCAGATTCTTAAACTAGAACAGCAAGATCAACCTAGAATCTTTGGTTGGCTTTCGTGGTTGTTTACCCCTCTTGGAGCTTTGGTTTTCTTAATTTTAAAAATCAAGTATTAGCTATTTGCAGTGACTGATTGAAATAACATGAACTTAGTGCCAACTGGAAATCAATTCCTAGTTGACCTTCTGATATGTATTAACCACCTTTACACTTTAAGAGAATTTCATCCCACCTTTGTAGCATTGACATAAATTAGTAAATAGAAAGTGTCTTCATTTGATATTTTCCACTGTAAGTATATGATCAACAGTCTTATGTTCAGTGTTTTTAATTTAATGGGTTTATCCCTGTGCTAGATATGGTTTTCATTAAACTGACCTTGCTTTATTTGAATTATTGCTCAGATTTGCACAAGTACAAATGACCTAATCTTCCCAAATACATTTTCTGATCAACATAAGCAAACAGTCTGAAGAAGCAATTATGTAAAAGAAATGCTTTTAGGCAACAAATGGGTCTATAAATAAACAAGTACTTCCTAATCACAAGCTAAACTTCTGTCATTTTTCCATTTTTAATAAAAAAATAGTTGAACTCAATGAATTTTAATGTTCCTGGAAGTCAGGGACCAAGATTTTTTTCTCAAAAATGAGTACTGCAAAATTAAAACCTGCACCACCTTTTTACTAAAGTTCAGCCAGCATAGCTGCATCTGACCACTACCACCTTTGACTTCCCAGGTCAACTCAGCAGGAAATCATATGGAAAAAAAAATCCATTTTTATATTTGCAGTGTGTAGGAGGACATGGGATGTTTTTACAAGTCAGACTTTTTTTCCCCCCCAAAGTGAAAGGCAGGGCAAAAATACACCACCCTACACAACTTTGTGTCTTTTCTATGTTTTTCCATTGCCAGTGCCCTGGGATCTCACTACTTATTTGGATCTATGCAGCCTAAATAAAGGAAGCATATTGGGAAATATTTGTTGAAAAAAGTTTCTGAAGGGGAACTTTCATCTAGTCTCGATATTTGGGAAAAAAGTGATAATGGTTGGAAAGGTATTATTAGGACATGTACTATAGTTGTGTCAATGAGCATGAGAAGAAAAGTGATAGCTGAAGCTTAGTGCTGGAGGGATCAGTGTAGACAAATGATTTTCTCACAGTGAATAAATGAAGAGTTCTCAACTGAAGATGATGGATAGTTACACAGATATACATTGGTACAAGCAGAGGCTCAAGTCTAGGAAAAATAAGGTGGATGAAAAGGCAGAAGTCACTTGACATAAGGAGAAATTATACTGCCAAAGCAAGAGAGGAAGAGCAGCACAATAGATATGAAAGCTGGTTAGAGATATCTATCTGTGGAAAGAAGACAAAGAGAGGAATTATGGGGACTGTGTGATGTCAGACAGATGACAGGGAAAGAAAAAATCTTTTAAAAACCCCAAAGAAATTCAGGAAGACCGAAACTCAGAAATGCTAAAGCTGAGCATGAACCCAAACTCCACATACCAACACCATCCAAAGCCTGTGCCTGCTTTTCTCTAGCTTATCTGCAGAAACATGGGTTAGGCTGCATCTCAGGCAGGCAAGGGGCCCCCAGCTGTGAGGGAAAAGCACTTGAAACCTGTGGAAAAACAGTTTTGCTAGGGTAGAGAGGTGTCTGTGTGTCCATGTGTGAGGTTTAAGATAAGTTCTTGTAGTCCCAAGGAGAAATAATAAATGGCTAAAAAAAAAAGAAAGAAATCAGATATTGTCCCTGTGCTGCTCAGAAGAAGGGTGCAGGAGTGAAACAAGTTCATATTCACTTTTTAGTGTTAAGGTCACTTCTTTGGCTGAAGAGAAATCAAAACTAAAAAGGTGAAGTTCTGCAAAAATCAGTCTTGCTCTCCATGGTACTGGTGAATACCAGGAGCTGCTCCACTGAAGGAAAGTGACTCTCACCAAAATAAACCAACTAGAATAGAAAATCTCAAGTTTGGATCTGAAGTCATCCAGGTAAGATGTTGTTTTTGATGCACAGCATATACACACACCTCTGCTGTTTCCATAGGGAAGAATAGGCAAAGGCATTTGAGCTGACGACCCCTTAGGTCTCAAATCACCCTTTTCTTTTAATTTTCATTTTAAAGCTGGTTTCCAGCTTTCTGTTTATACCTGTGCTCCCTTGGCAGCTCAGACCTTACACCTCCATCGCCTTCTGGAGCAGTACTATAGGTAGAAATGCAAATGCTGTTTGCAGTCAGCCTGCTGGTTTGCTGCTCAGTGTCCTGAGCTGCACTGTCTCTTTTACCAGGGAACCCAAATTCTTCCAAATTAAATGTTGAAGATGTCTCTTACATGCACATTTTGTGAAGGTCATGATCCTTGGGTGTGATGTTGAGTTCCTGTACATGGCACATAGGCTAGCTGGTAAATAACAAGCTGCCTTGTCTAGGCATACTCATAAATGTAAATGTTTTCTTTCCTCGTTTCCTTTGTCTCAGGAGGTAGTATGGATTATAAGGAGGATACATCTTCCCAAGTTGTAGCTGTTTAGAGTCCTAGAAACAAGAATGTCTTTTCACATGCACCTTGAAGTTCTTCCAGTGACTGCAGGTTGCCACAACCCTTATCATAAAAGACTCCAGGAGGATAGATTATTTTCACCTTAATTTTGCAGCAGTTGCTATAGGGGAGTTATGAAAGGAAGTATCCAGTCCTACGTAAGTCATATATTGTGCAAATGAAAGGCACATCTCTGTGGGACTCAGGGGGCCAGCATGGTGCCACCTCAGCAGGCATCTGTCCCCGAGCAGGCACGGTGGTCAGACTCTTGTCACTGGCACCAGAGTCCCCCAGGAAAGAGGAGACATGTTTTTCACATCTCCAGCTGACTGCCTACACACTGTGGGCAGAAGACAAGTTTTTTTGATGTAAATACACCATTTATGTTGCTCGTGGCAGTGTCTTTCTAACTTTGATGCATAATATGAGAAGAAGAAATGCAGTGTCCCTGGAGAAACAAGTGCTTTTTAGATTTACAAAAAAGGAGTTATTTACACATCCCTCTCTGGCAAGGAAGAGGGAGAAACATGGCACAGTAGGGGCAGGGTGTTAAGAAAATGTTTAAGCTTCATATCCAAGATACATACTGCTCTCTTCTAAAATGCGTGTGCTTGTACCTTAGAGAGAAAAACAAAAAATTAGCAAAGTGAAAAGAGACACTACAAAAAGTTTTAGGTTAGATACTTGCTCATTTCCTCAGATTTCTGAGTTCCTCAAATACCTCTCCTTTGCATAGTTTGGACCATGGAAGATGTTTCCATGGTGACAAATAGATGTTATGTTTATTTACTGGGCAGCAGGGAATGACAATGTCAGCGAAAGACATTTCTATTCCTTTTTTATTTTTCCAAGGGAGATGTGTTTTAGCTAATGAAACTAGCAGCAGCAGCAGCCACAGTTTTTCAGATACTGTTCCCAGCCCCATTGTGAATTTGTGTGTGAGACAAAAGTAGGCAGCAGTTACTGTGGCTGCATCACTCTCTGATCAAACCTTTGAAGCCTTTTGCTCTGTTTGGAATGCACATAGTTTCTTGTGAACAGCATTGCCTGAGAGGCATCAGGGAGATTTCAGGCTTTACTCATGGGAAAGAACCTAAATATTTCTTGCATTAGATGCCTGGCCTTTTCTGCAATCCTCCCACACACACACCTGTTCTTGTTGACAGCTCTACTACATTGTCCATAAAAAATAATCTGATAACTAAACCTCAGCTTTGTGCTCTGGTAAAAATAAATAAATAAATAAATAATCTTAATATTTGCAGCAGGCTGTGTAAAGTAGGAAAGAGATTTTCAGGACTCTTCTGAGATAAGAGACCGGGGTCTGAAAAATAAACAGTTTTTGCAGGTTGATTAGTTCAGAGGTTTTATACCTGTTCAAATAGTTTTCAACCTGAAACCTTCTGTAGCCCCAAAGGATTTCCCATCAGGTCTGCTGGGGGATGTACAGCTCAGTGGGAAAGTGGAAGGTGGTAGGTCCATTAATTGTACCTTCTTGTATGTGTCTCTGTAGAAAAATACAGTAGTGTGAGACTTTCCTCTCCTAGCCCTGGAAAGGGACAGTGCTGGTACCTGGCTTCGCCTTGAAACCCTCTTCCTTTGGTGGGCAGTGAAGCACAGGGATTCAGGAGGGTTGTAAAATTACTGCTAGGAGTGTAAGTCTTTTGTGTTTGGTCCTTTCCTCCCTCCTACCTTATGTGCTTGAACCAGAGCTGGCTGGTATCTGTCAAGCAGCAAGACAAGCAGCTTCATGCAATATTAACAAGCTGGAGGTAGGAGCTGATGATAATAGTGCCAGACTGGAAAAAAGTTTAAACAGTTGACTTAAACTTTCAAGAGCAGTGGTCAGGTAAACTCCCACTGTTTTGTTCTTCTCACACATAACATTTCCTCAGTTTTCTATTACTGGATGACTACAGACTCATGAGGATCAAGGGGAAGAGTTTCACAAAAGCAAAACGAATGTATGGCTGAAGGAAAAATCTCAGTAAAAAACAGTTATGCCCCTCCAAAAAAATAAAAAATCCAACCCAAACAAACAAACTCTATTCACTCAGGAGCCATGGTGTGCTGGTTTTGGATGGGATACAGGTAATTTTCTGCGCAGTAGCTTGTCTGGCACTATGATTTATGTTTATAATTTTAAAAAAAGTGTTGACAACACTGGGGTGTTTTACAGAATCACACAATCACCAAATAAGGTGAGTTGGAAGGGACCCACAAGGATCATTAAGTCCAGCTCCTGGCCCCACACAGCACCGTTCCCAAGAGTCACACCATGTGCCTGAGAGCATTGTTCAAACATTTCTTGAACTCTGTCAGGCTTAGTGCTGAGACCACTTCCATGTGGGAGCCCATTCCTCTGGGTGAAGAACTTTTTCCTGATATCCAACCTAAACCTCTCCTGACACAACTTTAGGCCATTCCCTCGAGTCCTGTCACGGGTCATCACAGAGAAGAGATCAGCGCTGCCCCTCCTCTTCCCATCACAAGGAAGTCCTAGACTGCAAAGAGATCTTCCCTCAGTCTCCTCCAGGCTGAACAGACAGAGTGATCTCAGCTGCTCCTCATACAGCTTCCCATTGAGGCCCTTCATCATCTTCAGAGCTGTCCTTTGGATGCTCTCCAATAGTTTTCTTATATTGTGGTACCACAAACTGGACCCAGTATTCAAGGTGAGCCCAGCCCAGTGCAGAGCAGAGCGGGACAAGCTCTACCCTTGCCTGGCTGGCCATGCTGCCTGACTCTCCCCAGGACAGGGTTGGCCCTCCTGGCTGCCAGGGCACTGCTGAGTCATCTTCAGTTTGCCATCAACCAGGACCCTCAGGTCCCTTTCCACAGCACTGCTCTCCATCTTCCCCTTTCCAGCATCCAGGACTGCCCCATCCCAGGTGCAGAATCTAGCACTTCCCTTGTTGCACTTCATGTTGTTGGTGATTGCCCAGGCCTCTCATTTGTTGAGGTGGCTCTGACTTGGAGGGAGTGAACAGCTCCTCCCTGTTTTGTATCCTCTGTGAACTTGCTGAGTATCCCTTTTTGTCCTGTGTCCAAGTCACTTAGCTGCTGCTGCTGAGCAGTGCATGCACAGCATCAAGACCCTTGCTGCTTCTCACAGCACCCCACCAGAGTGGGCTGGGGGCACAAGGAGCTGGGAGGGGACACAGCTGGGACAACAGACCCAAGTAACCAAAGGGATATTCTGTACCCTATGATGTTGTGCTTGGCAAAAGAATCTTGGAGAAAGGGATCTAACAAAGACATGCTGAAATGGTACCCATGTGTTTCACAGCAGTGGAATCCAGTCTCTAGTTGAAAGATGCACAGTCTGCCCAAGGTGAAACAGAATCAACACTTTCCTACAGCTTCTTATAGTCTGACATCTATATATGTGTGTGTATATATACATATATAAACACAATTGCAGAGAGAGGCAGAAATTGGTCTCTCTATAGCTGATTACAAAATCAGTACTTCTTCTGAGCTTGGAGGTGGTTGTTCTTGTGACTTCTTTATAATTCCCCCCCAATATTCTGTGTTATGGACCTCTCTTCACATTTCTTCATCCATCCATCTTCCTGCTTGATCTTTGGATCTTGAACCCTGGACCAGGACTTGCTGTTTCCTCTCAAATTTGAGGGAGCCTAACTGAGAAAATGTTAAATATAAACAGAGTTTGTTCATAGGCCATAGGAGGCACACAAGAGAATACATTCTCTCCTTTAAGACACGGTAGCCCTGTTTATGCCCTGTTTCCAACTGTCAGTTAATTTAATTATGGAGATTTGATCCTTACCTCTTGAAAATAAATTAGATGCACTTTTTTTCCCCTCTTTTTGACTGTTAGGTCAGGCCCACCTAAAGCTGGCACATCTCTACAGTCCCAGGAATGTAAAACAAAACTCTCACTAATGCATGAGATTAAAATCTGTGAAGTTCTATTCACATCAGCTCCTCTAAAACCATGTTTGTGTGCTTTAGCAAGCAAGTCTTCTGACTAATGTCAGACAGATCCCTGGGATGGCTATTACATTCCTTCTGTCAGGAATCAGAAGAGTCTGTGTTGTTGCCTTTGGCCTTGAGACAAAGAACTTTGTGGCATGGTATCAAAGAAAGGAGGAGAGAATAACAAGGAGAACGAAGAAATTACTTGGCCAAGCCAGAAAATGTGAAGTTAGAGCTAAGCCAAAGCCAGCCTTGAGACACAGTTTCAACTGTGAAAAGCCCTGGGGCACTTGGCCTGTTTTTTGTTGTGGGTCAGCAGGTGTGCAGCAGTGCTGGACCAGGGAAGCTTGCACCCTCCTCTGGATCAGGGCAGGGATGCCAGACATCAGTCCCAAACCAGACTAGAAACCAAAATGGGAAGAGAAAACCATGCAGAATTTATGGAGTTTTTGGACTGAACTTGAATGATTCTGACAAGTGCCAGGGCCTTTGGTGCATTTGAAGAAAAGGGTAGGAATTTGATTTTGGGATGTAGGGAACTTCTCTGCTCTTGAAAAAGTCTCTGAGGAGACTGTGCTTGGCACAGGACCTGGTAAAGTGAAGCTCTGGTTTCCACCCTGCTGTCTGTGAAAGATGATTGAGATGATATCTAAACATCCCATGCAGGGAAGCTTTAGATAACATCACTGCTCATCATAACACTCTCCAAATTTTCCCTCCCACAAAAAAACCCATGCCTTTCAGAGACTGGGGATTTATTGGGAAATTATGTATTCCCATGCCTAGTGTTCTCTAAGGTCTAAAGCCCTTGGAAGCCTTTCAGTTGACTGCAATGGTCAGTGGCTCCAGCTCACAGTGTCTTCTATTTGGCTTTTACCAAGAACTTCATAATGATGTTGTGACACCTCATACCATCCCTCTGAGGCTGGACTTCACAAGGAAAGCACTTCCCCAGCTCGTTTGTGTTGGTGACTAGCTCACATGGTTTTTCATGCTGAAAAGGGAGGAAATCATCTGCCAGTCCAGGTCCTGTGGGCTTTGTATAAAGCTAGGGAAAAAAAAAACAGATTTGAAAAACTGGTCTCCTTATTCTTCCTATAACAAACCTACCAATATCATTCTTCTGCCAGTGTTTGAACACCCCTGATGGATCACATGCAGGCAAGGACAGCCTCAGCTTTAAAAGACAAAGTAGAGAAATGAGACAGGGGTGTGACAACAAAAGGAGGAGTGGAAGGTGCTTTGAGGATGGGCTGGCACCAGAAGGACCAGCAGAGGACCATGAAATGGACCTCACCATTTGACAGTGGCATGTTCTGATAGGAGTTGGAATGGTACAAAAGCAAATGTTGGACAGAATAACCAGACCAGACATCTGAAAACATACCCATTTCCATCAGAGTGACAACCTCAGTAATCATAAGTTTTGTGGCATAAGATCTTACTGTCTGGCAGAATTGACATGAAGGAACTCCAAGTAAAGCCACTTGCCCTCAGTAACTGTCTAAGGCTTATGGAGTCTGAGGAATCACCATCAGCCTTTTTGTGTGTTTGAGAAATTTTAGTTCTTGCTCAATAGAGTTTATTTTTTCAAGTCCTGGCCATTTATTTAGTCCTAAAAACAGGCAAGGAAGCACTAAGATGATATGTGAGTGTTCTATATAAATTTTCTCACAAGGGCAAATGAGAACAAAAGTATCTTTCTTTAGTATAGAGGCTCTCTTTCACCTCTGCCTGGTTTCCTGCTGGCAAATCATAAGTCTTCCATGTGACTCTGATATTTCCCTTTTGTTGTTTATTCCCAGATTCTCATTTGTCCAAAGTGAAGTTTAGGAAGAGAAAACCTTTAGCAGTGCTTTGTCTAGCATAAGCTGCAAAGACAATCCAACTGGAGGTTACCATTCATTCTAGAAAATAAGAAGACTTTCCCAAAACAGGTGGTTCTGTCATCATCCAAAAGAAAAAAGGTTTTTTCTTAACCTAAGTTATTAGATGTGGTAAAGTCCTTGTCAAGATGATGATTAAAGTTGATAGGATTGGGCAAAATGCTAATCTCTCATAGCCTTTAGTTCAATCTGCCATTTTGGACAGGAAACTACAAATGTCTGGTTCCATTTAAAGATGGTTTTTATTCTGTGCAGACATCTAAAAGATGGCCATCTGTCCCTTTTCTCACATCCTCACTCCCCGATCCTTACGCCACTTTTTTTTTTCCCACTGGGAAAAGAATAGGAATTTCAAGGTGCAAGACCCAAATGCAGCTGAAGTTTCTATGCTGATAGGATTTATAATTTCCACTGGGCTGATGAGAATGATCCTTTAAAAACTGTCTATGTGAACAGAAAAATCTATGTGATTTTATATGCTTTCCTTTTATCAGAAAGGCTAATGCTGAGAGACCTGGAGGATTTCATGGTTTGCTTGTCTGAGTATAATAGATTTTTAGTAAGTGTGCACTTTTGGCAGACGTAGGCTGCAAGTCAACGTGATCTGCATGATGCACAACTATCACTCATTATTGGAAAGGATCTTGATATGCTGGTAGCCCTGTGACCCCTCTGAAACCCTTCACAGCAGCTACTGGCATAGATAGATAACAGGAAGGGTTGCAATGAGCAGCATTTGAGTTACACATGATTTTGGTATTTAAAACAGGAGTTTGATGGTAAATCCTGAAAAGATAACATGCGTGTGCCTGAGTAGGATCCTTAAAGGAATGTGAAACACCAAGGGATGTGTCACATGACTTTAAAATCATAAGCTTTTTCCAAAAACACTTCCAAGAACCGTGTCCAGTCTCCAGTGTGGAGCATGCTGCTGCAGCAATCATTTAAAATTCTGCTAAATCATTCTGCGACTCTCTAACCAGCACTAATAGCTCTTAGGCTGGCGGGCAATCTCACTCCAAGAGGAAGCCTTGCATGGACTTCCAGACCATTTATGTGTGTGGTAGAGAGAGGGAGAGCACTGCAGATTTAATTTAGTGCCCTTGGTGGCTTTCAGTAGAATATATATATATAAATCACTTATGACTTCTGGTTTGGGGGTGGGAGTTCATCTGGAGTACAGGAAAATCAAATGAAACTCATAAAGATGAAAGTTGTCTTGATTTCATTTGCTGATTTTGAACAGCAAATTGTTTCTTACTCATCCTTGCATGATAATTGGTAAATGTACTGAAATGGGTTATTTGAGTTTCAATGGACTCTCTGGGCAATCACACCATAACTGGAGTTCAGAATGTGCCCTATAGGTACAATTGCTAATGGCATTGCTCAGATAATTTCTGTCTGGGAGTAACACATATTTTGAAGCTGGCATCTTGCAACAGGGAGACAGGGCCATATTTAGCTGTGTCTGGTAAGGGGTCCCCAAGCAGATGAGAGGCTGCAGCACAGCCCTGAATATGTGAGCCATTGACTCAGCTGCAGGGAGCAAGAAATGGGAGCAAATTGTGTGAGATGAATGAGACTCAGTAGGTCTGTAGGAAACATTACTCTGCAGATGAGAGTCACTCCATCAGACATTAGGCTGTGAATATTGCACTTTAATTTGGTTGAGTAGTGTCTCTCTGTTGCCCTCAGAGGGCAATTTATCCTATCTGATGCTAAGGGCTTGCATTTCCGGAATATGAGCTGTCCCCTTATCGGTGGATAATTCACCTTCTGCAGGTGTCTTTGAGAATGGATGGAGCCTGGTTGAGACTTGCACACTGAACTCCTTAGGTGATCACAACTAGGATCAGAGGTGTCACACCAGAGGCAGGGCTTGATCGAGGAATCTCCAGGGCAGAATGGTTTGGTTATAAGGAACTAAATCAGGGTTCTGTGCTGGTGCAGCTGAGAGCATGCTGTGCCTGTAATCTGCTGGTTACAGCTGTGGGGGCACTTCAGTGATTCTTTTTATCTCACATCTACAGAAAGCAAGGAGGAATTTAGTTACATGAGTGAAAATAGTGAAGGGGAGGTCAGGGTCTAATAGGGACTGGGATTGCCCTGTGCTCAGAGTGGTGTACAGGTACCTGCAGTCTGTGGGAAGAGCTGCTGGGGTGGCACTGCTGGCAGAGGAGCATCTGCCCTTTTGTCCTTCAAACCTAGCCACACAGTACTGAGCAGTTCTGCTGAAAATAAGGAAAAAACAATCACCCAGCCACAGCTGGTGCCTGTCTCCTCCTCTACCACATAGCTGCTGTTGCCATGGCAGCAGTCATTGCCGTTGGAGGATGCTCTGGGGGGGCCTCCTCCTCCTCACCTGCTGTTCTCACTGCCCTAGGAGCATCAGGCTGCTCCCACGGATGAATCAGTGACAGATTCCTTCACTGCCTCCCCCGCAGAGTGCTTGGCCTCCCCTCTCCTGAGAGTGTCTGCAGCAGCATGGCCATTTTATTGATCATGGGCAGCACCACACAACAGCGACACAATCGTCTGCTCTTACAGCACCAGGTGCAGAGGTACTTCCCAGCCTCTTGGTCCAGTCCAGTGTGTGTCATTGCCAAACAGGTTATTGTTCTTAGCATGTATAAGAGCATATGTCAGGGTCATGACATTTCTCTGAGCCTTTAAGGTGCAGAGAGCAAGTTTTCTATTCCTCTCAGCGTGACAATGTGAAAATCCGCCTGCAGTTGCCCATTTTTGTGCCTTCATCAGGCAGTGGGACTCAGTAAGGGTTGTGCACTTAATTCTGCCAGCTCTCCCTCAAGATTGCCTTGTTTTCTGTTTAAATTGCTAAGCTGTACTTGATAACTCTCAAACACCAATAGGCATATAAAGGAAAAGTTCTGAGAGGTGCTGTTTGCAGAATTCAAAGTACGTGGATAGATGGATCTTGTGAACCAGCCACCAAAGTATGTTCAGGTTATTTCTGCAATTCCAAATTTCCTCACTTCCTTTCACTTCTTTTCTAACTAGCTGAAGGTCTGGTCAGATCTAAGTATAAATTTAAAGCAGGGTTGTGGTTGCAGATACCCAGGACTTCAAGGGGTTGTTGTGGCAGGCAGACATTCTGATGTAGGTTTTGTCTCGCTCCCTTATCCTAAGGGTGGTTCTTATGCATAGGGGATTGAGAAAAGGATGACCTAAAAGTCCAGATGGCAGCCACCAAAGATTTCTCCATACAGGAGAAATTATCATAGCTCTTGTCTTCATATTCAATTGTATTTGTTCTCTCCCTGCCCCCATGGAAAAATTAGGCTGTGGTTGAAAGAGAATTATTACAGGGTTGACATTCTAAACATTAACTAAGTTTAAGATAAAAAATAAAAATAAAAATAAAAATGAAAATACTTTGAAAAATATTTTCCTGTTTGAATCCAGACTAAAGCTAGACTGTCCATTCTCTGGGAAATTCAGACCAAAAAAAAACCCTCAAAAAACATATTAAATTCCCTCAGCAGGGATTTTCTTAAAGGAAGCAATTATAAAGCTATCAAAAACATCTCACTTCAAGGCTTTCAGAAGGCAGCATCACTGGGGGAGTTCAAGCTCTGATATCCACAAGGCACCTCTTCCCCTGCTTCCTACTGTGGGACCCAGATCTGCACTCCATGAATCCTGGTTGATGACCTGCAGCCAGAAGTGTTTTTGAGCTCATGGTCCCCGTCTGGGAAACTGAAATTTTTTCAACCTGGATTTTGATGACTGCTAAGTTTATCAGAGAGAGGAGGGGAGGGGGTGAGCTGACAGGAAAGCAAACGGTGCTCCACTGGAACCCCTGCAGGGTGAGTGAAAATCACCATCCCTTCTCCTGAACAAGCAATTTTCAATGGAAAATGGGTTTCGTCAGAATTTTTCCACTCAGCTCTTCCCTGTGGCTTTTAATGCCAGTTCTCCGTGCCCCCACCCTTCTCTGCAGGCCTGGCAACCTTCCCAGCCAGAGTCCCAGGGACACCAAGGTCTCCTGTCTGGTGGACCCACTGCATTGCAGAAGAGCAGGAAGTTGATCTTTCAGGTTGAAATGGAGCAACCAACTGCGAGCTTTCTAAGGGGAAATGGAAGCCTGGGGTTACGGGATATTTATCCTGCAGCACTTGGGATTCACTGCACCAGCATTTCCAGATAAAATAATTTGGGGTACTGAACAGAGGTGTTGCTCATGGGTTCCATTTTTGTGAAAGACAAAAACTTGTCAGCTCAGAAGAGATTCTTGGGTAGGTTGTTTTTTTTCAAAATTCATAATTTTTTAAGGCAAGGGAGGTATTTTTCATTACTATTTTCATGAAGCTGGGATGCCAACTGTCAAAAGAAAAACTAAACTTTTTCTACTAAAATTGGCTTAAAAAGATCATGTGGAGGTGGACTGGATATAGCTTTTATAAAACAGAGAGTGAATCTTTAAAGGAAACCCCTGTGTTTGCCACAGCCAAGGTTGTATGTCAATAATATTGTCTCACATTGAGGCTTAATAAGATTTATATGTTATCTGTACCAGGATTTCTGAAATAAACTGAAATAAACTGTACTGGTGCAAGCCATACCTAGCATTAACATTCTTTTTTTTTTTTTTTTTTTTTTATTGTGCACTCCAGTGATTGCTGCTGCATCAATTTATTAAAAGGCATACTGCAAGCAAGCCATCATTGATTTAATAGAAAACCCAGAAATATGCAGAGATGGCTTAAGACAGATATGTTTATTGCTGCTGCTGACAGTGTCATCTTTAAAAGGGAAGAGAGATCACATAATTAAATGCCTGTGATCTCTTAGTGTTGTGCCACAGTTCTCATGGAAGGGTTTGAATTCTTCTGTTTTCCAGAAAATCTGGCAGTTCCAGTCTATGGTGTTCTGCATGTCGTTATGCATGTCACACTGCTAGGGAGTGGTGTTACCCCAGAAATTAGGAGGATGAAGGTGTTCCAAATGGTGCTGGTATATCCCATGCCTCTCTCACACAGGAGCACTTTCTTGATTCTTGAAGGAATTACTCTGAATATTTTTAATGTACTCCATGCTCTGCGTAGGGACAGAGTTGGAAAACTAATAAGTCCTAAAGCACATGTTCTCTCCTATCAACACAACGCCAATATTATTGTGGTGCACTTGAGAAAAATCAACAAATTAAAAATATGCTGATGCTGGGAGCTGCTAATGTATATGGCACACTAGATATAAATTAAAACCATTAATCGTACAAATTAGCCATTTTATGCATAATATTAAAATGAACAAGATACTACCCAAGTTTAAGAATAGCCCAATTCAAGTGATTTTTATCATTTTGAAGTAGATGAGCTGGTGACATTATAATTATTATTAGAATAGTTCCTGCATTACTTCTGTTCTGGAAGGGAAAAAGGAGGGGAAGCAGTCCAGCATTTTAAAGATAGCTAAGGCATTTCCTGATTCTTTATTAGCCATTTTGAACAGCAAATTTAGGTATATCTGGGCAAAAAGACTGGAATAGGTCTCATCAGCTGGGAATCATTAAAGGAAAAGACTTCTAGTAGCCCAGCAAAAATAAAATCATCACCTCAAAGAAAAGAAACTTGGAAAGCCACAGCTAAAGCAGGAGTGCTCATGGAAAAGTGTGGAAGCAGAGGATATCACGGAAGACTTACCAAAGGGGAAAAGAAAGAAGCATATGAGAAATTTATGTTAGGCATTCTCTTCTGTATTGCTCTTTCAAGCAGTTACATTTAAAAATAAAAGCTGAAAAAACATGGGTCATAAAAATTAGCTCACAGTGTAAAGTGTAACTGATTTGCTTTGTTTGCCAAAATTTATTGTTTTTATTAAATAGTTGCTAATAATCTGCTAAGGAAAATAACAAGCTACTTGGTGAGAATAAAATATATTTTCAGACCTGGAAATCATTAGGCAGCATTTAGTCACCAAGATCAACCCAGGCAGATCATGCTGGAGCACTGAACACTGAGGTGATTGAGACCAAAGCCTGGGCTGCAATAATAACTTTATTTTTCATAATACGTAAACCTTTTGAACAAATCCAGTCAGATATCTTGGAAGGAGCAATGGTGATATAGAGTGGGAGATCAGGGAGGGAAGGGAAAAATGGGAGTTAGTACAAATGTTTAGCTTCTCACCTGAAATGTCTCACTCTGATGATGCTGAACAACACTGGACAGTGAAAAAGTTCTGTTCCGTGCCCCTGGACTGTGATTTAGATTTTAGACATTACCATTAATTATTGAAACTCAGAAGGCTGCAAAAACATCTTGATTCATTGGCAAACTGACAAACATATGGTGTGTTTTGCAAACCTCTAGGTTTTTGTTCAGAGGAGGAGAACATTAATTGCATGCAAATTCTACTGGGATTTCTGAAACCAGCCGTCGTTAACATCGTTAGACATCGTATCTGGGAAGCTCAGTGCATTTTAAAATCCAAGTTAAAATTCAGAGCTTCTGCAAAACTTCTGAGAAGGAAAGTGCTGCAGTGTAATGAAACTCAAAGAGGCGCATAAAAGTATCTGATGCTCTTTGGTATCTGATGATGGTCTACCAACAGCTTTGCTTGTTGATTGATACTCTGGATGGTAGGTTAATATTTGCCTTGGTAGGTTAATATTTGCCTTGTTAACATAGCTTGGAAACTGGCATCAGTTGTAGCATCAACTGTGTTGCCTGTGGCCTCCTACCATTTCTGTTTTGGCTATTGGATTGCCAGTTTGAAATCTGAAATCCTTTGAATGTCAGAACTTCAGACCTAGATTCACTGAATCCGGAGTTTAATCAACATTGGCAGCAGTCCCCAGATGAAGGACACTGTGCTGTGATTATTGGCACAACCCCGGAAGCCTCACCCGAGAATGCCACAACAACACGTCACGTTGAAAATAAATTGCCACCTTTTTCTAGGCTGTTTTTGCGACAGCTGTTCTTCTGCTGAAAAAGAAGCGTGCTGTCCAACCACCTCTCTGGTTGAGGAAGGGACACAGACATGGAGGGACAGGACCAAAGGGCTGTTTTGACCAAGGGCTGTAGGATCACCCTGCCAGGTGACCCAACAGGTTTGCTCCACTTGCATGGAAGAAGTTGGTAGAGCACTCACCACAGTCTGTGACTTGCAGGACAGTAATTCTGTCACAGCATGGCTTCAGAGTCTGGAGTGATGGGAGCTGGGATGCCCCTGACTTCCAGTAAGGTCCAGCTGACCAGCCCATGGACTTGTCCTGTAGCCCCAGCTTGCACAGCAGAGGCCAGCTCTGTGTAAAGTCTCTCTGGGACACAACACAGAGAAATCCTAGGTTGTGCTGTGGCTGACAGGATGAGAGATGACAGATGGCCTTAAGTTGCCTCAGAGGAGGTTTAGATTAGATATTAGGAAAACTTTTTTCACAGAAAGGAGCACTGAAACAGGCTGTCCAGTGAAGTGTTTGAATCAACATCCCCAAAGGTTCAAAAATGTGTGGCTATGGCTCTGGAGGACATGGTTTAGGGGTGAACATGGTAGTGGCACTCATTGCACAGCTGGATCTTGCTGGTCCAGACTTAGTGATTCTGTTTGTATGACTCTAAAGGACCTGTCCCATCCACCAGGTCATTCCCACCCATCAGTTCCTATTCTTACTTTCTCACTTCTACATGCCTTCCATGACTCCTTTCTTTCAGAAGCATTATATTCCTCCTTGTTTAGCAATTTATACATAGTCCTAATGATTTCCCTGTTAAGGGCTGTCTCGTCTTAAGCCTCAGTTTATTTCAGTTCCAGTGGTCAAACTCCAGAAGCAAAGCACACCTCATTGTACTTCAGTGCCCAGCCTTAAGAACACCCTTCTGCAGCAGTCTCTGCAGCTGTGACTGCTGGGTGGATTTTCTTGCTTTCATCTTCCATCTCGCTTTCTTTATGCATGTGAAACAGCTTAAAGCTGAGCCCCTGTGTGCTTATAAAATGCCAGGTCATTGACAATAGTGGTACTCATTTGCTGTGGTTAATTTAGTATTAATAAGCTGAAACTGTTCTGCAGGGATTCTTCTACATGGAACATAAACTCTTTTTCCCTCAGTTAAGAACACTTTCCTATGAAATTATTGGAGCCTAATAGTTTTCCTCCTCATTTTAGTAACCAGTCTCAGTCTATATTAGTGCTATTTTCCCCAGCAGCTTTCCCTTTAATCTCTATTTCAAGGCACTGAATCAATGATTACATGGCATGCACTCCACTGAGCTGTCCATCCTGGGAACCCAGCATGTAATACAGCCCCTAATATCCTAGTGCCACAATAAAAGTAGAATTTGCTGCAATAGGCTAAATTCAGTGCTCTGACTCTTTTGATTTTTAGTTTTCTTCCTTTATATCCAGAGATCCTATAGAAGGTGGGACATCTTCTCTGGTGCCTCTCAGAAATGCTGAGTCTGCACGTGGGTTTCCTGACCCATTGTTATTGCAAATGCAATAACAGCAGTGAAAAGGAGGTTACACACCCTCCTAAAGTCATTATTCACTCAGCTCTGAAGATTGCAATTGCACATGTTAATAATCCTGGTCACTGCATCTCTTTTCCTTTTAACTTGTCCTGTCCCTACACCCAGCTGATTTCCCAAATTTATTCTCCTTTGCTCTTCTCTCCTTTTGCTTTTCCTGTGGTTCTGATGCTTTACTGGTAGTAATATTTTTTCCATCCACATTACTCTGAATGTCTTTCAAAAATTACCTTTATGCTTAATTCCTACTCTGATTTGCTGAAATTTTTACTAAAATAATCTAAACAGAACTGTAAACAAACCCCAACATGAATAAATGAATTTAATTCATACCCTGCCTTCTTCTGATGTCCTGTTTGTACAAGGCATTTCTTATTTTCTGTACCATGTATCTGCTCCAACTTTATGTATAGTGTTAATATATGTATTTTCACCAACTGCAGATCAGATCTCCCTGATAATATATTGTGTATATGTGAAGCCACAGCTCAATGGGGCTAGAATGTCTGGTTTAGTGGAATTATTGTTAATAATCCAGTGTAAAGCTTTCCAGCAATGTAGTTACCTTGTCTGATCTCTCTTTTACAGTGTGTGATCTCTTGTCTACTTATGGTCCAGGAGGAGAACTATATAATTCCGTGATAAAATGACTCTTGTAATTTTATTCCCAATAAATTGACTGTGTGACATCATTAACTTCCAGCACATTCTGTGTGGCCATAAATAACTACCACTTCCACATGGAAAATGGAGAAAGCTATCTTTCTGGCAGGTTATGCATTGCTATGAAGACTTATTAAAAAGAGTTATTAATTTTATATTAATTAAACCAGTATTTTAACAATAACATCTTTGTCCTTATGTTTTTCTCAGCAATAATTAGATTCCTTCATTGTGATAAAGTGCCCGACCTTCAGCCTCATGGCTTACTCACTTGGGAATTGAATTATTGCTTCATAAAACAGAGGGTTGATTATATAATCACTTAATTAAATGTTGTACTCAGTCATTGCCAAGCTATTCCTGAAATGCATTTGGCATCTGTACTCACTAGTCCAATTTAAACGTTGGAAGAGGTTTTTTTTTTCAGATGTGCTTCTTTAAAGGTTATTATTTCCAGTGTTCCTTTGTTTGTGGTCTGGTTGTTTCCATGTGTCAGGCTCGCTCTTAATCACAAAGGAGATGAAATGCTCTTTGTGTTCCTATCTGGCTTGCAGATTGCAGTCAGATTCCTGCTGTTATCATTTTGGAAATGTATTTCTTGCTCCTGTTTGCAGAAGCGCTCAGAGGTAAAGAAGCTGCAGCCACTTATTGGAAACTCAGTTCTGAGCTAATATTCGGGATCTCACCAGTGACCACCAGAACTGAGCTGTGCATGAGCCCATGGAAAAAGCCACCACCCCAGGGGAGTCCCCTGCAGACAAGAGCAGAGCAGTGCCAGGGGACTGCACCCTTCTGCTCTGCTGCACTCAGCCAACACCCGTGCAGCTCTAGGTCCCAGGGCCACAGGGGACATCAGATATCCCCTTGCCAGATCCTGCAGTCTGGCCCAGAGCTTCACCTTGTCAAGGCTGTGTGGTTTCACCCTTCAGGGACTCCATGACAGGGGAGGATAAGTAAACTGGCCATGAGATTACACTGCTAAATGACATAAACATGCATAGTCTAAGAAGGGAGAGGCAGATTTATGGGAACACAAAGTCCTTTAAAATATTTTTATATGAAACTTCTCAGTTTCCTTGCTTTTCCTCAATATTTCTTCAAGCCTTAGATCATAGGTGCAGTGCAGAATTCACCAACAGTCTCTGCTTCAGTATTTGCATCTTTATGTCTGTTCCTGTCTCCACCACTACCAAGAGTTGCCCCTTAGATTAAACATGGTTTCATCCCAGGCTCATGTGACCACATGTCCTGGACATATGGCACAGATGCATAACTCTTCCAGAGCAGGAAAAGGGATGAGCCATTGGCAACCAATACTTCTTGCAAGGAAGTCTCACAATCTTCCCAGAATCAGTTCAATTTTTCCTTTTCCATAGGGTCTATCACTAAACACAGCTGTCAATTATTTCTTTCCTACCAGGAGAAGGAAAATGCTCAACTTGTGAAAGGTCACAAGATTTCAGCTCTGTTCCTTTCCAGTTTGGGTTTTGCCCTCTGTTGGCTATAGAGAGAAGCACAAATAAGGCAATCTTAACCTCTTCTCTTCATCACTGTTCCACTTCTCTGTATACAACTCCAGGGTATGGCTCAGTCTCCTGCCAATTTTAATAGTACTGTTCCTACTGGAGCAAAGAAATAGGGCAGAAAGCACAGCTGACTTCATCTTCATGGGTTTTTTACTGGTATAAAAAAAGGAAATGCAAGAGCTTTTCCTCTCTCTGTTTCCATTTCTCTCAGAAACAGGGATGTCTAGGACAGGAAGGCAGTTGTATTTATTCTGAAACAAAATCAGAATTTCCTTGTCTGTGCTCCCTTTACTCAACAATAGGCAGTTGCAGCCAGTGGAATAGCATGATCTCATTGCTGATTTAGACTCAGCATCCCTCTCTCTATTTCCTAATTAAAAGAATTTTTCTAGATTTCTGGATTCTGTGACCAAGAGGAAAAGCTCCCTTTTCACTAAGCACTGCATATTCAGAAATACATTTTCCCTTTATCTTGTTTAATTATTTCCACAGGATTAACTACTTTCTATTGTGTGTCACTTTCCTCTGCAGGAAGCTCTGTGCTGGGTAGTGTGTCTTCTCTTATTATGCATTTGCTTGGAATATAAATTGCTTTTCAATCAGATCTTTGAATTTCTAACAACATCTTCTGTATTGCAGCAGGTGCTTTCCCTAGTGGTTACTTATATGGACTCTAATGGCATGTCATCTGTCTGTGCAGGCACTTTGCTGCCAAATATGTAATAGAGGAATTTTCTAGTAGCAGAAGCTTCTGGTAATTTTGGTTGTTTAAAGGCTGAGACTTTTTAATTTATTTTTACATAGCTCATTTCACTGGGCTTAAATAAACTAAATTGGGAAGGTTTAAAGAGTCCTTCTGGAAGCCTGATCTCATCTCAAATCAAGCTGCTTGCTTTTCTTCAACTTGATTTCATAGGAGCAGTAAGAACTGGTTGGTTGGGGTTTTTTTCCTGTCCTGTTTTTAAAGCACCAATAGGATGAAAGATTAAAACAAAATATAATAACTACATTTTCGCACAACAAATAGTTAAACCACGAAACAACTCTGGGCTGTTGTGGCGGCCAGGACCACAGACAGGTTTGAAACAGAGCTAAATGGGTGTCTGAAGAAGAGATCTGATGGTGGCTCTTTTACAGGTGATGTAGGTGCAGCCTCAGATGGGGTAAGTTCACAGTGCCCCGGTGGCTGACAGCCTGGGGTCAGGGAAGCATGGGCTGGGATTGCTGCCTTTGGGACTTGGGTTCTGTGAGCTACAGCAGCCTCTGCTCTAGGACACGGTCTGGGGCTGGATGCTGGATGCATGAGTATAACCCTGGATCCTTGAGGATGCTGACTCAATATAAACTAGAGTCTGAGAGCACTTATGACCAGAAAAATGCTTAGGGAAGAATACAGAGCTGACAAAGTAGGTGCTCCCTAGAGTCCATGCTTCTGTTCTGCCAAAAAGAAAGCTGCTCACTTGGAGCAAGTGTGACTCTTGAATGAAGACAGGGATCTGGTCTCCTCCATCCAAACCAGGCGCAGTACAGGGGGCGTTGCTATCCAAGAGGAGTGAATGGTGTCTGCTCTTGGACTGCTTCTTTCCCTCATTGACTGGAGTTTCATTGATTTCAGGACCTCAGCTTACTGGTCCTTCAGTCAATCACAGCAGTGAGATGATCACTGCAGCAGTGCTGAGGTCACGGACTCTGCAACACCTTATTCCTATGACTGCAGGCAATGAGACGCTTACAGTCTGCAGTGAAAAACCCATTTCCTCACCAGAAAACAAAGGTCTCCAAGTCCTCAAAACTCCAAAGTGGTCTAATTGAGAATATTGTTGCTTTTTGTACAATTTCTATAAATGAAGATATTGGTTTTATTTCCTATTGGGATTGCTTTCTTCTCATCTTGAAGAGTGCCAAAACCACAACAACAAAAGAAGAAAGCAGACACGTGAGAAGAGCCGGGGGAGGAACAGACATAACAAAATAACAGAAATGTCAGGGCCTCTATGCCTCTACAACATCTCCTATATAAGAAAGGATTGGAAGAGTTTGTTTGTGACATGATATCAGCAAGGACTATTGACTTCTTTCATCACTGCTCTGATGCCAAATCTCCTGCTAAGCCCAGGAAAACACTTATAAAACAGGTTTGGGCACTATATAGGATTTTAGCTACTGCTGGTGGGTTTATAAAAAAGAAAAGCAAACACCAGCTCTCTGTAGTACTAACTAAGCTCTTTTAAAGCCACGTGTGATAGAGGAATAAACATTTTCTATGTCCAATGGGACTTAAAACTGGAACTGCTGTGAAAAAAAAAATTAAACTCTCCATTCAGGGCACCACCATCTCTCTCCCTCTTTCCCTGTACAGGCCCCCAGAGGTCTGAGGCTGTTCATACACATTTCATCCTTCTGTCAGTGGCTGCTTGTGACCTTTTGTACTTCAGGCCCTGTAAAGAAGTGCCCACATTGACTGAAGGGCAGGCTGGACTGAGAAAAGCTGCTTAACCCTAAACTGTGCAAGGGCTGATAGCAGGACTGTGGGGAGATGGCAGAGGGGATGCCATGGCTCCCTGGACCTTCCTCGCTCAGTTCTCTGCCACAGCCTTGGGCAGTGCAGCAGTGGCAAAGAGGACAGGGAAAACAGCTCCAGCAGGAGCCTTTGGAACTCTCAACCAGCTCTGAGAAGCTCATGTCTTCACTCAGTTTTCTCTGATTGGAAAATGTGAAAAAAATAAAGACTTGGGGGGCATAATATAAGCCCCAACTACACTAATGTGGGAGAGACTGGAAAAAGTCACACAGTGGGCAAGGTTTGAGTTTGATTATACTCTTCTGCTGCCAGGCTGATTTCAGCTGAATTTCCTTCTGCTTGAAATTTACACGTATATACTGGATTTTTACGCGAATCCAGAATGTTAGGAGCTCAGGCCAAGGTTCTTAACAAGAAAAACAACTGTTAGCTACAAAGGCAGTGACTTTATTAATTCTATCACCAAAGCCTTTCAATTTTCTGCTTGGATCTGCCTTGTATTTCAGGAATAAATCAACTTGGTCTTAATGGAAGTAAACAATAACATATGTCTCAGAAATATATTTTTAGAATAAATCCTTTCTTCCACTTCACTGATATCTCTTGAGAGAGTGACTTCTAAAGATTTTAGTGGCTGTAAAAACATGGTGGGACACTTTTAAAACAAAGATTTTTAAAACCTTTTTTTGAAATCAGTTCAGAGACAGAAGCTTATGCTGGATGGACCACAAGGACCAGCTGGATGTTGTCACACAAATTTACACTTTCATCTTATAATTAATTTTCTTAACAATATGTGGCCTTACCTGTCAAAAAGAAACAAACAAAATTATTGAAACAAAACAAAAAATCCGTATACAATCCAGTGAAAGAGGAAGAAAGGCAATGCTAAAAAAACCCAGATGGTGGAGCTACTTCATTGCCAGTGACAGCACTGTACTGTGCAGGGTTTGCTTCACAAGCTCTGCAGAAAGGAATCAGCCACAGCATAGGAAAAGTGCCTCTGCCATCACATCCTGGATCTTGTGTTTCCTGACTGCAAAGCTTAAGTCAGTGTGCACAGCTCTCTGCAAACCTTTCACAGGAAAAAGTCTTGACTCTGCAATGTGTGTCCTCTCTTCTTTCCAGAAAAAAAAAAATACTATTTACCTCTTCTTTGGCCAGCAACTCTTTAATGAATTACATGCAGGACACAGTGGAAAGTAATTTCTTATACCTTTTGTAATGACAACATTTATACTGAACCAGAACTTTCCCCAGCAGCACTCTTAAAAATTTTGGTGCAAGAAGGATGATATAATTTGGTTTTCTCTTTTTTTTATATGAAAGTGTTAAGACCCCTGGAAATATATAATGTATTATGGTTTAAAATGCACCATATTATGATGATTTTGAAGGGAAATCTTTCCTCAAAATAATTTTATTTCTGACTAATTCTAGGAAACAACAGTAAGAAAAAGGCAAGCTGGCTACTCTCACTGTGAATTCCCTCAGTTTTAGTCTGAAAAAGCTCAGCTACTGGTTTGTGCTTGGAAACATGCAGCAGATACACCATCATGTGGAGTTAATGCAGACCTTGCTAGTGAACCAAAAAGAGATTAAGTCTTTAGGAAACATGGGTCAAGGTTCAAATGTCCTGCTTAGCTGGGTGCAGGTTTTTACTAGGTGCTGTGTTTTAAACACTTATGAAACAAACAGAGGAGCAAGAGTGACTTTTATTAGAGCTGAGCAGTAAGGAGCTGGGTGTGAGTGAGCAAACACCTGGAAGCATACAGCTCTCCTGGGGCACCAGGAGACCTGAAACACTGGTGTCCTGCCATCAAGGGCCATACCAGCCACCCACTGCGACTGGCAGCCACTTTCCTGGGAAAATGGGCCCATTTTCCTTCCCTCAGTGACTTGTCAGAAAGGTCCTCTCCTGCTCATCAGGAGCAGAGGGTAGGGAGCCATCCATCCAGCCACCATTCTTCTGCCATGCTCCTATTGGCATGTCCTCTGTAGTTGGATAGGGTGGGGGCAAACATTGTATCATGGGATTTTCCAGAGGACCAGCTGAGGTATTGCATCCCTGTGGCTGCTCCCTGGGGTCAGCAGGAAAGCCTGTGGGACCTGCTGGCATTGTCCATAGCTGTTATTAGAATTTATACAGTCATTTGGGGAACGGGCCCATCTGGCTCTGGGGATCGGATATGGGATGTGAGCTTTCCATCTCCAGGTCACGTCACAGCTGTTGGGTGTGCCTGTAGTGTGTGTGACATGAGTGATGGTCTGGGGAGGACACAGGGGTCTGCATTACACGCACACATACCCATAAATGCCGTGCAATTAGCGCGATTTGGCTCTCCCCTTGGAAACCGCTGCCGAGCAGCCGGGGACTGAGCAGCCACATTGGCAAACCCAAACTGGTGCACATCTCTCGTCATAAAACTTGGGTATTTGGCTTGAAAAATCCATTTTGGAGCTCTTGGACTGAAAAGGTTAAGCCTGCCCTGGAGCTAATTTCATGTCTTCTTTTAGTATCAACATTTGGAGAATTAAATAATTGGGCAAAGGAGAAGCAAGTAATTTCCAGTGAGTTTATAGGACAGATGATCTGAAAGACGTCTGCCTGCCCCTCAGGCTCTCTGCCATGTGTAAAAAAATGAACAGATATTAGTGCCAATTAAAAAAACCCAACATCCTCCTCTCCCAAAAATCTCCAAAACCTCAAAGAAACTAGGAAAAAAAAAAAATCCAAGGAAGCTATCATTGTCTTGTGGCAGATATCTAAGGACACAGGATGAATTGTACATGAACTTCAGAAATGTCATCCCTTAAAGTGGCTGCTTTATGCTTATTTCTAGACTTTATTTTTCCACAGCATGATGAAAGAGTCGCAGCCACCAGGTTGTTTACTTTCCATCACAAACCCCATTGTGTCTGAGTTCCATAATTCCTCTCTGCTCAAGTTCCCAGGGCTTCCCTGGTCCCTTCATTCCAGAAAGATGCCCTTCATTTCAAAGGCACCATAGCAATTTAAAAATATTTTGCCATCACTGATGTCCAGGAGTCCAGGTTTTGCAATCTTCTGCTTGACACAACAAGCATTCTGTCTGCCCTGCTCTCTCTACATTGCAGCAAGTGCAATTTTTTGGGTGTTACCTTACTGACCAAATGTACCTGGTGCTCACCTGGAGCTGGAGCAAATCCCACTGCTGTTCCCATGACTCCCCCCTGGCTCCAGCGAGCCTTGACCCTGACTTCCCTTGGAGAGAGGAAAATGGGTCTCACACGTGGAGCTGCAGTGGGGTGGCTGTTGTGGTGCTAGGGCTCAAACCCTCCCTGTTCTGTGTGGGTGTACTGCGTCCCTGGACAAGAAGGACTGCATGGAATGCAGGCTGAAGCAGCATCATTCTTGGTTAAGTCACCCACTGGGGACTCCCAAGTCCTGTGTTCTATCTTCTGCTCATCTCTGGCACCTAACAGCATGCCTTCATTTCATGTCACCACTAATCCCTCTCCTGTTTCCTACCAACATCATGTAGCAGCACAAAGCCTTTTGCTGCATGTAGGGTGATCCTAAAGAGTCTGACACAACTGCTACCAATATCAGGGATCTTTCTGACTACTACATTTACATATACATACTTTTTCATCTTTATTATTATTGCATTTGATATAATTTCAGTTTCCATTATGTTGCTTTTCAAAGAAAATTGAAATATATTTGAAATTAATACCATTAGCAGCAGCAGCTAGCAATCCTATACAATGTTGCATATGGATGCAGTTATGAAATTTCTTTAGTTCATGTAAGGTGAAGGTTAATTTTAGAATGGAGTAAGAGTATCAGAGCCATTAAAATAGTATGGAAAAATGTTACCAGATGAGAAATTGCTCAAAATAAATTAAACCCATGATTTCAATCATGTCTTTCTGAACCACTTTGATACTAGCCTGTTTTTTTTTCTTGCCTGTATCCTGCCAGAGATTTTCATAGCTATCATGTTCATTTCCAAGGAAATAATTCTTTTTTAGGTTAACAATAAGGACTCTTTCTCAAGGTATGTGAAGGTACTTTGCAAAAGCAAAATATGTCTGATCCTCTGAAAAAAACCCAACCCTTCAGTTTTACTTTTCTTTTGTGCTGGTGTAAGTACTGATAATCCCCTATATTATAACATTAGTGCAAACACAGTATGTTACATTATTTTGACACTTCTGGATGTGTTTCTTCATTCCCTTCTGAGCTTTATTATGCCACTGTCAAAACAGCTACTGGTAAGAAATTTTATGACTTGTGTGGCAAAGGATGTGGTGCCAGAGAGATGAACAAAGAATGGGTCAGCTACAAGATCATCCATCTTTCCCCCTCTGGACTGCACTCCCCCTTCCTCTTCTCCTTGGACGACTTCAAGGCTCTGCCGCAGAGCAGAGCATTGCTGTGAGACTCAGGGTTGCATTAATGCTGTGCTGGATACCTTCCCATTCCTTCATCCTTGTGAGGATAGTCCTGATGCAACTGTCATTTGCCAGCTCTGATTTAGAACAGTAGTGTGTAGGAGATTGTGAAAAATAAAGCTAGCTTTATGCTCCACCTTTGTTTTTTCAAGAATGCTCCCACTGATTAAAAAAGGGTGGTAGATGCTTTTCAAAACCAGAGTCCAGGCTCATCTGCATATATGTCCTTGTTTCTGAGATGAAGAAAGGTTATATTTTATCACCTCTATAGAAAATATTATCATCCTATGTTTTTCTACCACATTAAGCATGTCTGTTAAACAGTACTTACTGCAAAACCTTGTCTCGGAAAACAGTTTCATTCTCACACAGAGCCCAAGCACTTTGCTTGGGCAAGGCAGATTTTCACCTCCAAAAGGCTTCTTTTGCCTCCCCTGATTGTGCCTTTCCTTAAATCCCCTCCTGAGCTTAGTTTGGTGGAGCAGCCAGCTCTCCCAGCTGTTTTAGGCTCCCACAGAGGGTAGGGCATGTTTTGAAAGGTAAGACAAAAAACTCCCATAAGCTGATGGTGTAACTGAGAGGTAAGACACAGGATAATGTCATAAGATGTAAGGTGGGATACTCAATGTGATGATTTTTAATGTGTTTGTCTTTTTGTGTGAAAAGTAATTAAATACAGAGAGATAGAAAAGCCTCATCACACACTGGCCAAGGTCATTCATGAAAAATTTCAGCTTGTAGGAAATGCTTCTAACTAGTCAGCATAAAGTACCTGTGCCCTGGAATAGTTTCCTCCATCCCTATAATTAATGTGTATCAACAAGCAGCCCGTGTGGGGAAACCAAGCAAGTATATCCATGCAATTACTGTGGTCCCATTAACCATTACCTGTGAATGTGCACAAATGTGAGCAGCTGAGACCTGTCCTTCAGTGTTCACTGAGCGCTGCCAGCATGGCAGTGTTTGACATCCTACACGGGACAGTTCAGCAAAGCAGAAATCCTTTCCCTCTCCTCCACTTTCCAAAAGCAGACAGGTTTTGACCATGGAATTAACTAGTTCATTTTCTCTATTTTCTCCTCACTGTGCTGTGCTGAAATGCAATTAGACAAAGACACAGCACACAGAGTCTGTTCCCTGCCAGAGGGCACTTCTGAGGAGACAGGCAGCGTATGTTGAAGTTGCTCCAGGAGTTAAGACCCAAATGGTGATTTAAAGGGAAGCATGTTGCATTAAGAAATGTTATGTGCTGCTTTGAATCCATCATTTTGTATTTGCTCAGTTATTCCCTGTGTGGCTAGGGCTTTGGCTGTTATTGCATGCATTATTTTATCCAACTAAATTTGATCGGGGAGGAAGGTGAGGACAGCAGTATAACAAGATTACACGTCCTTGTTCTCCCCTTTTACTCTCCCACAGCTTTTTGGCTGTGATGCCATCATTCCCCACTCAAGCAAAACCCATCTTGCTGCCTTTGCCTGAGGCCCTGGTGCTGCAGCAGCTCAAGAGAGGGTGGGTGGGAGCAGCACAGGCAGGATATCCTGCAGGATAGGATGGCTGCAGGATAGGTGGTGGGGATTTGGTCACTCCTGCCCTCAGGCACTGCAGGTAACCCTCCTGGTGACGGATGATGGAAAACCAAGATCTGCCAGGAGGTGAACAGGATGTGGCTTATTCTAAACAGCATTATGAAGTTCCTGTGGTTTGCAGTAACAGCAACTTCAATAGGCCACTGAGTCCTGAATAAAACTTCAGGAAGATTGAAAACTAAGTTTCATCTCAAAAGATACAGAGAATTTGCTGAGCACATGAAACTCACATTTATTTTATTTCTGCAGAGTGCCAAATAAGCCCTCACAGGCTCAAGCTTTAAGCTGGCCGCAGTAACAATATTTGGGAAATAAAAAATCAGGGTAGACAAATTGCAAACATTAAAAAAAAATCACGTGTTAGAATTAACCATTCAATTCTTCATGTGTGCTATTGATTCTGTATACAGAAAGGATGGAAAATCCAATGTACAGCCAGGTCCCAAGGACATCTGACACAGACCAGCAGGGGTTATGGAGATCAGCTCTGTGCAAACCAGATCTTGCTCTGATGTGGAAGAGAGGATACAGATGGTGTTTTCTATAACAAAATATCATTTATCAGTGCAAATTATATTCACTTTGACTTGCACTGTCTTGAAAAAGTATGTTAGCTGAAATACAGAACTTCTCAGTTAAGCAATATTGAAGTGGGAGTTAAAGGACTTAAAAGGATTTTCTTCAGAGGCAGGTGAGGAAGAGCAAGGCAGACTTCTATAGAGAAAACTGGATCAAGAACCACCTTGTTTTCCTCTTTGTATTGCAGGTTTCTAGTATGCATATGCATTAATGTAAACATAAATAATTTGCATATCCTTATAGCACAGAAACAATCACATATAAAATTAATTTTGAACATGAAAATTTTAAAGTGAGAATACAATTTGCACTTTTACCAAAGAAAATCTGAACTAACACTTCAGAAGTACTAAAGGAAATCCAAAATTGCTATATCTAACTTATTGAGCATTATAATGTCCCATGACCTTATGCAGAAGCTTAACAATTTTTATTATTAAATGTTTACACAAACAGAAAAAAGGATGCAATTTCTCTATCAAGGCTATAAATTAATGATAAAGAAAAAAAACCTTAATTTTCAGCATACAAATAAATTGACGGCTTCCTGTATTCAGGCAGAAATACATTATTGTCCATAGTTCTGTGAAGAACTTAAAAGAATTGTGAAGATTTTGAAAAGAATGAAACTCAGTGCTCTAATGCAGTTTATCTTATCTTAAGTGACCTGCTTATAAAACCTACAGAATGTAACAGGGAATAATCTCTATAACTTTACTGTATCCACAACTGCATGGTCAGATTGTAATTCACAATTAAATTTCATTCACTTGCTCAAAGGCCTTTTGATTAAGTTTAGATTTTATTGAATTAGGTTAGATTTTATTTCATTCCACAGGATTTAGATGTAAGAGAAAATGGAATTGGATAGCACACAGTCTAGTACTCCAGTCCAGTACTCCTTTATCTATTGGAATCACCTTTTCATTGCTGGTGGCATCTTCAGTCTCCCGACTCCTGAACATATTTAGCACTTTATTTTCTTCCATTCCAAGCTCTGTTTCTAATAACATGTTGAACAGTATCTGTGCCTATGGGTTAGACAGGCAGAATTTCTCTACTTTAACACCCAATCCAACATCTATCAGAGAAAGCAGAGGGATGCCCACTGATTTTATGGGGCGCTAAATCAGTTGCAAATCAGAATAAAAGTGGTGCAAGTGGGAAAGAGTTTTGCAGCCTCAGAGTATAAAAGTACTTGGAGCTGCAGGAATTGTGTGAGATCTTTTCTAAATAGGCATTTTAGACCCAGGTCCTCAGTAATGTTTAAACCCACAAAGAATTTTGAGTATCTGGGACCTTTCTGAAAGCGAATAAGATGTCCACAGGAAAAAGTGGCACGCACCATCACAGATCCAGTTATCTCCCTGCCTATCCTGTAGTCATAAGCAAGGTACCAGATCCTTTCCAAGTGAAGATTTAACTACTATCTAGAAAATGTAAATCCTAGCTGTTCCTTCTTCTCTTCAGGATGGCCCCGCCCAAGTTGACTTCTTGAGGAAAGTAAGTGTAAGTACACCATGACACAATCTCTTAGGTCACCTGCACAATGACCCGATGCCAACATTTTCACATCTTTCTAAAATTAAATGGAGGCTGTTTCTTTTGTATTTTAATATTCCTTGAAAAAACACATGCCTGGAAAATCAGTGTGGGTACAGCTTTGCTTCTGTCCTAATAGTGGGACAGTCTAATGGTTACAAATAATTACACTAGAACAGGGGAATAAGAAATGCATAAAACAAAAATCAAAGCAGATGGAAAATATGACTCAGCTCCTCTCTGCTCCACTCCCACCACATCTCTGAATTACTGTTTTCCCCTAGAACTGCGTTTGATCTGAAGTGCATTTGCAAGACAGGACAAAAGTTTTGATTAATACTCGTTCCCCTGTGAGCAGAGGTCTCTAAGCAAACCTTTCCTGAGTGATGTCATGGGAAGAATCAATTGTGGATCAGAGCATGGGAGATTTTTTTACAGATGTCGTTGCACATGGCTTCCTCATGATTGTCCCATATCTGTATTTTGCTCTCAGCCCGTTCAGTAGAGTTCTACAGATCTGATTTGGGAACCACAACAATATCTAAGATTTAGTTCTCTAAATCAGAACTGGTTAAGGTCCATGTACACTCCATTCCAATCTCTCTTTGCACTGCACAAAAAGATGGATCATATTCTGGCCCCAGTGTTGGTGGTTCACCAGTTTCTACCTCCAAAGACAGTGGTACCAGTGAGGACAAAAGCAGGGCTTATATTTTGTTACAGGCTTTGAGTTTGGCTACAGCCTTGGCATTTCTTCAGAGCTGCACAAGGACTGGACCCATCTCTACAGCTGGCAGCAAAGCATTCCTGCCCTGCCCTGCTAGCTGCCTCTCTGCCCTGAAACTGGAAAGGAGCTCCTGCTTGAGCTGCTGTTGCTTCTGGTACCAAAGAAATATCAGTAGACGAGACTGGCCCTTAGCTTCGTGGTGTTGGTCATTGCAGCACCCCGACACCCTCATCTGTTTAATGCAAGTTTGGGACTGTTCACAAACTATCAGGGACCAGATCTGGTGCTCCTGTCCCTCAGTGCAAAGCAAAATGCACAATCCCATGAAACGCAAGTGATAAGTCTGGTTTTTCCGAGTCCACTTTCCTAAAGCCAGCAATATTTCCCTGGTCACACTGTCTCAACCCAGGACAGAAGGGCTGTTTCCATCACATAACAGATCCATACCTTGTTTTTCATTCTGCTCTGTGCCCATCCTGTTTATCTCTTCTGAACTGCGTATTGTTTCCACTTTAACAGCTCCTGCCAGCTGTTTTCTTTTGGTACCTTTTATTGCAGATAGAATTTCAAGGGCTTCCAGGGGGAAGCTGCTGAAAGCACTGCAGCTCTCAGACTCACTTCAAAGCAACTTTCATCATTTTTCACGCGCTCTTTTTAGGACTCTTCTTCTGTTCTTTCCCCAAAACAGATTCTCTCAAAGATCACACTGGGAGATAGCACTATTTATGGCACTTCACCAGGAGTCATCGTGTTTTTTGTCTGATTTGGACACATCCACTGTCCTGTAAAGGTTAAAACCAGTGAGGTCTCCTCCCCATCTCACTTGTAGTTTGTTGTTGGTAGGATTTTTTTCCAGAGGAAGGGGTGGGAGGAAAGGTTATTGTTGGAATTTAGCTGCCAGAAGCCTGAGGGTCAACTTTAATTTAGTTGAACCTCCCATCATTAAAGGGATTGTAGCTTCTGCGCTGGACCAGGCAGACTCATCTGTGGGAGGCCCTGGCTTCACACCAACAGTAATTGTGGCTGAATTGTGCTTACAAGCTGTGAGGCTTTGTTGCTGAACTTAGAGGAGAGATAGCCCATCAGTTTCACAACTATCTTAGGGTAGAGAACAGGAGGGGAAAGAAAATTCCTGCCTATCCCATGCCCTTGATGAGCAGCCTGCCATCCTCCCCAGGAACAGGGCAGGGCTGCTATCCTGAAGAACTGAAGGCTGTGACCTGAAAAGTGGAGGGGGAAAAAAGGGCAGTAAGTCTTGAAAGCAGAGGATTGAATGCCTGAAGGAGAGGGATGGGAATGCCCAAATCCAGCGATGATATAAAGGGCTGTGACCTTGAGAATCAGTGCAGACACACTGCTCCAACTCAGATGCTTTCAGGTAGTCCAAATACGAGTGAGGAAGTGGTTGGAGGGGCAGCTTGTGGCACCACATACTGTTGTATGAATCTTCTTGAGTTTGAGCCAATCAAGAAATAAAGAACAAGGCACTACCTAGAGATTTGTCTATTTAAATTCTGGTTCTTCCATGACTAATTTCAAAACTCACCTGGACAACACCCCATCTAACCTGTGCTGTCAATCTGATGCTGCTTTGAAGAGGAGGTTGAACTTGGTGGTCTTCAACAGCCCCTTTCACTCCAAACTTATCTGGGATCCCATGAGGAAATCCATTTCCAAGAAACGGTATTTAAACCAATAAAATTCTTGGTGAGGAATAGAGAATGTTAAAAAGGATGAAGACTCATTTCCCATTATATCTGTAGACAGGAATATATTGTAAATCTGCCTTCACCCTACTCTGAAAAGCACCTGTAACACCACTGAAGAGAGAGGGAGACTGAGGCCACCTTGCCCTGCTCATGAGGGCTCACACTCCATAACCACTGGCACAGTACCGAAGGTAGCAACAGCAGTGAACAGTCAAAATGCTTAAACCTCCTCTCCCATTGTGCATCCAGAATTTAACAAGGCACCAGTAGCTGAGAGCACAATCCCAAATCCCTCTCTTCAACAAGCGTTTGTCCTCAAAATATCACTAGAAATGCACCCTTCTGCTGCCTGCAAAACCAAGGAGAGATTTCTGTGTTTTGTGATGCAAAACTCTGCAAGGGACATGGCATCCAGTCAGGATCTGGAGCCAGGACCAAGGTGCAGTGTCCTGGTGGTTGTTAGTGCTCGCCAGTTGTCAGAAGGTGGTTCATGGCTGCTACCTCTCTGCTCTGAGTTAGTGGCTGCAGAAATGGATAGCTGGATGGTGGCATCTGGAGGTGCAAATTGGTCTTGGATTTGCTTTGCCCCAAACCTCTGCTCTTGAAACCATAATTACTGAATGGCCCATCTTTCGGTCATTGCGTCTTAATTCTTAAATAAATAAATAAATAAGTGAAAAGCAACCTGTATTTGTCCCTTCTAACCCATTATTCAAACAAATTAGTTTAACAATTACAGAACATCTTGTATCTATAGCTACCAAATGTTTCTGAGTGATATTGCCCACACACTCAAGTGGAAGACTGCCAAACATATCAGGGATATTTTTTCTCTTAAGCATCGAAGGCTGAAGGGCATACTGAAGTTAGTTGCTGGATTTGTGCCTTTGGAGCACTTTCTTTGGGTCATTTGAAAATCAAAGGCAAATCTTTTGCTGAATTATAGCTGCAAAGTGTTGGGTAGAAAACTCAGCTGAACTTGAAATATTTAGGATGGTCTCCTGGCTGTCTGCTGGCCTGAGAAGGTGCTGTGATATGACAGAGCAGATGAATTTTAGAGGAAGTGCATCTCGCTTCATGGGTATGGAAGGGGTGTATTTGAATACTTTCTGGGCTGTATTTGAAGACTTCTACTGAGTTCCTTGTAACCTCAGTTACTCTATCTCTGAGACAGATATTCCATTGAGAACACTGTCTTCCAATCTGTTTAGTAAAGCTTTGAAAAGTTTCCACCTCCAAATCTCAGACATCAAAGAATTTTTATCATTGATAAAATCCTTATAACAGCATCATTTTTAGATTCATTTTTTTTTTTTTTTGGTTATATGTAAAAATTCTCCTATGAACAAAAAACTGTAGGTCCACAGTGAACTCAAATTTTACCAGCCTGAAACAATCTTCTTCAGGAACTATGACCTTTCAGTGAAAATGCTATTCTTGCTGTATAATCCCTGCCTACATAGGACGTCGATTACTGCAACTGTTTTCTTGCATAAATGAACAGCTGTGGGCAAAATATTGCACAAAAATTGATGAAACTCACAGAAGCTATAAGCACACATTACAGCTAATGGAGGCTTTTCCCAAGGAAAGGCAGCAGAAATATCATACTGGCAAATCTATCACATCATTGGACTATGAAAATGGTAAGAAATATTCTAGGATATACTAGTATATTAAAAGAGGAAGCCTGTGGCAGTTGTAGAGACTACAAGAGCTCATAGCCTAAGGCTTACTCTGATTGCAGGGAAAAATGATCTTGTCTTCAATTTCTCAAGATACAAACCAAATGCCTTGCAAATTGGTCACATTCCATTTAACTCATATTAATCTACATCAGGTTGCCTGGGGGTCAAACCCATGTTTTTGTTGTATTTTTCTTTTTTCCCCCTCAAGACTACATCTCTTTTTGGCTGTAAAATGTGCTGAAAGCTGTACAAGAGACATTCACAAATATGCTTCTCATTACCAGCATGGTCTGTACAGTGATGCCTACACAATCATGCTAATGTGCTTTGCTTCAAGTTCATGTAAATCAAGCTGGTGGGTCAGCCCATTTTAGCTGTGTTAGCACTGCGAGAGGTTTTGGTCAAGGAAAGGAATTCTATTAGACATAATTTGCTTTTTCTGACTCCAAAGATACAGAGATCCCTCAAATGCAACAACAAGCTCATTAACTGCTGTGTATAGAGTCAGTTTATCAGGTATTTCCAAGACTCTTAGACCATGCACAGTGCCCTAATTCAGCCTCCAAGGATTAGCCTTTAGAACTGGAAGGTAACTGCTTTTCCTCTAACTAGCTTCCCTGTCAAGGAAGTGAAGCTGAAAGCTGAATTAAATGTTTCAGGCTATTAAGAAAAGCGTTAAGCCATTTTCAGATAAACTGGGCGTACTTTCTATGCTTAGAGAAAAAACCTTGCCCTCTTTCATGCCAGTGAAAATAGAGAATCTCTTCAACTTGTGGTTTGGCCTATAAATATCAGATACAAGGAGGTCAGCCATGCCCTTACTAAGGAAAATGTTGCTTTTTGCTATATCAGCTGGGATTTCTCTCCAGAGAAATCTGATCAGAGCAGCCTGACCAGAACTTGCCTTTACAATGAAAATTTGAGCATGGAGCAGAGACACATGCAGATACTCTCAGCTCACTAGTCCAGGCTTTTCCCAGAAATGCACAGCTTAACCCTGTGTGGAATGGCTCATCTCAGATTTGGTGTCCAGATGTTTTCAGGTTCCCCATCTGTCATGTCCAGCTCCCAGAAGATCCAGACATGTTTCAAACATGTATATTTTACCTTTTAACTTTTTTCTTTTTTATAAGTTACTATTATATGTTTTAGTGCCTTAGCTTTGACTGTTGTGCCTGAGACCCTCCTCCTCATGCCAAAGCTCAATCCTGGTGTTCTCCTTCCTTGGCTACCCTTTCTAAGCCTCTGCAACCTGGCAATATTAGGTTACTGTTCTCTATTGCAGGAAGAAGGATTTCCATGGAAGTGGAGTGCAGCTGGGGGTCACCCCCATGAGAACAACTCAGCTGATGTGCAAACATCCTTTTTTGGGGCTCCAGGGGACAAAAGAGTGGCTTCCCTGGAGGACTGTGAAACCCATTCACCTGGATAACCTCCCCTGCACACAAAGTGGATAGTTCATGGACAGCCTCTGGCGTGGCCTTTCAGAGAGACATGCTGAGATGCTTCCATGCTTTGCATGCCACAACAATCCCAGGAGTAAGCCTCCCCTGACACAGAGCCTGGGCTCTGCATGGAGGTGTGTGCCCATGAGGTTGACTGGAGAAAGTGCTGCATGTTCAGCTGAAGCACAGTGGTCTGTAAAGGACACAGTAGTCCTGGGATAGCCTGCTGCATGTAAGTGTACCTTCAAAATTTTCACAGGCATTAGTACGATTTTTTTTTTTTTTTACAGTACATCCCAAGACAAAAAAAAAAAAAAAAAAAAAAAGAAAAAATTACCCAAGGACCTCTCAAAAGGAATCTGAAATCACATATGGATTCAACTCACCTTCACTCTCTCTTAAAAACCACCAGACTAGGTCCCCAGCCTGACTGAGCCCCCAGCTGTCTCCCTGCACACTGGTCTGGGGGCGGGGGGGAAGAACCACGCTTGTCATCTGCACTCTCAAGTCCCCTGGTGTGACAAGCTGTATTTGCCTTTAACCCAGGCACAGGGTTCACCTTCTCCCGCACTGCTTCTTCTTGATAAAAGAATCAGTGCATGAAACCATCGCCATGGATATGAACAGATGCAGAGAGGAGAATGGGAACAACACAAACATTATGTTCCTCCCAGAGCAGCGCTCCTGTCGCTGCCCGTGCCACATCTGTGTTTTTGAAGGGAAATGTCATAACATTGCTAATCAATAAGAAGAGTGACAGGACCATTTGTCATGAACGAGCCGGCACTGCAGCTGTTGCAGTCATCCTCTCCCAGGGCTTTGCGACAAGAAGCCGAGGGAAGGAAGGAAGGACCTGATTGCTGGCCGGCGGCAGCCCCCGCACGGCTGCGGCAGCCCCGCGGCCAGGGCAGCTCCGGCCGGCCTGCGAAGGTGTCGCCAGCCTCGCAGCACTCGGGCTGAGCAAGCGGGCAGAGAGCCTGGCAGGAAGTCTAGAGTTTCGAACAAAGGACACCAGACACCCTGCAAGGGAGGGACGGGCCTGGCTGCCGGAGGAGCCTGCTGACCTTTAATCTGGAGCCCGCTGTTGCATATGCATCGCGTTCGAGCTGCAGATGTTCCTCGCTGCTCCGCCGGTCAGGGCGACAAGCGGCTGATCTTAGAGGAGGAGGCAGGGCTCGGCGAGAACTTAATGAAGACTTTAAGCTGTGGGTTGCAATTAAAATGGCCCGGCGGTGTAAGCGTGGGAGGGGGTCACTAAGCTCCTGCAGCTGCTCTGCCGGCAGTAATGTCCCTGCTGATGGGCACAGCTCTCCTCCACAATGAGAGAAGTCGTGCATGTCGGGGGTGCTGGCCGAGGTGACAAAACTGAGCTGCCCTTTCCCACCCCATTAAAATAATTCTTAAATTAGGAGATTTATCTTGATCGGATGGTCTATCTGTGTGTGGCACTGCCACGTATAACGCTCCATCTCTTTTCCCTAGGCAGGTCGGGCCAGTAAATAGAAAAGGATTAGATATCAATACATTGAAAAGAATATAGGGAAATATAGGGCAACAGCGCTTCTTTTTTAAATCGTGACCTGCTTTTTCATAGGCAGAATTTGACCCTCAACATGGTCTCCACATGGAAAGAAAGCTGCCTCCTGCAAAAAAAGAGATCTGCTTCTCT
Source organism: Haemorhous mexicanus (assembly GCF_027477595.1). Classification (NCBI taxonomy): domain Eukaryota; kingdom Metazoa; phylum Chordata; class Aves; order Passeriformes; family Fringillidae; genus Haemorhous; species Haemorhous mexicanus. The sequence goes on from NC_082341.1 coordinate 32,951,595, forward strand.
GCTACTGAGGGCCAATCAAAACAAAATCCACCTATCACTTATGGTGTCTGTACCCAAATGACAGGATGTCTACAGGCTGAAAAGGATACAGGCTCCAGCTTGGATTGCACTTCTACGCAATATCCACCGAGGTGCACATATCATTTTGATCCCACATGGGATTTCTGAGTTCAACAGTAAATGCAGTTTAACTAACAGCAATGACCAGGATCTTCCCCCAGTGTCACCTTAGCAGCAACTAATGCCACCTGAGGGTTGTCTCCTGACACTCAGGTTCAGACTATGATGCTGGAGCTCAGCGCAGCACAGCCAAACCATTTATTTTACAACCAAAGTTTCTTCTAATGGAAAAGTGCCATTTTTTTCTCTTATGCACTGCTTTGAAAAAAAAATGTCAGTTTTGGCAGTGTTTTGTTTCCAGAACTCCTTGTCCCAAAACAAAGCATTCCCTTAAGGTTGAAGTGGCCCATGTGAACATTTCTGGAATGGAATCTTTTCAATTTTAATTTGGAAATGATTTTTTCCCACATGCAATTCACTGTTATTATTTTCACACAGAAACACATCGACAAGCTTTCAAAGGGAAAACTTGGACCAAAGTGCTTTGATTTCATAACAGTGGAAAATTTTGATTGACCCAAAGTAACATTTTATCAGACGTCTATTGCACATGGAATTTCACTTGCATATATATTTTTGCTTTTTTTCTTTCTTTTGGAACCAGGAAAAATATTTCCGTACATGAAAAGGTCTGATTAACCTTGATCTTATGAATCCTCCCAGGAGTTCATTTTCCCTCCCTGCTGGTCCTCCTGCTCAGGCTAAAAGCAGGCAAGGTTTGGCTACTGCCTGGTGTAACAGCTATCACTGGATTTCACCCCATTGCAAAATCACTTCTATTGCCCTCACAGCCTCCTCCAAGGGCGAATTCATTACAGCTGGGAGGTCTGATCAGAATGCATGAAGTGCTACAGCAATGGCCAGGCTTGAGAGATAATTCGTCAAAGTATTTGTCATTTCTCATATTTTTAAACATGCTGCAAAATCTTCAGGCACCTGTACCAGCAGTCCAAGAAGTGGTCACATAGAGAGATGAAATTTTGAAGAAAAGGGGTAGGTCAAGGAGGTTGAATTCATTCTAAGGAATGATATAGCTTTCCCAGCAATATATCTACTGCCTGTAATTTATAGCCCGGGCTGCCATAATGATGCTGTATCCCTTTTTCTTTCTGCGGTTCCAGTTCACTGAAGAATTTCAGCATACACTTTGATTGACAGGGCAGATGGTAACATTGTTTGCCGTTAATGTTAATCTATTATTTAATATATGTGTTAGTTTTATTATTTTTTAACAGGATACTGGTGACTATAAAGTTTAATTGACCTTTTTTGCCAATAAATAAATCATCGCTGGTTTCATCAAGGATTGTACTTTTATCTGCCAATAAAAAGCTGAAGGAAACCTCTTAACTACACTCCTTTCTCTTTCCTTTTTCTTTCATCTCCTTAAGACCCTTCTTATGAACAGTACCCTGGAAAAAAAATTATCCAGTGACGGAATGAGCAGCTCTATATATGGATAAGTCAGGGTTTACATCAGAGAAAGAAATGGGGTTTAAATTGGCTGCACGGTAAATTCTGTCTCTCGAAGTCCTGACATCATTGGAACTGAAATTTTATCCCAGGAGAGCACAGGCATGGTTTCCATCTTGGTTGCATCGGACTTTGCAACTTAAGGGCCTTTGATGTCACACTTTTACTTTGAGCAAGGGGAAGGGGCAGCAGAATCAGGCTGTATTTAAAAAATGGGAAACCTAAGTAAGAAAAACTGATCACAAATAAGTTTAGAATAAGCTTGCCCTACTTTATTCACTGTTGGGTGGTACAGAAGAATATGCTATGCAGTTCTAAGCTTTATACCAGGAGTACATGATTAATGCAGACACTAGAGCCCAGGAGAGGCTCAGTGGGTTCTGAGGGGATGGCCAGCTGCACTTCACCAGGACAAGCTGCTGTGGATCCTGCATGCTTTTTAAGGGCTCCTTCCTCTTGGTTTTCTCCTCTCCCTGATTTAAGACTATCACCTGACAGATTTTATTTTCCCTGTAAGCACTACAAGCCAAAGTCATTAGAAAGCAGAAAAAGAAAACCCAGTTTGGTTATCTGAAGCTTTTTGCTTAGGTGACTCTGGAGAAAAGTGCATCCAACCACAGAGAGAGAAAATTCTCATTTTTCAAAACTGTGAATTCATTAAGAGAACTCATATGCATAAAAAGCAGTGAAGCTGAACAAAATGTAAATTTTTTCTGGCTGAGAGAGATTTTCTTATGTTGTTATAAGCATCTACAGCTAAGACACTGGATTTACATTTTGGTTGGGATGTTTAGCATCTGACTTCTTAACTATGTGCCTCAGGTTTTCTGAGGGCTAGGGTTTGGGCAAAGAAACTTGCAGCTGGGTAGGTGGGACAAGTAATGAAAACCCTATGAACAGGCATACACAGCATGTGCTGTGCCATCATAAAATTAGTATGATCCTCTGATCCATACAGTAATAAGAACAACACATCTTTAGTGTACTCAGAATTGCTATATCTGGTGAGATCAGAGGGGCTGCTTCTAAACCAGTGTTTTGGGGAGCTTGGATGGAGTTGCTATTACACCAAACTCTGGTCACACCAGGGACTGCTCCTTTAGAAACCCCCTGGCTTTCCACCAGACAGCTGGAGAATATTCCTTGACATTCTGATCCCAAAGAGAGCAGGCTCTGACATGCTAATATGCAAACCCCTTTTGGAGGTGAGAACAGAATTATTACTTTTCATACTGCAGTTACAATGCCATTTCTGGTGACAGCATCAGGCAAACAGGCTGCAGCTATGTTGGTGGAAACCTGACTGTGGTGGGCATCAGGGACACAGAGAGGATGGACAAGTAACCCACTTAGACCTGCACACAGTGACTCCAGTCCCAGGGCAGACTTCATGCTGTATTTTGCCATCCATTTAATGGTGCAGTGAAAAGCAAACATGGGCAGTAATGGGCTGACAGCCTTTGGATGGGTCAGACTTTCTTTTCTGTGCTGTTTGTTGAAAATTCTTTTGGGTGTTGTTGGAATATTTTTCTCCGTCTTTCCTGTGGGTTGTGAACGATTAATCCTAAAAATTGCTATAACATAAGGAAGCAGCTTTGACTAAGAATGGGAACCCATTTCCTATGTGCAGCATTGCAGACTAAATCCCTCATCTTAGTCTATTTGTGGAAAATCTTTTTTGCCTTGCCTACAAACTTAAGTGACACAAGTCTTGTTTCTTTTCTGTCCAGGCCCTCTGGACCTGGAGAGCCTCTTGCCCTTGTAGATCAAAAATAAGAAATTTAATTCTCTGCCAGGAATGACTCTTTGCCTAATGTGCCTTAACACACAGGCACTATCTTCTTTTGCCACTAGAGTCTGGGTGGAGGGAGTTGTGTCTCTCCTCAGATCAGGACTGTCTGCTCTCATCATATTAGCTTTATTGCTTTGAGGTATTCCTAGGACAACTCATCTCTTCTTTAACATCACATTATCCATGAAAGAAGCCTCTGCTAAGCAGAGATGACAACCTATGAGAGCTTTTTCTTATGCCAAGGGAACTGAATTAGAGGAGAAAACTTCTTCAAGATGGTTTAGGAAAGTGTGGAGCTCACTGGCCTCCATCCATTAAGGCAGGAAAACATTATTTTAACTTCAAACACACAAATATTTGATTTCAGTGGGACTGTGTGAGTCTGTAACATATATGTGTATGTGGAGACTCTGATTCTCAGAAATTCCAAGAGCAACAAAACTTCCTCAATGATTTCCTTTTCTTTCAGGTCACCTACCAGTATCTCAGATTATTCACCATTCTGGCAAGCTACACAACATACAGCTTCAGTCCCAGAGTCATGAATCTGAATTGAAAGAAATTTTTATTTCCTTGCTCAGTTCCATTATACCTCCAGAGATCCATTCTTTTTGTTTGCCCCTTTCTTTTTCTGTGCTCTGAGGCTTGCAGAAACAATGCACTAATAAATGCACTAAAGCAATGGACTTCCTGCAAAATTCAGGTTTTCTACTTTGCTACAGCATGGGATTTTCCAATTTAGACTACAAGAATGTATATGAAGTCTTTTTATTTTTGTTCACAGTGAAGAGGAGAAGGAAGAAAGAAGACATTAGAAGACCAAGCAGCTCCAAGGAGCAGCTTTTTCTAACAACTTAGCTGGTTTAAAAGTAATGGGACCAGCAATCCATGCCATTTATTGAGTGTGCCTGAGTCTACCACTGTGACTCACTAATGCTGCACTTAAATGCATGAGACATTTTACCATCCTCATACCTGTCTTTCACAGATGAGAAGAACTCTCTTACGTGACTGAGGGGCAGTTCAGAATCTTGCTGCCATGTCACTCTGGACAGATATAAATTGTCAGAGGACAATTGTGATAATTTTCATTTGTTCCTTTGATGAATCTGGGCAGTCCTAAAGGATAACACTGAATTCAGTTCTGTGTTCAGAATGTTATTTTGTGAAGTTTCTTGTGTCAGCCAGAATGATTTGAAAATGGCACATCAGCGTTACCAGTTTGCTCTGAATAGCAGCAGCAGCCCCTCTCCATAGAGCAGTTGCAGCTTTGGGCCTGTCTCATGAGTGCTTCTACACCAGGCCAACATTAAGAAAGCTACAGGTCTGCTTTTGAGAGGTTTGTGTCACTGAGAGCTTTCATGGGATGATAATGTGATAAATAACTAATTCTAAGATTATTGAAATAACTACAATTAAAATTGAGCACATATGAAAATGTGGACCACTGTATTTTCAGTCATGTTACTGAGAGAATAAAGACTAGTATCTGAGAACTGAAGGGATTTGCAAGTGCCAGTGTAGGACACTTCCGGGGGATGGATGGGAACTCTGGTTTTGAAGGTCATTGCTGCTCACCTTCTGCTTAATCTGTGCCAGCTGAAAGAGGGAAAGCTCTAGGGACAGAAATGGTGAACACATTAGCACCTGGCACCTGTGATTCTTCCTCTACTATCCTGCATGGCAGGGAAGCTCTTTCCCATTGTGCAGTGAGCCCTGCAGTGAGCTCATTTCTACCTCTTGCAGTCTTGGAAAGATCCTAACTCTGTGTCTTCAAGAGGCACAAGGAAAAGAGTCTAGACTGAAGGACATAGCAAGTAAATATTCACAAATAATAAAAACACCAAGGTACTTCTTAGACATTGCAGAAACTGTTTTCCCTGTCATGACATAGTCTAACAGCTGAAATCAGGCTCAGAACTGACCAACTTCATCAGTTCTTTAACAAGCATTTTTCTTATTTTCCCTGTCTATGAGGTCTTTCAGACAAGTCAGCTTAAGTTAACAAGTCAGCTCTCAGTTAACATGTGAGCAGCTTATTCAACCAATCTCTAATCTCCCAAGAGCACTATACTACTGCTACAAAGCTCAGAAAAATATTCCCCAAGGTTTCTGAGATGGGTTTCAGGATAAATCATTTGCTCAAACTGTCTGCCCCTTTTTCTGGCAGTCTCAGCTCAAACCTGAGTCCAAACAGAGATATTAGTCTAATCACCAGCTCCTGGGAGCCAAAACCTTCTCCCTCTTCCAAATACACCAATCCCTATTTGCCTACCAGCCTGCTTTTTCTCTGACACAGGAATCTCAGCTGGAAATAATTGGCAGCCTGCACAATTTCTGCTTGCTGTAGCTTTTAACCCTGAACCTTCCTGATCAGACCTTGGAAGCATTCATCTCATCACCAATCCAAGTACTATTTAAAATCAGCAAATGCATATTTAAATTCAAGAGAAAGACAAGGGTTTGTGTTCTAAATAATGATTTTTCTATTGAAGGACCTCTTACAAGTTCAGAGTAATGTAATTCCAGCATGACTTGTGTATGGGATTCTTTAGGAGAGGTATTAGATGCTCAGGGCTCCAAGAGGGCTTGATCAATTTGTGTCCCAAAGTACTAATCCATTTAGGCACCACAGTACAGAGAAAACACAGGAATAAGTACTGTCAGCAAACAGGACAGAGATAACACAAAATCCATTCTGATAGCAGAAATATTGCCAACGGTGCTGACAGACAAGAAAATACAGACTAACACTGAGCACTGTATTTCTCATGCTTTAGGCAGTAACTGAGTCACTGAGTCATCTCTTCCCTACCAGAAATAGATGTTGAAAGGGGTGAGGAGGGGAGAATCTATTGAAAAGACTTGAATGTAGTGTGCCTGTCCTCTGCATGAGAGGTCTGCAGGTCTGCTCTCCTCAGACTCAGCCTGTGCTCCCATATGCCTCAGACTAACAGCTGTGGATGTAGGCCCCTTGTTGATTATCCTGTTCTTCACACAAGCTTGTCTAGTCTGGAGAAGCAGATTCAATTATTCCTCCCCACCTTACTGTCTCAGACTAAGTTTTCATCTACTGAAGTGTTTCTTCTTTGAATGTGAATTCCCTGTGATGGTGCTTTATTTGGCTTGTGAATGATCACAAAAAGTACAAATTCATAGAGTAATAACAGTAAGTGTTTTGTTTTCTGTCTTGGTACTTCTGCTTTTACTGGCACATCAGCATGTGTGTGATCCAATGGGTCACACTGGATTGCTGAGGTGGGAATCATGCTAGGATACACTTGACTTTGCTTGACTAACTAGGTGCCTCTTAGAGCTGGATCAAGCAGGAATGACTGTCAAGACCAGTCTGAGGGAAAGCTCAGATGGATATGACTGCACCTATCTCTGCCACCATATCCCCAGGGAGAAAGAGAGAAGAATTTGCTCTTTGGAGGAACAATCATGCATAAATCACCCATCCCAAATGTTGTGACTCTCCTACCTCTGGGAATGCCCAGATCTCTGCTGTAACCATTAGGTGTCAGAGTTCCCTGTGCAGCAGCTGTTTCCATAGGATGGCTCTGGAATGAAGTTCTCTACAGATATGCAGCAAACCAATACATAATAGCAGGGTATATACTGGCATACACTGGTGTGGAGGGGCAGGCAGGTGGTTCCTGCCCTTGCACCAGGAGAGGGGCTCAGGGTGTCCACGGCTTTAGGGAGGCACACCTGGGAGACAGGTCCCTCCAAGAGCTCTGCAAACATGATTGCCTCTTGGAGAGCCAGGAGCTCTGCCTCCCAGTGCAGCCCTGTACCCCCGTGCAGCCCTGCCTGCACTCTGCCTGGGAACCATGGGCTGCTGGTGTGCACACGGGGATAGGAGCATCCCCTCCTGCCATCCAGGCTTGCTCTGAACCCACTCATGAAACCTGGGACAATGCAAGGACCTTGTCAGGCAGTTCCTTGAGATCAGGTTTGATTTCAGCAGTATATGGAGCAGCAGCCAGAAGACAGTAATTTCCTATTGAATTCATTGGAAATGAAATTAGTCATATTTTGTACTGTCCTGCTAATTAAAAGATGACATTTTGCCTTTTTATTTGTATTTTCAGAAATTTTCATCGGGGAGACCTATTATATTTAGTTTACCTCATCTTATCTTTATCATCACTCTTATTATTCTTATAGCTGGGAGTTGCTAAGGGAAACAGCCCTTTGCCCTGTAGTCTCACACCTGAGTTGTCAAGGGAAGGAAAGCCTGATGTTGGAAAATAGGCTGTGCCCTTCTGGCATGTAGTGATACAAATGATCCAAGAGTGAAAAAAAAAATGCAGTGGTAAAAATGATAGTCAGTCAAAAAGTCTTTTCTTAGGAAAGAATTCCTTGGGTTCAATTAAAAAAAAAAAAAAAAAGTTTCACGCTTTTACAGATGTATCTCACAAAGTGTGATTTTATTCCTGAAGTTTCTGGATAGTGTTTGAGTTCACAGCTCTGATGAACTGTCCTTTTGTTCCCAAAGGCAGAATTTCTTTTTCCTTTGGGGGAAATGAAAAGTCAAGAGAAGACACTATTGAACCGTTTGATTAGTGCCCAGATCTGGCTAGACTTTGAAAAAGGAAAGTATGCAGCAATACTAACCTTTAAAGACCCTTGTTTAAAAAAAAAAAAATCAGATATAATAGGATAAAGTTAAAGGTAATAGCCTGAAAAGATTTCAATACAGAGAAAAGAATCAAATGTCTGAGAGCAAAATGCTAGTTAAAAATAATCATGGGAAGATGATTAAGTAACTGCAAAAAAAATGATACACACCAATTTGAAAAGGAAAAGCAATTCTTACCCTATTAAATTGGGATTTTATAACATTTCACTGCTTCTAGATTTGCAGAAATATTTCTGTACAGTTCAAATGCCCTGCTATTCATTGTCTTCTCTGCTTTATGAAAATTGAAAAGACCATATAAACCTGTGGATAGGGATGTTTGTATGTATTTCCTATTTCCCATTTCACTCTATATTGGTGAATTGTATAATCAGGATATTTCATCTGATTATTTTTTTTCACAGTCAGTACAACAAGTACATTTCAAATCAAGTTTGGTATGCACTTCCTGATTTTCTTTTGGAGGTCATTCAAAGACAATACCAACACTGTCATCTCATTTCATTCTTTTAGGAGAATCCATGTTGTTTGAGCCAACAGAGATCTCCCACTAAGGTACAATAGAGAACATTGTCCTACTGTGATTAAAGCTGTGTTCAGGGCAGCAGGTCCATTTGGCAAAGGATTTTGAGACTTTGACCTTTATCTTCTGCTCAAATTACAATTGCCTCCTCCTTCACCCCCAAACATTTGTCCTAGAAATAAGAGAAATGCAAAACAAAACAATACTTGCAGGTATGTTAATAATTTTAATTCCTTTTTTTCAGCACTAGGTGAGAGTTTAATGGTGATGCCCAGGCTTGTTAAAGCAAGCTATGTCCCAAACAGGTGCCACTGAGAGAGCACACTCCATTGTGGGCTGTGTTTGCCTGTTTTGTGTGTGGCTTGTTGTCATGGCTGACGGGACACTGAGATTTCCCATTTCCCTAGCTTGGTGTTACTCTTTAAGCTGACTCCAGTCAGCAAATTGCAGAGTTCCTGTGCTCTGCAGCTTCTTTCAACCCAGGACAGGAGCCCTTGGGGTACTCATCCCTTTTTAGAAACACCAGGAACCCTCCTTCAGGCCTGCACTGAGTATCTGGACGCTGTTGAATTGCTGGTTTATACTAGAGCTATCAGGACTCCCAGGGTCTGTGTCTGAAAGAGTTTTCTCCAGTCAGAGGTGAGAGGGCACCAGGAATCAGCCAAGCCCTCAATGCTGGGTGACTGAGTTGGCTGCATGAAGGACATATTGTCTCAGGCTCTCTGAATATATGTAGCAAAATGATGAAGTTATACCGAGAGGAAACGCTGCCTAATTTTCTATAGTAAATTGGATGACTGGATCTGTCACGCTGAAAGAGATTCTCTTCTTACCCCAAAGTGGCTGTATTTATCATGAAATCAGCATCCTGTCTTTTGAAGAGCAATATTTATAACTTAGCGCCCACATCTTTAATTTTTTTTTTTAAATTGAGACATCATAAAAATTATTTAAAATATTGAAAACATAGGGAACAAATATTTACCATTTCTCCTCCAAAACCTTATTTTGGCCAAATTAGGTCAGTTTTGTGAAATTGTTTTTATTTGATGAAACTGCACATTCTGAGGGAATGACAGCCTGCCAGAGTTTTGGGGTCCGGCTCTAACCACAGCTCTGACAGCCACAGAAGGACTGAGCTGGGCAAAAAGCCATCAGTGGAAAATCCCGTAAATTTCTATTTCTTCTATGGGATACATCTGGATGGTGTGAGGAAAATGGAGCTCACTTTGTATCCAAGTCTCGGGGTTTGATTTACCTCTGCAGAACTCTTGCAAATGTCTTTGGAGCCATGTGGGTTTAGGTCAGTCCAGCAGGACATGGATAGTTCTGGCCCCTGCCCAGGAAAGCGGCTGAGCACATGCTTAACTGAAACCATGCCATTAGTCCCCTCCAGGGCTGCACAGCCCAGGCTGAGCAAGGCTTTTGCACAGGGTCTGGTCCTGGGGAGCACATCTGGGGAACACATTGAGCTGCTTGAACTGTTACACTCGGTGCAGGTAGGGCTGCAGTGCTCTCCTAGTCGGGGCTGTCTCCAATGATGTACGCAGATACCATCCAGATCATGGGGCCACGGCCTGCCCTGATAACTGCACATGCTCATGCAGGGCCTGGGTAAGAAGGATGTTGTTTGTGTTGTGCTGTGACACACACAAGATTAACTTGAGCCATAACCTGGCTGAAGTTACTTAATCCACTGCCAGAGGGCAGAGGAGGTGTAGTGTGATGGGGCAATTTTTGCTTAGCCAGGGAAAATGAGGCTCCAGTGCTGGGAGTCAGTCTGCCTCAAGGAAGCTGAGAAAGGCTTTTCTTTGCCCTTTTTTCATAAGCAACTAAGAACATTAAGGCACAGAATTATGCCACAGTTTGTCCAGGAGAATGTCAGATAAGGAAATGCATATCATAATGTACAATGTTTGCTGTACCCTTTGCAGGCAGTACCACTCATACTCACAGGCTTTTTCAAACTCAGATTACTTGACAGGCATAGAATGCAGCTGGCAATGTCTTTTTCTCTCTGATTATGGTCTTCTAATTAAAAACTGCATTGTTACTTTTCTCCCAGCTGCAGCAACACAGATAAAATCAAAGGTCAAGTCACAGGGATCTGTTCCGATCTAAAAGTAATGACCAACAAATTCACAGCTTGTTCTTAATCCAAAGGCTTTCTGAAGTTAAAAGGGTTGTTTACTGTCATAATGACATCCTTTGTGTCCTTGGAGTACTAAGAACTCAGTTACAGAACTGTGGGTCACTGAGGCCCTCCTGGTTCCTGATTGTCACATGGAGCAATGAATGGCACATGCTTTTTGAGAGAGCTTGTTTGGAAAAGGAGTAATTGGCTGGTTGGAGCTGATGCCAGGATCTGACTGGAAGCAAGTGGTAACTCGTAGAGACCACTCCAAGGTATGGTTGTGACCTGCTTAGGTAGAAGAGTCATCTTTAAGTCGTTATGAAGCCTTCATTATGCTGGTTATCATTCAGAGATGTTCCCACTGCTTGCAAACACATGCAGCCCAACCCTACAATGCTCCCTGTTATATATATCCTCTTGTTTAGTGAGAAGAGACAATCTGAAATGTCAATAAACCAGAATGAGGTGCCTTTTGCCTCGTTACAAGGGCTTTGCAAATGCAATAAATAAGGGCTACGAAAAAAAGTTTTCAGAAGATTTAGAGACCTGCTCTGGCAGGTCCTACTGTGGCATACCTGGACTCAGCAACTGAGATTGTCAAGCCATGACTCTGAAGCCCCATGCCAGTAAAACTGGCATCTAGACAATGAGATGAAAGTATTAAAGACTCAGTATTTTTTCATAGTTTGGCTTCAAGAGGAGAGAGAGTGCCCCCTTGCTTTCCAGGGATCCATCCCATTTTTTTTTAATATTCAGTAGATGGCATGTGGGGTTTGGGTTGTCATCTTGGCTGTTACAACAAAATGTCAGCGGATTCTGTGAGGAATGCCCCACTGAGTCCCAGACCCAGCTGCTTGGAACTGGCTGGAGACACTTTAAGCTTTTGCAATAAATAATTTGAAAATGATGCTGTCCCTGCTCTGTCTTCAAAAGTAAAAGAAACTGTTCAAAACAGCAGTTGCTACACCAAAGAAGGTCTCATTAAGTGGTATTGCAATGCACAAGCACAGGTACTGGTGTCACAGATGCTATTTTACAACTACTTAACTGCAGAAATAATGACATAGCAGAAGGTGGGAGTGAACATTAGCAGTGATCTTTATTCTGCTTCATGTTCTCAGGTTATACCAAATTTTCTCTTTGTTGTACAACTGCTGCAATGTGCTACATTAAAACTCAAGAGCAAAAATTAAGAGCAGCTACTGTCACATGCATGAAATTCAAAATAGATTTATTTTTGACAAGGACAAGTTTCTAAAAGGAATATCATGTCATGCCTACAAAAATGTAGTCAGCTCTCAAACCAGATTCAAGCCAATCTATTCAGTAAAGCCCTGGTTAAGAGGAAGGCTTGACGTTGCCAGGTTTTATTCTTAATTGCCTTAAATTAGGAGGTAGTGTTGAAAAGAGCATTTCACATGTAACTCCTCCTTCTTTGTGCAGATACAGTAACTCCTTGCCAGTGTAGTGCATTACAGACATCATTTTATAATGAGATGTGAAGCAAAGGGAAAGCCATTCACAGAGGTTATGGGAAGAAGACCTGGATGGTTCACATGGAATTTCAGATCCACATCAAACACTGCGAGCAATAGAAAGTTCTCTATGCATATTTCACAACCAGCCAGTAGCTCCAGCTTTCCAGTGCCCTGGGTTACGTTTTAATCCAAAGGCATAACACTCTCACTGTTTCAATAGATGATCAATCAGAAAGGCCATTCTTGGGTTCACTTACACTCCACATAGCCATGGTCAACCATTCAGTACCTTTGACCTGACCTTTGAACAGAAAAATGCAAAGACAGCAACAGCCGGCTTTAGAAAGAAAAGCACCTAACAAAAAGGCAGGGAAACATTTTCATAACAATAGGAACGGTTTCATAAAATGCTGACTACAAGCTCGATATAGAAATTTGCCCGTTACAGAATGAAACTATTCAAAGGCTTAGTCAAATCGAGGAAGGTTTTAATATGCAGCAGCTGCTGAAAGCAAAAGCTTGCAGGGGTTAACCTACAGCCATGAAAAAATTATTAGGTTAATGACTCTGGCATGTAACAGAGACTGTCTTTCTGCTGTGACCATGCTAGGATATTGCCTTTGCCATTTTTAAAGGCGATGTTCTTGATCTAAAATTGAGAATACTACGCGCATGAAGCACAGAAATATGGAGGTAATTCAGCCAGTCACATACTGGCCAGATTTCCTTAAATCAGCACTTTGAAATGAATGTGTCTTTCAGATCTGACATGTGTTTGTTATTTGTGTGGTTTTCTAGAGGTATTTTGATTAAAATACCTGTTTGCCAATTGCCTCATTTGTCTTGGTTTATCAGATTACAAGATTAAATTACAGTCTTCCAACCTTTAAGGCAGTTTGGATGAAATTTACTTCTCTCTTCCTCTCTCTCACTAAGATTACAATTATTTCTAATTCTATGAATAAGCTTTCCATTTAGTTCATGGAAAAACTGCAGTTCACAAATGAAATACCCAGGAAATTACAGAGTAGATATTTTAAGTCTTATGTGTCCTTATACGGACTTGGAAACTACTACATCTCTTTGTACATTTTATGTTTTTGCACTTACTAATTTTACAAACATTTGAACTATCAGCTTTTAGAAAATTGGGGTGCAAAAATCACATCTATTCTGTAAGAAGGGAATTCGGCAAAAAGTTAAGTAGAGCACATTTCTTGCAATGCTAAGCAATTAATTTGTGCCTCAGCCCAGTTTCTGGGAAGCATATGATGATACACTCTTGATTAGATGTAAGATTTTTACAGCTGGAATCTCAAAAATTGAATTAAAAAAAAAAGGAAATGGAGTAAACCCCCAAGAATTTTGCAATGCACATAGTAATTTAAGATTTAATGCTATGGCTCTCAAAGAGACTGATGAGGAAAAAAAAAAGCAGCTTAGGATAAATCTTCTAAAAGTCATCTTCAATGAGCACTCAACTTCATGTTTGACATCAATACATGTTGTTGAATTTTGGAAAGGATTATTTACATCTTGCAACATATGGACTCTTATCTCTTACAGAGTTGTTATAGACATGAATATCTATGCTTTACGCGATATATTTCACAGACTAATCTACAAATTCTTCGCTTTTCACCCATAACGAGACATCAGAGTCGCCTCACCACCAGCTTCCCTGGGGCGAGTCCATTCATAAATACTGCTTGGTGCAAAGGTGTACGTGCCTTGTGACAGGGCAAACACCTTTACCAGCCACTTCTGAATATTCATTCCCTTCCCTTGAGCAAACAAATAAATCAGCATTATGGGCACAACACATTTTTATTCCTCTCCATCTGCTCGGTTTTGCCGCTGCCCACGTCTGGAGCTGGGGTTTGGGTGGCACAGGGGCAGGAGGGAGGAACAGTGCCTTGCTCCCAGCCCGTGCCCTGCAGCATGGACAGCATCTCTCACATCAGGCCACTTCCCTGGGGCATCCCCATGAGGACAGAGTGGGGATGGCAACACACAACCTACAGCCCTTCCTCCCTGTGCCACCACCCTGCTGAGGTTGATCCCACTGCCGCTGGCCACGAGGCCTCCCTGGGTATTGGCCCTCTGCAATGCCATCAAGATCTGCCCTTGGAACACCAGTGTTTGAGCCACGTGGGGATAACAAATCACCTGGACACTTTTGCATCCCTGGGAGTGCCCCACGTGACATCCAGTGCCTGTGTGTGCACCAGAGCAGGAGCAAAACCCTGGCAGCCACAGAGAGCAACAGGGCAACACGTCTTTGTTTTGTGTTCTCTGTGCTCAGAAAGTCTCTGACAACCCTGTCCAAACAATCCCATTGGACAAAAATGCAAACAACTTCACGCACAGGAGGTCTTCTTAAAAATGCCTTTCATTTCTAGAAGGGGAGAGATTTGGAATCTGGGCTGTGGTGAATTAACATGCTGACCTTTTATCTTGAGAGGCCACTGATGTTTGAAGACAGCCCAGTTCTTGAATGAAATTACTTTGGGTGGTCCTGGTCTGCTTAGGAAAGAAATTTTTTGCTCTGTTGAAAATAAGGGCATGAGAGTACACAGACATAAACACTGAATCCAATCTCTCTGCAAAGTGAGAGGGGGGGCCATGGGCCAAAACAAAGGTGCATTAATGAGCTTACATCAACCAAGAGAAATTACTAAATACCTGTGAGTTATATTGGAATTAACTGAGATTGTCATGTATGGCTCTACTGATTTAATAGAATAGAAAATGCACAGGGCAATAAAATAAGGTATTAAGATCCTTTTATCAGCCAGAAGTAATTTTCAAGCATGAATATATTGTGACTGTATGAAATAGAAACTTACAGATAAATTCTGAGAAAATTAGTCTTATTATTGGCAATTTCAAATAAAAGCAGTAATAACGTTGGATGTGTTTTATGTCGGTGTTTGCAAAGCTCCCCCCAACAGAAACTTCAGTACCACAGTCTTATAACAGGTAGGAAACGAGAAATGCTGTAGTAAATCCCCACCCTTCTTTTTCTCATATCTAGAATTCCAGAAAGAGAGACCATTTAGGAAATAGAAAATTTTGGGACACGCTGCAGATCTTTGCACAACCCAGACTACATTCCCCTCTTGTCTGATGTTGGGGATTCTTGTTGTGTTTCCTTGCCCCCTCTTGCCGTGATGGATCTGCAAAGCGATATCACCTGATCACATTACTTTCTGTTACCATATGTCACTTAAAAAACAAATTTTAGAAAGCCTGAGCCATAGAGCAAGCCTGCTGGCTCCTCAACCTGCTTTGACATATGCCGGAGAAGATTTAAAGCTGTCAGGTTGTTGGATGGTTGCCATGGGATTGCAGAGAGGGGGAGAGAGAAATCCCCAGGCAGGATGCAGATGGATGGCTGGCTGCAGTGGCTGGGCTGACCTGGCTCTCAGAGTACCCAGCTGGGAAAGGACCCCTGAAGATCTTGTTTAATATTATTGCCCTTAAGCCTTATTTACCTTGACATTTTGGGCAACTTAGATTAGGAAATCAGCAAAGGATATTAGTCTAAATCAACATGCAGACAAGCACCTGAAGCAGCTGAATTGCTGTCTGAGCTTTCTGCCTGACCAGGGCAAGCCTCACGTGTTACCCTGGGGTAAATATACAATGCAATCCACGTGGGAACTGTACATGCATGCCCTTGCCATGTCTGCTTTCTATTTGGCTAAACACACATGAAACTGTCACCGGTGCTCCTGCTTTCGTTGACCTCTGTGCTATTTGAACTATTTGTCTTGCCGGTTGGAAATTTTCTGAGCAAAACAGACTAATTGGCCTTGATTAACAAGCATCTGGTGTGAGTACAAATGGTTATTTGAGCAATAATGAGAAAGAACATGGGGAAGCGAGTTGGCAGCCTAATTTCTGGCAATTGATCCATTCTCCATCCCCAGGCTGCTGAATTTCTTTCTCTGGCAAGGTGGGGGAGGTGTTTTTTTCCACAAGCAGCCTGTAATCTGGCTTTTTAAAACCAAACTGCTTGGCATGCTTTCCCATTGCTCTGCCATGCAAACTGGGGGCTGCAGCCAGACTCTTAATGGTATGCCCAGCATGTGGACATCTGAAACTGGACTCTGTCATTTGCAGCCACACTTTTCAGACAAAGTGATAAATATTGCAAGAGCAGGAATAGTTTCCCCTTTATCTTTGTACCTGATTTAAAGTCTGCAGAATGGCTG
This sequence comes from Haemorhous mexicanus, assembly GCF_027477595.1. NCBI lineage: Eukaryota > Metazoa > Chordata > Aves > Passeriformes > Fringillidae > Haemorhous > Haemorhous mexicanus. Next base: position 32,967,983 of record NC_082341.1, read on the forward strand.
TTCTTAAATAATGCCTAAAACACATGTGCCTTGGATGCTGAAAGCTCAGAATTTTGGATTTTATAAGAAGATAAGCTTTGTGAAACTTCCAGCGACTTTAACACAGCATAGATTAAAAAATACATTTATTTCTGTTAGAGGGGTGGGTTATTTCCTGTTCCTTCAGGGGAAAAATAGCATTTCTTTTCTCAAATATACACAAATACATACAAGATGGGGTTTTTTTAATTTTGCCAGTGGTGCAATTATATCTATTCTCTCTGGTGGAAGACAAGCATTTGCACTGCCTTAAGCTTATATCAAATTGTCAGCAGATAAGATATGGGTCTATTTGCATTAAGCTTGGTAATGTATCCAGCTAGTACATGTTTATGAAACTGCTCACCTTTGTCAGACAGTGTGGTCAGAGGATGAGGGTTCTTACTGAGGTTCAATTTCCTTATGAACGTTTCATTAAAGTGTGGGCTACCCATATAGGTATGAGCTGGCTGCATTACCCTCCTCTCAACAACAGAGGCATGGAAAGATAAACTCAAGAATTTCTAGTATTTTGTCCAGTGGAGCACACAAAATCATGAGGTCTTGTTCAGAAATGCTGGCCTTTTGGAAAAAAATGGATGATGATTTGATTTCTCGATAAAAGCCAAAATTGGAAACTTTAAAGCTTGGCACTGATGAGGAAAAATGAAGTCTTTCTGAACTGTCAGCATTTCAGAGCTGAAGCACATCTCCCTGAGCAGCACTGATTTCTGTGTTCTCTCCCTCTTAGACTCATACCTTTTATTAGGGGCCAGCAGGGCCAGCAGACCCATTATGGGTGTGAATTACATTTTTGTAGCTCCACAGTTTTGCTTTCTTATATTTTTTTTCATCTAGTATAGGATTTTGCAATGTACATTTATAAGGCTTTTCATAAACACATTTTTGCTTCCGTTTGGTTTACTTAAAAATAGAGATGAAGAGTCATTTTGAGGTGCTACCTGAGACACACTGCTATGGGGGAGAAATGGTGAAGCCCCAGCTTTAGCAAGCACCATATATCACTCTCAAAATACTAAAAAATATTGATTTTTATCATAATCACTTAAAAAATTAAAAAAAAGAAAAACAGACCAAGAAACACCTCAAAAACAAGTTGTTCTTCAAGTATCTAGTGAATCTTGAGTTTAATGTTCCATTTTAGCACGTCATCAACAAGGTCACACTGGGCATCACAACACAGTGCATGGTAGCATGCATTGCTTTCAGCACACAATTTAAAGCATGTACAGAAATTATTCTCTATAAAACTCTGGTAACTGGAACCGAAGGCAGATTTTCATACCACTCTCCTAATTTTTGCAAAATGAAAGCAAATTCAACCACATGGAATAGGCAGAGAGTTGTGTTACTCCTCTGGATGCTAAGTGTGTTACATATCTTTTTTGAAGCATTTCTTTAATTACTGCTTTGCTTGAATCAAGAATGGCATCTATTTTTTCTCAGGAAGCAGGTAAATGTGGAGGCTACCAGTCCCTCTGTGAGCACTGAAAAGCTCCTGATGTGGTGTGTGCTCTTGCACAGAGTGCCCATCTGGAACATCTGGCTTGGCACCCGACAACCATTGCTTTACGTTAGTGAGCCAGCCTGGGGTGAGCTGTTTAATGTGTGCTAATTTGATCCTGACTATCCAAGCATCTTGGTATCAAGTGTCTTGGGGTTTGTGCTGCAGCATTACAAATCTCTCTGTCCTGCTGCCATCCCTGCGCTCTGTGGAGGAAGATGACAAGTGGCAGTTGCGGTGCCGCACGACGATAACCTCGAGTATAAAATTGCCACGATAACATTTAGTCATGGTAGGCCTGCAGGAGACAAAAACGTGCTTCTGTGTTTGGGAGATTGCCAGCTGTGGAAGGCAGAACTGTCAAGATAAAATATCTAAGGAATGAGGTGTTTAAAAGAGAGTATGGGATATCCATCTTTCACTAAGATACATTAGGAAGCCATTAAGGAAGAGGTAAAGAAGTTTATAGTAGAATTTGCTGGAGACAAAAATGTGTAAACCCAACCATTTAAGGCTGATAATTGACAGAGCGCACATCTGCAGCAGCTGAAAGGTGCCTTTCTAAACAACAATTCACTATAGGGATAGAGAGGCTGGGTATTGAGCTAAATGGATCACTTCAGGAGCAAGAATTTTGGGCCCCTTCACTCACTCTGCCTCTTACCAGTCAAAAAAGGAACATTAAGGCTTTTCAAAAAGAAAAGCCTGTCTCCTGAAATTCTATCTCAAAAGGCCTGAGGGGAAATTTCTTGGGTCTTTTGCAGTTGGTTCCAAAAATTACAGAGATCATCAGCTTCCAGCTAGTAACTGCACAGAAGGAAAATATGGACTTTAATTAACGCAAAGCTTTCTCTCAGCTTCCCTCACCAGCCAAACATGATATATGAATGAATTTACTTATGTTTGACTAATTTGCTTATGTATATATACATGCATATGCATCATACAATGTGGCATAGTGCAATGTCTCCTTTGGTGGCAGAGAAACCCATGCAGAAATAGAACTTTTTCTCTCCAGCCCCCAGTCTGCCCATGTTCTCTTCACTCACACGTTTTTTAGCTCTGTAAGTGCAAATCCCCACTACCACACTACCCTTCTTTTAGCTTCTTTTAGCTTTCAGGATTTGGATGCATCATGTTTGATTTTTATTGCTTCCTTTAGCCTTAAATCCCAAGTGTAGCATAGCTTCAGCTGTTCTGAACAATTTGGAAAGACAAAGAATGAAGTTAAAAAAAATGCAAGTGGTGATAAAAATATTCTCCCTTTCAGTAGGGACTGTCTTTATCTCTGTTCTGGTCCCAGAGCACTGACATCATTAGGGAAGACAAAGGAAGGAGAGGTTTCTGTTTTCCCTGACTCCAAAATTCTCTCCCATCTTTGATCAAAAACAAGCCAAATGAACTTTAAGACCATGTGTTTGCCTGGACTGCTGGATAGGGTTGAAGAAGATACTTTGATTTTTTAGCCCCCTCAAGGCTGAAATGGGCTATAAAGTTTTCTTGAGTAAAAGAAATAAAACAATTTATGTGTTCAAACCTCATTCTTATGATCACAATGATACTTTCCTATATAACTGAAAAAACTCATATCACTTAATCACCTGAGCTATCCATTGTCTCCTATTACTAAAAGAAATGTTTCACAAGTCCAAAATGCAGGGAATTATTTTGAAGATTATTTGAGACCAAGAAACCAGAATCAGAGCTTAGGGTGTGGGCCTTGTTTATTCCTGCCTGAAATAAAATGAAATTTAAATGACAGCAGGCTGAAATATATTTTTACATTTATGTATTCTTGGAGATAATTATTTCCAGCATTAGCTTCCTATTGCATTTCTTGGTTGGGTTTTTTTAGCATCACTGGAGCCATGATTAGGACAATATTCTCATTTATAAATATCCTTTCTGATTACAAAGGAATGACATAGTATCTTCATTTTTAACCTTGTGATTTTTTTAATTTCATTCTAGATTTTTTAGGAGGCCCAACTATGTGATAAATGCTTTTCAATCAGCAATCTGTTCATCACCCCAAGTTTTAACTAAGATATCACCTTGCTGGTAAGTTACTCTCTATTGAATTGAATGTATTTTTCATACTTGAGATATTTGCTGGGAAAAATCCTCAGCTGAGCCAGGCTGAGCCCTGCCAGTCCAGAGCAGCTAAAGGCTCCCTGAATATACAGCATGTCACCTTCCACGTTAGTGTCACCCCAGTGTGAAGGATCATCCAAAGCCAATGGCACCAGCAGAAGATGTGTTTGGCACAGAGGGGCCTTGCAGGGATAGGATTTGCTCTCTATTCTTCAAGGCAGGGGAAGCTCTCTTTGGATTTAGCATGTCACCACTTCTTCTAAAACTACTCAAATGCCACAGGGCTTGCTTGAAGACTCATAAGATGAAAACAAAGGCAGAGGCTAAGGTTTGCAGTAACCAATAAATTGCCTGTTAAAACAGGAGCAAACATGGGTAGCTACAGCAGTCTGTGGGGTCACAGCTGAGGAGAGAGGTTAATGACAAATGCAGAAAGAGGGAGACTCTCAATGGGCACAGCTGGGACAGAAGCCATCAGCAAGTCAAGGAAGAGGAGAAAACAGCATTTGTGATGGACAATGAGTGCACTGAGCAGAAGCAGAGGTTGGATTCTACCTTTCCAGCAGCAGAACATTACCTCTCTCCATTTTGGAGAGTCCCAGACACCCTCTTCTGCAGAGCAGAGCATCCTTCCCACTGGCAGGAATGACATGTGGGCAAGTGGTGGGGAAGGGGGTTGGGTTGGGACTGCTTTCCTCCACAAGCCTCCCAGAGCAGAGAAACCTCACCCTGGCTGAGGCTTTCCAAGGTCTACTCACCTTGGTGATGTTATTGACCCCTCCATTCCCCACCCTCCAATAAAGATCTGACCATTAAACCCATTTGCTTAACTGATTGCTTGGAACCAGAGGACCAAATCCTGCCTCCAAGAGTTCTGTGCAGGGCCCTGAAACAGGGTTGTTGATGTACATTTATTTTGCAGAAGGATCTGTTGAAATTTGAATCCCAGCTCACTGTTGTGCATCAAAAGAACTGCAGAGGGTGTATGGCCTGTGAAATAACCACAAGGCAGTAAAAGAGATTTTTAAATGAAGAGTTTTGGCCAGCACTCTTTAGAAAATTATATTTACAGCTGCAAGACCAAGGCCAGGTGTAGATAGAGCCAGAGTAAGCAGTGGCTCATCTGTGGGAGGAAATGAGCCCACATCCTGCTGCCTCCTTCATCTCTGCCAGAGGGCTGGAGAGTTGGGCTGGCAGCTCTGCTGTCACTGCCATCACCAAAAGTGCTTTTGGGATGCGTGAGGGAGCAGCTGTTGCTCATGCAGAGGAGTGGAAAGAGAGACCAAGCACCTCCTGGTACCCAGCTAATGTCCCCTATGCCTGCCTGGCCATCCCATCCCGGCTGGAGGCAGATGCAGCAGGGAGCCCCAGCCCTCACAGCTCACTCTGAGGGTTCACCCAGCCCAGGGGTGCTTGTACTTTTCCCTTTTGATGGAGGTGGCCTGTGTTCACACTTGCAACAGCTAAAAACTCTTGAACCTGCTCTTCAGTGGGCAGCGGCTTAAAATCTGGCCTAGTCCTGAATGTTCCAGATTGGTCCATTCCTGCAGGAAGAGGAGGAGCATTCCAAGCAAAACACAAAGTCACAGCCAGCCTCTCTGGGATAAGACGCAGGCATCCTCAGCTGGGATAAGCTGTTTTGTGGACTCAAAAGAAACTACACCAACCAACTGTCCTGCAGCAACACATTGAGACAAAACCATTTTTGGGAGCCAGGGCTTGCTTTTCCTGATGCCATTGTGCACTTGAGTAGCTGCAGTAGATTTCATTTGAAGCACTCTTGATTTACCCCACTCAAAACTAAAGCAGAAGCCAAAGGAAAGGGCCATCCCATCAGCTGGTAGCTACAGAAATAGCTTGTTTGAAGTCAGTCTGCACCAAGTGTGAGGTGAACTCACAGTGTTGTCAAGCCTTGGAACAGGCTTCCCAGGGAAATATGGTGGAGTCACCATCCATGGAGGTATTTAAAAGACATTTAGATGGGGCACTTAGGCACTGCTGGGCTTGGCAGTGCTGGGTTAAGAGGTGAACTCAACGATCTTATTGATCTTTTCCAATCTAAATAATTCTGTGATCCACACTGAACAGCCACATCACTTTTCTTGAAAATGACTCTGGATTTGCACCCTCAAGCACGTATATGGGGATAGCTGCCATACAGTAAAAGCCAGGAGCTTAGTGCCAGCCTGGGACAGTCCTCAGGAGTCAAGTGCCCAGGTTACTTTATTGGAGATCCTTTGTACTCATCGAGCGAAAAACATAAGCAGTTAAAGATTTTAAAGTGAATCACTGCATACATGGAGGGGGCATAGAAGGAGTGCTTGGTTTTGGGGCCCCGTTTTGGTAGGAAAAGACAAGTGTGATTTGGATGGTTTCCCCTCTCAGCAGCAGAAACAATTTGTCCCAGGTGCTGTCTGCTTATCCTGGGCAGGCTAGCACTAAATTAAGAACAAAAAGGGAGAAGAAAAATAAGGGGGAAATGAAGATTCACTTAGCAAAAAATAAACATGTCAAGAACAAAATTAATCAAGACACCCAGGAACATTAAGAGAATAAATTCTTTAATTGCTTGTACAATACTGCCAGGGGTTAGGCAATACCAGAAGGAACTGGAAATGATCTTTTATGAGCATACATTCAGCTTCAAGATGGCCTTAATGAAAGAAGGGGGGAAATTTTCCTTGATCAGGATGTTAACTATCAGTTACAATCTGTTTAGAAAGCGTCAGGTTGTAAAATGTGGCGTTACACGTTCTGAATCACTGACAACTCAGCAGCAAAGGTTTGTCAATGTCTGAGGATCAGTGACTTGAGACACAAAATGAGAGATGAAGTATAAATGGCAATCTATTACCGGCCATAAAATAACACTAGGAAAAAAGGGAGACTCTTTTATTGATACCCTGCACTGAGAAAAACAGTATCAGCACAGAAGAAATTGCTCTGAGAGACACAGACTGGAAGTTTCTTGCTATAAATACTGTGACAGTCTTAGAATTTATAAAAACCTCTCAAGTCAATAAGTCTTTGCTTTAGCATGGGATAATTCTATTTTGGACAAAATATGGGGAGAGGAAGAGGAGGTATTGATCACAGAACTGGTATGGAATTCATTTTACTTGACTTTATATTTCAAATAGCATCTAACCTACTTGAATTCTTTAAAGTGGGTACCTTAGCTGCTTTTACAATCAATAGGTAAAGCCAGGTATCTCCTGGAGATAACTTATCCCATCCTAAAAGTGGTATGCAAGCCACAAGGGATAAATTCCCTCAGGAATGACCAACTCCTTTAGGCTAACTTTGAGACCAATGGCAGGGCTGTCCAACCTGTTGGGCATACCCTGTTTTCAGAAGGCAAAATCTGGAGGAGGAAAATCCTATTCGAACAGACTCCAGTGCCTGGGTGTACCTATAGCTAGGGGGCCTTTGCCAGGACTTGGTTTATGACATGCTAAGAGAAATAAGAGTATCTTTAGTGATATTTTTGTCTCTTTGTTTTGGCTGGCAGGAAACTTTGGTTCCCTTCGTCACATAAGTGAGAGTGACAGATTACGTTATCATAGCTAAAGTATAAACAGCTTTGCCAACAGCTCAAAAGATGTGTAGAATCACACTACTTTTTTTCAAAATTCATTTTCTAACGATAGATTATTTTTGTGTAAAGACCAATTGTTTTTGTGTCAAGACCATAAGAATAACAGATTTCTTGTAACCCTCTGGATATATGCTGGGGGCCATTCTTATCAATATAGACTTTTTTGGTTTTTCTTACTTTTTACAAAGTCCCCAACCTTTTTCCACAAATCTGCTTTATTTTTGCTCTCTTTAAGAGGATCAGAAAACAAACATGAAAGTGCACACACAGTTGTTATAAAAGGGAAAAAAAATATTTATTTCTCATAAACTTTTGTTTGTTATGAGCACTGAAATAACCTTTTATAGATGGGGCAATGGGTCTGCACATCCGCAGATCCTCAACTCGCCTCCCAAAAAGTGAAGAAAATTTATTTTTGTGACAGGGGAAAATTCAAACATGCACCTGGTTCCCTACTTATCTGATGAGCCAAAGCAAGGCACACTTGTCTTTCCATCTGGACTTTCATCTCGCCTTTCATCTGGACATTTCAATTTCCCTTTGAAGTTGAGTCTGTGTCTTTTGATTTCTAGCGTTTGAAAAAGAACGCCACTGTTGTATCAAACAATTTCAGGGAGGGAACAGCACAGTGCTTGGGTTTACCATCAGTTCTGTAATAGCAACATCACTCACACATAACTTTGTTTCGCTGGCTGATATTAAGAAAAATGGTTGCTTGCAGAATGATGCACAGGTCTGTCAAATATACACATACATGCCCTTTAGACTGAAAATGATTTTGTTTTATAGCACCAATTCGATGTTACAAAGTTCATAAATTTGTATTAGGAATGTGATTGCATCATTCCAATCCTGTGCTGTGAAATCACAAGAGGGAAAAACCCAATTACTGCAAAAAACACTGGAAGTTTTGCTTAAAAATCAATGGCAGGATATGACCCATAGTTTGAAAACTTTAAGCATGTACAAAGGACTTCAATCTTTATGATGAAGATTATGGTTCTGGCCTCTAAAATAATAGCAAGTATTAAGTGCACCATCTCAACAGTTTTACGAGACAATAATCTGGTACTGAAGTGGATAAACGATGAGGTCAAAACCTGGGCAGTTTATCTCAATGAGAGACACGGAATATTGCTCACTAAAACAAAAAAAATCAGTAGTGTTATCAGCTGACTGTAATAAGTAATATATATATTAACCTAAAATTTTACATAAATCAGCAAGAGCAGTCATAGGAAAAGTAGCTATAATTGGTACAGTAGCCAGAAGGGCAGGTTCCTCTTTTTTGACTCAAAGCTGAAAGAACATTAAATTTGCAAATACCTAGTAGGCAAGAAAACACACCAGAGAGCTGATTTACTTGGGTCTGTTATAAAGCCCCAAGTTTGTCTTAGACTGCCAAAGATAGTGGGGGTGGGGGGGTTTGATGGATATGCTCCATGTAAATAGAGAATTAGAGGCCATAAGAGAAGCAAGTAATGATACCTATGTGGCTAATTTTCTTTTGTCATGCTGTAGACAACACACAGTTGGTTTTTTTCCCCTCCGGGTAACACTTTCCCTCATGTCCTGAAACAAGCAGGATTCAATCACTGAAATGATTTCAACAGAAATTCCCAAGGAAAGGCAAACCTTAAAAATGAGTTTGAGATAGCAAGTGGTTATGGTCTGCATGATAAGTCTCTTATAACATTTCTCTTTTGTGGCTTGAAAATATAGCAAGTATTAAAAAAAATATGGTAGAAGCATTGTAACTAAACTCCTTGAATGTGAACTCAAGCCCTTCATAAGGGCCCTTCATAAGCCCTACTTGCTGCTATGTGCTGCCTTTGTGTTTATTTGCCTGCAGACACTTTCATTACATAAAGAATGTAGTAAAAATAAGTTTAATGACAAGGGGAAGTAAAATTCTTGAGAATGTTGGATGTGTAGCAATAATCAAACACGACAAAACCACTAAACCTTCTGAAGCTGTGAGAAAGGCCATGAGGTTTTTCCAGAATGTTGAAATTAACCAGCCCTATTTTATTGCAGAATCAGAATAACATCTAAAATGGATTAATGTTGCTCTTCAGCTTAAAGAAAATGATAAGGTACTGAAACTATAGGGGGCAGGACCTGATTCTACCCATGTACACTGTTCTTGTGCTGAAGAGTTGGGTTTTGTTTCAGCTGAAGTCCCTTGCTGAAGTCAGTAAACTTGCACTGGAGTACTCAATAGCAAATGATCAGGATCCCATTCTCCATCTTCAGCACACTTTGGAAATACTACTGTGCCATCAGTGGTCCTGGGCACAGTCCTGCAGAACTCATATCTCCTTTCCATGCTAAGATCCACAATTAAATGAGCTCTTTTATTGCTTTTACACAAAGTTACACACTGAGAAGTGTTTTGGGCAAGCTTCCCTTTATGTCTGAGCAGGGAATAGCTGCCATGTTCCAGGGTTCACTGCTCAGCTGCAGGGAAGGCAGGTACACACAGCAGAGCTTCTTCCAGCTGTGCTGAGGAGCCCCTGGGCAAACTGGGATGCTGGTTTCCAGTACTAATAGCATCATTTGCGTGCGAGTTGAAAAAATGGGGCCTGGAGCAGTACAGGCCTCTTTTGCCATGCCTACTAATTAGCTCCAGTGATGGATTAAATGCTTATCAATGATAAAATAAAATATTTTTTAAAAACTAAACAAAAAACCCCAAACAAACGAATAAAAAACAACAACAGAAAACCCTTGCTGCTTTTTGGGACAGTTCATTCCAGGTAACTTATTGCCAGGAGCATCTGCTGGCATAGGCATTCTTTGGCATAAACATGAATAATTAAGCCTAATACCAGACTACCTTGTTATGAGTTTGTTATGGTATTTATTACTTTCTACATTAATGTCAGTGGGAGTCCCATCAGCACATGGAAAGGAGAACAGACCCTGGCTTAACTCTACAACTTGGCAAGCCTCCAGTGAAGTTAAACTTCAGAATTTGTCTCCAGACTGATACGCGACAACACGTTTGATAATGACCAGTTTCAGCTTCAGAGTGAAGCTGAAGTTGTACAGCTGCATTCCCAGCATCCAGAGAGCAGCTCACATGTGCAAAATATTTTAGCTGCAATAATAGGAGCTACTTACATTAAAGCATCCTGAAAGCCTTATAGCAAACCCTCCCTCTAATGTTAGCAAGATGATTTATATATGTATCTGCAATGTGTCCCCAAGTTCTCTTTTCAGGAACCAAAGTGTACTAATGTTTCACATTCCCAAGCTCCTTTTATTTCAACATGAAAGTGATTAAAGATGTTTATCTGAGCTAAAGAACCTTAAGACGGTACCGCTTTCATTGTAGGAACAATTAAATCGATCCCAGGGGGACCTCAGCCACACAAAAGAAGTATTTGAGAATTCTCCATTAACCCACTTACCATTTGCTTAACAGGAAACCCTAATGCATAAACAAATAGCATAAGTGTGACAGGAAATACAACTGAAGGAACAAGGAGCTTTGCTAGAGGAACTGCTTTCCTGATTTTAATGACTGTGCAGGACTTCATGAGAAAGGTTTTCTTCCCCTTCTTGTGATAAAAAGCAGATATTCGACTTCCTTGCTTTAATATAAAATGTGATTTGAGGAAACTTAGTCTCTGTTCTTTCTGTTCTTGCACTCAGGAAAAAAATTGTATTTGCAGCTAAATTATTTGTTGTGTAAATTGTATTTCAAGAGCAAAATTAGTTAATTTTGGCCATAAGAGTCAAAAGACCAAACCTTACTCTGTGACCAAGGTTTTTTCAGGGAAGCCATAGCTCAACTTCACAGATGGAATCCAAGATTTCTGTGCTGGATTTACAAACATAAGTCGTATTAAGGAAAAAATGTTTGGATTTCAAGTGCTAAGCCACATTTTAAAAAAGTGCGTGCCCAAGACCCCTCTCCATGGCACAGCAGCTCTCTCATGGCATGCCACTATGGGCTCTGACAGCCAGATGTACGACTGCCTGCTGCTGTTTTCTTCTCTTGTTTCCAGGGTTTTTGGAGGGACACAGGGGAGAAGCCAAGCACAAAGCTGGAGCCCATGCACTGCACTAACATGGGCAGTAAAAAGAGCCTTGCAATGAGCTGGCAAGCAGAGAGCCAGCAGAGGATCTATTGCTGAGAGAGAGCAGCAGCCCTGGGATGGCTGCAGCCCAAAGGCTCGATTTGTAATCGCCCTGCTGCCTGAGTGTCAAAACCATTTGGCCCTCCAGGGTTTATAGAGTGATAAACAGCTCTATTTTGGCATTTCACGCCAAACTCATTGTATTTCTGCAGTGGAGGCTATAACTAATATGTAGTTAAAGAAGCTGGAGACGCTCTGGTCCCTTGAGTTGGTGGCAGGAGGGATTTGGAGAGCAGCTCACTCAGCTGGGTGGGAGAGTGCACAGACACCTCCCCAGCTGCAAAGGGAACAGGGCTAAGGCACTCTCTGGGAAGACTCTGAAAGTCAGAACTGCAAGGAAGGTCAAATTTAGGTGGATCTAGGCAAAGGAATATCAAGTCTCTCTCTCCATTGTACAGCCATTGGCAGAAACCTGAAGAAAGAAATTGAAGGTCAAGAAATGCTTGGACCATATGGTTTTACGTGAAAGGTAGCTCAAGGGGTGCAATAACGTGAAAGTCACTGCACCAGGCTGAAAGTCAAGGTCCTACTTGCAAAGGCTACAGGAACTGGAGGTGAAACAAGCAGCAGGCTTGGTCACCACAGGACAGCCCAGCTGATGACAGGATTCCGGGGCTCATCTTCTTGAAAGTGCATCATTCTACTGGTCTAACACAATCCCTGAGTCTGATTTTCATTAAGTCTTGAGTTCAAACTATATAGATTGGACTCAATGATCACAGAGATCTTTCCCAACCTTATTGGCACTGTGATTCTGTTATATCCACTTCCAGAGTGGAAAGGACAGGAATATACATAGGACAGGAATACCTGTCCTATGCTGGTATTTGTGTAAATCACACCAGTGACCCCTTTGCATGGTAGAAAAGAAATGTTGCTGATCCATCCTCCCATAATAGAGCTCCAACACTGTGACTGCTGTTGCCCTCTGGGATACTGGCCCCATGCTACTGTCTCACTTCAGGGACATCACTGAATAACCATAATAAGGGGAAGTGCCTCTAGATCCCAGTCAGTGCTGCCCATTGCTTTTTAGTAAGTTCTCTCCAGGCTCGTAAGTTTTGTAGTTTCTTTTTTTCCTTGTAGGAACAGATTTCCTTTGTCAGGTTTCTCCAAAGCTCTCACAGCTGTAGGTTTTGATCTTACTGTAATGTCTGTAAAGTTATGTTTAGAAAATAACAACACAGGTTTAATCTGTTACTGTATTGGGGTTTTTTTCTACTGCATGGAAGAAGATGACTACTTCTCATGGCAGGATAAAAAGTTTTGTTGCTGTTCAGTGTAGCATGTACTGAGCTGGAGGCAAAAAGTAATCCCTGTATTCATTTAGCCTCTTACAAAGCATAACAAGAAATTGTCAGTAGGCTAAATTCCAGAAAGGCCACAAGTTTTAAACAAGTACAATTCCCTTGCATTTCAGTGGCTCTAAGATTTGCCCCAGTGTGTTTCGCAAATGAAATCAGCTCCCCATCCAACCCACTCACTATGTTGGTAATAAAGACAAACACATTTGATCAGATTCCCAGCTGGATCAATAGCAATTTGAGTAGCAGGGAGATCTCACCCACCTTGTTACTGTGAGCCCAGTTTTCTATAGGGATTGTAGTCTGGCTTCCCTCAAGCACTGTGCACCCAAAAATCTGTTTCTTTTGTGTTTGGGCGGTAAAATCGCATGCTTGAAAACTAATCTCTAAAACATTATTTGGATTATTTAAACCACATTATCATAAGGACTAAGGAGGTGCAATTCCCTGCAAAGCAGCATTGTTGTAAGCATTTGAGACAGTTAAAGTGAAATTTCCACTGGTCTATGATAAAGTCTATATCTTTACCAGTATGTTAGTTTGGCATGCCAGTTGAGGCAGGGACCAACTCCTAGATTATCCACACTGCCTGTGGGCTGGTACTTCCCTTGCTCCAAATCAGCCACAAGTGGATAAATTGCCTTCCCAGGCCAGAAAAGACCATCACTGAGGGAAATGGTTTCACCTTTGAGCTCTGTCTTTACAGGCAGAAGGACTACAATTGCCTCAATTGCAAATTTGAGCACAACTTCCCCACCCCCAAAATGTACATGTGAACTCAGGGTCCAAAATTATGCTCACCCACAGCTCAGTGTTCCTGGTCTCCTGTGCACACCAGATACCCTTTCAATCAGCTTTAGTGTCAGCTGTGGGTAAAATAAAAGAGAAGCAAACAAAACTGATCCAAGCCCCTGTCAGGCAGATGATAGTGATCACAGGAAGAATAGGGGGGTTGGTTTCTTTCTTTAGATTCTTTAGATTTCCCTGGCTAGTTTATTGGTTCAGATGAGGGGAAGAGATAAAGAAGGACTGTATCTCAAGTATCATCAAAAACATTATAATTGCATTATCATTGTTTTTGCTGACAAAAAAAAAAAAAAGCAGAATATTATGAAAATATATAAAGCAAGCTGAAATCTGAAATAGATCAACAAATTCCTCAAACCAGAATTGCAAAAAAGTTCTTTCAGGGACTTCACATTTTCTGATCCACCAAGTGAAATAGAATAAGAAAGCCGAGGAATTCAAGGTACTGGTCAGATGTGCACTACTCCTCTCCTGTATCAGCCTATACCTCCTTTGATTGGGCTGCTTTGATGAAAAGGCATAAATGAATTAAAAGTCCCATTAGATATCTGTGATCAGCTTGGCACATGCTTTAATGCATGCATGTCTATCAGATAACAGAATGGAAGCCAATTCTGACTGGACCCTCTGTCCTATTAGGATGAAAATAAGAACTAATAATCCATGGTCACTTCAACATCCTTCTGGCAGAGAGCCTTGCCCCCAGAAGATATCTCCAAGCTGTATCTCTGGGCTTGTAGTAGATTTTTCTAGCTTTTATTCTGACTTTGAAGCTCTATGGCTATATGTTTTCTAACCTTCCATAGAGAAGTTCTCCTAAGAGAACTCTTGTAAATTTAGGATTTGCTGTCCCATCTTAGTAGATGAAAGGTATATGTATGTAGAGTGACAGTCTTAAAAAGAAAATCTATCTTGCTCTTCAGACACTGACGGCTCAACACCCAGAAAGTGTATGACAGAGCAAGTGATCTGTGAGGGAATCCTGGAGCAGATGTAAGACACAGTTCACATCTATCTGCCTCTGCCCTGGGGCTTACATGGTTCTTGGCTTTGGGGTGAGACAGCTCTTGCCTTCACATGGAATAAGTAAAACAAATCAGTTTTCTCAGGACCTGCAGAAGCAGAGATGAGCAGATTTCTTGGTGCGTCATAGGATCGGATTGTCAAAAAGCAAAGGGGTGGCAGAAGGTCAGAAATGCAGCATTTGCCACCTGCACACCCCTGCTTCAGGCCAGTTCTGTCGGTGGGTGGTCAGTGGGCACCTAGAAATTTTTAATACTACAAAAATAATGTGATATATAATCACATTATTATAAGTCTATAAACATAATATTTATTGGGTTTTTTTCTAAAGTTGCAACACACCATCAGCATTATAGTAAATTTTCAGGAAATACTGTTACTTAATTTTCAATCAGCTTTCTGGAGTGGGAGACCAAGGGATTTCTGCTGTCATCTACAGGTCACAATACAAATAGAAAACATTTGTCTTTTCTCCAGATGTTTTTGGTACCTTTGCATTCCCAAAGTAATTGCTTTGTTTTCCACCTGGGTATTTTGAAGACTGTCAGCGTACGTTAATCTAAAATGCTGGAATAACCTGCCCCTGTCACCACCACTGTCACTGGCGGTTTGATGTGTCAATATTGTGTGCTGCAGATGATTGTCCTTAAGAGACAGTTTCAATTTTACTCTATGCTGGATGCAAGCTGCTCCAAGGACATCTTTACGAAATGGTGCTTAACTGAAATTGTTCCCAAGTGATGCTCCATCTAGAACAAAACACTTTAAACACTTGCTTCAAAACTTTTTCAGAGTCTAGGTTTTCCCAAGCTTCCTATTAAAATCTGTACCTGAGAGGGAGGAATTGCTTAGCCCATGTTCTGGCTGCTAAAGTATACAAATCAGTATCTGTACTTGCACTGAGTCTAATTTATAATTTAACACTGTTGAGACCATCCTGACAATGTAAACATGGTATATTGATGACCTGCAAAAAAAGAATGTCTTATATGCCAAGTGCCTGTGGCTCTGTTTATGTTGGAAATGCATTATTAAAGAATGTGTGTGGTCAAGCTATAACATTTCTTATACTGAGGTATCCATTTTACTCTGGGTCATTTCTTTGTTTCTCCTCACATAGTCTCCTAATCCAACAACTGATCAAGTTTCAGCCTTTCACTCCAACTCCTCCAATTAAGATAGCGTGATACACAGTGTGACAGCCTTTTTGGGCTCCATGAACCATGTGTAGTGTCCCTTATACTCAACATCTGAATCAGACTAATTCTGGGAGCAAATTATTACTATTCAGGCAATGCTGAGCAACTTGCTATTAAAGCAGCAATTTACTGTTGTTCCAGCCTCCATTAAAAAACCCCTGAAAGCCTGGGTCATTTATTCTGCATTAAAATCAACATGACAACTTCTTCAGAACATCGTGTCAGTGACACTTGAACTTCTAAGTAGAAATAGTTACGGGGGGAATGTAGATGCTATCTGAGTCCTGGCCTGATGATTCACTTCTCTATTCTTGGTCCTGGGTTGCTTGTTTTTCTGAGCAGCTGAGACAATCAGTGGGCTCAGTTAATTTAGGGAGTTTTGTATGTGTGTGCTCACTCCCATAGCCTGGGTGAAAACTATCGGTCTTTGGCCACTAAACATACATTGGGGATCTCCTAACAAACCTGTTTCCTTTTATCTTCCTCAGAAGTCAACCTGTCCTGGATGCTCAAGGAAAAGGAGATACTAAGGTATTAGCACTAAAAACTGGGCACTGATTATCAGCAACCTGAAAGACTTTGGCAGCATTATGCCATAACTAGGCTGTTGAAGGAAAGCACTTCATCCTGCCTTGGAAATCTCATTTAATGAAGCATCCTGCAAAACAAGCAGGACACACTTTCCTTTCAGGCTATGCACAAAGCATCCTGTTTGACCTTTCTCTCCACAGTGAGGTTTCTGTAATGCCAGCGTGTCAGTGAAAACATGAGGAAGGTTTATCCTGCAAACATTTCTAAGTGAGCCTTCCAGAAGTTTCATCATCAGCTGAAACAACCACTCCTTGTTTTTCTGTGAAGAGACTCACCAGCTGACTGAGAGGAAAGAGTGATGTGAAGAGGGAGTGGGTGTTCTCCCCTGCTGCTGCTGGGCTTGTCTGTTTCGCATTAGAAGCAACAACATGACCCTGTGCTTCAATAGGTTTACAACTGTCCACAGCACCAATGGTGCATCGTGGTCACTACTGTCCTTCATCCAACATTGTACAATTCACTGTTTCAATGCACATATTTTATCGCATAAAGGGATTTTTTTTTTTAAGGCAGGACAACATATACCAAGAGATGTGGCATCAGGAGTGCCCAGCTACATGCAAGCAGAGCTGTCTGGGTTTTTTGCCCAGCTCCACTGTTGCAGGTGGTCTATTTTGATCAGCCATGCACCAGACAGGCCCCAGTTATCAGCTCCGAAGCACAGACATTAAACATAATTCAACACTTCTTTATTTTTTAAGAGAAGCGTGCACCTCGGCAAATGTGCCATTTGATATAAATAAGATTACAAGGAGATGAATGTTCATTGTCAGTTTTGCTAGCAATAATAGAAATGTAGGCATTTAATGCAAGCAGTAAACATATTTAACTCTAATGAGAGAAAGACAACAAACCAACAGTGAACTAAACTTACTAGCATGTACCCAGATTCCAGGTGCCTAAATCAGTAACAACCCATTCAGCATCGGGGGTATCTTTTTGGCAAGGTTGCAATATAACCAGATCCTGGTTTTGTTGTTGTTTACTCTGTGTGACATCTATTGACTCAAATGAGCCATTTTTTATTCCTTTGTAGACACGAGAGTGAATTTAGCACAGTGTGTTATCACAGAGCTCCTCACAGACAGTGCTGACAAATAGCTATGTGGACAACCCATTCAGGCTGTAGGATTATCCATCAGCAATGACAGTAGCTGGCAAACCAGTGCTGTTTATATCAATTTGTTATTTTCTAGGAAGTTACCCAGCTTCATTATTATTGGGGGAGATAAAACTAAGATGAGAGGCCAAGACCCTCATTTGGTTCTTAATGCACTCCCATTGCTTTGATGTATTACAGAGAACAAAATTGACTGATGTGGTAGCTCATTACACAGGGAAAAACACACACTAAAAGAACATATTTTCTTTACCACAGTTCTGTGACAACCAACAGTGTCTACAAAGGATCCAGGGACAGTTATTTAAAATACCTCTTGTTCCTGAAAAAAAAAACAAAAACAGGGGGGTTGCAATGTGCCCTAGACTTTAGGTGCAAAAAATTCTGTAAGATAGTGCATCTTAAACAGCAAGTATTTAATTGTGACACTCCTTGCAAGCCAAAGCATTTCACTGATTTTTGCACAGCATTGTGCAGTACTGCTATCACAGCCCTTCTCCAGGACATTCTTTCTGGCTCTCTGTGATACTTGAGAAACAAATCCTTCCCATCTCTTGCACAGTAGGTGGAAACCATAATTGCTTCACCAGAGATGAGGAACATGAGTCACTGAGAGGCTAACTGACTTTCCTGGGGACCCATGAGACCAAAAGCAGTATCTGGAAAACCCAGGACTACAAGATTGAATGCAGATTCTGACCTGAGTTACACTCCAGCTTGAGGGGGGTTGTAATTTTGGGCATAATTTATTTGTTATTAGTATGTCTTATCACTCACATGGTAGTTGCTAGGCAGAAAAGGCCACCCCTCTGTGAGAGGAGTCAGAGCCCAAGCAGAGAGGGATATGCAGGTGGGTAGGGAGGCAAGACAGGTGGGGTTTCTGGGGGATGTTCAGAGGACTGCAGTTACTCACAGTGCCTGTGACAGTACTGCGCAAAGCGCAGTTATTGGGCTCTTTGCACTTTACATAAAATGGTAATTATATTGCATTGAAAAAAGCCCCAAGAAATTAAAACTAAAGTTGAAAGCAACTACAGCTAAATCTATATTAGCTCATTTTGGATTTCTTCCTCAAACCCCATGTTTTATCCCTCAAATGCACCTCTTGTTGGACTACTGGTGTTACTCTTTTGAACCTTGATGGGTGACAGATAAATAAACAAACACGGAATTTAATTCTCTGCAAGTTTCCTAGTATATCTCTGGGCTCCTTAGAAGTAAGGACTCTTCCTTTCTTTCCTGTGTTGGAATATAGAGCTTGGAGTCCTTGCAGATGGGATTCATCTTATCCACCTTGAGACTTGGGACAACTGGGACAACATTTAGACCCGTAGTCTATGATTCTCGTGTCGTGCTTCAAATGTCTGCTGTAGTTTTCATTTATCCTGATGAATCCAAGCCCATCTGATTTTATCTGTACTCTAACCCAGACTGTTACCTGTCTCACCACTTGGGGGTAAGACCCAGAATTCAGTTCCACTGGTGTCATAAATAATGTCATCACTAATGACCAGAAATTCAGAGAGCCTTGAGTTTGTCTCTGATCCCAAAGTCACTCTCCCTGACAAAGTCCTAAAATTTTTGATTCACTACTGTCTCAAACAGGGAGAGCTACCCATTAAATCACACATATTACTCCCTCATGGCATGGATGTTTCTCAAACCCTTATGTTCATGCTGGGACTCCCTCAGTACCTGCTTATTTGTAAGAGATGAGGGGCTCAGAGTACAAGGTAAGACATCAGCAAACATGCACAGGTGCTGCTTTTTCTCTCAGCTATAATTAGGCAGATCTCCTAATGTGAGGACAGAATCATCCGAGCTGTAAAATATTTTTCTTTCATTACCTGTCACCCTCTGACTTTTAGTTAAAGAGATGCTCCTTTTCCTGGAACATGCACACAGTTAGGATCAATATCATAATCCTGTCTGACAGCTACTCGAAAACTTCTTTGTGTTGATTAGGTTTTGGCAGCTGAACAGAGCTGTTACTGTGATATCTTTTAATACTGACTAAGCGATAGGCTTGACAAGAAGTAAAAAAAAAAAAAAAAAAAAAAAAAAAAAAAAAAAAAAAAATTCTTTTTGAAACAACACCCAGTAAGCCCTTTTGTTACTCCAGTGAAGTGTAACAGATACTTCAGCTGCTGGTGCTGGTACAAGCAGAAACCTGCTTCCAGTCCCCTGCCACGCTCCAAGGACAGATGGATGAATGGTAACGGCTGGCTTAAAGATGTCTTCATCTGTTCTGTTCAGAAGGAAAGCAGGGATTTGGCACCAGCTTTTAAAGAAAATAGAAGATGAAAAATTCACTAAACTTTATTGGTTTGAATGTATAATAATGATAGTTTAATGGCAGGAAAGAGGCAGATAATTAGAAGTGAGTAGCTCTGATTGCCCTTGTACACCGCTCCAGATAGCTTCTCAACACTCCTGAATCCTTGTTTGCTTTGTCTGAAGCTGAAATCCCACAAGGTCTGGATGTTACCAGCTGTCTAGCTAACTAACTGCCAGCACTTTCCCTGAATACAAGCTATCAGCTTCCACAACATCAGCCTCCTCCCCTGAGCTCTTCCTCACTGTCTCTCTCCCTGTGTGATTGCTTTTATCTATTGCTTGCAGGAGCTCCTTCTAATCATATTGCTTCTTGCCTCCGAGGGTCAAACACGAGACCATTGCTACCTACACAAATGGGGAAAACTGTCACCTTCACTCCACTGATAAGCGTTTGGCAGGCAGGACACTGTGAAGTAGAAGAGCAAACAGCCAGCAATCTGCAAACACCATAAATATGTTACGATCTCAGCAGGAAGATGGGCACTATATGTACCAAGAGGCCTTTGTTTAATGAGCTGTCAGAAAGCAGGCATGAAATTATGTTTGAAAACATGTGCAAGCTGCAGAAACAGAGCTGGGGCACTAAAAAACCTCTTTGACTTTTCTGTGGATGTTTGGAATGTCTTATCAGTTTGAGAACTGTCATGCGATGAGAGCTGTCATTAGCAAGGTAATAGCACTTGAAAGCTACTGATTTTTTCTCTCTAAGCTCCATTTTGTGACCTGAATGAGTGAGAGAAAAACTTAATACTTCCTTTCTGCTGATTTTTTTTTTCCCTGAAAATACAGCCAGAAACCCCAAAGTGAGCATACCGGTAGGAGATAAATCCAAATCATTGTAAATAGTAAAGGACTGACCATGGAAGTCATGAATATTGTTGCTAATCCTTTGGAGATGGAGTTCATATTACTCTAATGTACCTCCCACCACTCATTTGTTTCAATGGCACACACAGAAAGCATCTCAGGGCAGGTGACTGTTATGTGTGACAGCTGTGTGAGGGCTGCCAGGGGTCAGGGCAACAGTCTTCAATTCACAGGTAGTCAACAGTGGTAAAACTCTGTGAAAAATATGATTGCTGAAGCATATTAACAGTGTTAGGGTTGCTTTGCATAGCTGTAATCGGGTGTGCACAAAATAGAGTTTCCATTACTGTTAAATCACGCAGAACAAGTTGTTAAGGATTTAAAACAAATCCTCAAATATCCTTCAGGGTCACAAAGTTCTTTCTTTCTAAGATAAATTGAATGGTTTTCTTCATGCTCAAGCATCTGTGTTTTCTTTGCTTTTGCGAAAACATTTTGCTGATTCTTTGGCTTTTTGGGCATTTGTGGTCCACCCCAGAGCTGAAGGGAGACTGCGAATGCTGAACTGAATCCATGTCAGTTAGGGAGGTATTAATTTGCAAAAATGGCTACTCCTTCTTTCATTTCTTTTCTTATTGAAGATGGAGATCAAGATCCAAAGCTTTTAGGTTGAAGCAAATCAAACCCAGACCCAAACTGTCGCTGTTCTTTGGAAACTCTGAACAAACTAGGTTTTGGCGGGTGGGGGGATGGGAACAACAAAAGAATCAAACAAAACAATGAAAGAGAATCACATCTATGGGTACTATCAGTTTTTGTCACAACACGAACCAGTCAGATCCCCAGCAGTATTGTTCTACTGAAGGGAGAAAAATGCATGAACACAAAGAGAAGAAATGCTTGCAAAATGACATTTTTGGAAGCTTTGCAAAGGAAAATGTGATGTGCAAGTAAAAAAAAAAAATATTTTGCAGAAGTGATTTACTCTTTTTGGATTTTGCCAGTTAATTAACTGAAACTGAAAAAAAAATCAGATGTTGGTCAACAGGCAAACAAAGAAGTGTTTCTGTCATGAAGTGCCTCTCTGAGTGTCATAACATTTGTACTTTGGTGAGCTCATTGTATGTTGGCTGTGTCTGTCTATCTATCTATCTATCTATCTATCTATCTATCTATCTATCTATCTATCTATCTATCTATTTTCTATCCTGTGATCTGCCTCAACCTCCTCACTGCACCATAGAAGATGCAGCCTAGCAGGGAATCATATTCTTAGAGAATACTACAGCTATACCCACCCTGCACTTCACCTATCACAGCCCTGATTGTTTCCAGACAAGAGAATTCAAGCAATAAATTTCCAGGTTTGGATGTTTCCCTTAACAGTCAGATATTTCCACGGGGAAATATTTAATCTTTTCCAAGCAGCGTTTTCAATGTTAATGCTCTGCCAGTGTAAAGCAGATGAGGACAATAGAAACAACAGATAAACCTTCCTTCTTCTGCTTTCTATTAGGTCAAGTTTTTCAAACATATTTCATTTCACCCCTGCTAGTGTGCTTCAGTGTGTAAGTCTACTAAAGAAGTGTTTGATTCCACCAAGAGCATAAAAGCATGGACACTATGGAAACCAAAACCATCCTGTTAATTCATACAAGTAACTGTTTTGTCTGACTCGGAATAGATCGTGTACAACACACAGGAAATCCTTCGGTACCCTGACCTTCTCGGTGTTGCAAGCTTCCCTAAAGGACCACACCATTTCTTTCCTTGAGAGGGTGTCTGGCTTCCAAATAAATTACATGCTGTTAGGTGCTGAACTGCAAGGAGACAGGATAACCACTCTTAGGATCAAAGGAAAACTGAAAACCTTTCCATTGTGCAAGTTTTGAAATTGAAACATTTCGTAAGGTTTTCTTTTTTCACTCAATTTTCTCTCCTCTAAACCATCTTTGCTATTGTATTCAATGTAATCATTGACATATGGTATTTTGCTGATTTTTCATCTTTTTCTCTACCTTTTAAAACACATTTTACAGGGTATTAAAAGGAAAAATAAAATTGTCATCTGCCATTGGTACAGAGAAGGCTCTTTATATACTCTTAACTTTTGAAAATACCTAACACCATAAAAAAATAACTAACACCTCTGCAAATACTGAATTAAGAATCCTTGGACAAGCCCACCAGCACTTCCAGTGTAACTACTCTTCCATAAAGAACAGAAGGGGAAATGCTAGAGATTGGCAGGGAAGAAAGAGGGACCAGCAGCAAAAGAAAAGAGGACTGTCATTCACAAAGCAGTGCTTGCACTTCCTGTGATGCTGTTGCAGACAGCAGCAAGATTTAAGCCAGAAAGAAGAGGTAGGTACTGAACTTAAGTGGTCAATCCTTAAACAAGAAAAAAAGTACCTGTCTTTAGCTAAACTTGCTGTTAGTGGAATACTGCTTGGGAACTGGATTTAGGGAAAGGATTTTGCCATACTGGAATATTAATGAGAAATAGCCTAAAAGACCTAATGCAAACTATGAAGACCAATACTTCAGTGAAAGGCTTGTGTAGCTCAGCCTGTGGTATCTCTCCAAAACAAGACAGAGAAGTGATTTCATTTTCTCCAACAGAGAGTAAACAACTGGTCTACAAACAAACACAAACAAACAAAAAAGGGGGGGTTGACATCTGGGAAAAAAGTGTAACGGGAAACTAGCTGGAAACAGAAGAGAAGATTAGGAGATTCAGAGAAGAAACACTAGGATTTGCTGAGGTCCTTGATGCTGAGACAGCACTTCTGCAGGACATCCATGCCATCCATTTGTCTCCTCAGTGCTGATCATGGCCTCTGAGTAACTGAGAGTAGCTACCAAAGGCCTCTTCAGCAATCTTGTGCAGAGAGTGTTTTAACAAGCTGAACCTCATCCAATGGATTATACATCCTGAATACTTGGAGATAACCCATTGCTGGGGAAGTCAAAGAAGCAGATGAGTGGTATAAACATGTTTGAAACCACATGCACTTAGAGTTGTTTCATTTCTTTACTATACAGCAGACCAGTGACACCCTGTTTCTTTCATCATGGTCTTTACTCAGCTTTCACAATCCAGGGACAACAAGAGGAGACAAAATGGGAATCTTGTGCTTCTATTTGAGAAAAAAGGTAGGTAACCCAAGCATCATCCCATTGGGTTGCTTGAGCTTCTTCATTCAGGAAAAAGGTTGCTTGGAATGATCCCACCTCCCTCACAGGCTGGCCAAGGGGTTGCCACAACCTGAAGACAGCCCAAGCTTGCTGAAGTCACAGCACTACAAGTGGTTCACTTCCACCCCACACCAGGGGACCACTCCAAGTGTCTGTCATGCTTCAGCCAGGCAGGCTGTGAGCAAGAAGTCTAGCCATGCGCAAAAGAGGAAAAAAGAGAAAATTATCGGGGATTTCAGGCATCCTACATCACGCCACATGGCAAATACTAACATTTGCATTTAGAGCTATTTTAGGGGGCACAAACTGGTCTATGACTTCATGTGATTGGGGAAATAAGACCTGTTTAGTCACTAACTTGTCCCACCAAAGAAGAGAGCACACAGCAAAGGGCTTCAGTCTGTGGAAAACCACATGTTCCCACGGAGGCACAGAGCCGTACTCTAAGGCTTGAAATCCCACTTAAGCCTATTTGCTTAGTCAGTGGAAAGGTAGGCACCTTTGAAGGCCTCTGAAGAGCAATTCAAGTGCCTGAAAAATATGCTGAGCGGGGAGCCAAGGGCACAGGGACCTCAGCTGAGGAAGCTTGGTGTGAGGTTTTAACCACCTCAGCTGGAGCAGGGCCAGGCTTCCCCTCCAGCCACTCTCAGCAAGGCAGGGCACGGCTCTGCAGAGCTGGCAGTGCAGAAGGAACAGCCGCCGGCAGTCTCAGACAGCAGGAACCACACATTTTCCCCATCCTGCTTTGACAGAATTGGCCAGGGTTGGAGGCATCTTTCATTTCCCAGTTCTGTTTTTGCTGTAGAAGACACAGCTTCTTTCTGTTTTTCAAGACTGGCTGATCCCAGCATGCTCCAAATCCATAAAGGAAAATAGGAAATGATTTTCTTAGTCCCTGAATTGACCCGTGGGTCTGACGATCCTGCTAGGCTCGGCAGTTTCTCTGCTGGCTTGAGGAGCACATGTTTATGCACCTGGGATCATGCAGCTTGAATTATTCTTTTAAACATTTTCATGGAGAGTGGCAGTGTAACAGAAATCACTAAACAAAATGTACATTGTGTGTGACAGTTAGCAATGGGCCGGTTCACAGATTGTTAAGGGCTATTGAAAGTCACGCTTATGTTTTTCTTCTTTAACATTTTTCAAGGACAATTTGATTGCATTTCCCAGAAAGGTTAATATAAACAATCTGCTCCCCTCATTTTTATGAGAAGCATTTAAAAGTAAAACGTCCTGCTGTTATTTCACTATTGCCTGTGTTATTGATGGCTGAGGATTCCCAAATAGGTTCTGGGTTTTTGCAGCTTTGCACATTTCTGGGAGAATTGCTCAGAAGTCCACTATCTCATTCTCCATCCAGCAGCACTGAGAAAGGCACACATTTCTTCAACATTTGTTTGAGCACAGTGGGGCACAATTCATAGCCTGAACTTAAGCCATGTGAAGGATAGTGTCACCTCTGAACTCCTTGTTTAAATGGCTTCTACAGTCACCAGAGGGGCAGAGAAGCATCATCTCTCATAGGTGCCCATTTTTGATGTAAGATATTTGCCCTTTGAAAGTGCCTCCCTTTCCCCACTGAAAATAAAGCCAGTCAAAGCAACTAAAACTGAGCCATCCCTCTCCTGTTCTGGTTTGTTCCCTGGGAAATCATGTGGGTAGGACACCCTCTGGTGTCACCATCTCCCATGGGACCAGCTGGCCCCAACATTTACTCGTGTAATCCACATTTAGTTAATAAAAAAAACAAAGTTTGAAATATTTTCTTCAAAGAGTAATTTCTGAGCTCTAGTCAAGACTATTCTTAGGCCAAATAAACAAGTCTGAAGTAAGGATAGATCCACAAATTTTTCATATCATTGGTATGATATTCAGTTAATTTGGATGTTTTGAGCAGGAGCCTGGAATAGGTTACTTCTGGAGGTCTGTAAGATTTTCAGATAATCAAATGACATTGTAACATATTTTGTACCCATCAGCCATTCAACACAACTCATCTGAATGCCCAGCTGGATGTTCTATTGCATTTTCTATATTTCATTGCACGTGCTTTTTTCAAGTACAACTTTGAAAATAGAGCTCAAATAGATAAAAACATTCTCCCTCCCTAGCTAGCCATGTGTAAAGGCTCCCCACTGCTTTCTCACCTGTACAAATAGCATGGACATGTTGGGTTGGACTGCATTGCCTGTATTTTGTGAACATGTTTAATCTGTGTCCTGGCTGCTGACAAAAGTGGGGCACTGCCCTGACAGCTCAAACATCTGATACTGAGGACAGTAGCAAAACTACTACTGACCTGATTTGGGCTACCCTCTGGGGAATTATTTGTTATTGTGTGTGCAGGAACACAAGCGGACACATATGTGGAAGGATGCTTGATCATGTATCTAGAAGTGACCTTTTTTAGGAAAGACTAATGCTTGTGATGTTAAAAAGGCCTAGGACAAAAACCCACTGAGTTAAAGCAGTATTTATTACACCTCTTCGAGACAAAAGGAAAATGTAATAAAAATTCAACCCCAAAACATCCAACTAGGTAGGCAAGTGGGAACCATAAACACTCCCTGTGCACACCATGGCTGATGTTGCCATGGCCCACAAGCCTGTTGTGACAGATCCCACTGTGGTCTGACAGAGTGGGGGGCAGCAGGAAGCACCTCATGGGAACGTGTTGGTCCATATGAAGGAAACAGTGGTTTTGCAGCTAATCTTTATTGCATGGTAGAGCTGCTTTGGATCTTTCCTGAACAGGTCTGATTCTGAAACATATTCTCTCCAGTGTAGTAGACAAATCTCTGTGCATAAGGTGTAAAGAACAGTTGCTGAACTAACAGAAGCCATCTCCCACATGCCACATCCCACCTGGCAGCTCAGTCTCCCAGTGGCATTTCTGCACAGGTTACATGCTCACCGCTGGAGAGAGAGCTTCTGAGCATAGTGCCCGCCTCCAGTCTTCCTGCTGTCCCCTGTCCCAGGCTTGCCCTGTCACCTCCTTCATCCATGCTCTCTGTAGCTGCTGCCTGGGTGGTAGGACGAGGAGGGGGGGGAGGAGGAGGAGGAGGAGGAGGAGGAGGAGGAGGAGGAGGAGGAGGAGGAGGAGGAGGAGGAGGAGGAGTGCATGGTTTGGGCAGCAGTGTGATGCCCCATCCTCACAGGCATCCCTCTCCCAGCCCTTCCCAGCTGACTCCTTGCCCTCACCCATGGGGTATGACAGATCTGGTAGCTCTTCCTCCATGTATATGCAAACAAGCCCATACAGAAATACATTTAATACATGTACACTCCCGACCTACTCGTGATCTGGTTATTTGCTTTTAGGAGTTCTGAGCATATTTTAGGAATTTTGAGCATCTTTGGTGGCTGTTTTATACAAGACCCAGATTAAGTAAATTTCCCATTTAAACCTTTCTGAAAAGGCAAAGGAAACATGTCAGGCCAGTTATTCAAGCCCTAAAATTTTCAGAAGTGGTTTATAATGCCTCCAACATTTTGGTGTGTGGCTTGAGACACTTCATAAAAATCTAGCCTTCTGAAGAGTGGTGTTGTTGCTGTCTGATAATTAACATCCTAGAAAAGGGAAACCCAAAATTAACATTCATTTTCCAAAATATAACTCTCCATTTATACAGCCTTCAAGTGGAGAAACACAAGTTCTGACTTTATGCTGAGAAGAGTATAGCCTACATAATGGTGAGAAACTCAAAGATATCTTGGTAAACATTCCCTATCTAAGCAACATATTCCAGTCTTTCATTCACTGTGTAAAAGCCCACTGCAAGACAGCTAACATACCTAAAATACACTCCCAGCTCTCCAAGACTTACTCACAAATCATCTGCTTTAAAAGAGCACTCTCCAAGTACACTTCACAAAGTTTTCCATTTTGCCCTCCCAGGCAGCCAAGCAACATGGCTGGCAATAAATAATGCCAAAGGAAAATCTGTGTCAACTAGGAGGGTCAAAAAAAACCAACCCAAAACCCCAAAAAAACTACAGAAGAAAATGTACAAAAAAATTTGTAATTTATAGCCCCTTAGCATCTGCTTTTATCTGTATCCTTTTGAGAACAAATTAACAAGTCCTGCCTCTCTCCATATGTTTCTTTCTGTGGAACATCATGGCTCTGGAGGCGCACGTTCATTCAGTCTGCAGTAACAAGCATGTATGTTTGTTATGCCCTGCAGAATGTGACCATTACATGTTGATGATACTTTTATAATATGATAAATCACTGCAAGAAAAAAAAAAAGAATCATTTTATAAGCCAGAAGGAGCAGGTCTTTTTTTTTCTTTTCTTTTTTTTTTCCTACAGAAAGCAGCTCAAATCCCAGTGTTTCATGTATGCTCTTCAGGTCATAAAAACAACTGCTTTCAAAATGTAGATGATCCCCATATGCTTAGAAATCACCCTTAAAGGTCAGTAATGAATTTATTTTGTTTTTTAACAATTATAAAATTAAATTTTAGTATAAAAACCAGGATGAATAAAGCTTTTTTTTTTTTTTTAATGGGATACAGCCTGTGTATTTATGTACATATTTATATAAAGAACTTTGGCAGTTCAACTGTAAATCCATTCAGATCTTCGAATTAATTTCTCAATAAATGCTAAAATTGGATCGGTATTTAAGTGCAAAAAACAGGATTGAAATAAGTATTTCACCCTAAATTAATAACTGTGAACATATATAAATCAAAAAAAAAATCCCATTAAGTCATTTTTTTTCTAAATATAGCTTTCTGTTAAGTTTAAAATCTAATACTCATACAATTTCTATACTAACAAGAGACCAAAATATTAACAATATGCTTAACCAGGATTTTAGATTCAATTCAGTTGTCTTAAGCCAAGATCAAAGTGTTGTGGAAACATGGCTAAGAATTACTCTTATGGCAGAAGAAAGCACTTATCTGTATTTTAAAATGTGGATTATATATGCCAGAATCAAAACTCAGAATAGCTGAAAAAGTGAATGGGATTGTATTGACTTACTTCAGTTTGGGATCTGAATGTGAACAGAAAGTGTTGGGGCTGGAGGGAGATCTTTTTACACCAGAGACAATTGCAGAGATGAAATTTTCCTGCTTGCAAATGGGGGCTTTAATCATCTCAGACCCATTTATGGTGTTTTGTTAGCAACCTTCTCTGGTGCTTTTAGGCACTTAGCATATTTCTGTAAAGCTATCAACATATGAAATTAATATACAGAGGGAGTGCCAATTCAAATCAAGCAGAATGCACTATTATGAAAATCAAACTTATGAGATGGCTTTAAAAAATCATAAAACTGCCCCATAAATAATTATCCATTTCTTTCATTTGCCTTCTGATTTCTGGAGCTTAAAAGGACATTTGACTTTTCTAGATTTTTGGTTTGGTTTTTTGTTACTTTTGTTTTGTTTTGGCTTGGGTTTTTTTGAAAAAGTAAGGTTTAGAAATGAAGAAGGAAATCAGCCACCCTCACAAAAGGCATTGTAAGAGCTGAGCAAAGCTCACTCATTTAAAACCACAGTGATGTCTCCTGTCATTAGTGATTCAGCATCAAAAAATACTGTAGCAGCTCTAGAAATACTATTCTTCAAGTTTAAAAATGCATGTGAGGCTTCCATTAAATCAGGTGAGTTAGAGATACTATAAGAAAATTAGCATAGGTAGTTGGCTACTTTAACTTCCTAAAACATGGAACTTCAGACCTCTGTGTGTCTGACAGAAAGGTAACAGGGCCCCGGCATAGGTTGGGAAGAATTATGCTAATTTGATAATTTTAATCCATAACATAGAAAAAAAAAAAGATAAAAGAGAGAAAAGAGTGGTATTCCTACCTTTCCCTATACAGTCTACATTTTATATCACTGAGACTACAACATGGTATATAACATGCTGTGCATTTGAAATACATTTATATGAGGCTCCCCCAGAACAGGGAAGCATCATGTAGTGAGGAACAAGGTATTTTTACATGCATTCCAGAGTCAATGGCTGGCTTTGAGGAGACTGACAGCTTCTGGGCATAAAAGTGCATGATTTTCATCTAGGTGTCGTCCTGCAAACAGAGCAAGCTGCCCCACACAAAATCAGACAAGGGAGTTTCCAGCTATAGCATCCTTTTTTTCCCCTGCTCTACTTTTCCTGGCGGTATTGAGAGACCCAGGGCAGCAATAGACTCTTTACACCCAGCCGACTTCAAAACAGTTTCTATCTCAGATTACCAGAGTCTGCAGAATTCAGCTGTTTTCAGAGCAGTCAGAGGTCATTGCAAATCAGCAGTCTTTGAAAAGTAACCTGTCAAAGGCACCCACTTCTCATGGCTTACCACATCTATCTAAACATATCTATACACAAAATGGATGACGTCTCCTGCTGCCCTTTCGAATGGCTTAGTGTAAGACCTCTCTGTTTTCTCAGCCTTTGTACTGCTCTGACACACAGGGCCGGCCAGCAGTCCCAATTAAAAGAGCAGGGGGAAAAAAAGAGTGGGTAGATCTTCTTCCAGATGGCTTTGAAGAGGCATCAATCTGCTGCAGAGATTCACAAGACCCCAGACAAGTAGTTAGATAAGCCAAGACTATGCATTAAAGCTAAAATCACAGCACTACATCAAACCCAAATGTTTTTTCAGTACATTAATTACCCCGGAAATTTGGCTGACTAGGAAAGGTGAAAGTGTAAGCTGTAACTGAAGAAAGTTAAGGACTATATTAGCAAGTTTTAATACTTTCCTGTTGCTCCTATTGTATGCTAGTTCATCTTCTCTTCATATCCCCTAATGTACCCAGCAAATGTGCACCTGTATACACACACACACACACACACACACACACACACACACACACACACACACAAATATGGTCTATCCAAGAGAAAAGAGCATGATCAAGCATGCTCCATCATCATGTGCAGCAGTGGAATAGCTGCACAACATCCTCCCTGTAGTGGCTGCATCCTCTCCTGCCTGATCAGTGGGTGCCAAGGCAAGGATATCTCTTCTGGCACTGGATTTTGAAGGTTCAACCTCTAGCAGACTGAGAAATCAACATTACCCCACATCACCATCTTTTGAGATGGCTGTTTTTGCCATGGCCATGGATAAGCTTGAATGAAAATTTGTGAAATTCCCTTGGATAGGACAAGTGAGTGGACACTACATTTCTCCTGGGAAGACATTAAAAAAAAAAAAAAAAAAATAGATGTTCCTGCTAGAACGACACGACGCTGGAGCAATCCCTAATCCCCTTATAACGGCTTGGTGGCTTTGGGAGAGCACAGCACGGATGGTTTCATCCAAGCATCGCATTTCCCGCATGCAGCCACACCGGCAGAAGATCCCCGCTCAGAAGCAGCGCGGCCGCTCCGTGACCGACAGCGCCGCTCAGGGACATCCCGAGCAAGGAATGCCAGGGCGGGACGGGGGAATTGGCAGCCTTCGGCACCTCCCAAGCCGCGCCTGCAGCCGCTGCCCCGGCGGCAGCCACACAAGCAGGGGGAGCCCGGGGGGCCGTGCCTGACCCCGGGCTGCCCTCGGGAGCTCGGGGAGGGGGCCCGGTGCCGCGATTCCCCCGTGGCGAGGCCATTTCCCCGCTCCACGCAGGCTGCTGCCTCCGCTGGGGAGTTCCTGCTCCAGCGGCGAGGGCAAGGGGTGAAGGGGGCTGGTTGCTTTTGCAAACACGGTTAACAAAATGTTGATATTATGCTTAGCCGTTGTCTCCTTGTCAGTAGTCACTTGCAGTTACAGGTCCAGATGTTAGAAACGCCATCGTGAGCTGGATATGATGAACTCTGCTGTTCTGGTCTTCGTTTCCAAGGCGTTCTGTAGCCCCGTGGGACTGTGGCCGAGTGTCTAGAGAGGGGACAGATGGCTTTAGGTTTTATGCAAACTTCAGCAGCAATGTGGGCAACTCCTTCCATTTTTCTTGGGGTATCAAACCTATCCTCAGGAAGGTCACAGCTGTATCTGTCTCAGGTCCTGTGCTGTATCTGCCAGCTCTGTGGGCACATCTTGCTCTGCCCAGGGCATTTCAAATGTCTGTGCTTCAACAAATCAGCCAAGCTCACAATGTCCTCTGGTCAGCTGGTTGTATCACACGCTGCTCGTGTGGTTGCCTAGGCACAACAAAACCCACGGGGAAAAACTTACTGATTTTATAGCAGGATACTAATGGAAAGAGTGTGATTCCCCTGGAAAGTATGTAATTCCACCACCTTGGATTTATGGCCTGTGCCTGAACTACAGGTGAGAAATGTTGTCTTTTATAAAGCCACTGAAAAATGGGCATCTCTCATCAGGACAGTCTGACTCAGATACTCGAAGACATTTCTTTCTTCTTACTGATATCTTAAAAAAAAAAAAAAGAGATTTTATATTATAGGAATGAGAATAGAAGGCCTCCTTTAAGGTGAGAATATAGATTATGTACTGTTTATTGCAGAGTAATTTAAGCCACTAAAGAAATTCAGTAATTTAAAATCACATTAGGGAAAAAATATTTTCATAGACGGAAGGAAAATACCTATTTCTGGCACTTTAAGAAGTGCCCTGTAGCTCTCATTAAAGATACTTTTAGTTTTTTATCTAGGAAATATTAGTTGAGAAAATATATTAACAGATAAATACAAATGTGTTAAGGAAAGAAATGGTCATGTTTAAAATTTAATTTAGTTGGATTTTGTGGCTTTATCTAAGGGGTGAGTAAGTCCAGATGAAATCTCATCAAAGACATTAATTTACTGGAAAAAGAAAGAGAGTCAAAATTTCCCAGAATAGATCATCATGAGATGAAAAAGAAAATGTCCAATCTCATCAAGCTCAAATAGCAGACATAAGGTTGGATCCAAAAGTCCTGCAGTTCCTCTTTGATCTGTGTAGACTCAAAATGTCCCTAGAAAGCTGTGAGGCTCCCTCCTTGTCTGTGTCATCTTTTGGCTGGATAGCAGAAGGCTTTGGATTAGCCACTAACAACCCAACATGCAGCTGAGGGTTGGTTTGCCAGCTCCACCCTTGGGACCCTGCTTTGCCTACCCCTCAGATCCCCACGCTGGTTCAAGAGACTGAGACGTGTCCTGTGCAAGACATCTGAGGCAATTACTGCTTGTCTTAAATTCTACAGAATGTAAGCATCTATAAAAACATTATCCTCAAGAAATGATATTTTCTTATATAAATAGCAAGAAGAGTCTGTTCACAGGTCCACTAAGTTACCACAGGCTACAGAGAGAAGTTTCTCTGAGTTCCTGTTCCCAGGCTAGGGCAAATTTTACACCCAGGGGATGCTGCCTCCAAAATGCCAACACTGACAAAGATATTGACACTTCTGCACTGACAGGGTTTCAATACTCTTCAGAGGGGATTTTTTTCACCCCAAACTGACAGTGTTGTTTGAGACTTAGAGACCTAGACAGACTTACCCTCTGGGCTGCTCCACCAGGCTGTGAGGCTGATAGAAGGGCACCAGCAAGTGTCATTGTGCTCTTGTGTCAGGGTACCAAGGCTACAGCTGCTTTG
This sequence comes from Haemorhous mexicanus, assembly GCF_027477595.1. Lineage (NCBI taxonomy): Eukaryota > Metazoa > Chordata > Aves > Passeriformes > Fringillidae > Haemorhous > Haemorhous mexicanus. Next base: position 33,001,258 of record NC_082341.1, read on the forward strand.
TATCTTTGAAGACAGATCAGCTTCCCTTTGTTTTCCCATTATCTTTCCTAATCATCCATCTGTGAGAAGGGAGATATTATGAAGATACAAGTAGCAGAGTAAAAGTAATGGCTGTGTTATTCAAGAAGTCAGACTCAGTGATCTAGTGGCCCCTCCTGGCTCTGAAATGTGGAATTTCTTCTGAGTGACACCATCAATTCACTTGTTGGAGGAGCCTCCAGGCCCAGGCAATTGGCTCATCTTTCATACTATTCTGCACTAATTGGCAATAATGAAGGTATTTGTCAGTCTCCACTGGATCATGTGTTTAAAGACAGCTTCAGAGTAATCCTAGCAGTATGGATGTCATCAGCCTACAGACTCACTGTCAAAAATGAAATGAGACACCAACATTATGCCATTTTGCCTCATGCTCAGTTCCTAATTTTCTGCATGAAAATTTCCTTCTGTAAATATGTCATCTTCCATAACAAGTTGAAGGTACAAATGCTCATATGTATCTATGCAAGATTCAGCCTGACAGAAAAGCCATTAAGTTCTCTGATAGCTTATTATTAACTCAGCATTTCAGGTATCATGTATTGTGGGCATAGTGGTGCTAAATTGAATGCAGAGAGTAAGAAATAGATTATCTTCTAGTCTGTCCCCATCCAGTTCTCCATTGCCATATCCACCTGAATTAACTTTTCTTGGGGAAATATTTGTAGCATAGGAAATTTCCGTAGCAGGATGAGACTGGCTACAGTGGCCCACCTTGCTCCCTCATAATACTCTTTGCAATGTCCCTGTCACCAAATATCAGCAGGACACAGCATCTTGGCTATTCTTTATTTCACACAGGGATTATGGAAAATGTGAAATTAAACTGAAGCTGCCTCTGACTCGCAGAGATGGTTAGTTTTCTAGGCAGAACTTGAGAAACAGAAAACAGGAGTGTGATACAAAGAAATAATAATAATCAACCAACTAATTTTGTTACTAAGTCTGTACAGTACTTCTTCCCCCTTCACTGTATACTTTCACTACTCTGAAGGAAAGGCCAAAAGGGAAGCAATAAAAGCACCCTTGGGTACAAAGAAATTGGCTCATAAAATAACTACAGTAACAATGTCGATTATTAGCTTTACAGTACAAGATAAATATAAATGGACTATATCCTCAAACTAGCAAAATATGGGGAATCAATCTCAATAAAAAGAACTGATAGGGTAAGCTATTTGGGAAGCAGATACAAGCCCTGCCTGGCTTAGAAACATTAGCCCGTGCTTCTGAGTAGTGATTGATGTCTTTTGCTGCCAGATGACAATGAACTTCAGTGAGACTGAGGCTTGGAGGGAGGTATTTGTAATGCTTGTCTGTAAGCTCCAGAAGCATTATGATTTCTATGAAGGATAAATGCACAAATCTCTGTATTTCTGCTAGAAGACAGTCTCTGCTAAAACAGAAATTAAACATATTTACAAGACAGTGAGTTATGATAGAAACCTGACCAGGCATTTCTCAAAGTGGCTGGCATCATCTTTGGCTGACAGAGTCACACTATCTCCAAACACATTGTAGGAGCTACAGATGTTATCACAGCAGAAAAGTGTGAGAATTCAGAATTTTTTCCTAATCTTCTTCCTCTGGAGAAGTTAAATGAGCTTTTGATTTTCTTCTACTTTCGGACAAAGTTAATGGGCATATTTTTGAAGGGAGACATCATGGTGGAGTTATACCAAAGTTGATTTTATTGCAGGTCAACTCATCACTGGTCTTTGCTCAGCTGAGTTGCTATGGCACCTCACTGATCTCGTCACTCAAACGTGTTATCCCTTTGCTTGCTTCCCCAGCCAGACTGACCCTCACACACTGGCTGGGGTCTCCTTTCCACTTGATCTGATGTGGAGGGACTTGAAAGGTGATTAGCCTGAGTGCAGCATGGGACACAAACACCCGCTGGGAGACCTGTTGAAAAACGGCAGGAGCCACCTCATTTCTTGTTCCTTGTGACACGGTGAAAAGTCCATAAGCTTCTGCTTGAGTTCACATCCTGGATATAATTTCCTAATCACTTCAGGGTGATGTCATGGGTAAAAAATGCATGAGTGACTGAAATTAAATTGAAGGCTTTTTCTTGCAGCATTACTATATTACTAGAGAGGGAGAGGGAACACAGAGGGGGTTTTCTTTTATCACTTATGGCGTCCTTATTTCTCAAGACAGGAAGGTCAGTTTTTCCACAGCATCCTGCTATGCTGCTTGCCTTCAAGACATTAAAATACACCTAGCAGTGTACCCTCTGGGCCTGTCTGGTGAACCTTCCCCAGCTCCCAAGGTCCTTGGAACAGAGAGATTCATTATCCAACATCCCAGTGCTGCAGGAAAATGGTCACCACTGGCTCAGCTCAAATAGTTCATTGCCCAATGCAGCTATTAAAAAACAATTTGTTAAATAATATGACGAGAAAAATACTTAAGCAGGTCAGTTGTTCTAATTTTTCAGGGGGGTAAAGGAATACTACATTTTAAAGAGGGTACATAAAGCATGTAAGAAGACCTGATTTCAACCAGATGGTTTTTCAGTCTCAGGTAATTATTATGATCAAGACAGTACCTTTCTGAGGCACCTCAAGGACAATTTCTCTTCTAAACACAACCAAATTATGTAGAAACAGAAGGCTCTATCCATGGCAGGTGAGATTCAAAACCCTTTTGCACCATTACGAAGACCACTAAATGTAATGCTATGCTGACTTAAGGGAAGTATAACAATGACAATTATGATCTAAGAACATAACCCTAATTACATTAAAATAAAATAATAATAGCATCATTAAGAAAGAGCTACTTTTGAAGAGCAATTTTCATTCAAAACCAATTTTCCTGTTCTGGGCAAAAGTCCATCCCAATCACATTGAGAGTCAATACATTACTCTTTGACTTGAGGCAAAAGTATATCAATTCTTGACAGCTTCTGCAGATGCTCTTTCCTTTTGCAAAAAAAAAAAAAAAAAAAAAGAAAAAAGAAAAAAAAAGCCCTTCAGTGTTTGTACAGGGTGGTTTGCAAAAGGGTTTCATTTCACAGCTATTAGATACAGTATAAATTCCTTCCATGGAAAATGTAGGCATCCTCCATAGCAATCTAGTTCTCCCTTTTATGCGTGGAACGGATCTCTAACTCGATCCGAAGAAGTCAATGCCTTAAGGGAGTGCTCTGTATGTGGCAGAAGCTTTCCATTTTCTGTGTTGCATTTTTAAAGCTCTGCAGTCATTTTACCACAGGGCTCTGGCACATGAAGTGGGTTTGTGGCTTCATTGGGTTTGTTATTTCAACCACTTACAGCAAGGCTAAACAGAGTCACCAGTGTCTCCCCTTAAGAAGAGAGCTCTGATCAGACACAGTGTGGTATACGCCATTTCCACAAACTAACAGGCTAGAAAAAGCAGCTACAGGGGAAAACAAAAGTTTCATCTTGTCTGCAGACAGTGGTCTGTGCAGACTGTGGGGTGCTGCAGAGCTCTCCAGAGGTCCTGTCCTCACACGTGGCTCTTGGCCATGCTCAGGGGCAGACCACCAGACAGGGCAGACTTCAGCAGGACCTTGCAACCATTCCTGTGTCCCAATGGGAACTAAGTTTATTCAGAGCACATCAGTGTGCTGGTACATGCCTGTCACAGCGTGTCTGTATGTCTTGACTCCCCAGGTCGCACAAATCAACAAGGTTCTGAAGTTTCTGAACGAGTTTCTCCTCTCTCCTCTTTCATCAGATTTGCCCCTTCATCTTCCTTTTCTTTCAATTAATACCAAGAGTGTTTCATTAACATCTTGCATTAACATCAACAATATTCTCTTTCACATTGTACCCTGGCCCCAGCTGTGGCAACAGACTGAACAACTTTGGCAAAGTGGCCCCAGAGGTGGATGTCATAGGCATGGGAAGTCCCATGGCTCCCAACCTCAGCCAGACCTGAAGAATTACTAAAATGCTAACTCCATCCTGAAAGCATGTTTGCTAATGCATAATCTGCTTTCCAAATCAGGCAAGCCAGGTCCAGTTCCCGGTGCACAGAGACAAAGGAGTCTGGAGTCTCAGGGTACAGCATTTCTATGAGAAAAACAGGGGAATAGCACTGGGGGTTCACATCTGTGATTTTTTTTCTCAACTATTTTGGTAACAAACTTTGCTCAGAATATAATAAATACGAACTTCAGCTCATCTTCATAGCACCCATCCTATAAAACATCTTTTCATAAGACACTCTAAAGTCAGAATTTTCTTTTTAAAGAAGACTCTTGGAAGGTAACAGAGCTACTGCTGAGACATGGCTGCAGCATGGCTTAATTTTTTGTGTTGTATGGGTAATAAATTATTCTTTCTGCTTTAGAACACAGATACATTTGCTAAATATCTTCATATCCATTCAAGTCACACATCACCCCAAGGCTCTTAAACATAATAATATTTATGGTTTAAGTCGCATCTCCCAAGCTAGATTAGCTCAAGCCTAGGTGTGAACTGAAAGAGACCAAAATACTTTTACAAAGAAAAGTTACAAGGATGCAGCAAGGAGTCTGAAGTTTTATAAGTTTACAAAAAAAAAAGAGAAAATAGACTCAAAGTGGAAAAAAATCTTGTCAATATAGTAGCCAAGTAAAACCAGATGCTGCAAGGGTAACTTACCATTAGAAATCCCAGAGGTGGTTCTATTTACCAGGGAAGGTATGGAAGGGGTAAGGGAAATTAATATTAATTGGGTTTATTTGGCTTGGCCATTGGCCACAAAGTTCAGATAAAGTGCATTTCCCAGCCAACTCTTGTGCATGCAAAGTTTCACCAAGTCAGATGTAACTTATTATGTGTTTTGTCACTTCAACATGAAAAAAGAAAAAAGTACAAAGCTGTACAAAGGAGTGGTTTCCCTGCTTCTTTTGGCTGAATTAGATGCTTTCATTGTACAAATATATGTGTTAGAAATATTTTTCTAACAATCCTGCCATTGGCCATCCAAATTTAAAACTGCAAACATGGCACTTCTTCTCTGTAACTAAAGGATCTGAGGAAAAGCAAATTCACCAGAGACCTTAATACATCAGATCCAAGCTTCTTTTCAGTATAATATTTTTAAAACCTTCTATGAGTGCTGAGGGATAAAGGCTTAAAGATGAAGTGGAATTCCATGAGTAGGGCACTCACTGGGCCTTCTTTTGGACTCATGAATTGTTGCTGGGCTTGTGCACATTTCTTGTGGACAAACAGACAAGGATGGGCTAGCTCCCAGGAGGTGTTCTAGGTCGTGAGAAAGCTGGGCTAAAACCAGACCAGCATGGCTGAGGAGACAGCAAATTTCAGTACTGTACAAGGATGGGATGGGATGGGATGGGATGGGATGGGATGGGATGGGATGGGATGGGATGGGATGGGATGGGATGGGATGGGATGGGATGGGATGGGTGTTCATGATTCCACTGGCTCTGTAGCTGGCATCCAGATCCTATCGGCTGCATTAGTGCTTGCTCTAAACCAAAGATGGGTAACCTTTCTCCCAGCTTGTGCTGTAGGCTGCTTACAAAGCTGTGTGCTGCCAAGAGGACGCAGCTCCTTTATGTTTTTTCTGTAGTTTACAGAACTTATAGAGCAGTGACTCATGCTGGAACTGTCTTTCCTTCTCTTTAAATTGGCTTCTTGTCACTTTTATGGAACAGAATTTATTTGACTTTTTTTTTTTTAAAGCAAAAATGTCTCCACACTGGTGCCCTCATTATACTACACTGTGTGTTATCTCCTGACTTCATTTTTCTGTGTCTTTTCTTGAAGTGTGGTGCCAGTGGGAAGCTGCATTTATGACATAAAAGGCTTTTTAGGGGTGAGAAAGACCCTGTGTAATAGAAAAAACTGATTTGTTGTCTGAGAGCACTCGAGAAAATCTTGGCAAGAAACTTGCTCAGAGAGCAAGAAAAGAGCAGGTCAAGCTGGAGAAACATCCAAGCAGTAGTGGAATGCATGGGTGAAGTAAAATCTCTGGCAAGCTGGACTTGCACAGAGCTGCAGTACATTTACCCATGACAGCTTCTCTGCCTGTCGCCTACTGTAGGAATCTTCTTCCTGTGCCATTTCCTGACAAGCAGCAACCCAGCTGCCTCATTTACCCAGTGAATACATTTGGCATCCGAAGAGGTTGGATGACAAAGTTCCACTGGCTGCATTTACTTAGGGAAGGACACTTGGCTGCCAGCCCACCCTGCTCCACATGGCCTTCTGCTCGGCTGTTTGTTGATCCAGCCATCGGTGCTGTTATGCTGCAGATTGTTGGGACCGTGACTCACAATTTCCTTTTTAAAAGGAGGAGGGAAGGAAAACAAACCCCAGCAAGCTTGCTGCTCTTGTGCTTGATGTGCAAGCACTAAGCTGCCCTTTCCCAGGAAAGAGATGTATCTTTCATGCATAGCTCTTCGTCCAGTTTTCAGTCAACAGGCATCCAGATTACAGAACTCCATGGTGGCTGACAATGCCTGGCAGTTTTGCTGGCAACATCAGCCACCCTCTGGCTTCCAGAGGCACCTTTGGCTCAAACCACTTTATGGGTCTGGTTTGTCAAACATTTTACGTCCACAAGTCATTTAAAACTTTCCCAACATCAGCCACTGTTTTCAAAGCAGGAAGAGTGAAAGAGAGGCCTCAACTTAAGTTTTTATCCACTTGTTTGGATGTCTGAGTAGACATATGGATTTCTGAATGGACAGAACATGCTTCCAGATCCAGTGGAACCTGTTCAGTCCCAAGGAGTCCACCAGCTAATCCAGATCTGCAAGTGGCTGGAGTTGAGAAGGAAATATCTTGCTGGCCACCTCCTGGAAATGAAATAAGGGATGTGAGCTGGAAAATGTGTCTAGTCAAGGCCAAAACCAGGAAGTGGATTATGACTTAGAAAATACTTGCTGAGGCAAGAAGCAGAGGACCTGGTGGAAGTCACTGCCCGCCAGCATTTACCATGGTAGCTGGTGGAAGTCACTGCCTGACAGCGTCCCAAGGCTGTCCCTGAAGGGCAGTGGGCTTACAACAGCACAACACCACTGCAACCTCATTCTTCTTCCCACTCTATCCTCAGTGCACCACCTGAACTGTGACTCTGCCCATGCCTCAGCAGGGGCACAAAGAGGAAAGACATCACCCTTCATGAGGGGAAGGACAGCAAAGCTCAGTGGTTTTGGTTACCTCAGTCTTATAGTGGGTACCTGGGTGCATGATGTACGGACCACATTAGCACACTCATTTCACAGGTGGAACTTGGAAATTCCAGCAGGAAATGGCTGTTCCCAGGTCATGAGGATTGGGAGGGCAGAATGAACCCACCTCCATCCTATGCTGCAGCCACCAAGGATGACATGGGAAACGGGCAGTCTTGTTGCCCAGTCTTCCCTGTTGCCAGAAAATTGCAATCTGCAGCAGTATCAGCCCAATACCTCCTCAGATTCAGCAAGAAATTTAGGCACATGTTCATTACCAAAGATGATAACTGAAAGCAGGTGGACTATCCATGCACTTCCAGCTAGGCACAATTTCCTCCAAGTCTTTGGTACAAATGTACTTCACACCAGGAAAGAAAATGTCTGGGCCAATATACAGCAAGGAGACAAACTGCTGCACACTAATCCTAGCCAGCACCGTTCCTCCTGCCTACTAAAAAAGAGTTATTCAAAGCACAGGGTTCAATGTTATCTGTGACCCACACATAGCTCAGTATTTCACCCTGAGATCACGTCCTCAAAATGAGCACAAGAAAGAAAAAGAAAAAAAGGAAAGGAAATCTGCCACCCAGTGCATTCATACAAATCTTTGCAGCATCTTCAGAGAGTTTATTAAAAGTTGCTAGTTTATTTACTAGCAACTTATTATTTAAGTTGCTAGTAAATAGGCTTGGAAAAAAATAGAGGGTCTTCTGTCCCATCTTTGGACAATGTTCTGTAGGGTCCTGTGGCACAGTAGAGGTTTCAGAGGCACTGCCTGAGGAGTTATAGAAAAGAAAAGCAGCAATCTCTTCACTAGCCTCCAAGAGGGACAGTAGAAGTATTTATCACTCCACTGTCACACTGCTTGTAAGTAGTTTGTCCTTCTCCTTCTCTATTTATTTGTCTCTTTTGCTGCCCCTAATGAAGAATCCCAATGCTATCAAATCTGAACTACAGACATTTTATGTTTCTAACATTTATTCTGCTGATTTCCCTTATTTTCTTGTACTTTTGGCTGCTGAGATGCATTTGACCTGCTGTTGGGAGGAGATACAGCTGCTAACTGCATTCTTCATCAGTTTTCATGGGTTGGTACAACTCCACTAAAATTAGTGAGACAGCACTCATATCAAGCTGGTATTACATAGTTTAGAACCAGGATTAAAAGCTCTGGACAAATTGGATTTTTGCAGAAGAATTGAAAATTCACCACACAAGTTTTTTCTGTGGCACTCTGAAATCTGCTGGAAAGTACTAAGCATTATGTAGACATATTTCCATGAACAGATGGAAAGCTGCCTATAAAAATGGTTGAGTGCAGGTTTGCAGGCAGGCAGTGCACTTCGGGATACAGCCAGCTTTCAAAATCCAGGACCTGCATCATCTTTGCACTGAGAGAGGAGGGGGGGGGTCTTTAAAAACATGTCTCTGGAGCTTCTCTGGAGACTAAAACCTGATGGGAGAGTTCCCATGACAGGACACTCTTCATGAAGCCAGCAGTGAACTATCCACAAGCCTCTTCAAAGTCAGCAGGACCTCACAGGGCAGTGTCTGTCCCTGTCTGGATGGCAGCTGTCTTGCTTCCCTCAGTTTTATGGGTTCTAATCTATTTCCATCCCTTACCCTATTTTATGGTTGTGGTTGATAAGATAAATTAGTCTCTTTTTTGAAAGTGTCACAGTTTAGAGAGTACACAACTGTCAAGCAAAGCCCAATGTTCTCTAGGCTTGTCCACTCCATGACCTCATGCAGCATAAAATAGAAATTAAAATTATTTTAGGACTTGAAAACACACATCCAGACATTCCTTCAGAGACTAGTGTAAGATCAGAGTGATTGTTTTTTTGCTCAGCATCCCGCCCCCCACAGAGCTCACTCGCTGGGGCCTGTGTGCATATCGCCAGCACATGTGCTCGCATGTGGAAACGGGGCAGGGGCAGGTAATGAGCCTTTCTGGAGGGGACATGCCTTTCTCCTGAGAGCAAAACAAGAGAGCTCTGAGGGCAGGAGGGGAGCAGATGTAAGCTATCGAGGAGGGAAGCTCGCAGACAGGACATGAGGGGTAACATCTGAGCAGCCTGGTGCTGGAGAGACTGGTACTCACTTCAGCTGAGAATAGCAAAGAGCCAGATACAACTGATGGGTCAACTGAGATTTCATCAAAGGAAAACTTTCCAGATCAAATAGTCTAGCTGAATGTCCCGCTGACACAGGATTCCTGTCATATGTGCAGCTCTGCTCTGCTCATGCCCTGTAATATCCCCAAAGTAGCCCTGTCTGTGTTGTTTTGTTGGGGTTCAGAGAAACAGCACCTAGGAGGGGATGAAGGCTCACTTTGCTTGTAGAGCAAAGCAAGAGCACAGCTCACAGCATTTCCTCACACACTCACCCCAAGCTGCAGTCCTGTCACACAGGGATGGTCCTGATCGATGGTCTGCAGCTTTTTTCCAAGCCTGCTCTATTCCTAATGAAAATGGTAAGCTGAGGACAGTAGTTTTCTGTATAACACAACCACTCCTTTCCCTTTGCCCCCACAGATTTAGCGCTTGTGCTGACTGTTGAAAAATCAGTCATTAACAGCCAGGAAATGACTTTGCCATCAATCAGAATATTGCTCAGCCATGTTTCTGCTTTTTCCCCCTTTCTCTGCATAATTATTCTCATCCTCTGCTGATTACAGTTTATAATAGCTATAATTCTCTTAAAATCAATCATTGCTTGACTTAACCACAGGGTTACCAGCAGAAACAAGAAGGAACACAGATATTCTGAACTGCTTTTTAATTATTATTCTTGTTTAGCAACACATAAGCTTATAGGTAGATCACACTTAACCTTCCTCTTAGCGTACTAAGCATCAATTATTTTATTTTAATTTTGTTTTAAATCATGAAGTGTTTGTTAGCATGACCATTCTAACCTCACTAGGTGGTTTGGTGACATGTTACTAACATGATATTTTGACATGTAATCACAGTGGTTGTCCCAGATTAAAGTACCATAAAAAGACAAATATATGCTGTTTGCCAGCACGGATTCTGCAATCAAAGTAAACCCAAGTACCTGATATTTTTTATTAGGGTCATACATAAACACAGTTAAATCCAAGCCTGGTGTACAATAAGGTGATTTTTGAGTACACTAAATTAAAAACAACACTAGATTAAAAATCATATTTTTCTTAAATGGAGTAGAAATCTGTAGCCCACCACAAACAATGGTATTCCTAATACAGCCGAACCATAGGTTTCTGTTATTCTACTTGTATCACCACTTTGCCTCCAATCATTTTCTCTTGTCCATATATTCAGTACATTTCCCTTACTGATTATGTGCTTCTGTCACGCAGAAAAATGAAATATTTAAAAAATTGAGGACATAACTATATGGAGTAGCCAAATTGAAAGAAGGACTGAAGACAAGGTGAAGAGTCTGAATTTACTTTTAAGGTAAAATAAAGCCTTAATTTAAATTAGACTTCCCCCCCATACCCTTTTAAAAATTTTGGGTAAGGAAAATATTGTATGAGGCTGTACCTTTAGATAGGGAATAGGAGCTAAGTGCTTTGAGCCTCCTCTGTGTAAGGGTATGGCATTGAAACACACAAAGGAAGCCATTTTCCACACAGAACATTTTGATCCTGCAAGTTCACATATATTTCTGCAGAAAATTTATTCAGACATTTCTTGTTGAACTATTTACATGTAAGTCTCCACGTGCAATATCCATGTCACATGTTTGGCTCCTCTTTATTTACCAACTTGCAACCAGTTATTATTATTACATAGTTAATTCTGATCTGATGAACAGGAAATCTGCATGTTTTGCTTACAAGGGTAAATACAGGGGGAAACTCACAGCAGTTAAGATAAAAATGTGGTCTACCCATGAACTGCACCCTTTATAGCTATCTGCCCTATGGAAATTAACTGCTCTGGTGTGTCAAGATAGAGCACTACTAGATGCATTACTGGAGATACTTTGCCACTCTGATATTAAATAATTAACCATACTGTGCTTAATGATCCCCTGCATCCCCTCAGATGTGTTCCTAAGTCTAGTAGGAAATTATGGAAAAAGAACTAAATGGAAGAGTTCCTGTTTTGTCTACTCTTTCTTTACCATCACCTGATGTTGCATTTCACTAAACCCCCCATTTCTTTTCAGCTGCACTGATCATGGATGCAGCAGGGAAGTGTCTGTTGAAGCCATTTTGCCAAAAAATAACAAAGGACCACACTTCTTTGGCACATAGCATGACTGCTGGCCTAGCTGTGAGTAAAAAGCCACTTGGACTGCATTGCCCATCTACTAAAAAGCTTTCCTCAACCTGGTCTGGACTCTGGTCAGGTCACTGAGGCTTCCTCCCGAGCCCACTGAGGAGGAGGACGGCACCCGGCAAGCCCTGCAAGAGCCCTGACACAGACCAGGGGTCTCTCGGTCGCATGAGAAATGGTTTGTAGGCTCAGGGCCCCAGGGGCCATTATTTCAAAGTTGCACAGCCATCATGTGGCTGCACGAAGCACCTCCTGCCGTGTCTGTGCCTTTCAAGAAACAAAGCTGTGTTGTGAACTATTGGCGATGTTAATAGCTTTCTTCCCTCTAGAGATTTGCTCTTGCTTTGGCCCCAAATATTTCAAAATAGCTGAAGCTGGCAGCAAGAGCCATGGGAAGAAAAATGTTAATGCATGTTAATTTCTGGTTTAGACATGATGAGAATTTCATTTTCTTCATTAAAATTCCCCAGTGCTGATGGGATCCTCCTCTGATTCATGGACTATACCTTGTCGCGCTCCTCTGTGAGCGAACATATATAAAGCCTGATGTCTTTAAATAGTTTTGTTTTCCTCTCCTTGCAGCTACTCCACTTATCATTCTCCACTGATACACAATATGCTCTCCTTCCAGTTAGATGGCTGCATTTTTGTGCAGGAATTTCAGGGCATTTTTTAAGATTTCCTGTAAAAAGACTGACGTTATCACAAATTGCAGCATCATGGTTAGTCACCGTGAAAGGGAGAGACACAGTGACAGTTTGCAGAGGAATCTGCTGCTAGTAAACAGAAAAATAAAATGCAAAAGCAAACTGGGATTCAGGCTGACTGGGGAAGGAGGGGGCCATGGAAGAGCAGTTCTGTACTCCAGAGAACAAACAAATAATCCCATCTAGTCATTTTGAAGGAATGATTGAGGAGGACAGAGGCTCAGTTGCTGGATAGTCATATCAGTTGTTTAATGTGGATTAAAAGTATCCCATCTATGGGAAGCTGTGGAGAATACAACTATATATGCTTATGCTGCTTTTGCTTTGTTGAAGAGTAGAAAACTTGCATTTCACATGATCAGATATAGAATCCACATAACACACCTCCATGTGGTCTCTCCTTAAATGGCCTAATCAGTGTAGATCATAGCAACTGCTTTCTAAACATACAAAGAGAGCACTTAGAAATCTAGAGACAAAGAGAGAGGCATCAAGGATTCCGAGTAACAGACTGCAGAGATTAATGTTGCCTCCCACTCTGCAAAGATTTTTTTTACTCTGCTGTGATCTTCAAAATAAACATAGAAGAGAAACCTGTTCCATTGTCGCAACCCTGCTGCTTTGAGTGTGCTGTAGTGTCAGGCCTCACCACCAGCCTTTCCCAAGGAGTGGAGCCAACTGAAGATATCACAATAGTCCTGAAAAGTCACCTAGAGGCTTCCAAAGAGCAGCATGGAGCTCTATTTTTGGACTGTACATTTGCTAGGGAAGAAGCATGCAAAGGGATGGTCTGTGGACAGTAAAATCAATTCATTTGGTACCAGACAGAACTGGTACACATGAAATTCATTGCTAGGTATAAGGGAGACAAAACCTCAGCAAACTAGAAGGTCACTGTTGTTCAAATCACCATGCAAGAAGAGTAATAATCACAGCCCATAGTAACCTCATTGATTCACACTGCATAGCATCATGAGCAGATCCCGTGGGGAGCCCTTTTTCCCTGTTTTCTGCCTTGCCAGGAGACACTGTTCACACTAGGTGAGCATGACCTATGTGACTTAGTACAAAGAATAACCAAATACACCTCTCAGTCTACCACTCCCTTTCACCACCTCCACTGTCACTGTATACTCTGCATTTTAAGAAAAATACACATCACGCTGAGGTTTAAAATGCCATGTTGTATCTTGCTGTGACGAACTCCATCAGTGCTGGGGGAAAGCTGACTCTTTCAGACTGAGAAGCTATGCTGAAAGCCCAAGAGGCCAAGCCCAGGAGCTCACTTATCAGTGTACAAAGCTGTCATCATACAGAGCAGGACCACTGAATGATAGGGCAAGGCTGTGAAAACAGATAAAGTTTCCTTAAAAACCCTCCTAAAAAAAAAAAAATGCAAATCAGTGGTTGCAGTCACACTGCATTATTCTTTAAGACACCTATTTAAAGCCACTTCTTTTTACTAACTACCCTGGAGTGCCACAAATGTTTTCTGGTCTAGCTGTAGAGTGAGGGCATTTTCATGCCAAGTACTACAGACCACACAGAAGAGACTGCAATTAATGGAATTTCAGTGTTCTGCATTGCTGATCTACTTAGCAATGCATTTTTGAGGACATTTTAAAAGTTGTTTAGCTGACTGCCAAAAATGAGGATCATTAAAAATAGATTCACAGCTGTTTGGGAAAGCTGAGATATAATTTTGTCTTCATTATGCCTTATTGCAGATGTTATTGATTTAGTCTCACTGCATTTTAGTGGGCAATATCAATTCGTGCTGTCTTTGACTTTGGAAACTGGGAAGTCCATTTATTTTTATTCTTACGGCTCACAGTATAGAAGAAGGGCAAATAACTATGAATTAAATTTGGAGGACAGCCTCCTTGTGTGGCAGCACCATTGTGCAGGTGATCAGAGCTCATAAGCTCCTCAAAACATCCCTAAACAGCGAGCCTCAGATTGCAGCGGAATTTGTACAAAATATGCCCTGAAAATAGCACTTGAATTTTCTGCTCCAAGGGACTTTGCTTTAGTGACTTTTTGCTTTTTCCCATGCATCTGCAGAAACTAAGTCCATTTATATATGGTTATATATATGTTTGTGAGTGTGTATAAGCGGGATCAAATGCTGCTCTTTATGGCATGCATGAAGATTCAACTCACTTTGCCATAATCAGCTCAAACAGGAGGAGAAGTCTAAATTTCCCGGTATCTGATCACTAGTGCAGGAAGCCTTCAAGAATTCCTCCAACAGAAATTGCATACATAATTCCTGGAAGTTTTATAAAAGGCACATGTAAAAGCACAAAGGACAGGGCCTTAATAAAAAAGTTGCAATAATAACATAAGCACTGAATCATGCACTAAATAAACCTCTCAGTCACTCATTTTCAACAAGAACTGCACATACACTGTTTTGATTGTGCAACAGTTTTAAAGTTGCCCTTTTGGGCAGAGAACAATATGGAAATGCCTTTCCTCTGCCCAACCAGTTCCTTTAAACAGCTGTGCTCCTTAACACCCTCACACTGACTTTGGTGAGCTTTCTCACTCAGCCCAGCTTTAATGCTTTGTAGCCACTCTCAATGGAGTGAAAGGCAACTAATGCTGCAGGCCTCTTCTTTATTGTGCTGCAGAGGACCTACACATGACCAGCGTGTGGGTTGGGAAAGCAGCTGTGGCATTGTCAGCCAGCACTCACTTCCCACATACGCTACTAGCCCGGGATGAATGAACCCACCACAGGCAATTGTCACCCACAGCATTTCTAAGGAGCTTTTTGTCCACTTCCATCACTTAGTCCAGCAGACCTCCTTGGCTAAAGTGAGCACTGTGCACGCTGCTGATTTTCACCTTAGGAGTGTTCAGCTTGGAAGCTGTGGTGTGGGACAGTCTTGCTGCTTCCCTCAAGTACAGATCAATCCCAAAGGAAAGGCACAGGCATTTTGCAGTGAAGAACACCTGGTTTTGGTAATCCTGTAAAACACAATTTTTCTCCAGAATTGGTGAGAATGCTTAACGTTTTGCAGCCTCCATAGGGCCTTCATAAAAGGGCTCAGCACTGCAAATCCCACACTAATATTGGCATGCTTTCAGACGTGGTGGGTCCATGCATGTGACTAACTGCACACAAATGAAAGTGAAGGAATTCACAGATCGTCTCACAGTGTCTTAAAAGGAACCCAAAACTCTTTATAAACCACAACATATCTCACATCCACACAAGGATCTCTCTGTAAAAGGACTTCACACATTGAAGCCTTTATGGGATCATCTCAGAAGAATAAAGAGCTGAATCATCCCTTGTGGTCCTGAGCCCTCTGCTGCTACTAAGACAAGTAATCCCAAATCCATGCTTTGCTAATTTAATTATAACTTCATTACAATTTAATTTAATTCTTTATCCAACAGAGTAGAGTGCTGAACTTCAAGCACAGGAGCTCTGAGGGGAAGAAGAACGATTCTTGTGCTCAGGTTTATGTGCTTTGCTGCTCTGTATTTGGCCAGCCAGTCAACGTTAGTGCCATGTATGGCCTCAGGACATCCTATGAGTTGGCAGAACTCACTTTGGCCAAAAGAGACTTGCACTTTTCTTTCTCACAGGTCCCAGTCTTGGCCATGCAATCCCATCACTTGCCACGCACTGATGGTTGTGCTCATCAGACAAAAGGCATGATAAAGTGGTAGAATGGCATGGTCAGAGGAGGAGCACAGGCAGGTAGAAAAGGGTAGAAAAGGACAGAGAAAGACAAAGGCCTCTTGTCTTCCATAAATGTGAATCTTCCCATGGACTTGGCTGTCTTTTGAACTGATGCCAGCATATTACTGTCACCAATGGGACATGGAGAGAACTGAACATCAGGATCAGCATTTTCAGTGTTTGTTCAACTAAAGATGAGAATTCTGACCAAACCACCACATCTTTACAGAAGAAACACTTGTGCTTCAGCCAAGATATATAAATGTGTATGGGAGGAGGCATATAGAGAGCTCTGTGTGAGATACTGTGTTTGCAGGAACATAAATCCTTTTGGGCAGCAAAGCCTGCTTCCCTATGCTTTGGCCAGGAAACCCAGCTGTCTCAAATAAAATGGACACAGCCCTTGCTGGTTGGCTGACACATAAAGGATCAAACCAACACTTTAAAACATGAGCTGCTATTGCCTTAACTTGTAGCCCAAGGCTGTAACAGTATGCCTCTGCTTCAGGTGGGTGGGCTGCGGAGCAGTGTCCTGTTGTCCCTTGCTAAGTGACATCTTTCTAGCCTCAACAAACAGTAGCAAATGGCTGCACCCATCACTTCTCACTCTGGCTTTGTCACATAAGCCCCGCTGTGCCAAAGCACACTGATGGCCAGCTAGTCCTATTACTTACTGCTTTCTTGGTTTGCCTTTCACATAACTCTAAGCCTGTGAATAGCACCAATGGTATTTCTGCATAGGTTTGGTCACTCTTTTATATCCTTTGATTGTTGGATCTTTCCTTAGTAAAACACATGTAAGTCTAAATGTGTGGCTCTTAGTAGCTCTGTGCAAGCATTTCCTAAGCCTTTCTGTGCATTTTCTGGCATTATACAGCTGGACCATGCTGGCTTTCTCTTTGGGGAAACATCTGAAGTTCTCAGACCCATCTATCTTTACGCTCAGTCGCTATCTGATCTCCGGGGGCTGCACTGCAGTGTTCCCACACTCAGGCAGAGCTGCCTGCCTGCTTCTTTTCCACTGATTAACAACCTCTTGCCTCTTTTGACTCCCAGTTTCCCATTGCTTTGTGGGTACTCTGTGCTGAAATTCCCATTTGATGTTGAACTGGTTTCCAGCTCTGCTGAGGAAATCTGTGATCTGTTGTCTGAGCACAGAATCATGACAGCAAGACCTTGTCAAGGACACTGCAATGTCTTGCTCTCAGTCCTTGCCTGTGTGTCCTTCAGGCAGCATCATTCTTGCTTGGAGACGAAGAATTATTGTGGCTAACAGCATGATGATTATTCAGAATTAGGTTCACATCTCATGATGCAGACAAGTGTCTCCATTTCTGTTCTTCTGATCACTCTGTACATACTGCATTACCCCAAATCTTTCCTTCTTTGGGCAGTCATGCCATGCCACTGAATCTTTTTTTAATTTGTGTGTTTTGCCCTGTGTGAGCAGTATGGACAAAGCACATTGGAGAAGACTCTTCTCTTGGACAACTGCAGTGAAGGTATAAACAGATGAGCCAGTCCCTTGCAGATCCTTGCAGAGCCAATGGAAAGAAATAATTTTCAAACATATAAAGCTGGTTTAGAAAGGTTAAAATACAACAAATAATGTCCTACAGTCTACTGACAGTATTTGACTACATCTTCAATGACTAAAATGGGAACCCAGCGACTCTATGTAGAATTCAGTGACATGACTGAAGTTGCTGTGAAGTTGCTTAGCACTTTTAAAAACCCCTCATCTTGTGTTCTCATCTCTCAGCAGATATAACCAACTCATCTGCTGCTGCATTTGCAGCTGTTGATTGTCCCAGTCCAAATGTACTGAACATTTTACTGCCTCCAGCATCCTGTTGTGTTTGATGCCTGATTTCACTGCCTAGTGCTACCTTTGAGAAGGAGTTTTAGGCAGGATGGTAAGTGGTGTCTTTTATTACATAGAAGATTTGTGAAGCCTCACTAGAGAAAATGAGCAGTGTCATTTTCTCTCATTCCAGTCTAATGCTGAGTGCTGTTCACAATGGCTTATTCACCACCCTGCTTGTTGTCAGAAGGCATATTTCGCTATAGCCAAAGGCAAACTGGCAAAAATTTTCACATCAAAGAAGCACAGGGAATGGGTCATTCTCAGCCCAGAAATTTCACATTTCTGAATTCACATGATGTCTACTTGTAAATGCTACAGGGTGGTGGCTTCAGCACAGTGATGCTGCTAGATTTCCTTTCCCAGTATCACCCTTTACCTCATGTTGCTGCATAGAGTAACAATATTTTATGGTATGTGCCTGATTTAAACTACCTTTATGCTTTCCAGTGCCCACCTTCTGAGCTGGGGCTTCTGACTAAACCTCACCATGTGGCAGCTGCCTTATTGCTTTGCAGAACTCTGCTGCATGTGCACAGCATCTGGACATTTGCACTGATGGAGGCATTTCCTGAGTCTGAGTGTGTCTCAGAAGGAGGATGGAGCTCAGCAGAGGGTGCCAGATGCCCAGATGAGCTGGATCAGACTCCTCTGCTGCCTGTAGTCTGTGGTCGGTGTCTTACCCCTTTGGCAGCTTCCATAGCCTGGTACCACAAATTTGCCTTTGGCTCAAGGTTTCCCTTTCTCCAGGGGTATGATTTTCATCCATGAAAGGCAGCTGATGCTGGGCCTGCTAGAGCCCTGCTTGTGCTCCTGCCACGAGTAGAGCAAGCTCAGTGGGTCTCCTACAACCAGACAGGACTGGGCAGTGGATGTATTGCTCTGCTGTGCTCTGTGCATCAGGATGAGCACGCCCAACATCTCATGGATGCAACAGCTCTTCCTCTCCAGAAGAGCTGATGTGACACAGCAGCTGATCCCCATCCAGCTGGCACCCAAGTGGCTCCTGAGCCTGTAGGAGCTGGATGGTGGGCAACCCTCTGTCCTGTCTGTGATCCCATGAAAGTCACAGTGCAGAGCTCCTTCTCTGTGGTGAATGCTTGTTTGTCCGTCTGTCTTGCTGCTGTTTGAGTCATTGCTTTTTTTTTTTCCCTGGAAGAGCTGCCCAGGGGTAAAAAATCCTCACATAGGTACCTCATGTAGGGCAGTCCTCAGGCACAGCCGGTTGGTCTCCACCCTGCCTGTGGTGAGGCTGTACATCCACCTGGTGTCCAAATGGAGAACTGAGGCTCTGCTTTCACTCCCCACACCTCGGGTAGTGTCTCCCTTTCTTCCTGAAGGCAGCTCTTATGTCTGCTGGTCAGGGAAGGTACTTCAGCAAAGGTTTTGCTTCTTTCCCCGTAAGGATCAGCTGCCCCCTAATTGTAGGAAATCCTTCTCAAAGGTCAGATATTTTAATTGCAAAAATAGCATGTAGCAAGACAGGTGCCCTACACAATGGTGTCTCTAAACAGGGCCTTTCTGATGTAAACGTGGCAAGGCAGAGTTTGGGCCCTGCACACACTCACTGTCCTCAGCCCTCCTGCTTTCATGTGAGAGGGAGACCTGTCCAGCTACTCTGTCAGAGGTGACATCAGCTCTTCCTCACCCAGGGTTTGCCTCTGCCAATTCTGCCTTATTGACTTCTTGTTCTTGCCTTTGCCTGACACTTTTTGATTGCTCATTACCCTTTGCAGTATGATGACTGAAAGAGAGTAGATTTAGATTAAATATTGGGAAGAAATTCTTCACTGTGAGGGTGGTGAGGCACTGGGACAGGTTGCCCAGAGAAGGTTGCCCCATCCCTGGCAGTGTTCAAGGACAGCTTGGGTGGGGCTTTGGTACCAGTACCCTGGTCCAGTAGAAGGTGTCCCTTCCCATGACAAGAAGGTTGGAATTAGGTGGTCCTTAATGTCCCTCCAACCCAAACTATTCTATGATTTTATGATGATTCTGTGTCTGGGCCACATCCATGATTTATCAAGGCTGTTTCTGCTTTAGCCACAGGGATTTAAGGATTTTATATTTTCCCCGTTTGCAAATGCAGTTACCTCTCTCATTCCCCAATCAAAGCGATGGCAATCCTGTTCAATTCCCTCCATAAAATAAATCCACGCTCCGCTGCTCAATGACAGCGCTTTTTAACTTCTGCTCAAATTAAAGCCGAAGCGGCGTTGCTGCCGCTTTCAGAACCTAGGGCCCACAAAGATTTAGAGAATTAATACAAATAAAAACCACTGGGGCTGGCAGCTGCATTTTGTGGAGGGCAGAACCTGTCATGGCAGCCTCGAGAGGTGGCACAGGGACCCTGGAGCAGAGAGACCCCGGCACACGGTGATCCCAGAGCACAGGGACCCTGTGGCAGTGGTACTCCGGGGGCTGACAGACCCCTGTGGCAGGGTGACCCCAGGGCAGAGGGGCCCTGGGACACAGGGACGGCCATGGTAGGGTCACGCCACGGCAGAGGGAGCCTGCGCCACTGTGACCCCAGAGCACAGGGACGCCCGGGCACAGGAACCCTGGGGCACTGCTACCATGGTGGCACAGGGACCTGGTGGCAGGCAGTGCTATCCCGAGGCACAGGGACCCTGGTGGCACACAGACCCTGGTGGCACAGGGCCCCTGGTGGCAGTGCTATCTAACCTGAGGCACAGGAACCCCGGTGGCAGTGCCATCTATCCCGAGGCACAGGACCCCTGGTGGCAGTGCCATCTATCCCGAGGTACAGGGCCCCTGGTGGCAGTGCCATCTATCCCGAGGCACAGGGCCCCTGGTGCCAGTGTCATCTATCCCGAGGCACAGGGCACCTGGTGGCAGTGCTATCTAACCCGAGGCACAGGGCCCCTGGTGGCAGTGCCATCTAACCCGAGGCACAGGGCCCCTGGTGGCAGTGCCATCTATGCCGAGGCACAGGCCCCTGGTGGCAGTGCTATCCCGAGGCACAGGCCCCTGGTGGCAGTGCTATCTAACCCGAGGTACCGGGATCCGGTGGCGGCCCGGTGCTGCCACCTGGCGGCGGCGCGGGTGGCGGCAGCGGCGGCGCGGGCCCAGCGCCCCCCGGTGGCAGCGCGGCGGCGGCGGCGGCGGCGGCGGCCCGGCGGTGGCGGTGGCGGCGGCGGCCCGGCGGTGGCAGTGGCGGTGTCGGCCCGGCGGTGGCAGTGGCGGTGACGGCCCGGCGGTGGTGTGGCGATGGTGGCCCGGCGGTCGCGGGGAGGCGCGCGGAGCCAGCGCGGGAAGCGGCGCTGCCGCGGGGAGCAGAGCCCGCTGCGTGCACGACCTGTGCTGCACGAACCTGTAACGAACGAACCGGTCCGGCAGGGAGGTTTTGTTTGATTTCCCTCTGGTTTGTGTTTTCTTTTCACAGAATCATAGAAGCATTTAAGTTGGAAAATACCTCTGAGACCGCGGAGTCCAAGCTATGACCAATCACCACATTGTCAGTTTGAACATGGATGGTCACTAAGTGCCACATCCTTTCTCGGATACCTCCAGGGAAGGTGACTCCACCACCAACAGCTCATTCCAA
This sequence comes from Haemorhous mexicanus, assembly GCF_027477595.1. Classification (NCBI taxonomy): domain Eukaryota; kingdom Metazoa; phylum Chordata; class Aves; order Passeriformes; family Fringillidae; genus Haemorhous; species Haemorhous mexicanus. The sequence continues at coordinate 33,022,581 of NC_082341.1, forward strand.
GGTTTAACAGTGCTTTCCCATGAAGAAATTCCTCCTGATGTCCAACTTGAAACTCCCCTGGCCAGCCTGAGGCTATGTCCTCTCATCCTGTGGCATTGCCACAAGTCTCTTAAAATCTGTGCTGGAATCCTCACAACAGCTCCGTTCCAACAGACCTGGCCTGGATGCAGTGCTGGAGCCGAGCCTCTTTTTACCCCTTGTTCACAGCCACTTTCCCACTCTCCTGCTCATGGTGGTACTGAAGCACCTCAACACCCAGCAGCAGCAGCCTGGTTCCTTTAGGACAGGTGAGGTGTGATCACCTGTCTGGCACAAGGAAATCCTGACACTCTTTTTCTGGAGAAGCACCATCTCCTGGGAGCTTAAGGGATGCCTGGCAACAAGCCAAAATGCTACATTTCCCCCAAGCCCCTTTCTGTGACTCTTCCAGTCCACTGCCCAGGCAAATCCTGACTTCACACCACTGGTACAAAGACTTTATGGGCTCTAGCTCCAGCCCAGCCTTTTCATTAATTACATTCAGGTAAAGGATCTGCTTAAAAAAGCAGATGTTTTCTGTAGGTGAAGTTCTGTTAGGAAACAGCTTACCTGAAATACTGACAAGCAATGACAACCACTATTATATATGTGTTACAGTAGTGGTAATAAAACTGACCCGTAAATCAGAACGGGCAAGACAACTGAAGCACAGAGTTACTGATTAGGAGTTAAGCTGGAAAAAAACCCAAACCCAAGCCTAGGCTTAAGCCTCGAGCCAATTTGTGCTTCAAATATTACTTTTTTTTTTGCAAATATAAACACAATAATTACACCAACATGGGTAGGAAGCTCTGTTTGGCTCCCCTCCCCACCAGAAATCTTTTTGCTTGGGCTGGGATTAATAAATACATCATAAACCCAGTCTTCCTCTTTCCCCCTTTGCCCCCCAAATCCCTTGACTTTTTGAGATAGTGCTGAGCAAGTGCTGTTCTCAAAATGTGTTGCAAAGGTGGGCAGGTGAATTATTGCCTCCCTTGCCTGCAAACGAAGCTACAGGTCTGGCCTCAAGATTTTTTGGAGGTCTGGGGAAAGCAAAACTTGGAGGAGATGAAAAATTTCAAGACTCTGGAGGCCCTTGGGACTCAGAGCTCACTGATGAGTGGGAGAAGGAAGCAACATGAGGAGAGAGGGAGGATGGAGGTGAGTGAGTAGGGCAGGATCCAGTATTTATGGTTCCCCTCATCCTGCAGGAACTGGCTGTCTCCCATATGTTTGTGGCACTCAACTTCCTGAAGCTACCATGGGGAAGCAGCATCTCTGTTTTGCTGACAGGGAAATAGGGCTTAGTGAGTGACTGACTGGGATAACAAATATCTGGATTGGAAATAGAACTCTGGTCATAGGAGCAAGGTAAATAAGAAACACAGAAAGGCAGGGGGAGGGAAACCCAAACAGCTGTGGTTTTTAAAGGTGGAAAAGCACTGAGAGTCTTGGGGCCCTCTTCAAACACCGTGGGACTCTGTCTCTTGCCAAAAATACTATTTGAAAATCCTGAAACTTCTGTTTCTCTGCAAAGAGACTTGTGGACAGGACTCGGCCTCTAAATCACAGCAAAAACCATGCAAGAAAAACAAAAGCAACTTGAAGTTTGCCTGGCAAGAAAAGTATTGATGTAAATCTCAGCCACATGGCACATGGGTTGTTGTGTGTACAATGGCATCATCATGATTTCATAAATGATTTTCATAAGCCTCACCCTAAAAATGTGAGGCTGACTCCACTGGGGCAGGCTGAACAAGAGAAAGAGCCATAGGGTAATAGGGTGCAATGCTGGGTGCAGCCCTTTCCTCCTTAATACTGAACCCCAAACTCACATAAGGCTGAAGGCACCAAAGCCCCTCCCCAGGCCACTGTTGCAGAAACAACCAGCACTTTCTGGTGTTGCTCAAGTATTTGGTTGAAAGGTTATTGCTGTCTGGACACACATGGGTGCAGCACTGGCAGCACACGGAGTGCTCCTGCAGGGAGCAGCCTCCATTAGCCTCGGGAGGAGGGATTTGCTTTGGGGCATAAAGCTGGATAAATGGGTGAGAAAGGCACAGTGCATGCCAGCAGGGTGGACAGCCCTGCTGCAAACAGCACAGCATAAGGTGCGGGGCTGTTCGTGGCAGCGACAGAGCCCATTTCCCATTTTCTCAGCATACCAGTTTTTTTTCCTGGGCTTCAGGGTCTTTTAAAATAGTTTGAGTGCTGTTAACGTGTCTTTCAGCAGAGCTGCTTGCTGTAGCTCAAGACAGTTTGTCAGAGAGACATTTGCAGCCACAGCAGAGCTAGACAACTGTTGCTTGTCAGGACAAGAGGTCAAGTGTGAGCCACTCCAGAGGGAGGCAGGGAGCCAGGACAGCCACCAGAGATTACATATTCCTGGGGACACTGAAAGGCAGCAAAGAGTCTCTTTTTTACAACCTACAGTTTATTTTTCAAAGCAGCTCCAGCTGCTGCAGCTGGGAGTGTCCTTGCTCTTGATCAGACTTGTGACATGCAATCCTCCAACAGATTTGGTGATGCCTCACAGACCCTCATTCAACTTGCCCTGCCTCCAGCCTGCTGATTTGGAAAGGCCTTAGCAAACTCACTTAATTTACTTTTTTTTTGGTGAAAAATAAAAAGCATCTGCCCATTCAGTGTAGATTGGATCTTCTCGTAAGTCAGAGACACTGCAAGCTGCTCATACAAATATTTGCAGTGACATTAAGATGACAGGAGCCACATCTGGCCCGCTCCACACCCTCTTGTTTAAAAAAAAGCACACAATTCATATGCTTTAGTTATAAAATAGTAATATCCTTTAAATTTGCATGAAGTGAACCCAGGAAACTATAACTAGAAAGAGAGTTTCTGAAAATGCAACAAGGAAATATTAATACAATGCAAGTGATCCAAAGCCTACAGCCCCATAGAGATATGTTGTCTAAAACATTGTATTAGCTACTTTTTCTCTCTTAATCCAATAGGACTGCATCTCTGGAGCAATCCTTTGTGAACATTTAGCCTCCTTGACCATAAATCTCAGCCGTTTGACACCCAAGTTATTAAATTATGCTTGTGTTGTTATATCATAACATGATGCTTAGCCATATATCATGCCCCCAAGGACAGCATAGGACTGGCAAATGGTAAAACAAAGCTCCTCCTTCCAGACCTCTTAAAAGCTTAGAGAATCTCTGTAGCTTGCTGGCAGCACTGGCCTGTACTTGGAATTGTGTATGATTTCACTTAGTAGTAGACCATGTTACATTTGCTTATTGTCCAGGTCATTACAACAAGGCTGCTTTTACAAGAAAAAACAAATCAGCAGTGCTAGCACACAGTAGCTTCTTATTACAATTCTTAATTGGCATTTCAGAGGGGCCATAAATGTTGTGTCATCCATAATAAAATGCTGGGGACTAAACAGGAGGGGGGGAAAATGTATCACAGCATTTAATTATTTAAGGTTTAAACCCCACTGCATCATTCTGTGAGGGTCTTCAGAAGCATTCTCTCCTCCAGTGCAGATGGAGGGATGGCTCATTCAAGCAGCATATGGATGCTGTCTATCAGTGGTCTGTATGCTAAGGACCAGCTGTGGTTGCCTAGCAGCTCCTGCCTGCTGACTGACCCCTGGGGTGCAGCCCTTGACAGTCAGAAATCAGGAAGTTCACCCCAAGTAAGAGCATTCACCATGCTCTTCATGGTGAATTATGAAGTCGGTGTTCTCTCTCTTGACACTGGAGATGAATAAAACCATCACATCTTGCCTCGAATCATATTTTGACTTCTTGTGGTTTGGTTGCTGTGGCTCTCACACCTTGCCTAAAGATATTTTGGACCTCCAGGGGCTAAAAGCCTTCCTGGTTAGCACTGACACTTCCAGACTCACTTTTGGCTGTGGTGCCAGTATGTGTGTGGCCACAGATGTTTTACAATTGCTGCAGGCGCCTCCAGAGGAGCCTTCACAGGAAAGGTTCCTGCCAGGTGTACTTCTGCCCCTGTGAAAGAAGGAATGTGGACAATTCCTGACATCCAGCAGGGGAGTTCCACACCCAACAGTTCTTACATCACTTTCTCATTGCTCCAGCTTTTGCACGCAAAATTCTCGCAAAGTAAATTTTTTAACAACCTCAAAATCTGAACTAACACTGTAACAGTGCCTTCCTCATCACTATAATGGCTTTCTAGTTATCAGTTATTGGGGCTTATTATAAGAAAATTAGAAACTCATGATTACCAGCAAATCCATTCTCTCAACTGTACAGACTTTTACAACCTGACATAATCTCTTAAAATCTGAATTGCTTGCCACAAAACAGACCCTTTTTTCTTCATGAAGATGTCAGAGAATTTCAATTTCAGCTAATTCTTGCAATCCTAATGAGCTTCCTTCTCTAAGGAACTGTCAATGCTTTTCATGCTGTAATAGTTCCAGGAACAATTGGAAACCCCTTGGATAATAACATAGGGTTTTTTAGATCAATATCACTTTTGTAATGTGAAACTTTTGCCAGATCTGACTATCTAAGCCATACTCCTTTTTTTTTTTTTTTGCTTTTTTTGTGAAGGTTTGCTGGAAGGATCTTAGGCACTGAGAAATCTTGATACAATTATGCCCACTAAGAGGTGACAATCAAGAAGTTGATGGATAGAGTCCATTATACAATACTGGAAAATTCTAGTGTTGCAGCATTGTACAGATGATTTTTAAACAGGAGGCTACTTCGTTCATTCATTTGACATGTTTTACTTTTTATTCTGTAAGGATTGCACACTCTGTGAATCTGATTGGAGGTAAACATATCTTATGAGCCCATTAGAGACATCTCTTCTGCTTGTGTTGGTCATTAAATATAGTAAGAGTTATTTTATTTGTGTAGATTGAAGCTTGCATTGACAAAATGGGCTTTTTTTTGCTAGCAAGTTAGGCTCATTGAACTGTACTACATTCCAGAGGAATAAATATCAACTCAGGTGGCAAGGGTATGCCTAATCCAAAAGTTGTAACAGTGACTGGGAAAAGTTCCTGGGCTTCAAGAGGCTTCCTATTTGGCACAAGGAAGGTGGATACACAACTGCTGTCATGAAGCTTATATTACCTGTCTCCAGACAACTATTTCTGAATTGATTTCTTGTTCACATCATCTCTTAGGATTTTTTTTTTTTTCCCTCTGTAGAAATGCCAACCTCCTGTTCATGTCAGGATTTCCAGGGCTCTGGAGTTAGTTTCCCTGGGTGATACTGCAACATGCCTCCTGGCATTTCAACCATATGCTGTTCTTTTCCAGGGTAAATCTGCTCAAGGTCTACATGCCTTTGAAAGCTTTAGGATTTCCTTTGATCTGCTGTGAAACCAGAGGATACCCTGTGTGGTTTTCAGACATCTCTATTCTTATGTGAAGGAAAAGCATGGGTACTTCCCATAGGCATTCTTCTGAATGGAAGGAAAGAAGTTCTCAGGGAAATGTCTGTAGTCTTCCCCAAACCTGTCTCAGATTTATCAGCCTTGAGCTGGGGAAGATCCTACCCTTCTTCTACATGTCTTTTGAGGATTTTTTGGTAATGTCTTTGGGCAAGGTACTGTATTTTTATCTGTTTCAGTAAGTCCCTCAAAAGTAAACTTTTGAGCACAATAAAGTAGCTGCTGCTGAGTGTCATTACTTGACCCACCACTAATAAGTGCATCCAAATTAAGAAGTTCCCACTGTTCCTGCAGTCTGGGCTCTGCATCTGCCTTGGGCATGTTGTCCCTGGCAGGGCTGTTGTTTTAATGCTGCTTCTTTCTGTGCTATTTTAACACCATTCTTTTGTTGTTCTCCCTATTCAGCCCATCTGCTTTTAAAACTGATGTAAGGTTGCTGTTTCCTAACACCACTTTTAAACAGGGCAGTAAAAAAAATTGCTGTTCCCAGTTTAGCCCCTGCTCAAAACGTTAAGGCCCCTCCTCCTATCTAATCAAACTTTAAGTCAAAAAGCTGCAAGCATGCTCTGAGCCGGGTAAGGTTTCCAGACCAGGGTTCTCCCAGTACAATGGGTGTCAGAAAGGCTGGTGTCTCCCTCTGTATGAAGGAGCCTTGGTCTGTTGGTTTGTGCCACAGTTCACAAACAGCGAAGGACAGTGGCTCCTGCTCTGCTTGCAGTACAATGTGCTCCTTTGCTGCGAGGTTGAGGGGGTGGAGAGGTCTGTCCAGTTTACTGCACCATCTGCTCTGTTCAGCCAAATCACTTAATCTTAACCAATTTCAAAGGGAATGAGGTCAAAACTTCAGAGGTGACCTTAACTGTTCATAAAATATTTGCTGTCTCAGATGTTATGAAGAAAAGGTTGTTTCAGAGGAGCAGGGATCACTTGCCAGGATTCCTCCTGACACCGAAATGCACTTCCTTCTCCTTCTCCAAATACCAAAAAGCTCATCACTCCTCAGTCCCTGGCAGCAACAGGAACCCATCCTTATAATCTCCCCCAGCTTCCTCAGCACTTCAGCTTTTATGGCACCCCATGTCCCTGGATTACATGCTCCTCTTCTTACCCATATCTCACATCTTGAGTGCCCAGGATGCACCTCTGAACATTTAGAGAGCTTTACCTCCCTGGGTGCTTTTCACTGCCATGTATCCTATGGTCCAGATGGGACCCCCTTTATCTATCCCACCTAGACCCCACTGGGGTGAGAGCCATTTGGGCCCTATTCCAGGCTCTCCCTCAGCCAGTCCTTCCCTGCCCAGGTCTTCTCCAGATGTATACTGAAAGTGCCATTCACTGGCTCCCAAGCACTTCCTAGCATAGGGGTTTCTCAAGGCAGGATTCTTCCTTTTCTATAGGTCAGATGTGCACTCTTAAAAAAAAATTACTTTGCAATTTACACCTACAGAAATACTGCTTTTTTATACCCGATACCCACCAAAGATCCTTTTCCTAAACATTTGCCCTGAGTTCTTCAGGACCTTTCTCTTTCTTGTCTGGTCATGAGGAGAAAACACAGACACATTTGGAACATGGGGACAATAGCCTTTCAGAACAGAGTACTTTGCTAGACACACCTTTCTTTCTCAGTTGGATCCTGCTTTTCAGCAGGGGCTTCTCCCAGGTTTGGATTTCCCGCAGGAAGGAGTGGTGCTTCCATATTCTACATGGCCCATGACAAGCAAGACTGAGCCAACTGGGGCTTCATCTCAATTCTGAGACAGAAGAAGACAGGAGAAGCCCAGCATGGACTTTGAAGAGGAAGGATCATTTGATTGTACAGACCCCTGACCTCCCGTCAGAAAGGGAAGATGTGTGATATTTTTATGTGGGAAATTGTTTGGAGGGAGGACAGTGCCCAAGAGCCAGGTGGATCAGAGACAACCAGCAGCACAAGTGCAGTTGTGCTCCCTTTGTGTGTCAACAGGAGAACAACTTGTGCTATTTTAGAACCACACCCTGGCTTGAAACACAGCCAAGGACAACAAAGGATATTAGCAGAAAACTTGGGGGTACAAAGGCTGCTTTTTATCAGCTTCTTCTATCCTACATAACAGACATTGATTCAAACCTGGATGTTGTTCTGCCAGGACTCTCTGTCCCTAAAACATCAGATGCCTGAAAGTTTGTCAACATTTCATCATTGCTTAAGGAAAGACTTTGCCTTTTCCTATGAGACTTGCTTCACTCTGAAACAGAAGATATGTTACTTTTTAAATTAATCTATTCTTAATATCCTTTAATCACTCTTTCACGGCGATAAGAGGGCTTTAAAAACTCCACAAATAAATTATTTTCTTATTTTCTTTGATAAAGCTCTAGATATGCAAGCAGGGCTCTCCTCATGAGTTCTTAGTCCTTGGTGGCCTTTCTTGAGCTTGCTTATGGCTCTTCCCAGAGAATATGAGTGCCATGAAAGGAGAATTGAGGGTACTTTGCCATTTCTGTTTCGACAAGTGTGTGGGTTCAGATACTTGGAGACAGATCTGCTGCCACCAGAGGGGGGATGTTGGGTTTGGAAAGAGTGCTGTCTTACAAAAGGGAACAAAGCTTTTTGAAAGTGTACAGACATGATGGAGCCTAACAAAAAGGTCAAAATTTGCTATGTACAATGCTTTGGCTGCTTTTTGGCCAAAGGCTTCTGCCGAGCAAGACTTTTCCACTTCATAGGATTTTTGCTTCTACTGGGACATCTCAGCTCCCACAGGAGTGGAGGAGTACAAAAGTGATTTGATTTGCATCAAGCCCTACAATCCTAAGTCAAATGAGAATCCAGAGTGCTGCTGCCATCAGGATCCTCTGACATTCAGTGAAAAAAAAACCCAAAAACAGCAGAGCACCATTCCCACAGGAAGACCAGGCTTTTGCTGGTGGCGCTTCCCATCTTTCCCAGTCGAGCTCTCATGAATGCCATAGAGCATCAGCACTAACACAAAGCCCATTGACTCCATCCCCTCTGGCAAAGAGCCTTCTGCCAGGCCCCCCGCAGTTGCTCTGATTGCACAGGATGCAGAGGAGTGAGATCACTGTGTTGAATTTTGAGGAATGGCCAGCAGATGGGAACAATCAGATAAAGCCAGTAACTATCACCGAGGAGGAAAAAAATCTAATTAAATTCTCCTGAGAAACATGAGAGCTAAGAAAGACCTTGCTTTCTGGTGCTGTCCAGCCACTGCTTCAAACCTTCATCCAAAGGAATGAAGCCACTGCACAGCCCACCTGCCTGGACAAAGGATCACAGGGCAGTGGGAAGGCAGGCTGGGAGAGGCACATCCTCTGCCTCTGTAAATACAGGAGTGCCTGGAGGAGATGGCAAACACCTACCTCAGATCCCTCCTGGAAAGCCAGCATGTACCTCCAAGGTCAGTGAAACACAGAAATCCTGCAGAACAGGGCTGCTGCTCTTGGTCAGGCTGGCAAAGGAGGAGCAGGGAGAGGCAAAGGAGAGCAAAGCTTTGTCATGGTGTTATGAGGACAAGAGCAAGACCAGCACTGTGAAAAGAGCCCTCAGCCCTGCCTCCCTCTTTGGGAAAGCCTGGTGTGGCAGCACAGCACTGCCCAGGGGAGAGCAAGGCAGAGGTACTGACAAGACTTATCCATGGACCCTTAGAATCCACGTCCATTTAAATAGATCCTGGCATAAATTAAGAAGTTGGTGACAGCTCTGTGAGACAGGAATCATCATTTTGTCTGGCATTTATACATTCCCCATCACTGCAACAACCTGGACAACAACTGAATCTTTTCTATATAGTTGCACTTTTAAATGGTCTGGTAATTATTAGTCAGGTAACAACAAACATTACTAGCAAAAATTTCAATAACTTTTGAGATTAAACAAACCAGAGGAGCCGGTGGCTCCTATTTCTTACTGTGAAGTTAAGTTCCTTTCTAGACACTATTTCTTTTTTTCTTCTCAAATGCAACTTAATTCAAAAGAAGATGGCATTGATTACTCCCCGAGCGCCTTTATTTTGTCTGTGCCTGATGCCTGCAGGAGTCTCCCATGGTGCTATAATGGTGTGTAGAGGACTATTTAGGTGAGTTAGTGCTTTTCCAGGTTGCAGCTCCAGTCCCAGATTTCTTGCAGAGTGTTCTATCTCCATGGGGAGCTGCACAGAGGGGAACAGCAAACACAGCATCACAGGGGAAATCACCCTCTTTTTCACAGAGAGAGCAGATCAGAAGGACTTTAAAAACATGCCTTGTCTCTGAACAAACCTGGAAAAAGTAATTCTGAGGATGTCTGAGGCATGTGCATTTCCTCCAAACAAAAGTGCCTGAATAGCAACAAGTGTTTTTCATCCCAACCCCCGAAGAAATTTACATCACTACTAGATATGTATAGGTCTTTAAAAGAAGCCGTGCAAAGGTTGGAGGTTGATTCACAGGCTGATGCAGAACTTCATCCTCAGTAAATGACAGCAGGCCCATTGGGAGAGGTTAGTACTGTCATCATCATCACCATCACTTTTTAGCTGTGACAAAATGAGACAAATTACTTCAGTGACCTAGCCCAACAGAGTCATGGTGTTCATAAGGGAACATAGCAGCACACAACACCTGGAGGCATAAAGAAGCGACTTTCAAAAAATGCACTGGAATTTGAAATGGTTCCTGTGCAAATAAAGTATTGCATCAGTGACACTTTGTTCTGGTACTTAATTTCCTGGCAACATTTACCACACAATTTCTGTTCTCTGGCAATAACTAACACTACCTGTGCTGTTGCAGATGATTCAGTGATTTATACATCTTCCTACAAGTAAGTAATTTGTTTTCTCAGTGGGATGTATTTGCCAGAGATTTTCAACTGTCCAAACAACCCCCTCTCATGCTCATGATCTCACCAGCGTGTACCCATTAGGCTGCTTTCCAGCCCAGAAAGACCATGGTGACATTCATTGCTGAGTGCTGGCCTGTGCTCTTGTGATGAAGAGCTAAGTTGAAGTTGGCTTGAGAGAGAAGCAGTCAGCATGGAGGAGTTTAGCATCAGAAATGTTTATATCAGCTATTTCTGTGAACTAATGCGAAAGCAGGGCTGGCTGGGTCAGCGTTTGGCAGACAGGATGAAGAGGAGGGTAAGGAACATGGGGTGCTTTTACATCCATCTATGAAATAAATGAGATGCTTGCTGTGGCCAGAATCTTTGCCTGGGGACAGGCAGACAGGACAAAGAAAGTAAGAAAGCTGTAGCTCTTAATCTGCTCCATTTGTGTTACAACATATGCTCTCTGCCTGCAGCTCACACGGTGGAACAAAGCCTCTCAGGGCAGCATTGCAGCATGTGGAGAGGACACAGGACATCTTCCTCACTGGGCCACGTGCCTGGCACTCAGCAAGTGCCATCCCAGGGCTGCATGTGCCCACGGGGTGGAGAGCACTGGAAGTGTAACACATTTTTGAGAGGGTCTTGTACAAAACCCTTCCAAAACAGACTGTGCCTTTCCAGTCCCACCATTGGCTTCATCCCTTTTTGATAAAAGGGTTGATCTGGGGAAAACACATCTCTGTTAAAGCTGAAACAATTTTCCATTTGGATAAATATCCATTGAAAAGTGGTTTCTGGGAAGGGGGAAGGAAAAGAAAATGTTTTGAAATGGTCAAAATATCCCACACCTGTGATTTCTGAACAATAAATCCATTTTCTACTTCAAAAGAATATTTATTGTTTTAAAAATGTATGGTATTGAAAAAGGTTAACTCTAGACAATATTAACATTAAAATTAATCATTTGCAAGCAAGCAAACATGGGGGTTTTTATGCTTCTTAATTAAAGAAGTAGCTTTTCTATCTATAATCATGTTGCAGAACATTTTTACTGGTTTTGACTTTTAGTCCTGGTTTAGAAAGGGTAAAGAAAATGTCAGGATCCCTGTGAATACTTTCACAGGGACTGAAGAGAACATTTTCCCACACAGCTCTATGGTCAAAACCTTCAAATGCCAACAAATAACTGATTAGGCTTTCCTGCTCTTGAGCAGGGATCACCATGTTGCAGAGCATTTCAGGATAGAGCAGAAAGCACCTCTCATCATATTGTTAAAGATGTTTTTCTACATCCAGAGCAAGTATGTTCCCGAGACATCTCAAGTGAAAGACTCCAAAATAAAGAGCAAAAGTAACCTTGGCAACCTCTGACTCTCAACCTCTGTGACTCAAGCCTTCAGATGTCATGACACTGGCTTTAAAACTGCATCAAAAATACATTCAGATATTTAACTTGCCTTCTTGATTATTTTGTAAATTTCTTGACTGTTTTCAAGCTTTTCAGTATCGGTGCCAGCACCAGAAATTTGTCTCATGGTGCGTGAGAGCCGAGAGCCCGAGCGGGGAGAGCTGCTCAGGGACACTTGCAGGGGGAGGTGGGGCAGAGGGGGGCTCTGTGCACAGCTCTGCAGCAGTTGCCATCGTTTAGGCACTGAACACTCCCTCTGAAAACATCAACAGGCAGCCTTCTGAGAGTTCGTGCCTCAGGGCATCTCCCAGAGGTACCAACACCTGAGGACAGAAGAATGATGAGACCAGCAACAGAGAATAGGCCGTGCAAGGGCAATGCTCCCAGCTCTTGGCTGCATCCTGTCTCACTGATGTTTTCAGGGTATAACAAAGAAGTCTTTGGCCAGAGTAAGTTTGATATCAGTGAAAAATGGGTCACGGCAGAGAATATCAAGCTAGGTGTTTGCTCTGGGTTTTATTATGACAGGCTGGAAGTAAGATTCATTCAGCTCTAATCAAGCTGAGAGAAAAAAAAGAGAACAAGGCAAGCCTGGAACCTGTGAATGTCTGCCTTATCTCAGTGATTTCATCTTCAGTCAGAGGAGACCAGAGCTGTGGGGCCCCTTCTTGGATCTCTGGTGATTTTAGGGGTGTTCCTTATGCAATCACTACTTGCATGTAATTCTCTTCTGCAGGAAAAAGGTGGCTTAGAACATTTGCAAAAAAAAAAAAAAAAAAAAAAAAAAAAAAAAAAAAAAGAAAAGAAATCTCACAAGCATTTCACCACTACCCAAATCTTATTTCTGTTGCCAAAACAGTCTGCTATCCTGTAACCTTTTTCAAGGCCATCTCAGGGCCTGACAGTCTAAAGATGAGATCTTCCTTCCCTTTCTGTTACAGACCAAGAAAAAAGATGCTGATAGCCTTTCATGTACTAGGATAAAGGATAGCTGACAGAGAAAGTATGGAACCACAGGAAAAAGTGAGGCCCTTTTTGTGTAAAGGGACACTTGTTTGGCAGTTTGCTGAGGCTCGCTTTTACTGTTTTTGAGTCAGGATCTTTTGTCTCTTCAGCCCTGGAGAGAAAAAGAAAAGAGCAAAAATGTAGCAGTTGCTGTTTAAAAAGAGCTACAATTTACTGAAATGTAGCATGGTTACTCAGCTTCATTTTTAATTAAGTTCCAGATCCAGGAAATCCATTCATCACAATTCTGGAATGCTGGAAAACTCACTGAGGAACTACAAAGGGCAGGTAAAGCAAAGCATTTAAAATAGTTACAGATGAGCTGATAAGAGGCTCAAAGAAACAGTTAAATTTGTGTGCAGATAACTCAACCACAGTATCTGGAATGTATAAACATAGCAGGTTTCGTATTTTTTTTTCTTCTGGCCTTAAAATTTGATCCAAGCCTGGGAGTTAAAAAGTCCCATTTTGTGTAATCAGGTTCTGGTTGAACATGATTGCTGAATTATTTTAAATTGAAGACACATGTCTGGATGTTGAGTTCTGTATATTATTCCAGGATGGTGTCCATTAGGTCTTATCCACAGGGGCTATCTTCATTCCTTATGCATCAGGATTAGCAAAAGGTGAATCATGAATATGGAGACAGTGAAAAGAATGTGGTACTAGTTAAAGGGTGATTTTGGAAATTATCTTGCATGCATTATTCAAAACTTTTCAGTCTCTATTGCACAGAGTCCCTATGGCTGTTTAAAAGTGTTATTTTAAAAAATGATCATACAAGGCATTTGCATTCTTTCATTTTGAGTCTTGAATTTAGCAATGAACCAACATTTGCCTTAACCCCTTGTCAGTCCTAAAGCTTTCTCAAGAGTATGAGATGCTCATCTAATGGTTGTGTTGCCATATGCTGTCCTTCCATAATAGATCTGCCCCTGACCTCTGTGTTTGTATATTGCTTCTTCTACTGGCAGACGGACCATTACATAAATTGAAACATATTTTCATGGATATTCCCAGTGGTAAGAGAGTATTGTCTCATTAGCTCCGTGGGGAAAACAGTGTAAATCCAAAGCTGTGTAGCTCACCTATCCATATGGTAGGTGAAAAGAAGCATCCTTACAGCATTTGCTGTTGGCAGTGATGCCTCCTGGATTACTGAATACACAAGTTCTGAGGCTTGTTTTTTTTTTTTCTTTCTGGGCTGTCCAAACGCTTGAGTGGCTTTCTGACAGCTTCAGGAGTGGACTGGGTGCTTTTCAGGCCCTTTGCAGTCATGTACCACAGATCAATCACTACAGGATTCTTCTGCCCACATCTTTTTCCTACTGCCTTTCCTTACACAGAACTCCTGCAGGAAAAATCTCTCACAGCCTTCTGTCCACCAGAATTTGTTAGTTAAAATGATGTTGGGTTTTTTTTAATAAAAAAAAAAATTGTCAAAAATTAGACTTTCTCTACTAATCACATATTTCAGTTTTCCCATGTTTGTAATGGGAATCTTATCTATTCCTTAATCAAAACTATTTGAAAAATCACATCACCCAACTTCTTCACAAGGGAAAACTCTTCTGTCAGTATGGGGAAGCCTTGATGCGAAAGTCAACAGTGATTCTGATATAATGTTTCAAAAAAATTGAAAGACATCACAAAAGTCTGCAGAGATGAAAAGGCTACAAAGCTGAAAAGCTGTACTCCTTGCAAAACATCTTGCTCAGTTTTCAGTCCAGGAAAGAAGAGAGTTTGCTGTGCAGATGGGCTTTCCGATTTAGTCGCGATGGTATCTCCATACACTGCCTCTTTCACTCCCTCCTTCCCTCCCTGCTTAGGGGGGGGAAATCTGCTGGGCTTTACATCTTCCTCAGCCAGGAGAAATTCTGAGAGGAGGAAAACAGCTGGGAAACACATCCATGCCTCCTGCAAAGGCATGCACCTTAAATATTACCGTGAGGCGCAGCATCATTTTCCAAAAATCTCTCACTCTCTTAAATAACACACAAGCTATTGTTCTGAGCTGAGCAAAGGTGGAGCTGGCAGCCAGCATGTCTGAGGTCATTGAATGAATGGGTGTAACGAAGTAGTCGTGGCTAATATGTGTTATAAGCTTAATATGAACCTGAAAATCCCACAGAGGAGGCATAATATTTTTTAGGAAGGATACTGCAGCAATGACTTTACATCCTACAGCTTACAATAGTGCTTAACTGTTTTGAGCTGTTATCATGATGTTATTTTAGGGATTTTCATTACAATAGATAATTCCATTAAAATTGCATTAAAGTAGGTAGTTGCCAGGCTTTGCTGGTGCCTTACTAAGACACACACAGGGAAGACACGTGTGAAAGCACTTCCCCTGCCACATACAAGTGGGTAATTTACAATATGGCTGGAGGTGACAGCTATAATTAGATTTCTTTCTACGAGCTCATTCTGATGACTAACCTTGGGCTGCAAAGAGTGTGACACCCAGTTGCCTACTGCTTAGAACAAGGGTCCAAGAACAGCCTTTTTTCTGGTGCAGTTATAAAAGCAGGTAAATATTATCTTATCTCTTCAAGTTAGATAATTGGGACCCACAGGCATAATTTGCCTTGGAGACCACTATCAGTCTTACAGAGGTAGAAATAGGGCAAAATCAGAGTCCCAGGACATGACCCAGTCTGTCTGACTCTGCTGTCTCTTTGGCTCTTTTCTTCTCCTACTGTAACCTTTTAGCACATCACTGAGCACCTCGCTGGCACCACTCTATGTGGTTTTGGGGAAGAGGCACTGGGTAGCTTTCCCAAGGCCCGGCTGCCTGAGATCTTTGATGCATAAATTCCCTTCATCATGCTTGCACCATGCTGAGTCACTCTGGCTCTCCAAAGGCTGGCTCTGCCCATCCCTAAGGTGGGTGGAGTTTTTCCCAAGTTTTTCTCATTGTCTGCCTGTTTTCTTTCCAGGACAACTCCCAAAAGACCCACATTTTATCCTCCACCAACTTTATCCTCCACCAACTTTAATCCTTGAAGTTTCAGAGCCACACTATGCTAAAAAAATCCCAAACAAACCAAGAAACAATTCTTGCAAAATAATACCAGAGGTTGCTTAAACAAGAAGGGGCTTATGCCAGTAGCTAAAAGGGAACAAAATACAGTTTAATACATTAGGGTACAGTATTAGTAGTTTTTTATATTGCTATAGATGAGTATATCCACTGGGTCCAAAAGTACTGACTGACTGAAGATGGATGAGTTTAAGGCAGCAGATCTGACAAGTTCTCTGTTTAAAATTGAAATAGGAGACAAGCAAGTGAAGAGGAACATGAACAAACAGGGCACATGTTCCAGTTTCATCAAGGGGACCAGGTTTCTTCATCTAGGCTGGGAACAATGGAGTCTGTCTCTCCTTGGAAGTGCAAGTGCTGACACTCCCATGGTCCAGCCAGGGTGTTACCCTTCCTGGCCAAACACAGCTCATCTCCTCTGCTTCTTGTACATGGATAAACAAGAGAAGGAGCATCATATATATTCATACTCTCATATATATATGTGAATGTGTGCATGCATATGGATGTATTTATGCACATATAGAGAGTACAACTATATGACTTAACTGAGATAGATTCTGCAGCTGCTTTGTTTGGAAAAGCAGATCCACCACCACAGATCCAACTACCCTGGCACTCTTAGAATTAAATTTTAATCTGCACCTTGAAAACGTTAAATATGCCTCTTTTAAACAAATCTGCCCTTTGTTGTGCTGCATGGCATTGGAAAAGGGAACTATATCTCCTTCATTAAAAAAAACTCAAGCCCCAGCAGCCCTTATCAATGGATTGTAATTGTTTATTAACCTGATTTCTAGCATCCTTTTTGCAAGGGGAGTTGGAAATCCACTCCATGTGAAGTAAACATCTTTGAAATCTTAATGTCTTCTATCTTGGATGTATGCTTCCTATATATATTCCACGAAAGTTTTCTTTTTTTGCCAGTTTTATCCTCAGCTAACTCCTGCCTTGCTAACAAGCAGCATCGTTTTATGCTACTAGCAACACATACATATTTTCAGCTGGGAATGAGGTCCAAGTATCATAAAAAGGAGCAGGAAGTGGATGACACTGGCTGCATGCAAACTGCCTGCAGTTGTTGTCTAAGATGCAGCTCCTTCTCTCTGTTGATTTTTTAGCTCTCACATCTCTGGCCAGGTTGGTGACCTTAGATGCCACAGCATCTGGGGTTGAACAACTGGACAGGCTCAGTGGTGTTCTACAGTGCTTCTCTCCCCCTGAAAAAATCCCTAGCCAAAATTGTCCCAATTCTCTTCTCCTGGCTTCTCTGGGCACAAAGAACACCAGAAAGCTCTGGTGGCCTTCATTTCTTCTGGGAAATGATAATATATCCCCTCACCACGAGTCAGAAAATGTGGGAAAACAATTTCAAGAGACATCATCAACCTAGTGACAGCCTTAGAAAGTCCTATACTTGTTGGTTTTGGAATATTTTATACATATCCTTGTATGGTTTGAGCTGTAAATGTAAACTGTGACCTAGATATGAGCTTGCTGTGGTGACACACAGCATAGGTGACAACATACACATCTGTGTGCAAGGTAGGAATATGCTTATGGAAAACAGGATTTATAGGATTCACACACACACACATATATATAGATATAGGTATATGCAGTTCAGAAAGGTAGTGAAGTTGCTAATTATTTCAAGAACATTCTCAGCTTCTGAAACGTCATCATCTGTGGAGTTAATGCCTTTTTTTACAGACTAGCCTGTGGCTGCTCCTGTTCTCTGCTGTTCCCGCTCTTTCACTGGGGGAAAAAAAAGGGCAGGGTTCTATACACTCACAAGTCAGGCAGAATGACAAGAGAGTAGGAAACACAGGGACAGTAGATAGTGGAAAACAGTAAGCAAAACAGGATATATGGTACTGCAGAAAGTTGTAAGAATTTCTGCATTATCCATCAGTTCTGTCGCAGTCTTTTTAAATTAAAAAGGCTCATGTCTTGGAGCAGCTCATTACCATCCCTGTGAGAAACTCTTACACAGCAGATAGTGGAACAGTGTGAAATGTTACATCCTGAGGTTATTTTGTTCAGAAAAACTCCTTCTCATCATTTGGCTATGTTACACTGACTTCTACAAAATGAGGGTAGCAAGAATAAATGTAGACAAGCTTTACAGCAGCTCCTGTCCTGTGAAGTCTCTGGAGAATTCACACAGCAGGACAGTGTGGTGTGATGTGAAGCTTTTCTCTTGCATGCAGTGAAGGCCATTGCTGAAGTCCATTAAAATCAAATTACTTTTGTTTCACAGTCACAACCTCCTCCCTGTGCAGATTTCTGCAGGTAGCACATCTGCCAGTGGGTCTCCTGCCTTAAGTGTAGGATACCCTTGTCCTTCATTTTGAGAACTCCATATGCTGCTAACAAAAAGAACTAGCTCTGGAGAATGAGTGTATGTGTTTTGTCTGAAGGCTAAAATTGTTTAATTAGAGTTGGGGAATCCAGCAGTAATCCAGACAGTATCTGACTCTGGGCATACTGAAGACCCTGTAGAAAATCTGAGAATACATTTTCCATCTTCCTTCAAATACCAGAAACACAAGTCCTAATTTGTATGGTCAGGCCTGTAGAAAAATATTTACACTGTGCAGATACAAGAGGAGAACTCTTTAGTCCTAAACAATTTAGCTATGTTGGCAAAAAAAAAAAAAGGGGGGGGGGGGACCCATCTAACAAACATGTGGTAAACAATGAAGCCAACAAAATGCTGCCTTTTGCCAGTGTAAATTAAGTCATCCCAAGAGGTGGTCTAAATATGCAAGCAGAAAAACCCCTTTTGCCAGTATAAGCTGTGTCTCCACAGGGGACCTTTGCTGCTTTTGCTGGCAAAGCTTTTAATGTGTAAACCAGAGTTGCTGATACTGCCTTGTAAGCACAACTGATAAAAAAAAAATGTACATTTATAATTCCTGTTGTCTGTCTGAAGTGGTCATTTCCACCCCCCAGCTGGACTGGTGAGCTGCATACACATGGATGAGGATTTGGGTAAAGTGACCATGGGAAGAGCACTATAACAGAGCAGGAAAATCCCAAACTGAGAATGAAATTATAAACCACTGATCAAGCTAACCAATTATTCAGGTGTTGTTTAACAGGATTTGTGGAGTTGAGCTCAGTCATAAAATTATTGCTGCTGTAAATGTATCAGTGTGCTGTCCCACTGGTGATATGGTTACATCTTTATGGAAACACTACAAGTGTATCATCTGAGGGGCAAAATTTCTTTGTCTGACTGGATAAATTGATGTAAACACTCTGTTTGATTAACCACAAAAGTCTAATCCCCTCTTGTTTTTCCCTTGTGTATCCATACACTTATCTCTACCTGGATAAGGATGTCAGGGGCTGCTCTTGTTTCAGAATAACGGGATGGCAGAGGGGATGACACACATGTAAAAGCCAGGTTTGATTTTGCAAAGCAGAATCCTCACATCTCTGCTTAATCTAGACCACCTAAAAAAGCTTAGAAAGAAAATAAATATTGCTCTTTTGCGAAAACTTGCCTATTTTCCTATTACAAGATGGGAGCTGTGCTACAGGCCTGATCCTCAAACTTCTGGGGAGAATTGTGCTTAGAATCTTGCTTAGCCTGTGCAGAAAGAGCCAGATGAATGTAAGAACAAAAGGCAGGTTTGAGCCAAAATCTAGAGCAACATATAACAATAATTTCACTACTACATAATAAATAAAATAATATTTAGATATCTAATATATATAGTATACATTTTTGTATCTTCACTAATTGTGTTTCAAGGAGGTGTTGTGAAAATTGTGATATTAACATAGCCTAGATAACTTAAAATTTCAAAGATCTTTCCTGTAGTCCCTGGACAGGAGACAGGACAGTACATTCTGGTTATGAGGGAGTTATGCTCAAAAGACAATGCTCGTGAGTAAATATTTAGCAGCCTGACTACCTCTTGGTAAAATATCAGCAGAAGCTAAGTATTCTCTCTTGAACATCCAAAAAATTAAAAAGAAAAAAAAAAAAAAAAAGAAACAAACTAAATAACATTTCCACTCCTGCTAAACTAAGCTAGGTTGAATGGGTGAGTTGAGCCAGAATAGAATCCAGCCCAGAGTGATTCTGAGAAAAAGAGAATATCATGGGAACACAGAAACAAAGCTGCAGGCCCCTCATATACCTGCTGAGGAAAAGGAGGTGGCAGTATCATGCATGTGTCTTTGTTGGCAGAACAAGCACAGAGAGGGGAGCTGTGTCTGCATCAGGTGATAATATTCAGTTGCAACCAATTTATTTACCATATATCAGTTTCCATGCAGGAAGTTATTAATTTTGATGATGCCCAGCAATGATACAACGTTTTGCCTCTTCAGAGTCCTACACATGTGATAAGCAGGTGTGAGCAATTTGCCATTGTTGTGGGTGTCTGTAGCTAGAGCCATTCTTTCTGTTACAGCTGAAATGGGCTACCTGCATACATTAAACACTGCAGTAATAAATATAAATAAAATAAAATATAAAATAAAAATAATCATACCTCCTTTTTTAACTCAGGTTGGGTTGATAACCTGTAAGAACCATCTGTACATTTGAGATTCAGTGTGTGGAAGCAGGGATTGTGGGTGATGGGTTAGTGGTCTTGGATGTCCTCTGCGTTTAGTGTGGCCAAGGGGGTCCCCATGGCTGCTCTGCAAAGGCCAGTGTCACTCTTCTGCATCTTGTACTCTTGGGCTCTGCCTCATGCTACCCAAGGTAGCCCTGGAAAGCCCCCCAGAGCACACATGAGAGTGTCCTTGGACCTCCTGTTCGGAGAAACCAAGGACAGCACAAACCATCTCAAACTAAAATAGTGAGCAGCACATTTGAGCCTTTGTTCTGCCTCTGTCCCTGCTCCCAGATGCCCATGTGTCCATGCAAGGGAGCATCTCTCCTTGCACCACAGTGATGGAGCAGGTGGGCAGCATCAGGAGCCTCAGGCAAAGCAGTGCCCAGGAGCTGCAGAAGGAGCAGACCAAGGAGGGAGCCTTGTGCCAGTGCCTTGCCAAAGCAAGGAAGCATCTTCCCACTTCTGGAAGCATCTGCCCACAACTGAGAAGACTCCAAAGGGCTTGATATTACCCTACTTTTATTTTATAAGATACACAGGAAGTTCTTATGAAAACTGATGTTTGGAAAAATGAGTCTCAAATGCAGACAAGATTTTTGCCTTACTTCTTGACTGCACCTCTTCTCACTGTGACACAGAAGAGTGACTTCTAAGGTAAAGCTACAAATTTCATCTTCATAGCAGCAAGATTTGGTTATGGAGATTAAAAAAAATCAGTCCACAGATGCATAGAAAAGACCTCTAGAAAGGCTCATGGCACAAAAGAGTTAAACCCAAAATGAAAAGTAAGATCAAGTAGATCCCTATTCCTTCTACATTTAAAATATAGAAAATAGTGTCTTGAACATAGGGCATATTTGTTAGAGCTGCAGGCAGGTATTTAGATTTATTCTAGCTCACTGTCCATTAGCTACATAAAATAAATAAGAAATATTTCAGTCCAATGTATTTAAAAGCTTTATTGCCATGGAAATGTAAAGCATCTCCAGAGGCCACATAGGGGTGTCAAAGCAGTCTAATGCAATGAGGCTGCTCAGGGTTTTGAAGCACCCCCAGGTCTCTCCCCAGCACTGAGTGCTGTTTCTGTGTGGCTTCACTTGCTTGATTGCCTGGTGTCAGGAAAAAACCTCCAAAATTGCCACCCTCTGATACATGCTGTTGTATATAAAATGCCTTTGCCAGGGCTTGGTATAAACAGCTAGTGGTAAATGCATGCATATATTAGGTCCCAAGCCCTTGGTATTCACCTGCATTTACCATTAGTTTCTCTCTTAATAATAAATTATCGATGACATATTTCCTTTAATGTTTACCTAAAGACGGAGCAGCTAAGAAAAGCTGCACACACTGAATTCAAGAAGGGGATATTTCTTTCCTACTATAAGCAGAACTGATTATAAAACCAGAATGCAAACTGAGCTCCTTACCCTTCAGTTTTGTATGAGGTTACATTTCTTTGCAAGACTCCAGTTTCTTCGCTTTTTTACTGCATTCCAACTCAGGGAGATATAAACCAAAGCAAACAAAGTACCCCCCAAAGGAGCCTCTCCCCCTTAAGCAGGACTTCTATTTTTAATTCTCTACAGCTTTTAAAACATTTGAATGGGAAGTCTCCATCAGTCTTTGGTGGAAAAGAATTCCTGCTGGTCTCTCAGGACATCCACTCCAGATAATCTCAACTGGCAGCTGGATATAAGACCGATATCTCTTCTCAGAGGGGTTCCTTGCAGTTGCATTTCAGCACTTTCCACCTTTGCAAAGAAATCCTTTAAACAGTCATATTTTCCTTCATCAAAGACAAATTAGAAAAAATTTTTACCATCTTGCTTGTTGGCAGTGAATCTTCCACATTTTGCTAGTGCCTTTTCCCTAAGCATGATCTCAGCAAAACCCTGCACTGATGTTGCTCTGGACAACAGCAGGAATGCAAGCAGGCAACCATGATAGGAGGTCTGACACTGTCTTTACCCATCACATCTCCAAAAAAGATTGTTTGCCACATTTCTGAGGGCCTGGACCCTCCTCTGTGCTGACAGCAATGGGACTGAGCAGGAAGCAAGAGAGCTCTTACACCCACTTCACAAGAAGAAAATTGCAAGAAACTGAAATAATATTCTGTATTTCCAGCAACAGAGGAACAGAGTGGGAAAAAATTTTAAACATGTCTGAAGTGTTTACAGGATGGCTCCTTTAAAAAGCTTAAGCTCAAGCAATTTATCTGTCCTTCCAAGAATTTCAAGGCAGGAACTACCTCTTCATGATCCCCAAGGAAGGAACCAATTGCTTATCAAGAGTGAAAATGTGACTGAAATGTGATAGCAAAAAACAAAGAGGTCTCTAATAAATTAGAAATTCCTTCTTGAGCCTACAGAGTGCAGTCTGCTCGGAGTCTGGTTTAATCTGCTGCCATAAATAAATCCATTGAGGGAATTTTCCATAAGCTTTATCAGACAGCAAAATTCTGAAAGTCACATCACTGCACACTGCATGATGCCTCTGGCAGATTCCACCTGGTTAATATTTATGCTGCAATCACCAGTGACTCCTTGAAACCTTTAGGGCAATATCACCACCAAAAAAAAAAAAAAAAAAAGAGCCCCCGAGCTCCTGCAGATGGGCTATCATCATAAATTCACCCAAAAGTGGAAACTCAAATAACAGATGTGTGTTTATAAACACAGAAAATAAAGTAAATTACTCAGTATGCTTTCAAAATGCTTAGAGCTGCAAGATATCCTCTCACACAAAAGTCCATATTCACACTTGACCACACCAAGATAGCTTTCCAGCTTACCTGGGAATTTGGATTGCAATTGCTATTACCAAGAGGCAAATTCTTGACTGGATGTTGCTCTATGGAGTGGTCTCTGGATGATTAACACCCCCATTTACCTCCCTGAAGCAACAGTCGTTTCTTATTCCCAAACTTTGTGTTCATGGAGGCATGTGGAGAGATTGTGTCAGATGTGGCAGCAGCTGTTGACAAAGACTTTATTTTTTAGACACCTCTCTGCCTTGAAATATGTTTAATGCCAAAAGGCAGAGGAGGGGTTAAAAGCTCTTCCCCTCCCCACCTTATCTCTTCCAAACTCTTATCTGTCCAACAGTCCATAATAAATCAGAGAAACTCTTCTTCCATCTGGCTCACTTTAAATTCCTCACTTCCACATGATTTGGGAACATTTTCCTGACCTTTTGTGACTTTTCTGATATTGCACAGAGCAACAGGTTGAAACCAGGGGTGTTTCAACTGGGTGGAATTGTCAGAGATGCACCTCTCCTGACACCTCTCCTGGCCTTTGCTGTCTGCTGCTCTTTCTGACTTTGAAAGGATGTGCCCAAGGAAGTAGCCCATGGGGAATGTCCAGCATGGATTCACTGCAGAGGGAGTGCAATAAGAAAATACAAGGCTAAGCACCTCTGAGCCCAGACAATGCTCCTTGTGGTCCCAAGACCCTTGTGACATTTGCATATGATTAGCAAGAAGCATGGAGGTGCTGTGGAAGAGACAGCTTTTGGCACATTGGTCAGTTTCTGTGGCAAATGTTCCAGATATTTGTCCTTTGTCTTACAAGTGGCCCTTGATGCTGAGAGGTGAGAGGTTTTACCAAAAAAAAGGAAAAATTATTGCTCCCATTTCCCAATGTTTTCATTATAGTTAAGCACCTTTCTGCTCCACATTTCTCTCCCATTCTCCTCAGCAAGTCCATCACCTGAGGATGAGCCACCATCCCAGTTTAGGCCACTACTTAACATCCAGATCTTCCTCTTCTTCTTCTTCTTCTTCTTCTTCTTCTTCTTCTTCTTCTTCTTCTTCTTCTTCTTCTTCTTCTTCTTCTTCTTCTTCTTCTTCTTCTTCTTCTTCTTCTTCTTTTTCTTCCTCCTCCTCCTCCTCTTCCTCTTCTTCTTCTCTTAGAAAGCTTACAAAGGCCATGTGACCTCTGCCAGAAGTAGCAAAGGATTAGAGACACCGAACCAAAAAATCCCTCCAGATCTTTTACTTTTATAAAGTTTCAACTTCTCCTTGGCACATCCAGGAAAGGCTCAGGGTTAGTTACCTCCTTTAGGTCCCATCTCCAGCCACCAACCTGTTCTGCACCTCTCCTCTGTACATTTCAATGCACCTTGTACCACCTGCTGCTCAAAAGTGTCCATGACACAGAGGAGCAGTTGTTCCCTGAATTGAAATACAACACTGGATCAATTTGCTTTGCCCCAGTGATTGCCCAAAATGGCAAGGTAGAGAGTAAGAGAGACCCAGTGGGACCCAGGTCTTCAGTGTTCAATGTGAGCCCTTTCTACAGAGCTGGGGCCATGTTATCCAAGAGTGCAAACCCAGTTTGGGAGGTGGGATTCTCTGACAATGGTTTCCTAAATGCAGCCCTACTGCTGCTTCTTCCTCATATCCTTGCCTGCACAAGACTCTTTTATTTCATACACATACATTAACTGCCACCCTTAGCCAAATGGTGGTAAAATCCCAGGCATTTGAGTTAGTGGGCTTACACTGTGCATACAAAACTCTGTGTGTTTGCCTTTGTGGTACAGGAATGGCTCAGTACAATTCAGGCTTATGCATGAGTAACAATGGTCAGACAAGTTATTTGGTGGTGTAACTGCACTGGCTCCACTCAAGTTACTCCTGCTCTGAATCTAGTCCCTCGTATCTGTTTCATACAATTAAAAAACAAGCAAACAGAAAAAAATTCATGGTTTTCAAGTCAGATAGCTTTCACCTCAATAAATATGACATGAGAGAGAATAACCTAGAAGGAAGAGGTATGTGCTACTAGCAAAATTATTTCTAAAGGGAAAAAAAAAAAGAAAAAAGGAAAAGAAAACCAACCCTACACCAACATATGGTATTTATACCTCTAATGGAATGAGCTTCATAATTTATTCTGGGGTTTACCTTTTCATGAACTCTGTCTTGTTCCTGCTCATGAAAGATTTTCTGGTGCTTCAGATATATTAAAAGCACATCATTTCTGTCTCCCTCCTCTCATTTCTGTGTCTTCACACATTGATATATTTTTCTTGTGCACATGGCACAGTAATAGCAGTGATACTGTTTGCTTCTGCTCTGCTTTTTGTCTTAGGATCTTGTGCCAAGACTTATAAAGCGAAGAGCCTGAAGTTGGGACTTTATATCCATGCTGAGGCCCTTAAACTACAGCCCAGATTTTGGAGGGCTGGCTTCAAATGGGATTGGTGGTGTGCAATGCCACTGCTCAGGACACTCATTTCCAGGGTAAAGGTTCAGCTCTCTCAAGCCTAAAGTTGCTGGTGAAGGTCTGATACCTGTGGCTGCCTCTGCATCCCTGTGCCAGTTCTTTGGATGCACAAGGTTTGGCTGGATTGACAGGCAGTTACCCATGGCAGCCACAGCAGGGAACCAGGCCAGGCAGCAAGGCCTAACACCCAGTTTGGTTAGACAGCCTTCATCAAGTGCTTTGGAAAATTCACACATCACAGCTGGGATTTTCAGGGGCTTCCAAACATTTGCCTCCTGTTCAAGAACATTTTTACCTACCAAAGCTTTTGTGCAGAGCACCTAATACCAACAAAAGATTTTGCTGACCTATTTGAAACATACTGCTGTCGCCCCAGCTTTGAAATGCAGCCTTTTGGTCACATAAATCCTGCAGCTCTCCATCCCAGCCCATCAAGAAAGACAGGATGAACAACAACCTCCCAGGGCAGCGGTGTTGGCTGCCCTGCTGGCAGAGCCCAAGCAGGGGTGCCCTGCAGAGGGCCAGCGTGGGAAGGAGGGGGAACATGCTGCTCATGCCAGGAAAGGATGGGTGTCTGTAACCTGCCAGGGTTTATTTTTGTTTTCTTAACTGAAACAGCTCTGTTGGTATAAAACATGTGCTAAACCAGGCCCCAGTCTTCTAAGAAAATCCCAGCTCACATAGCCCCTATTTTATTCCGCCATCCATCTCATGTTACAGTTAATGGGAATAACATGTGATTTTCAAAAGACAAGCTTTTGCCCAACTTTTCCTGTCTATATATTTCCCTCAAACCTCTAGGTTTTCGTTGCATTCTCTTTTTTTTTTTTGTGTTATTGTTAAATGATTTCTATAATTTAATGTCAGTTTGTCCTGTTTACTCAATGTTCTCACCGAAGGAAAATGGAAAAATGCATATACTAAAAGAGAACCTTGGGTGCTTATCTCATTGCAAAAATATTGGTTTTTTAGGAAAGTATGGTTCTGATAGAGTCACTTATTCTGCCAACATTCTCTTCCAATTTTTCTGTTTCCCTTTTCATCTCTGTTTTTCCCTGCTCTATGCTTTGCATTTTTTATTGAGAAAACAAACATACTTTGCAGTCCAAAGACTGGATAGGACGTGCTCATGTGAGAAAACTTTAGAGCATGTGTAGTTTATTTTTTGTGTAATTGATTTTGTAGTAGATAGAAGTTGTGGTATAAACTAACAGGATAATGGTTTTGATCAGTTTCCAATGCTTAATTACAAGTCTGCTATAACTAATTTCCTTCATGTGCTCACAGCTGCTATGCTTTTGTCATTGGCTTATTTTTCTTTGAAAATCTGAAAAGCATCAAGTCTTTCTGTGAAAGTCGTCTGCCCTGATTGACTCCTGCAAACGCCTCATTACCACAGACATTCTGCAAGGCTGCAGAGCTGTTTCAAACATTGCATTCAAATAATTTCTCTTCTCTTTTTCTTTCTAAGGAGGAAAAAGTGCTCTTTTGAAACACTGTGGAATATCTGACATGGATATTCCAGTTTGCTTTACAATAGAAGCAGACTTGTGGGAAGGCAGCAGAATTTACTGGGTTGGCTGCACCACTCATTTGTAAACAATATGTATTTTGAAAGAAAGCAGTGGGTGATGTTGGGGTGTTTGTCTGTTTGTTTGTTTTTACAGAGATACATGATATGGCCCCTTAAGCACTTTATTTTAATAGGGAAATCTGCTCAGTGAAATCTTCACCTTTTTTTAGTTTTTGTTTTTGTTTTTTGTTTGTGTTTTGTAACTTTGTAACTCAGCTATGTGAGTAATATATTTACTCACACAGCTAATAGTACTCAGCTCACATAATAATATATTTTTTAATTATTAGCTATGCTAATATATTACAAAGCATAAAGGGTGGTACTGTCACACCAGTATCATGGGGAACACTTGCAGAAGCTGGGGGCAAAACTGATAACCTTAACTTATCCTCAAATCTGATAGATGTGCTGCTCAGTGTGGGAGATGAGGATTAAATCAATGTTTGGTTGGTGTCTTCGGGCCTCTCCCATGGCAGAGCAATGCAAAACTCCCCCTGCTCACTCAGTGTAGGTTATGGTTGAAGGGTCAGGCTGGGTAAACTCCACATCAGAGCAGGATTGGGCAGAATAGCACCCGCTGATGTTTCCCCCCAATTTTTTCTCGGTACCATCCTGCCTTTTTTGTCTCAGCCTGAGGTGACTCCTCCCCTCCCTCCAATGAAACCTAAATTGGGCTTATTCTCATCTGGATGTTCAGCCCTCAGTATTGTCAGATGCTCCTTAGTAAATCTTAAGGCACTTGAAATAATACAGTCAAATGAGAACTTAGACTGCTTGATGGGTTTAAGAGCCATCAGTCCTTATTTTAGAATAGGCAGCTAAATCAGGGATGGAGAGGTAACATATATCTCTATCTCCTAATGTTAATAAAGACAACATTTTATATCAATGATTGCAAGCAAATGCAAATGTATGTAGATTGTTTACTTAGACAAGAGATTTCATACATTTATCTTTGCATTCCTCCTTCTGCCCCTATCTTTTCACCCAGGAAGAGATACTATTGTTATTCTAGTCATCTTTCTCTTGATTTTATTACCTAACAGAGCCATAAAAATGACAAGAAAATGGATTTTTCAGACAAGAGTCTCCTGTTCCGAGTGTAATTTCACATTGAGCTACAGATAGTGACAACATCAGATAGTTTATACATTTCTCCTTTAATTGTATACCACAGCCCCATTTTTAGTGAGGTACTCACCACTACATAATTAAGAAAGTGTTTAAAGTGTCTTAGGTGCTTGATGTGCAAAGAATTGCAAGCATGAGGCAGCCATTGCTGGAGATGCTGTGCTGGGCTGAGCCTGAGTCTTTGCAGAGCCAGGGGTTCAGCCTGGCTGCTGAGAGGGGCACCAAAAATAAAAAAAGAGATGCAAAGGGGTAGCAAAGATCAGCCCTCATCACAAAGCCACCAGGCAGCACCCATCCGTAGGAGGTTCTGCACGGGAGGGACACAGCAGAGGGTTTTGTGAGGGTCTGGCAGATTTGGGCTGAGGATGGGGGTTTCACCAGGGATCTTGCTCAGAGCCTCACACAGCCCCTCACAATAAGCCTGATTCAGATGAAATGTAAGTAAAAGCTGAGAGCCAAGAATGTCACCTCGTGACCACGGGGGTGGTAGAAGACTCAGAAGGAAACTGATAAACTGTTCTCATTGTCTCAATGCTCAGGCTATTTTGATTTTTTTAACGGGACAAAAATTCATCTCATTTTACTAAACAAAACCAACCACATCACAATTTGGCCTTTTCTCTGGAAGATTTTGACTAATATTTCTTTGCTATGCAAGGGGATTTGAATACCTCACACCCCATGGTTTTCTCTCCCCGGGGCAGCTCTGCAAATCCCAGCATAAATCAAAATAGCTAGCAGTAAAACATCAATGAGCAGATTTGCCTGGTGGTCTGCTAAAGGCTCCTGCCACAAGAAGGATCAGAGCTGGGCTGGGGAAGGAGGCAGTCGGGAGTTTTTGGTGCGGCTGGGTGCTGATGGATGTGGCGTTTGTCAGGGCGAGGGCACGGCAGAAGGGAGAAAAAGGAGGAGAAGAAAGGTCCATCTCAAAGAATGACTGAGAAGCACCACTCCCCTGGGAAAAATATTTCTTACATAATAAATATTGTGATTGATTTGGAGTAATGCTTAACAGATGTGGACAGAATATTCTTCCCTAAAATAAGATACTCTTAATTGAAACAATATTCCTTGTATCACTATCTGCAAATTTAAAGAGCTTATTTTAGCTTAGGGATAAAATAAGCTTAAGCAATGGGAAGGATAGCCATCTTCCCAAAATTTTTTCAGCAGCTACCTCTCATCTCTCAGAACTTTTTGTTTCAGTAAGAAATTCTGCAGTCCAAAGCTGATTTACAGGGAGCTCAAAGCTGTGGCTTATAGGTATTTTCATAAAGGCTATTTTATTTTTTTTTAGCAGCTGACAATAAAAAAAAAGTTCATTTCATATGCAAAGCAAAGGATTAACTGGGAGAGGAACATTAATAAATTTCTTTCCTTGAGGAAAGAGCCAGCAGAGCTGCAGATTCAATTTGATTTAGCCGAACACCATTGCCCCTTTCTTCAAAATACCCTGCTCCCCCACCAGCTGGTATCACAAGGAGCATTGTTTGCAGGGAAAATCACATGCAGAATCGTATCTACAACTGGCTTGCATAATTACTCCATGTTTTCTCCAGAAGGGATCATCCTGTGGCAATAATTATGTCAAAAACGTGCCCTGAAGAATAATATTTTAGGCAACTGCAGCCATCAAGAAAATACGCTGTATAATAATGTTATTTTTCCCCTCTGAAAGCTCTCACTCATATTTGTATCTTGCCTGCCTAAGACCTCCTCCAAGGGAAGCAGCAGATTGTTTGTAAGGATAGCACATCTATCAAAGCAGGGGTGCTGAATCTGTCCTGGCCAGGCTCTCGCAGCAGCCCCTGGCAGGTCTGGCTCAGATGCAGAGCTATGCTCGGACTTTGCCCCAAGCAAAAGATGCCACCTCTAATATACAGAACTGTCATGAATTTGTTTTTTGTCATAAATGAAGCATGGGTCTGTGCTTTAATTTTCCTCACTGCCCTCTGTCAGGTAATAACCATAAATATTGTCCTGAATCATTAAGTCACAACCTGAAATGTGATCCTGCCCAGTTCCCAATCAGACAGCCATCTGGAAGATGAAAGAAGTCTATTTTCATTTTAGAATGATCCAGACTCTAATTTGTAGTAACAGTCTTAACAGGCTGTTTCGGAGACATTAACCAGAGGCTGGTGGTGGCTGCTCAAGGAGGGGGCATTGAATGTGCTGCCTAAGGCATGTGTCGCAGGCAAAGTACCCCGCCACTGCTCTGAGCTTGCAGCCTCTGTGGCTCTTTATTCCAGCCCCCTGCTTCTAAATGGGCACAGGTTATGCATGCAGGGCGACTGGAAATATAGAGTGTCGTAAAAAATGCCAACACGTTTGTAGGAGACAGAAAATAGTGTTTCCACAAAGCTAACAGTGGTACCGCAGGTCGTATAAATGCCTCCTATCTTAGGGTTAATTCCATGCTGAAAGCAAATATTTTTTCTATGTATAAAAATGTATTTATACATACATATATCTTATGATTTTCTGGCTACTGAAAAAAGTGTTTTCACCATCAAAGCGCTCTTTTACTGCAAAAACAAAATAATTTTTCTCAGTTAGGAGCAAAGACAAAAAGTAATCTAGTGATTATGTGGCTGAGGAAAAGCACTGCCAATCACGATCTTCTCATTACCTATCTGAAACCACTATCCCCTCCTGACCCACAATACCTTTCCTTCGTTAAGGACATCAAAGACAGCTGGCCCGCAGTTGCCCAGGATGAAATGGGAAGCATGTGCATCGTCTCTCCCTGCCGACACGCTGGAATGCTGCATTTCTCTGCTGCTCCCCTGACAGCTGCAGGCTCAGGGGTTTCTGAGCAAACCTCACCAGGACTCAGTTTTCCCACTTGAGGATGATGCAGTTGTTTGGGAGCATGGTGGATCCACTGATATATGGGTGCCATTCTGTGACTAGTCTCTTAAAATTAAGCCATATTAGATGATTTCAGTACAAAATACTGCAAGGCTACAGCCTTAACTCTGAAAGTCAGATAGTTTTGTCATAGGTCATTTTCTCCTTTCTCCCTATCTCTCCACAGCCCTTCCTCCCTCATTCCCAATCAGGGCTGAAAGCGCCATGATCAGTGCATCCTCATTCTCACTCCCTTGCTCTTGCAAACTTGCCAATTAAAGATGCATGCTTAGGCAGGGAGATGTGAGTGCATCCAGCAGCAGCCATCTCTCAGACAGAAATTCAGAGTGGTAACCATTTGGCTGAGTCTCCTATTTTCCTTGATGTTTTATCATCCTGGGTTATGCTTCCTTTAAGGCTTACAGAAAGCATTTGCCATAACAGATGTGTGTGTCTAAATGAGCTTAGCCCAGAGATTTGGAAATGACCGCATAGGGGTCTCTTACAGGTAGAGATAACTGAATTAGCATCCTTCTGAATAAGCCCTTCTATTTTTCTAAACTGCTGTGAGTTAGAAATGGTGCAGAGAGAAGATAAGGAGCAAAATAAATGTTGTTTGCCTGCATCTCTGCACTGCAGATATATGCTAAAGCTATTTTCTAGCAGGTAGGATTGAAATGTGTCTTGCACAGGGAAGAAAACGGGGAGGGTAAAATAAGGATTTAATCTTCTAAATGTTGTTGCTGAGGAAGATCTATGCTCTGCTGCATGCCCCAAAACAGCTTTAGCCACTGTGAGTGCCCTGTTCCCCAACACAGGTGACTCTTTGAAGCCTTTGTGCCCTCTGAGGCAACATTTCCCTTGTGCACACCACCACCATATGCATGGGTCTCCTACACATTTCCTACCAGACTGCTGAGATATTGGTGTTACCATCTAAATGTCACAATGGCAGGAAGTAAAAGACACTCTGGGTGCATTTCCCCATGCATCACTGCATGAGGCTTGCTGCAGCTATTATTTCCATCCCAGCAAGGGATTAGCTGGGGTCAGTCTCAGGTGCTCAGAGCTGCATGTGGCAAATGGAAATCTCCACTCTGAACCTGATACTTTAACAGACAAAACAGGCACAAAGCAGGGGAAAGGAAATTCCTGACCGAGTTCCCACTTTCCTGATCAGAAAATGATCACTGGAAGAGTGAAATCCTCGATATACTGGCACAGAAGAGTTGTTCATCCTGACCTCCACAGGGCTTATATTCAACCACGGAGGTGAAGACATCAGTGGAAAATCCAGATTTGGCCCCCTATTTCTATGACAAAGACACTATTTTTCCTTCCCTTTTGAAAAGTAAACACGTCTAAGTAGCAGCCACCAAAAATCCAGCAGGAGCACAAAGCACTGAAAGCTTTGCTAGTACTGTCTTTACAAAAATATATAAAGGAAGCTCTTTTTTTATTATTTTTAATTGTGAAAGCATCTACACTGTACTATTACAGTGCAATGGACTGAAAATAAAATCACAAGGGTGATTTGGCATAGCATACCATGTCTATTGAAAAATGTCCACTGCAGCCTTTTGAAATCATTTGGTAAGTTTTTATCTTGCTATTTTAAAAGTCACATAATTTGGACAAAGCACAGTTGTGATAATAGGGAGCATGCTGAGTCTTTCTACATTCCACGGCTGTAATAATGAAGCCATTAAATTACTGGGTCAGAGGCCCCAATTCGCAAAGAAATAATACCAGTTTATTATTTCTAATCTTATTAAGTTAGAAAATTGTCTCGAGATGTAACATCAACCTGTAATGGCTGAAGTATTGATTATATTAACCCAATGCTCATGGATAATTCAAAGAGCCTGATTTCATCTAATTTCTGTAATTTTTAAAAGAGTCCAGACCAATTTTTTATGGCAAACTAATCCAGAATTATTTCTATAAATAATGAAAATGTATTACAGGATTTGCCAGGAGTAAGCCAATAAAGCATTCTGTGTGATGGCCAGTGGAGTTTTAATCCCTTTCTTCTTATTCTTTCTTGAATCATGAATCTTCTGAATCTTCTTTTTTCCTTGTTTTTTTTTGGTTTTTTTTCCTCCTTTTTTAGTCTTCCATTGTTGTCCCTTTTGGCAAAGTAAACCTGCATATTACAGAAATATCCATGGATTTGCTTTGTTCACCCTGTAACTGAAGTTGATGGGTCCTCTGAAAATTTTACCTATATAAATAAAACAAACAATATCATTACAGCTCTGACAAACTTGAATCTTCCCCAGTTTTGTACCACAGCTACATTAGCAAGGGAAATGGTGTGAAACTCCATGTCACTTGGCTCCCAGAAAAAAAAAATTGAACTGTTTTAATTTGCTCTAAAGTTTGTAAGAAATATACAGTAGTGTTTGCATGTGCACAAGTGATGCAGATACCCTTATTCTCACAGGCACACCTGGATGTGGTTCAAGGCCCATTAAGCTCAATGGGAATCTTTCCATTACTTCATTGAGCTTTGGGTCGAGCCTTGGGGGTTGGTTGATTTTAAATATACATTTTCTGAGGTTGTTTCTGATCTTTCCCACTGACCTCGCTCTGCACCACTTCCCCAGTTTCCATCCAGAAACCCCAGCTTGAGAAAAGCTGTGTTTGGGGATTTTTCTGTACCTCCTTTTCTGCCTCCATCCCTGTGGCTTTCCTATCAAAGCACTACATGCATTAAGAAAATTAATGTGACTTAAGTTACTGAACCAACCTGAAGGCTAGTTCACTCAAAAATATTTCCTATAAGGATATTTATTAGCTCAGAAGACATGTGTGGGCAGAGCATGTTATTTAGTGACCTGTAATGCCCAAATAATGATCACAATAAATCAGTACTCATTACTATGTAAGGGAGGTCTGGATCGAGTGACTCAGTGGGTAATGAGGTCTAATTTAGTGCCATGGTATTATTTTACAGAGTATTTGGGGCAGGGGGCAGGGAAGCAGGGGCTGAAAGGGGTCTAATTACCTCAGATTTCTCGTGAGATGATGAGCCTCTAACTTTGGCCAGCTGCTTGGGCAGGGTGTTAGAGGTCAGGCCTTTAATTGCTATTGGCTGTATTTGGCTACATTAAGTAAATAAATATTTAAGGTCTGGACCTATAACACTGGGTTAAATGGAGCAAGACTGGGGCTAAAATCAATATAATGGGATATAGGGAGGGCGAAGAGCGCTGAGGTAGAAGATAAAGAATTGAAGTCTTCCTTGATGAATGGGCGAGGTGTGGATTTAGGTGTAGGGCTTGCTGGCAGCAAAACCCTGCACCTCAGAAGGACAGCACAGCCCATAGCATCTAGGCTAAAGGCCTCAAAACCTTGATTTTTCAGCTTTTACTTTGAGCTGAGACCCTGGAGGCATTATTCCTTCTCTCTCTTTCCTGCCACCAGGGTGGGACTATTGCCCCTGACATGAGTGGGCATCCCTGTTATCCACAGGGAAGAAAAGATGCACCACTGGAGACCCAGAAGGGGAGAATTCCAAGCTTCATCCCCACCAGATTTTGATACAGTCTGCAGTCACCAGACCCCAGAAGCAGGCTCCTTTATAATGCTTGTGTGCATCCCAGGAGCAAGATAGTCCTCATATAAATACAACTTCTGTAACATCCAGGGGTTTAGGCCCTGTATGAAGGTTAGCTGCATGTCAACTACCAAAATTGGTAGTAAGCATTAGGCGCTGAGCCTGCCATTGGCAGGGTCCCTAGGTGAAGTTCTTGGAGCTGAAATCTCTTAGAAGTTAGTTACACCATCTGCTGGAACAACTTTGAGTGATTCCTATTCTGGGAATTCACAAAAGCAAAGCTGAGTTCTTGCAAGTTGTGAGTCCTTGAATTTCTGGGATAAATGGGGCTTTCAGTGGCACATGAGGATCCAGACTCCAGGAGCTCAGCCCATTCCCCTGGTAGAAGAGTCCAGGAATAGAATGGTATAGTCTTCAGCATGCATGAAGCCAAACTCTCATCCCCAGAAATGCATACTCCTTCTGCTGGAGACTTGTGCCAGCTCATCTCCAAGGCTCCGCTTATACCTGTTATGTCTGGAAGCTAGGAACAGATGAGGCTCATGGGAGACATCAGTATAAATCCTGCCTGGAAGATTCAAGTGGAAACTAAAACTTTTTCTCACTCTAATGCTCAAAGGAGAAAAGAAATGTTTTCAAAAATGATTCTACATACCAGCTTTCACTCCTTTTTCCCATCTTTCTCACTCCAGCCAGCCAGAGTGAGAAGTGGGGAATTGCTCAGTAATTTCAGTCCCACTTTGCTTCAAGACTGAGCCTTGTCAGATGACTTTGAACAGATGCAATAGAAAATCCTGATTTCAGAAATGTGGAGAGAGAGAGAGAGAAAGAAAGAAAGAAAGAAAGAGAAAGAAAGAAAGAAAAATTTCAGAGTAGAAATGAGCCCTTTCTCTGCAGTGGGCATCATTTTAGATGGGAAGAAGGGCAGACAGAGACTAGGCTGTCTGTCCATGAGCTTTCCTGTCACTAGTTGTGGTTACTGTTCATGTTAACACTGTGTGCTGCACAGGGCAGGCTCTGACCAACCTGTTCTTCAAGCCTTGTCCAAGAAACATCACTACAGCTATTTTTAAATCACCAAGGAAGCGCTTCCTACTTAACAACTGTCCTCTGATTTCCTAAGAAAATGACACTTGTGCAGTGATGCACATTACCAGAGTGTCCATTTGTCAACACCTTCTCTTTCCTCTCCCTCCATGAACTTAGTGACCAATTTAACCAAATTCAACAGAGCTGTAGGGGTCTCAAAGATGTGAAATTCTGCAAATTTAAGTCACGTAGAGGAGACAGGTCTCAGTGGTTCCCATGCTAGCAGAAAGGCTGCAAACTGACCACTCAAACTCACAGGTACAAAACATTAACAAATCCACAAGGAGAACACTACTATGAATTCCCCAGTCATAGCTAGAGAAAAATTGACTGGCTTCTTGGACATTAAAGACTCCAAATGCAAACTACAGAGACACTGAAAACCAGATTTCATGGATTTTACTTTTTAGAATTCTAGCACTTTATTCTCACAGTATAATCCAAGGACTCTACAAAACAAATGAAGAAATCCAGAAGAGATTGAGGCACTGAGCAGACTCCAGGATGCAGATAATATACAGAGGATTTTTATTCTACCTTCTTTTCCCTTCCTTGGCCTTTAAGTCCTCCCTCTGCTCTTTTGCAGGTTATCTGAGTGCTGATAAGTCTCAAAGGTTGCAGGTTATAGGAAGGCCATGTGTGTGATAATGCAGTATTATTTTTGGCTTGCTCTCCCTCATGTTTTTGTTTCTGAATAAAAGGGGCTCCTTTGTTCTAGGTGTGGGCACAGGCTGAAGTGAAACACCCAAAGGTCTGGATGTCTTTTTGACATGTCCAGTCAGCACTGATTTCTTACTGTCTGGAGGCCTTTGACACAGCAATCCATTATTTCTTGGTTTAATTCTTTATGCACAGCTTTTCATATTGATTACCTAACATCATTAGTTTTGGTCATTCCATACAAGAGACAATGGAAAGATCAATTTTAACCATATGAGCTAAAGGAACTTACTCTTAAAGCATCCAGGGACTGGAATCATTTATCTTCTGCTCTCTGAATCATAAATCTTTTACAAGTGCGGCATTAGATTCATTGTTTGCTGCAGCCACATGTGATGTAGTCGGGGATCATTGTAAAAGTGTCCTACATTGCACTGTGAGGCTGTACCCATAAAGCATATTAATGTACAGTATTGTCATGGAAATTGTCACAAGCTGCTGTGGAGGGCATGGTTTTCACAAGAGCTGTGCAAATCATCAATTGTTTTTTATTTGGTGGCTGAACTGTAAAAAGAGAATTTGTTTCCTTTAGATCCAGAATGAAAAATATTTCTTTCCTCAGCTAATCAGGAAATGTTTTGCATCCAAGCAAATAATTTTTCCAGGCTTTTTTTAGTAAGGGAGAAGGGAATTTAGAAAGGCAGAACTGGTGTCACAAAGGGCTATTGGTGACTTTTGCAGAATTGGGCAGAAAATGGGAAGTAGTCGATTTCCATGCAGTAACTGTGGGTAAGGATCTCATGAAAAATATAGGAATGTATCATTCAGGCTAGCAGCTGCCTGTTTAGGACCCAGGAAAGAAGGGTGAATGCTGAGTTATAGGATCTCTTTTAATCACATGCATAAAAACTGTATTGCTTATAAGTTATACAAGAGGAAGATTTTAAGCCATGGCCACTCATACCCTAAGCTGCTACAGAGACAGATGGACGGAGTGGAAAGACAAGAAAGACAAGATACCTCTGGGCTCCAGCTCAGAGCCTGTACTGAAGTTTTCCAAGCAAACAGTAAAAGAAGCCAATTATCATTCTTTTATAAGAAACCAGCAGTGTCCAAACCCTCACAGATACTTCAGCAAGAGGGGAAGGAGACAAGTCGTTGTTGGAAGGTTCAAGCTTTGATGACCTGAGTTCATGGAGCTCTCCCACGGCACTGGTACTGCGGTTAGGGCTTGTCACTGGGAGGGAATATGATCAAAAACAATGGGCCAATCTAAATATCTCAGCACTGGCTACTTCAGACCAAGATCAACAGAGTTGTACAAATAACAAGAGGAAAGGTATTTTTACTGGCTTTGACCTAAGAAGTAGTCATATGGACATCCAGAGGCTGTACATTTGCATTTGTTGTGCATAAGGGTTCTGACCTCCCCAAGATATCTAATCCGGTTTCCCAATCTCTAGAGAAGAGAGCTGGGTTGCTTCAGATTAGGATACAAATTTGAAATTTTGGATAGTCAATCAAATGGATGAGCTGAAACTTTAGAGATATTTCCCATTCAGGTTTTGTTACCAATCAAATTGGGAGAGGAATCTAAAAAGTACTAATTTATTTTTTTCAATCTTATTAGAAAGAGCTGTTCATTAAAAAAAGTTTAAAAATTAACATTTGCTAACAAGAGTTTCACACCCTCCCCAGGAGTTTCCAACAAGACATTTTATTCTTCCCATAATTTCAACTGTTCTGCCTGGACAATTCCTTTGGGGAATTTGAGAACTTGCTGCTACATATCTCCTGACTCTAAAGTGCTAAGAAAAATAACTGAGAAATAACAGGACTGATCTCCTTCCAAGGCATGCAAAGTCATAGTCCCTCTCCTTCATTGCAGAGAAGAAATGTCCTGTTGATAAGGCCACCACTCTCACCAAAGACCTGTGAGTCATTTAGAGGGTTTAGATATTCTGGCCAATGTTCAGCTGCTGATGTCCAGTGGAGCTTCAAAATCCCTCTAGGAGACCTATGCTGAGTCACAAGAATTGAAGACCTAGGAGGTGATAAGAACACAGCGTGAATAAAAGGGTGATAAAAAAACACGACAGCATCAAAGACTTTCCTTTATCTTGGCCTGCAGTACTTAAGAGTGCAGCTTCAAACTCATCCCCAGCTGAATTTATTTTTCTTTCTTTCTTTCTTCCAGCTCTCCCAAAACAATGACAGATAAATAGATAAGTGCAATGCTGAAGGGGGAAAAAATAAAAAATAAAAAATTAAGGGATGAGATCATCCAAGCAATCCTCCTGCTCAAGAGAGTGGGTAGTATGGAAAAGTCAGACATGCAGCAGCTGCATGGGGCATGGGGTGAGCTCAGGGAGGAGCCTGAAGACGGGGTACAGTGAGGCATTACATGATCAGGAGTGTCAGTGTGTCTGTGAGCAGCCAGAGGGACCCTCCACAGCACTGACTTGCAGCAAAGGGGTTTGTCTGGGAAATGCTGCTTTTTGCTCTCAGGAAGCCCAGCCACTTCTGTAGACCTGATGGCAGTGGTAAAAAATACCTTGTTCATACCAGTAGCCATGTGATTACAAGTTGGAGGTTTGGTGTAAAGAAACAAGTACATTAAAGGCAGACCCTGTGCAAGCTACACCTGGAGCAGAGAAGAAACTGGCTCTGAGGGAGAAGGTTTTATTCCAGCATGGCTCAAAATGATGCATGAAACCACCAAAACTTACAGTCAGTGATGTCTTGGGAGTGATTTGATGTTTATGGTTAACCCTAACATTGCTTTTGTTTATAGACACTATTTCTAGAGTAATTTTATCTTGTATGGCTTTTATGGAAACAAAAATCATCTGGCTACAGCTTTTATAGTACAGAGGGTGACATGGACTTGATTTACACTTCTTTGTGTACCATCCTGCAAATATCACTCAGGTGCTTAGTACTTGTTTTCCTGGTGAAATTCACAAAGGAAATGAGAGATTTTTGAACTTGTGTGTATGACCAGGTAGTTCATGTTGGACTCACCTTGCACTTCTGATGTTCATGCATCCTCAGGCATCAGAATCTTTTCCTTGGAGAACTGCCTCCAGGAACAGGTTGGTTCCTCTGTGTTTTGACCCCTTAACTCTTACACATCGGGTGTTGACCTTCCAGCCTCTCTTTAGAAAGGGAAACAGAGATTTTTCCACCCTTGAGTATCTCATGTGCTTTGAAATTACAATGAGTGAGACAGATTACCCACAGCTATACCACCAAAGTGAAATGACAGGCAGCACAAAATTGGGAGTGTTCTGCACAGTGCCATGGGGTTGGAGCCCCACCCTGCCCCTCAGGTCCTAGGGGTGTTTCTGGGTACAAACCAATATATCCCACCCCAGTGAAGTTCTGAGAAGCCCAATATAACTGAAGTGAGTAATTTGGTTTACATCCTGCTGCATAGGTGGGAAGCTTCTGAGGTGAGCTTTGAGCCTCACAGAGGACAAAGGATTTCCAGGAAATTCCATTCCCAAATTTTCCCATCTAACTGTCAGCGCTCCTGAAGAAGAATCCAGAAAACGTATGTGAATCATAATACTGAGCTTCAGTCAGGCCTACAGCAACAGTGAAGTCCATAAGGAAAATATAATACTTTTACTTTTCAAGGATAGTCATCAATTTCCACATAACTGTTCAAAGTAAGGTGAATGAAGAAAACCTGTATTTTAAAATTTTGCCAACTTATTAACAAAAACAGCTTTCCAGAATGAAAAGGCAGTTTCTCTGCTGGAAATAAATTCCCCTTGTTTTTCTGCAAGCATTCTAAAGAGAAAAGATGAAATTATTGTTTAGTTTTTTTTGGTTTTTTTTTTTTAATGAAAAACTGTAAAAATTGTATTTTCCATCTGCTTTACTGGAGGTGGGAATTTGTTGCCACACACATCTCATTGGTGGCTACTTGGGGAGTCAGACGGAGACCACTTGGCTGTCCTGCTTTACTGTTGATGCTGCCCCCATCCCTAAAGTGGTAGTGGGATTCTGCTGGCCCTGTGGGGAAAACACAACCCTGTGTAGGGGTTGCTGAAAACTTTTTTTCCAGTCTGGACCTGAAGCATCACTGTCAAACAAAAGTGAAGCGCCAGAGGTGAAGTATTGTACCACACTGCACAGCTGTTAAACCCCTTTACTGTGGCCTGGAGACTCGGGAATGGTTACTAATCCTCTCTTCTGTTTCTCTTATTTGGAAAGGTACTCTGTCTTCATGGCACCTGGCGTTGCTGTGGCTGCCAGGATTTGTTATCTCTGGAGTCACCACGGGGCTGAGGAAGTGCAGGGTCTCATGCATGACTCCAATAAGCTGAT
Source organism: Haemorhous mexicanus (assembly GCF_027477595.1). Classification (NCBI taxonomy): domain Eukaryota; kingdom Metazoa; phylum Chordata; class Aves; order Passeriformes; family Fringillidae; genus Haemorhous; species Haemorhous mexicanus. The sequence continues at coordinate 33,063,313 of NC_082341.1, forward strand.
GGGAAACAACCCTCCCCAGGAGCAGGCACTCTGTAAAATGTCAGTATAGCATTTCTGAAAGCCAGGATGTTCTCTGAAGGGACCCTCTCGACTTGTTCCAAAGGTAATGCTTCCTAGAGTGAGGTTTCATTCCTGATGTATGGCCCATGGTCTCACCTCTGCAAGTGGACAAGGTGAGCTTATCTTTAGGCTCAGCTGACCCCTGTGTTTCTGTTTGGGTGTGGGCAGATTGTTGGGGGAGAGGAAAACAGTGGAGTTTCACTTTCAGAGCTGCTTGAGTATTCGTAAAGTTGGAATCAGGGAAGAAAACAATTCCTCTAGCAAGGAATCCTGGAATTAACTGAAGAAAATTTTCCTGATTATGAAAAGTGCAGGAGGTGAGCGTTTCTGGTTGCTGTTAGCATGCAGCAAATTGGGGTATTGTAGTTTTATCTGTTACCAGAAAAGCCCTCTACTTAAAAAAAAAAAAAAAAAGAGAAAAGTAGCAGCCCCACCGTCTCATTTTTAACAAGGACCAGCTGAAAAATGAAGGCAAGCAGCACACAGACCATCTTATGTCTGCCAATTCATTTCCTGGCCCTGAAAGAAAAAAAAAAAAAAAGAAAAAGAAAAGGAGAAAAAAATCCTCTTGTTTCCTCTCATGCAGGCCAAACATGGCAAAGCACCAGGGAAATTCTGAATGGAATCAATTGCACTTGTTACTAACTGAGTTTTCTTTTATTCTTATATTACCAAGGCCTGGATATTCAGCTGCAAGCAATTATAATGAAGAGTTACTGAGTAATGGTTTCCAGATTGCTCCATGATGGGGCATTAATTGAAAGGGACAATTTAAGAGCTTAGGCCATGTAAATGCATTTCTTATTCTGTCAGATTGAGAAATTTCTGCCTACAAGAGGCTGAAATGCTCAGAACTGATAAAGACTTAATAGTAGCCACTTAAATGAACATTTGGAAAAGGGATTTTACATTTAAGGGATCAAAAATAATTAAAATAAAGTAGAGAGTCAGGGTTTTATTAGGAATCAGAATATGAATGTTATCAGCAGCCTGGTAATTCTGTGTGGAGTTACACGAAATTTCCACAGGGGATGGTGACAAGAAGGTTTGGTTTCTTATCCCTCTGTCTGATCTCACATCAGTCCTTGACTCTCCTGAGTGAAAGGCCCTATTCAGTCCCAAAGAATCAAAGGCAAAATTCCCTATAAAGTTAGCAGGGTGAGTTCAGAAAGATAACAAAAATCCATAATTTTTTGTTGCGGTGGAGGGATGAAGTCCTGGAATTTGCAAGCTGCCCAAGCAATACTATTCTCATGATATAGCTGATGTATCACAGGTTTTATATAAATATTTTTCTGCGCTTAACTATGAAAACAAGCCTTTCTTTTTTTTTTCCTTCCACGGATATTTTATTGCCTTAGTTATTGGTACAGATAATAAATGCAAAATACATTTAACCCAGATTAGTGAGTCTTTCTCAGTGTTTCATAAATTCATGTTAAACAACGAAATATTACTAATGAAGAGAAATGTTTCCTTTCCTAAAACATTCAGTCACTTATAGGAATAATTCTGGTGAGAAGGTGGGAGAAGGGAGTTTATGTCTCAGGCACTTGCCATTATGTAGTTTGAACAGATGGAAGCCCAGCCATTTGTGATTAAATCATTGGAATGAAGATGGACATCACTGAAATGGTGGTTCATCATTTCCCCAACTCTACTTGAAGAGCAGCCCCCCTGAAGCAAGCCAGAGAGCCATTAGTGAGATGCCTGGGGATGAAAACATAAACACCTTGAAAGTGGGTGGTCAGTTCAGGTCAGGCTAAGGGGTGATTCACAGGCACTAAATTAATCTGTAAAAAGGGATGTTGCTTAACTGCAGCCTGGGAAGCAGGGAAGTGCATTGTGTGCCAGTTATTTGGCTCTTACAAATGAGCAGGCCAGGCAAGAGTCTGTGTTTGGCCATCTGGTACAAAAGCAAACTGAAAATGAGGATGGAAGTGAAACAGTTGTCCTGCTCAACTCATAGCAAAATCCCCTGGGTCTCCCTGGAGCACCTTCTCATGGAGCCTTCTTCCCCTCCATTGCCCCGTGTCACCATTCACCTCCTCTTCCAGCTTCAGGGAGACACTTGGCTCGGGGTGACAGGGAAATCCTTCTGACCTAGGAGCACCTGCAGAGGCTGTGTTCAGCCACGTGGGACTCGGCAGGGCTGGAACCATTCCTCCCCTCTGCAGTCCTGGAACATCAGTTGTGCAGGGGGTGGTCACCAGCTGGTTGTTCTTCTCAGAATGGCTGCAAGATAAAATTCAAAATTGGACTGAGATCCGTCCAATGCACCTTTGCACCTGGCATGGTAAAGAGCTAAGATGGTGCTCCGGAGGAACAGCCTTGCAAGTGAAGCAAAGTGAGGCATTTAAATGCTGGAAATGATACAGAAACCTGGCAGGGGCCAGGACTGACTATGGCTACAGCTGAAACAGAGGATACCTGATAAAATGGCCCTTGTTTCTCTACAGGATTCACATTTGGCAGATGCTGGAAGAGCAGGAAGGCTTCAGAAGCATTGCACAAGTGGTTACCTGCAGAGCCACAGAGAAGGCCATTCACTAGCCAGGAGAAGAAATTATCCCTCCACATCTCTCTTGATCCTCAGCCTAGCTGTCTCACTTTGGGACCTCCATCCCAGCTCCTCTGCTTCCCTGCCTCCTCCCAGCTCCTGCCCCTCAGCATGTCAAAACCCCTGATTCCCTTCACTGTGGGGGATGGACACAAAAGCCCTGTCAAAAGGCAGTGAGGTGGACAAAATTAATCCCAATACACCCCATGCATCAATGCATTCAGGTCTCTGCACCAGGGTGTGCACTGGGGTGGCTCCCTGGGAGCCTTTTTTCTCTCTCTGCCTCTCCCTTTGGCACTGGAAATCCTGACTTGGTGAAGACCCTCAATCAGCACCACAGAAGATGTGGGGGAAAAGTCTCAGAAATACAGGACAGAGGCAGGTTGGCCTTTCTTGGAGTCAGAGAAAAAGGCAGGATGATTAATCAAATATATCTGTATTCAACTAAAACCTGGAGACAAAAGGGTGTATAGTGCTGCTTCACAGAAGCCACAATAAAGCAGGTTACTGCAGAACAGGAAATTTAGGAAGGCTTTCCCTCTTTCTCTCATGTATTTTTGTTCAGTAGGAGGGCTTCTCCTTAAATTGATGCCATGGCTTTATTTGTTGACTAATAAATTTAGACCTTGAATTCCTCCAGTCTACAACTAATTATAAATTCATCCAGCAAACCTACACATATAGAAAATAATTATTTTTTAAAATGTTTTAATATTAAAAGCATAGAAAAACATTGTTTGGGAATAAAGAAAAGCATCATTAAAAATACCTTGTGGGAGACTAGAGGTGGGGGCAGGGTGGTTCCTGTTTATCAGTTTAGGTTTCACCCCCAAGTCCAACTCCACTTTGAAATGTAACATGTCATGTAAGGAATTTGTAGTTACAAAGTACAGACACTTGCCCCTGACAGTAAGCATGGCCACTTCTGCTCACAGAGCAAAACCACAACCACTCCTTCCACCTTTCCCCTACTCCAAAACAACAAAAATCCTGATTAACAGCCAGGATCAATATGGCAGCCAACCAAAACACTATCCAACGTAAAGTTTGGTCAAGCTATAAAACTGCCAGCAAAAAACCCCAAAGCAAAGCTTGACGCTGAATTTTTAAGTTTAGAATAATAGTCTAACTGAGAGAAATATGAATCTGATAACCACTAAGGAAGGAGTCTGGGATTTTCATTAGTCACTTGCATGGAGGGGTTGGTGTTGCTGGTGGGAGGTGGGATGCATAACAGCATGGTGGTGAAATGTAAAAAAGGGGCAGAATGGTTCAAATCCTGAGAAGGAAAAGGGAGGGGAAAGTGTATTTTTTTAAAAGGCAGTTTTACATTAAGTCACACAGGCAGCTGAAGAACCTGCTGTTGTTGCAAGTTCTAGGCCAGGCCAGTCTGATATGGCAGAAAAGTTCTGTTTGTGTAAGGAGAATGGGTGTGTGCTCGGTGCCCACAGAATTCAATGGACTGTACACAAAGTAATTTTTCCCTCAACTACTCAAAATTAAATTTTTCTTTTTTTTAACTAAAAGCCCATGACCCCATCATACAAGAAGAAGTCAAATGCTTCAAGGTAAAACAAAGAATTATATTGATATTTCCTTTGCTTTAAAAATTTCACCAAGAAAAGAAACCAAAAAGAAAAATACAAAAAAACCTCGAGCCTCCAAAAAACTTGGAGGTGTTTTTTTCTGGTTGAAAGGATCATTGCATAACTGGCCCTTATGAATCTTAACTTTGTGACACTCAGGTTTTAGTCACGCTTAGCCTTTCTGAAAAATAACAGTGGTAATAGCAGCAGTGGCAGATTTAACCACAAGCAGACAGGACGTTGCCTCCTGGCACTTTCTCTGTAATGAGCATAGGTTATTTAGCTTGCTATTTTCTGCTCTGCAAAGGACTTGAAAGCACTTATACATAACTCCTGGCACCAATCCATACCTTAAATGGTATTCCCAGTGTAGCCAGATATGAATTGCTCACCTAGGCAGGATCAAACAATTCATTGTCTACCTGCTGCATCAACGTATACAGAGGTGTAGATGGAAGCACAGGTGTTGGTTCTCCATGTATCTGCATATCTTTCATACAGCCATAACACATTAGTGATAGGGAAAGTGATTGTTATCTGTGATTTTTGCAGTGAGCCATAGAAGTCCTCTCCTCTTCATGTTACAGAGCATTGTGCCAGACTGTTTATGCACCATTTCCTAAAGCTCTAAAACTTGGCTCTGGTATTTAAAGGCCAAAGCACAAGCTGCTTTTAGTGTAACAAAGCTGACGAAATCTTTTTATTGAGGCTCTTTAGCTACACTTTGAGGGTTTCTTTAAAAATAAAATATGTTCACACCTAATTATTGAGAATTTTTTCTTGAGAGAAAAACAGAGGAAAGCATAATATGCTATATTGGGGGGAATCAAATAAAATTTTTGTGTGTGTGTGTGAATTATATTTTATGTTGTTTTCTTTATAAATCTTGACCTCACTGGATTCTCAGGAAGAGTAAGCTAGAAACTAACACATTATGTATTTTAGATAGTGCAGTTCAGTTGTCTGATAGACAGCTCAAAGGAGCCATCAGCTTCCTCTTACCTCAGAGATCTTCAAAGGCAGTTACAAACAGATTCCCAGATTTCTGAAGATGCCATCATTTGGTAACTGGGTGCTAGATAACAATACCTATAGAGCCTCTATTTGCCTCACCTTGTCTCTTCTGTAAGGGTAAGGCTAACTTGCACAAGAGTCAATTGGCTCTGAGAAACCAAAAGTGCACAGACTAAAGTATTTGGATTTGCTGGAAATAACCTGAAGTTTCAGAGGTCCCTGTGTACCCTCTCGAGGTATTAATTCATGCTAAATGGTTCAAATTTTATAGAAAATTTATGAAAACTTTTTCTATAACATCTTCAAAGCCATCCTGTAGGGTTTAACGAAGTCACACTAGGGGCTGTTCCATGTCAGTTTACAGATCCTACTCACCTTCTACTCAGTGCCAGAGTATTTTTCAGTAAAGTGGTACACAGTGGTTTCTGTGTCAATACATTATCCCATGGCTTTACAGATGCAACAGAAATTTAAGATGTAAAAGATGAAACTGCAGGGCTGATGACAAAACCCCGACCTCAATAACTGCAGTCAATAGCTGCAGTCACTTCAGGCAACACTCTTGGAAAAGTGAGAAATGGAGGAAAAAGTGGAATATGTCCCAGGAAGATGATTTGCCTCCAGGGTTTCATCTGGCTCTGTACTTCTCAGCCAGCCTGACACAGATTGCAGGAGGGACAAACACAAAACCTGGAGCCACATCACGATGCTATACTACCTTGTTTTCCTATCAAACTCTGCTCTCAAGCCCACAGACACCTTGCCAGAACAATGTTCTTTCTTAGAACATCTGTTTTCCACTGAAAGCTTTCAAAGCAGAGATGTGACATTGACACTGGCAGCTACAGAGTTGTGAGCCTCTTTCTGTCAAAGGGGTGCTGGAGATGATCAGTGTAATAAATTGTTACAGTGGTGAATATTTTGTTCATTCATATCAACGGGGAAAATGCACCAGAATGAAAGGACTACCAATAAAAGCAGAATAACAATTATGGTAAAAATGTGTAGTGATACTTTACAGTGAGGCTCCTAAGGCATCCCAGACAGTCAGAGGCAGTGGTCAAGGCTGGGGCATTGTGTAGCAGATGGGGACCAAGGTGGCCTGTGGCCAAGCTGTATGCCTTCCTTAGCAGCCATGGAACACCTTCAAGATGTACATGTTCATCATCAGTCTGTGAGAGTTAGGCACAAGGAAATCCAAAGATTTGCAAAAATCTTAGGGTAGATCTCTGACCACACAAATAGGTCTGGGTCAATTTACCTGTTATTGTTTCAGGGAAAAAAAATTAGGAATTGTTTCTTTATTTCAAAACCAGTTTGGAAAGTATCTCAACTGGTATCTACAACTGCAGGCAGCAGGGTCAATATGTGAGGAAACATGCCAGTAGTGAGGAAACAACTTTCTTGGAAAACACCTGTGCATGACGGTCACTCCACCCCAGCTCCCAGAAAACCTGACACTTGGATGGCCACTTATTAAAAATAACCCAAAGCAGCTGCAAGCCAGAAAGACTGAGCTGAACACAAGCTTCTGCTAAACCTACTGGAAACTATGTGGCTTGATAATCACCTGACTGAAGGCAACTTTGTAGGGGACTTTCCAGCCTGTGTATACTCACATACAAGATGCCCTGGGGCCAATCCCTGCAAAGGTGCAGCAGAAGCTGTGTGTGTCACTGTCCACTGATGGCAGGAGCTCCCTCTCACCTCCCCAGTCTCCATGGGGAAATGAGTATCTTGGATATAGGTCATCCCAAAACCCCTGACTTGTGCTTGGCCTTGGAGATTTTGTATTTTATGGAATGGCACAAAGGAAGCCTACAGTATGATGTATTCCCCCTTAAATTATATAATGTGCCCCCTTAAACCAGATAATGCACCAAAAGCCTTAACAGGATTATTCAGAGACAGGTAGAAAGGCCAGAATTTGTTGGTGGCTACTGAGTTCTGATCCTGGTCCTGGGGGACAATCCCTGCTCTGCTCACAGTGCTCAGAGACCCACTGTGGGCTGTATTGAATGGCTCTGTGACAGCAAGGTCCACTCCCACATCTCTGAGTCGATGCAGTAATGAGGACTGCATCTATACAGGGCTACCCATGTGTTTCAGAGGCTCTGGCAAGTGCAACAGTGGGGTTAAATTTTTCCCTGCAAAAACTCAGCTTCATGAAGTTTTGCTTTGCAAATCTTCCACCAGAATATCTGAATTCAAATATGTGTTTTAGTAGGTGATGACACATCTTGTGTAATATACCTCTCCAATATGAAACCAGTGCAATAAAATAAAATACTTACTCAAAAAAGCTTGATATTGCACTTTATTCCTCCCATAGAGAAAAGAACATCAGAATTTTCCTTGCCTGTTCTTTTGAAAGACTATTGAGTGGTATTATATGGATTAGAGATTAATCAATCTCCTCCCGTCAAATATTTTCTCTGGTTTTAAAGAAAAAACTTTTTCAGCATCTAAGCTTGTGCAGACCTAGTGTAAGTTCATGAGAGACAAATAGTGTATGCAAGGATGTTAGCAAACTAACTGCATACAAAATCTCAGATGTCTTCCATTAGACTTGGATATTGACTAATTTAAGGACATGCACACAGCCCCCAGTGGGGCACCCAAGGGTGAAAAAGCACCCACAGACCAAAGTCAGAGAGGATTCACAGCTGTTGGATCACACAATCACTTTCTGCTAAGGGAAAATTATTATTATTATTACTATTATTTTTACTATCATTGTTGATGATGATGATGATGATAATAATAATAATAATTATTATAATTGTTGTTGTTGTTGTAATAGTAATAGTAATAGTAATAGTAATAGTAAGAGTAAGAGTAAGAGTAAGAGTAAGAGTAAGAGTAAGAGTAAGAGTAAGAGTAATAATACCATCCTGGCTTCTTCTAGGTATATAACATCTATAACATCCAGTGTACAATTTGATCCTGTTCACAATTCATCTTCCCTTAGAAGATGTCTGTACAGAAGAGCTTTAGAGCTACTTTATGAGAAAATCATAAACTGCATTGGAAACTTCTTCCAGGAGCAGGCATTCTTATGCTATACCCTTCTGTTCAGATCAGTGATGACCCTTTCAAACTGAGATGTTCCTTATGGAGATTTAATTTCAGGAACGATTAAGACCATACCAAAGCTCAGCTCTCCCATTGCTCCACAGGAGAATTGCAGCCCACAAGGTCAGTCAGCCCTCCAGCTGTTCACAGGAATTATACCATACAGCTAGAGAAGGGAAAAGACACCACATGACTAAAATTCACCCATTCTACTGCAAACAAAAATAGACAGGTGCCTACTCACAGGGATCAAACCTGAATAAGCCCTGCTTGCACATTGTGTTTGCCATGAATCTGCAAACATGGATCATGAAGTGCAAACTGAAGTCTATTTTGCCAGCATTTGTGAAGAAAGATCTAAACACAGTGCACAAAATGCTCTTCATGAAAAGTTCACCATGCTGTGATTACAGCTCACCTACCTCCAAGCATTAAGCCAGGAGAGCACCAAGAGAGACTGTTTTGTTCATGCTCTCTCCAATCAGCTTAACTGACCAAGAATTAGCAAAATACACTTTGCAGTCTTGACATGCCAACAAAGCAATTTTAATTTTTGCTCCAATTAAAGCCTAGTGCTTGTTATCTGATACTTTGCATGGAGTCATCATATTTTCTTCCTCACAAACAATTTGCATTCCTGCTTAAGCTTCATTAAGTTAGGAGTTTGGAGGGCTTTCTCTTTTAAACCTTCAGGTCTGCAGGTTGTTTGACAATGCTATACACTTGAGGAGCAGTGTTTAAAGTTTTACAGCTTTGGTTTACAAAAATACAACACTAAACCACTGAATTCATTATATGTTCCATTCAATTCAAGATCAGTTCATCAAGCTTGGCAAAAAACATCTGAAAAACAAATTTGCCAGGAGACACATATAAGGCAAGTAATTAACTTTCTGCTATTTGTTTACTAGTTACCTCTGAACAGTAGCCAGCTAACTTCTACCTAATGCCTAATAAGGTCGCTTTTCCTCCCTCCCATCAAAAATCTAACACTCTGACCTTAATGTAAAGTGATGGATTAATGTTGCACATGCTGTTCTTAAACCCCAGTCACCCTCTGCTATGACAGCAGGATTAGAAGGGAAAGTACGGACTAAAGGCACCCAGCAGATTCAGGGATTTAATTGTCTGAGCTTCTGGTGTGCAGGCTTAACTTTGGCTTAAATTATGTCTTTTTCTCACCAAAAGATGCTGTTTGAAATTAATTCCTTTTACTGAACCCCCCAGTTTTAAAGATACTTGGTGCATGACAGAGGTTCTTGTTTGCTTAATGTTCCCCAAACATTAATCTGAAGCTCTTTGCTGTGGCCACTTTCTGCATCTTGTTTTGGAGATGTCTTGATCAATTAGTGCAATGTCACAGTTACATGTAGTTATTGTACCTCCAGCTGCAAGCTGTTAATAATAAACTTACCCACAGGACAAACCTGCCATATGGTTGATGGTCAAGCAAGGCTAAAATATGCATTAGGAAAAAAAATGCAACTGTCAACATGAAGCTGGATGTGGCTTATTGGATTTGATGTGGGCATCTGACAGCAATGTTTCTTTTAGCAACATTCTGTATTGCAGGTCAGGAATCTGCCTACTGTGGAATATTTGTCATTGGAAGATGAGGAGAAAAAAAAAGGCAAAGAAGCATTTGTGAAATGGGAAATTCAGGGTAGCTTAGTGGTGGCTTGTATTTTTTTCCAAAGAGTGATTGTTGAGGAGGAGTGATTGTTGATCTGATGCTTTTTTGTAAGAATGATTTGCCAAACAAAGTTTTGTTCGAGTTTTTTTTCTCAATCGTGGGAGAGCAGTTGCACAGGAGAAGAAAAAAAAAAAGTGGTTTTTCCTTGCAGATCAAAACAACTTTTTTCATTGCAGATTTAAGCTTATTGGACTGTAAAAAAAACATGAGCTATAGAGGAAACTATCCAAAGTCTATCTGATGATAGTTATATTCCTGAATTACAGTTTCTCTGTGCAAGGGAAAAACTCAATATTTGGATATTTTTTGTAACTCTTGACGTGTATTCTAGCCACCCACTGAATGGCACTGGCACAGTTTCTTGTCTTGTTGATAACACCAGTGCAGCAAATACCTCCTTTAGCTTTATGAAAGCAGAAGGGATCCCAAGTGGGTGTGCCATTAAAAAAGACAAATCCAAGAACATCATGAAAGTAAAAGCAAGCCCATGTCTTCACTGGGGGCCTTCAAGTCCTTCCCCCTCACCTCATCAAAGTCACCTCCCAGAAACTTCGTTTATGACCTGGTGGGTGCACAAACAGTTTTGTTCCACACTACTGCCACTTTTATCAATGGGAGCAGAAACCAAACTAATTGCTATTCTATGAGCAACCATGCAGTGAAGACCTTATTAAAAGTCCCAGACTCCTATTTACGTGCAGAAAGACTTGATTTGATTAGTTAGTAATTAGAAGCACACTGTTAATCATACAATTTAAAAGGGATAGCTGGGAGTCACAGCTCCCAGGGGAATTCTCTAATATATGGGAAAGGATTATTTTTTTATTAGCCTTTGTTAAGGTCTAAGGCCTTGTTCTAGCAAACCCTTCTGCATGTGCTCAACTTTAACACGTGACTGGTCTCTCTGGCTTTCCTGAGTCACTCCCAACGTCATGAGCAGAACCCTCCGCATACATGTTTAAAGAACTACACCTGAGAAACCAAATATTCCCTATTTTCAATTCCCTATTGTTTTTCCAATTGTATTCTTCCCAAATTTATCTCTCTGTGTTGTGTTAAACATCAGTAATAAGGGCAGGCTTTCCTGGAGGTTCGGAGATATTTGGCCTTCATTGTGCATTTCACTAGATAAGCAAAGGTGCTGTGAGTCAAAGCTCAGAACTTCAGCAGCTGTTCTAAAACTTGTAGCATCAAAACACTTTCCTTTTAAACATGGTTTTTCATCAGATGAATGGGTTTTTTTCCCTCTTTCAATGCATTCTAATATTCAAGCCAGGCCAGGTATTCAGCTGACTGCCTTCTGGGGTAGGAGTGTGCTGTGTGTTTAAAAATGAGGGGTTTTTTAGCCATAAGCTTACTTAGAGGACCCTGCTGGTCTATTAAAAAAAACCAAATTTTTAAGTATTTCCTGGATTTAGAAATACTTTTTGTGAAAATAAAATGTCTAGATTGACCCAGGCCTTTTCTTCTCATAGTTTTACAGACATAAAGAAATAATCAAGACTGTGGATTTAAACTGATTTTGAGTCCATAGGCCACCAGATATTTCTGTGGGTTCTTCCTGAAGGATCTATATATTAGAATGATTTTTTCTTCCAGCTAGTTAAATTTGCATGGAGACATACACAGAAAATAAAGCTCCCAATTAATAGGACAAGCAAAGCAATCAACGAGAAAAGCATCAGAGATCAAAGAGAAGAAATGAAATGTTCTGTAGATGGAGAGATAGAGTTCATTTGATGTAGTGCAAGATACAAAGCCAAGAGCAGAGGAAGAAGAAAAGTTAGGAGGATAGTGACGATTGAGAAGAGAGTGGAATATCACAAGAAAAAGCATTGTGTGAGCTGAACATATCTGAAAACAGTGGAGTCCTAAAAGAAGGAATTAGTCTAGATTTATGTCATAAAATTATTTTTTGCTATTTGCAGCGGAATCAACATGCTTACTCTGATCACAGGAAGTTAATCTAACCCACCAATTCTTGGCAGCATATTTATGAACCACCCCTGACATTAACAGTATGTACACAATGACACACTTGTAAATCACCACTTGCTTATTGCTGATTCGTGGGGTTTCAGTGTTTCTTCCTACCTGTTTTGTGTGAAGGAAGAGTGCCTGTAACACATCTGAATCTTCCTGATAGCCCTAATTTAGGTGTTACACATATACATTTTCTGTGGCTTTCTGGGCCACCCATCTATTAAATATCCTGCCACTTGGCTGTTTTACATGATGTCAGCTCGTGATCTGGCTTTTTTTAGTCTGTTACCAAATCCTGACTTCTTAAAACATTAAATAAAATGTTTCTTTCAGGGTTAATTATTTTGGAGTGTGACAGAAACCAGCACCCATAAAGTTTGTTGACATAAAAAGAGTAGATGTGAAAATAAAAATGTATGCATGCCTACACTGAGCTCCTGAGCTAATGCATTGAGTTTCAGATCTTGACAGAAACTTGGCCTCCATCAGTCTTTACTCTGTTTAAGTGACAGGATGGCTGGCAGCACTCACCAGTGCTTGCAGGATGTACTAATATTTACAAGCAAAAGAAGGTCTCTGGCTTTGTTGAAATAACACCACTTTCTTAATTTGACTGCTGCTCCATAGCAGACCTTAACAAACAGCTACCAAGGGAGGAGGTAAAGGACTGAGCTTTCATCAAATGCTAATGTTTACCTTAAACTGAAAAAGTCACAATTATATTAAACAGATTTCTGAGGGCAAAGTATAAATAATGATATCATTCTTCTGGAATATCATGCTCAGGATGACAATGTAAACACTAAGGAGTTCCAAAAGCAAAATGCATGAAGGAGAAAAAATATTTTGGACAAGATTTCCTCACATAAACAATTTAAAAATGTTTGCAAGTTTCCTGCCTGGTACTGAGGTGTACAATTGTTTGGGGGGAGAGGTGGAAGTGGATCTGGCATTTCCCTTTGACTGGTTGTTAAGGCAGGGGGAGCTGCAAAGTGTAAATCAGTTTTTAACCTTGGATCCAAAGTCACCTGAAGTTCCGGAGCAATTTAGCCTCACACTACCATTTCTGCTTAATCTTTGAAATCAGCAGGTAAAATATATAGAATTAATCTAATTGTTTGACACTGATAACATTTCCATTCATCTGAAAGCATGGTTGTGTTCCCTTGTGGAATGCTGTGGGATTTAGTTATGTTTCTGTATGCATCTGCATGGAATAGGTTAGTAATACACACCATTAGTGTAAATTATACATTGCTGTTATAAAAGTTATAACTTATTTGAAGAATTTGCATGACATCCCTCAATGGAATTATTCACAATTTGTAAAGCAATTGCTTTCTTCACCACCCTGTGCAGTAAAGAAATAAAAAGAAGGAAACAAAGACTGGGGAATCCATGTGGGTTTACCCAAGATTATACAGCAAAACCACAGTAACATGTACAATTACATCTAGACCATAAGCAAATATATAAACCATCCCAAAAAGTATCTGGGTGGAAAGCAGCTCTGTAGAAATTAAAATTATATTGCACCTGATGTTAATGGGCCAGCTTTTTTTTGACTCATACAAATACACAGAGGACCACTGAAAGCACTGGAATTCCCTCCACTGTAACCAGCATGAATTTGGATTTTGGTTCCAATGGGAAATTTTACACTGAGAACATTTGATTTCAATACATATTAAGACAGATTAAGTCTCTGAAAGGGTGCTTCTGCAATGATGGATAGCAACAGAAAGTAAGAGCAGGTTAACAAACAAAAAAAAAAACCCTTACAGTGTCAGCAAGGTTCTGTACAATTAGAAATGTGTACTGCTAAACAAAATAATCAAGTAAGTTTTCAACTGTTATTTATAACAAAATAACTAAAGAAACCTTTTCTGTGAGGGGTAATCAGACAGAGGAAGAGACACAACCCAAGCAAGGGAAGAATATGATGCTGTACTGTGAGGCACTGTCCCAGCACCCCAAAGAGGGTCCCAGGAGCAGAACAACCTCAATGGGTACTTTGTCACATTTCCACTCACAGCCAGGCAGTAAGGCTCTTCCCAGACTTCAGGTTTTAATGCCTTCTCTACTAGGAAAAAAGTCTGCAAATGGAAAGGATGTGATCTGGGCTGTTGAGGTGTTCAGCCAAACACAGTGAAACGCACTGCCTGAGGAATGAAATAATGAAGCTATCTCTGCTACTGGCCATGAATCCACAAGTTGTTCATCTCACTGGGTGTTTCCAAATACAATTTACAGAAGTTTCATCTTTCAGGTGGAGGTGATTTAAGATTCTAAATCTTCGATGCCACATGATACACAGCTTTGGCATATATAATATAAACATATTATCCATATATAAAACATATAAAATAACTGTTAATTTCCTTGTACACTCTATCAGTTTTTAGACACTGTAAGTGTAATGTTCATCCCAGCTTTTTTCTGTTTTCTACACATAAGTGGTAGTATCTTCAGTGCAAAATGCCATGAAATCTCTTAAGCCTTAGGAAAACCACCTCAAGGACATCTTGGACATTCCATTGTATGAATGTTTTAAAGGATTATCTGTGGATAGGCAGAGGAGAAATTGCTGGCACTGACACCACCTCAGCAAGCAACTGTGACACAGATGCCACACACAGGGACAAATACTTTACCACAGCAAACTATTACCTTTAAGTATTGGCAAAATTGGGTCGCCAGGACCTCTGGAAAGCAGATCGTTGCCAAGCAGGTATGTCTGAATTTAGATGTTTATGTTTCTGAACTTTGAAGCTGTGGATCAGGATAATGAGCAGAATTTGACCTTCACAGGCGTCTGTGGCACATAGACTTTCAAGGTCTTAACCACCACTTTGGATGACCTTTTGAATGCATCATCACTTGCACCTCTCCCTAACATAGACCAGTATTTTTATTTGTGAAATTGCTCCAATTTCTTCACTTTCCCCCCATTGGAAATGAGAGTCCTGAATGCCAAAGCAACTTCCAGTGAATATTAAAGACCTTGTCACATTTCTATAAAAGATAATACTTGATGGTATTATCAAGTAATTTTTTTTTTCATCTTGCAGCTTATTTGGGATCACCATAGGTCATCATAGCAGAACTTTTTCTGCTTTCCGTGGGAGTTTTGGCAGAAGCTATTGTGGCATGAATTTAAAAGGGGCTTTAACATGTGGTCTTTCAGCAGTCTTCCTCTGCATGTCTAGCTCTTTCCACCATAGTATCACAGCAGCTGTAGATGTGGAAAAACTCACTTTTTCCCTTCTGCATTTTGAAATGTAATTTCAATCCAAGTCCTGTGACACTGTAAAGCATCTACAGTTCCTGTGGATTTCAATATAGAAATACATTCCCTGTATTTCTCAATATTTCAGAGCTAGTTCTGCCAACCTGGAAGCTTTCAGATAGGTAATATTCCATTTCATAGTAGCCTAATCCAAACTGGTAACCAAAAAGCCTCTACGTGTTTGTATGAGTTGTTGTTTTCTTTTTCCCCTAAGTTTTGATGAATAAAATGATTAGGAAACTAAAAACTGATTTGAGTTGTCCCATATAACCCATGGGTTTGAATCTTGGCTGCTTCTGTGAATAAAGAAAAAGGAACTTTATTAATATAAAACATAACCAGTAAATTCTGTGACTGGCATCATCACTCCAGCACCACTGCCGTTCAGATGCAAAATATTTCAGAAAGAGAATAATGCCTCAGTTGAAGTCCAGAACTTCATATGATGTCTGTGTAAAATTCCACACTTCCTTGTGAAATGTCATTCCCCTAGCTACAGTTATGTAAAAGAGGAAAAAAAAAAAAAAGCCCATACTGGTTCAGGTCCATTGTTATTAATTACTAGAAAGCTGACATGATTCCTTGAGGGCTTCCCAGAGGGCACAGCTGTTTCCATACTCTGTGTTGTTTTGCTGTACATTACAGGATAAGGCTACAGCACCTTTCAGCCCAAGGCACCTCATATGTGTCATGAGAATTGTTGCATTTTACACAACATTTTGTGTATTTTTGTGGTGGCTGCTGGGCAGTGCAAGGAGTTGTCAATGCTTCTTCTCAGATCCAGGCTTAACATGGCCTGGTTCAACTTGGGATGCCTGTGATGGACACCGCAAGTGCTAGTCTTTAAAAATGGTCTTAAGTAGCCTTTTAAAATTTTCTAAAGTCTGTATTGCAAAAAAGAGATGCTTTAATTGCTCCTTCTTAATAGACAGTTCCTTCAAAAGAAAAAACTAGGATTGCTCTCCTGCTTTTTGTCCTTGGCAAAGACGAAACATTATCTTTTCATCCTCAAACCCTTGACTTGCAGTCAGGAAGGAAAAACAACTTTAAAATCCCTTGAGGAAAAAGGAAAAGAGCATAGATTTCAGTTTTATTGCTTTTAAACCTTTTATGCCCCAAACTGAAATATCTGAGTCTCCATAGAGCTCCATGTTTGATGATCTTTATTGGATACATATATCTCTGTTTATAGAAACATTGTTTAATGATTCAAACATTGAATTGCAAAAATTATTCATTTTAGAGTGATAAAATATACCATTCTCCATTCTAATAAAATATTGAATACCAGCTATAATATAGACTATAGTTGTAATGCCTCTGGTAGGATCTGACAATCCAAAATTGTTTTCATGAATGTCCTGGAGTTAAGGTTAATGCACCAAAGAGCTGTTACTCATCAGTGTGTAACACCAGCTGATACAGGTATAATAATCCTCCTGCAGCAGCACAGGGCAGCAGAGAAATTGCTCTTCTAAGCTATAAATATGGGCTGTATTCACGGGATTCTTCTCTATGTACAAGTCTAATTTCAACCAATGTGTTATTGAAAATAAACAAAAAAATTAGATATGATAAAAACAAAAAATTAACCCTGTCTTTCCCCAAAACAATTGGCAGCAAAACCAAAGGTGTAACACCTCATATTAATCTTCATAGGTACTGAAAATTTTTAACTCGAGTCTTTTTCTTTCCCACTTTTAATATCCTCCTTCCTGCAACTCATCCCAAGCTTGACATTGTAGGACAGCTGTATTAATTAGTGTCAGCAGTATGCTTGCAACAGGTTTGGAACCACCCTTTACTGTTAACAGTAGGATTTATTCTCATTTTACTGGCATACCCTGACAAAGGTCCTGGATTTAATTAAATTTGATTAATTAAAAAGGGGTATTTATCTTTAAGCTTGTGCAGATGTGAAGAGAATTGTTTTTCTCCAGAGAGGTCAGCTACAAAAATGGCAACTCTAATAATACACTTTGCTTAATTACTCTTCTATTTTCAGCCCAGTGTTATGTCCTTGGTTTTATTTATCTGATGCTCATCTCCATTGTGTCAGAGCTATCCACAGAATGAAACATTCAGCATCCCAGTAAGAGAGGGAAAATCTACACTTTTTTGCTGCCCCTCAGCTAGAACATAAAATCAGTCAGTTGTAAAAGATTATACAAAAGAGTGACATTTTGCAACACCCTTCTTAAAAGTGGCCATCTTGTGCTTTCTTACATTTTGCAGGGAATCAACTGAGAGAATTTGGATCCACCACCAAGAAAATTCCTTCCCTGTAAACTAGACTCTGCAGACCTGGAGATGTCAAATTCAATGAACGCATGCTAAAGAGTGAGCTCTCTTTTGCTTGATTGTAAGGAGTCCCATCTGCCTTGTCTAAAAGTTGACAGGAGGGTTTCTGTGCCTTATCAGATGCCAGATTCATTACAGGATTGGGGATTTCAGGAAAACATCGCCTTCAGCAGAGAGAAGAGTCTTTCCAGTATGACAGAGAAAATAATAAGGCTCCAGAATAAACTTTGTGGGTTTAAGACCAAGTAAGAAATAAAATATTTTGTTCAAGTGAGTTTTCTCTTTAATAAATAAATACATTAGGCAGAGTAAACTTTAACATTGTTAAGTCAGGAGGATATCTTCAGTTCCCTCCTAAGAGTCAGGATGCCTGTCCTATAAGTCTGGTTTCTCCTAGATGTCCAATGTTGCTTTGAGAAGAGTCAGAGTGGTTGCAAAAAGAGAACATTCTCCAAATCATAAATCTTCTATTTTAAAGCTGAAAGAGATATTAAAAAAATTTAAAAAAAAAAAACTTGCCAAGTCATCTTTTTAAAGAGTATCTTCTTCAGAGAGGTATGATGAAGGAATTTTCTAAATTTCCTTAACAGAACAGTTTGCTTTTCATCTGTCACTGGACTTATCTGCAAAATTGCAATTAAAATAAAATTTGACAACCGTTTGGAGAGGATGGGATTTTTTTCTTTATTCCAACTCATTCTTGCAGGCAGCAGAGTTTATTAATAGATTGATCATTTGCAAGTATCACTTCTAAGTTACTTGCAGAATAACAAAAACTTAGGAGCATTTTTGATATAGAATGAGAAATAAGATTTTCCCTGATTTGTTTAGCCATTATCTCCTTAAAACCAGAAGTGGAGGAGAGTCTCAGTAGGCAGCTGGGAGGAAGGTTTATATAGGAGTCCTGACCAGCCCTTCCTCTCCCTCTCTGCAGAGCACACTTAGCAGAGCAGCTTTTGCTGTCTGCATCAAATGCCTCTACAGGTTACAATTTAGAGTAGAAAAAACTAGTGTGGAAAAAACTAGTGTGGAAAGCTGTGAACTATCCTCAAAAAGCTTGCTTATCACAGAGTTTTTTTTTTGTAAGCATCTACGGCGCTTCCCAATTTACAGGTTAATCACTGCTAACAAATACTAATGGACAGGAATGGAAATGCCTGCAGACATACTTATTGCTATGCAGTAAAGCAAGGAAGGAGAGCTTCCACAGTGTCCCAGTGCAAGAGAAAATGGCCACTGCAGTGGTTCCAACAGGCTTTTCCATACAGGAGACTCATTAATTCAACAGCAGGCATCTGGAGGAAATCTAAGGTACAGAGATATTAATTATTGCTGAACATAGTGCCACAAAACAAAGTGAAAACAACTGGAGTTATTAAAATTCAGCAGTAATCAATTTCAACCAGGAACAGAAAATATTAAAGAGTCTCTTTCAATGGCATGAAAATTTTGTCAACATAGATGTGGTTATAGCAATGAAAGAAGTGCAAAAACACCAGCCAGCAACTGCCTATGGAAGGCTGTCAAGGATCCTTGACTGATCACACAGATCTTCTTCTAGGGTTGAATACAATCCATGCCCCTGCTCATTTGTTTCCTAAACCATAATATTCTGTTAATAAATGCAAAGTAAGATGATAAACTGGATACAAGTCAAACTCTGCTTCTTAAAATATTCTTGACTGTGATACTTTCGGATTTGTTCTTTGTGTGTTGTTTGTGTGAGATGCCAGAAAAGTATTTGACATAAAAGGTGAGGAGGACAAGCTTCTTCTTGCCTCCTTGAATACTTTCTTCATCTCCATTTGCTTCATTTTACAGAGCCTGAAACTTATTTTGCCAGTGGTCAGATTCAGCAAATGCACGGATGAATGTGAGTGTTGCTTCTCTCAGCTCCCTGTTCACCACTCAGGTATTTCTCCAGTTTCCAGCTTCTATTCCAGTTTCTCTTCAACTTGTTTTGGATTCTTGAGAGGGCAGTCTGTCTCTTCAGTTGTAGGCAATTTGGGGAGCAGATGGAGGCTTCCTGGATCTTTGTACAGCACTCTGATTAGATACTCTGGTTCTTATACATCTGCAAACAAAATACCAATAAATACCTTAAGAGATGTCCCTACATAAACACCCTACAGACAAGGACTCGGACCTTCATCCTTTCCATCTCTCTCTAAGCTCATTTTGTAACTTCATTTCCAGTTCAGCAGATAATCCAGGAAACACAACTCTGCCTCAGGTCTTATTGGCAGACTTTGTGGGAGGCTTGGGTCCTTAATCTCATGTACAGCTTTTCCCAGTAAAAATGCAATATTCCACTTGCTCACCAGGGAATATAATGGGCACGTAGGGATGGAAATTCCAGCATCAGGAAACCTGCTAGGGCAAAACTTGCCTATCAGCTGTCAGCAGGCTAGCAGGAGTCAGAGCACTTGAGAGACTGAGAGTCTCATTGATTTCTATCCTAGCATAGGCTCTAGACTGGATTTTGCTTTGTCTTCACAACCAGAATACTTATTTCAAGGAATAGGGTAAGGATTGAGGCTGCACACTAACATTTATCATTTTGCCAAGAAACAGAAAATTGTTGCAGTCCTTTTGGCGACTTAGAGAGCATGGGACATGCCGTTAAATCACAGTGGGACAAATCAAAAAGCAAACTCTTCCCTGACATTTTTGGAAAGCTGAAATTCAAACTGCCCCACTGCAACCTCTCTGGTCTCATCATCCACTGGCTGAACGGGAGCCAGTTTCCTGCTCCCCTCATTTCCACCAGGCCTATCTGTAGAGAGACCCTTTGCTTACCAGAGGAGCATCTGCTGAGACAGACATTGCAGGGCACACAGAAAGGGATCCCAACTTTTCACAGCATTTGCTTCTCACAAAGGGTAAGAAGAGGCCAGCCTGAATTTGGCGAGTAATAACTTTTAAAGCCAAATAAAACCTGAAGAGCTCCACTGCCTGAAAGTTATGAGAACTGCAGCACTGTGAATCACCCAGTAAATACATGAGCTATCAGAGTCAATGAATGGTAAGAGATGAAGGAAGTCTGTGCAGGCTGATGAACCAAATTTTTTATTGCATGCCTCTATACGTTTTGCATTTGAAATGTCACAAAAGCAGAAAGATCAGGCATAGCTACCTACATGTCTCTGATCACACAGACATTCTGGAAGAGCAGAACTTAAAAAATAATTTAAAATAAAAGTGAAGGACAAATGAAATTGCATTATTTCTTTCCCATACACAGATGCAACACTTTTGAATGGCGTCATGGCACAATTATAGGAGCCCTTCTTGTAGCCCAGGTCATCAATCTCCCAGTGATACAGATCTCAGAAGAGAACTTTTATAGCCTATCAGCTCCAAGGACTGACTGGTGAATATAAAAGATTCCTGACTCTGCAGCCTAAGCCTCTGTATTTACGAAGCCTGAAGGATGCATGGGATTAATTTTAAAATAAAGGCAGTTGATCCATGGGTCCAGTCATTCATAGAAAGAAAATAAAAGCGCTGTCTTTAAAAATCAAACATAAGGCCAGACCCACCAAACCCCAGAGAAACTGGCAGTTACATTCTTAATTCAAAAGTTAGTCTTACCAGCTAGTTTGCAAAAGACTATTTAAAAGGACACAAAGTTAGATTTTGCTCAAAAATCAGTTAACAAAACAGGAAAATCAACAGAAGAACTTCTATTCATTTTGAAGTCAAATTGAACATCAAGTGTAGTTTGAGTTTATCATCCATTGCCATTTGTGAACACTAACAGCAGAACACACAATGAATAGGAAGTGAAGCTAGCAGTCAAGTATCTGTAACACAGCTAACAATACAGAGAAACAACAGCATGCTTGGCATTAGGCTGCAGATGAAGATACTACTAGAAGAAAATATTTATGTACAAATCTTAATGGCATCAGACCCTTTTAATCAATAGAGCTGAAAAAATTACAATGTCCAACTCTTAATACTTGCCAGGTAACTAGATCGAAAGACATTTTCTAACCTGCATAAACCTGAAGGGCACTTTCTTCCAGGCTCCAATGGAAAGAGCAATTTGTGTGCATGTGGATGGCCAGAGCCACTGGAGTCATCAGACTGCCCACTGAAACCAGGCAAAACCCTGCAGGCACAGGAATTGGGACTGACTAAATGGACACCTGTGGTGGCCACTGTGACAATGGAGCAGATGCTGCTGAATGTCTCGGTGCTGGGAAACGGCTGAGAAAAGATCACTCAGGCAGCTCATCCCCACTCTACAGGAATCCCAGCAAGTTCCTGGAGCTGGGTAAGCTGCAGCACCTAAGGATGAATAATGCCTCCAATGAATTTAACCTGAATTTCTGATTTCTGAGGCTGCTCGGGTTTTTGATCCAATATGACAGTTAATACATGCCACTTGATTTTTCATCTTCAGTTCAAGTATTGTTTCTGACCAATAGAGAAACATTTTGCAAATTGATTTCTGGAATGTGAGCTGTATTGATTAATCAGTCCTAGTTTTAATTAAACACTTCTTTTCCCTGATCAGATAGATGAGTTTAATTCACACTGCAAGGAGGCATAATTGTGAGCCTGACTATTTCAGAGAAAGCAACCCACTAAAACAAAGTTCTAATAAAGGTTGGATTATAGCATTTTAGAGCCTTTAAAATCTTTCTTTTTTGGTCTCATAGCACTTCCCTTCAGCAACATACCTAAAAATATTAAAGCTGCTATAAAATTTATTAGCTGGAAGCAGAGCATAAATGTATTCCTTCTCTTACCATGTATGACCCTGCTACTCCCCTGCTTGTTAATAAACAGTTTCCAATCCCATATAAAATGTGCTTGATGCATTATTGCATTGCTGATTGTAACTTTTGTCAGCACCTTAGTGACTGACATCCCATAATCACTTGTGCATCTGGTTCCTGGCTAGGAATGTGGTCAGATTGGTATATGTTCTACTTAATTGCCTCTGTACCTGGGCCCTGTTTAATGGCTTGAGGAAACCTGACCTATTGATGTCTCGTCCCCTATAAAATCCATCACTTCCGATGCGAATGGTCGAGCATGTGAACTTATTTCACTTGCCATCAGTTATGCTGGGAGCAAAATGTGGTTGGTAGAAAATAAACACCAAAAGAATATAAATGCAGCTGGAGCAAATTCTATGTGAAGTTCGAATGCATCTTCAGGAGAAATTGTTATACTCTTCACACAGGGGCAATTAATAATTGCAGTAGAAAACATTATTTTTAGAAATGCCAAACCCTGGGTTAAAAGCTGAAAATTGATGGCAGTACTTCTTTACATTTTATTTTATTCAATCAGTTGCTGAATCTTTGTTTTAAAATGCCTAAGTCAGGAAATAGGGATCCTGTCACAGCTCATTATTGCCCAATGGGGTCACAGTCCACCACTGATCTAGAAGTAGGCATAGAGGGAAAACATCAAGTGCTCAAGAGGATGTAATGGAAAATACTTTAAGTCTTACAGAATAGTCTAAAATAATAGTAAATAATTCCTGTCAGCTTCTAAAACCAATCCTGAGTAAAAGTAGAAAACTTTACAGAATTGCAAGAATGTCTTCAAAAATGACCTTGAACTTTGCAAGTGTTGTGTTATATTTCAGTGTTGAAAAAATAAGTATGTGAGGCTTATTTAAAGAATCTCACTGAGTGTGAAGGAAGAAAGCAATTGCCTGAGAGAAATGATAACATGCTGGTTTTTGCCCACCAAACTATTGCAATATTATAAGAGAGAGAGAGAGAGAGAGAGAGAGAGAGAGATTTGTTTGCCCATAAATATTTTTATCCCTAAACTTGCACACCACTGTTTTCTTCACCACTGTAGTAGATCATTACTTGAATTAGCCCCTTAGAAATATTTATCAACCATTCTGAATCTACCTAGATTTCATTTAAAAAAAAAAAAAAAAAACTTGTAGATTCTTATTAGCCATTCTAGCAGCTCCTAAAACAGGGAAAATTATTTTTAAAATGCACATAACAGCAAAAATTTTTTTTAAAGTATATAATTTTCATCAGTATGTAATGGCAATGCTCCCATAACCTTTCCAAACCAGCTAGATCCATACAGCCTTCAAAAGCTTCTGTCTCAAATTCTGCTTCCTTCTCCAGCAGGGAGCCTTGAACCTTTTTCAACTACTTTCAAAGAAAAATATGCCATCCATTTTTTATAGACATAGATGGCTCCTGCTAGGGATTTTAAAATCAAGTGGTCAGTTGCATCTCTATCTGCAAGAAGTGCAGACAGCCAAGCCAAGTCTCCTATGAAAAGTCTGTTTTCCACACACACTGTTTTCCACCATCAGGTCACAGGCTCTGAGAAGACACTCCCCAATAAATAAATAAAACCCCAAACTGAAACAGCAACCCCAAAGTCTCTAGGAAGAAATCTGTCATTGACTCTTGTCAGACTCACTTGCAACCATGATGAATAGAAGTATTTTTAACATCTGGAGTTTTTGAAATTATTTCTATCAAAGTGTCTCAGTTCACTAGAATTACACAAGAAATCAAGTGCATTTTGGTGGTCAGAAAGATTATAGTATTCCTTCCCACAATTCAGCTCAAATTGCAGATTCCTTTCAAGAAAAGAAAGTTAACTTGGGTCCAGCTGTGGTATATCCATATGAATGCTTTATTGTGTACAATAATTTGTGCCATCTGCTTTGGCTATTGAAAAATTGGTTAGCAATTGTCAAACTGGTCTTTTTGTGAAATGCCTCAGCTTTGCCAATGTAAAACCATGGAATATGGCTTTCTGTTGCTCTGCTGCAGAAGAAAACATCAAAATATTTGGCAATGGCATTTCCAGAATTGCAAAATTGTCATATAAAAGATTAGCTTTAAAACCCACAAAAAGACTTACGTCTGCTGGTTTATAGATCAGCTTCTTGCTGAAAAGTGACTTTTCATATTCTGCAAAATGAAGAAGGTTTGCCAGAAACTTAGCATTATGAATGCGTTTGTCATAAAACTTTAACCAAGTGTTGCTAATGATCACCTTGAGTATTTAAGCAACTTTACTATCCTGCATCCTTTTTTCCTCTTCTTTGCATCGTGTCCATCACTGTCATTTTTCTCTTCCCTGCTCTGTCTGTTCCTGATAACCACTCTGCTTTGTAGAGCTAGGTGTCTTGAACAAATGCTGAAAATTATGTTTCATGGCTGAAATTAAAACCAGGGATGTATTAAGTATCCTAAAACAATTTCCTGGTCCATTCCAAGGGAAGGTTTCGGGAAGGTTTCGGGAAGGTTTCGGGAAGGGAAGGGAAGGTTTCGGGAAGGGAAGGTTTCGGGAAGGGAAGGTTTCGGGAAGGGAAGGGAAGGTTTCGGGAAGGGAAGGTTTCGGGAAGGTTTCGGGAAGGTTTCGGGAAGGTTTCGGGAAGGGAAGGGAAGGTTTCGGGAAGGTTTCGGGAAGGGAAGGGAAGGTTTCGGGAAGGGAAGGGAAGGTTTCGGGAAGGGAAGGTTTCGGGAAGGGAAGGGAAGGGAAGGTTTTGGGAAGGTTTCGGGAAGGTTTCGGGAAGGTTTCGGGAAGGGAAGGGAAGGTTTCGGGAAGGTTTCGGGAAGGTTTCGGGAAGGTTTCGGGAAGGGAAGGGAAGGTTTCGGGAAGGGAAGGGAAGGTTTCGGGAAGGGAAGGTTTCGGGAAGGGAAGGGAAGGTTTCGGGAAGGGAAGGGAAGGGAAGGGAAGGGAAGGGAAGGGAAGGGAAGGGAAGGGAAGGGAAGGGAAGGGAAGGGAAGGGAAGGGAAGGGAAGGGAAGGGAAGGGAAGGGAAGGGAAGGGAAGGGAAGGGAAGGGAAGGGAAGGGAAGGGAAGGGAAGGGAAGGGAAGGTTTCGGGAAGGTTTCGGGAAGGGAAGGGAAGGTTTCGGGAAGGGAAGGGAAGGTTTCGGGAAGGGAAGGTTTCGGGAAGGGAAGGGAAGGTTTCGGGAAGGGAAGGGAAGGTTTCGGGAAGGTTTCGGGAAGGTTTCGGGAAGGTTTCGGGAAGGGAAGGGAAGGTTTCGGGAAGGGAAGGGAAGGTTTCGGGAAGGGAAGGGAAGGTTTCGGGAAGGTTTCGGGAAGGTTTCGGGAAGGGAAGGGAAGGTTTCGGGAAGGGAAGGGAAGGTTTCGGGAAGGTTTCGGGAAGGGAAGGTTTCGGGAAGGGAAGGGAAGGTTTCGGGAAGGGAAGGTTTCGGGAAGGGAAGGTTTCGGGAAGGTTTCGGGAAGGTTTCGGGAAGGTTTCGGGAAGGGAAGGGAAGGGAAGGGAAGGTTTCGGGAAGGGAAGGGAAGGTTTCGGGAAGGGAAGGGAAGGGAAGGGAAGGGAAGGGAAGGGAAGGGAAGGGAAGGGAAGGGAAGGGAAGGGAAGGGAAGGGAAGGGAAGGGAAGGGAAGGGAAGGGAAGGGAAGGGAAGGGAAGGGAAGGGAAGGGAAGGGAAGGGAAGGGAAGGGAAGGGAAGGGAAGGGAAGGGAAGGGAAGGGAAGGGAAGGGAAGGGAAGGGAAGGGAAGGGAAGGGAAGGGAAGGGAAGGGAAGGGAAGGGAAGGGAAGGGAAGGGAAGGGAAGGGAAGGGAAGGGAAGGGAAGGGAAGGGAAGGGAAGGGAAGGGAAGGGAAGGGAAGGGAAGGGAAGGGAAGGGAAGGGAAGGGAAGGGAAGGGAAGGGAAGGGAAGGGAAGGGAAGGGAAGGGAAGGGAAGGGAAGGGAAGACATTTTAATCATCTTGGAAATTCTATGCCACAGTTTAAACATGTATCTACTGCACACTAAGTAATGGAACAGGGTAGCTTGCGGGAAGAATAATGACACAAAGACATGCCACAATTCCTGAGAGCTAAAGCAAGGAACAGTTGGTTATGTGATATCCGTCAGTGAAAGGCAAGACAAAAAACCCCAAGCCCATATTTAGTTTAAAAGCATCTAGCAGATCCAGCTTTGAAGAACCATTTTCTGACCCTACATCAAGCAGCTGTCCCTTCTCTATTATCTGTTCTTTCATCTTAATGCAGCCAATAAAAATCCAGCTTTCCATATCAAGTCTGACTTCCCTTTTATTTCCTGTTTGCCTGTGATGTTTCCTGATGCTTTTATCCACATGAAGTATCACTTAAAGCTTTCTTGATAAGAATTCTTTTATTGGGAGTTTGCAAGAGCAGCAGTAGGTGTTTATACCTAGGGTGATCCTAGCCTCCTGCATATGAGTAACAAACTCAATTACCTGCATGCAGTCTCTGTATGAAGGGAAAAAGGCTCTTCCAACAACTTCTTTATCTTGCAAATAGGGCAAAGAATGATTCTCCCAGTCTTTTGCACATATTGTTTTCCTAAGAGATGCTCCATTTATCTTAGATGAAGCAGCAATAGGAAGCGCTGCTAAGTTCTGATTTTTTTTTCAGAATTTCACAATATTTCAGGTAGGTCTAAGATCCTCAGCTGCTGGAGCCATCTGTCAAGACAGAATGGACCTGTCCTAGGGCAGCACTTGCAGGAAGGCAAGGAAGCACACAGAGGCAGGACCTACATAAGCAAAGCAAGCACAACAGGGCTCCTTTTCTGCAGTGGGAGGTACAGTAAACAAGAAGAACAAGCCTTCAGAAACCAGTTCACTCATCCAGCATAGCAGCTTGTGCAAGATCATCACAATTCACAGCTTGAAAGCCCACACCACTAACAGCTTCACCTTCATCTTCTTATACCCTCCCTTCAGGTGTTTATATATATGATTTTGACTGAGCAGGGCTTCTCATACTAGTACATGCTAAAGTGAGGGAGGATCCAGGCTGAGTTGGGCCCTAAGTGCACCACCCTGACTGTGATTAGGGATGGTCAGCCTCTGCACTGCCATGTGTCCAGGTGGATCTTCCCTGAGGCAGCAGCTGTGCTTTTCGACTCCAGAAAGACCACCTACAATTTGTTGTGCCCTTGATGAAGGGAGTGGGGACATCCTAACTGTGTACTTATCATCAGAAAGCTTCAGAGGAAGGGTGTCTGTAGTTCCTTCTTTACAACTAGGGCAATTGGAAACTTTCTGTCAATCCCCTGCATTTACAGTATTGAATTGCTCCTTTAGGTAGTCAAACAAAACCTGTACTTCCCTGCATGATTCAGAATCTCTGCAACATCTTTTTGCCTATTTAGGAGCAGTGTTTGTGATGGTCACAGCCTTACCATGGTCGCTCAGGTCACCCTGCCACCTGCTCTCACACATCTTTCAGCTAGCAGATGTGGCTCAGCCCAGACTTGTTAAGAGCCTCTCTTTTTTCCAAAATCCAAGTGCCATCTAGGTAGACTCTAGTAATATCCAGCCCATCCCAAATCTCTTGTTTTTCCCAGTAGTTGTCATAGGTGTCAAGGAAAACCCAACCAGCAGGCAAGGGAAATAGTTTCTTCTACACATATAAGGTGTTAGATCTGGACAAATGTATTCTGTGTTTCTCCTAAAGAGAATTTAAGAACCCCACTGATGCCTCACATGTAAAAAAATACTTGGTTTCAGCAAAGTCTCCACTTAGAAGCAATGGAATACGATCCTTTTACACACTGAATTTCTCCCATTTGGCTTATATTTAGGCAAGGGAATGTGTCCTTTTTGCACCTTGGATGTCTGGGGGTTTTACTTAGTGTGATCAAAAGTCAATGCAATGCAAAAGGAACTTGGCTTCAGACTTGAGCTGGGGAAAGTTTGTCTTCTTCCATCTACTCTTTCAATTTTTCTGCCACATTTAGAAGGGCTTCCTAAGAAAATATGGTCTCTGCCTTTTTGCTGAGATCAAAAACTAGGTATGCTTCTACCTCATTGACAGATGCATCTTATTGTACTCTAA
This sequence comes from Haemorhous mexicanus, assembly GCF_027477595.1. Classification (NCBI taxonomy): domain Eukaryota; kingdom Metazoa; phylum Chordata; class Aves; order Passeriformes; family Fringillidae; genus Haemorhous; species Haemorhous mexicanus. The sequence goes on from NC_082341.1 coordinate 33,091,671, forward strand.
TTATACATACTGTATGTGTATTTTCTTCCTTTTTGTAGCCTATCCACATAGTCTGGCAGCACACTGCCCTTCCACATGGAAAAGGTGACTGACCTAACTCCTACATCCTACTTTCTCTTTCAGCTGGTTTCACTGCCAAAAGAATGATTGTATCGCTCTCTGTAGCACCAAGCCAGATCACGTTGCTGTGGCCTTCTCCAGCTAAACAAGAACTTTTGTTTGCACTTGAGCATACATTCATTTTCAAGAGAGTCACCCTGCTGTCACTTGGTTTCATGTGCACACTCCTTAAAACCTATTTCAAAGTGGGGTGATTTTCCCCCCATGCTCTGTAATGTGCTTTTTGGCACAGCTCATGAGGGTCAGCATGCACTCTGTATAACTCTGCCTGATTTACTTATGCTTTACTACCTCAAACCTCCTGTCTCACCCAATTCTTGATTCTTTATCCTCTTCAGAATGTGCACACTTTTTCAAAAGCCTCATTTTAGACCCAGAAGAGCTTTATTTGTCTTTTGTACATATAACATCTCCAAAGCTTGCAGGGAAGCTTCCGGGGGGGAGAGTGTAGGTGCTCAGATATCGTCATTGATGATGTGGACCAGCCTCTTCACAGTGCCTCAGTGTTCCTTCAGCTTTTTCTCTTCACTGCCCTTACCTCAGGGAAATGCAAATGGGGACAGGCAACTCTTCAGTGGGATTTGACAGAGAAAGTAAAAATGCCTCCTGGCTCACTGCAGGGCACCTGTAGTGCACTTCCCCTCATGCATGAGCAGACACAGGAGGGGAGAAGTGAGCAAGGAGCTCAGATGGTGGATGTCAGTGTCAGCAAAACTCTCCTCTCTGGTGTTCAGTTCCCAAAATATGAGCTGCAGTTCTACTCTGAACTTGAGGAAGCGTTTGATATTTAGGTGATGGTGAGTGTGTCTGACTGGACTTCCACTTCTTCTCAGTGCGCACATTTACAAGTTTAATATAGACCAATATATTAGTGTAGCTGCCTACTGCTGCTCATCCCAGGGAAGGACACAAGAACTCTCAATCATGCCAAAACTGTATTGAAATATAGATCTGAAAAGGCATAACAAGCAAGCTTCTGAAAGGTAAACACACAGCTTAAAATTAATGAGAAAATATTGATATTTAACTCAACAAAAAGAGATTGGCAACTTACCAGCCTTTGTGAGCAACCATCATCCCACATAGGTCAGTAAGCCCTTCATCCCGAGAGCTTCAAATACAACATGTGACTTTAATCCCTGTGACATGGCAAAACAATGTGTACCAAGGAATTTGGCCACTGGCAAAGAGCTTTGCTTTTTGTTAGAGGCCAGTCGTTCAAGCAGCATGTGTGGTCTGCAAGTGGCTCTATTCATTATCCCCTTAATTCCTACTGGGTGTCCCTGTGCAGGGCTGTTTGCTGGGTTCATTCCTGACTGCAAACTGAGCCTTATTCCCTGTCCCCCTGTGCTGAGCCACCCTGTCTGGCAGGCTGCAGCCTCTGGCCTTGCAGGCCATGCAAGGACAGCAGGGAGCCCAGCCAAGCAGACAGTGTTTGTAATGTGGCACCCAGCAATGTCATCTGGCCTTCAGCTTCCCAGGAGTGCAATCCTCTTCCAAGCCACAGCAGCTGGCCCAGAATGGAGAGGCTCCTCTGCTAGACCTGGAAATCCATCATAATCCAACAAAAGTAAGGAAACAAGCATTATCTGGGGAAGTGTAGATCTCCCTCCTGGGAAGGAGTTAGAGGAGAGAGTAAGAAGGTGTCTTGGGGCATCCCTCCAGTGCTTGTATTCCCTTTAGACAGTAAAGTCTCATACCTAAGGAGATTCCCGTCCATTGCAGCTCTGCTCTTGGAAGCTGCTGCATCTCTGTTTTCCCACTTCCAGTACAAGAAACTGCCTGTTAACTTCTCTGTCTCTGTGGAGCACTTGCTTATAAAAAGTACTTTGTCAGGCATCATTTCTATTAAACTTTTTCTGTCTGTCACAAAACACAAGATGTTCAACACAAAACAAGATGTTCACACAGGTAATTTTTTTCATGAGTCAGTTTACCAGTTTTTTAACATATATAATACAAGATGCAAGAAACATACCACTTGAAATGTAGTTCAGAGTTTTATTCCATTAATGGAATTGTAGCTTAGCATTTCACAAAATGAAACTTGATTCATCCACTCTCTAAAAAGATTCACTCAATGTAAAAAAACCTCATAGTATTTTATTTGCATACTTTTCTGTCTAAAGTAAAAAAAAGAGAAAAGGTAGCTAAAACTGCATGCCAATATGTTTGATACTACACTTGTAAGTCTATTTTGCCTTTAATTATTTTTAACATACTTTGTTTTGATTTTCTTCTTAGATATTGAATTTTATTTTTTTAAGGGAACTAAAAAGCATGTAGTGATTCTTGGAGATTGCCTTTTTTCCCCTCTCCTTAACTGGCATATGGTTCTTTTCTATTAAGGTTTCACACCTCTGGCTGACATATAATCTGTTTGCTAAGAAAATAGGCTTTTATCAGGTTGTGAAAAGTTCCTTACGAAAAGCAAATCCAGTGTATTTTGATAGTTTTCGAAACATCTGGAACTTTTACTTCTCTAAATGCATTAAGGTTTTTCTTTCTGAAAGGACAGAAGTTCTCAGCAGGCTCTGAAGGCAACGGGTGGGAGATGCAATGTGTGCTGTAACTAAAGAGTTTAGAAACCACAGCAATGTTGCTGAAATAATAGAGATAAAAGGGAAAGTAGGGCTAAGCCCTAGTACATCCAAAACCAGCTGGCTCCCAAAAGGAATTTCCATTTCGGTTCGGAAGGGGTTTGGTGAGGTCACACTGGCGAGAGCCAGTCTCCACTGCTCTTTGTGCCTGCCTGCATTTGCCCAAGAGACATGGCCAGTTTGGGGGCACAAAGTGGAGAACAGAGGTCAGGAGCCCAGCAAAAGGCTCAAGTGTGCCATGGGGACATAGGAAAAAATGCAGCACAATTTCAAAGTGAATGGGTTTCAGAATCCAACACTAATCATGTTTCATCATTTGTGGTGAAAGAAAAACAAAGTCAATCTGTTCTGGGCCAAAAAAAGGGCTATCTCCAAGCTTTCTCAATTCAATTGTTTCTTGGTGAACCAATTATTGTGAAATTATCAATTCAGAAGTATTCCTTTTGAAAATGTCAAAGTAAAATATTTTGAGTTTTATGAGCTCCGCAGAATTTTTTTCTGAGGAGAAATAGTCTTTGAGACAAGTATGCATTGGGACACGGATTGTTATTTTTCTTTTCTCACATTTTCTCCCTTTCTATCTTTCAGGGACACTTACTGCTTCTTAAGCCCATTTAACACTCCATAAGCATTCTCAAAACCAGCCACAGATCTCCCAAAAGAGGAAGAAGCTTCTTTTCATAACTCACTCACTATTTTTTAATGTCTAGGACAAGGTACTGGTGACAAGTTTTATTTCTGCTCACACAGGGCATTGGCTAATGAGTAAACATTGCAATATTAGAGTCCATTTTAAAAATTCATTCAATGTTTATGGCTCAAAATGAAATATCAGTAGCTAAATTTTATATGACAACATTGATCATACTGCGGAGATTCAGGTAAACATGCTATGTATTTACAAAAGCTTGCTATTTGTAAAAATCAGGCACACAATCCAGTTACACAGGTTTAATGTGCTCCTTGATGTCTGAAAGAAGGGTTAAATGAACTGGTTTAGATAAATGTATCTGACTGCATTTGCCATGGGCTGAGAGAGCTTGCAAGGAGAGGCATGGCACGCATGAGAGCCCACCATGCCTACTTCATGCCTCAGCTCCCACTGCAGCCCACCAGCCTCTTCAAGACCCTGATAACTTTCCTTATCCCACTGGCCACAGGGCTGAGCGTGGTCTAGGTCACTGCAGCCACATGATGTGGCCATCAGGAGCTCCAAGTGCACTGTGACACACACATTGAGGAGACCTGGGGGAAGTTTTGTGTGGAACTGATTTGCAGCAGCTCCAGGACCAGGTAAAAAAAACCCTCATGTTGTTTCATGACCCCCTCTGGCTGCACTGTTTTACAACTGCAAATTATCAGGCATGCTAACAGTATGAAACCCAATGTGGGGTTTGGCAGTTTTTTGCAAAACCAGTTCGTGCCCAAAGCAGCTCTGATTTTTTTTTGCAGAATTCATTCATGCCAGAAAACTGTAGCCACTGAAAAAGGGCTGAAACTCACTGAAAAGAGAGAACACACCTTGGAATAGCACTTGGTTCTCCAACAGTGATGCTGTAACTCCTCAAGCAGAGCTGTGGTGCAGCCCACAGTAAATTTCCATACGGGACTGGTGAGCAAATGTTACACAAGCTGTCCTCAGTGGTAAGATGAACTGCACCCTCCCATTAATCACAGCAGACATTCTGGAATACTCCATGGACTTGGAACCACCAAGTCCACTTCCATCAGAGTGGAAACACATTTGTGCAATGGTACCAAGGTACCTGTGCTGTCTGCACAGCCTGATCTGTTGGGATGACAACAATTTTTAAATTCTCGGAGTGGTCACTTCAGTGGCTTTTGGGAGCTGAACATCTGCTTCCAAATAGAAGCAACAGAAGACTTTAGTAACTAATTCAATTGGTAACCCATTCTGTCTTGTTGCTACCAAAACAAGCTGAAACATATTTATATTCTTTTTCCTAGCTCTTATCACCTCAGAGGAAGATAGGATACATAATTATTACTGAAAATAATTACTGAAGCGCTTCTCTGGTTTTGTTGCATAGTGCACAGCTTTTGTGTAGCACTACCCAAATGCAGATGGCATTGCATTACAATTTTATAGTTATTAATTTCTTACCTCCTCTTGAGTCAGAAAATTTGGTTTATTATTAAGAAATATGAAAAAAAATGCTGCAAGCAAGCAAAAATGGTCCCAAATCCGAAAGAGAAGGTGTACATTTCCATAAGGGTTACAAGAATCAGAAGTCTGTGAAACTTTGTTGCATGTGTCTTGGCAAGGAATTAATAATATTCACATGCTTTGTACTGGTGATTGAAATAAATTACTTGCTTAAATTGCTAAGCAAGATGACCCATCTGTTGGCCCATGCTTGTTCAGATTCTCAGTAGGTTTATTATTCGAAATAATGACTGCCATATGCAACAGTAAACAGTTCTTTTAGAATTGACTGAAAGATCCTGGGCTGCTTTTGAAGGCAATTTGCAGAAATTGTTCATGTTCCTCTCCAGAATCTGCCATTCAACCAAACTCACCCTGACAGAGCTATTGCACTGCTTTTCTGTGGAGGCAGAGACAAAACCAAAGCAGAAGCCTGGACGAGATCAGATTTATTCTCCATGAATGAGAAGACTGAAAATTATGGATTATACAGCTCTGCAGCCCCAAACAGCACCAGGCATGTCCCAGTTTTTTGTTTATTTGCATCACCAAAGCAACTATCACACACTCCAGTCACAGGAGTGGTCAGTATGATTAAACATGCACTACAGGATCTAGCTAAGCTGGCAGCAGCCACTCTAACACTCCCCAAGCCAAAGAAAGAAAAAGATTGTTCCAACCCAAATTCACCCTCTTTTTTAGAAAATGATTAGCCAGACTCTATATAGTGCTCCTTCATGGTCAACAAATTCAGTCCATCAGACCCAGGAAGGCAGAGTATCCCAGGGATGAGGGCTTTCCCTGAGCACATTGCCCCTCACAGGCCCAGAAGCACAAACCAGGAGCTCTCCAGCACGAGCATCTCTGTGGTGGCATGGGGCAGAAGGCAAGGGTAATGGCAGGACTTGAGTCATCACAGAGACATGCCACTTGCTGTCAGAATGCCCAGAATGAAAGGACCATGGCACAGGGAAATCTGTCTAGACAAGGGAGTGGTTCCCCTGCTGAAGAATTAATGAGTGCAGTTGGAGGTGATCATTGCCTGTGCAGGAGATGAGCACCATCAGGTTATTCCCTTGGCAGCCTCTTCTGCCCTCAGCCATTTGTAAGCTCACTGCTCAGGTTATAGATGGCAGTGTCACAGCACTGAGCAAGCAGGGTGCAAAAAGGCCATCTGTCCTCAGCAAGGGAGATAGAGGAGAGGGGAAACCCCACCCTGCCCCACTTTGGTGTGCAAGTGCCCACAGCTCACAGTGCTGGGTGTAATTAAGCAAAACCAGACTTGCCACCAAAATCTCTGCATGCCTTTACAGGTTTGAGGATGTGCCTGTGTGTTGGATTTGATCACCTCCCTCTGTTTTATTAATTTTTATCAGTGAGTTTCTGTTAAATTCCACTGGCTCCCATCCTCTAATCTTTCCTTGTTAGGGAAGGGCTGAGAGCCAGACTTTCACAAACAGTCCTCATATACATCTACTTAATAAATAAATAAATGGCAAGGTTCCTTTTCATAACTTCCTTTGCCTCTAATTTAGACCATCCACATTTCATTCCCAGGTTGAACAGACATTCAATTCATACAAGACCCATAAACTATGTTAAGACCACAGAGCATCCGTGATTTGTTCATGATGTTAATAGTGACTCACCATGGCCAGATTACAGATGTTAAATTGCTGATGGATGGCCCACATCCAGCACATGGTATTCAGCTGAAGTATTAATCACGTGTGGAAAGATCTTTCTTTTCTCTGTTGGTCCCCGTGAATAATGAAACCTCTAATACAGTGTATTGTACTTTACAAGCTTACTGAAATGAACTCCCTTCTAAAAAGAGAAAAGGATAACACTATTAAAGCAGCTGAATCCTGTACATGACATGATGACATATTAGGACTTACTGGATAGCTAAATGAACAAACTCACTTTTTGTTGATTTATGCCAGCAGCACCGGCCCTTCTTTCCCAGGAAGGGAAGTTTTCTTGTTTCCCTCTTTCTTTGTTGGAAACAGATAACTTATTGAGTGTGATATTGGTTTAGTAGACAATTGTTCATGAAAAAACACAGTGTGTAAAGGAACAGGAAAGAAAGACAAAGTGCAGATTTGGGTAAGAAATAACTCATCTGGAGTAGGAAATAATGTTTTCCCTTGGTATGCTGGAAGAGCATCTTCTTCCAAAGTATTGAGTGAGAATCAAATATGGGAATCTCCCACACTATTTATTGTGTTTCCTTTTCCTTTTTCTTTTCTTTTGGCATGGGAATTTTCATTGGTACAAGGGTAACAAGTTCTAGAGGGCAGTACACTTTACCGCTTGCAATAACAGTGCCTATCATCATTGTCCTTTTAAATTTTCTTCTGGTTTAATGAAGATGGTAAGAACTCAGACACCTTGATTCAGAAAACACTATATACCAGGCCTTCAAAAATGTCCAGATGTTTCAAAAGAAAATGCAAAACTCCAAAACCAAAGTGCTTCATTCCTCTTAAAGCTCTTCTTAGGAGGTGAACAAAGACAATAATATATCATAAATAAACAAATATATCAGACTAAGGAAATAGACATGAAAAAGTACCAGCAGCCAGTATCTTCCTGAAAGGGTGAACAAATACAAGCAGATTCTTCTTATATTGCACTGCAACCATGTATGAAGCAAGAATAACAGTGATTCAAAAAAATCAGAGGCTTGGAAATATTTTCCTATGCTGCTGAAAATCTCACCATTAATACAAACCACATAATATAGCATGCTCTGCTCCTCAACACAAGAAAAGCAGATGGTTTTGATATGACCATGACTGTACCTCAGAAGACAAATTCTGAACTGTAACAATGGATTGCTGGATCATTCAGCTTCAAGGCTGATGGAGATTTCTGGTAATGATATCATGGCTAAGTAGGGACAGTCCCTGGGCAGTCAGAAGTAACAGAAATGACATCCTGATGTCTGTAAATACCAAGGGAACAAAACACCTGGGAGAATATTCAGCCTCAAGGCTGCTGCTGCTGTTTTGGAAGATGTGAATTTACTTTTTCAGGGAGAGGAAGTAATTACTCTAGGCATGTGTGGAAGCACTGAAGAGACTACTGCAAATCTCTCCTGATAGCCATGGCCAGCTATAAATACTTCTGTGCTCTCTGTGCTGTAGCATGAGATGATAACTGATATGTTCAGACAGGGATGCCAAGAGGGGGATGGGGACTGGAAACTCCATTTCAGGCGCCAAGACAAATTTCTTGAGAAAGGAAACCTGAAACCAGTAGAGGATGGAATGGACTTCATGCAGAGGCACTGCTATAGGCTTTGGCCTGCACACCTCACACCCACTTCAGTCCTCTAGACACCATTTAGAGGGGGCTTGAACAGGGAACAAACTGGCTTGGGGTCAATATCACCCTAGTTTAATTAATCACTACTGCATTAGAAGCAGTAACTGGGGAAATATAATGATAGTTAGTCCATGTGAAGCAGCTGTAAAGCTTCTTAGCAACTTTAAGAATGACCCTTCAACCTTTTCTCATTACTGGTATGATTAATGCTTATCCACGTGAATAGTCTCATTGATTTAACTCACCCTACTTCTGCAGGTAAGGACTTCAGAATCAGACAAAAAAAAAATAGAATTACACTCTTCCCCTGTCATTTAAAATCCAGTTTTATTTAAGTGCAGTGATTAACTCAATAGACCTTGCCCCACAGAGAAGGGCAGTAGAGACCTTACTCTGTAAATAGGGCTTCCACTTTAACTAAAAGAACAATATCAACATCCATAGTGTAATCTGTCTTTTTAGTCCCAACTGTATCAATGATGTTGTTTAAACTTATGTTTAAGTTAAATGTTCATAAGTAATGTTTAAAAGCAATCTCCGCTTTAATTCAACACACAAAAATTCAACAAGAAAAAAAACTGCACAAAATATCAAAAAAGGAAAGAAGAGAATCTCTTGTTAAAGCTTCAGTTAAAAAGTTATTTTACCCAAATACATCCAGTTTTGCAATACTGCCTTTATTTCAGGATTTTTTGAAGCATTTTTTACTAGTCCAGTAAGTACTTATGGATGGCAATGTGCTTATTTTTCCCTGGAACACCAATATAAAACTATTCCACTCAGTGTGGTCTGTATTTTTGACATATGCAACAAGCCTAGACAACTTTCTCAGTATCATAACTCACTGGGAATCTTTAGCTCATCTCTTGTTCTGTCCCTAAGCAGCCTTCATCTATCTCTTTCAGCAATTTTTCTTCAACTCCTTATGAATCACTCTGCTGCTGTCTTAGAGAAAATCCCCTCTGTTATGAGGAGCTGCTTCTCTGAATGGGCAAGGGAAGCCAAGAAAACACTGTTCTTGTGGTAAGGACTTCCTAACAGGTTTTCATCATGGAATCATCACGAGTATCATAATCCATATTCCAATTAAAGCTGTAAGGTATTTTTTGAGTGACACATACTGGGGGACTTTCATCGAATGCCCTGGTATGTGCCTGCTATTAACACCTCTCCATCAGGACTGCACTGGATACACAAACCACACCTCTGCAGCTAAAACTTGTCTCTGTTCTAGGCAGTGTGCTGGACAGACCCAACTTGGCAATGGTAGCAAGAGATTTATTGTCCATTTCACATAACATTCTGGCTTCCATAATTAACAACATGGACTTCTTACACCACCAAGCAAAGCCTTATTCTCTGTCTGTATATTAGCCCTTAGTTTTAGGTGGCATGTGACACTTTCTTCTTTGCTTTTGTGTCAGAAATGTTGCTTGTCCCCAGTTCTACAACACATGCAGAAGAAAACTAAACAGACACAGTGGGAACAGTTATGGATAAATCAATTTCATATTTACCAGTGCTGTACCTTTAACTCTGGATCTCCATGCACTCACTCATTACCTCCTCCATTTCTCAAATTCAGCTAATGTCAGTTTCCTAGGATCTTCCGACATCTTTGCACATCAGTGCTCACACGTGAACAATCTTGATGTGAAGGCCCCATTATTTAGAGCCTTCAGATCATTCTCTTTCTGCACCAAAGGAGCGCAAATACTTGTGACAGCATCGGTCCTACCATGATCACACATTTTACTGGGTTAATTTCTCTTCCTGGTACGTTTGTCCTCTGATGGAATGACTAATATTTATTGCTTACATTTACCCTAGCATTTCTGGTCTTCTGGTTTGATCCAGACCAAAACATCATCTGTATAGAACACACTTGCTCCGTGTAATTAAAATGCATTGCATTCACAGCAGAGCACCTTGGGCACCCCAAAAGCTCTTCATGGAAATTGTGTTTCCCAAAGGATGTGTTAAATTTGCATAAACCAATGCTCTCAGTCTTAATGGGATGTTTGATCACAGAATTGTGTCTTTCAGACAGAACTGGTGCAATTAAAGAGTGAAACACTGGGTCAGTGCAGTATATAGCATTCTATGGAGAGGTTTCACACTGAGCTCAGAAGTCTCATCACACCTGCCTCATTGTAACAAAACACCTCTCGGGCAGTTGTCTCTTCTCCACTTCTTTCCAGCGCTCAAAATGTTCAACTGCTTAAAGGCACCCTCCAATGCTGCACACTTCCCAGTACCAAACTTCCAGCTCCTCCAACACATCCAGGATTGCTCCTACAGAACTGTCCCTGCAGCCTCTCCTAGCACCCCAGACACTCCCTCTACTGCAATTCAGAGGTTCATTTACTCAAAGCAAGACAATAATAGTGAGCTGTTCTGACAGAAAGGCTTTCTACTTCCTCCTTCCTACAAAACTAGCAATAAACAAAGCCAAAATTTGACATTTTCAATTTGCATGTTAAACTTTTCTCCCAGCTCCTACTGACTTGGAACAGCTTGGAACAGAGCCAGACAGATGTGAGGATGTAGTTTATCTGAGAAGGGAAACTAGAATATAATTTGGCAATTCTTCTGGGAGGAAAAGACATGCCAAAGGGAGCCAAGCCTCTGAAGTAAAACATCCATCACTCACCTCTTCTCCCACTCTTCCAGCAGTATAGTGACATACCTTTATTAATATTTATTGCCACTGAGCAACACACAATAGTTTAGAGAAATTACTGGCACCAGAAGAAAAGAGGTGAGCAAGAAGGGGGTGGGAAAGAGGGCTGGGTGTAGTTGAATAAGCTGTCCTAACCAGCAATGATAGTGGGTTTGGCTAGTCACTCTGAAAAGCTGCTATGACCAAAGAAGCAGAAATTTCTCTGAGAATGGACTACAAGATGAAGGTTTCCAGTGCCAGAAAGTCCTAATTACAAACTAACCAGGCTAACTCACTACAAGAAGGATGCTGTCAAGTTTGCTTTCTACCAGGTGCACAAAGCAACTTCCAGAACAACAAGCAAACTCACATGACCAACAACTGACCCTGTTTCCCAGCTATCAGGGTGAAGGAAACTCAGAGCTGTCTGCACATGGTGCAGCTGGGTCCCCAGCACAGGACCAGAGCAGCTGTGGAAGGACTTGAGGGGGGCACTGAAACCTGTCCCAAGGCTGTGCAAAGCACTGTCAAGAGTTTTCAGTCTTCACCGCCAGTGATGGAGTTTAAAAGCCAGCAGAAACACTTGCCTATAACTTACATATTTCACTCTCCAGTGAAGCCAGTGACAGGTCCCCTCCCACTATCTGAACACTGAATTTATCAAGAGCAGACATCTGTGGCCACCATCTAGTAGGACCACCCATCAGCAGCAGAAAATGTCTCCATGCCCTCACTGAATATCAGAAGGTCAGAGGTCACTTGCTTCTACCAGTGGACTAAAAGTACCTCCGTCCAGCCTGAATGAAAGGTCATTTTAAGATACTGTGCAATTTACTGTCAGGGCACAGCTCAGGACAGGACAAAGGCAGCAGAAGGAGCTAGCCTCATTCCAGCCCTTCTCCAGCTTCAGAGGCCATCTCATTCCTTACAGTAACAACATAAACCTTAAGCCTCTTATCAGCCACACATTGTATTACAGGCAGAAATTAAAGCAAAGGCATTTTCCCCTTTCCAAAAATAGCTTTTTCCTTTTTTTTTCATTTAGAAAATGACAACATGAGGAAAAAAGACCATTTTATTTTTCTTTAAGTTTTACATCTTTCTGGTGTAAGCTTAACATCTTTCTAGTGTAAGCTTAACATCTTTCTGGCTCCAGAGAAACTGGTAGCAGCTGGTTTAATTTCCTCAGTTTCCCGTGTCAAAGGTTCAAACACAGTTGTAGATACTCTTTATGAGTAAAATGTTTTCCTGCTCTTTGGATCAAAAAACTTTAAATAAAATCAGATGACTCCATTTCAGTGGCAAGGCCTGGGTAAACTCTTTATAGATATATTTCTTCTCACATTTACAAGAACTGCTCTGCAATGAGATCTCTACAGGGAAATACCTGTCTTTTCAGCGGCCATCCAATTTTCCTCCTTTGGTTAACTTTGCCCAGTCCAAAGGAAATTCACCCTTTGTCAGAACTCCAGAAAAGCCTGATACAAAATCTAGATTTGGTTTGCATTTCTTTGGCCCCAAAATCTTTTCAACATCCAATAAAGACCAAGTAAAAGTAGAAAGAAAATAATGACCAGGAGGGAGGGGCAGTAAAGAATGAGTTGAATGGGGAAAACATTGAGAAAGGTAAAAAAAAAATACTAATCACAGGGAAAAACAGATGTCAAGTGTAGACTTATTGGTGTGGGTAATGAAGACTTACAAAAGAATCTGCGCATAAAGAGGCTCTGACAGCCCAGAAATGTCTCCCAGCAGCAGCTGCCAGGAGTGGGAGGACAAGCCCTATTCCTCTCCTCCAGAAGAGATGATAGTTTCCTATTGCGAGAGTAGGTGCTAATTATTATTTCCTTTCTAGGATCAGGGGAGGCTTCTAAATCTATCCAATGCATCAGTAAAATGATCTGTGACAAGATAGATAGATAGATAGATAGATAGATAGATAGATAGATAGATAGATAGACAGACAGATAGATAGATAGATAGATAGATAGATAGATAGATAGATAGATAGATAGATAGATAGATATTTGGCAGGATGGAAAGGTAAGGGGCTCTCCCTATGGAGGCTCAGAGGCAAAATTGAAAACAAGAGTTGGTGGGAAAGTCTAGTCTCACGGTATGGGGGTGCATCTGCATATCCACGTGGGGGGTTTCAGGATCTGTGACCACAAGGTATGTGATGAGCTGCATTTCCAGCAGCTTGCAGATAATGAATGGGAAGGCTCTTGGGTTTTCCCTGTGTGCATCAAGTGCAAAGGTTCACATTTTTGCTCAGCCATACACCAACTTTGGAAACCAGCACTGGTCACTGGGGGAGCCTTTTCACTTCAGCAGGTGAAGGTGCTGCTTCCTGCAGGCAAGCCAGACCTAATTTTGCTGACTGAAGAAGATGCCACTTAAATTAAAACTTGTGCAACCATATGTTTCAAAACTGTGAGTCATATTTTATACAAGAATGACTGTGACAGGCCGTGTATTTGTGCTGACTTGCTGTATTTCCACAGTGCCCTGTTGAATAAAGCTATCATAGTTTATCCTGGTTTTAAGCTAAAAAAATAATTAACAATCCTATGTGCCAGAAGCATTCCTTGTGTGAACTAGGTATTACAGCTAAAAAAAAAAAAAAGACATAACTCGCATATTAATTTTATTTTCCTGTAATGTTGAGGGATCCATTTATAATGTGTGATTGTATGTACTTAAACCCCCCATTTAACCTCACAGCACACCATTTGAATGCTGCATTTTACTTATGCTGGAAACCTTGGGCTTTGAACTACATGTAACACAATACAGCAGAGCAAACCAAACAAGAGTGGCCCAAATCACAGTCCATCACACCATCATATGGAGCAAGGGGACCTCCAGCATAGCAGATGGGGCTGAGCACATGTAAATGAAATATATAGAAAACTAAACTTTTGTCAGTTTTGACAGCTGATACCAGTTACAACACAGAGCTGAGAGTTGTTGCTAGGCCTATGAGGGTCTTCCACCAAGACTCACATCTCCAGACTAGTAAGTAGAGCCATCTGGTAAATCCCAGTAGAAAATGTTGAAGACAATGATGCTTGGATCAACAGACTACCTGGAATCTAGGCTGTGCATTCTGTTTGCAAGGAGGCATGAGAATCATGTGGAGCAGGAAAGGAGTAAGGAAGGGTAAACGAAGACACCCGTAGGAATCTGCCTGGACTTAGGGAAGGGTTGGGGCAAAAAAAAAGTCTGAAGATATTTTGAGCAGTTAATCTAGAAAGAAGTATTGTGTCAGGACCTAGGAAATTAAGGGAAATGCTGCACACGAAGACCAGTGTGCTCAGAGGAAGATCGATGTGGGGCACTGCCTTCAGAAAGTTTCCTGCACTGGTTCTCTCAAATATCCTGGGAAAGACCCATGACATACTAGAGTAGTGAACAAAATCTGTATGTGTTTTCCTTATCTGGTGTCTCCTGTCCGCTGAAGGAGATAACTGTACTGTAGGCACTATGACCACAAGGGCTGGGAATGATTACCTTTAAGACATTGTGTAAACCAGAAGGGCATGTTCACAGCTGTTTCAGCTGCTTGGGTGGAAGTAAGAGCCAAAGCGCTGGTGTCCCAGCAATGCAGGTAGTGCCACAAAAATGGAGCAGGTACAGCCTCAGGGTGAGGCACAAAGCAGTTTGAGGATTCACCACCATCTCCATGATCCATCAATGGGAGGCAGAGGGGAACATCTTTAACAGAGACAAAAGCCACATCCAGGTCTCAGCTGTCCCAAAGACAGTACAGGAAGGCACGACTCTATTGGTAATGCAGCTGGGATGTTCATGACTCCCCATGGTCACACAAATGTTCAAGACAGCTCCCAGTTAGCTCTGAGATGAAATAACATTTTGATCACACTAGGGAGTGAAGGCAGAACCATGTTGTGAACACAATTCTCGAATTACTGACAGCACACTTTAGGTGTAGCCTAAATGGCAGTCACTGAAGCAGTTACCAAACCACTGGATTCTACAAAATTTCTAGGGATCCACAACCTGCAATTAAGTAGTCCACAAAGGTACCTGGGAAACCCAAGTCCTATTCAGTTTGGGAATAAATTGGTTGTATAAGGATTCACACCTCTTTGTGCAGTTCTGCTCAGCCCATGTTCCTTCAGCATCCCTGGGCTTGGAGGCTCTCCTCACAATTTTGCCTTTTTCAGGGAAGGGACAATCTCATCCCCCACTTTCAACCCTCTGATTTATGGCTGCAAGGAAAAGCAGTCATGCACACACACATCAGAATAACGGAATTTTTAGAATTTTTAGAATAAAAAGAGCATCCAATGTTTTAGAATCTGTTAGGGAATAAAAGAGGGAGAGCAAAAATCTTTTATTTCAAATCATATGCCAACTGTTAAATAACAGAGAAAGCTCAGCCAAAGTAACTCTTATCAGCTCAACTGTGATGTTTCTGCCACCCTGCTCTGCAGCACACACACAAGCGTGTGGCCACAGTCACACCAACCCTGAACTAGACTGGTTTTATCCAACATGGTAAGTCCTTAGTGACAAAGTGGAATCAATGCCAGAAGCAGGATCCCCATTTCAGAGGGGGATCTTTTTGTGAGGTGGCTCAGTAAACTTCCAGCTCCTGCCCCACCAGAAACAAGGCACAGACCTCAGGAGTCCGATGCTGAGACTGTACCTGCTGCAACTGGCTGTGATTTGGTCTCCTCTTGCCCACTACCACATAGCAGGGAGAAATGACCTCTTAGAAAGATGGTTTTGACTGAAGAAAAGAAGTGTGTGTAATTCTATGTCAGGTGAAGTTTCTTCAGCAACATCTGGCAACGTTGCAGAATTTCTACACTCCACTGAGGTTTGGAAGAGCATATGGTTTCCACTACAGCAAAACAAATCACTCCTTGAACAAAAAGCTCTGAAAAGGAGTGGGAAAAGGAAGATGAAAGTTTCAAGTCTGTTTGTAAATTATGCATTATCCGTGCCTGTAATGCCCCAAGGAGCCATAAATTTAGAGGTTTCAACAGAAAAGCCTATAGCTGACACCTTACATTCGTAAAACTCATTACGATCCCTGGAGTGAAAATGAAGGGGGGAAAACAGTGAATAAATAATTGAGAACATAAGAACTTTTCATCATTTCCTTTTGCTCTTTTTCAGCTTTTCACTACAGTTTCAAGACCAATACTGGATTCACATCAGCTGTGGTCTTAAACATGAAAAGTGACAGTATTTTTCTAATGCCTCTGATTGTGAAACTGAAACAGTTCAATTAAACTTACAAGTACAGATCACAAAAACAAGAACTTGAAATCTAAGACATTTTCACATTCACATTCAGTTCTTCATCTGTCATAGATACCCATTCTGTAAAATGCATCCAAAACCAACCCAGATGGTAATTTTATTTTTGGTCTAGCTGGAATCTCACAAGAAAGAGTAGTTGAGAAAGCAGACACTGGTCTTCAGGAAATTTTTAGAATATTTTTGATGATCCAGAGGTTCTGCCATATCTTAAAATATTTTTTGCAGTCTGCGCATTTTTATAAAATCCTTCCATTCTTTTTTCATATCTTTGCCCTTTCTATATATTGCCCAAAGTCTATAGAATGTTTATTCTCTGGAGCCTGTGTGACATTGAACTCAGTATGACAAGGAAAACAGAGGAATGAGTGAGTCATGCAGGGCAATTTTGTCCACGGATTAGATGTGAACAGCTCTGGAAAAAATGCACTTTTTTTCATTCTTTCTACAGCAATATTAATGCCTAGCATGGCACAACATTGTACTTTCTTCTTTTTCCTCTTTTCACTTTAAATTACACATGAAATTTCAAGAGCTAGATGCACTGTCTAGCTCATGGCTAAATGCAAATTGCTCTTTCCCTTCCTCTTTCCTCCAGAATAAAAACCCATGGAGGTTCAGAGAAATTAAAGGAAATAAATATTTTTCTTCACTGTTAAAAGTCACAAATGACTCACTAAGGATGATCAGCCGAGGGGCTCTCTGCTGATGGCAGCTGCCGAGATGGGGCTCTGGACAGGAGCATTCCATGTCCAGGTCCTCTCTGCCTTGGCTCATCTTTGCCCCCATCTTTGAGGGGTTTCTGCCCCACAGGCAGGCTGCATGCTTTCACTTGGATCAGCTCTGGATTTGACTGCTAAATCCAGGTTAGCCCCTTCCCCCCTCTCCTCCTCTGCAGCACCTCACTGCCAGGAAACACTGACTGCATCTCACCAAGAGGTAAGGCAGCCCTTTCCCCAAAGTACAGCTAGGACCTTCAATTGTGCCAAGTTTCAGGAGATAAGTGCTAATTTTTTGAGCGTGTGTACAGAAATCAGCAGAGAGGCTTCAAAAAGTGCTGCCTTCCTAGAAGATCTCTCTCAGTGGAAGTCAACACATAAGACTTGAAAATAAATCTGCGCAAAATGATGTGTGGCTCTGCAGAGACAGTCAAGGCTCACCTCCCAGTCAACCCCAGTAAATGGAAGGACCAGATATCCAGATGCAACAGACAGGATCAATTTTTTCTTCAGTTTACTCTGGGAGAGAAATCACCCACCCTTTTCTTGGGAAGAGAGCCACTTCTCTAAACAACTCTTGGGGTGGTAAGACAGAATTAGGGATCCACCAGCCCACAGTTCCCTTCCACTCTATGGGCCAAACCCTTCCTTGGGGTAATACCCATGCAGACAGGGCAGCTGACCACAGCCCCCACACTCCCTTTGGACCACAGCTGCCAGCTGGGCACCTCTTGTCACAGAGCCCAGCCCTCCTTCCCTCTCCCTGCCCGCCTGAGACCTCTACCTGACACACGCCAAAGAGCTCAGCCTCAGCAGGCAAATGACTCACAGATGCTATTGAATAGCTGTAAAAACACTGTGCACAAATGAACAACATGACACTTAGGGCTGCTAGTATTCCTGCCAGTCAAAAGGAGTCCACAGGAAAGCATTCTGAGTGCTTTTACAGACAGGAATGCCCTATGGAAAATTATATATAAACACAAAAGATTGGCAATACAGTGCAGAGCAGTGTTCCCACATAACTTCATTTAGATTGCACTGAGCTGGTATATTTTTGTATGTCTTGAAGAAAAACATCTTTCTCATTTGAAGAAGATAAATTTAAAACATCAGTGGTATGCTAGTGCCCAGGGCCCTTTATGCATCAGCTTTTACTATTCTAGTCCATGAGTCATAAGTTAGAGCATTTATCCCATAGGAACTTGTATTCCCTGGGCTACTCATTCAGATTGGCAGGTTTAGCAAACCAGCATGTAGTCCATAAGAGGCCAAAATTAAAAAAGGGAAAGGTGACACGAAGAGCTCCCCCCCAGTAAAATAAACAATGGCAGTGGAAAACTCTATTTATTGAGGCAGAATGAGTCTTTGCAAAGGAAGAGTGACTTCATGGACTGAGCAGCAAGCAGCAGAGGAGGCCATCAAATCTTGCCCTGCATGTTGGGAGTCAAATTAAAACCATGCTGATGGTGCAGGCTGCCCTGCCATGCCTCCCAGCCCACAATCCCTCCCAGTCTGTCCTTTTTTTGAAAAGCCAAAACCCTTGTCAGGTCCTGGTGGACATCAAAGCCTGCCTGGGCATCACATCCTACTACCCAGTAACCTGCAAGACTGTGCCAAGGGCCCATGTGCCTTGAGCACAGTGTGTGTGCAGGAACAAAAGCAGGGACCTACTGTAGGCTTCAGCCCACTGATGGAGTTTATTTCCCAGCTGGCAACTGGGTACCCTCAGGGCTGATGGAAATAACAGGAAGCACAATCTACGGTCAGGTCATGTTGCAAAATAATTACTAAAGTTTTGTTTATTAATGAAGCTGGGCATAAGAAGTCTAAAAAATAGCCAAGTCCTGCCTGGTCCTTTCCTAACACTGCTGACCTGTTAGAAAAGGACTCTGCACAAAGAACCCAGAGCAAATGCTGCCCCTACTCTTGTGGTTCACCAGCATCCAGTGAAAGATTGGGGTGTAGCCTTATGCTCCCTTCAAAAGGAGCATTAAAAGCTTCACACTATCATTTTCCCACATATCCTACCTTCTGGTTTTCAGCCAGTGATCTGAGGACCTCTGGGAGATTCCAGGTCAAAGAAAGACGATGAAAGAAAGTAAGTTCATAAATATTAGATGGTGATCTACAGATTCAGCTTTTTTAAAGAGTTCATAGATCTGATAGAGAATGCTTGAGAAAGGATACATTAATCATAAAAGGGTGGAAAATTACTGTGTTAGCTTTCAAAATACAAAATCACTGGTGCAGAAAAATGCATTTCTTTCTTTATAGAGGCATAGGTGCATCTGACATCATATAAACATCATGTTTAACAATAGCTAGCCCTATCCAGATGGCTACATCTATTCATAAGAACAGCAGTTCCCAGGAAGCATTGTTGTGGATTATTGCTGAGTTCAAAGGTTCACAATGAGTTTTGGATTTTGCCAGAAGAAGAAATTTTTTGTTTCAAAAGCACAGCTGAAGGACCCTTTTTGATCCCACAGAATCCAGTACTGTTGTTTTTTTTAATAGGCAGCTGAACAGTTCAGATTTTTTTTTTTTTTGGTTTTTTACTCTCTGCAAAATGATTTTTCTAAGAGTCTTACGTACTGGAGTAGTGGAGACCTCTGATTTTCAAGCAGCTCAGGCAAGGTTACACTCTGGTGTAGCTGCTCTCTTTGCTCACTATTATTTACCTAAATTATTAGACAAAACATGCAAACATTACCAGGACCTTTTCAGCAAGGACTGCTCATGCACATCTCCAGGAGGTTCACTGAGCTGCACCACTGGAGCTGACAGCACACCCAATAAAGGTAGGGTGGACACACTGGATTGCCAAAGTGATCTCACAACAGAAAGCTCAGGGGAAAGGAACATTTCCTCCACACTTTGCTGCTTTTGATGGACCAAACAGAATGACAGGGTGATACTAATTCTTCTAGAAGGGCATTTTGTTGCACAATGGACAGTCCCCAGAGGACATGTACTCCTAGTCAGCAAAGCTGACATTTAGAGGTTTGACTAGAAGCCAGGGTCTATAAGGTTTCAATGAGTTAGGGAGTTTAAATGTACAGTATAGCTAATTTTCAGGTATAAGGTCAAAGTTTCCTAACCTGGCCCCTATTGCTGTTCTAAACATTGAGTGAAAGGTCCAATTTAGGCTATTTATACGTCTAGGTATTTAATTGTGCCTTCAAATCAAGTAGTGAGACTTGGAGGTCACTTAAATTGCACCTATAATTATTTGCACACAAATAGAAGCAGAAACAAAGAGCCCTTGGTGGGCCAGGCAGCTCCCAGCCCCCAGCACTGGGATACCCTGTAGGTCCCACTGCCCTCAGGAGGGTGGTGGCCCAGAGGTACAGCTGCCACTCATCCCAAAGGCAAAGGCAAAGCCAGCAGCTCATGGGAAGGCAATGGGATTGTCTCTGTAGGGGCTGAGGGCTGCATCCCACTTCACCCAGCTGGGAGGAGGGGGTCTGGTGTTCAAAGGATGCCCTCACTGACAGGCTGCAGAAAGTGCGTCCGCCCAGCTCTCCGGTTTCATGGCTGTTTTCTTAACGTGTAACAGAGGGTGCCAGTTTAATATCCTGCCATAATACTTGACAGCAAGGGTCAAGAGCAGCATCAGAACAACTGGGGCAAACTTAATGAAAAGAGGCTTAAACATCTTGAAAGAATATGGATGCATGGGTCCAGGCACAGCTCGAGGCCCCGGGAGGGATCTCAGGTGGGGGTAGTTAAATCTCTTGGGAGAAGAAGATGCCACTTTGTGATCTGCAGACCTCCAAGTGGGAAATGTCAGCAAAAGATTCCAGCTCCCATGCAGAAGTGAGAGTGGTCTACCTACAGCAGCAGGTTTGCAACTCATGTGTTACCCAACACTGAAACCCAACACTCGGCCCCTGCTCCCCCAGCCTCCTACCCCTTCTCACCACTGCACCAAGCTCCAGCCTCTTCCTTCCAAGGCATCTGAAGCTGCCACCTTCAAGCATCAGGAGAAGTTGCACAAGCTTCCCCCTGGAGCAAGCAGGATCTCAAATCCTCTCAGGTCCCAAACAAGACAGACAGCAGCACCTGTTTGAAATTAAATTCCCGGATTAAAAGCAGGGCTTCCAAGCTCACTGCTTGAAATCACTATACCGCAGATGAAGGTCTTTCCTCCCACCATCCCCCATTCTTTTTAGGGGTAATATAAGCTTCTTTACTAGAGAGATTTTGTGAAACTTTCCATTCCCCTTTAACAATAACCAGAAGAAGTTTGTAGCACATTAGGGCTTAACTTGAGGAAATGAATGAAGGAAGGATCTCCTGCTCACTGGGCTCTTGACCTGGTCTCTGATTTTGTAGGCACTATTTTGCAAACAGGAACACCTGCACTTTTTCCCCTGTGTGATTACCAGGGGCACACACACATACAAACCCTTCTAGGCATAAAAGTACAAGTTTTGAATAACTTCTCCCACCCACCCACATATCACTAATTGGTTGTGCAGCTGCAGATTGTGCTCAGGGACAATGGTGTTTAAATGTGTGTGTGTGTGTGTGTGTGTGTGTGTGTGTGTGTGTGTGTGTGTGTGTGTGTGTGTTTGTGTTTGTGTGTGTGTGTGTGTGTATTTGTGTGTGTGGGTGTGTTTGTGTGTATGTGTGTGTTTGTGTGCGTGTGTGAGACTGACTATTTGATAATCTGGGCTCACAGATTTTTGTCAAGAAAGTTCAGTGTACAAACATTTAAAAACAAGTAGCAACACCTTGTTAAAAATATTCTGTTGTCTCCCTTGGAGGGAAATTCACAGGGGAGTTTTAGGGCTTGCATTCAGCATCAGTGCAAGGAGTGGGGAATATTGGATGTATAGGGACATGGCACCATCAGGCAGCCATTACTGCTGGCATATGTGTCACTGAGACACAGCCCTTCAGCAAAATGACAGCTATTCCAGTAGGAGACCCAAGAATGCACTTTATTCAAATGAACAGCTTCACTTTCTAGTTAAAGTCACAGTTAATAAACGGCAAGAAGTGCTTCTCAGCATGGGAACGTCCAGGCACAGCCTGAACAAATGGGGTGCAGATATTTTTAAGGGTTTATTTTCATTCCCATTATAATATATGTCTCAGCTTGTAAATGCTTTTATGCCAGCAGTAAAAATTTCCATTTATATGGGTTGAATTGAACCTTTGCAGTTCAGTGGCAGTCCAGCCACTTTTAAGCAGATGTTGAGATGGCTCGAAACTTATTTAGCTGAGTGAGTGACAAGCTGCTACAGCCCAAATATTTTCCATGGCTGAGCATGCAGACAGGACAGACAGACATCCAAACTGATATATCATGCATTCCTATCAATGGAATTATATTTTGTTTGCCTGCATGCACATGGGATCATACCACATGTACTTGAAAACATACAATAACCAGACCTACAGGCAAAGGAAATTTGTTTAGTTCACTAAGTTATTGATCTGAGAAAAACAAAACAAAACAAAAACCAACCAACCAAACAAACAACCAAAAAAAACAATAAAAAGAGCAAGGACACTAACCAGCCTGGGAAGATCTCAGTGCATTCTGAGTTCAGAAATTCTGTTTCCCACATTTTGCAGCCCATGTTGCAGGCTAGCCCTGGCAGTGTGGCTGGGTTTTTGTTTCAGCTATCAGCTACTGCACTGTTAAAGGAACCTTTCTTTACAGAGAGGTTTTCAATACACATAAAGGGCCATGCCTTCCCTCAGATCAGCTGAACCCCAACGGGGCTGTCTGATCCTTCTCCGTGAAACAAGGACAGCTTATGTTCAGCAATTACATTCCTGTCCGTATGCAGACAAGAGGCCACCGCCTTTGTCAGCCAGTGCTCCTCGGGCTTCTCTTGCTTTTCAGTGGGGATGATGACCTTTCTGACCACATCAAGATGCACCATCACCCTGCGCTCCACACGGGGCCCAGTGTGCGGCACGGTTTTCTTCCCGAGCATCGCTGGAAGAGGAGCCAGTCCGTCTCCACCGATGCAGCCTGAGGACAGTGATGGACTGCCCTCTGGGCCTAATTACTCCTCCACATTGAGGATAAATAATCTACATGACAACAGACTCCATTCATTCATGCCCTCCCACACCTCCTCCACCCTAAGCCTAGGCTTGAATGACAGATGGAAGGAGAGCCCATGTGGGCTCCCCTCTTACGGATTTGTGTTGGCCATCCCAGGCACTGCAGCACTTTCCTTTGGGGCACAGCAGACACAGAGCAGATACTCTACTGGCTCAGTTACCTGGCAAACCAGCTTGGCTCCTGGACAACACAAGTCCATCTAAACAGATGCAGAGAGCTTTCTGCAGCCAAACACAAATTACTTCAACTTACCATCCTTTTTGGGACCTTAATGTGGCTTAGCAGGATGGCCTCAGGTTATTCTCCACCTCAAGTAATTCTCAACTAAATAATACAGTGGCACCTAGGCAGTTTTCAAAAAATGGATCTTTCTCTTATATTTTCTTTTGACTGTGAAAGGAAACAAATCAAGACCAGGGAGAGGTGACTCCTTACACACCTTTGCATCCCTACGAGGGCTCTGTACCCCACTGACTGTTAGCTCTGTTTGTTGATCTAGTTCAGTCAAAGGAAAGCACTCTGTTTATCCTAGGACATATCCACTGACTTGAAAATTTATGGGAAGAGCTGTCAACACTATAAACCTCTTCTGTCACTGTATCAGTCAGGTGCTGCTCTTAGGACTCTGTCCAAGCAAGCCCTGCATTTCTGAGGTTAACCTCTTAGATAACCAGAATAGACAGTTTTCTACAGCAGTGACAATTTCCATAGCCATGGTTATCTGCTTTGATGAAAGACAGGTTTCTAGAAGCAGCTGAAACTCCAAAAAGAGTCCTTGCCCAGGACTGGTCACAGTCCCACAGACAGATTCATCATTCTGAGCAAATGCATGGCAAATTTTTGAGGACGTAGTGGGAGAAAGCAGAGAAACTGCATTTTGCTGCAGCTTTTAAGCGAATACTAGCAGGATAGACTGTCTAAACTAGCAAATGACAAGCTGTGAGAGGCCGCTGGTTCCCCCAGGTTTTGCAGACAAGTGACTAGGCAGAGAGGTCAGGAAAGAAAATGCTATCCCATACAGGATCCTTCCCAAGCAGGGAATCCCTCCTGCCAGCTTTGCTGGGCCTGGCATCAGAGCACAGGTATGCAAAACTGGAGGGAAAATGCAACAGCCCTGCAGGGAACACAAACCCACTTCATAAACCCACTTTATTACAGATGGAAAGCCAGCATATTTGAGTGTATCAGGAGTCCAGCTGCCACAGTAACACAGAACTACATTGTGTGCTGAGCCACAGTTTGCCATCTCTGTAAAAACAGGCAAAAGACATTTCCTATGAGATCTGATAAGAACAGGAGCTGTTTGTTTAAATCTACTCCCTCACTGGGGAAAAAAAAAAAAAAGATGAAATAGCAAACCCTTGAAATGAAAGTAAAGGATCATTATTCTTATTAGAGCAACAGTGGGTACTTCTCATAATGTGTAGTGAAACACCAGCGCTTGAGTGAATAGGACCAACTGTTCAGCCCCAGAACAAATTGCACATCAGTCTTAACTTAATAGGTAAGATTAATGGAATGCCATATAATGGGGGAAACTCAAAAAATTAAGGTAATTCAGCAGAAATGGCTTGGAATCACAGTCTATCTAAATGCATTTCATCTGGAGGATTACTGTCTCCAGTGTTTTAGTTAAGAGTTATATTAATTCGAAAGCCATGCCTTACACAGACCCATCCTGTGCTTAAAGGCTGGCTTTCTGCTAGAAATGCTCACAGTGAAACCTTTGCTGAAAGTTTGCCCAAACATTTCACAGGCGACTGCAAAGCCGAGCTCTGGGGGCTCGGAGCTCCATACCTCGCCGTGTTTATGACCAGTTGACTCCTTGGCTCCAGCACCTGGATTTGTCAGGGCCTCTTAGCTGCTGCTGGGAACGTGCCCCTGCCGAGCCCGGCTGCTCTCCCTATCACCCCTCTGACAGATTAAAACACAACAGGGTCTGTTGGATGACTGACACATTCTTCCTCTGTCTGACTCTGAAAGGACTTCATTTAACAGCTCTGGAGTTGAGCTTTTGACTGACAGATTGTGAAGGGGAAAAGTCATTCAGTTCCATTAAGCTCAGTAACTGCTGTAGAACAAAACACCTTTAAAAAAAGGGGATGAAAAAGGAGCTGCAGAGAGCGGGGGCAGGAGCTTTAGGAAGAAAAAAGGGGATTCTTTTCAGGTTCAAAGACAATCTTTCCCTTTGCTTTCTGTCCATCAATGAGGGCAGCATTCCCAGAGGGAATACAGTCCAGCGCTCATTGGTGCCATTCAGCTGCCAATCTCCCTGACAGGGAGACCAAAGGGCCTCATGTTGCGCTGCGGAAACTGTCTGTCAGACAATCAGCAGCTGCCATGACATCATCTGCCCTGTTTTTCTAGGGCTACTATAGGAGACTGGGTCCAGGAGTGCTGCTCCAGAGTGGTATTCATATTTTCCTTCTGCCCCCCAAAACGACATTTCTTTACAAAAGGAAATGTGGGGCTGTATTTGCAGCCCTCACTCTCTGTGCCAAAGAGTGAGGGCTGCATGACTTCAAACTGGTCCTTTTCCACTTATCATGCCAAAGTTGCACAACCCCTCATCTATTTTTTATTGTAAACTAGTTTTATTTAAAGTAACACTCTGTTTTAAATATCAGTAATTTACCTTTCTCTCTTTTTTCATCTGAAAGCTTGGCTTACTTAAGTGCCTCTGCTTTTGCTATAAATATTGAAATTTTCATAGGATTGTTGTTCTCACTCTCAGATATATGTGCATGCACACACACACAGAAATGCATTCATACAGAAGCCATATTCCGGCTGTATTTACACTGCTGGTGCAGTAGCTGGAGCTGCATTCACTAGACAAAGTGCTGCAGAAAGAAATTGTTAATCCTGACAAGAGCAGAAGACAAGGTAAGTGTGAAACACAAACAAGTTGCCAGCTGCAAGTGTGAAGTCAGGCAATGAGCAGGACTGGGGTGCATTGCTTGGGCTGTCCCCTTCATCCTGTCAAAGACCAAAAAGGACAAGTAGGCATTGGTGGGGCAGGACAAACACTGAGGAACTTCAGCCTTCTTGGTCCTCCAAATCCTTATCTGTAAGAGCAAAAATAAATTACATTGGTGCAGTTAACTTGAAGCTAAATTAATTCAGGACTTCACAGCATAGTGTGTTTGATCAGGAGAAAATCCCAGGCAGCTAAAATAATTTTGCCAGACTAATCCCTGCCTACAAGCAAAGATGTAGACTGGTCCTGCCTGGCAGCACTGGTACAAGGAAGATGCTGGAGACTCGTACCCTCTGTGATGCTCACAGCCTCTGCCCTCACAACTTGCAGGGCTCAGCTCAGCAGGCTGGCTCCTGCTCCACTGCTGGGAGACCAGCAGGCTAAAGAGGGAGCACTGATTGCACAAAAGTGTGAAATGAGAAAGGGAGGGAGAGCCTGCTAGCGGTGCCTCTGAGTCTCACACCACACCTGGGGCAGAGCTCAGGCATCACAGCCAGAATCCAGCCTTGAGGGCTGGCTATGGGACTGTCCAGCCCAGCTGAATGGCCACAGCTCTGTTCTATTCCTTCCCTCGGCTGGCTGGTTGATCAGTTGTTTGGTCTGCTGATCTTAGGAGGGCATCATTTCAGGCATTAGTATTAAGGCCAAGCTACATGAAAGGATGATAGCTCAGGTCCATACAGAACTGTGCTCGGGCTTGTTCCCTTGCCAGGACTCTGCTGCATGAGCCATTTTTGGCTGTCAAGTCTGCTGTCTTGTTTCAGTAAGGGATTACTGCAAATATTCACACGTTCCACATGGACCTTACGAGACAGTTAGTCAGATCCTGGATGAACTTGCACACAAAGACATCCTGCTGCTGCTGGGGTCAGAATGTCTCCCTTCCTTTAATATTATTTGTATTTTTACAGCCCTGCCAAAGGCCTGCAAGTCTTGAGCAGCTACCATTTCAATCCGTTCCAGCAAGCTGTAGTCTGATACCCCAGCTATGTTTGCTCTGTACATTCAGGCATTACTCTTTCTCACCTGGCAGTGAACCATGCAAATTAAGACAGTCTCCAAGCACACACACACATACACAAATCCATGGAAACCAAAGCTGCCAGATTTCAACATCAGAAGCATGAAAGGGGAGTGGGGCAGTGAGCACTCAGGCTTCCCTCTTTTCTGTTCTCTCTTCTTCACAGTGAAGACAAATGTCATTATTTACTCTTCTGGCACTCCTACCAAGAACATGGTGCTGGTGCAGCAGGAAACAATAGTAAATCCTTTGTGAGAAGATCTCCAGGTCAGATCTGTAAGGTTCACCTGCGATGTATTTCAACTTTTACATTTTTAACTAATATGACACAAACACTGACAAAGAATCATCTGTTAGAACTGCAGGGCAGCATGTACTTCTTATTTGTGGACACCAAGTCTGGAAATACCAAAGAATCCTGTCTCCTTGTGATGCTCTGCACTTCTATTTCAAGAACAGCAAACCAAAGCAGCATAGGCCAACAGGGACAGTGCTACACAAAATAATTGGGCAAAGCCCCATGTGGGGCAGCTTATCAGAAGTGGGGGACACCTTTACTACATTGTACATCTGTGTTTCAGATCTCAGTGGAAGAGGTTGCTCACTGCTCTGAGACGCAAGAGTCTACCTCAGAGTCTGAAAATGTGGAGATATTCCCTTGTATCAAATCTCTTCCTGTTCTGAGATTTGATGTGAATAGAGACGCCACAAAATATAAAGACACTACATATCCATTACCCCATTCAGCTGTCTTTTTTGGTATAAAAATACAGGTTTAGATTGAAAAAGGTGCATCTCTAGAGCAGATGTCTAACTGGCATTCAGGAAATAGAAAAATGGTATTTAAATGTCTTTGCAGGCCAGAATCAGAGTAGTCAAACCTTGATTCCAAAGAAGGGTGTGCTACAAGCCTTTTGAAAGTCAGCTATAACAGGCTACTTCAAAAAATTATTTTATATGTCCTTTCAATACTGAACTCATCATGAGACAGACTTTCCTCCTTTGTCAGTGTCCCTGTGGTAAAAAAACAAAGTTGCTGTTTCAACACTTTTCTTGCTTTAAGTACAGTTTAAATGTGTCCACTTCTAGTTTAGAAAAATGGTTTTGTGCAGTGCATTTCATTTTCAGATCATTGTGGAATGCTTTTAGCAGATCCTCTGCCAAAAACACTCGGCTTTCTTGTTTCTATGGATAATAGGAGATTCTAGCTTCTATAGTACTATTTTATGTTCAAATTTTATATGAGTTGTGAGACCTAAGGTGGGGTCCTCCACACAGTCTCAGTCCAAAATAATCCTTAAAGAAAAAGTTTCTCTCTTATTCTAATGCCAGACCCAAAAATCCTGAAGAGAATTTAGGAAGAGTGTGGCTTCACATTCCTCCCCAACCAGTTTTTCTGGATAGGGAATGTCAGCCTAAAAGCTCATACAGTTCCCAACTCTTCTGTAGCACTGCCTCAAGAGCCTGAACTGCCATAGGACTCTGATACCAACAGCCCAGATATTTACAGCCCACCCATGGAGAGCACATGGAGATGCAAAGGGAAGGAGGAAGGAAACAGATGACTTTTGGTGGGCCCCTCAGGTGGCTGAGGCAAAATTAAGGCCACAGCAGAGGTAAGAGCTGAATCATTTGTCTCTTTGTCTTTCATCCAGGGATAAATTCCCAAATATAGTGACACTGTAGTACACCAATATTGACTGTCTGCTGATAATGTTTTGGCTAATGAAAGCAGATTTCTATTGAAACAATAGATTACACTCTTTGTCAGAAATGTTCTCCACTTTATAACCTCTCACAATAAAACTCAACCTTTTAATCACTTCCCCTCCAAAAATGAAGAGCTAGGGGAAACTTCCAACCATGAACTTGGTAATTTTTAAATTATTTTTGCAAAGATTGGATGCCCATGGCTTCAAATGGGAGTCTCTACTTTTCATCATGTCTGAAAATCAGATTTAAAAACTAAATTCAAGTATCTAGAATTATTCATTTATTTCCACATTTATCTAGCCACCCAAAGAGAACTGACCTGAATGTGAATACTAGTATAAGATGCTGAGTCCTTCAGATATTCAGAACCAGGGAAATCAGGCTGTAACAACTGAAGCCAATGTATAGATTTAGATAATTGTTTTTAGATAAGTACTTCAAAACACTAGACTTTACCTGTTTCCTAGTTTTATCCTAGGTTTCCTCATCTCACCTATGTTTATCTGAGCTTCACACACAGGTCCAGTTTTAGGATTAGCATGGTCCACAACAGAATATCAGCGTTTGCTCAGGACTGCAATTTTGTTTGAAAATTCATGGACTCCAGTGCTTCCTACTATGCAAAATCTTTCTTGATCAGAAGTATAGGAATATATTCTATTTATTGGATAAGTGTTCCTGCATTGTCCAGAATCACTCTGTCTCCATCCCACCTCCCCTCTGACACACATGCTTTGGAAAAGGCAGTGACATAGGTAGCCTGTGCTTGGTGGCCAGCAGGCTGTTGTCAGGCTTAATGAATCTGTTTGCTTTTCCAACTGCAGGGCACTCATTTGGCCTTATCTCCTCTATCCAGATGCTTCTTTTCCCCAGCTTTGTAGGAAGGTAATAATCCTAAAGCCTTTTACCTTCTGTCAAATAGAGTCAAAATTGGCCTGCGGACCCAAAAGTTATTAGGAGGGAAATTGACATAAAGTGCAGTCACATTTGCTTCATTTTTTTGCTAATTCATTTTTGAAGGAAACACAGCCAGCCAGGGAATGGCCTCTGAGTGTTGCCTTCTGTATTTATTTTCACAGTGAAAATACCAGCACCAGTCAGGAGACACACTCATGAAGGTGGGGAAGGAGGGAGTTCCAGTGAACAACAGCAGAGTACGTGATGCTTCCTGCATTCAGCTGGCCTCCACTCCTAAGCTTGATGACACCAAATTACAAATACATCGAAGAGTGGGATGTATTTGTAATTTGGGGAGCAGGAGGCAAGGAAGAAGCAAAAGACTGGCGGTCTGAGAGTCAGTGATACCCAGCCTTCTCATAACTGCCTGGTTTTCACAGTTTCTCGCATTCTTCATCTGCCTTCAGGGTGCAGTTGTTCAACTCTCCCTCCTGTATTATGCAAAAAATCTCCCTAAAGCCAGACTGATTCCTGTTGGGAGCAGAGAATACTCCTTTAATGCCAAAATTTCAGCACAGTTGTAAGTGCAGAACAAGGCCAAGGTGAGGGCAAGAGGGAATGTGATTTGTCACCTCTGTTAATCTCAATCCAGTTCTTGAAATGGAAAGCCACCAGCTATGGTAAGAATCTAAAGGAGTACAGATGACATAACTGCACAGGAGCACAGGTTCCATTAAAATTTGCTCCTTTCCTTCCATCAGCATTAAAACTGGGATGTGAAAGCAGCACACAAATTAATCTTCTTCTCCCAAATACATTGGGGAATAGGCATTCCTTTTTCAAGGCAGAGAAGAAAACGTCAAGTAAATAATGTCAGCTTTTATTTATTCCTCATTTGAATCTCTATCAATTATTTAATATTTGCAAGGCAACCCTATGTATAATCTATCACAGAAGACTGTTTATCCTTTACCAGTAACATTAAACTCTCAGTAAAATATACTCCAGCCCTTGGAAAACCAGACATCTAAAGGCTTTGTATATCTTTGTTTATTTTTACAAGCTGCAAACAAATTAATTAATTAGAAAAAACATGTCTGAAATTTTAATCGCTGTTATTCTGGTTTTGGCCAGGACAGAGTTAATTTTTTTTCCAGCAGCTTTGTGGGGGTGGAGCCTGGTGCTGTGTGGGTGTGTCTAGGTTGTTATTCCACATCGCTCAGCTCCTCCAGATGTAAGGGACTTCTGGGATGAAGGGTGTGGCTTTCAGTTGAAAAAAACCCTCTGGAGGTAAGGAGCCCCTCCATGGTTGGTTTTCATTGTCCCAGACTTGGTGAGAATTTTCCATATAAATCATCCTCTCTTTGTACACTTTTGTTATTAATATTGTTGCTGTTACTGTTCATGTTTTTATCTCATTGGTGTTTCCAGTAAATTGTTCTTGCTCAATCTGTGATCTTTACCTTTGGGTCTAGCAACTTCAGGGGAGAGGAAACTGCTGGTGCAGGTTCAGCGGGAGCACTAAATTGGGAAATACCATTCCTAACCCTTGACAACTATGAAAGCAACCTTTTTTTTTTTTTTTTAATAAATGGTTCAAAAAGTACTGGGGAAAATATCTAGCACATTGAGGGAAATGAAGGTGAACCACACTATTTGTATTGCCACAACACCAATAGCTCTAGAGGTGTGTGACAGGAACCCCATGTGCCAGATGGTGTATGACTAAAAGGCAAATGTGTGATTGAAAAGACAGCCCTTGAGCCAAGAAACTTGAAACAGCAAAGAAGAGGCCTCCAGCTGTCTATGAGCAGGACAGGACAGCGAATTGTTGGAGGACAGCAGCAAATACCATGCTGTACAGCGAGCCAGCAGGACATACCAGATCACTGCAGGGAAGCCCCAAATGCCCATACTCATGACACCTCCCTGTGCTTGCAGCCTGTCCACAGATTGCTGTGCTGAGCATTGCAAGTACACTGTAATAAAGTTGTTATTTTGTTTTACTATAAAAGCCCAGATCTCACGTGTGTTCATTGTCTCATGGTCTTTGTGATTTCTCTAGAGCAACTAGTGATAGCAATATCCAGGTTCTTGGGGATGTGAGAACTGGATCTTCCAGTTTTACATATTTCCTCTCTATAATATGCTCCAAGTTAGAGATAGTGATATCCCTTAATCAGTTGCCTGTAAGAAGTTTTATCAGTTGTCACTTAGAAGTTTTATATTTCTATCTAGCTTATCCACAAAATGCAGCTTCAGTGGTCTTACTGTGATACTGTTCAGCTCTGCATCTGCATTTTGATTTTTACTCAGCTTCCTTCTTATGAGCTATCTAAGTTTTATTTTAGTACATATCAAATTGCGCCTTTCAGTTTTTTAATAAGTGTGGGTCTGTGGAAAGGGGCACTTCTTTTCCTTCACATTCTGACTATCCCTTATTTCACATGACACTACAGCTAGATCCCCAAACTATCATGTTGGCTTCTTAACTTCAGGTTTGGTTCCTAGGGTAGCAGTCAATGTTGTGAATATTAATTACTCTTTTTGGTTTTCCTCCTAAGTTATCCAATTTGAGGTAGATAGAATAATACATGAACAGACATGAAAAGTTCTTTTGCGTGGAAAGTTAATTACGGACAATTGTTGAAGTAGACAATAATTTGATTTTCTCAGCATCCAGATTTTTTCCCAGTATTAAAGCCCATTAAAAGCAAATGGAAGGAAGCTGACCTTCCTTACCAGAAGAAGGCATGCAACAGCAAAGGAGGTTAGTCCTCTATTTATTTTTCAGCTGGACATATTTAATAGAGTTATGGAGAACACAACTGTTCAATTTGAATTTCCTTAGCCTTTGCAGGTACTGCAGCTGGCAAGAATATACTTTCTCATCTAACATCAGGTGTATGTTACAAAGCCCAGTGTGTCACGTGCTTTTTAACACCTTGACAGTTGCAAATAAGATCAACCCTGTCACAAAGGTGACCGCCTACAGGTGTAATCTGAATTTTCTAAATTAAAGTATTATTTTTATGGCTTTATTAATAATAAATATATAAATCTTGCTTATGTGGGTACTTCTGTTGACTTGAGGGAGGAATGCAAAGAAGTTAGGAACAGATCCAAGAAATTAATGAATTAAGATGTGCAAGCATTTTTCTTGACATCACTTTATTAACTCTGAAAAGAATTATCAGACCAGAATATAGAAGTCGTAAAGGTTTTAAGGTTTCCAAAATCTAGAAAATAATCTAGAGAGGCCTGCTTCTGACAGTAGACACAGAATTTCTTTTCATGTGTAAGAGTACAAATCTCACAGGACAGAGAATCCTGGGTCCAGTGAAAGCCTTAAGCATGTGCTTGACTTTTACACATATCAATACTTCCTTTCACTTTATTAGGCTTGGATATGGTAAATCACAGTCTTAAAGATAAACATGTATTTATATGATTTCCGGATTTGAATTTAAATGGTGTTTGTATTTATCCATAACTTACATACCCACTTTACTTTTTCCTATGTCCCATTATAGCACAAGTGTATGGGACAGAGTTACAGCTCATTTAAGTCTGCATTTCATGACATCCATGAATTTTTAGATCACAAAATTTAATTAATATAAGCAGTCAATTTTTCCACTGAGTATACAACAGCTGGTTATTATATACCACCATTTACTTACTCATTAAAGAAAATAACTTTTGTGTGTTTAGTGAGTTTTTACTTCTTGCAAGAGTTCAGATCATTTTGCTAATAGTGGAAATACACTGGCGTGCATGATGACCCAGCATCACTCATATGAAAATCGGGTGCCCACAGAATCCCAGACCTTCCAGCTTACATCTCCAAATGGCAGTGGAAGGCACCAGATTGAGTCATTAGGGTTGTTTTTCCCCAGTTAAAAGAGTTGTTTCATTCTGCTTTCAAGCATGATATGAAATTATTGACATTCAAATAACAGTGCAGAGACTGGAATTCAAAGCCAATTAGAGCAGGATGATGTAAGGCTGCCAATTTACAATTACCACAACACCTGCGACATTTATAAATATTACTTCACAGCATTCCTGTGTCCTTAGGTAAATCCTTAGATTTCACTTTGTGAAATGGATCACATATGTTCCCTGCTTCTTTGACTTGACAAACATCTTTATATACAGCAAGATGCTTTAAAATAGTTTGGTATTTAAAACATTTGACAAGCAAGACTGTTCCTAACTTTTTACTGCTGTAATTAAGAATCAGGAAAAACTACCAAAGTTATGGTTAGCTGAAGCATCTTCCTGAGCACCAGGAAATATGTGACAGCCCAGCAAAAGGAGATGAAATCCTACAATATAAGGCAGTGGGGTTTAAGCAATGCATAAATGTGTCAGGACTGTCTCTGCTCTAAAACAGAATTGTTTCCCTTAACGTTTGTTCAGATTAATAACAACTACAACATTAACAATGTTCTTGCTTTTTGTAAATGGTAGTAATAATGAGAAATTGTTTCCTGATGGTATCAATTGGCATCACCAAAATAGGCAGTTGCAACCTCTCAGTGCCTTCAGCCCACACCAGCTTTGGTTTCAAAATATTTCCAGCGTTTTTTCACTGTTAACTGAAATCATTGTTTCTACAAGTACCATGTGAAATGTCTTCACAGCAGCTGAAAATCGTGTTTAGACAGTTCTTCCAGCCCTGCGTGGGTGGGGGAATATTGAGGAAGCCATACAAAATCTCAATGCCAACATATTTCCTTGTGCAACAGCTATGGCAGCTTACAATGGCACCTCAGATTTTGGTCCCCATAATTTAAGTAACAGATGAACTGGTAACTTTAAGTAACTGACCCCAGTAAAGTTCTGTGGACCATTTTCTTCTGAAACACCAGAGGTGAATTTAAATGTGAAGATGGTGACAGGTAATAGCTGTGAGACAAAAAGCCTATAAGGTATGACTTTTTCACAAACAGATATGCATGGTGGTAATGCTATTTTAAAATCTTTATCTCATTGCAAAGCACTTCCCCACAACTGTTAGCAATATAAGAATTACTAATTACACTGGGGCTGTTTCTTCAATTACAAGGGCAAGTGCACAGTTAGATGTAAATGCAAGTCATTAACCTTAACTCTACTTGTTAAGACTAACATAGATATTCCTGATTTGTCTCATGTAAATTACTGAATGAGGAATCAATTATATGCAAATTGTATGATGGGCTAAACTCAGAGAGGAATTATTTGTTCTTTGAATTTTTATTTTTTTTAATTAAAAACCAAGGGAGAGTAAAAGTAATTGTCAAACTCGGGTAAATTCAACTTTTTATTTCAGTGGGATGACATTTATATGAAACAATGACCTTGCCTATGACTTTAGTTGCCCATCATAAACCCTGTAAGAGCATCATGTAAGCCCAAGGGAACTCTTCAAAATTCACACTAATTCAAAGTGGAACTTGAATCTGTCCAATCATCTTCAAAAGTAATTGCATCTCTCTCATGCTTTCCCCATCACTCTTCTTCTCTCTCTCTTGTCTGCTATCTCTATCTGAAATATCTTTCTGTCTTGTCCTTCTCATGTATCTACCTCCACTTTGAATGAAAAAAAATAGGCATGATTAATCATATAACCTCATAATGTGATATATTGACAGGTTATTTCTTCCTGCCATACTTGGGTAAAAATCATGCTTGTGTCACATGCTGGTCCCAGTTTATCTTCCTAGATTCAATTTCAGATGAAACACCTATCATTTTGATGTTTCCACAAACACTTATGTCGAAAATAAAAGTCTTATCTGATTGCCTATGGACTCTATTAGCATGCACAACCATGCCACATAGTTCAGTCAGAAGACAGAAGCATTTTTCATGAATATCCTAAATTTATAAAAGTCCTAAAGGTAACAAATTCCTGTTTGTGGAATCAGTTTCCATTTTTAGGTCTTTGAGGACCTCCTCTTTCAAAGCTGCTGTTTTTTCTTCATCAGGGAAAGACTGCCTTCACCTACCTTTTTGTGATCTAAAACTCTGATGTGGGAGGGCTTGGGAACAGGTCATTCTTGATAATGAAATATTTACAAGTGTTCTTTAAGTTGAAATATCATCCAGAATGCCTTGGTTCTTATCCTAAAATGGCATCATGGAGGTGAAAGACTTCTTAGACATCAAAAAACCCCCAAAGAGTAAGTGACTTTCAGTTTTGTGATGAAATACTATGAAGTGGGGAATGGCATTGTGATACCCTTGGAGGAAGGCAGAGTCAAGCTAAAAGGACAAAAAGTCAATAAATTACAGAAGCAAACTGAAAATACAGACACAAGGATTTCATCTGTATAAATCATGACAGCTCCATTCCCACTATGCTGATTTATTCTTTCTTTGAGCCTTGCCAGTTCAGCTGTCCTGGCTCACTCACAGAATATACAAAGAAAATGAAAATGCAGGGAGGTCAGTATCCAGCACTCTGTCCCACTCCATGGTGTGTCTGGTATCTGTTACTAAATCTGCAGCCTCATCCTGAGCTATGAAAAGAGAAGAACGGTGTCAGTCCTCAGGAGACAGGGGCTGCAGCTGTGGCAGAAGTGAAATAAGAGGTGCCAGTGTGACAAGGCTTGCCTTCTACCCATCTCCCATTCTCTGACATTCCCAGGCAGAGTCAGCATCGGATTTATGGGGGCCTCAGGCAGAGGTTAAAGTTTGGGCCCTTCTCCCTTCCCTTGTTTGAGGTGACTCAGCACCACTCAGTTTAGTGTGCTGTGAGACTCTGCCCATATCCTTTGGGCAATTGTTCTGGGAATTCACCCCTAAAGATAGTTCTCCCCACAGGTCTACAGCAGAAATTCACCCATTCCATTGCAAAATCTGCTGATGTTTGGCTTTATTTCTCACATTAGCTGAAGTCTCCCTGTCTATTTTAAGATCCCACTATTTTGTTCCTTCTCTCCTGTTTCACTATGGGATATGCAGTAATATTGCAGTAATACCAAGATTTAAAACCATAAATAACAGAGATCAAAAGAGCCCTCAGATCATCTCACCACCCTCCTGAATATTCCCCAAGGTACCTTCCCCAAATTTGTTCAGTCCTGTTCCCTAGGACTTTACTAATAGGGCTTTCAGCAGCTTCCTTCAGTAGGCAGCTCCACGGTGTTATATTTCTGAAACTTGACAATGGCTATTATTGTGCCTTAAGGGGGAAAATTGGGATTTTTGCTTTTCAGTAATTTTCTCCTCCATTACTAGAAACTCTAGCCCTAAATTTCAGTTGACCCTCTAGGTCACTCTTAAACAACTTTATGTATCATTTGAAACTCCAAGACATGCTCTTCATCTTTCAAGTCTAGTGTTTTAAAATCCAGAAGTGGGGGTGGGAGGTTTCACATAAATGTAGTAAATACAGCAAAGGGGAACATGATAGGAGGATATAATATTATTCAGTAGTACCAATGGTCACTGTTAAACACTCAAAAAGTTACCTGAGCTTAGAAGCCATGGAATAGGGATCTGAGTGGCTTCTTGGGAATTAATAAGAAGTCACATAGCAAAATTCCAACAAAAAGCAAATAGGTACATAGGAATGAAGCCAAATTCTGCACTCTCTTATTCCAGGTTCTTTGGGCAGGAAATGTGCTTCTCCATCTAGCACAAAGATCTCATCTCCATTTAACTTTGCTGTGCAGTTGGGAACATGCACCTGCTATTAAGTTTGGGCACATTCCAGTTTTTTCTGAGTAGAATTTACATGAAACTAGCATCTCTTCTCTCTGATTTTGCCACAGTGCCACACCTTCTAGTCGGAAATCCTCTTTGAGTTGTCCCCCAGATTCCCGTCCTCACTGGAAGAGCAGCTCCTCTGGAGAGCTTTGTTCACTCCAAGCCATCATGTAACTCACATTCATTCTTGCAGCATATTTCAGGTGTGTGTCACATGGGTAATGGTTAGGAGCTGAGGATTTCCCCCAGCCCTGTGACCCACCCCAGTTTAATTAGTAGCCTGTCACATGGCACAAGTTCATAAGCAGTGCTTGAAATGGCCATTGTTGCAACAGGGACAGAGTATGAAGATTATATACCCTGTGCCCTCACGTCCCTCACAGCCAGATTTTTTTAAGTATTCCCCCAGGACCCTACAGACAGGCATGCTCATCTCTTGGATGGGGTTGGATTACGTGTCGAAAGATAATGTCATTTCTTCTGCAGAAGAAATATTTGTCCTGTGGCTGTACCCATAAAACAAGGAGCCTTCAGGGCTAGTGGAGTAACTTCAAGGTGCATTAACAGAATTATTCATGGTTCTCACCCCTTACCTCTCAGCTTTGTAGTACAGAGCACCCTGCCTTA
Organism: Haemorhous mexicanus; assembly: GCF_027477595.1. Classification (NCBI taxonomy): domain Eukaryota; kingdom Metazoa; phylum Chordata; class Aves; order Passeriformes; family Fringillidae; genus Haemorhous; species Haemorhous mexicanus. Next base: position 33,129,603 of record NC_082341.1, read on the forward strand.
TTGTGTTTACACTACTACAGATTTGGTGACCTACTGTTTTGCGTGTTCTGAATATATTTTATCAATGATCAGCACTGTGGCAGGAGTGAAGAAAAATGCTCTGTCATAGCCCTATCAAATGTCTGAGCCTGACATAAGGCATGCCTCAAAGCCTCCAGTCTGGTACCTGAGCAAAGACATGGACACCTGAAAATAATACGGGATCGGATGAGGGGAACACATCTGGCCAGAGATTCAGGGGGTGATAATTTTCACTGATGCATGAGTTTCTGCTCTTACCCTACACGACTGATCTCCTATCAGCTAACCATGAAAATTGGTCACATATGTCTTGTGAACTCTTCCACTTAGGCAATTTGACAGGGTCCTGCACACAAACATCTCCCCTGATCCTTTTTAGCTTGCCTTGCGAATTTTTTATCCAAATAATGGAGGGTGACCAAACAATTTAGGGCAGTTTAGGATAGTGTTGTGCAAAAAAAAAAAAAAAAAAAAAGTAATCTAATCACATTAGGGAAGGGGGAATTTTAACAAGGAGATGAGAGAAGAGATTTCTTTGTGAGCCTTTAGAAAACTGTTGAACTTAAAACCCATATGCTGTTCAAACTGTAGGGAACAAACTTACTTGGGTGTAGTTATCATTCCTGTATCCAATATGTAAAATTTTTCAGTATAGCACAAAGGCAACCAAAATAGTGCAGATTGAACAACAGGCACTGTAGAGAGCTTGGTGCTCCTGGGGCAGGGGTAAAGCCAAACCAAGGCCAGGCCTGAGGTCAAGAGGAACTGAAGGTCAGATTGGATGGAGCCTTGAGCAATGCTAGCAGTGAAAGATGGACTAGATGGTCTTTAAAAGTGCCTTCCAACCCAAACCATGCTATGATGATATGAAGATAGTACATATTTCTTAGATTCTTGACACTTGACATTTTTCAGGAGCTACATTAGTCCAAACATGGCAAGCTAATTGTTAGCAGCTGTGTGCTGCTGTGTCATTATTATTATTATTATTATTATTTTTTTTTTTTTTTTTATTTTATTATTCACTGTAATAATTCTGTTGGTAAAGCCACAGAAAAAAAGTTTGTTAACGCAAGACTGTTTCTGCATGCACAAAAACAAAGAGGCAGGAAGACCCAAAAATCATCTTTATTACCAACATAAGATTTTTTTTAAAAGGACAACACTCCTCACCACCCCACCACCCTCCCTTCCCCCCACTTCCCCCCAAAAAAGTTCTATTTGTTGTGTTTTGTGCAGAAGTGAAGAAAGGCTGAACCACAAGGAGGAGCCTAGGAAGGTTTCTTTCCTTGGTGGCTTCCTGGCTGGAGAAGGGCTACAGATTACCCCCACCAGCCTCAAGCCACTGACAGTACCTACCACAGCCCATTTTTTCTTTTAACAGGAAAGGGTCATGTGCAGAAAAAGACCACTGCCCACTCTTAAGAATGGGACCTACGTGATTAGAGAGTTTCTCTCCTGGCATAATAAATCATGCTTTCCTATGCTGTTCACTAATGCTGAATACTTCCAGTGTTCAATATTTCAAGTACTTCTGTTGGTCAAAGCCCATACTGATTTTCTGGAAGTAGTTTCATTCACATTATACTTGTACAAAAACATGATTTATTTTAAATGTCAGGAGTAAATTACAGTTTTACAGATTTTGTAGAAGGTTTTTCTTCCCAAGAAAATAGATTATTCTTCCCCCAGAATTACCAGGTTTCCTCAGGTCTTGGTTTTCCTTCTCTTTATTTAGAAAGCCACACATATAAGTACACTAAATATTTATTAATATAATTTATGAGACCAGTTGTTTTTTCCTTGCCAAAAGTAAGAAGTTGGCCTGTGTGTGGCCAGAAACTCTAACTATGACCAGACTGAAACCATGGACGTGACGGCAACTTCATATTCAATAAGAAAAATGGCTAAAAATTCCATATATGACATAGAAAATATATCCTAAATATTAAGAAAACATACATCATCTCGAGGCTGACCAGACTGTTAATTCAAAATAAAAGCCAATAAGGTAAGTTGAGCACAAGACATTTATCAGCAACATTACAAAGGGCATAAAAAGTGTACTATTTTCCTGGATGAATTAATTTATTTTGCTTTTGTGTTTTTTGGGTTTTTTGGGGGGGGGGTTTGGGTTGTTTTTTTTTTTTTGTTTTCTTGGTTTCCTCATTGTCTTTAAACAGGTTGATTTGGGCTTCCACTCAAAAAGTAAAGAGAATCTCTTCACTGAGTGTATGAGAAGCCTCAAGACAAGGTGCAACACATCAACTTAACCTCCCAAAACTCTTCCAAAACAACTTCCCATTGCACTCAGGGAGCAAATCCTGCCTCCTCTGATGCTTGGCACAGCCTCTCAAATGTTGCCCAGATTTCTGAAAAATGAGAAGCAGTAAGATTTTCATCACTGCAGATCAAATGGTCCCAAATAGTAGTTTTCATTGATTAACATCCCTCACAAGTTAAACCATCTTTTTCTGTAGGAAAATACAGCATAATCAGGAACAAATCATTGGTATCTGTCCTTCACTATAGGAGAGGGCAGCAGATTAATATCCAAAAATTCCAAAAGCAAAACTCTTAGATGTATCAAGTTAGAATTCCTCCAAGCCAATACTTGACATGAGTGCAACTAAGAAATATAGACATTTTTAAAACTAAGTGAAAGCCAAAATGAAATGTTTGCATTTGAATTTCAAAATAACAGTTCCCTAAAGTTTACTGTGCTGACTAGAGCTGAAGAAGCAGTGATAGGTATTGGGTTCCTTTGAAGCAGCTCTTATCTCAGTCCCACTGGACATGAAATGGGAGAAATGCATTCTGGCATCATGCAATCCTCCACATTTACTAAGCTTGCTTGTCTGTTGAGTTGGGGAGTTCCTTCTTTCTTGCCTCCAGTGTACAATTGACAATACAGTTCAGGTATTTTTAACTGGGTTGCTTTTCATGTTCCCCTCGGTGCCTGTTTTACAAGACTTTGGAAAAGAGAAGCATATCCTATAAATCCAGAGTTTGAAATCCACTGGCACTTATCAAGTATCAGTTTGAGGATTCAGAAACTTTACTAGACAGCAGGATTCTCTGCCACCTCCTATTGTAGCCCTAAAAAAGTGAACTTTTCTTTTTGCATGGTGGTTAAAGAAACCTGCTGATCAGAGATCTTCAGCTAATCTTGTGTTCTGTAGAAATGCAAAGAATTTTTTGAATGAGGAAGGTGTTTGAAGCTCCCAAAGTAAAGAAAGATGTCTCTGGGCATTGAGGACTTGCCTTCAGATGTGTCTGTGGTACTGTATGGATCCGTGGCTACTGTAAACGGATAAACTTCACGGGACATTAGTTTTGCTTTTGTTAACCCACTGAATTAAACCCATGGGCATGTTTAGAAGGTTTATTTCAATCTGATATTCCACTGACCCCTCATTCTACCTACAGGAGTCCAAATATTTCCAGGGTGGATGTCGGAACTCAGGACATCCCTCTGGGAGTCCGGAGTTTCCTGGGACCCTTGCCAGGGGGCTCGGAGACCCTGGCACACAGCCCAGAACACCAGTGGGTTCGATTATGAACCACGGAATAACTTGTCACCTTTATAGAAAGAGATAAAAGCCACAATAGTGTAAATAGTGTAAGAATAAAATAATTACAGAGTCTAAATGTAGGTTTTAGGATTTTTGGTATAGGGGTTTCTGGTGACAAGATGGAGGGATTTGGGCGTGTCTAGCCTTTCTTTTTCTTCTCTACCTCCATCTTGTCTGGTGATGTTGGCACTTTTAGATTGGTCTAAAGTAGAAACTCACTGTCTAATATAGATGATAGGTATTGGAAAATAACTGTAAATATTGTACACGTAGTTTGTAGTATATAAAGATAACACCGCCCTAGAGGAGGGGGGAGTGCCTCTGGCTGTCCTGCCAAACGGATCTCGGCTGGACAGGGAGAAAGAACTTTATAGATAAGATGCAATAAACAATCTTGAGACCGAAAAAATGAAGAGCCCTGACTTCTTCTTCAAGCACCGGGCTGGGAAAAGAAACTTTCGAACTTTAGTCGGGGTCACTCTGACCGGCAAGAAACACAGCCCCCGGCAACTGGCGTTCCCTGGGTGGGCTCGAAGAAAGACAGCCCCCGGCAACTGGCGTTCCCTGGGTGGGCTCGAAGAGAGATTACGACAACTGGCGTTCCCTGGGTGGGTTCGAAGAAAGACCCGGTAACTGGCGTTCCCTGTGTGGGCTCGAAGAAAGATGCGGCAACTGGCGTTCCCTGGCTTGGCTGCAAGAAAGACCCGGCATTTGGCATTCCCAGGTGGGCTGCAAGAGCTGGGCGGCAAGAGAACAACCCGGATGGGCGGAAAGAGAGACGGCTGCAAGAGATGGGCTGCAAAAGAGAGACCACGACACGTTGGGCAGCAAGAAAGCACCCAGGTGGGCAGTTGGCAGGCAGCCACGCCACCAGACATCAGCCGCTGAAACACAGCCCGTGAAGAGAACAAAAAAGGACAAGGAAAAGAAGCAGGCACTCCCAAAAAGAAAAAAAAAAGAAAAAAAAAAGGGAAAAAGAAAAAAAGAAAAAAAAAGAAAAAAAAAAAAAAAAATCCACACAGAAGATCCAAGATTCAACTTCTGCTAAACAGACTCGCATCCAGATCTGACGGGGGGGCCAGTGACCAGGGCAACCTCCGGACGGACCTTGCAAATGATTCAGCTTTTGGTAAGAAGGTTAAGATTTGAGAACATGGAGGGGACATGCTCTCAGGAACAGTTAAGGATTTTGTCAGCCTTACAAGGTCTGGCAGCCACACAACTTGTGAAAGTCTCTGAAAAAAGGTAAAACGGCCTTGAAGCTTTTATCCCCAGCAAGGATCATGTTAGAGGCAATTACGGCAAGATCCCGGAGTAGAGCTAAAAGGTCATTAATTGTGAATCCCACAGGGGCGGGGGGAGGAGAGCAAAGCTCAAAGCAGAGATTGTCTCTGGTCCCAACCAGCCCTGGGGAAGTAGCTCCCGATGAGAGGGAGCGGGAAATAGCTCCCGATGAGAGGGAGCGGGGAAGTAGCTCCCGATGAGAGGGAGCGGGGAAGTAGCTCCCGATGAGAGGGAGCGGGAAATAGCTCCCGATGAGAGGGAGCGGGAAATAGCTCCCGATGAGAGGGAGCGGGAAATAGCTCCCGATGAGAGGGAGTGGGAAGCAGCTTTACCGCCTCCAATTCCTCTACCCCGAAAGCCCAGCTCGCGGCGAGCGTGGCTGCGCGGCGGCGGCGGCGAGCGGCGGGGGGAGCGCGGAGGCAGTGGGGGACGCGAGTTTCGGCGCGGGGGCTGTGAGCATGACACCGACAGCGGCGGCCTCAGCTGGCGCGGTGCCAGGGACGCGCGCGCAGGGCGAGACCCGCGGGACGTCCGGGAAGGGCTCTCAAATCATAGCGTCCACGTCAGACGCGGGCGGTGGGCTTGGAGCAGCTGCAGGGCTCCAAGCGGTGCCCGTAGGCAGACGCAGGAGACGCGTGGTGATGATGCAGGACCCGGAAGTCGGGGCGCGAAGGGTTTTTTCCCCAGTTCGCGGACGCGGGACGGGCACCGGCCGAGCAGGGACCGCGCGCCGGCTGCGGGTGTTGGCACGGGGCCAGAATGGGATCTGAGCTGTACTGGTGTCGATCAGAGAGAGAAGGACATTTCCGAGACCGCGCCTGCGCCGAGACGAGCGCAGGGGAGGCGCGGTCGGGGCGGGGTTGTCCACACTCCCGTGACGGCACAGGCAGAGACGGGGCATGATCAGGGTACAGAGGCTGCCCCAGGTACCACCCCTCTCTGATCCCAGGACAATGGGCACCCAGCCAACCGCAGCAGCCAGCACACAGTTTCAGCCTCCATCAAAATCTCAAGTTGGAGATTTTTCGCGGGTGCAGCACATGTTGAGTGAGGCACACCGAGCTCTTCAACAGGCTAGTCCCACAGAAGTGACAGAAACAGCATTTATCAGATGATCAAGTCTCAGATGCAAAAGATGGGCGTGGAAAGAAAAAAAAAAAAAAAAAAGAAGTTGTCCAAAATCAGAGAAAAGTGAGAAAGCACCAGGCTTTTGCCCAAGATACAGAAAAAAGAAGGAAAAATCAATGCAAATCAATGTTATTCCAAATATGATGTAGATGGAAATCTATTTTGAAAAATGCCTCTCAGGGAGAGAGACAGCACCATATAAAGATAGAAGTATTAGTAAGGATTCAATTACTCAAAGTGTCTCTGAAGACAGAGCATTTGAGAAACATCAATCAGATCCTATCTGTGGGGTCATCAGCTGATTCTCCAATGGTTCAGAGTTTTAGAGATTGTTGTCAGTGAGTTTGTAACCTTTGTTATTTTTAGATTTTATAGGTAATACTGATAAATAAGGATTGCTGTTAATGTTATATGAATACTTTAAAAAGGTTGTCTTAACTCCTTCAAATACTTCCTGTTGATAAGTTGATTATATAATGAGAATTCTCAGAATTTGTGATAAGAATTATTATCAGGGTATTGTAGTGTTTAGAGCCAGCCAGTGTTCCACTATCTCTTTTGTGAGAAGCCACGTCTCTTCAGAATCTTGTCTTTATTTCCTAACTACTCACAGGTTTTTGGATTTCTTTTAAATCCAAATTGCCGCTCTTGTGGTTTTCTTCATTTATTGTTTCTTCAGTTATTACAGAGGTACTTCAGCCAAGAATTCAAGAAGTCTACTGTGTTTGAAGAATTTCTATCCCAACAGAAGTTTCAGAAGGATCCAATTATTTAATGGTTTGATAGATCTTTAATCCTAAGGTTTCCTATTCATAATTGCTGTTTTTAAGAGTCTCATTTTAAGAATGTGCTAAGTGATATCCATCAATTAGAGTTCGGGCTCTGGCCAAGTCCTAGCTCTACTTGAATGGAGTGATTGACAATCAGCCCAGATGTTTTCTGCATCAAAAAGTATTCAAGTCCTTTTGGCTTGGCAATTTGACCGTCTATGATAGCTGAGCCTGTTTTCAGAAGGAGTTTGGAGAAACATGAATCCGGACATGGATTCTCCACTTCTCTGTTGTTGTAAGGTTCATCAGCTGTCGCAGACTCTGGGATGACAGTTCAGTGTTGTAGTGTTTGACAATTGTATGATTTCAGATGTGTTATTGGTTATGTGTATTATCTAATTGATTTCTAATTGCTGTCATTTTACATTTCCCTATGCAATTGCATAGAGACTGAAACAGAGTTGATCAATGTTTTATTTTCATATCAGGACCCATTCTTCACCTCCGAGATTTTGAGAAAATCCTCCAGTCTCTTCGGGGGCGTGGATTTGTTTGAGTTTTAGCAGGTACAAAAGTCCAGGTGAATCTCAGTGAAGAATGTGAAACTCCATCCAGTGCAAGACAATGCTGACAAGAAGCGTGGGCAAGAAAACGCTGACCATTCCATAAGCAGAAAAGAAGATGTAGAGATGTGGACTGCACAGAGATTCCAACCCTTGTGTTTTGCCCACAGAAGACTGTGGACTTTGGGTCTCTTCATGGGTGTGGGAATCAGTGGTGTTGTAGAACTGTTGTTAGATGATTGCTTGTTATATTTTAGTAGGGTTTTTAGTTCTCTTGTTCATTGCGCCATGCATTCTTTTGTGTATATGGCGGGTTGTCAACCAAGCTGCCAAAGAGGTCTTCTTGGTGCAAACAGAAGGGGGAGATGTCGGAACTCAGGACATCCCTCTGGGAGTCCGGAGTTTCCTGGGACCCTTGCCAGGGGGCTCGGAGACCCTGGCACACAGCCCAGAACACCAGTGGGTTCGATTATGAACCACGGAATAACTTGTCACCTTTATAGAAAGAGATAAAAGCCACAATAGTGTAAATAGTGTAAGAATAAAATAATTACAGAGTCTAAATGTAGGTTTTAGGATTTTTGGTATAGGGGTTTCTGGTGACAAGATGGAGGGATTTGGGCGTGTCTAGCCTTTCTTTTTCTTCTCTACCTCCATCTTGTCTGGTGATGTTGGCACTTTTAGATTGGTCTAAAGTAGAAACTCACTGTCTAATATAGATGATAGGTATTGGAAAATAACTGTAAATATTGTACACGTAGTTTGTAGTATATAAAGATAACACCGCCCTAGAGGAGGGGGGAGTGCCTCTGGCTGTCCTGCCAAACGGATCTCGGCTGGACAGGGAGAAAGAACTTTATAGATAAGATGCAATAAACAATCTTGAGACCGAAAAAATGAAGAGCCCTGACTTCTTCTTCAAGCACCGGGCTGGGAAAAGAAACTTTCGAACTTTAGTCGGGGTCACTCTGACCGGCAAGAAACACAGCCCCCGGCAGGTGGATACATAATCAATTATTTTCTATGCAGTTTACTCCTAATGGAAGTTCAATCAAACAACACAATCTTCATGAGCACCATTCTTTACCACTGTGTTTGCCTCCAGAAGCAGATTGAGGCAGAGGATCCTTAATGGGTGTTATAAAGTGCTCATATCCAGTGCCTGATACTATAAGCCAAAAAAAGCACCCTAATTAGTTACAAAAGACAGAAGCTAATACAGCACTATCTGTACTGGTTTTCAGATAAGGTGCTTCCCACCTTTTTTTTTTTTTTTTTAATGGGTTGAGAAATTCCAGCCAACCTGGCATTTTTCAACCATATATCATGACATCTGAATTTCTCAGTCATTTAAGATTTTTCAGAGTTAATGGGAATGGTGGTTGTTTTTTTTTTAAACTAGATATTAACTTATTTTTAAATCTACTCCAAACCCAGTACAACCTTTCACTTTTAAGAGACCTAGTAAGTCTATCAACCCTGAGTAGTTGAAACTCTGAAAAGCAGTTCTCTAGGAAAATACCTGAGAAAGAATTGGCAGTTTTATTTTAAAAGTCTCAGCCAAAAATCAGAGAAGCTCCAACATCAGCAATTTTACATTTGCAACTATTTACATCTGATGTTTTCCCTTCCTTGGGCCAGTGTCAATTAAAATTTGATCTTTGTTTGATTTTTAATAGACCATATGCGTTAGATCTGCTTCTGTAAAATATCATGAATTTCAGAGACTGCTATCATCTTGCAATTTTGATATGATATTTCTGTCAGGTGTGCTGCACTGTCATTCACATGCAGCAGTGATGGAGCAAATGAGTTCTGTGAAGCTTCATTGCCCTCTGGAATAGCAAAGGCAAGGAAAAGGGAAGCAAAATTTTCCTGGGTGCTCAGGACATGAGAACCTCTTGCTGTATCCTCCCATCCCTGGTGCTCCTTCAGAGCCAGCTGCGCCGAGTACCTGGGGCAGGCAGGTCTTCCCAGCTGAGGCAGAGCACTCTGTGCTAGTCCTCCAGACCACACTTCTGCTTCCTCAGATGTCAAAAAATACCAACATCAACCCAAGTTGCAGAAGTGCCTGGCACAGGTTCCTTTCACACAGGCAAACCAGAACCTGCAGGAGCCTTCAGCTCCTGAGCTCAGTGAGCTCAGCCTCGAGTCTGCAGGACAACCTGCAATATTAGCAGACAGCACAGGTCATGAGTTTATGCCTGCTCAAACCCACCTGCACATCTGTTCTTTGCCCAGTTCCCGAGCTCATCCCAAAGCTTTGGGAGATCTCTCACCTCTGAAATACCAGCAAGATCCTGTGTACAGTTTAATATCATCTTTCACACAAAGATCTTAAACCAATTTGCTGGCATTAATTAAGCTTTATAAATTCCTGTGGGAGTTAAATAGAGGTTGTTATACACACTTTATACCAGAGCTTACCCTAAGAGTTTTTTTAAGTGGCTGTTCCTGCTGACCTATGCAAGAGCTACAGTCAGTGTGAAAATGCTGACGTGCTGAAATGCTGCTTCGTGCAGGTAAGCCTCAGTTTAGTTTTCCACTAAAGCAACATATGGGAAAACATGCACTTAACTATGCCCAGTGTGATTTAAATATGTTGCATACTCAAGGGCATACATGAAATAAGACATGTCAACCAGACTGTTCCAGGCTTTGTAAGACAGCCAATACACTTGCAAGTAAGGTAGTCTCTGGACAAAATTATAGCATTCATTTTCAATATCATGAGAACTGATCGATTCTGGTTTAGATTTTAGACACTGAGCAATGTTGGACTTTTTTTAGCCTTTTAACTGACAGTTGTGTGAAAGGTACTTTGGTTTTCCCACTGGATCTCTTTGAAGCAGGCCATACGCAGTCAGTTGAGCTGATGTTGTGCATTTTTATGGAGTTTATATAAGTTTAACCCCTGGATTAATATGCCTCTCTTCAGAGATTGGGCTGTTGGAGTCCTTTACTTATGCCTCTAAAACACAGGTGATATTTTTGGCATTGCTGCAAGACAATCTGTCTACATTACTGAGCCTCCCATCCAGTCATGAAATGAAATGTTTTCTTTTTTCCTTGAACACCACAAGAGTTGCTGAGGTTTCAGTTCTGACCACGATGAAACTCATAATTTTGTCACTGGCTTTACTAGGATCAGGACTTTCCCCAGACCAAAGGTATTCCATTGACAGTCAGTGGACCCTTGGGCATAAATGGACCACTTCTATGTCAGCATACAAGAAGTTGATCTATCATGCATAGTTTTTAATTCTCTCTGTGGACACCCTTGAAAACCATTGCAGACCCATATTCTGAAAGACATTGAAAGCCATTTCCCTTAGCCCCTGAGAAAGATAAGTTCAATAAAAACCTGAAGTCATGTCAGCACTGCTCAGTTTGGGTCTTTATTGAGGTCTCTTGACAACAATAACGGCCTGTTTCTTATAACCATGTCCAAAGTGTGGTCCAATCTGTGGGTGTCCCAACTTGATGGACACTTTGCATCTATGTTTAACAGCACATATGTCACTTGTGTCTTGAACAGCCCAATCTTGGGGACAAGATTGGACTTCATAACATCCTGGCCCCAATTTCCACTCTGCTTATGCTAAACCTCCAGTTTTCTGCATTTGCCTTCATCTTAAAATGTCACAAGCCCACCGCACAGCTGTGGGAGTCCTTATGGATTTTGTCAGCACTCAGATATGCAGGAAACCTCCTGCAATAGAATTAATAAGGTTTGAGTGCAAACTTGCCAAGTACCCAGGTTTTGCTTGATAAAGACAGTTTTGAGTTATTTTAGGCTTTCAGGAACTTGCCAATACCATAACTGCAGGACTAAGGCAGAAAAGAACCACACAGAAGTCTTAATAGGTGAGAGGAACCCACAGAGCCATTTGAAAAATGCTCCTGCCACGACAGCTAAGGCCCCAAATACAGCCATCTGCCTCTTTTTTTCCCTTTCCCCTTTGCTACACTTCCTCTCCCAGATGTTTCTCATCATCTAAGGTAGAAATTCAGGCATTCATGTAACTGATCCGAAGGACTGTGCTGCATGTGATTAGCATCAAGTCACCAAAGAACAAAGAAATGCAATTAATCCCTGTTTAAATAAAAAACAGATTAGATAAGATTAAACATATTAACTATGAGCAAACCTTAGATGGTTTGTAGACCAGCACTGGGCTGGAAAATCGTTTGGGAATGCCAGTATAACCCTGATCCTATCCAAAGTTTCTGATAGCTCCATCCAAGAAAGCTTGAAAGCACAAGGAAAGCTCTCCTGTATGGTACTGGGCACTTCCTCTGCCCCAGTACAGTTGGAAAAAATCCCTACTCTCATGGTATGTTGACTTCTGGCACCAACACCTCTGGATGTGGTCAAAACAAGAAAATATTGAGGGTAGAGTTGCCCACTTGCTAAGTAGGGTTTAGTTGAAAGGACTTGTTATAGTTAAACAGATTTCAGGGTTGGTTTAGTTGGTTCGTGTATTTTGTTATAGGCTGAATTTGTTTCTAGGCATTATGGCAGAAAAATGACCACTGCCCTGCTATCCCATTGGTATCCATGATGTTGCATGTGCCTCCAAAAGAGCATTTTGAGCAACTCATCTTCACAAAAATAACTCACATCTGCTTATGGGGGTTAGGTTGTTGGTACTCTGATTTCAACAGTGTGTTCATCAGCATCTGAAACCGGAACATTTTGACCAACTCAGAGAAATATTGCAAAAAGTAGTGAAAGACTCTTCCCTAGAAGCTTGCAGATCTTGCCTGATTTGCCACCAGGGCTGGGCTTCAGCTCATCTCACAGCAGGATCTTCACCTCTGTTTTTAAAGTGATCCTGAAGCCTAAGCTTTTAAGCAACTTATCCTAAGATTTCTTATTTCATCAGAACCAATCTTCATTACTCTTGTTCACGAATTTCAGCTTTTTCTACATGTAGAATAAAATTACAGAGTGAACTGTATATCAGGAAAAAAAAAATTATTCATTAAGAAAAATAATTTTTAAGGTCTTTCTGGGAAGATAGGACAGATAGGTGGACGACTGGACAGATTCTTAGGGAGCTACTTTGAGGAACTATATCGAGTGTAATGCTTCCCTGAAACAAGGATCTTCTAAAGTTTTCTTTTATATCCAGTCCAGTGAAAGCAAAAAGTGGGGAACACAAACACTGTCACTGGAAAGAGGAAAAATAAAATCACTCAATATCAGAATCATGGACTGTATTCAGAATTTTCCATGTAAGAATGGTCACTCCAGAGAACATATTTATAGTAAAATGACAAGCAGAGGCTGTTGGGGATTACAGGCATACACATTCATCACAATGTAGTTGTTTCCCATTTCCATGACTATTTTCACAGTCTTTAGTTTGAAGAAGTGAGATCAGAGACAGCCAGGGCCTCTCCTGTTGGACTGGTCCAGCTAATCTCTGGAAAGCAGCCATTCAGTACACACTGTAATTTGCTCTCAGTCTGAACTGGAGCCTCCATTAAATCAAACATACAGGGCCAGATTCTCAGCCAGTGTAAAGTAAAGTAGCTCCACAGAAGGCAACTTATGGCAGCTAAGGTCTGATCGATGGTGTTAAGTATGCTGGTAAAGCTTCAGCCATCGGGCAAGAATGATTTCTCACCTGTTTCCCAAATATTTATTATTCATGGCTGGATTTCAGCTCCTTTCCTCACAGTGACTAGCACCCTCCTTGAGAAGGAGCCTTACTGAGCTCTCAGGTATACATGGAAAACTTAGAAAGGGCTCAACAGGAGGGGAGCAGGATCTTCAGTGCTAAAAAATGTAATGCCTCGGGGGTCTCAAACCCTACCCCTCTTACAAACTAAACAAAAATCCCTCTCTCGCCTTAAACCTGCCTTCAGAAACTTTTAAAAATATGGTTTGTCAAACATTTTGGGTTTTATTTCTAATGAAATGCTAATAAAAATGTGAAACGATAATTTATTTTGTGGTGCTGCTCTCAAAGAGTGAGAATACTTAGTAGCTGTGTGTTCAAGATGAATTGCTGGGAAACGCTTTTAAAACCTGTCCTGTCTTTTACCTGTTGAGATTTATACCACCTCAGATGTTAACAGCCCTTAGGTGGCTTCTTAATGCCAAATGTAAATACAAAAACAAGAAGAAAATATTCCTCGTGCATTCATACAGATCTTTCCTGGCAAAAGGCCACTTCTGTCACTCAGAGCTCAGACTGTTCTTCTTTTAATTTGGCATCAATTTCTTGGCTGCTTTAATAGTATTATTTGTGTTGGAGGTAAGCCAGACAACACACTTTTCTAACCAATTTGTCCAATAAAATGGATTATTTTGTTAGTTAATCTGTCACTTCTTGAAAAGAGAAATCTTTAATACCATTTGTACAAATATTCTCGGTTTATGTCTTATGCTTTCTTGTTGCCCTGCATCAATACCAAAGCTTCTACGAGAGCTAATTAAGTTTTGGTACATTCACAGAAAAATGACTGTTCAGCCTTGATCAGAATCTTCATTTTGATGCCTCTTTTTTTTTTTTTTTTTTTTTTTTCTGAGATTAAAAATAGTGATTTTGTCAACTCTGGGAGGATAACTTTTCTTGTCTTACTCCTACAGTCCTTTGCCCACACAGCACATCAGCTTTTTGGGGGTAAAAATGGAAGAAGGCACAGTAAAATTAACAAAGCAGGCTTCCCTTCCCACTAGAGAGCAGTGCCACCAGCTCACCCCTCCTTGCCCTCATCAAAGCCTGAGCAAATGGCTGGCTCCAAACAAGGCACGCGTGGCTGAGCAGCCCATGCATGTGTAGGTTTGGTGAACTGGAACATTAAACAAGACTAAATGTTTGAACACACCCTGCAGGTTTTCTTCCCTGAACTGTTTTTCCATCTTTGCATATCTATCAGTTTTCTGAGGTTTAAGAGCTCACATCTGAGACTGTGACTGCTCTGTCTAAAGATGCTAAAAATGGCCAGTGTGTTCAGCAGTGCTCTGCAGATGGCCTGGCAGATGAGCAGATGAACAGGCTGGGGTACCACCTTCTCTTAAAGAGGAGCTGGAGAACACAGAGCAGAGAACAAAACATGCAAATCTTCATAACAATGTCGATAAAAATGGTCATACACAAAAATCAGATCAATAAAATATGTTATATTTTAAGAACAATCCTGAAAGGATAAAAAAAAGAACATGGAAAAAAAAAATTCACACATTACATAAGAATTCACCATTTCCTGTGCTGGACTGCAAATAAACAGACAGATATTGTGTGAAAAACACTGCATATTCACTGGCAGTCTGGTTTTACCTTCAATACAGTTTGAATCAGAAGCAGAGTGAGCAGGACTGCAAGGAGGCATTGAGCATAAACTGTTTGGCCCCAGAAACTGCACCTCCAGCAAGGCAAGCATAAGTACCTACTGCCTCCTTCCCATATGGATCCAGGTAGTTAAGTGCCTGTCTGCAGTCTCTTTGGGTCTGAAATATCTTGAGTGGAAAGTAGGCATCTTGATGGAGCCCATGTTAATTAATTGTATTTTCTTTAACTGTAAACATCTGCATGCCAACACTGGTTTGGCCAGCATTCCCTGCTGCGGGGTGAGCCCAGAGCCCAGGGCAGTGTGACAGGGCTCAGCCACGTGCTGCTGGCAGAGCTCAGCCTGCCTGGCCACTGTCCTTGGGCACACAGAGGAGCTGCCAGCAGCTGCCTGCTGCCCACACATGCCTCTGGGCAGGGAGGACTCTGCAGGACGAGAAGGTACCAATGCACATACCTAATGTGCTTTAACAGTGCCCACAGCAGCTGTGGCACAGTGACAGCAATGCAAACCCTACTCCAGAGCAGCTGAGTCAGCATCATGCCATGCCCAGCTGATGTTCCCCCAAAAACCTCTCTGCTGGAGAGCTGCTCCTCCTTTGGAACTGTAAAGATCCCTCAGGGCAGGCTATTCAACTTGGCCTGATGAATATTTAAACCAAAGGCTATTTGCTGTCATGTTTAGGAGTATAAACATTGACAATTTATATCTGACATCTAGACATCTCTTAACTCAAGGAACAGCTTTATATAAACACATGTTTGGTGTCTTCTGGTTTCTTTCTCAACCAAACCCTTTAGAAAGTGTACATACACTTCATAATGATGTGAGCAACGTTTTCCTACTGCTGAGTACTGGAGATTCCAGCTTGAATCTCTGCATTCAAATCCCCCCTTCACGGCAAGGCTGAAGCCTGGGCTTTGTGCTTGCTGTTCCTGCTGAAGTCCAGAGGAGAAGGTTGTTTATGAGCACCAAGTCCTTGCATCTGGCCTCCTGCACTGCCAGCCCCATCCCAGCACAGGTCTGCAGCCTGACTGGAAGAGATCTTCTGAATTCCTTGGAAAGCATTCCCTGTTTAACAAAACCCAAACATTTTATTACAGACACTCAAATGGAGGCTCTGCATTTTTTAATGCAAAGCATTAGCCATTTGTGGCCAAACAGAGCATGCAGCATTGTGGCCATGCTTAGAGCATGCAGCATTGTGAGAAGTCCCACAAGGAATGTTCTATGTTATACGTGAGGAAGACCATGGTCCCAGGCTGTGCTGTGCATGGCTTTGGTCACCTGTCCATTTCCAAACAGGCTGGGCTTTACTTCACCATTCCCCATGAGCCTTCTCACTAGAAAACAAACTTACCTGATGGCTTGCAATAACAGCTGACAGAGCTTCTTTTAAAGCTGTCCGGGGGACCTCTGTTTCTGAAAGATACGCAGATAGATAATAAAAACAAAACAAAAAATCTGTAAGCATTTTATAAGAATTGGAGGCTTAGCTGTTTTCTAACCTGTAAGTAAACCACAGAAGCCATTCCTTTGAAAATCCTCGTGTTTTCTGCACAATGTTCCATTTTGTGCACATTTCTGTGCTTACACTGCAGACACTTCAAATGCCCCAGAAAGGACAAAATAGCAGCAAGAAGCAGAGACTTTGGCTCAACCCAAAGTCTTTGCACACACAGATAGGCATTGTACCTAGATTTTTCCAGAAACATTCCAAAGCAAGGACCAAGTTTCCAAAATGCCTAGCAGTCAGCTTTAAACACGGAACAGTAGCTCTCAAGGCAAGCCATGTCAAACTACCTATTTACTGGGTAGGAGTAGAGTCTGCTGTAGGGGGGGAAGGTAGAAATAAGTAGCCTGAAGAAAGCCCTGCAGCCTGAGTTACCTGCCCAAGAACAAGAGATGCATTCCTTGTAAGGAATGGTCCTAGAGCTTGTGTTACTTCACTAGGGAACTACGACAAAGAACACAAATTGCAGCTAGTCAGAGGATTTATAGGATATCTGTTTTGCTGGCTTCTAATGGGCTTTGAGGGCCTAAGAGATTGTCTCTGTCCTGAGCCTGACAACAGGCTTGTGGACAAAGGGCTGCAAACCTCCTCAGGATCAGCAGCCTACAGCAGTCCGGACTATCACTGTCATAAAAAATCTTAGGAGTCACTGCCGGTGGCAACAGACCCACATACATTTTGAAATTAATCCCTTGGAAACAGGCAGGTCCTTCCTAATCAGGGAATTCTCAAGGATACAAGAGTACAAAGTTTTAGCTGTTTTGTCCAATCCCAGAAGTGTATACCTGTCACAACAATACCTCAGCACTGGAATGGGATTGACTCTAATTGGTGTACTAGCACTTTTTCTCAAGCCTGAAAACCAAACACTGGTGTTACATCATAGCAAGCATCAGCTTTGCCATCTTCACCTTGCCAGGTGCTCCCTCAGTTTTGCTGTTTCATCTGCACTGACCAAGACCCCACAGTGAGGCTCGTGGGCACCACTTCCCACTTCAGCCCTGCTAAGAGGCATCCTCACTGCATCCAGGACCTGCCCACAGTCACTGCTGGCTGCACTCTGACAGAGCAGCTCAGAGGTGCCCTGGCAGCCTTGCTTTAAGCCCTATTTCCGCCCTCTTCCTCCCAGCTGCTGCACAGATGCTGAAGCCTTAAATCCCTCTCCCTCTTGCAGAGCCTTAAGCCCTAGTAATGAAGGAAGGATGTCAATCTGTGCTCTGTGTTTATAAAACCCCTTTGATTTTTATCAACCCACAGGCCCAGTTCTACACTCCCTGTAATTGTCATGTACCCAAATGGGGGGATGGAACAGCCTGATTGAAACAAATCTGATACCTGGGCGGGGGAGGGGAATGTGCTGTAAAAGATACACTTCTGAATATAATACTCAGCAGAAATGTATTCCAAGAGAAATCTGCAGAGCTTCTCAGGCAACATTAGTTGTACCAAGTAATGCCACACCCAAGGGTTAATACTGCTGGTGTGGGGTTTGTCTTGTATTTAAGAAAAGCCTTAAAAATCACTCCTAAACAGGCAGAGGTTTATACACTCATGTAGATATGGCTGCAGCAAAGCTGTGTCAGACACACAGATGAATCCATTTCACTCTCTGAAGACTGCTGCAGTAAGCCCCAGTGTCCTGCAGTGGTTCCTGCAATCCTTCTGATGTTTGTACTTAGAAGCACAAAGTGCTGCAACCAGAAATAAATGGAAATGCTCCAGGTTCTGAGTCTTTCTCCAACCTTTGAGACCATTAAAATAAAGCAGGTTAAAATAAATTAAAAAATAAAATAAAATAAAATAAAATAAAATAAAATAAAATAAAATAAAATAAAATAAAATAAAATAAAATA
This sequence comes from Haemorhous mexicanus, assembly GCF_027477595.1. Classification (NCBI taxonomy): domain Eukaryota; kingdom Metazoa; phylum Chordata; class Aves; order Passeriformes; family Fringillidae; genus Haemorhous; species Haemorhous mexicanus. The sequence continues at coordinate 33,147,615 of NC_082341.1, forward strand.
AAATAAAATAAAATAAAATAAAATAAATTTTAGGAACATTCCACAACTAAGTTCAAGAGAAAAACACACATGGCACAGTGCTCCAGCTTGGAGGTCTCTATCCTCACATAATACTAAATATCTTCAGCATTAGGTATTTCTAATTTATTATCATTTGCAGGTATCTGGACAACTGTGGCAGGGTTGGGGTTTGAATCACAGGCTAATAAAATCTGCAGTGAAACCTGTAAGCCAAGCACAGGAAGATGGGGGCATTGGTTAGTGTGTGCCACTGATGTGTTAGCTTCAGTCCCCGCTGGCCCCACTGTGGAGGTGCGGGGATGGAGCAGCCCAGGTCTGCCAAGCCACCTTCAAAGGAGCTTCCTCAGAGACCTTTACACAGACATGGATGTAGAGCTGCACAGAGGGAGGTGTCAGCAAGCCACAGCAGTGGAACTCACTTCCAACCTTCCTGCTCTCTGTCCGAGGACACACCTCCTTCTGCCTCAGCATCTTGGCTTCCGCTTGGCTGTGGACGGGCCCAACAGTTTTGCTTCTCTGATGCTGTGCCCTGGCGTCGGCGTTTTTGCATTTTGTTGCTCTTCCAGGGAATTCCAAAAAAAGCCCCTGAGCTGCATTTGGCAGTCCTGCATGGGGCAGGTGTTCATAGCAAGAAAATTGTTTTCCAAATCAAGCCAAACTCTAACTTTTGACGTGGGATTGCAAGTCTGAACTAGAAAAGACTGAGCACATACCTGAACCATCAGTATCATGTGTTGCTCTGACCTAAAACAGTCAGAAGTCCATCCTCTCTATGCATGGGCAACAGGATTTTTATGAAACACCCTGACACCTCTTGATTTCTAAACTTAGGTGTTTTTTGTACTAGCTACCTCCTGCCAGCAGTCATTAAAATCCTTGCCCAGTCCCTGGATGTCCACAGCACTGCCTGGGTCACTCTGCTCATGTGTTGGCAGCTGTGACAGCTCAGCAGCACTCAGCTGGGAAGAAGAAGCACCTTCATCTTGTTGTCTGTCACAGGGAAGAAAGTTACACCCCCCTCCTCTTTCCTAGAAGACCAGAATGGAAAGAAAAATGGAAATGGAAAAGGAGAAAAAGAAAAAAAAAAAAAGAAAAAGAAAAAGAAAGAAAAAAAAAAGAAAAAGAAAAAGAAAAAGAAAAAGAAAGAAAGAAAGAAAAAGAAAAAGAAAAAGAAAAAGCACCTAAACTTTCAGTGACTTTTCACAAATGTGTCTTAAAAAGCTGGGTTTTACCTTCCTTTCAAGCCTCTTCTTCCTTCCTGCCTTACCTGCCTGTCTTCCTTCACTTAGCTTTCATTCTTTCATTTTTCAACTCCACTTCTCTTCCTTCCATAATTTTTTCCTCAGCTGTCTTGTATTGAAAACCTTTATTGAGGCAAAAAAAAAAAAAATACAAAAGAAAAACACAAATTTACCAAGTTGAAGGAAAGGTGGGTGTAAATCCCAAACTGCTTTGTTAGTATTTATGAAAACTGACAATTTTTTTCAAAACAATTAAATGTCTTTTCTGTTTTAAATAATCTGTATCTATGTTTTCTATTTTCTAAATCTATAGAAAATATATAATTGGTAGAAGATTATTTATTCAAACTCCAGCTCTGAGAAGCTTGTACAGCATCTCCCTCTTCTTACAAAGGTTTAAAGACAATTGATCTGGATAAGTCATGACACTAATAAATTGCCTGCAATTTACTTAGGAAAGATTTTTGTTCAGTGGTTTGATAATTTTTAAGGACTCTGATACAAGATTGACCTGATTTGTGGGAAAATCAGATAGTTTTGACCCTGGGCACCAGAGTACTCCTTTCAAGTTGAAAAGCTAATGAAACAGCTGCTGAAGTTCACATTATGTACACAGGGTGAGGGTGGTATTGGATATTTCACCCATATAGGCAAAAAGGAACTAACTCGGTTCTGTACAGATATGAAAAGTTTTCAATTTTTTAACTGGTTTTTAATATTTAAAAATACTTTAAATTACTTTAGCCTCTTAAAAATGAAAACTTGCTGAAAAGGATATTAAAGAACTATTTAAAAAAAGAAGGAAAAAAAAAAAGGAGAGGGGAAGGGGGGGGGGGGGGGGTCAGTTTTTTTAGAAGGAAAAGCCATGTTTCTTGACTTTCCTGAGGAATTAATTTGAGACTTCTGGTTTCCAGAAAGCAGTGTGAGCATAGAGCCTAGCTTTGCCCAACATCTCATGAGCAAAACATCATGAGTTGCCCCAGCAGAGGCAGTAATGTTGCTCTTCTCTTACCTCATGCAGTAAATGTTGCTCTTCTCTCAACCCCAGAAAGCATAAAAGGTCGCCCAAGAAAAGATCACCAAACCTTTTTTGGCAGTGCTGTGCCTCAGCCACATGAGCTTTCAGGGTTAAACAAGGCACGGAAAGGGAAATTTGCAAGTAGTTTTTTCACTGTTTTGGTAGCTGGGTGAGACCTCTTGGCTGTTTAAGGCAGAAATGCAATATTCTAGAAGCTCTGGGACGGTGAGGAAAAAAAGCCTTCCTGGCACATAGTGAGCAAAAGTGAGAGACAGAGAGGATGAATTGTGAGGGGAAAAATATGCCATGAAGAGGCATGACCAAAATTATAAGTGTTATTGAGTCAGGACATGAAGTAAGTAGCTTTCATTTAAACCCATGGTTTAAGAAAGAGACTGTAATCTGCTAGAGGTGTCATCATTTCAATGGAAGTGCAAAACCAGAATCAGGATTACTTGCTCTCACTAAATATCTGCTGGCCCTTTTTTACATCCATTCTGGCCTCAGGGATCTTTATCCAAGTATGCTGGTCAAACTCCAGTTGAGGTCTCCATATGCTACTTTCCTATAATATGCCACTTTCCTACAATTCATCCCATCCTTTCACTTAAAGCACTTGTTCCTAAAAATATTGTCATGTAGCCACTGTGGCAGCACACAACCTCAAATCAGTATCAAATGATAAGCAGAAAACCTGCTGCACACTCTGGCCCTGGACATACCTCTCTCAGGAGGGACCTACCCAGACACCTGCATGCATACAAATTATTTTAGGTTAGCAAAGGTGCCATCTCAAGCACAATATCCCCTGTGTGTGCATCTACACTTAGAGTCATCCTTATCACATAGTACAGCAAGATGCCATGAAAGCTCAGCATAAAAGAGCTACCCAGTGCTGCCATCACAGCCCTGATCAAGGTAAGCCTGTGGCTGGGGAAGGGGACAAAGTGTAAAAGAAGATACTAGGAGGAGAGACACCTCACTTTGCCTTGCATAGGGCTGAAGCTGAAGTGGCCTTGAGTAGTTATTACCCAGTAGTTCAAGCTGATTTGTTCTGCCTGTGAGTTTTGATTTGGAAATGCAGCAAGCCTGAGGAAAAGGATATGAAATGACCTGTAGCTGGGACTTATATTTTTCCTTCCCCGATGGATGTGCCTGCATACCTGCTTGCAGTGTAATAGTGCAATAAATTGAGTGCATATCTATATCCACAGAGGGTCAACCTCTGCTCAGAATTACACCTGTGTAAATCCTCAGTAACTCCACTGGCCTCACCGGAGTTATTTGGCACAGATTTACACTTATGTAACTGAGAGCTGGCTTTAAGCTACAGTATGAAAACTGTTTCACCTTCAGGGTAAAAAAATGCTACTAATGTCAGTTGTTGTTATATTTAAAATAACCAGAAGGAATTTCACCTGGATGGGATCCATCCACAATCCATGACATTTGCATGAACCTTTTCCCTTTATTTCTGGTGTGCATGGATACATGTCAAATTTTAATTCACAGTGCATCCATGCCTTTTGTTTTGGAGGGACTATTATGCCTTAGATCAATCATCAGGAAAAGGTGTCTATATTGATAACACATTTGCCTCTGAGATGCTACAGGATGTTCCAAGCCAGATTTCCTTTGAAGCCAGGCACCACTTTTATTATCAAAGCATGAAAAATAGCTCGCATTCATGACATCAAAATGCAGCCAGCACACAACGCTGAGGGCTAAAAAGAGACTCCAGTTACATCGTGCAAACCCAGAGGAGTTGTAGGCACTTTTGCTCCCATTCCTGGGATGCAGCTGTCCTTCCTCAGCAGGGTCCTGTGCCCCTGGGGCTGCCCTGCTGCCCAGAGGCAGTGCAGGACCCGTGTGGCACAGCCGTGTCACCCTTGGGGCACAGCGCGGGCAGGCACGCTCCGACCCACGGGCACACGGCTAAGGAGGGTGTGAGGGTCAAAAACTGCAGGCTGTCAATTGTGACCTTTTGTATTCATCGATCCCAAACTGAGCTGAATTCCTTTAAAGTATCTGAGCCACCAGTGATGATGTCACAAGGGTTCTGGCACTAGGGATTCAAGGACTAATTTTCCTGAGGTCTCCCCACATCGTTCTGGCTCCATGCTGGAGTACAGAGGGAATGGTTTGACACTCCTTCCTGCCAAACAGCTAAATTTCATTAAGACACAACACAAAGGTACGTGAGTTTGCTTTGTAACCCTGTTAGAGCTTACAGACCAGTTAGCTAGAAATACAAACTTTGTTCTTTGAGTAACCTCAGCTTGAACTGAGTCCTGGAAGGACTATCTTTGAGTTAAGGTAATACGAAGCAATAAAGCTTCCTGAGAACAGAAGACTGCCAAAGTTTAAGTGGTATATTTTATGATCTGGATTATTGTCCATTGGGGAGCTCAGATGAAAACACAGACTCATTTCATTTAGGTCTCTAGTTGTGATTTGAACCACGATCCAAATTTCCAATAAAAATACTCAAAAAGCAAAGCTAGTGCTTTATCCCCTGCATACCAAGACTTGCTGGCCCTCTCCTAAAAAATCACAGTAATCCTAGGTCAAATAATACATGTGCAATGACTCAAATACTCCACAGAATTTCAGCTTCCACCATTTCTTCTCTTTCAGTAGTACAAACCACATACAAAAGGATGTACAGTGGGGTACATCAGATGTGATAGCAACAATTATGCAAATCATCTGCAACAATATGAAGAAGAGAAACATCTCTATAGAAAGGCAGCATTTCTACAAATTATTTTGTGCAATAAATCTTCCCTATTTCTTGGGCTCATCCTGAAAAGAAGTTGGTAGCATGACCATATTCCATTCTGTCAGATGAGGCACAGAAGTGCATGTGCACAGACATGTACCAAGCATATCTGTGTCTGCATCTCAGGAAGATAATCGTATTAACAAGTCATCAAAACTATGTTTATTGTTTTCTCCTCAAGGGAATGAGATTCAAATAGTTTCTTTGAGCAGCATGGGAACAAAAAAAAAAAAAATCTCTAAATAAATCTCTAAATAAAATTGACTACAACCAGCTACATTCTCTCATGCAAGATGACAAATGGTCTGACTTTTCTGAAAGGTCATTAGTCAAACTCAATTTTAAAATATCCAATTCAGAGGGAAAATCTCTAGATGAAAGCCAAAGTTCTACAGAGAACTCAAGAGAAAAAACCTCCACCAACATGTTTTTTGTTACTTATCCCTATAAAAAACCCTTAACTGTGGGCTATATTCAAGTCAGGAGAAGACAAATAACTATTCTTTCCTTTGACAAGTCAAATGAATTTAAGTCTGTCTTTATACTTAGACAACACAGAAATGCAGCAGAACACATACGTTGTTCTAAAGGATAATCAGAGGTAGCTTGAAATACAGAAATACTCAGAAATATAGTGCAGAAAATCCACAGAACAGAGAAGCAGCAGCTTCTTGTCTTGACACAGATTAAAATTAAAATGCAATATGAGGAAGAACTGGCTCTCCCATAAATTTTTTTCTACCAAAATGTTAATGGCTTTAATTGGTCAGAACTTACAGGTCCTGCACTGCTTTTGTGGTCGTTCTCCATTAGTGGCAATGGGTAAAAAATGTTTCATGAGAAAGCAAAATGTTTCAGAAATGTTCTCATTCCATTTCAGGCAGAAGATAACTTCAACTGTTATCCCTCTTTGCATGCTTGCAAGTAATGTTGTGTTGGAATTCTGATCCAGACTCTCTCCCAGAATCCCAATATCTCAAATTCAGTGTCCTGCTTGAGGACATCCTCAGTGATTTGTATGAAGTGGAATTGCCTGCCCAGGAGAAACCAGGAAATACTCTTTTCCCCCACTGCTTGAGTTACGGGATCCCACACCTCTCTAAAGTGCCAGAAAAGCCCTCTGGGTTAGGGCGTACCCTGGATTTCCCTCCCTCTCATGTTTTGCCCTGAAATTCAGGTCTGAATCTGAAGTCTCTCTGTGACAGCTGTGCCAAAAGCAGGGACGTATTTGCAAATCATCACCGTCTGTCCCAAAATGCACTCGACTTTGTCAGAAAAATACAAGACTTCCTGTGTCTGAGATTTGTTACCCAACAGTTACTGTTTTGTTTTCCTGTCATGACTGGAAAACTGGCCCCTGAGAAACAGTGATAAAGACACAGTAAAAAAAAAAAAAAAAAACTATGCTAATGGAAGTTTTAACTAAACAGAATTTGTCCCTCTATATTACATCACAGAATCTATAGCCCATAGAGCAAATGCCTTGAGATCTGCACCAACAATTGGTTTGATATCAAAAATGAGAAAGAATTTGACTCAGCAATATCAGAATTCTCACAGCATTTTGCCTAAAGGTGTCTACAATCTATTCTTCAGCTGACTACATATACTCCTGACTACATGCATAGCTCCAACAGAATAGGAACATAAAAGGGCCTTAAGTCTGAGCCTTTAGATTGCCCCTCATCTTTAAATCACTCTCACTACTGCCCCTGGATTAATAAGATTTAAATTAGTCCATTCTACCAAAAATCAAAGGAGATTATTTTGCATAGGACATAGGTGTCATGAAGTGAAAAAACTCCACTTGCACATTTTGAATATGAGCTGCATTATTTCAATGTGACTACTTTTTGTCAAGATTTTTGGCCACTGGTTCTGCATGAATACAGATAATCATTATTCATAATTTGTACTTTTCATTCTTCCATCTCTGCTACTTAAGTGAGAAAGCAAAACCATGCTATGTGGCCCATCACAAGTAATAAATAAAGAAAAGTTAATGAGAAAACCTCTTGTCTGAAAATTATTGATTCAAATTTTATGGCAAAAACTTTTAAATATTGAATACAGCCATGGCTGATAGGACTGGTCGTTCATAGGGGATTCTCTCAAGCTGCACAGTTTTATTAAAATATGTATGACTAACAATTTTTCTATAAAAATATATTAAAACTGCCAGATTTATAAAAGTCAGACAAATCCTCCATTTTTCTTTTCACAAACTCTCTAAATCCCTTTGCGGAAGATCCCAGACCTCAGCTGCATTCCTCAAGGATTTACAGGGCACCAGAGGAGCAGCAATCTGCTGCAAATGAATATGTGCTTTCAAAAGTACATGGAGGCTTTTCCAGCTTTCCACGTCCTTCCCTCAGGTTAATCTTCCTGAAGGCACTGGGTGTATTTGCAAGGGCAGTTTTAATCCCTGTTCCACTCTGCCCCTTCACAGCACATCCATTGTGTCTTCTTGATGGGAATAACTGCCCTGCAGCCAGAGGTGAAAGGAACAGTGGCTGGAATATTGGAGGGAACCCACAAAATTAGGGAACAACCCCCACAGTACTTGACCAGATTTATTCCGCTTGCAAAATTATGAGCTAGGATCACATTCTGATCTCAGTTACTGTGCTCTCAATCTGAATTACAAGCGCTGATTTGGGCAGAACCTCCCAGGATTTAAGGCCTGGTCCAAAGATTGCCACTGATTTGTGCTGATTGTGTAACAGATGGTTATTCCAGCAAAAGAATTTATCCTAGGAAAAGTTAACAATGCTTTTATCAACACTGCATTAGGAAATGCTTTGTGCTAACATGCATGACACTTAACAAGGTTTACTCTATTCCTTTTTCTGCTTGTTTGGTCCATGTTTATGTCCTGTTCCAATTCTAATTAGAAATACAGATAAAAGCAAATTTTATTCACCCTATCTACTATTTTCCCTTCATTTGCTGTAATATTTGTAAGATATAAAGAAAAAGAAAACACTACACAAAAAGCAAGAAAAAATGCTACAGCACAAATGCATCACTACAGAATGAACACTGGACAAAAATTATTTTTCTTTCTTCTTTTCATTTCACCCTTTGTTTTATCTGGGATAAATTATTCTTCATATTGCATGCCATGTTTTTTTTTAATTTTCTGGTCAGGAATGAAAATGTCTTCAGATGTGCATGCTGAGGAAAAAAATATGGTTAATGTGTTGTCAAGATTTACCATGGTAAGTAAAAATGACGGTGTTGCTGTACAACAATTTTTATTTGAATATTTACATAGATACTAGGGTAAGCTGGTTCAGGAGAACAGGATCTACCTGTTTTTCTAATGTCTCAGTATGAATTAGATTAGCAGGATATGATTTATTTGGGTCAATAGGAAAAGATCTTCTCAGTTGTCTTGGAGATTTGAAAAAATAAAAAGGCCACTGCTGTATTTTGCTCTACAGGTTCTGAAGAAATCTCTACACTCTTCTGAAACAATGTTTTAAAAAGGAAAAGGCTGCAAGAATCTTTCTTGCTCTTCCCTCTTCTGTTTCTCTACATGAGTTGTCTCCAGTAGCATTGACAGCCAAAAGAAAAGATGATCAAATATTTTTCTTGAGGGAAAATTTTGACAAGCACAAAGGGAAAAAAAAAACAACAACATGGGTCAGTTTTTTTCCTTTTAAAAAAACCAGGAAATCAATGATAATAATTTTAAAAACCCCAAAAAACAATAAAATACAGCAGCTGTTTCCTTTCAAAAAAATATTTGTTTCTCACACAAATGAGTTTTGACTGAGTTTTTCTTCTCTTTCTTGACAAAAATGTTGAAGCTCTCCCAAAAGAAGGAAGCTTTCAGAGATGATGTCAAAACCGAGTTTCCTGGTGAAAACCAGTTTTATAGAAACATCGGTGAGGCTGCAGGCAGAGTGAGCAGGGAGGAAAGGTGAGGAAGCAGCAGCAGTGGGTGCCTGTGTTTTCCTGGAAGGGCAGTGCAGGGCACAGCAGGGGCAGGCTGGGCTGCTCAGACCTTTGCCTGCACTGACTGCACATCAGCTGCTCCAGCTGTGCTCTCCCCGTGCCTCCCACTGCCCCTGCTAATGCTGGGACCTCAGCCTGACTTCAGGAAGACTGACTGGGAGCTCTTGCCTTGTCTGGCAGCCTTGGCAAGAGGTTGGCAAGAGCTTAAGGTGGCTTTTGGGGCAATCCATCAGGGAGTATTAGCAGCAGAGTGCTGGATGTCAACACAGATAAACTTGGCCATGTTGGTGCTAGGGGAAGATCAAGCAGATGATACGAAGATACGGTGAGCCCAGCACCAGTGATGAAAACACAAATATACAGACCAGGAGCAACAGAGTGGGGAGATATTGGAAGGGCACAGGTATTTCCACTTTGTTTGACCATATACCCTGCATTATTTGGGTGATATTTGGGGTGGGTGGGGCAGGGAGCAGAAAAGCTCACTCCTTCAGTTCCTCGTATGACAGAGCTCAGACACATAAATATGGCAAACAGTATCTTCTGAATGGTCAAATAAATAAATAAATAAAGACAAAATTTCTTGCATGGTTTGTCCAGGCAGGGATTGGACTCCCCCCAGCCAAAACAGACCTCCCACTCCCCCCAAAATATCTGGAGAACGAAGCACTTTAAAAGCCCCACATACTGAGTATACCTTTCTTATGTTACAGGCTGCTGCCTTTTTCCACCCAACACATGGTAAGGATTATATTTAAATAAAGATTTAACACTCATAAATGGTTTCTTTTAATATTGCTGTAAAGTAATGGATCTTTTATGGGCAAATTTAAATGTCATTCCCCAATGTACAGCTGCGCCAAACAGTATGGGACCGTTTTATGCAGCCATAACCAAGGAGGCTCGTTGGCCAGCAGTGCCTGTAGGCAGAGTGTGGATTTTATTAGCCAATATGAGCTGATGACCCATGAGCAGAGTCAGTTTTTGCATCTTGTAAAGTCAAGCATTGTAAAGGTACCACCACACGCGGGCAGTGAGCGCCTTCCAGCCCAGAACAGCTGAGCACAGCCTCCTGTCTTGGACAGCAGCAGATCCTTCTCAGCCTGTAGAGTCTTTTCCCAACACCACTACCTGTTCAGGCTTCACCTCTCCTGGCAGGGATGCTGCTGGGCTGGCTTTGCACACATTGCTGAGGAGCTGGTGTCAAACCCTCTCTTTTCTGGTCACCACCTCTCTGAGCATCTGGCCAGCTAAGCCAGCATTGGATTCCTTGTGGTCCCAGGCAGAAAGTCAGATTTTTCCCTCCCATCCCCACACAGGAGGGCTTGCACTGCTGCTTAATGCAGCCTTCAGCAGCTGGCATATGCAACAGAGCACAAGGCTGTTTCAGATTAAAACTGAGTCGAGTTCCCAGCCCAAAGTATTACATGGCACAGATATTCACAGCTCTTTCCAGCCTCACAAGATGAAGAATTTGGTGACTTTTCAGAGCTCAACATGGACTTTTTTTCAGAATTTGTTGCCGGACTGGGTGATTACTGCCCAGTTTAAAACATTCTGGACTTAAAAAAAAATCAGGATTATTTTGCTGCCTCGTTTTTGCAATACTATATTCCTTGCAGAGGTGAAGAAACTGTCACTCTAGATACAACTATCCATGGAAAATTACAGACAAGACTGGAATGGGCCTAATTGTTTAAAACAATGGTCACTCCCCTTGCAAAATGTTATGTCATGTTTCTGCTGCCAGAAGACCTCATTCCAAAGACATCTAAGTAATTATATATGCATTTTCCTGACATTATTTCCTTCCTATTTCTGAAAGAATCTTAGTTTTTGGTGTTCATAATAAGTAAAATACTTTAAAAAATACCTCATTAAAAAATCGTCATACCCACTCCTAGCCAGTGGAGATTCTCCCATGCTCTCTACATTCCACAGTAGGCAAGCTCCTGCCAAAAAAACCTCTGGCAGAACAATCCTTCCAGTGGAATGAGGGATCAGAAAATGTTATCCAAACCCTGCTGCAGAGCAGCCACTTGATAGGGCTCATTGCCATCCACGCAGCATATGAAAAGAAACCTGTTATTTATTTCAGTCAGCTTCTCACCAGCCAAGTAAAAAGCATACCAAACTGCTTTTGGATCTTGATTCAGCAAATCATCTCAGCACGTTTCAGAAGAGATGTGACCATGAAATATTTTGGCCTCATCAAAGATGCACACTGACATTGTTTGTTGTGTGCCTTACACAGGCATGGGAGATGGCCAGGCAGAAATCTCCAGAGATACCTGTCTAGGGACAGGGAATGCCATTTTCAAGGACATTTCTGGGCCAAGAAAAGAGACCAAATGAGCAGCAGCACTTTTCAGTAGATCTGCTCAACTCAGTTTCATTGGTTCACTAAATAAATCTCAGATTTTGTTGGTTTTTTTTTTTTACTCCTCAAAAGGACGGACAGGTAGGAAGCAGCACAACCCACTGCAGAGCACCAAAACTGAAGTCAGACTCTCTTTTCCTGCCTTTTGTCTCACAGAGAAACAGGAATGTTATTTTTCTTTGGTTTATATTTTCTTTTTTTTCCTATTGTTATTTTTTGGATTCTTTTTTTTTTTTTTTTGTGCCCTCTTGAACACATCTGCACACTCTGGGTTTGGTGATTAGTTTTATTTTGAGTCTTGCTTTTGGTTTGGTGTTGACTTGAATATTTTCTTCACACTTTGCAAAGACTTTGAACACAAGCACAGCATCTCATTCAATTTTAAAGCTGCAGTTTCCTTCCCCTTTTTAACTGCAAATCATGCTGTGATTTACAGTGGCATATATTCAGAAAGCTGGGCCAAGGTTTTTATAACTGGATGCTCCTAAAACCCTGTTTAAATTTTCTGCAGGGGAATGCTGGGGCAGTGAGGATTTCTTAAAATTAGGATTTATTTAAGAGACTGAGGAGAAACCCAGGAGCTTAACTTTATGCCCTGGTGTTGGAAACCTTAGCCTAGATTTACATTTTAATTCATCTGTCAGCACAAGCTCTGGGTAATGCAGAATTTCACTTCTTCTTTCCCTCCCACCTTCTCATGAAACCTCAACTAGCAATTCCACCTCCTTTTCATTAGGAGCCTGGCACTTCTCAAAGGACTTAAGCTGCATGGAACTGTCCCCGTGAAAGCTGAAACCAGGAGAAAATTCCAGAGCTTTCAGATTTCATTGCACAGCCAAAAAGTCGAGTTCATTTTGCTGCAATTCAGCATGTCTCAGGAGCCAAAGCTTTTTGTGAAACTGTGCTCAATTTAAAGTGAATGTGGATGGAGGTGGTAACAGGGAGTAGGCACAGGCAATTCTATTTTCCTGGGTAGTCTCAAAGTTTAGCATAAAAATGCAGAGAGCTCTAATATAGCTGAACTGTAAAGTGCAAAATGTGTTCTGTATCAGCATTTTGAACTGCACCTAAAAATAAGTGGAAGCCAAACCAAATGTCGAACTGTGATAAATATTTTCAAGGAGGAACACATTTGTCTTCTGTCCTGGTTGGATATACTTTTAGTCTTCATTCAAACTGAGCATTTCTGCTTTACCTTTGCTGGGGAGGAAAAAGCTATTGGATGTGTGAGAATGCTGTAGAAATCATCTGTGTGAAATTCCAGAGATCAATTCATAAAACCTTCTCAAAATAAAATAAACTCAAATTCTCCTTTAGCTCTGTCACCAGAATTGCTGCCTGAGCCCCAGGAAATTCCGGCTCCCTTCATCAAGGGGTTAAAAGCCACCATGCTGGGAATAATACATATTCTGCTCTTTCCATACTCCCTGTCTGCTCTTTCCTTTTCGTACTCCCTGATGGTTAATGACATCCAGTCACATCTGGATCACAAGCACCATAAACAAACATATCCACCAAAGAACGTTGCCCAGATAATAGTCTTTGATGAAAATCAATTTCATGATGTTCACATTACAGGCCTTTTTAAGCCAGTCACTCATTTCTGGTGATTTAGGCTTCAGTGGTGTGAAGACAAGTGTATATAAATGCACTTGCTAATGCAACACTCCTGCTACAGTGTCACTGCTGTCTGCCACCTTTCTTCCACATTTTCGACAGATGCAAACCCTTTCCAAGCACTGGAAATCTGGCCACATTCACAGGCCTTTCACAATAATGCAATCTTGAGAGTTTTGGATAGCAACCCACCCATCGCTGATGGCAGACAAGAACAGAAAATGGTGGGCTGGAGGATGGGGGGACAGCTGGGACAGATCTGAGCTCCACAAATCTTCATTTCTGCCCCAGCTCTGGCTGTCTGATTTTTTCCATTTTCCTTGATGGAGTCTAAACAAATATAAACATTTCCTATATCTTTTCTAAGTGTTTCCCCTTGAACAAAATACAAATGCCCACAAAATTATCCTCAAACTGAACCAGTCCTTTATCCCTGTTTTCCATCTTCTGTTTCCCTTTTCCTTTTTTTGGCTCAACTTTGATATTTGGCTGTCCTAATCATACCAACATGGGTCTAAGGATTCATAGGCCAAAAGCTTCTTTTTCTCTATGCAAGGATTCAAACATCACCCTGGACCTCCTGCTCATGGGTCGTTTTTGTAGGTCTTGCTTCTCTGCAGAACAACTAATGTGCATTTTGTGAATGTACTGTTATTTTTTTTTCTTACTTTACTAAGGTTTGCATGCTTTTTGTGGTATTTTGGTGTTGAAAAATATCTATGCTAGTTCATATTTTTATACTGAAAAGTATTAAAAATGTGTCTCCAGGCTGTATCCTATCTTCCTATTTGCTTACATCCAAGTCCCCAGTAAGGGTTTATGCTAAGCCAAGAAATCAGGATTCCAGAAGAACCAGCTACCTTACTTCTAAAGTAGCCATCAGATGGTGTCTGATTCTAGAAGTGCTCTTTTTTTTTCTTATTTGGGGAAAAAAGTCTCTGTGAATAAACTAATACAAAATATCAGGAAAATATTATTGTTTTCCATATCTTTATACCTCTCAATTACAACAAGTAAATTTTTATCCAGAATGTGATCACAACCTGTGATTTCATCAAAGAGAACCAAATCTTCTGTTACATAGCACGACTCCCTTGGTTACCTCTGTGCCATGTGTTTTGCTCCCAATGGCCACATTCCCAGACTATCCCATGCCAAGAGATTCTTGCACTTCCCTGCCCATTCCTATAATGGCCCAGTGGACTTGGTGGCAGCAATTCCATCCGGGCAGAAGACCCAAAAATAAATAATGCTCACAGATCAAGCTGTGTAGCAAGATTGCATTAGTCAGTGACCAAAAACAATAGCCAAAAGGAAAAAAATATTAAAACCAGATAAATTTTTGCTTTTCAGGCCACTGGCTACAGAATGGCTTTTTCCTTTCCCTTTATTTCCCAGAGTCAGATGTAGGTGTGGAGGAACTGAGGGCTGGATCTCATTATGAGGATGTTGAGGGAAGAGTGTAAAAAACAGGGTTTCAGTACACTGCTGAAAGGAAAGCAGTAAAAGAGAGGCCATTAACTGTCCATAATGCTCTGAAGATATTTTGAAGGATGTTACATTGAGACCAGTATCAGCATTATATAGGGGAAGACAGAAGCTGGTTATTTTTCACCGTGTCTTAAATAATCCAAGCCCTTATTTCTCCCAACATCCATTCCTGCTCAAGAGCCTCATATAGGGACTTGATTTCTCTTCTCTGGCAAAGGGCAATTTTTTTGTGACTGTCAGGACTGTGACCTCAAAGATGAGGCAGGACTGGAAGACCACTTCAGGGTATATGGGCAGACAGTGCAAAGACTTAGTAAATGCTGGGCAGTATCAGAGCTCTGGCTTTGGCTCCCTTTAAAAAACCTGCAATAATTTCCACTGCAAAGCAAATCAACTCCGGCAAAAACCCACAAGGCTGGGGAGGAACTGAGAATTCCTGAAAGTTTCTTTTTGGAAAAGATGTGTTTCACAAGGTGAGTTGCCTCATCATATCTTGCAGTGGCTCAAAGTGGAAGACCTCAAGGAAGCTGGGAGCCAGAAGAATAACTCCAGTGCTTGTTTGTTTCTATATCTGCTCCTTCAGTTAAAATATCTTCCCAACAGTTTAGTTAGTAACACTTGTGGAGCCACCACAAGTGGCTGAGTCAGGCAGTGAGGTAGGGAGAAAGAGAGGACTAGGTCAGGCAGGGTAGAGAAAAAGCTCATGGAAGAAATAGGGCAGGACACAGAGAGTAGAAGTGTCTTTTTGCTCTGGGGTTATGCACTTGAGTGGAGGGATATCCACTTATTTTTTTTTCAAACTCTCAGGTATACCATTTTGAGCAGTATGATAGAGAGGCAGTGACATGGCAGATCTTTTCCTGGACCTGGGAAGCTGTTTGAAAGCCTGACCATGATGGTCTGTACATGGCTCATATTTACTTTTGAGTGTCGATTGGGAAGAAAACAGACTCTTGCTCTTCAGTAGGGAATGTGTCTCAAGATTCCCATATGCTGAGCAGTTCTCAGTGGGCTGATTCAGAAGGCTGTGGCAGAATCTCAGTGTGCCACCTACTACAGAGGAGCACTGTAACATGCTCACAGACCAGTCAGACCTTGAGGGTCTGGCTGAGGTCCATCTGTTTACTCTGTCCACCCTGGACTCTCCCAGGACATCTCTTGTACCACAGTGAAGCACCAGACTTTACTGTGGGTCAGGCAGGTGAACAGCAGAGTTTAACAGAGACACCAAGTCACACTAGGCAGAACAGAAGAAATAGAATAACCAAGGGCTGGGACAACACAGAGCCATGTTTTGGGTGTTGAGAAACACCCCACTTAAGATATTACAGAGCAAGACATGGCTCACCTTAGCAAGCCTTTGTCTAAATACTCCTTGAAGGGGCTGCATCTGGTGGATGGATAGTACCAGTTCAAGAAACAATAGTGCAAGAGGGAGGGAATAGAAGATAATGGCCATGGGTACTGGGGCATCTCTTCCCAAAGCTGATGCAGGAATTCTGGCAGCTGAAAACATCCTTTAGTTTTCCAGTGTCCTTCAAAAGATATCCATGAAGCACATAGTGTGTTACTCTGTTTATCCACACTGGCAAGATGAGACACTGATCTTACCCTGCTAGAATGTGTAGAAAAGCAATATCCTGTGGTAAAGCTTCAGCCTTATGCTTCTCTTTTAATATAAGCTGTCATTACTGAACCACAGTATTACCCAGATCTGTTTTACATGAGTCCTTGGCAAGGCAACGTCAGCTGTACTTAAAAAACAGGGTCTGCACTTATTGATTCAACGATATTGTAAAGGGTAATGTGTCATCTGGTGTTACTAGAACATCAAACCTGCACATCAGATGCAAGACAACCATCGGTTGCTGGAGGGCTGCACTACCAGCTAACCCAGAAGGAAAAACAGCATGTGAAATTTCCATGAAAAACCCAGCTCCCAACATTTGAGTAAGAAATTTATTTCCTCTGACCAATCTTCCATGCCCCAGGCTGGAAAGACATCACAGGCTTATGCTTCCTTCATGACAGCAGCTAGTGTAGACCAGTTGTCCAAGTCTGTCTTGGCCACAGTTGCCTGGGGCACCCCTCTGCATCCCAGAGCCATTGAATGAAGTGGCTGTTGTCCCCATGTGCTTCTGTGCAGGAGTCACAGGGATGCTTCTCACTGGATTTATTTTCTACCTTTTTCATCAGCCAATGGTGAATTTCACTTGAAATAATACTTTGTTCTTTAGTTTTCCTGAAGAATGTATCAGAGACTGAAGTCTCTATTGCATCAAGAGAGCAAGATGATAGAGCTGATGGGTAATTCCTTCGTATCCAGGATGTTTGATCCAAAGCATCTTTTTGCATTAATGTTCTTCCAAGACAAAGTTCTTGCAGCCTCTGCCTCAATTCCTCAGAATGTTCCTGAAATAAAAGGCTTTTACCTCCAGTCTTGCCCAGAAAGTCTGTTTACAAGCAGGGAACAGACAAACCCAGGACAATCCATGAAAATAAATGTCAAAGAAAGTGTATGTACCACAGAGCTCACACCATCTCTCCATAACCAGACCATAATACCCAGTGAAACTCCTGAGAACACTTTCAAACAAAAAACATGGGAAACCCCCAGCTTCAAGGAGGGTACAGTTTCTCCCAAAAAATGTTGGTTATGTTTATGTCTGGTTCAAGCCAACGCTGGTATTCTGCACACACACATACAAATCCCCACAAGAAGGAAATGTCCCGTTTTTGGCCAGGTGTCCAGTGAGATAAATCAGAAGTAAAATAGCACCAATGCTAGACATGGAGACAGATGTGTTACTCCTGTAACACCATAAAAGCATCTTGGCTTGGAGCTTCACGTGTCCCTGCCCTGGCATCTTTGTGGAAGAATTCATTTGTCCTTACATTCCTGACCTACCCCGTTACAGACCTCAGCCTGCTTCTTTTGCAGAGACCCTTTTCAGGGGCTGAGTCAAATTGTCCAGAGATGTCAACAAGTTGTGAGAGGCAGGCTCACACTGGCAGCAATTACCAGAGGGCAATGATCAATGGGGGTCTTTTGTTAGCATTACAGGATCACTATTGACTCAGGAAGGAAGTGCCCCCATGGTTTAGGCTGAGCTGAAATGGACAGGCAGCCTTGCCCTTGGCTGCTCACAAGCCACTAACCTACACTTATCTCATTAATTATTCCTGTCCAAATGGCAGCGATCGTTATGATCCACAATCAGCTGAGGAAGAAGAGGTCACAGCAAACACAGAGGCTCCATTTACCAATCCAAGGCATGCATCCTTTCTCTTATTTGCATCCAGAGTGTTGTACAACACTGCTGCTGTTCCTTTGACAAACAGGTAACAACACATGACAGCCACGCCAGCTCCCTGGAAAAAAAAAAAAAAAAGGGTTGAGCTTACATGTTTTTCCACTTATAGAAGTAAAACTACAAGGCACAGTGACCTTGCTAATTGCATAGATGGGGAGGGGGGAATACTGTTCACATTCCAGTGCACCCAGATTACCTTGATCCTCACATACTCCTATCCCAAACTATGGCCAGAGCCATCAATTGTTTACAAGACACTTGATGCACAATCCCATTGCTTCAAAAGTATAGTTTGTGCAAGGGAATTTATAGGAAGAAAATACATTTGACAGGAATAAAAGACGTTTGAGGGATGAGGGCTTCTGGATGGAAGGATGGAGTCTCCTATTAAAGTCACCTTGCACTGCTGAGGGATAAATCACTCCCTCGAACATATTGCAGTCTGTTGTAAAGGCAGATGATTAGTATGACTGAGAATGAAACCACTCTCTGTTCTTACCCCCCACTGTGTTATTTTTCTCCCTTGCACTGATTTGTTCAAGCCACAGCATTTTAAATCAAGCTCTGATTTAAGAAAGGAGAGAATATACAAAAGGAGCAGTATATTCTGAACACACCCTGCCCTTCAAGCTTATTGCTCCCCAGCCACTTCAGAAAGAGGAAAATCACGAGCCCCAGAGGAAGCCTTACGAATGTGCACTTGCAAAGTGAAGTTTGCCACGTGTACTCAGCTGGGAAGGGAAAAGTCCCCAGCACCTCTGTTCAACACCCTGAGCCCTGGGGGAGAATGCGCTGCTGTGCCCCAGTCTGTCCTGATAACTAGCCAGGGAACAGCAGACAGCCTCAGGAGTTTCAGGACATAAAGAAAGGCCCCCACCAGGAAGCCATTTCCTTCTCCAAAATGCATTTGTGCAGAAGGTTTTTTCCTCTCTTTCTTCCCTCAGGGGGGATAAAATATGGAAAGAAGGGACTTCAACATCTGCTCTAGATTTTTATTTTAATTCCACTGATTTTTTTTTCATGATTCTTATCCAGTGCCTATAGTTTAAGCAGTCTGTATTTTCCTGACAAACAATTGTCAGACTCAGTACTGTCTGTTGAACAGAAATGCCATCAGCCTTGGACTGAAGCATTTGCAGTGGGAAAGATCAAGCATTTACAGACTGGGTTTATGCCAGACTCTACTGCACTGAAAGCACTTACAGTCATCTTCCACAGCTGAGAAGTGATTGAGACATGTGGTTCTTTCCTACAGCAGTCTGCAACAGCAGTCGCATGGGAGATGGCAGAGATGATGAGCTCTGAGGAGCTGCATTGGTTTTCAAACACTCCCCACTCTGTGGTCTCCTAGAAAACAGCAAGGGAGTTTAGCAATTGCTACTGTACTGCTACAGCAGTACAAAAACTGGAGCTAAAAACACCACTTGGGGTCTGTATTCTCCTGCAAAAAGAGATCCCATCTTCAAAAGGCACATAGGGAAATTTATCATTCCCTGCTGGGTCAGGGCTAATGCTGACCGAACCCTGTTAATTCTGTTTAGAATGCCCATTCTTTTGTTCAGGGCACAAGAGATCAGGGATTTGTTATTCATACTTCTGCAAAGCATTCACGTTCAGCAAGAGATGATCCCTCTCCCCGTTATCTTCCAAACACAGACCTCTTCATCTGTCCATCTCTTCTCCCAGGTAACGAGCAGCAAAACAAGAGGAAAAACCTCAAGTCATGCCTGGGAGGTTAAATAATAGGAAAAATTTCTTCACTGAAAGGATGGTCAAATATTGGGATAGGCTGTGTAGGAAAGGGGTGGAGTCACCATCCCTGGAAATGTTGAAAGGGGGGGTGGTTTAGTGATGGACTTGACAGTGTTGGGTTAATAGTTGAACTCAATGATCTTACAGGTCTTTCCTAACCTTAATGATTGTTCAATTCTACTATCAGCTAACACCAAAGAGAAGCAGGAATGGGAAGCAGGGAGGGCACTTCCCTGAGTCTAAGGATGTCTTCTGCCCTTCCAACTGCCACATTGCCTCATCAAGACTTTTCTCTGCCCATTTCCACAGGCTGTGAGTGCCATCAGTGATCTCAACAGACAGGGTAAACCGCCACCACCGAACAGCACTTCAAACTGAGCGTGGCTAGTTTGAAGTGCTGTTCAAACACCCAGTTACATGGACACTTATCCACAGGAATCATTTTAGTAACAACGGGCTGGCTGGGGCAGCCGTGGTGATGGTGGGGTGACCATGTTTTCTGCCAGGGCAGTCACCATGGCTCAGCCAACTCCTCTATCCCGGCAGAGGGCAGCCAGCAGAGCAGGGCTGCTGCTGCAGCTGGGCAAGCCACGGCCCCTGCCAAAGCCCTGTCAGCAAGTGGCCACTTCCCCATCCCAGTGGCTGGAGGGGCAAAAGCTGAGCTATGCTCCCAAAGCCGTGCTGAGCTGCACTCCGCGCACCGCTGAGCCTGTTTACATAAAGCCATTTCTTGTTTTCCTTTCCAGAAAGAGCGCTGCCAATCGCCGGAGGCAGATGTGTTTATCAAGAAGTGTATCTCAGAGCCTGACGTGGGATCTGTGGCCTCTGGTGCAGCTGAAAAACTCTGTCAACACCTTGGAGAGAGCAAGCCAGCGGGGCCAGCGGGGGACCAGCAGGGACCGCAGTCCTGCCAAAAGCTACAAGAGGAGCTCAAGCCAAACAAACCTTTTCCATGCCCTCTGTTCAGTATCTAGTGGGGGCGTCCAAACCACAAATCAGCCAGTTCTTACGTGAAAGGAAAAGCCTTTTTTTATTATTATTTTTTAACCTCTCCCCCTCATTTGGAGACCTGCTCTGCCCTTAAACCTGTGAATATATCACTGTATTAGGTCTGAAAGTTTATGTCAGAGGGATGTTGAAGTCTGACCATGCTGGAGATTGCCTGCTCAGGAAACAAAACACCCTTCTAGGGATCACTGCACTTGATGATCAGCCTGAATAAAAAAAATACTGAGGGGCAGAGTAAATCCTTCAAGCAGAGACCCGTCAGGTAGGGGAAGGGGGTGAGTTATGGGTTAAAGAGATTTTTGTTCATGCTTTCAGGCTTTGTCTGCTGCTCCTGCACTGCCATTTCAGGGAGAGCAGTTTCTGGTGGAGCAGAGGGTCATGGAAACCCTCATCACAGGATGGGAGTCACCCACAGTTCTTGGGGTGTCATCGCAGGCTGCACACGGTGATGGGATCTTCCACCTCCCTTTCCAGAAGCATCAGCTCTGAAAGCAAGCAGAAATATAGGTAATTTGCAGAAATCTGTAAAATTAGTTTATTTCACAGACCCATGGAAGGAAAGATAAAAAGAAGAAAGACAAGAAAAAGAAATAAAGAAATTCTGCATTACAGTGAAATGGAGTTCCTCTGAGTTACATGGAAAACGTTGCCTGTGTCCAGGCACTAGACTTATTGCTTATCTGGTAATTATCAGTCAATTCCACTTGCACTAAACTTCCTGAGGGAGAGAAGTCTTCAAATCACCTCTTTTGTAAATCACTCTTTCTACTCCACAACTCTTCTCTCTGGCACCTTCCCCATCCCTCCTCCCTCCTGAGGCTCTGTGACTTGTGCTGGGCAAGGTGCCCAAAGGGGGCTCTTGCAGCTTCCCTGTGGGAGAAGCATAGCTGGCATTCCATGGGACTTATGTCCTTGAAGCCTTCAAAAACGACAGACAGCTGGAGAAAAAAAAAGTGCATGCACACACACACACATAAATGCCACAACTTTCACAATTAAGTACTTAGGAGAAGATTGGGGTTGTATGTAGACAGGTAAAGTCCTGGCCCCCCATGCATATTCAGGAATCCCTGAAGCTGGATTCCAGGATGGAAAAGCTACTTTCTCAATCCCCTTTCATCTGGAGGACCTGAACCTCCCTCTTTGTGTGTGTACAACAGGGACACATTCCCCACCACTCCTGGTCCAGAGAGGAAAGCACAGCTCCCCAGTTCATCCATGGACCTGACATGTCCTAGGCCTGGCCACAGTAAGAGTCCTGGGACCGTGTTTCTTACACTTAGTGCAAGGCAATTTGAAGGTGCTCTTCTCTGAAGCTTCCTGCTGCTGTTTTGTGGGACACCTGTGGAAGTGAAAAGAACAGTGCTTCTCTTTGTATCCACTGGGCTTGCAGGATTCTCTCCTTTGGGTCACCAAGTTTTCCTTGCCAAGATAAAGGTACAGAGCATGGGGCTAAACTTGCTCATTTGCAGTATCCTATTCTCAGCATCAGTTTCAAGATGGTTTCCATACTTAGTGCCTCCCAAACTACTTTAAGTCTTGCCTAAGTCTGTTTGGATGGTTCTGACAGTCTCAAAGAGAACTGTTTCTGAGGTTCAGGCTCATGAGAAAGACAGCTTTCTGGTTTCTCCCATAAAGCATGGATTTAGTTATTTTCCAAACCAAAAACCCCAAATGCAGAGGTTTTTACCCTTCTGCTCCCCCTTCCTGCCGTTCAAAGCTTTTGCATCAACCACAGTACTCATTGTCACATACCTCCAAGAGCTGCAGCTTATAATCTTCACACCAAATTAATTTCTGTTTACAGTCTCACAGTTGGTCAGGAGAGGGGTTTCCCAAACTCCAAAAATCAGCATCTGCCTCTTGTGTGTATTTCCCACTTAATATCTAGGAAAAATACAGCAACAAGACCATATTATCAAAAAATAGATGAAAACTTTTTCCCAGAGTTATTCAGAAGCTACCAAACACCGTACCTTCACAGATTCTGTGGCAGGCTTTATGTTGGCAAACAGATAAGGAACACAGTGCGATAGATTTCCCAGATGGGCTAAATCAGCACCATTCCCTTGACTCCATTCACACAGTACAAGTCTGGCCTGAGATATCTAAGACACAGGCACCATGACCAGGAGTTAAATTAGAGTCTACAATTCCCATTAGTATTTCCTGTAACGGGAATCTTTGCTGGAACTGCCATATCTTGGTGCTTCCTGAAGTACAAGTAATTATTGGGGATGTCAGGAAAAAATCCTTGGGGAAAGAGTCATGCACATACCTACTTGGGCACACTGGGCACACCTCTGCTGGGAGCCTGGCTTATTTTTCCAGGTAATGAAACACTGAATGTCTGCTTTTCAGGATGATATTTTATGCATGTAGATGACAGCACAGGCAAAATGTCAGAACAGTCATTTTCTCTGGCTGGTCGACAACGAGTCTTGCAACTAAAGTCCAAACTAAAACATGTTACCCTTTGGAAAGATCACATTACTGCCAATAGGCAAAATAGCTCAAAACTGCTTATCAGCCAGGCCTGGGGTAAGGCCAGAGCACCTCTGGAGCAGATATGTGCCCACACATCACATATCTCTGTTCTCAGCCACTTCTCTGCAAGCTCCCAGTGAGGCTGCTCATACTCCCTGTGCATCCAGTTCACCAAGGCCCAGAGGCGGAGGATGAGAAAGCATCTGAGCTTCTTTGCTGCGTGTTTCCTGTTTCATTTGTTTCTTTGTTTTGAAAAAGAGAAGAAAGAATCTGTCTTGAATGTCATGTATAGAGACTCTGGCTCTGAAACTGCTGCAGTGCTCCCATTCAGCTCCCAGCATCCCCACGCTCAATGGCCTTTTATCCCCCGAGCAGTGACATGACAGGAACTGCGGTTACCATGTCACCGGCAGCTATTGCAGGCTCCGCGGGATCAGGACCTCCAGCCACAGGTTATGGACTCAATACATAATCACAGAGTCCCCTCAGCTCCATGACCACTCAGACCTGGCAATGGAACCTTTGGAACACGTCTGCCCTCTCCAGCACACCATTTATATTATACAGGACGCACAAAATCTAAACATTTGACCATATTTCTGTACACTGTGAGAACAAACCATTTAAATTTCAGACAATTTGTTTTGTCTTTATCCAGCTACGGTTTTGCAAGAGCACTGTGAAATCCCTGACAAAAAATGGGATCCCTTTTACCTGCTCTGGCACACAAATCACAGTTTAAATGATGCAGACTTTTTTTTTTTTTTTAATGTGAGAATTGTTTATTCTAGGGTTGATTTCTTGAGCTTCTGATTTCTTTGTGGTTGGATAAGTCATCTAGTGGCAGTCCCCAAGACAAGCTTATGAGCAGGTTCCTGGTGAAAGTGCCAACAGAAAGCAACTGGGCAAATTTGCCTTTTGCAGGCATTTGAGGCCTCCAAACCCCACCACATGAGCGATACTGAGAACTCAAAGAAGCATCAAGCTGGACAAAGTGGACTGGTTAGAAAATTAAAATGAAAATTCACAGAAAATACATTCCACTGTGTATCCAGCTCCAATTTGTGTATCTATTGCCTGCTTTGTGTTAAAAGCTCTCTCCTGAATTAAATACACACGTTTTCCCAGGATTTCATAAGATTCCACAGTTGCATTTAGACAACAGTAAGACAGCTCTGAGCTTTTCCAGCATTGTCTTATGTTTTCTGTGAGGGAAGCAATGTGAAAATCTTCCCAAAACATCTGTAACGACTTCAAAAAATTGCCTTGGTATTTTTCAAGCTGTAGAAATGTTTTGGTGTAGAAGTGGTTTTGTTTTGCTTTGTTTTGTTTTTTAAGGTATTAGCTCCCTTGCTAAGGCTAGAAGTACCGAAGGACGGGTGCGGAAAACATTGCATGCTTTTCTTTATGGGAATGCGTCTCTTACTAACCCGAATTTCACCGGCTTTCGCACTGTATTAAATAAACCCACTGCCCCAGCGGAAAGCCGCCCGGCAGCCTCGCAGGAGGAAGGAAAAGCGCTGGAAACGGGGCCGCTCCCCGGTGTCTGCTGCCCTCCGGTGGCTGGCACAGACCGCTCCTAGTTCATACACGTATCTACATATAAATGTGCGTATAAACGTGTGCACATATACACACACACATATATCTGTAGATAGATGTGCATACGCACACATATGGACATGTGTGTGTACGTGTATTTATGTGTGTGTGTGTGTGTATATATATATGTGTGTGTATATATAGATGTTTACATAGAAAGCATCGTGTGTCTCCTAACTAGAAATTCCACCTCTACCCCAAACCGCCCCCTCACTTGTGGCTTTGGGAACGCGATTCATAAGATTTGGGGACACCATTTAAGGACACTGCATAATGCTCCCTTAATGAGAGCAAAAAAGGTAACACCTCACAGCAGATAGACACGAGCACAGACTCCCAAGGCAAACAAACACATCTGTGTGGAAGGAAATAATCTGTGGCACAGCAGTAAAATGGGGGGGCAAGGGTGAGTGGGGGGGTTTGAAAACCCTATTTTTCCTTTTTTTTTTTCTATTTTTGTCGATTGCTTTGTAGCTCTGTTGTTAGTTTTACACCCCCAGCCCCCCCGTACTTCCCCAGGGAATCACTTTCCCTTGTCGAGCCTGCAGACGTGACACTGTGGGAAAGATGCCGAGTTGTACTTTGTCCTGCTTCGCTGCCCCCAACACGGATCTGGCTGTTTTCCGGCCAGCATTCTTCTGCAGTGCCTTAACTTCATGGAAAGGAGAAAGCCAAGGGTTTGGGGGGGGGAAGGTTTTAGGGTTTCACCAGGGCAGGCAGCCCATGCTATAGAAACAAACAAACTATGCAGTGAAAGCGTTTTAAAGTCACAATTCTCTGACTCTGTGCGAAAGCAAAACAGACTAGAAAACCACAGGCTCTGTATTCACAACCCTCAGGGTGCAAAGTGGCCTGAATAAAACCAAAAGAAATGGTTGTCCAAGAACAGGCCAGGAAGGCCCTGGGATACTGAAGAAAGACTGGGAGAGGCGTGGGGACAGAGGATTAGTAAGAGGAGGGGAGAAAGTGAGTGGGGCGCCGTGGTTCAGCAGTGACCCTATAACAAGCTCATCAGCAAACACATCCATTTCACCACAGGGCACGCTTAGCTCCCAGTGCAGCTCCTGGGAATGACCACTGCACTGGGAAAAGAGGGGAGGGGGGACCAATTTTGCACAGGGTCAATTATTTCCGATTATTTGGAGATGGGAGAGGAGATTCTTTCCAAGCCCAGTGGGTAATCAGACTTGTGCAATGAAGTGTAGCATTTGTTTCTCCTTGTTACCATAGCAGATATATCCCCTCGGCTGTGCAACCATCTCTATTTCCCTGAGCCCTCCCCAACTCAAGGCCCCTTTCACTTCTCCCCAGACTACACAGTCATTTCTTGAGGGAGTGAATTACAGCAAGTTTTTCCCTAAGGAACCTTCCTTATTTAGAGAGAAACCACAAGCCAGTGGGATCTGGGAGTGGAGAAAAAGAGATCAGGCTTGTTTAGAAGCAGCAGCTAAACAGCTGGGAGATCTTTCAGTTGGTTTATATTTCTAACTCTGTTTGGGTCTTGCTTTACAACCTCGAATGAAAACAAATCAGGATTGTTTCCTCCTCCTTGGAATGTCTGTTTAGGGTTTTAAGGGAGGAACAAGGAGGGGGAGAGGGGGAACAACTCCACATGGGTTCTCAGGAATCACTGCTTTCCCAATGCCTGCAGCCTCTTTATCCTTCTGCTCACCACTCCTGCACACATGTAGCCTCACTCTATTCCAGCCACACAATACAGAGACATTTGTTAAAGTGCTTTGTCAAAAAAGGTGGCTTTTCACCCTTCTCTTGGAAAAGGGAGATGTTTTTTCTGTGTTTGGTCACTTCAGAATAAACTGTCCTGGAGCATCACACTGATTTAATTTTTTTTTTTTCAAGTCAAAAAGCAGAATATCTTTCTCTCTCACATTCCATTCCCCCCTCCCCCACCCCCCCCCCCCAAAAAAAAAAAAGAAAAAAATCCTTTCGCTGCTCCATACAAATATCACGTGTAATTCTTTCATGGGATTATTCCTAAATGCCGAGTTCTGAATTCAAGAGCTTTCCCACGTACACAAGCACTTGTGAGCTGTCTCAGCCCAGCTCCAAGGGGCTCACACAGGCACGACATGTACTTCTACCCCGGAGTTACTGCCACGCCGGGCAGAAGCATAGCGTGATGCTTCTTGGCCTGTTAAAAGTTGTTTAAATTCCACTCTATACTCGGTGGCCTCAAAGTTCCTCGTCTGCTAAACCAAACCGAAGGGACTGCAGGCTCCCCCGGTGACAAAAATACAAACCCCGCGAAAGCGGGATGAGAAGAGGGGCAGGACCCGGAGGAACGGCGGCCGCGGCAGCTCGGCGGGCAGCCCTGGCTCGGGGACGTGCTTGCTGAGACAGTCCCGGACGAGGAGAAGACAGAAGCAGCTTCAGCGAGCTTATCGGGGAAGTTCTTTAGAGGATAACTTCCCTTTATCACACTTAAAACTACACGTATAAAATAGAAACGCGCCCCGGTGCCAGTGTGTGTGTGTGTGTTTGCAGTCCCGGCGTGGGGACACGAGGATCACACCCGAAACACTCGGATGGGAGCCGGGCACGCCGGGATGCCGCTGCGGGCTCCCCACGGCGGAGCTCGGGCCAGACCCCGCTCTCTGCTCCGCGCAGGAGCTGACGGGGATGGCCCGACCCGGGGCTGCCTGCTGCGTGCGTGTCTGCCTGTTTGGCGTGGGACCGTGCTCCAGGAGGTGCCCCCGATCCCGCAGCCCCCGGCGCGGGACTCGCCGTTGGCCGAGGCGACCCCGAGCATCCCCAAAGCCGGTTCGGGCAGCGGCGGCTCCAGCGGGAGCCGCTCCGGAGCTGCCGCCGAGCCAAGCAGCGGAACACCTCCGTCCCTTGCCGGGGAAAAGAGAAACAGAGCTGCTTTGCTTTGTCTAATTAACATTAATAATAAATGCCACTTCCCCTGGCCGAGGGTAGGAAATTCGCCCTACACAGAATTCGTAGTGGGAATGA
This sequence comes from Haemorhous mexicanus, assembly GCF_027477595.1. NCBI lineage: Eukaryota > Metazoa > Chordata > Aves > Passeriformes > Fringillidae > Haemorhous > Haemorhous mexicanus. The sequence goes on from NC_082341.1 coordinate 33,175,267, forward strand.
CAGTGAAGCTCCCGAGTGACCATGGACTTAGTTTCCGATTTTATTTTAATTTTTTTTTCCCTGGGCACACGTGAACAAGTGCTAAAAATCATAAAGCATAAAGTCAAGGGTCTCAGCCGGCTGCTCCCGGCTGCCCGCCTCGGCTCTGGGTATGTATCCGTGCCCGGTGCCCGCGGGCAGCCCCACGGCAGCGGCTCGAGGCAGCCCCGCTGCCCAACGGGCCAGGCTGCAGCGCCCCGCGCGGCCACGGGATGGCGCCCGCCGCGTCCCTCCCCCCCCATTGCGCCCCCGTGATTTGCATACGCAGTGTGGATTGGTCGGTGTTCCCGTCTACGTCATCCCTGACGCCAGAGCTCCCCGGCCAATGGCTCTCTGGGAGCTCCGCCATTGGTTGCCTGCGGGGATGTCAATCAGGACTAATTTACATGCGGGCGCGCTCCCGCCGTGGGAGCGGAAGCGGGCGGGGCGCGCGGGAGCCCGGCGGTCACGCGGAGCCATACGTCACAGTCGTGGCACGCGCTGGCGCCGCCCCGCCCCGCCGCGCGCGGGGCGCTGCGGAGCCTCGCGGTACCGGGGCCCGGTGACGGCGGAGGCGTCCACCAGCAGCGCCCCAAAAGGGCAGCCCAGTGCGGAGACACGCGTGTGCCTGTGTCCGTGATGTGCGCTGTTGTGCCGGCTACACCCGTGCATCCGGCTGCTCCGGCAGCGGGAGGCAGAGGCAAAGCCAGGGGTGCCCCTCCACCGCCCCGGCCGCCGGTCCGCTCGCACGGCACGCTCCCCGCGGGATGGGAATCAGGGGCGTGGGAGCCCCGGGACACGTTCAAGGGCGAGGGGCCGCGTAGCAGCTCCCCCCCATGCGGCGCATCGCCGAGCGCGGCTTCGGCAGTGGGGAAAACGAGGCGGGGGCGAACACGGGGGCAGCCCTGCGCTGGCTGCGCACACGGGCAGCGCCGCGTTCGGGCGGGCGGGAGCGCAGCTCACCCCCGGCCCCGCCGCGCACCGCGCCCGCGCCGCTCCCCAAAGCCCAGCCGCTGACGACACGTCACGCGTCACCGACGGGCGCTGCACGTCACCCCGCCGGCCCCCGACGTCACCGCCGGTGGCAGGAACGGGAGCGGGCTGGCAGCGCGCTCGGACCGGGGATTTACGTGCGGCGGGAGCCAGCGCTACGCGGTCCCGGAGACAGACGGGCACACACGGAAGGGAGCAGCCAGCCCCGTGCTCCCCGCCCGTCTCAGCGCGCCGCGGAATTTTGGGGGTCAGGAATAAGAGCGGGCGCCCCGCAAGGGCCGCACAGCAGAAGAGCTGCGGCAGCCGCGGAGGCGCGGCCGGGCCGCCTCGCCGCCTCCCGGAATGGGGTACGGCGGGGCCGGCTCCGGCTCCTCAGGCGTGTTTACAGAAAACACACAAAACAAAAACAGCCCCAGGTGCTTCCAGAGTCTCTCGCCGCCCTTATTTAGAAATAGAGGCCGAAGCAGCCCCCGAGACGGTCGGGGTGACGTCACTTGGGCGCGGCCTCGTCGTCACTTGGGCGGGTACCGAGGGCGGGAGCCGCGATCCCCCCGCGGCAGCACCGGGGCCGCCGCTGCCGCCAGGTGTTGGATTTCCGCCACGATGGCAAATTGATGCTTTAATTGCCGAAGCAGCTCTATTTTCTCCCCTCTTTTTTACATATTTTTTTTTTCCCCTCCCTTTTTCCTCACAAATAAAGTAAACACAAGAGGGCGTTTCGAGCCTTTGATCCCGGCTCTGTACAGTAAGGAAAACAAACCATGAACTTCAAAAGGAATGGAGCTTTTCTGGGGTTAATTTCGCTTCCTAAGCGGCTGAACACGGCAATAAATCATAGCTTCCCTCCCCTCCAGGAAAGCGCTAATCGGAGGAATATGTCCCAAAAGCAGCCTTCACCATCGGCAGCCTCAGAGCCCGCGTAGGCTGTGATCTGACGGATCAAACTTCATGCGGGAGATATTATAAATCAACAGGTTTCATAAATCTTTGCAGGAGACAGCTCCGCCGGGCCGGGGCGTGGGCGGGAGAAAGGGAGTGCCCAGCGGTAATGTGGGTACCGTGAAAATTCACTTCCTCGCAAGAATTGCATTAAGTAAACCTAACACCGAAATGTTGTCTGGCAATCTGTCTTGAAAAGGTTACAGCGTGTTAAAGATTTGGAAAGCTCCATAAAGCAGTAAAGATTATGAAGTACAGCTTAAATAACTTCCCGTGCCAGGACATTTAAACCGAAGGCAAAACCTGAAACCTGTGATCTTTGCAGTCTGAGCCCATAAACCTGTTTGAGGGGGGATTCTGGTTTCTGCCGCTTTTTAGTATTGCTTCTCTAACACGTAATTGAAATCCACTTTTCAGGAGCCGATATCTGGTAGTAAAACTGAAATACCAGGCAATTAGTCGCGGTGCTTTAAAACCGCGTCGGGCTAGATGCGATCCGAAGGGGCATACACCCAAAATCAGGAAGCGAACCTGTGGCTAGAGAGTGGGGAAACGATCCTTAAACCCAAACTCTGGTCCCGAGTTTGGAAGCAAGGGGAAGCGAGCGTGTGCTGGAAACGGCATGGAGGAGAAGGGGCACTGCAGCCCGAGCTGCGCCGCCCGGGGCGCGGGGTAGGGAAGTGGGGGCGACCAGCCGCGGTGCCGGGAGCCGCGGAGGCGCCTGCGGGCTCTTCCCTCGCTGGTTTCCGTTCGAGGCTGCCCCTCCGTTCCCTGCACACCCACACACCGGCTCTGAATCACACGGCGTTTTTAAGGGGGCTCTTTGATCTGGCCAAGTGTCAGAGCCCCGAAAGCCGGGACTCAAATAACACGTCGTTACGGCAAACAAATTTCTGCAGTCAGCTTTATGGCTTTATTGTCTATGGCACGAATAAACTCAGGGAATTAGCAGGTTGGGGGGGGGAAGTAAAAAGTTCTCCTATAATAAAATACACATCTGTTTCCAGGGAAAATATGGTAAAAAACACACACAGCGTCAAAACCTGGCTTAGTCGCCACTGGCTGTATGGATAGGGAAAAGTACCATCTGTCATTTCTTCAGTGGCCCTTATGTGGATATTTACCTTTTCAATAGGCGTTTTAATCACTCGTTTTATATTTAGTGTTGACTGTCTTTTGCAATACACACATAAAAAAAAAAAAAAAAAAAGCAAGCTCAGTGTGTGCATGCAATCATATCAATTCCCTTTCAGTGAAAAAACAGGCGCACTTAAAGCATGGACTACCATAAAATTTATATGGGGGTAGATTTTTATGGGCTTGTGTATTAATAGTCTCTAATAAAATAAAGTTTACCCCGTGTGTGTGTGTGTGTGGTTTGCGTGCATATGGCTACGCTCACCATCCAGTTTTCAGTGTGCTGGATAACCTGCGCAGGAATTATTAAAGGGGGTATATACATATACCCATTAACACGTAGTGATAAATCAGCGAACGTCTGGGTTTGCCTGCGTGCATACCGAGATCTAATTTCCGAGCTGGGAGAACAATATATCATCTCCGATATTTCAACAAGTGGGGGTTTTGTGTGTCTTAAATATTTTTGCGAGCCAGACTACGCAACCGGAAATAATGGATTTTCTATGAGATATTAAAGAAAAATCCGTCATCTTTTTTTTTTCCCTCTCCTTGGAAAATCGTTAGAAGTTTGGGAAATAAAATCCCAGAGATTTGCGAGGATATTAAACGGTTTCGTTCCCTCTGCACACACGCGCGTGTGCATGCACACACGCACCCTTCCACACGCACACACGTGCTGCCCTTTTTGTAAGGATTCCCACCAAACCCATGAAAGGACACCGGTGGGTGTTAAACGATACCATTTAGGAGCTCTTCATCCACAGGTTTGGTTTTTCCCTAGATATTGAGTTCACATATACTTTATTTGTATTTTATAGATAAATATTTTATACTTCTTTATACATTGTGTATGTATATGTGTGTACGTTTAGCAAGAGATGTGGATTGATTTGAGCCTCGGCTCCGGGGACCCTGGCAGACTCCCCCGGGAACGTTCTGCTGGGACAATGGGGACCTCCCGCCAGGTGCCGCAGCGCAGAGGGGCGGTGGGGTGAAGGCAGTAAGTGCCGGAGGGGTTGCGAAGGGAAGCACCCCGGCACGGCCGGCGGACCCGCCTGCCAAAGAGCGGGGATTGCCCGGGCTTTATTCCCTACCATACCTCACATCTTCCCGGCCCTTTAATAAATCCAAATATTTACCCTCGAGAGAAACGCTTTATGGGGCTGCATGAGGGCCGGTAACCTTTGACAGGAGCCGTCACAAAACACTCCTCCGTAATGGACCACAGTGCGCGTACATCTAATTTATTGTGCTAAAAGTTATTGCAGGGGCTGCGGGACGGGGTCTCGGACTACAAATAAGCGTTTTGCCACTGAGCGGAAAACACCGCCCCTGGGTCAGCCGGGCAAAGCCACAGGGTATCCGATTCGGCCCCAGCATCCATCCCATGTGATGCCGCTTTCATGCTTTTTGGGGGAAAAATGAATACAACAAAAAAACCCCCGCCGGATACTGCAACGCGATCCCCGGTAATGCGGCAGGCAATATGTTTCCCGCGTATCTGATAGAGCGGACCGTTGAAACGAAGGGAAGGAAATCGCGCCCGATTTCCCCTCAGCCCATCGTGGCGGCGGTGCCAGCCCCGGTCCGGAGCCACCGGCATTCCCGGGCTTGGACCGGCCGCAGTGCGGTGCGGATGGAGCCCCCGCCCGGGGTGGGAGCAACCCGGGAGCCTTTTAAACCCGGCGGCCGGTGCGGGCTAATAAGGGGGGACACTTCCAGCGGCAGCAGCACCCGTGGGGGAGCGGGAGGAAGCCCTATGGGATATTACCATGTTTGTTTTCCCTTTGATCCGTAGGAAATAGGTCCTGCACTGCGTGACCCATTAAACTAATAAGATTATAAAGATCAGCAAGAGGGGCTGGGGCCGCTAATGGTTCCCATCTGGGCCAGGTTTCGGCGTTATTAAAAACGGCGCGGCAGCGGGCTTGGGTTACAGAGCCGGGGTGAAAGCGGAGAGAGCGGAGAGCCGGGACCACACATCGCACCAATTAGCGCGGCGGGGCGGAAGGGCCGGGGGAGCCGGAGGGGCCGGCACGCCATAAACCACGGCGGGCCCCGCGCCCCGCCCCTCATGCATATGCAAAAAAGAGGCGCCTCTATGCAAATCAGCTCTCTAGGGCCGCCCTGGGCGGAGCGCAGAGTGGGCGGGAGGCGGAGACGGGGCCTGATTTGAATAGCACCGCCCAGAGCGTGACGTCTCCGGACCCTCCCCCAATGAGGGCGGCCGCCGTCTCGGGTTGCTCTGGGGCGTGCGCCCCGTCCTCCCCGCCTCCCCAAGGCACGCCCTCCTCACGTGCCGTTCAGCCAATAGCAGCGCTGGATGCAAATACACAGGGGGCGGTGCGCTCACGGAGGCTGCGGATTGGACACGCATCGCCGACGGCGGGCGGCCCCCCTCGGAGGGGCGGGAGCGTCCAGCGATTGGCCGGCGGTGTGGGCGGGGTGCGTGACGCAGGCGGGAGGAGATCGGGGCGGGGCGGGCCCAGCGCTCCTCCCGCCGCCTCCCGGCCCTGCCCGCGGCCTCCGCCCGCCCGGAGAGAGGGACCGCCCCTCGGGGCGTGAGCCCGCCCGGACAGCGGGACCGCCCCTCGGAACGTGAGCCCGCCCGGACAGCGGGACCGCCCCTCGGGCCGTGAGCCCGCCCGGACAGCGGGACCGCCCCTCGGGCCGGTGCCGCCCCGCCGCCGCAGGGGTTGGTGAGACAGAAGAAAGGGAGAAGGATGCAAAGCCGTGAACTGGGAGGGCGGTCCCAAGTCCACCCTTTGCGGCTGCCGAGCCGCCTCGATCGAGGGGCAATTAGCGGGTATCAGCCCGGGCGAGGGGGCCGAGCGGAGCGCTCAGGTGAAGCCAGGCGGGGCTGAGTTTGAAACATGGGTGCCGCAGCGAGGCTGTGCGGGTTCAGCCCCCACATCCATCACTTCGTGTGCCGCGGTGAAGAACTCTGGTTGCCGCCCACGCGGTTAATAGGAAAAAATTCCCATAATGAAAAGACGCCTCTGAGACACCGTGCGTCGGAGCGCCAATTTAAACCTTCCCCCAGCCTCCCCGATGCGGTTTTTAAAAGAAGCAAATAGCACAAGAGCTATTCGCTCTAGGCAGCTTCGTGCTTTTTTTAGTGCCCCAGCATCACCTCGCCATGATTTAGGTGATCATCTGAAGTGATTTAAGTGATCGCCTTGCCTCGAGCGATCGTTTCAGCCTTTTAGTTAAAGTCGCTTTCACAACAAAAATCTCCTGGTGGTCAGTGAGGTCTTAAAGGCATCGCGTTAAAGCGCTTATTTTTAACTAACAATTTAAGACTAAAGAACGTCTGAAAGTTCACTTTTATATATTCGTGAATAATCATTTTTCACCCCGTTATTTGCCTTTTTTTTTTTTTAACAGATTGTTCCTCGCCATTGACACGGTATTTCACAAAGCTGGTTTTCTCTCTATCTCTTGAATACGCGCTAATTGACAGCTGACATAAACACTTCGCCGAAATAAAATAGCTAAGTTAAGGGTGTAGCTGTGCCTTCAGAACTCACTTCAGAGCTGGCCCAGCAAATGCACAAACGATCCCGGGGTCTCTCAGAACGGCAGCAAACATTTTGCAACACAGCACACTGCAGTTTGTCCGTGAGGGTGGTTGTGGTGTATCTCTGTCTGTCCGTGAAGACTTTCTGCATTATTTGTTCTGGACACAAACTGCTAAATCGTACCGTGTATTTCGTTAATTGGGAGCCTGAGAGCCGTGGCGTCAAGCAGGGAGGCAACTTTGCGCTCTGATCTTGGAAGCGCTAAACGAGTAATGCTCGCTAGTTATCAGAACTTCGAGCATAAATTGTTCGTAACTTTTACAAAACTAGGGACAAAATCCCTGCTTGAGGATCCAGCAAACGAAGACTAAAAAATCCGTCTATAGAAAAATAAAACACATCATGAACAATAAAAGAAGCTACACGAGATGCTGGGTGTAGCTCGTTTTCAGGGAGCAGATTTGGCTAGAAAATTAGAGGTACACCCAGAACGCAGTTGTAGGATGTGGTGTTGAAAACCTGGTTCTTCTGAATTTCGCTGTGTTAGTATAAATCATGTATGAAGTTCCCGCAGTGCCTGAGAGGGAAACGTGCAAGTCTGCAATGCATGTTTTTCTGTGCTTGACAGTTATTTTTATATTAAAAATATGTGTTTATTTTACTTCAAAACGTGTAAAATGCCTTTGTTTGGAGGTTTCGGGCTTGTTTTATGCTTTTTTTGTTTGAGGGTTTTTCTGACATTATTAATTTTTTTTTATATATACTGTATTTTGGTGTTCCTGCTGCTTGCATAATTTAATGAGGGAATTGTGCATGTCTGCTGTATTATTGCTGTCACAAATAACTTGGTAAACCACTGAAAACAGAGGTGAAAGCTCGCTGAATTGTTGTACTAGAACCACACAATAAGGCTAATTTTTAGCTAAATTGTGTGGTTTTTTAGACACTGTGTCTTCTTGTCATTTAGATATACTTTAAAATAGGCAAATAAATTGCTAGCTATTCATAAAGATTATTACAGATTCCTGCTGCACAGCAGGAGAAGGTGACACAAGAGCATCAGCTTGGTTCTTTACCTGATCTAAATTAACACAGGTAGGAACATTGCCCACTAGCTGGGGATCTGTGATATTGGCAGATTTATATGTTTTTAAGGTCCTGGAATTAAATTTACCTGAATTACAAAAGAAGTTTTGATGGATAAAGTTACAGTTTCGGGCCACTGCAAAGAAAAAAAAATAATTGCTGAACAATTTTGGTCAGTTTATTTTATTGTGTCTCTAATCCCGGTTTAATTTAACTTTCTGAATTACTTTGGATATGCAGTTTATCAAGATGTCTGAAACTAGATGGCAGAAAATTCTACAGATATAGCTTAGAAGGGCTTTTAAAAGGATTATATTGCTGTATGGATAATAAAAAAAACCCCAAAGAACTGGAAATACAGGCATGTATAAGGGATAGAAATACTTATGCACCAGAGTGTAAAACAAGGACTAGATTTACATTGTTGGAAATTGTGTTTCCTGGTGTAGGCTTTTCCGTAATTCTTTGTCAGGGAGTTACTTATTATCCCTTACTTCACATCATCTGGGACTGATATCTGTCTGAATAAACCACTTTTAATTTTGCCAACACTTATTGGTGTTATCCTTTTTTAATGTCATAAATCATATTCTCTTCTCCATTCAAGATCTGTTCCACCATAAAACAAGGGGGTGTTTTCCCAATGACTGACAGGCATTGGATTATGCCCTAAAGGAATCATACACTGTATTTCATGCAATGCCAAAGAATGAATAAGCATGAAATCCGATTAGATCTATTTTTCTTGTATTACAGTTACTGTGGTTTGCAAAATTGCTACTTAACATATTTTGCAGATGATGTCCATTTTATGCATGTTAGAGAAACAGATGTTTTCTAACACAATTATTTTTTTCACTCCAATATGTTAAATAGGTAGCTGATCACAGAAAGAAAGAGTGAAGCTGTTAACTCTGTGGGGAATCTGTAAGTGAAATCTTTTGCAACAGAGACTCAAGAGTGGCTTACACCTGAGGCTGTACTCCCTGTGATGAGGACAGGATAGCAGAGTGTAATTCATGGTTTCTGTTTCTGACCCTGGGCACCCACCAGGTGTGTGACCCTCTCTCAATTTCAGGTCTGTAGGTATTAACTCAGAGTTTGCCTCACTGAAGCGGGTTAAGAATCTTGTCTGCAATGCTCCAGGAGTCAGTGCAGAAAGACTTTTAGAAATACAAAGCATTGTCTCAAAACAGTAACAGAAACATAGGCAGTAACAGCCGAGCTCTTGCATGCCAGAAACGTTCAGCCTGTAGAGGGAAGTGAAAAATATCAGGGATAATTCCTGGCTACATCAAGAGATCAATTTTCCCTATACCAAGCACAAACTGAAGTCTACTTTAAAAGTAAAGTAAATGCAGAAAGTGTGCTTCCAAGACATGGGGACAAAAAAAAAAAAAAAAAGAAAAAGAAAAAAAAAGCCCACTTCAAATGTCAGTAGCAGTTAAGTAACTGTAACAACAGTAAAGTGATTTCTTTTCTCTCTCTTAGGTGTTTTTAGTGACATAAACACTGCTGTTGGGACAAGCTGAACACTTGAAACTAATACTTTAGTTTGTGGTTTGTGGTTTGTTTTAGGTTTTGTTATTTGTTTGGGGCTTTTTCCAAGCCATGAGCTTCTGAAACGCAGTAATAGGGATTTTCTGATCATGATCTCTGCTGGACCAGAATTACAATATACTTTGGTGCTGTAAGTGAGAGTCAGCTAAGGAATTCATTTCATTTCAGACCCCTATAATCTTGAGTTCCAGACCTGCCCCTCTACTTCTGTTTGAATTATTCACTCCTGGTGGAGTCTAGACTGTTCACCATGAACCCCATGTCACAGGCTTCTATAAACCTTGTCTTGCCTTCTTCAAAAAATAAAATACCTGTGTTCTCATAGCTTTACAAACACCAGGTCTTTATGATTGTGAATGCCATCCTGGACATTGCTGGACCACAGAATTTAAAAAAACAGATGTGATAAAATGAATAAGACGCCAAAAACTCCGTTAGTGTGTGTGGTCTTAGGCTTGTCCAGGTGGTAGCACTGGAGCCCTGCCTGGCTGCTCTGAGAAATGCAAGCAGGCTGGCAGCTCTGCCCTCTCGGAGCAGGAGAGCTGTGTTTCGGTCCGTGCAGAAAAGCAGGCTCTGGGTAATTCTCCGATCTGCCGCAGGAGGGTTGCGGACTGCAGGAGCACCGGAACGCAGCCCCGAAGTGCTGCGGCAGCCCTTGCTTTGAATCACCTGGCAGCAAACCAGATAAAAGGGAAACAGAGTAAGGGGAGCGACAGGAATGAGTGACATCCTAGAGAGACACGAGCTGTGTTAGCTCAGGTTAGCACTTCCTCTGAACACAAGGTGAATTTACATCTCCTGGCCAGGTCTGTAGTTTAAATATACAGTTATACAAATACTTCAGGTTTGTTTGTTTGGGTTTTTTCCCAGTGCTAAACCATTTTGTAGGACTTTTTTGGTCACTCAGCCCCTTTCCTCACCAGTAAGTTAAAATACCCATTCCATGGTTTTTTAACCATCAGAAATCTTGTTCCATATCAATAGAAAAAAGAAAATAGCGAAGAGCAAAATCTTCTTGCCCTTTGCCAGCCCACAGACACGCATGGCAGCTGCAGAGGCACAGGGACACTGGTGTGTTTGCCATGCAGAAAGCCAGGGACAGGTGTAGGATCAGCCTTTTCCCATGGAAGCACAAAAGGCTCAGGTTTTGCCACTCCAGTGGGCATTCCCATGCCTCTGCCAGCCCCATTCCCATGCAGCACGTGGTATCCAGCTCTGGGATTGCTGTGCTCACTGCACAGAGAGCAGCAGAACTGCAGCCCCGTGGAGCCTGGGTGATCTGGAGGTGCCCTGGGCAGTCTCTGTGTGTGGTTTTCTCTTCCCAAACCCCTGCCCTCACACCCACACCTTCCCAAGGGTGCCAGAAAGGCTCAGGCTGGCTCTGGCATGATACGACCCACAGTGTTGCCAGCTCAAAACAGAAAGAACCACTTTTCTTCTTTTTTTTTTTTTTTTTTTTTTGGTAATTGTAGGAAGGATAGCACAAATTGCACATTGAGGACATTGAGGGCAGCCATTTTCTCCATTGCCATAACATAACTGCTCTTTGCCTGTTCCCCAGAGCTTTACTAGTACATAATATCCAGATTATCACTTCCATCTTGTGCATATGGAGATGCTACTCTAGTAGAGTTCATCCTCAGGAGAAAATATTATGCATTTTAAATTGTTCTCCTTGTCTTTTCCCTGCAGATATATTTTATGCTAACAGGGAATGAAATCTTCAGCCCAAACTCAGGAACAACATGGTGAACTATAATAATTATTGGACCTGTTAGGTCTATTATGGAAATAAATCTTCTGTGAACCAACATTTTCCCTCTTATGTTTCACAGAGAGACAGTAACCCTTCTGCTGTCAATGAATTAATTTGCTAAAAGAAGCTGGAGTTCATAGATAAATCTTAAGATTATTTCTCATTTACATATTAGCTTAGCATTTATGTGCAGTTCCATTTGTGTGATACTCCTGGGGACAATCCAGGGAACAATATGAATCATCTAATATGCTAAAATTAGGCTACAATGGAAGGGGAGAAAGCCTATCTTTTTTTTTTTTAAATTTTGAATTATTTAGAAGAGTCTCTGTGATTAATTATCTAGCACTGTATGCAAAGTATTCCAGAGTCATTTTTGCATCTGTCTGATGCTAGAGCATACTTGAAGAAAGCTTTCTGTGCTGAGACTCCTTCAGAGTGTGCATTATCTCAAGGACTACTGGTTGTGGCTTGTGTGATAGCCTGGCTCAGACACAGATTGTTTTTTTCATCTTATTTATGGTGAAGAAACAAGGTCAGAGGCATACATGAAAGCAGGACCAGTGTACTTCCCATTTCCTGTGGAGTCCCCAGAGCTCTGGTTTGAAATCATTACTGCTGTTAATTAATGATTTGCCAGCTGTCTGCACTAATTTTATAGCATTTATGTATGCAGAGCCATTGTGCCTCATGTTCCTGCTTGAGAATCAAGAAGCAAGACAGTAGAATCACACTTACATGTTCATTTGTTATCTTGAATATGGTCTGCTTGCACAGACCAAATTGTAAGGCTTACTGAGGAGATTTATCTGCAGCAGAGATCAACTTTGGGACATTTTAGACATTTTCATTTCAATTTTTGCTTGATTTTGGACAGTAATACATCAGGGAAAGGCAAAGTGGCCTGCTTATTCTCATTGTAAAGGTACACATCAGTTTAAAATTGGAGTGAAAAAGCTGGGCACTATAATGCATGAGCCAGACAGATTCTTACAAAAAACATAATTTCTGTGTGTGTTACTGGCTGCCCCACTGCCCTGAATGCCTACTCTTAGCTGCAATGCATGCATGGCTTTGCTGGGCTCCTTCCATCACGCTCTCATAAACCCCTCATTTTTCCTGAAGGTTTGGGAAACCAGATGGTTGCAGTAACACAATTCCCAGTGACCAGCTCCATTGCTCTGCAGCAGTCCTGCAGTTACAGTTGGCTCAATGCTTAGTTCAGTATTTGTTTCCCATCCCCTCCTTTGAGGGCTTCTGTCAATGTGGGCTGTGAAGCAGCTGTGGCATTTCTGACAGAAATGGCAATATCTTAGTGGTGGCTGACTGTACACACCCTGTACAGTTTATAGATTGGGAGCCCACTGCTCTGGAACTGGTTCATCTGAATGGTTGAGTATCCTGGTTTCAGCTGGGAGAGAGTTAATTTACTTTCCAGTAGCTGGTGTCGTTTGGATTTAGAACGAGAATAATGTTGATAACACACTGATGTTTTAGCTGTTGCTAAGCAGTGCTCAAGGACTCCTCAGCATCCCATATTGCCTGCCAGGGAGTAGGCTGGGGGCACAAGAAGTTCAGAGGGGACACAGCTGGGACAACTGACCCAAACTGGACAAAGAATATTCCGTACCACATGACAGCAAGCTCAGTATGCAAACTGGGGGGGACAGCTGCTCAGGGGGCACTGCTCAGGAACTAGCTGGGCATCAGTCAGTGAGTGGTGAGCAATAGCCCTGTGCATGGGTATTTTATAGATAACAACAACCATTACTATTACTACTACTGCTATTATTATTATTATTATTATTATTATTATTATTATTATTATTATTATCCTTGGTTTTCTGTCTTATTAAGCCATCTTTATCCCAACGCACAAATTTTAATCTTTCTCGCTGAATCTCTCCCCCATCCTGCTGCAGGGAGAGGGAAAAGAAGCGAGCAAGCTGTGGTATTGAGTTGCCAGCCAGGTTAAACCACAACAGCCATTTTTCTGACACCCAACATGGTGCCTAGAAGGTGAAGATAATGACAGGTCTGACCAGAGTGTTTTAAAACAAATTTTTATAAACATTCATTATATTAGTTTAATAGTCACTCATCACAGTGTTGATTTATTTGCTCACTTGTTCTCAGAGTTGCACTATGTAGCACCCTACTTGCTGCCTATGTTCCCTCTTGTGGTGTTTGTCACCTCTGGGGGCTGGGTTAAGGGTTATCATTTTGTTGTCATTTGTAACGCTAGCTTCTGACATGACAAAATTGCTGGTCATGAGACTAATCTGGTATCTATACTCAGACTGCCCTCATCTCCATACTCCAGGAGCCATCTCTCAGAAACTAGTGACAATTTATGACTTCTTCTCAGAGAGCCAAGATGTGGGTGAGACAAAGTGGGGGAAGGCATCCCCCACTCCTTCACCCTCCTTTCTTCCTTTTAATCTTCCCCTTTTCCTTATTCTCTGGGCTAGTTAAAATAGCTCTGGAGAACTGTGAATATTATTGGGATGTTCAGACTGGCATGTTTCTGTTGATATGTCTTATATTACTAAATGTGTTCCAGATCTTGTTTAAAGTCAAACATCTATTTAAGAACACCCAGAGATCTACTTGGAGGCTGTATGGGACAATACAGGCAAGTACCTAGGACAGTAGGCACCTCCAGTGTTTTGGACTTCATCTCTGAACAAGAACAGAACCCTGAAAAACTAGAAAAATATTTGGGAAAAGTGAGCAGGCAATTTCTGACAGGCACAAGAGAATGTGTCTTTCTTCCTGAAAGACACAGTCACCCAGGCAGTTCCTGAGAGACACAAATCACTGCAACATGCTGAGGCCTGGCCCACACCCTCTGAGCCCTGTCCAACACTGCTCACCACCCTGAGGGCAAGAGAAGGTCCCTTAATCTGACAATAAAGTGGCAGCTACTGCAGTTACACCAACCCCATGGCGTGGCTGAACCAGAGAGCCAAACATCGTCATGATCAGTCACTCCTGTACACATGGAAAAACACTGGAAGCAAAAGTGGACTCATCTCATAAAGGAAGAGATGAGTCCACTTTTTCTTCTTTCCTTCCTTAAGGGAAGCAGTGGGAGAGGCAGACTGCCCCAAGGCGAGGCCATCACGAGAACAGAAGGAAGAAGCTACGGAACTCAAACAAGGCAGTAACCACCCAATCTCCATCCCGTGTTTGTGGCTGGGTATGTGAAGAGATTTCAGCCATCTTCCAGGTGAGCACATTGTCACCTGCCTGTTCCAGTGCTGGGGTAGCTGGGCCGGTCGCCTGGAATTAGAGGGTAGGGAAGCCAAAAAGCTGGGATCTGTTTCTAGGGAAATGGGCATTGACAAAGGGATTGGAAAAGGGGCATGAGGCCTCAGCCTCTGGAGGTGCCTCCAGTTCAGAAGAGAAGGAAAAGTGCCCCTTCCAGGACGATATTAAATATCAACATGGACAAAGGTATCCTGTACCTGAAGATGCGTGGAGGTGATTTATGGTAACCCACACAAAAAGTGTCCTGGTTTCAGCTGGGATAGAGTTAATTTTTTTCCCAGTAGCCGGTGCACTGCTGTGTTTTGGATTTAAGATGAGAATAACGTTAATAACACACTGATGTTTTAGTTGTTGCTAAGCAGTGGTCAAGGACTCTGTAAATTCTCATATTGCCCTGCAAGCTAGTGGGCTGGGGGCACAACAAGTTGGGAGGAGACACAGCTGGGACATCTGACTCCAACAGGACAAAGAATATTCCATACCGTGTGCCATACATATCCCAGTATATAAACTGGGGGCACAGCTGGCCAGAGGGTACTGCTCAGGAATTGTCTGAGCAGTGAGTGGTGAGCAGTAACATTGTGCATCATTTGTTCTGTACCTTCTAATCATTTTAGAGTTGTTCTTATTGTTATTATCATTATTACTATGTTCCATTCCTTTTCTATCCCAATAAACTGTCTATACCCCAACCCACAAAGTTTTGTCCAATACTCTCCACCACCCCACTGAGGAGAGGAGAAGTGAGTGAATGGCTGGGTGGTGTTCAGCTGCCTGCCAGGTTAAAACACAGCTCTGGCTTAATGTTTAAGCTATTCCTGACCCCCTGCTGCTTTGAGCTCGTCAACAAAGTTTATATTTTTCTTATATACTCCTTGAAGATATTGTTTACCTTGTGTATTATTTCTTGTAGACAAAATACTCCTTTGTAATGTGAGAAAAAAAGAAAAAGCCCATGAGTTAATCTAAAGCACCTACAGAAAAATAAAGCAATGTTACAGTAATTCCAGTTTTCAGTAGTCTGAGTAGAGACAAACTATGAACTTGAATTAGCAAGGTTTCATCACCTTTCAGTTTAAAGCATTGCTGTAAGTGTTTCACCTTGGTAAATGGCAAAATTTCTGTGGAAGCCAAGTAATGGTGCAAGGATTTAGAGGTTTTTGAAAGAGATGGTGTTACACAAATGTTGGGTCACCACAATAGCAAAAAATATAGCAGGACAACTGGTTGGTTTATAGGTATATGTATAGCACAGGAGTGATTTAAAGATTTACAGGTCCCCTCTGAGGCCAGGCTGTTCTTATTTCTATATCCTTGATTGAGAAGTCTGCAATTTTTGCTGTCTTTATCAGATTTGGTCACTCATGGGGAAATGTCTTTCAAATGAGCACCTTAAAATATTAGATATTGAATTGTTAAGACCATAAAGCAATGTAAAAAAAAAAAAAAAAAAGTGGTTAGATACCAGTGGGCACAAAATATGCCAAAGGATTTCTCTTCTCCTCCTCCCTCTCTCCCATCCCAAACAATCCTTTTCAATATTGAACAGGCCTGAGAACAATCCAATCCAGCAGGTCAAGATAGGGTCAGATTTCCTGACCTGCTTGCCCCCACCTCTTGATAATCTAGAAATGAAAATCAATTCTTGTCTTCGAGCTTGTGAGGAGCTCATAATTGCTTTAGACGAAAGCAGCGAGTGCCTGCTTTTTCTGCCACCTTTCAATTCTTAGAGATGGGGATGTCATTTTTCAAGTCGAGTGCACTGTCAGAATTAGATTGCGTGGTAACCAAGTAGAAAGATTTCTGCTCAAAATGAGATTTCTTCTCATTGCTGTGCCTTTTATTTGGGTCCAAATTCTTCTTTTCACCCTTATCTACAGGGATATAATAATAAATTTTGAGTGCATTATCTATGGAATGTAATTATTTTTATTAGGAACAAAACCAGAGCTCTTTTGTAGCCACTGAAATTAAATGATAAATAAAAACTAAGGCTAAATTTGCTTCTTGATCTTTCATTTACTACACTTTCTGCCACAGATCATAACAGACAAATGTGGGTAGAAATGCATCTTATTTTCATTAACTATAGCTTTTTAGCCAATTAAACTGAACATAATAGCTATTCAATTATGATAGACCATTTCTAGGCCATTTTGGATTGCTGTTAATTGCTTTCTTGAAAATAAGTTTGTGGGAGGCAGTGCTGTGCCAGCAATCTGGTGGGGCTTACCCAGCACAGTGGGCTCTGACAGGCAGGTTGCTGCCTCTGGAATCAGGAGTAGGGAGCTGGAAATCTGGTTCCATTAAATTGTCAGCTGGGGAGAAGGGGACTTGCTTGGGCCCTCTTCTGATGAGATTTCCTGTGTGAGACTGAAACCTCAAATGTTTAACACCTTATCTGCATTGTTTTCCAAAATAGATAATAAAATAAGAGGGATCCACCTTGTTTTTTGCTCAGATTTGTGATTTGCCCATAAGAGCCATTTAGATAGCAAAGGAAACCATAACTGAGGCAATGATTTATTGCTAGAATTATTATCTTCTTTTTAATGCGCAGATATTGAAGGAACATTTTTATATCTGTTTTAACCTCATTTGGCAACTGAGAGTTTCAGTAAGGACAGCTGCCAAGAATTACGGTAAAATAAAAATGAAATAATTAATTCTGCCAGTGAATTATCTCAATAGCTAAGAATATTCTAAAAGCTAAAGGGAAAAAAAAGGAAAAAAAAAAAGAGAAAGAGGAAAGAATCCTTGCTGGGATGACCAAAGTAAAGGCAATATTAGAGTAATAGAATTTGTTTGTTTGTTTGTTTTGGGGGGTTGTTGTTGTGCGAGTTTTTTGTTGGGTTTTGTTGTTGTTTGTTGTGGTTTGTTTGTTTGCTTTTGAGATCCATGCTGGTTCTTGGGTCTCCTTTTCAGAGACTGTCACAGCAGGTAAACTCACAGAGTGAATGAGGGCATGAGGGCTTGGTGCTATCAATCTCTCCTTCCTGATGAGGAAGAGCACCAAAACAGGAGAGCACTTTCACTAAACAAAGCCCATTTCTCTGCTAACCCCAGCTGGCCCAGGGAAGCTGCATCAGGTAATGTCCGTGGAATCTCTCTTTCATCTCTCTCCTCACTTCATTCAGGATGAAGGATTCAATCCTTCCTTCTCTTGGCTGCTCTCCAGATGGCACAGCCATGGAGTTCGTGAAAGGAGGTTTGAAACCAAGGGCCCATCTTTACCCTTCTTGATGTCATGAGAATTGCACACACTGCTGCAATTCTCGTGAATTCAATGCTGCATTTTGAATTGCACTCACTGACACTACGAATTAGCATTGCTCTTGAATGGAGAGTGAAATAATATGTACTTAAGTCATGTAGAACTCAAGCACATGAGTTTTATATTCATGTACTTCCCTGTAATAACATAGAACTGAAAAGCAAGAGAATTTTTCCATTCAACATGGTCAGAAACACCAACATCCTATACTTGTTACGTTGTCTCCATGAGGCAAGTTCTGGTTTCTTGAGCAGATTAGCAACATTCTGAAGTTTTACCAAATCTATGGTATCTGAGAACTTGTTAAAAAGTAGTTTTAATTCTGAATTTCCTTAACTAAGCTTGTGTTCTTAGAGAAAACAGTTTTCAGTTTAGTAACTTCTTTTTCCTCACATCTTACTTTCTCTGTGCAGAAAAGTTTGAAGTTCTTAGACAGGCTTGAAAACTGAAAGTCAGTGCCGAGGAGCAAACCAAAGACCTTGCTTCTGCTTCTCAAATAAAAAGGGGGGGAAATAACCAAAAAACCCTTTCTGACCAAATGTAATTTGAGAGCTGGAATGACTTTTTCTTCATTTCTTTGTTTTGCTTTTGGTAATTACACCAAATCCCTATAATAACATATTCTACATTGAATTACTGATATGCACTTTCAACCTCAGTCCCCAAGCCCCACTGTTGTTTCTGACTGGGAATAACAACCACACTTCCTCCTCTAATGTGCCCCTTGAGAAGTGACTAAATACAAATATTTATCGGTGCCTTCCCTGCTTGTATGCATCGTCCCAGATGTTGATGTTGAACCCACATTTTTTCCCCGGTTATTTCTTGTTCTTGAGGGCTGTGCAAAGCTGATTGAGCTCAGGCTGGGGCCTGGGGTCTGTCCTGCTGGTAGGAATGGGCTGGTTCCAGGGGGAGGGTGGCCTCAGGATCACTGCTAAGCCTGTAAATGACTGGACACGTAGCACGATGCAAAACAACACGTTGCCTTCAGAGTCTGCAGGTCAGGGACAGAGAATGTTTTCTCCAGTAACTCCTGGGCAATGGAGTCTGTGAGAACTGATAACACACAGACCCCTTGGTCACCCCATTTTTACAGACCTTTTCAGAACTTCCACAATTGCAGCCGGTTCTAATGTGGATTCCCAGTTTAAATTTTACTTTTCAATATCAGTTTTGTAAAAGCTGGTGACTTTAGTGTCCCCGGTGTCCAACCTGAACCACATGAGGAGGAAATCCAAGAAGCACTCTGGCAGCCAAACAAGGCAAGCAAAGCTCAATTTTTTGTTTGGTTCATTGGCTGGGATTTTTTTCCTGGTTTTTCATTTTGACTTACAGTCACTTTACAGACAAGGAGTGCTTCAGACCTGTAGCACACTGAGGGCTCCATTAACTCATATGGCTGCTGGATGCTCATCTAGATCCAAATCACCTTAAAAATTAAGCTATCTACCTGTAGACCTTCACTCAAATGGAGCAATATTTACTTTTTTTTCCTTACTGAATGCACACAGCATTATATATTGTATGGGTAGCATGAATGGTAGATAAATCTAGGTTCTGGTTTTGACACTCAATGGTATTGCTAATAAAATAAATATGCTTCCAACAACTTTTGTATAAATCATGGCTATTTTTGTAGAAGATTAAACAATGGTCTGGTCCCTCAGGATATTCATGAACAGAGGAAACATTAACCACAGGGTCTTAAATGTTTTATAAATCTGCAGTACATTCCTGCAATGGAAAAATAAAACCTATGATTTATAAGCCAGCAGCCCACAGTAAGATATTTACTTTTGCAGAAACAGGGCTGCACATTAGGCAGGGCTGGTACA
This sequence comes from Haemorhous mexicanus, assembly GCF_027477595.1. Classification (NCBI taxonomy): domain Eukaryota; kingdom Metazoa; phylum Chordata; class Aves; order Passeriformes; family Fringillidae; genus Haemorhous; species Haemorhous mexicanus. The sequence continues at coordinate 33,194,662 of NC_082341.1, forward strand.
TTTTGTTTATGAATATCTCGGATATTCTCTGATGAGTTGCATTTGTACAGTGAGTTGCACCTCATTGTGCATGGAGGGTAATTTTATAGTAAATGCATCATTACTTATTTGCTTGTGTGCAACAGCTGTGTCTCTGGACTTGCAGGTTTTGGGTTGTCAGACAAATGCAGTGAACATCCAAGAAGTCCATTATTCATTAACTTTTAATGCAGGACTTTTTAATGCAAATATAACGTAAAGTATCCTTTATAACCCAGAGTATCTGGCACTCCTAGAATGAGGCCAGGTCACAGCATGCCTTGAACATGTAGCAGAGAATTTCTGCATAGGCCAGAAGGCAAAAAAATCAGCCTTGGGTTCAAAGGCAACACAATCCCCACCCCATCCTGTCGATGTGAGAGCAGGTTTGAAGGAGGTTCAGTCTCACTGCACATCATGACACAAGCTTTTCATCCTGGCCACTGACCAGTCATTTTATCTAAGGGTAGTGAGAGTATCTGGTGTTTGTCCCTTACTAATCTGGATGATGTGGATAGTTTAGCCACCTCCACTGGCCTTGGCTCCAGACTGTTGTGATATGCTCTTGCCCAAACTCTTAGGGCAGGGATACTAGGTCTCAGCTCCCACAGCCAGTGGGAGCTCAGCTGCAGGAATAATTTCCTCTTATCTTTTCAAAATATGAAGAATTACAAATCCCTTTCACTTGCTGTGGCAGAGAAATGACAAGAAAACATGCAAACCTTTTATATCATTGTATATCTTAGGCAATGCTGCTATTCACAGCTGGATTTGGTGTTACACATTCCCTTCATACAGGGAAGGTAGGGAATATGCTCTGCTGGGAAAACAGGGCCATAAGGATCAGCCTGCAGAGAGGTGGCTGGAAAGTGTGATTCTTGCTCAGTGGAAACGCTGGGCTTTACCTCATCTGGTTTTCAGCCCAAACTGGAAGATGCTTCTGCCAGGGGGACAGAGAAGTTCCCTGGCTGTGAGGCCCGTGGCTCTTCCCTGCCTACAGGAAGGACATCAGGCCAGTCTTCCCCTGGAGCTGCTGTGAGGTCCCTTGTGCTCGTTTCAGACAACATTTTTTACCAGCCATATGCAGAGTGCTTTTGGGAAAATTCCAGCTGGTCAGGTGGGTACCTGGGACCTGCTTCCCTCAAAGGCACGTGTGAGACATGTCCCAAGGATCACAGGTATCCATGTCCCGAGGATCCCATGTATCTGTGTCCCAAGGATCCCAGGTATCCATGTCCCGAGGGTCCCAAGGTCCGTGTCCCAAGGATCCCATGTATCTGTGCCCCAAGGATCCCATGTATCTGTGCCCCAAGGATCCCAGGTGTCCGTATCACAAGAATCCCAGATGACCATGTCACAAGGGTCCCATGTATCTGTGTCCCAAGGATCCCAGGTATCCATGTCCCAGGGATCCCAGGTGTCCGTGTCCCAAGGATCCCAGGTGTCCATGTCCCGAGGATCCCAGGTGTCCATATCCCTAGGATCCCAGGTGTCCATGTCCCGAGGATCCCAGGTGTCCATGTCCGGAGGATCCCAGGTGTCCATGTCCTGAGGATCCCAGGTGTCTGTGTCCCAGGGATCCCAGGTGTCTGTGTCCCAGGGATCCCAGGTGTCCGTGTCCCAGGGATCCCAGGTGTCCATATCCCGAGGATCCCAGGTATCTGTGTCTCAAGGATCCCAGGTGTCCGTGTCCCAAGGATCCCAGGTGTCCATGTCCCGAGGATCCCAGGTGTCCATGTCCTGAGGATCCCAGGTATCCATGTCCCGAGGATCCCAGGTATCCACGTCCCGAGGATCCCAGGTGTCCGTATCCCGAGGATCCCAGGTATCTGTGTCTCAAGGATCCCAGGTGTCTGTGTCCCGAGGATCCCAGGTGTCCATATCCCGAGGATCCCAGGTGTCCATATCCCGAGGATCCCAGGTGTTTCCCAGCAGTGCGTCGTGGCGGCGGATGGACAGAAGGGGGCGCTCCGCGACCGCGCAGCCGCTGGCGAAGCGCCGGTGGCCGCTCCTGGGTTCCCGTAGAGTTCCCCTTCCTTCAAATGCCTGGGAATCTTCCTGGGAATACTCCTAATGCCTGGGAATCCTCATTATGACTGGGAATGAGTGTGCGCCTGTGCCTGTTCCTGTGAGCACCTGTACGCGAGGGAGCCTATACCTGTGAGTGCCCACCCCCCAGGTGTGCCCGCACATCCCTCTGCGTGCAGGTATCTCCACAGACAAGTTATTCCCAACCCTTCCCACGACAGAATTAAAAGTACAAAGCCCGACAAAGCAAAAAGCATCAAAAACCCAAACAAAGCCAAAAAAGCAGAACAAAGCAACAAAACTAAACCAAACCAAATAAATAAAAAGCAAAAAACGCCCATCCCAAAGAACCAACAGAAAAAAATGCCAAACAAACCATAAACATCCTTCCCTAAAGCAGGTAGGGAGGTCAAATAGCATCTATGCAAAAATAAAAGGAGAAGTACAAATTAAATAAGGATATCTAAAAACCAACCCCAGCTTGATACTGTAGGACTTTAAGACATAACTAGATAAATTTAAAAGGCTGAGGCCCAAGCCTTAGGAACACAGACTATGTGCCACAACTGCAAAGAGCCTATTCATTTTTGCAAGTGACATCAGCTAGAAATTCAAAACTACTTTTCAAAAAACCAAGTAGTTGCAATTGCCAAGCTGTTGTACTTTCCCTGGCTTGCTGTGGTTTAAGACGCCTCTTTCAGGTTTTGGGAAGTACAGATACAATTGTCATGTGCTGTCACTCACATTGCTAAAGTCAGCCATTTATGAACTAAGAGTAATTTTGAATTAATTAAACATCAAGGTCTGAGTGTCCATTTCTGCTCTACATGCACTGGTACTGATTTGTGTGCCTTTGAGAGAGAGTTAAATAACTTTATTGCTGTGCTGCTGGCTGATTGATAACAGAAGGCTGCAGCTAGTGCTGTTTGTTTCCACAATACAGTATTGTTCAGGAACATAACAATTTAGTGATACTGTGAGGTCAGAGCACTTACAGCTTATTCTCTCAGTGGGCAATAATCTGAAGTTTTGCCTGGAATATTTGTGGGTCTTTGTGTTTTTTAAAAGACACAAATTAATTTGAAATCCAATTTTTTTCAGGGTATGGAGCAAAGCCTGATCTTAGCTATGGGCAGGCAACCAGTACCAGGCAGACAAAGATGCTATTTCAGAATTGCTTCTGTACCAACCAAAGCTTTGGCCCCATAAAGAAGCCTTTTAAAATGAGGTATGTATTTGCTGTGTGTGTTGTGCAGGCTTCACAAAAGTAGTCATTTTAGTAGTCACATTGGTAATGTGACAGCTAAAGTAGCTGTTTTCACATTTCAGGGCTTAGCACTATCAGCAGATGCTGATGGAACAGCCTAGAAATTTAAAGCACAGCCCAGAGTAGATAAAACACGTTTTATGTTACCTTTAATCTGGGGTGGAAAAAAACAACTTATCGTTCTGACAGAGAAAGAAACTTTCATGTGATGGTGGATGTTCATGTAAATAGGTTTTGAGGCTGGCAGCTTTCTCCATGGCCATCAGAATGATGCTTCCTCCAGGTGTTCTGGTCTGGAGAGGAAAAAATGAATAGTAGGAAGGAAAGGAGGAAAAGGACAATCCCACTAGCTAGCTCTGCCACAGAGCTGGAAGAATTAAGACCCTGCAAAAGAAACAGAAAATATGACAACTGTTCATTTTTGTGTTGATAAATTCCTCAGGCAAAGGCTGGAAACTGCCAGCTGCTGGATTTGCCACCAAAGCACAGCGAGCTGAGTGTTAGCCCCGTGCTCCTTGACCTGGGTTACAGTGAGCACTTTGCTCCTTGCCACTGAAAATACCGATCACAAGTGCTGCCCTCATGGCATGGCCAGCAACGCTCAGACCTCCCCACCCACCTGCTCAACAGCCATCCAGGAGCTTAATAAATAAACCTTTGGAGATCCCACCCCTCACTGGCTGGGTCTGGCAGGTGCAGCACAGCAGGAGTATTTTTATGGGGCCTCACCTTTGGCTGTGCAGTCAAACACACCCTGCTCATATTTGTGTGTTCAGAGCATCTCCCTCACTTCTGGAGCACCTTGGCTGCTGCCAAGACCTTTGCTCCTCAGAAGGAGCTCTGGGAACAACAGTTTAACTACGTGTGGGAGAACACCATCAAGAACAGCTTTGTTGCTTCGTTTTCCCTTTCAGAGGAGCCAGAGATGTGGTAGCAGCAGATCAGAGGACCCCCTGCCCAAACAGGGGCACACCGTGTTGGCTTCTGGAGGTTGGCATTGTTCACCCTAATTTTTGCCGTAAGTGATTCAAAAAAGCAAGGTTGGAGGCTAGAAGCATCTGAGTGATCTTTGCCTGTGAAAAAAGGTATAACAAAGCCTCAGCTGGCTGGCTGTGAAGGCACAAAAATCTCTCTCTGTTAAAGGCTTCCTTTCAATTGCAGAAGAAATTGTGGAGTACCACCCATGGAAGTGCTCCACATCCATGTCTGGACATGACTCTCCAGGTGCTCAATCTTGATTTATTTTTTTGTTTGTTTGTTTTGTTTTGTTTTTTTGGTTTGGTTTGGGTTTTGGGGTTTTTTTGGGTTTTTTTTTTTTTTTTTTGGTTGGTTGGTTGGTTTGGTTTGGTTTTTGGGTTTTGGGGTTTTTTGTGTATGGAGCTGTTGGTATTCTAGGAACTACATCAAAACAAGTTAATTCATTTCAAGCAGGTCCTTGAGGAGCCTGGTGATCAAGCAGTGATGAGTCAAGTCCTACAGTGCTACTATTTTCTCCAACAGTTTCCACTACAATGCTCTGAACTGTACACCACGAATGGTATATTTTCTCTTAAAAGTAGCATTTTTGCTATAGGAAAAGGGCCCACAAGGTGGCTCAGGTGGAAAAGAAATGCAGAGTTTTTGATCTCTGGCTAGCATATACACATATTCTGACTGGGACAAAACTGTGCTACTCTAGAAGAGCTGTTTGAGACTGTCCCAAGAGAAGTGTTGATTTGAATTCAGCTAAAGATGAAGAGGTGCAGAGTACCAAACCAGTGGCCATCAGTGCTGAGAGGACCACATATTAAGAGACCAAGAGCTGAGACAAAATAGCCAGGACACACAAAGAATATTGCATCCTTGTGATCCAGATCTTAGGACTTAGCCCTTCTGACTTACCACAGGTAGGTTCTCCAAAAGTTAAATGTACCCAAGACTGAAAAGCACACATCTTCAGCATTTCCTTCAGAGTCAGTCAAGGAAGTTTCTGTTGAAACTGCCTCTCATGTTTGGCAAATCCTCTGAAAGCCTTTGAAGTACTTATATTATTATAAGATATTTACAAATTGAGAATCCAGAATCACAGAACCACAGAGTTACAGTATCACAGAATGGTTTGGATTGGAAGAGACCTTTAAGACCACCTAGTTCCAAACTCCCTCTTTCAGTTTGAGGCCATTTCCCATTGTCCTGTCACCATGGTCTCTTGTAGGAAGTCCACCTCCAACTTTCTTGTGGGCCACCTTTAGGCACTGGTAGGTGCTATAAGGTGTCCCCAGAGATTTTCTCGTACTGAACAGCCCCAATTGTCAGCTTGTCTTCACAGGAGAGGCACTCCAGCCCTCTGATCATGTTTGTGGCCCTCCTCTGGACTTGCTCCAGCAAGTCCATAACTTTTCTGTGTTGAGGACACCAGACCTGGGTGCAGTATTCCAGGTGTGGTCTCATGAGAGCAAAGAAGAGGAGAAGAACCATATTCCTTGACCTGCTGACCCCGCTGCTTTTGATGCAGCCCAGGGTACAGGTGGCTTTCTGGGCTGCAAATATTTGTTGATGGCTCCTGTTGAGATTCACATCATCCAGCAACCCCACCTGTGAGGCTAACAAACTGCTCACAGCACTAATTCATTATTTTATAATGTATCATTAAGCAAGGTGCATTGTTTTTGTTCCCTGAGTGGATGATGGGACATTTAATTGTTGAATAAGTGGACAATAATATGTAAGCCTGCTGATCTCAATACTGGGTAATTCAGGATTTCTATGCCAAAGAATCACAAAGTAATTTAGGTTGGAAAATGCCTTTAATATTGAGTCCAACCACTAACTCAGGACTGCCAAGTCCACCACTACCATGTGTCCAAGTGCCCCAAACAGACTTGATAGCAAGGTTTGAATTGCCTGACCAGGGCAGAATAGGAGGACAGCATTATCTGACAGTTTGCTTTGTGCTTGCATAAACAGGTGTCCCAATAGGTAGCTATCCTCTTTGCTAACAAGTGTGGGTTGAAAGGTCACCAGGGGGAGAGTTTGGTAAAAGGAGACTATTCCTTAGCTAGAAAAGACTAACACTTTTGTCCTCTCACCCACATGGTTCCAACTAAAATATGCAAAGCTTTTCAGATGAAGCATCACAGTGCCTCCTGTTACTTCCCTGAGACAAATGTAAATGGTCTAGGCAATAGCTTTTCTGTCTTAAATGCCTTGCTAAATGTCACTTTTTATAGTTAGCTGTGACAAATTCCTTCCAAAAAACCAGAATAGCAATTCTTGCTGATGTGGAATAACAATTTCTCAAAACTGCTGAAAAGGTAGTGATAACACATCAAGTCTCAAAGTTTAGAGTCATTGCCAGCGTTGTATATTGGAAAGAGAAGCCCTCAGGTTATCAATTTTACTAAAAGGAAACAAGCATCTATGCTGGTTACGCTCAACACATCACTGAAACAGCCAGCACTAGAACCAGACAACTTTTCCCCATCCACAGTGCAGATGGTGTGAAGGATGCCTCACTGGGATGCATCACTAGCACAGCTATGTTCTCACACACCCATTCTCATTCCTGCAGCAAGAACAGTCGTCTGCCTTCACCAGCTTCTCTCCAAATGCAAAGAGGCAGATCAAGGAAAGCTAGCTCCCAGCACTGGAGTTCTCTTCCCTAGCAAACTGACTTGCTAAGTGTTTTTAGGGATGCCTCATTCAAAATCTCCTGAAGTGCTCACCTTCCATTCTCATAAATACACCAAGATATTTCTAATCAATACAACAGGGAAGAGAGGTAAAAGATGCAGGGCGTTGATTACAAAATATTCCAACAGATACAGCAAGACCAAGAGACAAGAATATTTTCCTCCTGGTAAGTCTGTAGTATTTCCCTTTGATGGTTCATCCCTTGCTCTTCAAACACTGAGGGCAGTATTGAGGGGGTTCAGCAGTCTTCCATCTGGCAGGAAGCCAGGACACCAAGCCTTCACCCGCAAGCATGGTGGTGCCTGAGGTCCATGAATCACATCTGCTGTCCCAGCACTGCTGCTGTGACACCCACAGTCCTGTTCCAGCCCCTGCTCCCATGGGGTTCTGCTGGTGCCCCATGAGTGCCTCAGACTGATGTCCCACGTGGAGTTCTCTTCCCCAACAGAAAAGAAAACTGTTCTGCTTTATGCTAGCACCCATTACTTTGCATCAATGATTTGTTTTAGGGGGTCATGACAACCTCTTCATTTTATAACCAAGCCAGTTAGCTAGAGCTAGATGAAAAATTGGCCACTTACATTATAAAACTGTCGTTTTTTAAGAATTGCTTCAAACCAAAGCCCTATGCCAAATGCATTTAGATGAGATTAACTAATTTTTCCTAACATTTTCTAGGCAGTATTTCCATAAAAGCAACACTACGAGATAGCAAGGATGCTGAGATCTGATAAATGACCAAAATAAGGGTGACTTAGAAATTACATTTCCCACAGATGAAAGAAATCAATCAAGTTGGACTTAGCTCAAAAACCTAGATCCTATTAGACACATAAAAAAGCAAAGTTCTTCATATGAAGGCAGTAACTACTCTCAATAGCCATGGAGTTTCCCTGAATTGAATTCTGGGGAAAAAATAAGAATTTACAGAATATCTGTATTTTTTAGCTAAAGTGATCCAGACTGGCTCCAGGCACACATGGTCTCTGGTGGGAGCTCTCCTCTCCACGCAGACTGATAACCTAGCTGGGGGATACCCTCTCCCAAAATAATTTTTCTTTCCCATACAACTCTTTATGGTTATGTATATGGTTTATATATTATATAACCTCTATATGGTTATATATATGGTTAAATATTTCACCCAACTCCAGTCCCAAACCCTGCCATATCCTCGACAGTCCTGCCCCCATGGGCTGGGGAGTGGCACCCACTATGCCAGGTGTGATATCATTACAGCTTCTTCACCTCTCCCTCTGAGGAGACAGGGGACAGGGACATCCTACCAAAGCTGGGTGAAAACTGATTTTCCACAGCTAATCTCAAGAAGAAGCAGCAAGCTGGAATTCTAGTGGGAAGGAGCACCTGGGAGCTCTCCAAATAAAGATGGTGTGGCGTGAGCTCAAGGCAGGGTCTTCACTGCTCTGATTTTTTTGGAGATGTGGAAAGCATTTAGCCTCATCACTTCGTGGGAGGAGGGTCCCTGACAGGGAAAGGAAGCAGGGACAGCCTCAAGGAATCTGAGAGCAGCAATAACTCTCTGGGGCTGACCTTGGCTGTGTGCAGAAATGCTCTGTGCCATCTATGGGGTGGCCAAAGGGTGTTGGGCACCCGGAGAGGGACATACGCAGGAACAACTCTGTCAGATGCTGCCCCAGCCTCCAGGGACCTGTGGCCCAAGCTGCCCTTGTGGCCAAAGCAACGAAACTGCTCTGCCAGCAGCTGGAGATGGCTGGTCCTGAGGTAGGCTTTCAGACCAGTAAGTGTCTCAAAATACAAAATGTGGTATCAAAAAGCAGACATGAAAATAAAACTATATATTGTATGTAAGTTGCTTCATTACAGACATTCTTCAGTTACAAATCTTGTAGCAGCTGAGGATCTGGAGCTTTGCATGCAGAAAGGACAGGCTGAGTCTTAAAATATTTACAAAGCTTGCAGGTAATGATTAAAAGATGTAAGTGCCACACCTGAGGCATAAACAAATTGAATCATATTTCATATTTCCTGAAATTTAGCCATTATTTCCAGTTAACTGGTCACTGACTGAAGTCTCTGAATATTCTGGGCATATTTGTTTCACTTTTTACAGGATTAATAATTTTTAAACTTTATTTTTTGCATTATTAAAAATAGAGTTGCTTTTCATGTTTTCATGCAATCACTGCTCACACAGTCCATAGATTTAAGGCATGTTCTTTGCTCAAGAACAGATGTGTTCTGAGCTCTTCAGGGAGTGTCAGGGAATTTTTCCTGATGGACAGGACATATGAGGATGGAGTTAACACAGAGCCACTTGCCAACCTGGAACACAGAAAATGATGGATCAGTGTCCTAAATCAGCACTCATGATAGCAATCACATAAACCTTGTATGAGTGGGATGATGAATTATATAATTTACAGTATGCAAAAAGTTGTTTCATTTTTTTTCTTCCCCCCAAACTGAGGGTTAGCAGTAAATGGCCAAAAGTTAATGCATTGTATTAGCTCTTCTTTAGAAAGAATATTAAAATCTTAAATACAAAGTGTCATGGGTAGTAAAGACACCACTAAGTGTTTTGAGGTAAGAAATTGTAAGGAAAAGAAAGGAGTGCAGTTAGCTCATGTTTCTCCCAAGAAATTCTCCCTTTCCATTTATTAATCATATCTAGGCAATTCCTAGCTTAGCAGTACATTCAAAGTAGATTACTTGAAACTAAATTTGAAGTTCATTCAAATTCAGTTCCACTATACCATAGAAAAGTATAAGGGGCAATCTTTAAAGTAAATGCTTTCTTCCATGAAGAAAAACCAGTAGCCTGTATATGTGAGAATACAGTTAAAATACTGGCACTAGCAAAGGATTTCTCAGATTTTTTTTTTTTCCTTATTTCTAGAGTTTCACTGGAAAATATGCTGTCTGACCTCCTGAGGGAGCAAAGCATCTTCTCCACAAATTATATTGGAGAGCTTGGAAGGAAAGCAGCCATTTGCTTCAGTGTTGTGCTCTGTGGGTTGCTAATTTGAGTTTCTGCAAAATGGAACCAGTTTCAAGTGCCTCAAATGATTCCTATCAAGTGCTGACATTTCCAGATAAGGAGAACATTAACTCCTATGTCGTCTTCCTCTGCAGCTTCAGCAGGGTGGTTCTGCTAACCTCTGCTAACCAATATCACTGCATATTTACACTAGCTTTTGTTTTCAGTGCCAAGTGGCTAGAATTACTGGGAGGATTTCTACACTGTAGGGAAGAACATGGCTTTCTACGAGACAGAAGCAGTTTAGTAAAAGAACTGAAAAAGTGTAACTTTTATAGGCCTTGAGGTGAGGAAGAGCGAGAGTTACAAGGAGTATTTAACGGGGTAAAGTCCCCTCAGGGATCTGAAACCCTCAAGAGGCTGTTGAAAGAAGGAAATTAATTCAAGAATGTCTTGCCAGCCAGGTTATATGAAGAGGGGGTTTTTCTGGTGGCTGAGTGGGAGGGAGAGCTGCGATGGTATTCCCTAGCTACGTGAAGTGGGCATGGCTGAGCAGTTGGAGTCCAGTAGCCCCATTTGCTATGGATCCTGATGAATACCATGGCCTTTGGAGGTCAATGACTGAAGGTCAGGCCTGGTCTTTGTCCCACTGAAGCTCCAGGCCAGTTGAACTCGGGCACTGATCCTGCCTGGTCCATACACCCCAGCTCCTGTCTGGGGAGTAAGTGGATGCACAGAATTAATGCCAAACCCACAGGCTGCACGAATTTCATTATGACTTGCTGAAGGATCTGATCAGCTTCTGCAAGAGCTGGTTAGGGAGTCAGCATGAAAACTGACAAAGGCCACCCTGGCTACACATCACTCTTCCCTGGGAAGAAAGAAAAGCACCTACAGCATTTTGCCATTGGTAATAAAGTAACACTTCTAATTGAGTTCATTCACTGCAACAAAAAAATCAGTCCCTTCCCAGTTAATGTGAGGAGAGGTGGCATTTCATCACTTGTGTAATGAGCTTAATAACATCTAATGTTCACTTAATACTCTTATTGGTGGTTGACCAGGAAATAAAGCCAGGTTGATTAGGATTAGTGGCTTAATGCCAAGGATAGCTGGGTTTGAAGATGGCCACTTTAATTTTCAGTGTTCATTATTACTGCTAGGATCTGGTGGTGTTATTTCTATAGCAGCACTAGGAAGCCTTTGTTACTTACCACTGCATGAGTACATGACAAAATTGTGACCATTGCCACAGGCAGCTTGTCACTGTGGGAGGAACACACCCTACTGACCTGATGATACCATTGCTGAAGGACTGGGATACTACTTATGAGTCTTGTAGATTAAAAAAAAAAAAAAAAACCAAAAAAAAAAAAACCCCAAAAAAAAAACCCCAAAAAAAAACCCCACAATACTAACAATAATTATTATTGTTATTACTATTACTAACACAGACTGGATTTTTCTCAGTTCAACAGATAGTCCTCAATGAAAGGACTGAAAGACAAACAAAGCAAGAAGTTACAGAGCAGATTAACAAAATTAATGGTAATAGACACTCAGTCCTGGGAATTGTCTTTTGAGCTTGGAGTTTCAGCTGTCCTTTGTGTTTCAGACAGTTTATTGTGTTCATCACTTAGTTACTTTTTTAAGGTGAAAAATTAAACAAACCTCTCCAAAGTAGTATTATACTATCACATGTTTATATAGAGTTCTTGAGGATGAGCACATTTATCTTGTTTTCTGGTTCTTGAAGATGCAGTGTTGTTCCTACCCTGCTCCCATTAGCAAGACTGCAAGCTCCAAAGGGGGTGCTGCACATGGAGACATCTGGATGAATTTTCAAAGGTGTGCACAGTGTTTATATGATATATGAGATATCATATATGGATATATGAGCAAGGGCCCTGATACAGTCGTGTCAATCACTCATAATGTATATTTTTTCTGATTTGAGCTGCATCAGAAGCAAAAGTGATTCAGAAAGCAGTTTGCTTCTGTGCTGGGATCAGTTTCCTCTCCTGTTTGACTGGCATTTAAACAAAGGCTGGTTTTGCAGGGTGGCCCTTATTACATCATACAAAACCAACCACCAGGCTGCCACGACATCACTTATTGCAGAGCACTGCTGCACAGCCTTCACTAATGAACAGAAGCAGCCAAATTCCTCCTAACACTGAAGAAGGAAATATTTCTCTACATCTGATGTCTTTCACTTCTCCTGTTCTGAGTTATAAATATTCTGGTGCATGAGCTCAGATGAATAATGCTCATACTACAAATAACTAAAGCTAAGGATCTTTATATTTAAAGGTGAAGAATCATTTCTTTTGGAATGTAAATGGTGGGTTTTTTCTTTTGTTTTGTTTAGCAGCTTCCAAATGTGAACAAAACCTTCTATGAAGAAATTAAGATTACGGGGCTGTAGTTTTAATTTCAAACCTTGAAACTCATGTATGGATTTATATCCAGATTAAGTTTTGAGATAATGTTAATTTAAAAAAAAAGGGAAGGAGATGAGCCTTGTAACTCTGAATTATGTCAGCAAAACCCTTCTAATTGATTATTCTGTTTTCCAGAATACAGCTTTCCAGCAAACTCATCAGTTCTGGGGTTTCTTTTGTCTTCTGTGCAGCTCCACCATTAAGAAACTTTTCTGATTGCACAGTTCAAATCCAGACAAGGAATCTGAGATTTTATTGTTCCTTTTTTCTAGGCTGTGGTTAGTTGTGGCTTAAGCAATGTTTCATAACCCATTTGTACTCTAGTATCAATGTCCTTGAAATAGACAGACAAGTTTGACTCTTTCTTTCACAAAATAACTCCTCAATTCCTCTCTTCTTGGCAGAGCTGCACTGATTTAAACACAAGAATAAGAAATTAAGTAAACACAGGGAGGATTGGTTTTGAGTAACTGGACACTTGCAATACAATGCAGACACCTCTTTGTTTTGGAAGTGCTAAAGTAAAAATGTAGATTTTTGCTTTGTCCTCCCATAAAACAATTTCAAGGAGCAATGCTAAGAAAATTATGAGATGTATCAGCAATAAATATCTCTGGCATATCCAGGGATTTATTCATTAGGGACAGTGTGACACACAAATTCCAGACTGATAAGATTATTGGTGCCGATCTTGCCCATGGCCATGTGCAGGACTGTCTTGTTACTGCAATTATTTAGCAGGGAGCCCTTCTCACCCGCCTTTTAAATTTTTCTCTGCTAAAACACTGCAGGCCAAAACCAGTCATTTTGTATTTGGCTGTTACCTGTTACCATTCCTTTCTTTTCCAGCTAGTGAGCAGCTTAACCCCTGTGGTGCCTTTTTGCCTTTTTCCTCTGGTGCTCACATTAAAATAAATAGTGTTTAATTTTCTGCACTTTTGAATGGGGACCATGACTGTTGAAAAGCAAAAACTGTAACTACTTTAGAGAGGCTACTACACAATATGTAGATTTAACAAGATGCATATCACTTGTTTCAAAGTTCCTCATTTAAATGCCTTCAAAGGTGCCCAGGCACCAACTTTCCCCAGTCACCAGCTCCAAAACCCAACAAGCAGCTCCTGTTGGTGTGTTGTATGTCAGTGCTTCAGCAAAGTGAGAGGAGCAGTGCCTTTAAAAGAGAGGGCTTCTGCAGCAGTAGGTCTGGCCCTTCAGCACAAAGCAGGAACCAAAACAAGTTCTATCAAACAAGTTCTATCAGGAGAAGGCTGGATGATGTTAATTATGAGCCTACACAAACACTTAAGACTATGCATGACTGTTAATACACAATGGACTGTCCACATCTTCAGCAGAAGGCTTGGACACAGCTCAAGCATAGAAACTCACTTGTGTTTTCAGCTTGTGCAATCAGTTATTTCTTCATTTTAAGTCAATATAAACTGCCTCCAGCCTTTCTTAGGTCTGTCACCCCCTAAATAACTTTCCTCACTCTTCAAGTATTCCTCTAAAATACTATGGGGATGGCCATTGTAAGGGCTTTGAAAGAAATCCCAGCAAGTCCAAAGACACCTCCATTTGAAGTGCTGTGGGCAATACACTACCAACACATCCTACTGGTGGCAGCCTTACTTGTCACCTGAGAGACCTGCTCCAGAGCTGCAGCCCATGCTGCGTCCCTCCTAAAGAACAGGTTATGTGGTCTGAGAGAGAATGGTAAGCATGTCATTTAGGTCCAGATTTTGCTCCACAGCACTTGTTTTAAATATTCTAGAGAGTACATTTGCAACAGTAAACATCTCTGCAGTTATATTCAACCTGCACATCATGTACTTGCCAATTTAAGAAGTAGTATTTTCCAGTTCATTTAAGTGAGCACCAAGAATGAGTTACACCAAGCTACAGACAACATTGGTTCATTAATAGGCATTAAGTTTTCATATTTATGGATTAAAGCCAAAGTCACTTTTCTGTTTGAATGTATCAGCACTTTGTTCCTATTACCACCTAAACCACCAGTCTCCAAATTTGACAGTTTGATCAAAGAACTCCCCAGTCCCTCTGGCTGGGATGTGTTTTGTGCTTTTCACCATCACGTACCATAACTGTGTCTTTATTAACAAATGCCTTCAGCTCCTCACTCATTTTATTAAGATCTGGCTCCCACAAATACTTGGCATCTTCACAGACTTGCTTGGCAATTGATGATTCAAACAGCCACATCAGACATGAACCTCCATACATACTCTTCTGTTCTCAGTGGCTTTGTAACACCTCCCTGAGTGCCACATCTCCAACCATCACACCTCCTCCCTGCCTCCACACCACCCAGCTTCTAACCCACTTGTTTTGGTTGAACAAGACCCTACCATCCTTTAATTTATATCTAGCTGTTATATCCAAACCTGCTCAGAGCCTCTACTCATCTCCTGTTGTCCCCCAGTTCTATCATTTAGGATATTCATGCAACAGTGGTATAGCCCTTCCCTAGTAGTAAAAAACTACTAGATTGGGCCAAATGGAAATACAAATACTCTCTCCAAAACCAGTTCTGTTGGAGACTTCACAGTCAGACTGCATCTCCCAAAGTCTGATACTCCAAGCACTCAAAAAATTCAGCTGCATGCCTTTCTCCCAAAATGTCCTTTATGTGTTTGTTCTTCTATATTTAACTTTTACTCCCTATTTGATGAAAAATCTTATGCAATAAAAAAAAAAAAAAGCCTCCATCAACTAGATGGCAAATCCACTCCTGGGTTTCCCCATTATTGCAGTGTTCACAGTATTAACCTTACTTACCTCCCAAATTCTATACAGTGTAAGTCATAAGAAGTTTCCCTATGCTTGTGAAAACTTCCTTTAATACTTTCCCATTTCCCCCCATTTTTCTCAAGGGAATACAGTGCTATTTTGCTGCAAGTGCTCACTGCTCAAAAAACTCCCCAGGCTGGCAGCACTGCCATCTTTGGCCAGTATTCCTCCTCCCCTGCATGCAACCACTCTTGTTACCTGTGGTGTAATAAAATCTTATCCCAAAAAAGCAGACATAATAATGTCTGCAGTGAAGTACCTCCAGACTATGCAAAATCTATGTTCAGAAGATTCCTTCTGTATACCATACACTTGAAAGACTTCATAAACATCAAAATCTAAACCCTTATATTTTACATCCATATATATGTATTTATAAACATATATTTAGATAATCATATATCATTCAACTTTTTTCCACCCCAAAATAACAGTTTATGAAGCAGAATAAATAGCATCAATTTGGCAAAGCATGATCCAACAGCAAGTTCTCTCATGAATGTTTCTTATTCTTAGGGCAGGGAAATAATTTCAGTCTGTAGACTGTAAAATCCATTTGTAGTTCAAACTATTTTGTTAGGTTTCTTTTCACATTCAATAACTTTGAATGTGATGAAATGACATTTTCTTGGAAGTTTTACACAGCTAGCAGTACTTCTACTTACTGTCTCATACACTGAAACAATGACTGCCACCAATGCATCTACCTTTGTACACCAGAAGTGAGCATAATAGAGTAATTTAAGTTGGGAAAGACCTTTAAGATCATCAAGTCCAACTGTTTGTCCAGCACTACCAAGTCCACCACTACACCATGTCCCCAAGCACCACATCTACACATGTTGGCAGCTCTAGCACTTCCCCGGGCAGCTTGTTCCAATGCCTGACAGCACTTTCAGTAAAGAATTTGTTCCTAATATCAAATCTAAACCTCCCCTGGCCCAAATTGAGGACATTTCCTTTTGTCCTATCACTTGTCACTTGGGAGAGGAGACTGACCCCCACCTTGCTGCAGCCTCCTTTCTGTCAGAGAAAATGTGATTATACAAAACTTAGTATTTTGACATTACCTGTAAAACAAGACGCCAATTTAGCATAATTTAAACACAAAGATTTCAAAGCACTGAGACAAAGATTGACATGGACCTGCTATATAAGTTTTCCCTTTCACTAGCCTTGGTGCTGCTTACTGTACATGGCAAGTGGTCCATAAAATGCTGAAGAAAATATCTCAACACTTAATGCTGTGAACATAGGCAGCTATGCTGCCCATCCCCTTATATCTTACCACTAATAGTTGCTTTTACATCTTCCCATTTTGTTTGCTTCATCCCAATTATGATTGTATTTAACACCAAAATTTAAACAATATGGTTCACACAAGTGAACCAATCCAGAACTGGATATTTAACATTAAGCCAAGAACATAGAATGTGAGTAATGGAGTATTTTAAAGACAGAATTCAATTTTCATTGTATTTTTATTCTTGCTTCTTAACCAAACCCACATGGAATGCATTGTATTTAATGAAACAACAAGATTAATATTTCAACAAACCAGCCAGTACATAAGCCCACAACTGAGCGTAAGTTGAAGAGTTTATTTTAAAGTATTTTTGAAAAAGCCTTTTATGATAGAAGCACCCCCCTGCAGGCTTGGGCCTGCTTTCTCTTCTTTCAGGAGTGATCTCTCCTTGAACACTGAGCTTTGTCTCCATGCATTTTTCCTGGCTTTTCAGTTCTGGTTTGGATTTGACTGGCTGAGAACACATGAGGCTGGAAATCAAAGCTGTTGTCATCCATTTATTTCCTTACAATGCTGTTGTCTGAAACTTTACTGTGGAGGACTTGTGAGCCTTCCCTCCTTGTTCAGGACTCCACAAGTATTGATTCCTTACTGTGCAATGGTTAAGCACAGTTCCTCTTTCTTGGCAGCATGTCCTCTTTCTCTCTAGATAGTTAATTACAGTTTGCCAGCAATTGTTTATGAGTCCTGCAGGTCCTCATTGGGTTAGCTAACATATTTGAACTAATTAATTTATATGATAGAAGCCATAAGAATCCAGAACTTGAAGTCCACTTTTATTTTCAAATTAATGCATAAAATAAATTTAAGTCCCAAATTACATAATTATAGTACTTTATGAACCTTATGTTTCAGGTACTTGTTAAAATATCTCAAAAGGCACAAGCTCCTCTCACACAGTGTGAGCGCACATGAGGCTCACAAATTAGTTTGGTCAATGTAGAGTCCAGCAGTTTAACACCTAGAAAAGGACTTAACAAGTCATGGTCACATGAGATCAAACTCTACAGCAGAGCCTAAATCTTGCTCCTTTGGCAATTTCCACTGCCTCTTCCACCAACTACCCTCTGCCTTGTCCTCTCCCTATTTTTTACTTCTCTTCCCAGGTCTATCTACAACTCCTTCCTCCTCCTGATCCCTCAAGCCATAGCTACAGGAGAGTGCAGTATATTACACAGCAGCAGCAAAGCAAATATTCCCCAGCATACTTGCTCTTCAAGGCAAGGACTACTAGAGTTTCACAACCAGTGTGAAATGCACCTTTTCTCCAAGCCTTGCTCTACACTATCAGCTTCCTGCCCTGATTGCTATGTGGGGGGGGTTACAGTGATGCAACTCCCTGAAGACTAAACATGAGCGACCTTGAAAAGGAGTCAGGGCAGCCAAGCAGATTTGAAGCCTTCATATCTACCCAACATCTTCCACAGCAAGAAGTGCTCACCTCACCTACGTTTCTGCCCCGACAAGGTCCTTCCCTCTGAAGGTGTGGTTTGCCACACTTTCCCCCACCCCAGCACAGCTCCTTTTCCTTGGCAAAAGGGCAGGGAGCACGTCTCACTGGCATTGCTGCCATTTGGTAGAGAGCTGCTACCACAGTAGGAATATTTGGCCAGTCTGTTAACATCACTGCACTGGGAAAGCCTTATGCAAAAGAAATCTCTGTGCTTCAGTTGCTTCCTCAGGTCCAACCATAACTTAAGAGCAAAACCACACTTTTAGGAGAGTAAGAGTCACCAGGAAAATGAGAATCCCTCTGCATTAAACACATATTTAATACAGTACTTGACCACTTATGTAAGTTAAAGCAAGCACATGCTTCTGATGGGATTCTTTTTTAACACTCGAGCTAAGTAACACTACAGTCAAAGGTGATCACCATGTGCTTTACATTACATTTATTCAGATTAATATTGATCTTCTGCAAACCTTCTCCCCCTCTGCTTTATTAATGAAAGGATAATTCATGTGACAGTAAATAGCAAGAAGAAACTGAGAACAGGGAGAACACAGAAGGAAAGGTAGAACAATTTTCTGCATATAGAGTGAGGAAAAGAATTATAGAAACCACAGAATGGTTCAGGTTGGAAAGGAACTCCAGAGGTTATCTGGTCCAACCCCATGCTCAAGAAGGGTCTCTGAGAGCAGGCTGCCCAGAACTGCAGGCAGACAGCTTTTGGATATCTTCAAGGATGGAGACTTTGCAACTTCCCTGGTTAAGCTGTCAAAGTGCTCGGTCACCATCACCATTAAAAGGTACTTCCTGATGCTCAGACAGGCCTCCTGTGTTTCAGTTTGTGAAAGAAGACATTAAAGGATGACAGCTGATTGCTGTACCTATGCACATTTTTACAAACCACAACCATTCTTTCTCTGCCTCTTCCAAGGAAGGGGCACCTGAAGGAATTGTTACAGATTGTCACAATTTTGGGATGTCCTATTGGGAGCTGGAAGTCAGTACAGCCAACGTGATAGCACTCACTGCAATTGCACTCACTCACCTTCATGAATTTAGACAGCTTCAAGTCACCCAGCTGCCAAAATGTAGAGTATGAAACAGCTTCTGTTTGCCTAAACGGCTCTACCTCCACAACTTAAATACGCTACTGCCATTATTTTGAGTCTCCCACAGTGCTAACGATGTTTCCAAGACCAGTGTTGCTGGATTTTACTGTCTAAATGGGTCAATATTCAGCATTGAGACTTACTTTTGTTAAGAAGAGAAATTAATCCTTTGACTACAGCTGGAGAACATTCATAAGAGCTCTGCAACAGATCAAGCATTGGTGCAAGAATGCAGTTTCCAAAACTTGAAAGGTAACTGCCATCAGACAGGGTAAGAACTGTCATTGCACAAATAGGCAGTATTGCCTCATGGCCCAACTGGACTCAAAATAACATGGCAATCATTCACCAATAGTCCCAGGCTGTTTTTTTCACAAGGCCCAGGATTCTGTGTGCTCATTTCAGCAACTTTGAGTTGGCAATATGAAGCCAAGTTTCAGCTCCCTCACTCTGCAGCTAATTAGGATGAGGTTTTAAGCACACCACCTCTAATATTTTAAATACAGGCTCAACCACTCCAAGCTACCTTCAGTAGTATTAGTACCAGTATTCCAAGAAATAAATCCTGGTCATAGTAAAGATTATTTGCAGAGTACAGTCAGCACAATGGGCACCTGGATCACTTCTACTTTGTCAGTTACACAATGTAAGAAAATCACCTTATTTGAATGGCATTTTTCAAATCTTTTTACTTCCCTCATAAAATAAAATTAAAAATCCACCTTGGATTGCTCTGCAGCTCCAGTTTCCACTTCTAAGAATTCACTTATTTATAGCTCAATGTCCTGTTCCTACCAGGGCCAGGCTCACCTTCTCTGGCTCCAGCTGCACGGCAAATCCTTGACCTCACAGTGCCATTAACTCACCTCAAATACTGCAACCCTGCTTCCCATTCTGCAGCTGACAGATGCACGTGCCCTTGTGTTGGTAACTCAGGTATCCTGCAAAACATTTCTATCCTGCTCTCCCAAGATTCTGGGAAAAGACCATTGCTACCACCAGAAACGAAATAAACAAGACTCCAGGAGCTGCTGTTCTAGGTGGATTTCAGGACACTTCATTTTATGTGGAGTTTCATGACTATAGCTGCCCAGGCAGCAGATAAATATAAATATAAAATATACCAGGGTTTTTGGTAGTCAGCACATGACTTCCAATACTTTATTTGTATTTCACTGAAATCTATGGTTAATTTATAAATTGTTTATCATACAGTCACTAGAAGTCAGTAAATCTACTTCTGTCTCTAATAAAACAGAACAACTTAGTTCCATGAAAATACACATGAAAGGCTTGTCCTTTTTATCTCTACTAACAGCATTTTTTGGTACAAGTTAGATTTTTGCTTAAAACTTCAGCTCAAAATCCAGTCTCTGGAAGCTACTTGACTAAGGACATTCCTCAACTCTATCAGGTCCCTTGGCATCCTGAGACTAACCAGCTACAGGCTGTGCAGCTTGCCTTTACTCTATATTCCCTATGCTCTTAATTATTCTCCCATCACAAAAAAACCCCAACACCTGAACTTGCACACTGGCTCATCACCACTCCCAGCAGCGCAAGACATGCCAAAATCTTGGCACTTAAGGAGATCCCAACCTGGAAGAGAAAAGAAGGCATGAGATAGCACCTTTCAGATTCTAAAATTCTAAGATGTCTCTCTTAAAATTCTGAATTCAAACTTCAGCACCTCTGTACATATTTCAAGCACGTACATAAAGCTGAATCAATACATACAGGGAGTCTGGGCCATGCTCAGATTCATTCAGCTTCAACCTTCAGAGCACTTGACAGCAAACTCCTTTCCTGTTCTCCACTTTGCAGAACAATAAATAGGCTGGTATCATTTCCTTTGCCTCTGCCCCTTCAAATAACAGACTTGTACTATTTTGGAAATTTGTGTAATTTACTCAGCATGCTCATTTGCCACTCTTCCAATGAGGGAAGGATTGTAATTGGAATAGACACTCTGAAGTGTCAAAAAGCACTAAAAAATAATGCAGCAGTTCAGAGTACGTTTCCAGTGATGCACTAGAAGAGAAGCAGACAATGCCAAGCAGTCATTGGAAAATAAAATGTATGAATCCATTTACACAGTTTGGCATTCAGACTCTATATTAAAATAGCGTCACTAGTTATTTTTCTATTCCCTGCATCATCTTCATCAAACATTATTGTTAATAGGTTAGCCAAAGCTTCATCTCCCATTCAAGGCCCCAAGCACTGCTACACACCTCAAGCTAGCCTCTAAAGTCTTACACTGCAAAGAAGTGAGAAAGTTCAAATGCCAGGGTACTGTCAGATCACATACATTTCAGTGCAAGAATAAAGCACAAAATCAGAAGCGCTAAGCTCTTTTCTAGTCCTATCTGAAGGCCACATGATTTCCTGTATCAAAGCAGAAGTGTCACCAAAAGGTCACTATTCAAGTATTACTTGTAGGACAGGAGGTGCAACATGCTGCAGACATGTGGCAAGGACAAGTGAGGGCTACCAGGAGGCCAAGAAATACTCACCTTACCTTCAGAACTGGTCAGCTTGACCACCAGGGAAGTAAAGCAGGCAAAAAATTGACTCCAGCTGTAATGTTTTAAAGAGAAGGCAGACAATTCTTCATTCCCACTGCAGCTTTGCTATCTGCCATCACACCCAGTCCACAACACAAGGCTTCAGAAGCCTGCCCCACCTCCAGCACCCCACACCCCCCTCCCCATTCTGGGCTGAATTTATACTGCATTAAGCTGAGATTCAAACACATCACACTTACCCCAAAAGAGTAAGCCTATGCTCCAGTCTGTGGGTTTCCAGTATATGGAGTTTTAACCACCAAATCTGAGCATCTAAGAAGCCTTTATAAAATGTACTGGGCCACTACCAACTCCCCCCCACCCCCCCCCCCCGACACTCCAAAAGGCTATTTAGTACAAAAACTGGAAACTGAAATTTGCATTACATATCCTGCTAGGCAGGAACCACCCCTAAATTAAATACAGTGGGACTTCAGCCCTGACAGTAGAAGGTGTTTCCCTATAACCACACTGATTAAACAGTTTGCAGGCACCAGACCTCCAAGTCCTTTTTAGCAGACGTCACACTGCACAACATAAAGCAGCAGGCAATTGGCCAAAAATGGTTAGCAAAAAGGATTCCTTAAACCTCCAGCATCCAAATATAGCCCTAGCTGGTCACATGGGCTGCCATACAGTAAGTGCTCCTCACTTTACCTACCCTTTGATTAAACGTTTTGAGCTAAAAAGCATGTACTTAGTACAGCATTTCAGTTTCCAGCCCAATTCCATGAACCGTATAATCTTGCTGTACCTTCCACATTCAGACTGGCAGAAAGGAAAGGTTGATTCAGGTTTCTAGTGAGCCCAAGGGGGATGATTAGCTAGAAAAAGCTAACAGAATATGAGACCTCTAACATATATGCACATACACACATATTCGTGTGTATATATATACATATATATATATATAAAAATAAAAGCAACATATCTGCCATACAATGCAGCTGCTGTAAAATACTTCATTATTAACATACTCTACGGCACACACTGATCTTTAAATTAATTGTCATACCTTACTCCATCTAGCCTCTAGCAATATGTTTTTCCATATTACTCCCATTATGATGAAAGCAGACCAGCTGATTACACCCACCTCACAAGAACTCCACAGCATAGTTTACACACCAGGAAACTCTGCAAAATTTCTGAAGAAAGGCAGGCCAGCCACTGTACCCTTGCCAGGTGTCAACTTGAACTGAAGAAAGTTGAGCTTGGCCCTTCTTTTCTAAGCCCTTAAAGCCACTATCCACGTTAAGTATTGTGCAGGTGTCAAATAAGTTTACATTATAAAACCTTGCAACCGCACTAATAAATATAACTGTCACTTTTTCCTTCTAAAGCCTTCTCCCCACTACCAGTGAGGATGAAGCCTTGCTGTACTCATTAACAATAAACCTTGTGATCTTTGAATATGCAGAGGCTTGAAGTTGTAGCTATTTCTCAACTGCAGCTGGAAGCCTGAGGTTCCTAAAGAGGAAAACAGCCCATACCAGAGGCAAGGCCTAAACCCTGAATTAGCACACTCACTGCATTGTGTTACAGCAGGGCTTGGTGGCACAGATTTCTGCGAGAAGCAGTAAGACTTTTATCAAACTCAAGCCCCCAGTTAAGCTATCAGATTCTGTTACAGCCTTAGGAGAAAGCACAATGAGGCACAGCATCGAGCACGTTCACATACCCACCACCACCGGCTCAGCTGCACCAGTTAGTTTCACATTTATGCCGGCAGCCAGGCCGGCCTGACTGCACTGAAATAACCCTCAGTACCCAGATGTTGCGCTATTTTTACCCTGGAAAAGAAAGAAAGGACACCCAACAAAACTTCACAGCGGGAGGCCACGACAGCACAGACTTTATTCCGAGGCTGCAGCGCAGGTTTCGGCGCTCGGCAGCGCCCGGGTTCGCCATCCCCGCAGTGACGTGTCCACCTGAGGCTCCGGGGCCGCCGCCGCCGCCGGAGACAAAGTTCTGTAGTGCACTGACTGCTATCGTACCCAGAGTCGGAGTGTCACAGAACTTTGCTTCCGGAGGCTCCAGTCCTCCGCCGGTACCGGCGCCAGGGCCGCCCGCCAGCACAAGTTTCCCCGCCTGGGAAGGGAAGGCGCACACGGTTAGAGGTGGGGAAGGGAGCCCCCTCCTCCTCCGCGGCTCGGCGGGAGACCCGCTGCCCGAGGAAGAGGGAGAAGGAGGCGAAGACATTTTTTTTCCTTTTTTTTTTGTTTTTAATAAATACCCAAAATGCATCCCCCACACACACACACCTCCCCCAACCCGGAGCTAACGGGCCGCCCTACGAAAGCCGCGGCCGAGCAGCTGCCCGGAGCGCTGCCGCTGCAGCCAGCGGGGGCTGCCGCCTGCCGCTGACAGCCCCGGCGCCGCGGCCCTGCGGGACCCTGGGCAGCGCCGGGCATCCCCCCGCGGCCCCGCAGCCCCCCGCGGCAGCGACCCGAGCGGCGCCCCCCCGCCCGCCAGCCCTTCCCCCGCCGACGAGCGCAACAGGTCCGGCCCGCCCGGTGCCGCCCGCAGTCCCCGCGGCGGCGGCGGCCCCGTCCGGTCCGGCCGCGTCCCGCCGGGCGGCGGTGGCGGCCGGTGTCGCCCGCCCGCCCGCGCCGCGCGCCCGCCGCTCCATCTTGACTTTTGCCGACGTGGAAATTTTGGGTTCGGGGACGAGCCGCGCTCTTATTGGCCGGCGGCGGGCGGGGTCGGAGGTCACGGCTGCTGTCGCCGCTCCGCGCCAAAGCCGCCTCGCAGGCGGCCCCGCCCCGCCGCCCGCCCCGCCCGCCCGGGGGCGGTGCCGCCCGCGGGGCCCCGGTGGCCGCTGCGGCCGTGTCGGTGCGGGGGGCGGTGCGGAGGGGAGGGGGCGGTGTCGATCCTCAGGATCGTCGCCCCCCACTCGCCTCGGGCAGCCGCGGGCAGGGGCCGGGGGTGCGGGGTGGGCTTCAGGGGCTGCCGCGGGCTCGCTGGGGGCGGGGACCCGGTGCCGGTTCTCGGTGCGGGCTCCCATCCGCCGCCTGCGGCCCCGCAGCGTTACCGCCCCGTGCGGGTCCCGTCCGTGCCCGGCCCCGGCAGCCGCCCCCGTGCCGCCTGGCGCAGTCCCGCAGGGAGGGCTCGGTGTCACCTCGGCGGAGGTGCTGCCCCCGAGCGCTGCGTGCCGCGGCACTCGGGCTCCGCGGGCACTCCAGGTGTCCTGGCTTCCCCCCGGGGGAGCAGCCGGGGCTGTGCGGTGGTGGGTGAGAGCCGGAGAATCCTCGGCTGTCTCCAGTTCCCGCTTGGCATTTGAAGGACTTTAGAAGGAATGTAAGAACTTTTACTGAAGAGTGTGCTCCCTCTCCCCGAAGGAATAGCTGAGGGCATCTGTTGTCTGAAAGCAATGTTTTCTGCTCTCTCTCTCTCTCAGGTTGTCAGGACTTCATTAGTTCACTGTGGAGCTCATCGTTCGCTAATAGTACAGACTTACCTAAACAAAGCTTTGAAAATAATTCCTCTAATTGTTTTTATTTCTTACATTGAATTAAATTAATGTATTTAAATTAAAGTCACAGAACTTAAACTGGTTTTACTATCCAGCTTGTTCACTAGGCTCAGATGGAACTGCTAACACCAGTAAGTTTGAAACACTGATCCAGGGCTCCTCCAGCCATGGAAGCCTCAACAGTAAAAATGCTCTGTCTGTATTGAGGCACTGGAGTAGTTCCAAGAGAACCGTTCAGGATATGAGCTGTGTGTGCATGCAGGTGTTCATGGGAGGAGACGTGCCCGCCCTGTCCTGCTGCAGCATCACTTCGCCATGAACTCCAGTGTGTATGTGGTCCTTGTCATTGTGGGATCACAGCAATACCTGTTAACCCAAACCTATCGCTGTCATTTCAGTATCTGAAAGAGAAATCCACTGAAAAATGCTTTGAAATTAGGTTTTGCCTCCTTTAGCTCCTTTGTCTGCAGAAACAGAAAGGGCAAGCCTTTCCTGAGCCTTTCTGTTGTGTTTAAGAAATATGTTCTTCTCTCCTTGTCTGCACCTTCACAGTGCTGTTCAGACATCAGCCCTGTTCTGTCCTGCTGCAGCTTGCCATGGGCAGTGGTACTTCCCATCTTCCTGTTGCCCCTTTGTTCCTGCTCCCTCCACATACACCCTCTCTGCTAGGCCATGGAGCAGGCCCCAGCTATGCCTCTGCTACTCAGCTGTGTGAACGGGAATATTGATTTGACAGTGTGTATGCTCTGTAAAAAAAATCAATATTTCAGTAGATTGAGCAGAGTGTGCGGCAGTGTAATGGAGCCCAGCCTGCTAATGTAATGTGCAGGGGTCCTCATTCAGAGATTGAGGTCAGTCGGAAAATGGAAATGTGTTTTCTTATTTTATTGTGTGCTTCAGGTATGATGTAGGTGTTTATGTTCTAGTGTTTAACTTACAGCACGCAGTTACTTTTAAGTCATCTACAACAGAAGGTCACATATTGCAGGTGACATACACAAAAAAGCATGCCACAGATATACAATCTATTTTTTAAAGCTCAGTAAATCCCCTCTTACCTTTATCCATCATATATCTATCAAACCACAGTTGTGAGGGAAAATGCATAATTTTTGTTCCTGCAAACAAAAATAATGTTCTGTTGTTTGGTGCATACTTGTCTTCTGATGATGTCATGAAACATGCAGTCCTTTAACAAACTCCAGTATAGCGACATGTATCAAAGAGTATCGTAAAATGGGCATAAGTGAAAAGAGCAAGGAGGAGAAATAACCAATGTATGACACAAAACTAGAGTAAAAGCTCCCATTGATTTTAGTGGACCTGGGATTTTAGCCAGAATGTTCTCCATGATACATTTTCCACTTTTTAAACCGTTGCATCATGCCTTAAAATGTAGCAAAAGCAATTCCTGAAATGGCATGAGAAACCACGGCATTCTCAGCCTCAGAGTCAAGATTAGTGTAAGCTAACTATTGTTTCACATCTCTGGGGACATTTGATACGGTTTTATCTTTACTTAATAATTTTATCTGCTGGTTTTGTCAGAGGCTATTTCTTATCCACCAAAATCTCTCACTGCAGCAGTGAGCACAGATCTATACAACAGGCAGCAGAGTTTTATGTTTGTGCATGTTACAGTGCTTTGTGCTGAATTTAGCAGACATTTCAAGATGCTACGGGGGCCCTCGTGTTCGGTAAAAAACGCAAAGCTATTTATTCTTTCGTCATTCACATTCTTAATTGGAGACTGATTTGGCAGTCGTGGCCGGGGAGGCACGCAGGGCTGGAGCAGTAACATCCTTCAGTTACAGCTCTGGTTTAGGACATGACTCATGGAGAAAGCTTCCAAATGTAAAATACTGCTACCTACAAATGCACACGACGCTGGGATTTCTCAGAAGTTGGTTGATATTCTTCAGTCCCTGAACACAGATTTCTCATATGTGTTTCACTGTTCTGAAGAAGTGTTTGTTTTAGTAATAACAGCTGCTGGAAACTTATGCATTCACCTTTCTTAAAAACACACCTCAAGACATGCAGTATGTTCTAAAATATTTTGGCTATAGTTTAAAAAATAATACTGTAATAACATAAAATGTAAAAATATTATGACATATATTTTACTTAATCCTAGAATGCTTTTCATAGTACAAGTATGATAAACTGCAATGGAAGTATTATTCCAATTTAAATTAGAAGATAAATCTCATAGCTGAAGATTAAGAAATAATAATTAGTCTTGCACTTTTCTTTAAGAGTCCATCTGTTTTGGCAGCATGATTCCAGCTAAGAAGATTCAAGGAGGTGGTTACTATGTGAGACAGATGAAAGTGCATGATTTAGAGGACCAGCCTGTGATGTTTTGTAAAGTAAATCTGAATAGTATTTCACAGAAGGTTAGTTTAAAAGGTGGGAGAGTTTTATAATATAATTTACTTTTATGAACTGAAGACTCAGCTTTTCAAGCGTTTTTGTCTGCCAGCTTTGTGAAATAGTAAATTAGGGGTGGGGTTTGTGGGTTTTTGTTTTGGTTTGGTTCATTTGGTTGGTTGATTTTTTTGGGTTTTTTTTTTGGTTGTTGTTTTTTGATTTTGGAGAAATTACTACATTATAAGAATTAGTATTTAAATCTAATTGAACTCTGGAGTTATGCTGAAGGGAAAATTAATTTTCTCATTAGTTTGAGAACTTTTATGGTATTTGTACAATAAGTACTCAGCCTAAAGTATCAATCAATATTATAGAATGTTTTAAAACAAATGTAAACAATTTATATTATGACAATTTGTACCATTACTTATTGATAGAAGAAAAATGATACATAGAAACTCAGTGCCATATAATTCTAATTCTTATTTGGTTATTATCTGAGATTGCTCTTGATTAAATCTGATTTGTGTTATATCTGTGTAATTCTGGTCTTCATTACTATAAAAAATGTGCATTAAAACTGCATTATAATGTCCTAATTGTGAAATTGCCATTGAGTAAATTAAGGTTATGAGGATTATAATGCAATATTTTACTGAATGTAAAATATTTCCTAGTGCTTAAATTTCCTTGCGTATTGAAATCATAAAATTAATTGTTAAAGTTAATAAATAATGATAGATAGTCTAAGTCAGCAGTAAGTCAGAGAAGAATCCAGGTTTCCTGAATTCCTATTCTCTCACTAAAGAATAGACAAAGTAGATACTTCATTCTGAAATTGTAGAGATGTGTGACTGATATAATTTTAGTAGAACCTGAACATTACAAAAATAAGACAAGATTAAGCATCAAATCAAAACTTGAAGATACAAGGGCATAATGTAATGAACTTTCATTTGAGGCCAGTAGAAATCTTTCTACTGACTTTAATAAAAGTGTTATCAATTCATAATGTGCTGGCATCAAGTGTATGAATAGCTCCATTAGTTAAGTAGCTAACACTCATAACAGCTTATATGTTAGAAATGTGCAGAATCAAGCCCTGGATGTCTCCTAAAAAACCTGCAAAGAGTCAGAAGGGCTCCATTTACATTATAGAACCCAAATGGAGTGACTCTCTCATCCAGATTTTAAAGAATTTGTAAATGGATCTGCAAGGCCATCACTGCAGGGTTAGTGTAACACTATCTGCAAAACATTCGTATTTTGGAAAACAACGCTCATTCCAAAATATGCTGTTCTTGAGCGTTAAAATGAAATTAGGACCTTTCTGGTAAAAAAAAATCCAAACAGGCATAAAAAGACAGAAGCCAGTAAGAATACTCCCTTTTACCCTGTTTGATGATGTTCAAATTTGCATAGCTGGCCCAGAAAGAGATTAACACACTCAATTGATGGGGCTTGAACCTCTCTTCCCCATTTCCTCCAGGGAATGCCTGAGCACTAAGCAGCCATCTACTTCAAGGAAAAAAGGAAAAGAATAGAAAGTTTCTCCGTCTCTTTTTTTTTTTTTCCTCCCTCCTAGAAATTCACTTCTGAATCTGAGAAGATTCCTTGCTCGAACAAATATTTTCCACAGAAAGTTTCCATTTCATCAAGTCAGCATTTTTGCACACAAACAAATAGACTGTGGGAAAATTCCCACCAAGCTTTACTTTGCAGTCTTTCAGAAAACAATCATGCAAGGGAGAATTATAGGAATGGCATTTACAAAGGCATACACATATGATGTTTGAACTCTGTTGAGTTCAAACACAGTGTGGCATGGCAATATCTAGGACAAAGATTTGAAGGCATTTAACCTTTCATTTTTAGAGCAGTAGAAATCTCTGATACAAAAAAATCAGCCAGAAATAAATAAACAACCCAATTCTGTACCATCCATTCATAAGCCTCCATTTATTCAGTTTATAAAAACTTCACTGGGGATGTTTTGTGCTGAAGCTTCTCAGCAGAGTCTGCAGGACCAGGACTGAGAAGGAGCAATCAAGAGGTTATTGACGTAACAGGCCTAGGTGTCTTGAGCAGTGTGTCCTAGAAATGGGAACCAAGGGTCATACAGCTCAAACTGGCTGACAGCTACTTGTGTAAGTAGTCTCACTGAATTCAAACCTGCCCTAAAAAGGCACTTTACAATCTTCTGGCTGCAGCAATGTGAAAAGAAGGTAAATAACTGGAATAAGAGCTATGCAGGCAGGATGTAGTCAAATGTTTCTTGCAGAAATGGCTGGGATGATCATGAACATGGCTGGGATGATGACCTGCGACTTCCCTCTGCCCTACATTCCAGGCAGTTCAATACAAACCAGTTGCTTTCACAGTGATGGAAAAGCACTTGCATAGGGTATTCCTGTGGTGGAAGCTGTAAAGGCATGCACCATCACTGCCATTTCTCCTGTGACCTCAGTGTTTGAGTGCTACATTTTATCAAAGAATTGTAGAACATCCTGAGTTGGAAGGGACCCACAAAGATCATGGAGTACAATTCCTGGTCCTGGACAGGACACCTCATGAGTCACACTATTGATCTGAGAGCATTTTCAAATGCTTCTTGAACTTTGTCAGGCTGGATTGACTGGCTGGTGACCATTTCTGTGGGTAGCCTGTTCCAGTGCCCAACCACCCTCTGAAGAACCTTGTCCTAATATCCAACCTCAAGCTCCTCAAGCCTAGCAAATCTCAACTGGTGAGCAAGGCTGAGGAAAGGAATTCATGTGGCAAATTGTAGTGAATAAATGCCAGTAAAGCAACTTGCAACTGCAGACTAGTTGAGAGTGCAAAGAACATTAAAAAACATAACCCCGTCCAGCCTGCACACACATTTTCTCTGGGTAAAAATCATGTCATTTGCAGATACTAGTCTTGTAGGGAGGTTCTGTAAGCATTTGGGAAAAGAAAACTATTCTTACATACTGAACAACCAAAGAGGATAGAGGGTGGTGGAAAAAACATATGTGACAGTTGTGTTGTGCAACAGTTTTTCTTATCCTCCTCCATACCATTTGCCTGGCAAATCCCTTCTTTTTTTTTAGTTTTTCCTTGACTTTTAGGGTCTTGAGCACAGGAACAAGCATGAAAAATAATATCCAGTGAACATTAAAAATCATAATATCTCTACCACTTTTATCTCATTTCTGTTATCTATGTCAAAGCATGAATTTGGGGAAGGTGTGGTTATGCAGGATAAAGAAACAGAATGTTTAGCAGAAGGCCCCTTTCCTCAGTCTCTTTAAACACATAAATCACGAATTCTCAAACAATCTTTTGGCACAGAGGTATTTGATTAGGAACAGCCTGCTCCAATGGAAAGGTTTTAGCTAGCTTGGGATGAAAGAGATGCTGTGCTTCCTGGTGAATTCTGGAGCTGAGGGTCTTCCTGGGTCATACATTTCCAGCTCCCTTGGAGACTGTCGCAGTGCTGAACGCTCAGCAGCTTTGGTATTCATCCAAGATGCAGCGTGACTGCTCCAGAAGGTACTCAGCTCCACAATCATATTTGAAACATCAGCTCCTGTCTCTGAGGTAGCAGGCTGGGTATGATGAGTCGGAATCCCACTGAATGAAGCATCATACAGCCATCCTTCAGAAGCCATCTGTACCTCCTCCAGAACACTGTGGCTTTTCATTAGCAGTCTTGGAAGAAGTGCACTCATCACACCTCCTGGGAATTTCTGAAGAATGCAGTTCAGAAGTTCCCTCTTTCACTATTTCCTTCTTCTAAAGCAGGGAAAGTATCTTTGTCCTGTCCAGATCTTAAAGAGGTGAAATGAAGTTTGGCACCTTAATTTCAAAACATTAACAATCACTTAGACTTTCACTTCTGCTCAGACCTGATTTATGGCTCTCACCTTGCAGGACATGCAATTCAAATCACCATCCACTTAGGTCCACAGAAAGAATCTTCAGGCCAAACCACTACAACAACCCATTACTCTTCTGGCTTTTCTGCACCACCAGGAAATGTCAGTGAATGCCAAACTTTTGCAACTGCAAACAAAGGGAAATGGATATTCATCTCTACCATTACTTTCATAATTAGTTGAACAGGGAAAAAACAATCTTACCAGGAAATCCTCACAAGTCTGAACTACATCTGTCAGCCTTGCTTGCTTGCCAGTTCTTCTGATGAACGACAGGAAACATATTCCAACTCCAGCACAGATTGTTCAGAGGACACAAGACAGGCTCATTAGCACTGTAACCTGCTGGCAGTAGGCAGACACAAAAAACCTTCAGCCTTTGGGTAGGGTAGAAGAGATGCAACCACATGGGCTTGCCTGACGCAACTGGATTGTGTATTCATGTTCTTGTTGATCATACAACCCCGACTGTGGCTCTTTATCAATGCACACGTGACCTCGATAGAGCAGGCTCTTAGATCCCCAGCTCACGTGCCTGAGAAACCCGGATAGTGCAGGTTCCCCTGCATGCAATTTCTCAAATAACTGTATTTCTTCCATGCTGGAGGGTAACTCTGCAGTAAAATTACTAATTGATGCAGTCATCAGATATTAATAGAGTCACTTGAAAGAGTGGTGTAGTTGCTGTGCAGGACTTGCTAGGCAAAGTCACGATATGAGTATATCACTTTTTGAAAACCATGTGACTTTGTCAAAGCTTGCTGTACAAGAAACCATGAAATGTATTAAAATAAATATTCTGAATATTTATTTAAAATTAAATACATCAGAAAGTAAATTAAGCATATTTCATGGGTCTGGATGTTTCAGTTCCCTCTAGCTAAATTCCAAATCATTAAATGGAGAATTTCACTAGGCTTATTAGTTTGTTATCCATAAAACTTGTAGGAAATTTATATATGCCCCACTCAACTGCTTTCAAATAAAGGCACTAGAAGCTGTTTGACTAAAGGTGGGGGTTTTTTCTCATTGAAATCTACAGAAAAATGTATGTTAATTTCATCAAGTGAAGGAGGCAACCTTTATAAAAGTTTCCTTTTGAAACAGGTTTCTTGGAGTCCTTCGCTGTAAGAAAAATATGGCTCTTTAGATCCCACCATGGCACACTCCTAATTTTATGAGATTAGGAATAGCCTGTCAGAATTCTGAAACACAGGGGGATCCTAATCATGAGCAGCTTGTTCCAGCTAGAATCATATTTCCTATGTTGCAGGACAGCAGTGGGCTAAGTGCTTCATTTGCACCTCAGAGAAATGTGCTTTTCCTCCCCAATTTCTCAGCAGAATTCAACAAGACACTTCCTCTGGCCCTTAGCAACAGCCCTTAGCAAGGGCTGACAGAGAAGTACAAGCAGCAAAGCCAGGACTAGCAAAGAGCTATTGATTCATGAATGAAAGAGAACATTTTCTGAAATTAAAAAAAAAAAATCATCTAGTCACAATAACTCTAGGACAAGTCTAACTTTAGTGACTAGAAGCAAAAAGAGTAGGCAACTTGAATTGACATTGCTCCTGCTGGCATTCCAAGGGTAATATTTTCATTATGATAAAATGTTCTTTGACAATCTCTCCGGTGAACTGGGCACAAACATGCTTTTCTTCTACATTGGTCCTGCCTATCTTCCCGCTCCACCTATTTTTATACTACTAAAAAATATTTGTCTAGGCAATGCAAACAAAATCCCCTCTTCCATGTGTTTAAGTTCCCTTGCTGTTTATCCTATACTGTAGTACAGGACCAGCAAGACCAATTATAATTTAGTTTCAAAATTTTTTTTTTTTTTGGTCTTCTTTTCAGTCTTCCCCCAGAAAAGGAATTAAAAAACTTTCCCAAAATGTTAGTAAACATGTAGGACCTGGATGAAAGTTCTACAGCACCCCTTCCCACCAAACACACCAGCAGAGGAGTGTACACATGTACATAAATAAAAACATATTTATGGATGTGAAAAGGCAAGTGTGTTTTGTCCAGAGAAATATTTTGTGTGCAGTAATGTATAAAAATCAACACAAATTTGCACATTATATAAAATATATGTATATAAAATTTCTTCAGCCATTTTTAAACTTTGATTCCCAAAGGCAACATGTGAAAAGATCTGATTAGAAATAGTCACTATGGATCTTCATCATAAATTTCCATGAGTTTTTTTGCCCATATTAATCAGGTGATAATTTGTCTAATTAACATTTTTCATAGGAGGGAAGTAGTCTGTGTGCTTTTCAACACTGCTCCAAAAATATATAGCAGTATTACGTGACAAAACGCATTGGTAGCAGATATATGACTATTGCTTGTTATTATAAAGCATCAGCTGTGCATTCATGGGCTGCACAGAAGACAGTCTCTGACTGAGGTCCTGTGGAGTCTCTGTAAAGATTTATGTGATTTTTTTTTTCCTGCAGCTTATGATGTGGCAGAATGACCGATTTATGATGTGGGTGGAACTTTGTTCAGCACATGGAAATGCCTCCGCTCTCCAGATTATGTTCTCCTGTGGTAGGCAGTAATGCTTTCTGCCCTCCATATGGCCACCATGTGCCAGCAGACACCAAATTGGTATGTGGGTTAAATGTAAAATAACCACAAGAGCTCCTGAGCCAATAATTACAAAGCTCCTTTTGATATGGTTAGTGTATCATTATCTGTACTGTGCAATAATAAAACAGAGCTCATGTTGTCCCTCTCTTCTCCTTCAGTAGCTGCAGAGCTCATTGCAGAACTATTACACACAATTGATGTTCACAAAATGCTTTTAGGAATTGTCATAGCAGCAGCAAAGAGCACACCAAAATCACAGTTCTAATTAGACATTAGCTTGAATAAAATACTGGAGAGGACAAAAAAAGAGGCTTATTCTGTGCATTCACTGAAGACATGTATCCTGGTCTGAGCTGCTCAGGCTGTGGGGTAGATGGGCTGGTTTGGAGGGCATCTCAGGCGTTAAAGAAGTCCCTCTGTCCATTTAAAGCCTAAATTATCAAGTTTAGTTTCTGTACTTGTGTGTTCAATGAACACACAGCTCTGTAAACACTGCTAGTTCCCACTTGTATCCAGGTGTAGTTCAAGGCTTGGATGTGAGTTATTTTATAATTTTGGCCTTGCCACAGGTATCTCAAAAACTAGTCCCTGTGGTTTTACCCAGCATCTGAGATAAACTGGAATTCAGAAGCAAATTCTTCCTGGATATGCTTAGCTGTAGGCTTAGGACAGGTCGTTCTTAAGCAAAGAGCTCATGAGTGTTGCTTTGCTTTGGTGCACTAAATCCCAACATTTTTGCAAGAGTTTTTTATAGACTTGAGATTTGTGAGAAGGTAGAATTTAGTGGGAGGGATTTGTTTAACAGGGAGTGCTTAAACTGATTTTTCTCTTACACTTGGCAAATATGGATTATTACTTGTCATAGTTCATAATGGTATTTTATGTGTGATTTTGACTGACCTGCTGTGTTAAATGAAAACAAATGGGACTTGTCACTCACTTGTCTTCTGAAAATGTTGTTCAGAACATTCTAGCTGTCTGGTGCAGGATGGGCTTCCTGCTTATCTTCTTGCAACATCTATAAAGCAATAGATGAGCACAAATCTGTCTCTATCCAAAAATGTACAAACATTCCCATTAATCAGGAATAGAGAGGTTGGTGCACATACAAAACCCAGTTAGAAAGTAACTCACATGAACAGCAAATAGGATTTTCAGTTTTGTTGCCTATTTGTCATTTGTAACAACTGACAGTGTTCCAATGAGCTTTACCATTTTTCTCCTTATAGAGGATGGAGTATATTAATATGTCATTAATTATAGTGTATTAATTATTCATTATGTTTAATTAACTAATAAAGAAAAGTATGTCTGGGGTATGCAAAGGAAAGCTATGTGTATATATGGATGTGTACAGGGCAGGGCCTAAGAGACCTGCCCTTAATGCTCTGTAAAGGGCCATCATTTTTTCAATGCTTTTGGTGTTATTTTTTGATCAAGGACTTGCAAGGACTCCCTGTGATCAAGGGAGTGAAGGACCTCTCAGTGGCAGCTTCTCCAGCTGTGACTTCACCTAGGCTGCCCACTGTGGACACTGTAAAACCTCCAGCATGACACTTCACTGACAACCGTGTCACACATCAGGGGAGGCTGCAACTCCTCACATGTAGTATGAAAAATTCTGGCTCAGCTTTAATCTTTATTAAGACTGTCAGGCAATACTTGCAAAAAAAAAAAAAAAAAAAAAGCCCAAAACAAAACAAAAAACCAAGCAACTTTTTGCTTTACATTGGTAATTTTCATGTAATTGCAGTTGTATTGGTATATTTGTAACTAAAATTCTGGCCATGCCATTTCTTCCCTTTTCTTTCTTTTTTTTTTTTTTTTTTCCCAATCTGTTATAAACCAGTCACTGGTTTCCTGACCCAGACAGCTCCCACGGGTATCAAACACCCTCTAAGTACTAGATTTTTAGACTGGCTTTCTGATTTGGCTGACAGACATGCAAAATCACACACAGGGAAACTGCTCCAAACCAGGTTGGCAGAGACTGAAAGCTACTACCATCTGGAATCTGTCCAGAGATAGATGGGAATTACAGTAGTTTTGTAGTCTCAGTCAAGTTCCTGGCTGACCAGTATGTGCATCACAAAGCCACCACTATAGCCTTCACTTGGCAGTAATTAGTACTTTGTTAACAATCTCCATAGGGAAATGTTTAGCAAAAAGCACAAGAGAGACCAGAGACTGAGTGATGGGGCAAACAGCTGAACATCCAAAATAGCTATATGCCATATCAAGAATATGTTGAATAAAGAGGAACACTCACAGTATTTATATACACAAATCTGTGACATCATAGGGGCCACGAAATCCTGATGGAACAAATCAAGGAACTGGAATAGGGACACAGATAGAGCTTCTTTCTTTTTTTTTTTTTTTCAAGAAAAAAGACAGGACAAGGCATTTAGACATGAATACTTGCTTTCTCTTTCAGTGTGAGCTAAGAAGCTGGCTTCTTGACTGCCTTTGAGTTAAAATGAAGAGGGAGAAGAAAAATGTGTATGTTTTTTTGGATGTGTTTTGGAGAAAACTAAATCATGGAGAAGAAGTAATACATGGGGGTCTTTTTGCTTGAGCAACTCACAGGGATGTTCAATAGTCAACCTTGTCTCTACAAGGCACTTCAAATAGCATCACATCCTCTGAAAAGCAATAGAGGAGGACACAGACCATTGTCAGGGTCTTGGAATACACTGAGGGCAGGTTTTTCCTCAGAAGGTGTGCTGTGAAGAGACATAATGTTTGGGGACACAGCTAAACTGAATGTGATTCAGAAAATTATGAGGGGCTGCTTAAAAGGGTGGAAGATAATCTGGGTGAAAGAAGGAAAATATGAAATGACAGACCACTATTTTAAAAATAGCCTTACTATTAATGATCAAGTACATAAGAGCAGATTTCTAAAAATTCATAAGCTGGTGTGGAGGCTCTTGAGAAGATAATTGAAAGGATGAAAAGGTAAGGGACCACTGGCAGATACTGAAAAAAAAAACTTTTAAAGGCTCTTCAATAAGCTGTTTGGGTACAAAGGGAAAAGAAAGCACAATTGCAGGTTGATATGGTATTCTAAGGCATTCTTTAGGCACCTGGAAATAAAAGTCCCATAGAAATCCTGGAAAACCAGGCCACCTCTCCATGTCTGACTATATAATATGTAAGGACACAGCAGAACATTGGGGCATACAAAGAGTTACAAATAGTAGCAGGCATAAAATGTTGCCAGAACAAAAGATGAGGAAAGAAGTGCAGCAATATGGAGCAGAGAGAGCAAATAACAGGCTGCACAACAGAGGCCAAAGCACCCATTGTTTCAGTGTTCACTAAAATTAGTTTAAACAAATGAATATGGGGTCAGGCCAGGGCAGAGAGGGAGCAGTTAGATATGCTTATCTAAAATAGTCAAGGCCTGACCACACTCACCAAGAAGTACTGGAGGAACAAGTCACAGTGATGGCTGAGCCATTAGAACTTGCCTCACAGTGTGTTGGCCTGAGGAACAAGGGGGCAATTTAGGATGGAGTAGAATAGATATATCTATCTATAAGGGGAAAAGGAATTATAGAACAGCCAGCCTACCTCTGACACCCAGAAAGAGACTCCAACAACTCCCTGTACCATGTACCCTTTGAGGAAAAGGTGTTAAAATCTAAAACCAGGTCACACCAAGTCCAAATGATTTCCTTCATTTCCCAGATAACTCACATCCATAGTGTCAATTATGCTGTATCTTTGTTTTAGCAAGGATTCTGGCATGACCCTTTGTGACATCCAAATCGTAACTGGTTAAGTGCAAGTAAAATCACTGTCTAATGGAGTGTACACAAAAAATTGCAGACAGACATGAGTTCTGTGGCACACATGGAGGATAGTTTAAATGTGATCTCACCAGAAGATCTTGTATACTTCTACTTATCTAACTATACTTCTTGTATATTTTCTACTTATCAATGATATGGGTATTGGAACAGAGAAAAGACTTGGAAAATTTGCAGGTGACAGTGAGGAATAGGGACAGGAGAGCTTTCAGGTGCTTGGGGGACCAGGATCTGAATTCCAAACAGTCTTCACTCGAAATTAAACAAATGGAGCTCAGTAAAAACATATCTAAAGCATTATTCTTGGGAAGGGGAAAACAAATTAATACTTAAATATTAGGAAATAAATTCAATATTTTCAGAACTACTGAAGGAAAAAAAGTCAAAATTATGGTAGATTTCAAACTCAGTGAGCTAATAACATGGCACTGTTACATGTATTAGGAACTAGACTGTGTGTAAGAAATGGAGGTAGGAAGTTTCAGCAGAAATCCCATTTACAGCTCCAGGCATACTTAAAAACCCAGGTAAATTAGAGAGAAGTGGACAGAATCAACAAAAGTGAAGGGAACATACGAGGAATGGTGGGAGAGACTGGGATGCCTCCTTCTTGAGGGCAAGGATGAGGAGCATGACATCAGACTTCCAGTGCATAAGCTTGTCTCAGGAAGGGTGGTGGTCCACTGGAAGTTGGTAGGACAAAAATAAGTGAGTTTTGTTGGCAGCAAAGCAAATTTGGGTCTTGCAGTGAGGACAAAATCCTGGCTGTGAATCCATTTAGCAAACACATTAATAAAGGCTGAGGAGTTCTCCCTCCCAGGAAAAGAATTGTGTTTTGAATATGTATATCAGCAAGAAGTCTCCAATAAAACAATCAATATAAATCCAAATTTCTTTTGGAACCAGGGATCCCACCCTGACTTCCCCAACTAATGGAAGGATTACTGGCAGCCTGTCTCACATATTTACTCAACACTGTAATTATTATTACCTACAGACTCACTAAGTTCTGATTTGCCCTCCACTGAATGATTGGTATCCTAGTAACACTTTTTTCTTTTTTCTTGTTTTTTTTATATCAGTTATTTTTATCTTTGCATGATTTGTCAAAGCAAAGACTGAGGACCTTTCATGCTGTGTAAAGTCTATGTTTTACCAAGACA
The DNA here is from genome assembly GCF_027477595.1 of Haemorhous mexicanus. Lineage (NCBI taxonomy): Eukaryota > Metazoa > Chordata > Aves > Passeriformes > Fringillidae > Haemorhous > Haemorhous mexicanus. The sequence continues at coordinate 33,233,646 of NC_082341.1, forward strand.
GATAGTCTTTGTTATGCTTTTCAGGAGATCTTGGATCATCCACCTTGTTATTCCAGTTCAGAGCAGTCATTTCACCCCAACTTTCCTTCTCCACAGCAACTTTTGCTTTTACAGTATGTTCTTAATGAACACAGAAATCGGAGAACAAGGAAGATTGCTTCAACTCAATTTTGCTTCCACTCCAAACCAATCTTTCTCCCTCCCCAGGTACTCAATAGTTATGTCAGGCCAAACAATTTGAGCCTTAATTAGAAAATTATCATTAGTCAAAGAACATGGTGATTTCTTCCCACACACACATCCACTGTGATATAACAAAAGCCACCATTTCCAAGGTCCATGACTCCCTAAATCCACCTTTTTCTCAGGGAAAGAGGAGCACTAGCTCTGCAGTGTCCCAGATCCCCTCTGAATACCACTCTCTAGCAGTTTTTATGGTAAGAATTTTCTGCCTGGACCTTTGGCTTTGGAATTTGTCTCTAGGTCTGTCTCATATTCTTCTATGATGAAGGCCAATGATTAAACCAGCTACCATTATCACTTCATTGTGGGGATTGGTACCTTTATTAACAGTCTGCATGAGATTTAGGTTGTTTGGAATCTCTCCCTGGCGGAAGGTATCTGCAGGAATGCAGGTATTAGAGAAATGTGAGGTGATGGCCAAGACATACCAGATAAATCAAGGTGCAAGATAAGTGAAAGTGCTCAAGCTCTTAGCTTTGCTGTGTTTTCCAGTTTTTACTTTCCCTTTTGGGTGGTCATGGGTTTTTTTCACTCCAAAACACCCTTCCACACCATACTCCCATTTTTATCTGATTCATAGCATTTCTACATGGCAAAGGAAATTAAAGTGATGCCCTCAGTCTGGTTCTTGAGCGCAAACATCTGGAAAAAGGAGTGGAATGCCTCTCCTGTCATCACTAGTGGACTGAGGACCCTCAGCCTCACCTGCAGGTTGTGCTTATTTCTATGTTCCTCAAACAGCTCTGCTTTATCATGGCCCATGAAAGGTTATATTGCTCCAACACCTGGTTTCCTTCCCCAGGAAGGTTGCTTCTCCCAGGCAGGACCAGACCAATCCAGGTTCCTCACTGATGGCTGTGGGTGAAGGGACTAGCACACAGAGTCACCACAAACATTAACTGATCTTGGCCAGTAGACAATCTCCAGAGCCAAATCCTGCCCCTAGCCTGGGGGGAGGCTCCTGACTCCTGAAGTCCATGTGAGTGAGAGCTGCTGCTGGGTGAGTGTGTCAGATGGATGTGCCAAGGAACCACTGACTGCTGCTCCTTTAAAAGCACGCGTTTCCTTGGTTATAGAGAGAGCTGATTTCTGCCTACAGAAGTTCCTTAAATATACCTTTATTATAGATGGTTTGAAAATATGTGTTGAGAACCAACACTGCTAATATGTGGGTAAATTTTAATGTATTGTATGAATGTCTAGGCGCAAGCACGGTTGCCCAAAATATCAAGACAATTCCTCTTTTCTGTGGATGAAGTCAAAACAGAGGGATCAAAATTTGATGGAAAAAGACACTCACAAGTTTCAGACATGAATCCTGCCACATTTCAGAGATTTCATATTTGTTTTTGACACTGTATCTTGAGTAAGATACTGAAAGTAGACTCTACAGACTTTTCCAAGAGTCATCTGTGTTGTGCAGTCCTTTAAGTTTTCTACGATTTCACATGGCAGCATGATAATAAAGATTGAGCATTGGCACTTCCATCACCCCTACTATAAATGCATTTTTTTTAATACAGGACCAAATAAGTCTGAGTGTGAGAGAAATATCAAGAAAAGACTTGAAATGAATGGAAACTTTCCAGATAGATGTCAAAGAAAGAGCAAACTGCAAGGAAAAAATAATCTTAATCTGCCCATATCAGGTCTTAGAAACTAAATTTCTGTTTGCCACTTCAGCATAACTATTGGCAACCATATAATCATCTAGGTTATCATTACTCATTTGTCTGTAACACAGTCAGGGTGAATGATGGCAGCATCAGAAGAAAGATGCCATTAAAGTCACTAGTCTCATTGTGAAGTTGTTTAGCTATTGCACACAGAAGATAAGGTACTCCCTGCTCAAAAAGCTGCATTTCTACTTTGCAGATATTAACAAAACTGTGCAAAATCACAAAAGGGATTGTATGCTCAAAACTTCAGAGCTGACCACTAAAACTAGGACAGTGCTGTGAACTGGGCTGCCTGTTAATGTACTCCACAGCTGGGATTGTGCACATGGTGCTTGCAAACACCCAGCCTCAGAGCTGATACCTCCCAACACAGCTGCCATTGTGCTCCCATCCACAATGAGGTGAGCAGGGTAAAGAAATCAAAGCAAAACAGAAGCTATAAACTTTTCTTTATATTGTCCCAAAAAAAAAAAAAAAAGGAAAACAGAAAAATAGAAAGAAGCAAATAACCTTGTACTCAATTTAGAAAATAAAAAACAAAGAAAAAATTACTTGTTCTTATAGAGGTGCTGCACCACGTTATTATGCTCAGTTAATTTATTTTAAACTTTGCTGTATGTAAAGGCTCTCGACTATTTCTCTTTTGTTTTGCTGAGGGTTTTTTTCATCAGAAAATAGTTATGTGCTATAAAAAATTGTAGAATATGAAAGCCATATGCCTCACATATTCCTATGACTGTTATCTGCTTCCCTCCACCTAAACATTATAGTTTTTCTTTATCCCAAGACAAGAACATTTCCTAATCTTTCTTTTGGCCCCTAAACAAAGACAAAATTTGACTTGAACAATGGAGGATTTATCAATTTTTAAAATTATATAATCAATAATTTTCAAAGAGAAAATGTTGATAACTGGATACTTGCCAAGCACCACTCTCTGGGTAGGAAGAAATTTGTAGATAATCTTTGTGGGGTGGAGTGCACATCTGTCTTTGCACTAAGGACAACCTGTGAATAATGATCCAATCCAGTATTTTCATTTTGCCATTAGTAAAAAAAATAATATTTTGCTGAGGGTTAAATTCTGATTCTTGTCATGACAGTGATGAGATTTCTCTAAGCTCTATTGGGATCTGAGTTTCACCTGCAGGGGCTTATCACAAGAGTGAATTACTTCTCAATCTGTTGTTTCCTGCAAACTGCCCAGATAAAGGGACTTTATTCTTTTAATGTATATTCTTATAAGGGTGTCAGAGGCTGCAACCTGTAGCCAGAGAAGGAAAAGAGGAGGAAAACTTGACTTCAAATAGACATAAGAAGAGTCAGATTTGTGGCGGTGAAATAACCCTGCTGAATGTAGAGGCATTGTTAATGCCTGTGCAGCTTTTTTTCAACAGGAGATGCAGCCGAAAAAGAGCAAAGATAAGTTGCCCAGTAATATCCACTTCAAGTTCTGCAGTGGGTCATGGTACATTTGTCACTATTATCTCTATACTCAGAAATGAAATGTCCTTAGCAGGGTCTGATACAAATTTTGCTTCAATTGAATGACACCAGAAGCCTAATGTCTGCAAACCTGTGGTCAAAAGAGGAACCAACAATGGAAAAAAGTGGAAAAAAATATTCTTTTCCAAGTTCTTTACTAACTGTGCAGTGTAATCTGATCACAGAAGGATGAAAAAGTTTATATGATGTGTCATCACCAGAGGAAGACATAATTTGCATTGTGTAAGAGATGTTCCCTGACACTAAATAGCTACATGTGTTTTTTTCCCTGGGCACCACAAAGGGATAGACATGACTGTCTGAAAAGGAGGCTAAAAGGGATAACGGGGTCAGCCAAAATTCAATTCCCAGAAAAATACTGGAGTTATTTACAAGCAGCTACAATAAAAAAAGTGAGATAAATAATAGCTGACAATGATTTGTTAAAAACAAATAGGACCAAAGCAACTAAATTTTTTGGTGGGGAGTAAGCCATGTGAATAGGGAAAAACTCCCTAAAAGGGCCAGTTAAGGAAACAAAAATGCAAACAAAAACAGAAAAAAAAAAACCCAAACCAAAACAGATAAATAAAAACTACCAACTAAAAAAAAAAACAACCAAAAAAAACTCGCCAAAGAGTGAGACACAACTGTCCAGAAAACTATGTGGGAAATATTCACTGGTTCTTCAGAGGGTCTTAAGGTGCTTTTCATCATTTTTATTTGTGAGGTGGAAAACTGTGCATGAATTAATATTATAGATGCACACCTGGAAGGCTGGAAGGAAGAAGAAGAACTGAAAAGGATCGCAACAAACTAAAGAAATTACCTAGAAATAAGATGGAATCAAATAACAAGATTTTGCAACTGCAAAATTATTAAGGCAATAGTGCTTAACTGCACAAAGAAAAGATAAAGATTAACTGGGTAGGGAAGAATTCTGCAGAAAAGGATCTGGGGTTTGTTGTAGATCACAGATTGAGTGGGATTGGACAAGGACCCACTATTATGAAAAAGAGAAATATTACAGTGGGATGGATAAAGGGAATTATTGTCTGGAGGACATATATTCCACTCTACCCAGCGTTAATAAACCTCAGCTGGAGGTCTATATTCAGCTTTAGGAAATGCATTTCAAGAAAGGTATAGACCAATGGAGAAGAGTTGGGATTGAAGATCTTAAAATTGGGGATGTTTCGCCTAGAGGAAAAAAAGCCTGAAAAAAAAAAATTAACAGTCCTGAAGTATTTTATAGAATACTAACTAAAAGGAATGGGACGATCTGTTTCCCGTGTCCATGTAGGATGGGACAAGGAATAATGGTCGGAAAATGAAGAAAGAATTGAGCTAAACATTAGAAAAAATTCTTTCTAACTCTAAGGGTAGGTAAGTACTGAGCTGGAAGCTTTTAAGACTCATTTATGCAAACCACTGAGGCACTGGTATAAGAACTAGATGATTTTCACAGGTCCCTACAAGCCTTATTGTCTGTGACTGTGCTCATTTGGAAATGCCTGAGCTATTGAGGTAATAGATATTATCAATACCTTGTAAAAAAATCAAATATTTCATATTCAGATGAAAACTCTGTGTTCCAACATCTGGTTTTGTAATAGCTGCCATAATAAATTTCACCTACCAGTGAAGTGATCACGCACATTTCCCTTTGCCATACAAAGCAGCATTTTTTTCAATATTATTTTCCAAGCCTTCATTTATGGCTGTATCTTCTGAAAGGAGCTCACTTTCTAAAACCTGCAGATGCTTTCATTTTTCTAACAGTTTCTAACAGAAACCCCATTGAAACCCATTTAGTTTTAGTATGACAGAAAAAGGTAGAGATCATTGCCTGCTACATTAAGAAGGAAGTGGATCATTTTCTGAGGATAAATATACTGCAATACAGTACATATATAAATACATACATTTCATGTTTACAGTAATGTTGTATACTTACATAGGCAATAATACTGCAGCAGGCAGTGAAGAGAAGGACCCTTATATTTTATACTATCTGTGCCATCCCTTGCTAAGGCAAGCCAATCTTTTACAAAGCATTTTATAGCAGATTTTAATGATTGCTACATATAATGAATGGTTGCATATGGCTGGAGGGTAACATTAGCTCGACACCCAGGGTGATGTGAGCAGCCCTTTCATGTTTTATGGGTTGCCTGTCATGCTGTTGCTCTTATACAGTTCTTTGAACACAGTATATAAAGTACATATGCCAAAAAGAAGCTATGTAGTCATTCCAAAAGAGCAAGAGGAAGGGCAGGAAGGAAATACCTGCCTGTTAGATATATCAGATGAGAATCACTTCATTAACAGTGTATTCAAAGGCTAAAGGGGAAGGATGTTTGCAGCCAGCTATCTCTGAACTCTTGAAAAGCAACACACACAAATGCACCAGCATAAGTGGAAGTGAGGATCTTCTCTGCCAGCACTCCTGGTCTTTCCTATTATCCAGTTTCAAACAGGTGTGAATCAGTGTCCAAAATAAAATTTTGCTGAGGGTTCTGATTCTGTCCAAAGCTAATCCTGATTTCTATCAGTGCAGAGGAACAATATGGACATTCTTCTCTTCTAAGCCTTGCAGACCTGGTGCTTGTCTATAATTATGTCTAGTATTATGAGATACTCAGAAATGTGAGACTCTAGGGTTGTATAAGCAGTTAATTTGTTTCATGTTTCACAGTCTGCAGTGGAAGAAAAGGAGCACTAACAACTCAAGAGACTTTTCCTCCATGTTTCTCTCTACACAGGTACTGAGCCATCTTAGACCATTGCAGCTACTAACACAGCCACCATCACTGCCACGGGAGTTCAAAGGAGCAAGGAGTGGTGAAATCCCTGGGTACACCTCCCAGACTTGCCTTCCCTGCCCAGGCTGGCTGCACATCATCCTACATCCTTGTCTTTGTCACCAGCTTAGCTGATGCACTTTGTCCAGGAGCTGCAGGTCCTGTCTGCTGTGGCAGCAGTGTGGGATAACAGAGATGTTGTCCAGCAGCAGTGTCAGCTCCTACCTCTCCCCTCACCGCTGCCACTCTCTGTGGGTCCCATGCTGCACCCTCCCCATGGCATTACAATTGTCCTTAAAACTGAACTGGGGAACTCAGATGGGTTAAAAATAAAACCTTTTCTTTTGCAGAGTTATTTTTAACTCGGATCATTTCCCCGATGCGGGTCACCATGTAGCTGCACAAATAGTTGTGCCAAGATTTGCCAGAATGGAAATATTTGCAGAGTGGAAAAAATTTGATAGAGGAGGGAAGGGGAGAGTTTGATGGTGGGGAGAGACTACTAAGAGCCTTCTGAGAGCTTTTGAGCAGGCACACTGCAGCTCCTCATCCAGGGTCTCCAGTGAGAACGAGGTTTTGTGCTGCCTGGATGATGAAGACACCTGGACAATATCCATGGTGCAGTGTTTTGTGTTGCTGTTGTGGTTTGGGAAAGGTGGATGGCTGGACCTTTAAGGCCATCAGGAATTTGGGCAAAAGTACCTTTGCCACCAGCATTATCAGCTGCTTTGCTGATGTGGTACATATGGACTTCATAAAGAGCTGGTCCTGTGCCAGTTTACAGTACGATTTTGTGAACTTTACAGAGCATGTGTATAACTGATATCCTCTACAGTATCAAATATCACATGTTAGAAGCTGCAACTCGAGTTTAAATGTATAAGGTAACAGTTTAGATTAGGTGAAAATGGAATAGCCCCACAGGTGGATTATAATATATGAGCTGAGCACAGGAGAGCTTGCTCTTCAGGTTTCCAGGCTGAAACAAGGCTGCCGTGGGTAGGTGCCTGTGTAGTCCAGAGCAGGGCTTGTGAACTAGCCCACGTGGCAAGTGGAATATTCTGAGACTGTGCCAGTGGTAAATATGACCCAGGAAGTAGCATGCAAAGTAAATGAGGGAGACAGAAAGAAAAATCAGCTGTTTGTGCACGTGTGGGAGTTGGTAGGTGTAAGTCAGGCCATCCAGGTTCGGTGCAGCAGCAGGGAAATTTCTGCCCAGGAGGGGAGAGTCCAAGGCACAGAGGCAATACGAGTGACCATTCCCAGACCAGCCTTCCACAAGCCCTCAGAAGTCAGAGATAGAAGCCCCAGCTCTGACTGAAAAAAATACTTCAAGTCACCCAAGTAAACTGGAAAAAGCAGTTGCCAAGATATCCAGTTTTTACACTTTGACTGGAATCTTATTTCACACGTGCCCTACCTGCAGCCTTTTGTTTCTGAGCTTGTAACTAGAACTCTTGCTGTAATTCTTGCAGAATAAACCATTTCCTTCTTCAACCTTCTTCTTCACTAAGGTTGTTTGGTGTTGCAAAGTGAGACAAAATAAAGATGCTGCTACAGAAGTACCAGAGTCATATAAAGTGGGATAGCATCACCCCAAGGGGACTGCTTCTTAAGGTATGTTCAGGGGCAGGCACTTCCTACCACATGCTATGTTTTGGAAAGAAGTTCTTGCTGCCAAGAACTCCTTTACCCCGCCCCATTTCTTTCTGCTGCAGAAAAATGAAATACCAAACATAACTGCAGGCAAATCCCCAAACTTCCAATAAGCAAACGCTGAAATATGTGATCTCAACAGAAACTGGAAATCAGAATGGTATTTGAGTGAGGTCATATTGGAAATTTGTCTTCTTGGAAGCGGTTCTGTGGCAGTATTGTAAAATAAACTTTGTAAGCTCCCCACCTTTCTGAAAGGTGGCTAGCAAGGATGCAGTAAAGAGACGCATTTTTCATTGATTGCAAATTTTGAAGTAAAGTTTTAAAAGTTTGAATTGTGTTGCCAGGTGCTCATAAGGAAGAGCCTTCTGAAGATTTAAATAGGATATAGATGTGTGAATTTAAATAGGGTTTAGAAAGTGTGCTTCAGACAGGTGTGGGAAGCCCATGGTAAAGCATGTCTCAAAATGCCACTGCTCGAGGGTACCAGAATGAACCTTTAGCAAGGTCAGCTGTGTTCCTGACTTCTTTAGCTCCAGAAGCCACTCCAGCATTTCAGGACACTGTGATCAGCACAGTGGGGACCATATTGCTAATCTCCCCATTTTGCAGAATACATGTGTTCTGTGGAGTGTTTTTGCTCTGAATCAGGATGTTTGGGAGTTCAGATCAAATGTTCTTACTGAGAGAGTCAGCCAGCTAATCTCCATGCCAGGAAATGAAGCCATCTGATGTCCTGAGGTGAAGCTATAGGAGGCTGTATGAGTCCAGAACAACTTGAAATCTGTTTTATAAATAAATCCTCATTGGTTTGGAGTGTCTATTTTCTACCACAATCAGTATTATCTTCTTTTTGTTTCCAGGCCTTATCAAGGTGACAAATGCAGAATCTGCTACTTACAGGTATGATTTTACAGGTTTTACAGTTTTGTAAGCTGTTTGCAAAATGCTGTTTGCAAAAAATCCAAATGCTGTCTGAAAGAGAGAGAGGGTAACACTTTGTACTGGCAAGCTGTAATTTGCTATTCTGCCTCTGAATCTTGTGCATTGCAATACTGCAAATAAAGATCCTGGAGACTGAGAGAAGCATGTACTGTTTGTTTGGCTCTATTGGCAGTGACATTAACCTCAAACAAATGAAAAGTTTCAGCTAAAGAAGTCTTTCAAAATTTTATTTGTGTCATTAGCACAATAGGTCCCTGTCCTCTGATCTTTTGGACAATGTGGGAAGTCCAAAATTAAAAATCCTCTTTTTATTTTGATGATGTTCTGAAAAGAGTATCTCCATAAGATGAGCATAGAACCTGCTGGTGTAGACAATCTGTGCTTCCTAGTCACTGTCCAAAGGACTTTGATTCCCCCACTGACTACAGAAGGCCCCAGATCTTAGTGTGAAGACATACAACATGATTAGATCAAATATGATTGCTGCTGGTGCCAAAATGGAAAGAAGATCCATTTCCCTCTTCTCCGTTCTGCTGCTGGCTCCAGTTTCCTTGTCCACTTACCTTTGTGCCAGGTCTGGCATCCAGCAGGATCAGCCATAGATCTCAGCTTTAATTCTCAGGGGAGAATTAAAGCCATCAGAAAACTGTGCATAGGTGTCTGCCAGCTTTGTGAGCTGAACTGGTCCAGCCCAGTGAGCTTCAGAGTAAATCCTGTGACATTACACCAGGATGATTCAGATAGATTAGAGCAATAAGGTCATAGGAAGCTTGAAACATTTTGGAAGCATTTGGACTATTCAAAGTAGCAGGATATAGTTCCCCCCCATCATGTGTAGCTGCCCAGAATCCAATAGGGAATTTTTATGCTAAGAAGCCAATTGCTCAGAGTAAAGATGCCAAGGAAAGATGCTGAATTCCCAGACCTTGGTTTGTAGGAGGGCTCTGCATGCATGACATGCACTGGCAAAGAGACCAAAAGAGCTAAATTTGTTCAAAGCAGAGCACAAAGCAGGGGCTTCTGGTGATACCAGAATCCAGACTCAACAATTAAGAGGTCCAGTTAAGGGCCAAGGCAGCAGCAAATGTTTTGCTGACTGGGCAGTCCCCACTACCCAACTTGCAGGCTGTGGGAAGAGGCACCTCAGCAATGAGGGGCACTGACAGTAAGGTCATCTCTGCCTCCCTCCACACACAGCTCATGAGGTTGTGTTCAAAGAGTACATGAGTGACAGCAGCACCATTTTGGGGTCTCAACCACCTTTATCCGGAGAAATTGGGAGGATTTATAGACTATGCACTAAAAGGCCTGGAAAGGAAGACCTCTGTCTTTTTTGTCTTTGAAGTTTACACTCTTTCTTCCCCTTATCACTACAAGTCTCACCAGAGCAGAGAATGAATTTCACCATCAAAACATTAGACAGCTGTGTAAAATAAGAAGTATTTTTCCAAAGAGGAAGCTCAAATGTTTCTGCCCAAGGCAATTCAGGATCAAAAGAAGGACACATTGATTTCTCAAATAAAAGCATTTTCAAATGAGAGTCCCTTACTCTTTGGAGTTTTTTAGAAAATGATTTGCAGATGGCACATCTCTCCCTGGTGTGACTTTTTCCAGACACATGGAGCATTTAGCACATCCGCAGTTTGGAGGCAGTGCAGCTCGAACATTTATGTGCCGACTTAGTAAATGAACATATCACTGTGAGTGCCTCCTAGGTAAATAACAGAAGTTTCCTTACGAAATGATCAAAGGAAATGCTAACAAAACCCTTCCACGGGCACAATACAAAGTACCCGTTTATCGGCTATCTGCAATTATTTACACATGCAGGTCCTGCAGAGCCCAAGGAGGCACAGGGTGCCAGCTGTGACGCATGGCCGCGTGCACCTGGAGCTGAGGGCAAGGAGAGAAGCCCAGCCTTTGGACACAAACCTGTATTGGTGGTGTTCTGGGAAGGCAGCTCCATGGAAATGCCTTTTTCAAGTGCACCAGTCCATATAGATCAATGGCAAAATGTGGAGAATTGGCAAAATATTCAAAGAAGCATGCCTTTAAAAAACACAGACAAAATCTTTACATCCAAACTACAGCTTCCAGATGTTTACCAGAACACCTAGAAATTATTACTATGGTGAAAATCATATTTCTTCACTTGGCTCCATGTGCTGTCTTTGTCAGCTGTGTTCTCACCAAGAATTATGTTCATAACTTCTGCTCAGTTTAACCAGTGAAAGATAGGCATGTGAAAAGATGAGATACATAATTCTTGAAGTTAACCATGACTAAATCCTCTTAAATGTAAAGCTAAGTTTGTTTTAATAAGAATTGTTAAATAACAATGTTGTCTCAAAGACATATCTGTCCCTTAAAAAATTACGAAAAGGCACTCTAAAATTTTATATTATTTGTGCATGTCTATTAAATGGATATGAATAACACACACAGACACATACACACATGCAGTGCTTGGAGGAGTTCTGTAAATGACTGTGACATAAGGAGACATTTAACAGCAGCAAGTTGAAGATGGCATATCTTAAAAAGTGCCTCTTCACATTTTGGGATGCTGGTTCAGTACTAATGCAACAGGAGGTGGGGTGCCTGCTGAACCAGCAGCAAGACCTTCTCTGCATAGAAATTTGGGGTTTCACTGGGGAACTTCCCTCTTTGTGTAACTTTCTGCAGTGCATTTCTCAGAAACAAGGTCACAGTCTCAAGGGCATCATGACATTTGTGTGTATGCTCCAGCAAGAACATATGCTGGTGCTTTTGGGAAAGGATGTGTTTTTCATTTCAGTGTGAAAGCCCTTATCAATGTGCTAGCATGTGGGGAGGTTCAGGAGACTGTTTGGCAGGAGAATTATATAGAAAAACTTACACCAGAGCCTCTCAAGAAGGGAAATCTATGACAGGTGGGTTAGGTACAAATATCTGAACAGTACATCACAAAATGATTAAGAAAACCCTAGCAGTGCTGTCTCAGTGCATGGAATTAGTAGGGACACAATTAAAAGCCCACTATTGTTGGCAGTAAAGTGCCAACTGGGTTTGTTAATTCTGAATCAGGACCACTTTTGGAATGAAAAGTGGTCCTGATTCAGACTTTTGGCTGTAGCTGGACAAGCCAGAAAAAAAAAAGTGTTCTCAGAAAATTCTTTTCAGCATCAGTAATGAATTTGTTGACAGATATTATGTAGAACCAGATACAGACACTGCCTGTACATGAACAATTCAATCAAAAATTGCAACATACGCCCTTTCAGAAGATTATACGACAGAAATAAACATATCAGTAAGAATGTCTCTGAGCTCCACAATTTATCATGTTTCAAAGGAATCTTAAACTAAGAAAATTTACAGCTGAAAATTTCATGGTTGTGCTCTCATAGGTTTAGTCTTAACCAAGAGTAACAGAAGCTGTGTTATATCTGAAAAAACAGCTTTAAGTAGCAAAGTAAAATAATTATCAGGCTAGTTTCTCCACCATGTAAGGCAGTTGCAAAGATTTATAGACCAATCCTGCAGGCTGGTTTCTTTTTAATTTAAACTACAGCTACCAATGAAGGGGAAGTGTTTCAACAAAAGAGAAAGTAATTTGAGATTATATTTGGAAAAAAAAAAACAATTTGAAGTTTACAGAAAGAAGTAACTTTGAAAAATGACCTGGGGGTTGTAACTGTACACGATTGTTCTTATAGGAGCTTACAGTTGGGAAGTGTCTGGCCTAACCTGTTTCTCCTGAATGCAAATTCTTCACTGACACAGTGGAAGGGCAATGTATCATATCCGTGCTGGAAGGGGAAGGGCAGCAGCAACCTCAGAGCTGTCTTTGCATGCTGAAGGAACAGGAGAATGGCAATTGTGTCAGCAAAGATAAAACCTCTGACTGGTCAAGTGCCCCTTTCATATCCAAGGCAGGGAGTGCAGAGATCAGGAAAACCAGAAATTGTAGTTTCAGCACTGAAGTAACTCTACATCTGGGGAAATGGGCTGGTCTCTTGTCACTCTTGTCTGATTCTGCTGGGTTTGCTACTCCTGTGGATAAAGAACAGTGAAAGGACAGGAAAGAGGAAGGCAGTATATCACTTTAACTTTTTTTTCTTCTGTTGTTTGTTTAATCTTTTCTTATTTAAAGCACGAAGTGCATAAAACTGGTCCTGCTTGCTCCAGTTTGAACCATCTTCTATTTCATCTGACAGGCACCTGGTTTCAGAAGAGTTAGTTCTTCCAGTCCTATCTTGAGATGGGTATGAGCTTGCATGCATAGTATTAGTGTTTGCTTTGGAGAGTCAGTCCTGAAATGAAGAACGTCTTTGGAGCTGCTTTCCTGATCTCTGTGTGAATCAGTGGTCACTCCTCAGTAAAGGTATGTTTGTCTGTCGTTGCAAATGTAAGCACCACAATTCAGGGACTCCTTGTCAGAAAGCCTATAGCCTCTGGGGATGTTTAGTTTACCATAATAAGTAAGATTTTTGCCTGACAATGCTGAAGTTAATTTTAGCCACTTGCTGTTTCCATAAAGCTACAGTTTAGGTTCTAAATCATGGGCTCTGTCTCAGCAGTCTCAATGAAAATCAAGTGTTTTATTTCTACAGCTGAAGTAAAATTTACCACAATAGAATTCCATACTGCAACTTTGTAGTCTATTATCATCTTTCTTACTCAGGGTGAAGTTAGACATTCCCAGCCTGTATTTATGATCAAGGATGTTTCAGAATAATGTATATAAATTGAGTTTTATTGATCATTGAACATCTGCTGGCACTTAAGTATGTGAAAACCTAAGCATGAACAAAAGCTTTGCAAGTTTGCATTTTTTGATGCTTATAAAATTATAATTTATAATCAAGTACACTATGTTATGTTTCCTTTATCACCTTCATAAAGATAAAGTAATGTAAGCAGGGGCTTGGATTACAAGACCTTTATAAGATTGCAAAGACTGGGGGTTTTATGATTTATGGAAGAAAAATTCCATTATTTTTCCCTTAAATCTGACACAATTTAAGAGCATTTTGCCTGCTGTGGTAGAGGGTCCGTGCCAAACTATGATTACTGCAAACAGAATTGGAAATGCTATAAAATAATTTTTTTCAATTTTGCATCCATTGCCAAAGGTGGTGAGCAAATGTCTTTGTCCAGCTTCCTGATCATACCGTTTTCACCCCTCCTTTCCAGCACTGACCAATACAGAACACGTGCCAGTGCTGATGCAGACCCTTCTTAAAGCATGAGCACTTCACACACAGCTCCTGTGGATGCTCAGATCATTCCGTGCAAGCGCGGCTTGAGCCAGGAGTCAGGAAGGGGGAAAATGTAGTACAGGAGAGAAACAAAACAAAAGGGCATGCAACCCTTACAGGTGTGGGTTCAAGAAAAGCCTCTGCACATCGGGTGTGTGTTGGGAAATTACGCTCTTTGATGAAAATGTGGGTCATAGGAACTGAAAGCAGCTCAGAAGAAAGAGCCTTTGTCTCATTTCCCAGAGTTACCGAGGCTCTTTCATGTGGCCCAACCTTTCCTCTTTATTTCCAAAGTCAAACGTGAGTTAACCAAACATGCCAGCAGCATGTCCAGGCGTGGAAGCAGTAAGGCTGGCCCCTCTTGAGTTCACAGATCTGCTGTTCTGCTTGCCTAAGTCTGACCAGCTCCAGGTTTGAGCAAGAGGACCCCCAAAGTTCCTGCTGAACACAAGTTTTGCTGCATAAGGATTTCCTAGAAATTCAGAGCATGCTGCAAGGGGCGACTGCAAAGAGAATATCACAGTTTCATTGGGGTTTTGAGGTACCTGAAATGAAGAAGGGACAGATTTATGCTCAAGACAGATTTTGTAAGAAATGGTGGCCTATAATGAGTATCACACTTAGCTAGCTAAACCAGATTTTAAAACACTTGGATAAGATGATCTTCCACAGCTAACAACTGAAAATCATCCTTGCTCAAGTCTTAGAATGTAAAATAACTGTGGAAACCTGCAATACGCTGTTGCCCATCTTTTTAATGAGAAAGTCACACTTTAATTGTCGTCCTGACAATGCCAAGAAATTCCCAGGATGGAACCTCTCTCTTTCCTGCCCCCACATGTGTTCAGTGCCTAATCACTACTGCTCAGAGAGGAAGTGCTGCAGATCTAAACACTACAGACCAAGACAAGGAGGTTAAACACAGCATCTTGACTTCTGCCCAGCCAAGGTTAGGGACTGTGCCACTGAGAGGTCTCACTAGAGGGCAGCCAATAAAACCTCTAGCAATAAAATTGCATGGACTGAATGTCACTTTTTCGCTTTTTTCTTCAACCCTGAAGTGTGATGGGATATGAAATTTGCCCCCTTGAAATTGCTGCCATTAACTGTTTGTGTTGTGTTTGGATTTTTTTTTCATGTCGAGCTGTAGAGGAGGACCTGCTTGCTGCTTTATCTCCATGGGACTCCTCAGGCCTGATGGATGGATGTGGAACATCTTTGTGAAGCTTTGAAAAATCATTAAGGTGAGACAGCACTTGATGCAGAGCATGGTGATTGTGGCTATCCCTGCTCTTGCTTCTTTCCCTCGAATCCTTAAGGGAAACATCACAACTTACAACAAAATATACATAGTGTGATACATAGTGCACTCTGAGTTGCTTGCCAAAAAATTGGCATGGTACATTTGAACCTCAATAACTACTGAAGTAGTTATTGAGGTTCAAATGTACCATGCCTTTTTTTTATTTCTGTAGTCCTGATAATGAGCTGCAATCCTCAGTGTCTCAAGGTCCTCTCTCACCTCTGTTTTCATAAATGCTTCTCAGTACCTGTTCTATCCTGTAACAATAAAAAAAAAAAAAAAAAAAAAAAAAGAAAAAAAGAAAAAAAAAAAGTATGCTATGTACTTTCCAGAGAAATACAAGAACAAGATCTCAAGAGCCCCCAAGATAAACACATTCTCTGAATTCCATACATTCACCATGTAGTTTTTATTAGGCCAAAAATTTTTTTACAAGATTTTGTGTGGTTCTGAGCTGAGATACATTTTCTATCCCTATAGAAACATCTTTGTTTACTTGATCATATATTGCACTGCTATGGGAAAAAAAAAAAAATTAAAAAATAAAAAGCACGTTTTCTCTAGTTTTCATGTACCAGGAACAATGACTATCAAAAATAGCCCTTTGAAGCACAAACTGTTTCAGAAATAAATACCACTTGGTGTTAATAAAATGCATTCCTCTGGCTGTGACTACTAAGAATTCCATTCGATGCAGGAGTTCATATTTTAAATAATTCTGACTTCCCTTAAGGTGACCAAATGTATATCAGAATCTACTGTAATGTCCTAAATCTGATCCTGTTTTATGCTATGTAATCAAACTCCCCATTTTCTTCAAATAAAAAGATGGGCAAAAAAATGCCAAGCTGAAGTTTGATAAGTAAAGTTTCATCAGAAAAATCTTGTCGATGGAATTGAATTAATTGTAGAAATTTCCATTTTCCATGACACAGTGAACAGTATTTGGTTTACAATGCCAATTAATAAAGCTGAGTGAGCAATTACACACAAATCTTCTGCTTTTCGTGGTTGTGTAACAGCTGCACATAGTTTGAAATTTCTCCAGATATATTAATTACTCAAACATAGTTAACATTTTTTGTTCATGAGGATAGCAACTTGAGTCTTTGTTTCTTAATCAATTAGAATGCTCAGTTTTCGGTTGTGCATGTGTGTGTCACACACACAATTCATTCAAAATTGATTTTGCCCATGATTACAAGGGTCTTGTAACACTGGCTCTCCTCCCTGTTTGGCTGATCCTACCTCATCCATCAGGAGAATAGCCTGAAGATACTATCAATCCAGTAGTTTGTGAAGTAGGAACAAATAATACATGATCAGAGGTTTCATAAAATACTATATTGTTTTCCTCTTTCTCTGCACCCCAAAGACTTTCGCAAACCATTCCTCTTAGACCAGAAAATGGTAAGATATATTGGCTAGGAGGGGAGTTTAATTCAATTCTTACTCATTGCATTCACACAAAATAATTGAATGCACATGCAGCGTCTGGTTTTAAGGGATCCAGTCAGGCCTTTATCTGATTCACCTAAAGGTCTCCTTGATGGTGAATTGGCAACGAATTTCAAAAGCCTCTTTGCTACCTCACACCAAGCAGTTTTCCACTCAGACGAAGGACTGACAGAGAGGCAGAGCTAAGATTGTTCATGGAACACATAGCGTGATACTTTGGGCACCTTTAAAAGATCTGGAAGAGCTGAGGTCAATAACATGCGGATTTTTAACATGCATTTGCAAATATTAAGGTTTTTTATCAGCTGCGTTATCACGGGGCATACGGGAGACTCTACCATATGTTTAGTAGAAAGCAGAATGTAAAGAACTGCTGCTTTGCATTTGGCTGCTTTTGTTCTTTGAAAGGCAAGGGTAGTGCAGAGCCTACCAAAGTGTCTCCAGCTGTGGCTGTGGCAGCAGCCCGGCAGGGCAGCACTGAGGAGTGTAAAAGCCCAGCAGTCTGCCTGGCTCCATCCCTCAGCTGCACAGCCGTGCAGAGCTTATGGCCTGCTCTCAGGATTAGCTGGACCTACAGATTTGGGGATCTTTTTACAAATAATTATTGCCATAGTAACCTTGCACTCTGTGACCGTAGCAATAACAATTGTAATTCATCATGTCCAGTTCCTCCTTCTCCCCTTTTCTTGACCTCGCCTCGCTAAGGCATGAGAATCCTATGGGGAATGACACTCCAGGCCAAGGGAATCCTCCCCAGTGTCCACGGGCTGGAGTTAAAAATCAAACACAGTAGCCTTGACTACACAGCTCCACATCTGGAGACCCTGGTATGTGATCTCAGAGGAGGGGCCTTCCTGGCTTGTCTGGAGCTCCAGGTGACGCCGCCTCCCAGCTCCCCTGCAGGAGGAGGAATGGCTCTCCGCTAGGCGTGCCATTAACTGGGAACACACACTTCCCTTTATTTGAACCATATGGATGCATTTCATATTCTTATTATTTTTCATAGGGCTGAGACCACCGTAAGTGCTTGCTCTGCATCTTTGTGTGTTTTAGTTTCCTGAAGCAATTTTCTCTTATGTTTCAGTTAAGTACAGGCTCCACCAAACACAAGATTAATTACCGACGTGGGTTGCCTTATGCGGTATGATGTGTTCCCGCTGCACATTCACTTAAAAGTCTGTTGTGAAACAGTCACACAGATACTGGCATTTTATCTATAAACTGCCTGAAATAGAAGCCTTTATAATTAAACATTGATTAAAGCTTAAATTCTGTGATGAAAATGCTCAGTTTTAGGAGCAATGTTTTCCACACCAAGTAGGTGCTCCATTACATACTATAGACCTGTTCAGTTCGTTGGGAGTACTCACAAGCTTGCACTAAAGTACTTTGCTGTGTCACAATAAGCACATAACTTCTTGAAGAGCTATGGTAGTAGCTATGGTAGGTGGTAAAATCCCAGTGACAAGGGTCCATCTTTATTTTTATGGTGTAGCCTGCTGAGTCCAACCAACAACAGTGACATTTGGATTGACACTGCCAACTCACTGGTGCAAAAACCTTAGAATCCCTGAAAAATGCTTATTTTAAGCAAGTTCACCTTCCTGTTGGCTTTAAACAAATAATACACAGATGAAAGGGTGTGCAATTTGTTACTCATTCATTTATTGCAATGTTTCAAACCATTATTTTCAATAGTGGTCTGTATAACTTTTCAAATATCTGTCCTCATCTGAATTGGGAAAGTGATGGAAGAATGCGGAATAAACTGCAGAAAGCAGAATAAACTCATAATAAGAGTAGTGATCAAACTCAAAAGCATAATGTTACTTTCAGGGGTGCCTAAGACCTTTCCTTTTTGCCAGTCTGCCACAATTATCACTTATAATTAAGACAGTGTGTGTGTCAGTTGTTAATAATATTATTTACCAGTAATTCTTGAACAGACAGTGAAGAAAGGTGTAAGCTGGTGAAGAATTGAGTTGAGGGAGGACTAAAGGCAGTGCAATTCAGACTCCTGATCACTTCTCACCATGCTAAGTCAGGTACATTGCACAGTGACTGCTCTCATCAGATTGATTTTTTCCTTCTGGTGGAATTAATGATACGAGATGCAGAGAAGCAAAGAATTTGGCCCAAGAGACTTTTAAAAACCTGCCAGTCTAAAGCAATATGGGAGTCATCCTGGACTGTGACTGCATCTTTACAGACCACTCTACTCTGACACAAACAGAGCTGCAGTCACAAATGCTGTCTGTAACAAAACAGATGTTTATCAATGATACACATTTTAAAGCAATCCCAGATTATTGTTCACTTACTAGCATTAGATTATTGTCACTAGGTTACAGCGCTGTGAGTGTCTCTGAGGCAGAACAGCAAGGAAAATCTATGGAGCTGCCTCCCTCAAGTGCCTAAAATAAGCACCAAGTGTGAAGGTTTCTGAGATGTTCAGTGGAGACAGGAGGTGAAATGACACATTTAAGCTAGGGTCCTGCCCTTGCTCATCTTTGATGGACAATTAAATCCACCAATTAAACAGTGACTAGCCTTTTTACATCAGTGCCCACTCTGAGTGAGGACAGTCCCTCATACACACATCCTAAACATCTCTGTCCAAAAAACCAAGAGTGGGTGTGGATAGAGTTGAACATCAAAGTGGGAGCTGGCTTCTGCCAAGGTGGATTTTGGATTTAAGAGTGATCTAGACACGGCCTTAATGATGCTCCTCTCCACCGGTACGGTAATTAGCATTACAAAGCTGATGCCCTGGTCTGATCACTCATACACCAAGAAGAAAAGCAAGCCAGAATCTCCATGAACGCCAGGCACTACTAAAGCTGACCAGGTACCTGCAGTACCCAGCTCTGCCAAGCATAGAAATCATGCCTGAAAGGCAGCAGGAAACCTCACTGTAATAGAACAGCAGCAGCGAGCAAGCTGCCTGCTGCCCGGACTCAGGGCTGTGCCAGCTGCTTCCCTCACCCAGCTCTCACACCCCCTTCTTCCAAGGGACCCTCTTAGCCTTAGCAACTCTCTGCCAGTGATGGCCATGCTGAGGGGGAGTGTTTTCCTGGAGTTTTGGGTTGTGCCTCTTGCCTCATGGTGTTACAGGGCTCCCCTGAACGAGCCAGAGGGAACAGCATGGTGAGAAGGGAAGTGTCACTGACTGAAAATGGGACATGGATGTCACCTCCACGTGGATGTCACACTTTCATTGTTTCAAAGACAGGCAAGCCATCTGCAGGTGTGTCCCCACTAGAGATCCCACAACCACCTCATTTCCTTCTCCTGTGCCCCAGCTGAAGAGGAAGAAAACACATTCCTAATGAAAACCTGTGGCCAAAATCCTCCAGTCTCCTTTGGAAGTCCCATCATTTTTAAGCAAGTCTGCTCTGCTCATCAAGGTGCTGGCCTAGAGGACAGTGGCTGAGTGAGGTGACACACATTTGCACAGCAGCAGGCAAATCTCAGAGGTGACTCTGGGCTGCAGGGAAAGAATGGAGATGCAGAACACTTTGTTTGGTGTCCTTCTGCCCCATATAGGAGGTGTTGTAGCAGCTCTAGGCAGGGTTTTCCCACTGGCAGCCTTTTACAGTGCAGTTTTTTTACTCAGGCAGCTGGCTTACCTTCTCTTCTGCTGCCAGGCAAACACCTGGTTTTGTGAGGGCAAACTCCAGGAAAGCCAGGAGAATTACCGCATGATACAAGAGGGTAAAAAATACAACACAACCACTGTTTGGCTATTTTACCTGGTGCAACTTTGGTCACTGTAAGGTAGGTTAAGTCAGAACCACAAAAATAGATGCCAAAAAATAGTACCTTGGTACTGGGTATTAACTTGTACCTCTCATTTCTTATCAGGAAAAAATAGCTTGTGGCTCTGCCAAAAAACAAAGTGCCCTTTAGGCAGTTTTAACCTCCCTCAGAAAAGCAGACAAACCAGCTTTGAGTGAAGCTAGGTATGCAGCATAGCCCACAGCCACTGAAGCTAGAAGAGGTTTCAATGTTTCTGGTGCCTCTGCCATGCAGGAAGCAAAGCTTTGCATAATATACTTAACCCAAGTGTTTCAGGTTTATTTTTGTTTCCAGAGTCAGCCCCTGAGATAAGAAGCCAACGTGCTCTGAAGCATGTGAGCATATTTTAATGGTTGATTAAAACCTACCAGCATTCTAGTGACACCAGCTACTAAATAATGCAACAATTCACAAAACATTAAAATGGCCCTGATAGTCAGGGAGCAGGGGAGTGGGAAAGAGTACACTCAGCTTTTAATGTGTTCAAGACAAATACCTGGAAGTGAGGTAGCAGAAGTCACAAATTAGGTGGCTGCTAATATAGAAAGCAGAGAAGCTTATTTTAAAGAATTATCTAGTTTTTTGAGGAGGATTGCAATTAAGGAACATAAAATGGAACAAATACATATTTTTTGCAAGTGATTTGTCCTAGGGTTTCCCCACCTGGTATACAGCAATAAAGCTGTCAGAATTTAACATACTTCTTTTTAGAGAAGACAGACTTTTCAGGGTATTGCTTTATATGTTTTAGTTTTGCTTACAAAACAATCTAAAGAAATTCACCAGCTGGAAGAACAAAACCTTCCAGTACTGGATATAGGAGGCTTCAGCATTGCATTAGTTTCATTACTATGGTTTAGAGAGTCAGAGTTTTGCCGGTTCTGTTTTGCTCTTGCCTTCCTAGAGTTTATCAATACTTTAAATTTTGCCTGACGTTTGTTTTTTGTTTTCTAGTGCATTAGAAACAAGAGTGGTGGGTCCAGTGAGGAGCTTGCAGCAGCACTGGACTGCTTCCCTTGTTTTGTGCACACCTCTTGATGGCTCTCTAAGCCTCCCTGGAATGACACTGCTTGAACACTACTACTCTTTTCTGTTCTGAACCATAAACAACACTTTGAAATTAACCTAAAATCTGTCTCTTTCCTCTTTTTATAGACTGGTTTAGCCATGCTGTTTCCTTCCAGCTTTGTTTCTTTATTTTCGTCACCTTTTATTTGAAGAAACAACTCCTGAATGTAACCATGTTTTACTACCCAGTCTCTCCTGTTCAGTAGTGTTTTCCATGTATTTCCTGCAAAAGTAAAAGATTGCAGGATCCTAGAAGGATCCATAGCAGCCATAAAACCCAAGGGATAATTTTTTCCACAAAGCCACACTGATGTTAAGAAAATGTAAGGTCACAAGACAGATTTCTGACACGATCTCTTTGATAGACTAAGATGTGATGTGTCTAAAGCCTAAAAAGTACTTTTTGGACACAGTGATTTCCTGCTAGGGATATCCACACCCGTGTCCCCTCCATGTACACAAGATTGTGATGGCGTATCCAGCATTCTGCAGAGTCTGAACCTGCAGTTTAGGGATTTATTCCAGCCTGGCAGAGAACAACAAAGCTTCCAAGGATACAGCCTACCTGAGGACCTTCTGAGTCTGTTGGTGCTGAGTGATAAGAATCATAATATCCAAATTCAATATCCAGCATTGCCATTGGACTTGGAATTTCTGTGAACAGGTGAAAGATCCCCCATGCACAGAGATAACACCATCTGAATGTGTCTCAGAGAGGTGGAACAGAGTGGGAAACTATAAAATGTTTGACTATCAGAATGTCAGAGCTCAGTA
Organism: Haemorhous mexicanus; assembly: GCF_027477595.1. Classification (NCBI taxonomy): domain Eukaryota; kingdom Metazoa; phylum Chordata; class Aves; order Passeriformes; family Fringillidae; genus Haemorhous; species Haemorhous mexicanus. The sequence continues at coordinate 33,256,102 of NC_082341.1, forward strand.
ACATACAGACTACCATTTCTGCATCTGAAAGAAATACAAATGAGTTACTACTGTTGCTGAGCTGACATTGCTCTTCCTTCTCAGGCTGTAGAGAAATGGTAGTTTTACTAAAAACAAAGGAAAAATTAGGGAACTGGGGAAAAAGACTGATATGATATGACAAGACAAAAAAAAATATTAAGCAAAATGTAGCAACTGTAGCAAAATCATTACAGTACCTTAGCAGCTAAGCATGGGAGAGTAAGATGAACCACAATGAGAGAGTGTTTTTTATTTCCTTACACCTACATATGTATTTATGAGTGTACAATCTGAGTACAAAAGAAACAGAAAATTTCCCCTTCTGAGCTGGCACCATTTTATGTCCATTTTACCCGGGTCTGGATGACTCCACAGTTTTAGGAGCAAAAATTAGCTAGAGCAGAGTCTGAATGCAATGCAGTGATAGGCAGGATGTATAAAGGTAGTTAGTGACACATAGAGATCATGTGTGGTAAGAGTGCAGAGAGAAAAAGACAAAAGAAAAATAGGATACAAAAAAGGTAGAAACTGGTAAAAAGGGGAAATAAATGAGGCCCAAGGAGTAATTTCCAGTAAAAAATTCAAGAAAACTGTGATCTTGTTGTTGACAATTTACAAACAAAGGAGGTGAAAGACCTTAAATAAATTATTCATTATCCACCAAGCTTTAATTAGAACACACCCACATATGTGTGCAAGGGTTGAAAGAAGCTTTTTTAGCTAATATAAGCAGTTTTGATCTGCATCCTAAAATCCTGTAGTGGATTGCCTCAAGACTTGTCTTGAACTGGAGCTTTCTTAGGATGTTTCTCTCAACAAACAGTTTGAGGGTATCCCCATGTGTCAAAAAATGTGCAAATGAGAAGTGTTTCCCTAACAAAGAAATATGGCATCCCATAGATTGCATTGCTAATTGCAGCTGTGTATTTCTTGATGATTGATTATGACATCAAAATAATTTTCTAGATGCCCACCTTAAAAAAAGAAAAATAATTTAGAATCACACTTGAAGACTGCAGTTCTTCAGAGCCTGACAGAAGAAATGGATCTTTGGGATGCATTCAGATAGCACTGATTCAGTATCAGTGCATAAAATTCACCTGTCCATAGACTCTGTAAGACAGGTTTATCATTCAAGTCCAGCAATTTGAAGATCATATTCAAAAAAACCACTGCTAGATTAATTGATAGTCCTATCTGGCAGCAGAGTTATAACAGAGTTAAAACAGACATTGAGTAAAAAAATTACCATGACATTTGGTCCTCTATTGTGTTGATGCCTGGTTTTTTTTGGTTTCTTTTTTGGTTTTTGGGGTTTTTTTGTTTTGGTTTTGTTTTTTTGTTTGTTTGTTTGTTTGCTTTGTTTGGTTGGGTTTTTTGTTTTTGTTTATTTGTTTTTTGGGTTTTTTTTCAGAATGAGGACATCTTTGAGGCCAGGAATCTGATATTTCTCAGTATTATACCTCCATATGGACAACCACATGCACAAATATTCCAAAAAGACATATTAAGCAGTTGCATTTACTTGATTAGTATAGGGAAGTTGAGTAGTTGCATAGAAGGCTAATTTATTATTTTATGATATTATATTAAAGAATACTATTCTAGAACCATACTAAAGAATAGAGAAAGGATACTTACAGTACTTACAGAAGGCTAAAATATAACAATAAAAAACTCGTGACTCCTTCCAGAGTCCTGACACAGCTGGACAAGGATTGGTCATTAAGGCAAAACAATTCAAATGTTGGATAAACAATCTCCAGCCACATTCCAAAGCAGCAAAACACAGGAGAAGCAAATGAGATAATATTGTTTTCCTTTTTCTCTGCGGCTTCTCAGATTTCCAGGAAATTAATCCTGGCGAAGGGATTTTTCAGAAAACATGACAGTGACAAGTTGCAATCAGATTCTTATTTGTTCTCAAAAACATGGCTGAAATTCTTGTAGGAAAGAACACCAACAAAGAATTGGTTCTAGACAAAAAAATGGGATTATGAGACTTAAACATCTGTTATGCTCATGTGATGTTCAGGAGTATGGATATGGTGGATAGTCATGAATAATCATGGTTTAACCAAATCAGAGTGTGTGTCACAGCCTGATTCCTGTCAGGTGGGAGGTGCAGTGGCTCCGACCCAGGGTGGAGCAGGACAGAGAAGTGCTTGCTCAAGACACAGGCTTCAACCTCACCCATTCCCAAGGAGGTTTTTGGTGGTGGAGCACACAGCCAAAGGTGGCTGGGCCTGCTTGTGGCAATGTTCTTCTTGTGCTTTAACTGTCTTAGTAAGCTCAAAAGACCATTTGAGCTTGACCAGTTTCATATTCAGTTCAAGCCATAAGGCTGCAGGTGAAAAGAAAGGATTTATGGCATTAGGAAAGGAAATATCAATGAAAAGCCTCCTGCAGGATGGACATGACATTCTGACAAGCTTTGGAAAGGGACTTTGAGTCTGTGACTTGTGCTTTCAGGACTTAGATAATTTTAAAATAAAATTAAAGTATGGTTTTACCAAAGATTACCAAGGACAAAGATTTCAGGCATGAGAATCTTTGCACCTCCAGAGTTGTGCCATGGTATGAGGAGGGTTAAAGAAATAGAAATTCTCCATGTAAGCAGGGGAGAGCAGCTCCACAGTTCCATTTTCCCTCAGATCCAATTGTGTGCATTGAGACCTTGCATTAATAATAATCTATATACTTGCTTTTCCTTGAGAATGAGAATGATCCTCAAAATCTGTAGCCTAAGGCTCTGCCGCCTTTGTTATGCAAGTGAGCTACCCTCGCCTTTTACTGTATAAGCCACAAAAAGATGAAGATATATACATTTTTCCTTTCATTGCATACCCATATGTTTGTACAGTGATTACCTTTGCAGCTAACAGATGCTCTTATTTTAGGGTTCTTAAACAGAAACCCGAAATTATCTTGTATCTGCGTTTTTCTGATACAGACAGATGTGAAAGGTCTTTTTTTTTTTTTTAAGTTACTGATGGAGAAAGTTATTCTTTGCTTGCCTTCTACATTAACATTTTTTGAATAATTTATTCCCTTCTGGGTAACAGAAGCAGAGCATTTTCCTCCTCTACCTGCTGATCACTTCTGAAGCAAGATGGAAGATCTGATGGACCAAAACTCCTTTTAGGACGGTATGACAAGGCATGATCCCTTAAATTATTTAATCCCTAGTAACAAATAACAGTCCTTCAGGTACGACATTTATTGAAATAAACCATTGTTTCATTTTGCCTTGTGGAGGAAGTACAGAAACCTCCAAAGAAGAAAAACCGAAGACATTGATAGAAGATTTTGAAAGATATGCATAATTTAAGGATTACAGTAATTGACATGCCTCCTATTCTTAGATTTCCTTTAAGTCAGGGGTGTGTTTAGTAGATTTGGCTCTTAAATGATAATATGTGTGAATTAGCTATTCATTCCAGTATCTAGATCTTTGCAAATCATAACATATCTATAGAAAGCAATCTTCTTTCATTTTCTAATTGCTGAGCTCCAGGGGCTAGGGTTTTTTTTGATTCTGGAGATTACACTGGCAGATTTTTAAATGGTGGTTTCAATCTGCCTAACCAATAGCAAAATTACAGTAGAAATTTCAGAATAGAATTTGAAAATATTTTCTTCTTGGCTTGTATTCTCCTAGTTCTGCATTCCTGGACATGAAAATATTTCTTCATAAGAGCGTGAAAAGCAAGGTCTCTACCCCAAGAAGAAGCAATTTATTACAAATACAGATGATAAGAACAAAAAGATCAAGTGAAGAGATGGTGGCAGATAGTGCTGGGGGGCACACTGTGTGGAGTCTAAGTGGAAGGAAGACATCTGAAGTGAGTTTTGAAAGCAAAGAAGGAATTATCTTAATGAAGGAGTGGGTGATCCAAGTGCAAAGTGTTGCTTGTGAGCATGGAGGACTCAAGGAGAGGAGGAAAGACTGAGAGAGCAGTAGGCAAGCATTAGGTAAGGGCTGTGCCTCATGCCTGTTAAAAATGGTTTGCTTGTGTAATTGACATCAATAAAAAGCATGTGATGGAAAAAAGATTTTTTTTCTTCATGAATACATGGGTTCAGCAAGTGATGAACAAGCAGTTTTATACATATGTACATCTACACATTCATACCTACAGAACCTTTCTGTCAAAGACAGAAGACAACAAAGACAGCAGGCAAACCTACTGCAGAGTTGAAGATACTTCCTGCACAGACCTGGCCAAAATGATGCCAGAGGGCAGCAGAGAGGAGCACAGACAGTGAGCAGACAGTCAGACCTCCCACTACCTAAAAGACCTTTTCTTCCATGCAGAAATACAGGCAAAGAATAAGGCTGCCCTGAAAAGACAGAGAATTCATTTAAATCCAACATATTAAAAAAAAAGGGAATCATGGATGTGGTGAAGTACATGGTCCTAAGAGGGGCAAGAGAGGAAAGGAAGTAAGGTATGAAGCCTGTGATCCAAACCCTCATATATATATATCAAGTTCAAACTGTCATGAGATGAATATGGGTTCTGATTACTTAATTTATGCTGAAAAAATATTCTGATTCTCAACAGTGCACAGTTCCAGGTTTAAAAACCAAAAAAGAAAATAGAAGAAAAAATATATGTATACCTTGAAAGAAGGCTATCAGTTCTTCCATTTGAAGAATGTTTGACGGCTTCAGCCCACGGTGTTTACAAGACAAGTGTGCTAACTTTCATACTGAGTCTGGTGCTTTGCTTAATTTTTTGGTATGCCCTAATTACTCATACTTATCCCTGTCCTTACAAAATGCACGTTTTTCAGGTCTCCTCCTCCACCTTCTTTACAGTAAAAATAATGTAAATTATTTTTACATTATTATGTAAGCTTCACTTAGCTTCTGCTGATAATTAGAATAGTGCTATTTATTTGAACCAAAAACCTCACCAGTTAGTAACTAGTAATATGGCTAACATTGCAGCCAATGATTTTGTTGGACAGTGGGTAGCATAGATTTGTATTGCACTTTTATCTACCAGTACTGATCAAGGACTGCAGCAGTGAGAACAGCTCAGGAATTAAGAGTATTGTAGAATTAGAAATCAGACCTAATGTTTTGGACTAGACAAAACATGGAGTGACCTAAATTCAAGAGCTAATCCCTGTCTCAAGTAGTTGGTGCTATAGATTATACCATGACAGAGACTGTGAAATGGGAGATTATGACTCACCTTCGTGAAGCCACTTCTCTTCACAAACTACCCTTTTTGGAACACTGTCATAAAATAAGAGCTTTATTTATTTATGCAGCTCCCAAAAGTATGTTAAACATTTGAGGGCAGAAACAGGCAGGCTGCAGAAGAGAGACATTTTTCAGTCTGACAGAATCAAGATTTTGCACATGAACTGTTAATTTTTCTTTTTGTGTGTGTGTCTCTTATGGGGCTTTTTGTGCATTTCTTACAGCACAGAACACCATGTCTTATCTCTTTGTGATGAAGATTGGCAGGTAGTGCTTGATACTGTTTTAAAGGCACAGAGCATGATACATCATGTCTATTCAAACATATTAACAACTTCTGCCAGAGTGTTTTATTTGAGAGACATTCAACTCCACAGCATTCTCCTTAATGCAAGAAAAAAGCAAAGAAATTGCATTCATAGATCTTGCCCTGTAAACCTGTCCTCCAAAGCCTTTTTTTTTTTACTGGCAGACCATTGATGCATTACCTTGACATGAATTTATTTACCTATTTGTAAATAAAAACAGAGTAACAGATATATTTAATTTTGAAATGGTATCAGATGGTTCTATAATTAATATGGTTCAACTGCTCTATGATTCCATTTGTTCCTATTAATGCAGAAGCATGCCAGAGCTTACAGAAAGTGAATCGTTGACACTAAGACATAGATGTTACACAGTGCAGTGCATCATTTCCCTGCTTGTGCTGAATGTGAATTATTGTGCTAGGAGGAACCTGAATAATGCCCCAGATCCCTCATACCTTCAAGTACAGGTGGATGTCAGTTTGAGTTGAACTATAATGCATTAAATCATTTGTATGAATTTGACCCATTCACCCTTTACCAGCTCCAAAGACAGAAAAGCCAGGTGGGCAGGGATGCCGGATGGGGCGTGCCAGAGTGTGGAGGCAAGTGTGGATTTTTCCTGAAGACCCTGAGCCCCCTCCTGGTAGGTTCCTGTAGAAGTGCCCATACTTATGGCACAGTCTTAGCAGGGATGAGATTTCCAACTCCCTTCTAACATCACATGTCTTCACCTTGGTGTCTTTATTTAGACAGATTCTAGAGACAGCTTAGGAAAACTGTGGACAGCAGAGGCTAAAACTCTGTTCCAAAAAGCCATGAAGCTGCTGCTGAACTGTGGGGATGCCTGACCTTACTACATCCACCCCTGGCACTGCCTGTGGTCCTGCTTCCAGAGGTGCCCAGGCAGCACAAGCTGGAGCTCCACCACCATCTTGCAGGCTCACAGGCAGCCAAAATCTCCCAAGCCTAACCTGCCTTGTCCAGGTACACAGACACATAACAACAGGGCTGAGGTAGAGCTGTAGCTCTCATCCCTCTTTTGCATGCAGCCTAAATAACCTGGAGATTTCCCTTCTTGGCCCATAGGGGTTCAAATTTCCATCTTTTATGATATCAGGCTTCTGGCTGGGCTGAAGGGTTTGTTCAGCCTTTCTTTGAGTGAAGCTCTGCCACCAGGCAGCAGAGACAGCTCCCATAGGGGCCATAGATTTTCCATTGAATCAAAGTATGAATATGATCTACAGCCCAGACACAAAAATCCTCCCTTCCTTGAGCACCTTCCCAACAGCTGACAGCACCTGAGTTCTCCACATTCTTGTAGTTTCTCTCTGCTCTTGGGGTGGTCATGAAGTTGCTCTCTGAGAGAAAGGAGATGAAACCTCTTTCTTATGTGGAAAAAGGGCCAAAATTCATGGCTGCTCAGAGGGAATGTTTTAACCAAGCAGACTATTAAACAAAAGATTAACATCTTCACTGTGCTTTTATTAAAAGAGAAAGGGGGGGGGGGGGGGGAAGGGAAAGGAAAACGCAATCCTTATGGTTTCCCTAAAAAGCATTCATTACAAGGATATACTCTGTGGAGAAGATATCAGGCTCAGAGTGCTGAGTGGGTGGCACTCAGTGCATGACACAGCTCTGAGATAGGCACTTAGGAAGTGACATCCCCATGTTCAGCAGGATTCCTTGGAGGAGGGGAGAATGGGCAACATCCCTAACCTGGACTGGACCTTACTCCCAAGATTATGGTTTAAGTGAGCAAGAAAGGAAAGAAAAAAATAAGATTTCATCCCTGGGGCATGGTGACAAGAGCAGCTGTGGGGTTTTGAGCCTGCTTGAGAAGAAGAGAGGAGGCTCCTCAGTGTTTTGGGGCAGGGGTTTGCATTTTGGATTTCCTCCCCTGTGCAGAGAAGGTTCTGTATAAACACTGTGCTCTTTCCAGCAGGAACTTTTGCCAGATTCCTGTGCTAAGGGCTGGCAGAATCTAGGACTGCAATTCCCAGCAGTCTCCGAGTTACTTTTTCCCCTCTGGCAGCTGGAGGAAAAGGAGAGGTTAAAGCACTCTGCTCGAGCAGCTGCCACCACCGATCCTTAACAGCATATCTAGATGCAAAAACCGGGAATTTCCTCCTCCTGCTGAAACTTCCCCCATGCCTGCCCCCCAAAACCACCATTTTTATTCTGACTCCATCATTAAAAAGAAGTTATTACTGAAATTAAGAACAATTGTCCACAAAAGTTCCCTCCATTCTGTCATGGTTTAACCCCAGCCTCATACTAGGTACTATGGAGAAAATTAACTCCATCCCAGCCAAACCCAGCACATTTCCTTAAAGGGAAAGGCCAGCTCAAAACAGGGGCAGTGTGATGGATTTTTTCTTAAAATCTTGTCTGCAGAGAGAAACAAGATCTGACATCCCCAGAGTACCATCTTTCAATGTGTAAGTATTGAATGTAGTGAAACAATATGCAGGTGACGTGAGGGAATCACAAAGACCTTTTTTACTTAATCACTGGAGACCTCTGGCAGTGAAAAACAGCAACTCAAACATGTCCTATTTATTCTTGACAGCTGTTAGCAGTTGCAAAGTCACAGAAAATGTTAAAGTCACAGAAGAGGTAATGAAGGCACAAAGACCTTTGTGATTTCCTTCGAGGTTGCTGATGAAGCCAGCGCTGTCCCATTAGATAGAGAGCAGCAGATGTTCAGTGTATCTTGTTGGTACACACAGATGTGGTTCTGCTTATCAGGTGCACTTAAAATCTACAAGGACCTGGCACTCTCCACAGGGACTTAGTATGGAAAGTTTGCAAGTCCTTCATTGCTAATTTGAAGACAAGTATTCAAAATGTATGAGAATATAGTTACAATGATACGGCTAAAAAGAACAAGTCACTGTTTAAGGCTGAATTAAAGGAGAGGCTTAGCAAATATCTTTATTTGCCTAACAGAAAAGTTGTTTTTTTCTGTCCACCGGAAGGTGTCATGTCTTTGCTAAATACCAGATCTCACCAATCTATTCTCCAATAATAACTTCAATCACTGTCACTAAAAGCTGAGAGGTGACTTGTGTCCCAGTAAAAATATGACATTGGGATATGACAAAAATATGACATAATAGTGTAAGGGCCCAAATTGCTAAAAATTTATTCTTTTACAAAATATATTATAAGGTATCACAACCCACAGTGGTCAGCACAGAAGTGTCCTCGGTTTGAACGTGGTTTGAGTTCTGCCACATTTCAGGATTCCCAACACTGCTGTGCCACTGATGAACTCTGCCATGGCCCTGGGGTCTGCCATCTCTCCTCAGGGGGGTACCCATGCCAAGAGCTGGGGCTGCCCAGGGCTTTCCTGCTCCCAAGCCAGGGTGGTGAGACAGGTCCTACCTGTGAGATCCTGGTTTGCTGCCCCTGGGATGCTCCCATGCTGCTGGACCCCAGGGAGCACACAGGCCCATGGTGCCCTGACAATTACTGCATGTCACTTATGAAATTTTATTGTTCTATTTGCTTTTATAAACAATAAATAATTCTAGCTGGCAAAATAAATAAGCTTGGAGTGTTTTCCAATGCATTACCCTGACCTTTCTTGTGTGTGCCTGGGTCTGGGTCTGGGTCTGTGCCTGTGTGTTTGTTTGCTGAATTTTCTGAATTAGAGTGATTGAAAGAAAATTGCAGTAAGTTTTGGCTACTTGTGCCAATTAGTCTGTTTCTAGAAAATACATGATAATAAAAAAAGTATGGATAAAGGCAATCTGGCTTTATCCTAATCACATGCACAGAATTGAAGGAATCAAAGCAATGGTTGCCTCAGGATGCTCAGGCTCAGCAGTGCTGATGTGGCTGGTGCAAGAGAGGCTGGGCAGCTGGGGATTTGCTTCTTCTCTCCTTGTCCCACAACCTACTGAGCCCAGGGATCTCCTAACCACTGCATTAGTACATGAAATGTTCTGCTGCCTTGGAAATCAAATGGGAAACAGATCATCTTTACACCACTGCATAAAGCACCAATAAAGGTGTGGAAACAGGCAAGAAGGTGGATCAGAAGTATGGACTAGCTCAGCTGAAGGTTTTGACTGAGAAAGGTCTGTAACGTTCCTACAACACAGAATGTTTGTTTTGCTTTGTTACTGTTCCTCATAAGATAGATCACATTATATAATGCACACTTAATAAAATGACCAGATAACAGGTTACCCCAAGCAGCATATGAGAATATTGTGGAGACCTCCATGTGAAGTTATTGTGGAAACCCAAAGTGCAAATGATTTCAAAAGGCAATTGGATGAATTGAAACAGGGCCAGGGATAGCTGAGAAATATGATGTTCCAAAGGCAACCTCTGGCTAAGGAAGATCCTGCCCTGTGCATTGCCAGAAGCTGGAAGAGCTCAGCACAGGAATGATCCTACCCCGATCCTCACACTCTTTCCACCAGTGCTGGGAACAAGTAGATGTAATGAGTGATCTTTATAGGCTGCAGCAATCCAAACACTAAATAACAAGTCCACTTACTATTAAAAATAGCAGTGAAAACGTGAACATTTCTGTCTTGTCTCCAGGCTCTGGAGTGAAACTTCCTTGCAGAAGCTTCTGCAGGAAGTTCCATGTAAAGGCAAGCTCTGTGACACCCTGGTGACAGCTAGAAGCAAAGCCTCTGACATCCATCGACCTTGGGAGTAATGCTGGAGATTTTCCGACCCTCCTCTGTGACATATGTTTCCTTTACCACCAAAGAACTCCTCCTTTTCTTTTTGTGTGTGAATTTTCATAGGAATTGTAAGTTGTTTCTTAGACAGATGGGATGCCTGAGTCAGTCCTTCCATTTTCTTTGACAGGAAAATGGGATTTGTTGGGTTTTTCAGGAAGCGGAAGGAAGAATTTTGATAGCTCCTCCGTAAGATCTTCTGTGTTGCTGATTTAAAGGTTCAGAATCACATAATAAAAGACCAGCAAACCTACCCATTCTAAGCCAAGAAGTGCAATTCTGGCTCAAGTTGTGAGGACAGTAGTTTAGAAATTGTTTTATTGCATTACAGAAATCTGCATAATACCATACACAAGTGCAGTTTATAAATAGAAATATTTGGGTGAGTGTCTTTACTCCTCATTTGTCCAGGGCATATGGACTAGTGTGATGATAAACACAGTACATGCACATTCAGGATCTCTGGTTAGGCTAAATGTTTTCCTGATTCAGCATAGCATGCTTTAATAATATAATTCAATTTTTCCTCATTTTTAATGTTATTTCAGCCCGTTAACATAATTTGGTGAGCTATTACAGTTGTTACAGCTGCTAGTTTTGCCCTTAATACTGATTTCACTTATGACCTCAGTCAGAACTAGATTTAAAGTTTGAGATGATGTAAGTGAATAAGGATTATTAGATTTATTCATTCGGCAATTTAAATAAGAAACTGCCTGGCTTAGAATAAACGGTAAATGAAAAATGCATGTGATTTATAGACCTGTCCACTTTAAAGATTTATACACAGAGTGGGATGATTAAGTAAGAGACAGACCTGATTACATGAAATATGTAATTTTTGTAATGCGATATTGGAAGCAAGCTGCTAAACAGCAGCAGCATAACAATGATTGCCCCAACAGCTTTTATTACAATATTACTGTACAGCTGGTATGCAGTCATGTAAACACAAGCAGCAGGCTTATGACCATTTCTTTTCCTTGACAACTGGTAGATGTTATTATGTTCCCATGAAAAGCATCTTGCCCTCTCAGAGACTGCAGTACCATCTCCTGGAAGCAGGACTGGAGTGGGACTGGAGTTGCCTCCAGGCTTTGTCTGTCCCTCCCATCTAAGAGCACCATTTTCCTGTGAGTCTCTGCTTGCCTACAAATGTGTGTACAAGCACTCCCAAGGCTGCATGCCAAGGTCACAATTAAACTCTTGATTAAACTCTTCTGTATCTGAAATAGGTAGAGATTTCTGAGGCTTGGCAGAAGCAGCTGTGCCTCTCCGTCAGAACCTGAGAAGGTCCAGATGCATCATCACAGAAACAACAGGATTGGAAAAAATCCTTTCATTTTTCTACTACTTAACAAAAAGAAAAAGCTCTTCCTTTGCTCTCCATTAAGCTTGAAAGGCAAAAAACTAAATGTATTTCCTTTCATGGGTTTTAAGGGTGAAGGAAGGTGTTGTGATTATTTAGCCTTTCAACCACAACATAACACAAGCCGTGGACCTCCATTCAGCAAATCCAGCTGTCTTCCCCTTTAGTTGAGAACTTGGAAAAGCCCTCAGTCTCACCACTGATGCAGTAAAAGGCCTTAATAAATAACACCAGTGAGGTCTAAGCATTGCAACAACCTGTTGTGCCTCCTAAGGTACTATCTTTGCACACAAGAATAAAAGAACAATACAGTCTGGGGTTATTGTGGCATATTTTGTGTGTTTGCATATTTTCTCCATGTGGAGAATTGAAGACTACATGGATACATTGTGCACAGAGATATTAGCCTATGACATTCTATATGAATTAAGACACTTTTTAGGAGAAAGCTTAATAAGTGTGTTTCAAACCAGGGGGTCTTCCATAACATAATTTGCAGAGAGCGAATTGACCCAGAAAATTTTAATCTAAATCCCAATCTGATTTGTATAAAGTAATTTAATTTCCTCCCTAGTAGCTATATGGATTTTATCAATTATACCAATTAAATTGTCAAGCAGATTTATTGACCAGTCATCTACAAGACACTTTCTTTGATGTACTATTCTGGTGTCATCAACTGGTCATGAAAGTCTAGCCTCAGTATTTTGGTGTCATTATGTACAGCTCAAAAGAGAAGGTTCTATTAAATGAGTGTTGTGAACCAAATATTGAAATGAGGATGGAAAGCTCCTAGTTTTGAATTGCAGACACAAAATTACAGATGCAATCTGTTTAGATGCTTAGCCATCCTACATGGATGCCGCACATTTGATTTCTGACTTCTGAGCTGCACCTCATTGCTAATAGCTATTATCTACATGTAATAATTCTTGCTAAAAAGGCATACCCAGTAAATTTCAACTATAAAAACTGAGGCATAAAATTACGGCTTGGTTTTGAACTTGACAACTCATGCTTTTCATGAGTATGTTTCATTTTCTCCATTGCCTGAGTTCTAGACAAGGGGCAAAACTTTGTTCCTATTCATCCTGAGAAATTTTGTTATTAAAATATATTTTACTTTGTCAGAGCAGATCACTAGAATCAGACATCTTGCTTCCATTGAGTGAGTCACAGTACAACTTCTTTGTGACCTTTTCCTAACTTTCTTCTACAAGTTTGCCAAATGAGAATACTACTAGAAAAAGAATCAAGAATTTACAGGTCGTTGTCATCAAGGCGAAAACACAATTTGTAGTTGATAATCAAGGGAGGTTGCTGTGGAGCATATTCAAAAGTCTCAAGACAAAAGTAAATGCAAGTAATGAACCTGACATCCTCTGGAGTGCTTTGGTGCCTAATTGGTCACAAGACCTGGCACATAGACTTTCCTCCTATTAGGGGTTCAGAGAATATACACGATAATCTGCAGCATGTTTGGTCTCCTACAATATTCTTCTAGAACTGAGGGGTTTTTTAGAAACTAGACTACCAGCATGAGTAAGAGAAGGCAAACTTGCCCTCCATCAATGAAACAAAGTCCTATAGTATCAGTTGCAGGGAATCACAAATCTGGTGGTTGGGATTATGTCCTATTATAACTAAACTTAAGCTTTCGCTTTTCACTGTTGGCATAGAAGTCCAAATTTTGGTCCATGTCACTGCTTGAATTCTAGTCCTAAAATATTTGGAGAAGTTTGCAAAAATCAATAGATAGTGTGAGATAGCAAACAGAGCTGATATGTGAAAGACACATTTTTTGGAAAGAAAATAACTTGTTGAAGCATTGAAGAGCAACCAGGACTATTCCAGAAACACTTGGCTACATGCCTAATCTCGGGGGGAGGGATGTTTTGTTAAGCCTGACTGTTAATGCATACTTTAGCCAACAGCTCTATATCACTCTAGTGAATGATGTCATGAAAGATATTTCATTATGAAGAAAAAAGAAAAATAACAGCTATGTCAGTGCCTAGCTCAGCCTTGAGGACTAACCTTCAGAGAAGGGCCTTCACATACCTCCAGGGAGGTATGCTAGATCTCTCACCATGAAAATGATGAAAATGTGGGACTGGCCTCTTACAGAATCAAGTGTTTGACTGTCAGTCACTTGCATTATTAAATTATGTGTTGTCAGGTTTTCTCAGCAAAATCTGCTTTGTTGCTGGAAAGGTATTACGAGCTCTTTGGTTTCTTCTGCTTGACACTTCTGGCTCTCACTTCCGTATCAGCGCCTGCACAGCCTTGCTGATCCCAGCCTCAGTCAGGAAGCACCTGGCTTTCATATCCTCTAAAAACAGCAGACCCTTTGCTCGACCTTATCAGTGATCAGCAGACCCTCCTTGCTCAATCCATCACTGATAAGCTCTAAATGTGACAAAGTTCAAGCTGCTGTATCCCTGCTTAGGCACAGCGCCTTGCTACAGAATCTTAGGGAACTATTTTCTGCTGCAGCAGTTTAATAGTTCGGGTTTGATTTCTGGTCTCTAGTGCTTATCCTAGCTGTAATTACCCAGGACTGTGATTTAAGGAGACGGTATCTCATTCCTTATTATTATTTTAAATTATACATAAAAATGTTTAATTTAAAATGTACATACTGGTATCATCTGAGCAACTCCAGGAGCTGGTATGGCACAGAAGAAAGAACCATTATTGAATGAGATAATTCATCAGGCAGGTCAGCATCTGACACCACAGGGGAAGGAAAACAAGTCCCTGTAAGACCCTACTCCAGAAAAAGACTGATGGATCTCATTTGGTCCTGAACAAAGTGATGGGAAGGATATGAGTTGGCAGCAATTCCCATCTCCTTCTCTGCCAGCTCCTTTTGGCCACTAACATTGGTGATGCTGCTTTGTGAGCTGTGCAGCCAGCAGCACCTCGGTGGGTTACCCAGCAGGTGGCTGTACTCCCTGCACCAACTCACAAACCCATAAGGGATGGTTTCTTTTTTCATAGCCTTCTGTGAAGAGCTGTGCCATTAGTGAATTTAAAATCATGCCCTACCAGGTGACCAAATAAAAGCTCTGTGTTTGAAATGATGTCAAGTTTTCACTAACATTTTTTCATTTAAAGAAGGCAAAGGATTTTTAGAGGGCTTGAGAAAGTGGTGGTTCTAATTTGATTGTGGGATTTAAAGTTGATTTTATACTTAGGATAAGTATTAATTCTATTTACTCTATTAATTCAATTTATTCTATTCTATTAATTCTGTGCAGTCCATACACACCAAGACAGAAGAGAGTGGTTCAGCCAACACAGAATATGCACATAAATGCAGGTAGCAGTTTCCACACTAGCAGAACTCATCACTAGCAGAACCTGTGTTCTTTGTTGGTTCTTCAAATATTATTGTTCTGGCAACTGTTATCATCCCATTGGCATTTTAGTAACAGCAACCATATTAAAAAACTTAAAATAAATATAAGCTGCAGGACCCCAGCAGATAAAAGAGATTTTTGCTTTTTATTTAGGCATGCATAACTGGTGCCCTCCAACATGCTCCTCACTTGGACAATTGCTGCAAAAGATGTTTTGCAAAAGATTTTCAATCTGGTAATAACAAACTGTTTTGTGTAAGTCATCCCAGCTGTAAAGGGTGCCATGGGAGAACACAAGCAGGTGCCTGAAAAATACCTATACTGATGCTGAAAATGTAATTAAAAAAAAAAAAAAAAACAACAACAAAACAACAACAAAAGGAAAAAAAACCACAAAAATGCACAGGGTGGAGGAAAAAAAACCAACAGAGAAAAAAAGAGATGCTACTCAAAAGGTAACCACAGAGTTAGCAATGCCTCTGTTTGCAAGCAGCTTCCAAGAGAAAAGGCATTATGGGACACATGTAGCCTCAACATGCATTTGGTCTAACCAAGGTGAAGATGCAGTCTTTACAAAGGTAGAAGCTCTTGCAGTAACATAAATAATGTGACAATTTCTACCTTCTTCACCCTTTCTCTGAAAGCATTTCCAAGCTAAACAAGCTACACACAGTGCATTGTTGACACAAAGCAATCCAGTAGGAGAGAATAATAGAATCATACATATTTAAGATATCTAAAAGGAAAAGACAGCAGAAAGAGATTAAGGCAATTATCAGGTAATTATCAATAGCATAAAGGCAGCTTGACTAAGAAAACTCAAAGCTGAAATATTTTCTTCCAGGCATAACAAAATCTTTTCTGACACGTGGGGATCCTTAAATCTTCCTAAATCCTAAGAATAAATATTTTGACCTGCTGTAGGCCTCAGTTAAAGAGAAAATCCCATGTTCCTGTTGAAATCTCCAGTCTAACAAACTCCTAAAATTGCTAAGTCTTTTAAGACTGAGGTAAACTGCAGAGCTACTTCTCTGAACTCTTTATGTTCCAGCAAATCCTCATGAGTCAAAACATGTTTGGCGTTTAGCCATGAACTCCATTGCTGGCTGGATCTTTCCAAATGCTGTGGCTGCAAAATGCAATGCAATCTCCCCTTTCACCTTGCACTATCTTTCCTTTCTACCCTAAGTTATCACAGTCTCAGTGACAAATTGTTCCTGGCATACAACTGCACCAATTAGGAAAAAAGAAATCAAATATAAAAACATCTTGAAAGCACCAAGTGTTCTGTCTCTACTCTTTTTCTCTACTTTGGTAGTTAGTGGCCAAAAGTAGAACAGTGCTTCAGGTTCTCAAGAGTTAAGGCCTTGACTGCCTCCAAAAATCAGGACCTCTTATCATACCATGTATCCTTGGATTCCACAGATGCCACTACTATGGAAGTGACAGCTTCAGCTGAAAATGAAATGGAAATGTAGTTTTTTCTACTGACAAGTGCTACCCAAGTTTAGTACATGATGACTTCTGTCCTCTTCCCAAACAAAGCCAACACATTTCTGCCACATACAAAAAATTATTTTATCTTCTCTATTTCAGTATATTTTGTTCTGTTTGAGATTGTTTAAAGGATTTCCTTCTTGGATTTTTTTTTATTCCATCTTCTTTTCCTTAGCTTTCAGCTAGTGTCCTTACTGCTTTTTGTTGTTGTCTTCTGGCTTTTGGTGTTTGGTTTTTTTTTTTATATGGATCAATCACTTCTTACTTATCACTCTCTCCAGGAAGAAGTCAAGTGTTCCTCAGGTTACAACTGTTATTTCCAGTAGCCTTGTACTCCAAATGTGTTTCTGTGCATGAGTGCTGTCTTCTCTGGCACATGCCATTGTGACTGTGTTGGTAGGAGGAATTCCTGCTGAGCTGCGGCCTCAGCTGGTCCCCAACTACTGCCTGAAGAAGGAATAAAGCATTAAGGCACAGATGCACAAAAAGCCCATCTCTACAGGGCTGCCACCAACTCTTCAGTATTGAGATCAACTGATGTAACAAAAAGAGGTCACAGAGGACCAAAGAGTGAATTTCCCAGAGCTAAGGTACTGGGACAGGACAAATGGGCTCCCTTGTGGAGGATGGAGGGGGAGTTGGATCATACCCAGGCACACCTTAAAAAGGCAGTGTTGAAGGTTGGATGTCTGCTGTGTTTTGAACTGTATGTCAACGAGGAAAAATGATACCTCCCATGGTTTTGAAATGAATTGACATTCATTTTATGTTCTCCAGATGGTAGAGATGAAACACTAAGTAGGTGGATGGTATGGGTCAAAAGAGAAAACCAGGACCCATCCCTTCCTGTGGGAGACTGCTGTGCATAGGCAGAGTGCCAGCATGGGGGGCAGCTTGGGTAAGCATTTGGAGAAGGAGAGTTGGCAGCTTGAATCTAGGGGATGGGTTGTAAAAAGAAAGTGATTTTCAGCTTTATACTTGACTAACTAAATCTGTGAATGAGTGGCTCAATGTCCTGGGGACAAAGCTTTTTACTTTTAACTCTTTCAATATCTAGAACTTAAGGTCTTTCTGCATTGAGGCACAACTGACCTCCCACCCCTGAGGACAGATGGATTAGATAGATAGATAGATAGATAGATAGATAGATAGATAGATAGATAGATAGACAGACAGACAGACAGATTTAGATCTGTATCTGCTTATATCCCTTGCAAGGAGGTAAAACAGAGACAAGACATGAAAGCATGTGTGCATTACAGACCAGCTTAGGAGGACTTCATAAGCCACTCTCCCATGATCTGTGTCCAGCTCTATAAGCCATGGCCTCAGCAGTACTAATGCAGCTATTTCAGAGCCCTTCCAAAGGATTTATGTAAAAGCATAGCAAGATACATGATCCAGCCTGGTATTTATACACTGGCATTGTATCTGTGCATCTGACGTAAAGGAGAGCTGGTTTGAGTGTGTGAAAGTGATAAAAATGTGATGTGTAAAAAATGGGCTCCAGGTCCATGCTCAGCTTGTGCCTTTTGACTCAGAAAAAGCCAGACCTGGCCACTGAAGATTCATTTGCTATTTTTTCTTACTGCCAACACAAACACCTGTAATGAATTATTTTTTTGCAAAGCACAGAGCAAAAATTTGACCAAAATTAACAAACAGGGTTTTTTTCTACTTGTTTTATAGCTAACACTGTTAGGTAATAACATAAAACTGGTAACTGGAACCACTTATGCATAGATTGTGAGAGAATTGTTAAACCCAGTACCAGTTGTAGATTCTCCTGTGACACAAAAAAGTATGAAAGTGAAACTAGAACAGGGGCATCTGTTAGGGAAGTAATAAAGCTCCTGCTACTTGGTCACACTCAGGGTGACAAATTTGATGTTATGGTAAGAAATCAGTCAGAAGATAAAGTAGGAAAATTATTACAGCCTAAAGCAAGACAACACATTCTTGACATTTGTATGTTTGTGATTGACAGTACCTGCCCACTCTAGGGGTCCAAACTTAACACTTGCATTAGCTGCCACAAGGATTTCTACTCCATTTCTACTCCATCACTTGCCTTCTGCTGTAAATGCTCTAATGGTGAAGAGCCTGTCCCTCCTTTTCAACACTGGCATGAAGCACAAAGGCACAATGGGGACCGAGGCACCAGTCTAGCACAGCAGAATCAACACCAAGTAGTTGAGCAATATACTTATTAAAGCTGATGTTAATGCTTCCCTGAGAGAAGATTATCTACATAAGTTACCTTGATTAAAAGCATGTTTCATGAGAAGTAGGTTTATAAATTGAAAAAATCCAGAATTATGAAATGTCATATGCAAGGCAACTTTGCTGATGTGTTACTGAACAAAATTAATTGTTATGGGAATTTAGCATAAGGAAAAATAAAACAGTTATTTACTAGATTCACTGAATGTTAGACTGAGTACTTGAAACTACTGAAAGATTTCTCTGGAATTTATGACTACAGATGCCCTTAGGAGGCTGTAAACAGCTGGGATGTAATCACCTGCAGTTCCATACATGAACATATATACACTCTTTGTTCTCTAGGAACACACCAGGAATCTTGAAAACCATTGTGGCACTTACCTGGCCTATGTGTCCAGCTTTCCTATGTGCAAAGACAAGTGTAGGGGACCACATGCCATAGGGATCAACTTCCATTTCCATGTGAGTCACTCGGGAGAAACACTGAGAAGTTACTACATTGCAAACTGAGGTAAAGAAGGAGAAGGCAGCTTTCATTTTTATGCACCAGGCAGCCAGGAGGGCCAACCATGTCCTGGCTGGCACATCAGGCACAGCATCACCAGCTGGACAAGGGAGGGGGTTGTCCCACTCTGCTCTGCACCAGGGGCAGCCTCACCTCAAGTGCTGGGGCCAGTTTTCATCACAACAACATAAAAAACCATTATGCTATCAGAGAGTGTCTGAAAGAGGGCCACAAATATGGTGAAGGGCCTTATGAGGAGGTCACTTGGTTTGTTCAGCCTGGAGAAGAGGAGACTTCACAGTGGTCTCCAACACCCTCACAATGGGAAGAGAGGAACAGACACTGATCTCTGCACTCTCATGACCAATGACAGGATTCAAGGAAATTACACGAAGCTGAGTCAGGGGAGGATTAGGTTGGATACCAGGTAAAAGCTTTTCACCCAGAGGGGACTGGACACTGGAACAGGCTCCCCATGGAAATGGTCACAGCACCGAGCCCATCTGAGTTCAAGAAGCTTTTGGACAATGCTCGCAGGCACATGGTGGGATTCTTGGGGTGTCCTGTGCAGGGGCAGGAGCTGGACTCAATGATCCTGATGGGCCCCTTCCAACTCAGCATTTTCTATGATTCTATGATTTTTCACAGGCTCAGATCAAGCTTTTAGTAAGACATAGGGAAGCCAATTGTCTTTTTTCCCTCAGCAAAGAGCTGCCAGAGCAGGCCAAACTGGTATAAATTGTTACATCTGCTGTTGTGCTGAACTTGACTAAGAGGTTTGGGGAAGTGTCTTGTTTAAGGGGTTCATTCTAAAAGGAGTGTTCATGCTATAACATTGTAATGGTCTTTGCAATTAATTTCTTTGTAAAGATGCACAGAAAGAGTACTGACTTTGCAGATCAGGAGGAAGGGCTGATTGTTTATGTAGATGGTGTCTGATGTGCAAAATAGTCACAGCATTTTTTGGGAGAGGGCACCCGAGAGCTCTCTGACACCAAGGCCTTTTCTGCAGGAGAGTGCTAAGTGAGCACACACTTGTTCATCACTATTTCAGGGCAGGATTTTAAAGTTCTGAATACTGGGAGCCAGAGAATCCCTAAATCTGCCACCATGGAATGTCTTCTGATTGAAGGTTATCTCCATTTCAAGGCATCTGGGCCAGCCTCAGGTTCCAGTCCCTCTCTAGTAGCCTGTGTGTGTTGCTGAGTGTCTTAAGGACCGTGATTCAAAACTCAGTTGAGGTGAAAACCTAGCAGCCAAAAGAAACAGTAACAGTTCAGAACTTCTATTAAACATTTTGAACACAACTTGTCGAAGACTAAACGATTGAACAGGCCTGTTTCATGGATATCCCTGCAGTGGCCTACAGTGGCCACAAAGAGGCTCTTGTCTCCCTCGCGGAGTGGGATGTGCCAAGTTCCTTCTCTGTCTCTTGCAAGAAATTCTACAAGCAAATTGAAATTCTTCAATTGTCATTTATTTTCTCATCATCATAAGTCTTGATCTACAAACATAAAAATTATGTGCAGAGATTTTGAGCATGCTAACACCCCACCCCCCCCCCCCCCAAATAAAAGGTTTAGCACCGATGCGTAATGTGGAATATAAAGACTTGTGGTGGCTGTCTTGGCTTTATGCAGTGAATCATGATTGTAAATATATTTACCTTAGCACAGATATAATTTATTTTTCCCACGGCAAAATCAACGTTACTTCCACTTTAAAAGTCAGAGATCTCACTCAGGCATCAAAAAAAAAAAAAAAAACCAAAAAAACAAAACAAACAAACAAAAAAAAAAACAACAAACCCAAACAAAAAAAACCCCTAAACCAAACAAATAACCCAACCAAACAAAACCAACAAAAAACCCACAAAACCCCCCAACAACAACAACAACAAAATACCCCCAAAAATGGCAATGGAAGACTGTATCCTATTCCAGTACAATTTACATTTTTTAAAGAAAACTGTTACTTCGTTAGAATTCAAGAAGCAAGTTTTGCAATAAAACGTTAGGGACACTGTAATACACTCATTGCGTGGTATCACACTGGACCCCACAGAAAAAGGGAAATGTCATCTGTGATAACAGCGAAATTGAGCAACTGCACCCGTTACACACAGAGTTATCACTGGAGAAGTGACACTTTCAGGGTCTGCCCGAACAGCCTAACGCTTTGCAAATGCCAAAACAAGTCTGAAACACTCAGATAAGTAGAAGTGATGAGAAGTGATAAGAGACCTTTCCAGAGGATAGAGACAACACAACTGTAAATGTAACTCTAGCATGTGAGAGAGTAAGTTCCTGTGGTGCTGAGTAGATGTGCCGAGGGAAATGCAGTTGAATAGGTGGGAAAGAAAAGGCACGGAAGAGATGCTTCAGCAGCAGGTTCACTGTAGTTAAAACCTGTATCTGCATCCTGTAACTTTATTTGGAGATTCTATTGACCGGGGGTTATGAAGAATCTCTTTGCTTTTTTTTTTTTTTTTTTTTAATTTCCTTCCCCTTGTAATTACTACCCCTTGTAACTCGTCTCCTTTATTTCCAGCTCGCTTCAGCAACCGCATGCTGTTCCTGCCCGCGGCACGCAGGAACCGCCAGCATACAGGTGGGATCCCGTGCCCGCGGAGCCCCTGTTCCCGTCCCCGTTCCCGTCCCCGTCCCGCCCCGGCGCCGCCTCCCGTCCGCGGGAAGGGCCGGTGCGGCGGCGGCGAGAGGAGCGGGGGGCGGGTTTGCGCTGCGGAGCCGCGGAGCTGGGGCTGCGCTCCGGGTCCCGCCGAGCCCACACGCCCCCCGAGGGCCTGCGCCGGGCAGCCATGGGCCAGCCACGGCGCACCGAGCCCCGAAACCCGCGGGCCCGCTCCCCGGCCCCGCCCGCCCCGCCCGGGTGGAGCCGTGCCCCGCCCCGCCGCGGAAGGAGGATGAGGCGGCGGCGGCCCCGGCCGAGGCGGCTGCCCCATGGCAGAGGTAAGTGACCGGCAGCCGCCTCGGCCGAGCGGGGCGGTCTGGGCTGTCCGTGGGGGGGAGCGGTGGGGACGCGAAGGAGAACGCTTTTGTGAGGTAGGCACCGTCCCACAAAGAGAAAAAAAAAAAGGGCAGGAGGGATACACACCTCCTGCGGTGTGCGGGACTGGCCGTGCCCTGCCCGTGTCCGGGCGGCGGGAGGCAAAGCGCCGAGCGGCGGGGCCGGGCTGCCGCGCAGCCTCTGCTGACGGAGCGACCGCGGAGCCTCCTGCACCGGAGCGGGGACAGCCCCGCAGAGCTGCCCTGGACCGGGCGCAGCCCGGACCCCAGCGCCGCTGTCACCTGCCGGGCAGGGTTGTAAAGGCCAGGACGGACAGTTCTACTTGGCATTTCCTCCGGCATCGCCTCTGTTTTCTTCATGTGGGCACACGGGCTTCTCAGGAATATCACGCATCTGCAAAAACGCTTTTCCAGAGTGTTTCACATGGTGCATCCCTCACCTGGGCGCAGGGCACCTGTGCGTAGTAATGCGGTAACTTCACTCGTCAGGAACATTTCTTACATGCAGAGGGTCTCACTGTGCCAGGGCAAACCTCCGGGCTCCTTTTATCTGCCCTCCGTTATCAGCGCGGCACTTTCAACCTCGCCGTGAAGCAATAAGCAGCCGGCAGCGCTGACCAGTGTCCCTGGTTATTCGCGCCTCGTACAGTCCCTGCCGCGCTCCTGTCGCCTTGTGCCCATTCCTGCACAGAGCCGAAGAGTTGTGCACAGCTGCAGCTCCAAGATTAGCCAAGCCACTCAGCTGCGGGGCTGGCTTTTCCCTGTTAAGTTGCTGTTGAGAATAGAGTTTCATTGTTTCCTGCGTAGTTTATGATCTGTGACTTTTGTGGTGCACTTCGTGGATACAAAAGGTACAGGAATGCCAAGACGGTGGGCTTGTGACTCTCATGTTCAGTACATTTTGAAATACCAAGTTGAACTACCAACATTTTTCAAGTTAGTTTTGAACAATTGTGAATAGCTGGTTCTTACTGTGAATTAATGGACCAGCATCAACTGGTAATTGTTTAATTTGTCATACATGATAGGTTTTATTTTTCTTTTAAAATTTTCTTTTAATTTTTTTCTTTTTCCCTATTTCCCCATGTGTTAACTTGGTTATTTTTGTAAAGTAGTTGCAAAAGTAGTTGCAAAACTAGTTTCAACACCCTGGCTGTAAGGGATGACTCTTTTTATGTAGAGAGAAGATGATTCATTTCTTTGCTAAGTGTAGCTCTGGGCCTCTCTCTTTACCACGATGCATATAAGTGAAATAATGATTGGAGCAAGATAAGGCATTGTTCAGTTCTTGAAATAAAGCATAAAGGGACATCTGTCTAGAAACTCCCATGTCACTTCCACCGGATGTCTTTTGAAGCACACGGCAGGTCCAAAACATGAAACACAGATCAAAAAGTAGATCTTTGTTTTTAAGGTGACCTTTGGTAGCTTTGACTGAGTCTACTTGTGTTGTCAAAACGTTATTGTAATAGTATAATGGATTCCAGAGTGGTTCGGTGATATCAATTTGCCTTTTGTAAACATAGATTTGAGCTATTTTTGGCATTTCTCTTATCCACACTAGATCAGGATGAGAAGTCTATGTAAACAGATGGAAGTATTTGGTTTTTTCTGCTTGGTATTGTGTGGCATCATGAAAAGTTTGCAACTGGATTTAGCCATCCCTGGATTGATTTTATTAATTGGACTCCAGTCCCTGGTGAGAACCTTTCTGGCAACACAATGCAAGCTATTGGTCCTTGTCTTCTGAGATCTGGTGCTTAAAACTACCTTTGAAAACAACTGCAGATGAAAATTAATTCAGTGGCCAAAGCTTGCTGTTGAAGCATACTAAACTGCAGGGGTTTAAACTGTCCTGTGCTATGATGAGGTGCAGTGTTACAACAGCACCTCATCATTACTTTGATTCTGACAAGGAGTAAAGTGAGTGGGTAGGTTCCTACACTCAGTTTGCTGCCCAGCAGTCTGGGATCAGCCCTAACCTTTGTATTCACTACATTCCCAGCAAACTATTTCATTCTGTTTGTTTCTGTAGTCAAACATAGGCTTGCTGATTAAATGTAAACCCCGCAATATTTTATTGCTTTAGTAATAAAAATAGCAAAATCTACTTCCTCTGAAATACACCCTTTAATGGACAAAGTACTCATACTAAGTCAGTGTCTTGCTACTCATTTTCTTAGATGGACTTGTGTAACAGAACCAGGCATAAAAGTGGTTGAACCATTACAATGACTACATTAAAAAAAGGTTTTTTGTTCCAAGTTCTGTGCTATGCATGCTGCCCTGTCCTGCATCCCCTACAGCAGGTCAGAGCAGGGTTGGTAGACTTGCTCTATGGCTTAAGGTATTAATTTAGTGCCTCTTCACTATTCTGATCTGGGTCAGCTACACAATCACAGCTTGTAGGTTTCTTTCTCAGGGATGTTTAAGATTAAGCTCCCTGAGAACCATGAGTTTAGAGGAAAATAAATTAAAAAGCAATAAACATTTGCTTTGGATAACTGGAAAAACATTCATCAGCTCATGCAAGGAAATGGATTCATTTCTGTAGTAATGAAAGGTGGTGATTCAGGCCCTACCTCTTTGCAGAACACCTGAGTCCAAGAGTTCGGGCTCTAGTGGGCTTGTTTGCTAAAGAAACAGATAAAAAGCCTAAGAGTGAGCCAGGTCTTTTCTTTGGGGTGATTATTTCTCATGCTACTTTTATTTTCCCAATTCCAACAGTGTTTGTGCTGCACCTAGTCTTTCTCTTCACAGTTAGCTGGAAAAAGAGATTGCAGTCCTGGTTGGTTTTGCTGGCATTCTTTTTAAGAAAGGGTTTATAATGGGATAGGGTTTATAATGGGAAGACATGTAGCTGACAGAGTATAGGTCTTATATGGGTGGGGAAAAGAGAAGCCATTCTACAGGCACATAACTTGGGTTACATTCCATGCCCCACTCTGCCAACTGCATTTTCCTTAGGCTTCTCAATGTAACACTGCCTCAACAACACTTCTGAAAACTCTTACCCTAAGCCCTAAGTCCATGTGAAAAATGAATGAAACACATTTTCCCAAGCACCTTAAAAACTGTGTGTGGGGAAACGGGAGGCCTCAGTGCTACAAGATGTGGCATCAGTCCTATGTGTATGGTAATAGTATTCCCTCCTAAACAGAGAAGGTCTCAAGAAGTTTGCTACACAGCAGTGTCTTAACTGAAGGTCTTGCAAGGATTCAGAACTGCTCTGCTTGATTCAGAGCTTTTCTTTTCCCTTTCTTTTTTGTTTATCAGTACTTCTTCGTGTGCAAGTGTTTATGTATGTATGTAGACATTTGAAGAAAGGGAGTTTAAAAAATCAATAGTTTCTTTATCATTTTCAGAATATACGTGGGAAAAATATTTAGATTAGCAAGTATGGACTGTGTAGCTCTTCAACTTTTTCTCTGTGTCAGTCTTACAGCAAAAATATTTGTTCCAAATCATGTGAACCCCAGGCAGTGATGCTGCCCATGCCAGCAGAAGAGGCAGTACCTGAATGAGAGCAGGAATTGCTGAGCTAGGTCATTGCACTCCATGTGAAATGAGCTCCAGCTCAGGGTGAGATAGAGAAGGAAGGTTCTGCTCCCACACGAGTCAAGTAGGTTTGT
The DNA here is from genome assembly GCF_027477595.1 of Haemorhous mexicanus. Lineage (NCBI taxonomy): Eukaryota > Metazoa > Chordata > Aves > Passeriformes > Fringillidae > Haemorhous > Haemorhous mexicanus. The sequence goes on from NC_082341.1 coordinate 33,281,978, forward strand.
TATATCTGAATGTATTGCATTCTTTCAACAGATCTTTGAGGGCCTTCCCAAGAGCTGAATTCCTGCAGTCAATTAAACAACACCTGCTCTAATTAATAATTAACAGCATAACATTGCTGTTGTTTATGAATTGCAAAATTTAAGGAAAAAGATGCACAGTGGATAATTTGTATTTTTTGTACTGTTGTCTCTATGTTACTTTTTAGAAAGGGCCGTTTGAGTCAACCTGAGTATGAGGTTATGTAACACCTCATACAAGCACAGTTCTTTGAACACCATCAGAGGCAGAGTTTTATGGTATTAAAGCACTGGAAGGGGGGAATTCATCCCAGACTTTGAACACCATTTGAAGTATTTATATAAAGTGAGAATAATTTGGGTTATGGATTTTTTTTTTTCTTGGTGAGTGTCAAAGTTTGGTAAAGTGAAAGTTAAGTAGGGACCAGGTAGGCTTTTCTCTGAAGGTTTTTCTCCAAAGGCTGTTTCTGTAATCCATTTGAGAGCTTCCCACTGAAGCTGTGTGCTTAACTTACAGAACATATTTCTAATTACTCTTTTCTTTTTTTCTTTTGGATTCATTGAGCAGGAGGACATGACAATTTTGCTGTGGAGAGACATCTGGAAGTAGATAAATGGGATGGGTCCCTGCTTGTGGATGGCCCTTACCTGTTAGTCAGAACTCACCTTAAGGAGGTGGGGGGAGGACTTCATGGTGTTTCAGAAAGAGGTGGCATAAGAGAAGAGCCTCAAACTTGGTCTTGCAAGTGTTTGAAAAAGCCTAGTCAAAGGAGTGTTCAGGGAGGGTGTTGGAGGAAGTTGGAGTTGTGGTACAGGGCTGACTTACAACAGCATTTTCCTGCTCTCTGGAGAGTGGCCAAGGTATTGCCAGTGCAGGGGGTGAATGAAAAGTGCATGAGGGAGTAAATGAGGGGAATATCAGGCATAAAGAAGAAGGAATTAGAGTGTGGTAAATGTGGAAATTAGAAGAGGAATTACAGGTGAGGGTCACAGGGAAAGTGAAGATACTCAAATCCTAGAGGAGCTGAGGTGTCAGACTGTGACTTTAACAGTGCTCCCTATTCAGAACTGTGAGTTGGCAGGCATTTGGTGTTGTAGAGAGGCTGGTGGCTTGGAAAAGCTGGGAGTTGTGTAAGCTAGATACCAGAGAAAGTATGTTTGCCTGGGAAGACTCAAAAGGAAGACATCTGGAACTGAATTGCAGACAAAGTTTTATCTGAAAGGGTAATTTTGTCTAAAAAGGTCCCTGGGTAATTTTGTCTTTATTCAGTACTGACTACTGCCAATAAGGGTATACAACCAGCCTATGGTAAAGGTAGAGCAGGAAGGAAGGGAGGTATCTTACAGAACCCTGATGTCAGGTAGTTCACAGACCACAGAAAAAAAGCATCTTGGGGCACCAGAGGCATAGAAAGAGATTTTGGGTTTGTTTTGGTTGGTTTGTTTTTTGGGAGGAAGGACGGAGGGACGCATGGGGTTTGGTTTGCTTTTTTGTTTTGGTTTTTTTTTACTGTGCTCTGTCTGAAAGAGTGACTGAATAAATTTAATTACCCTCAGCACATTTACTCTCAGGGATGTTGCATGCTTTACTGATACCGAAATTGGACAGAAAACAAACTTTCAAACACAACTGGAAGTATTAGAAAGCAGGCATTCTTTATTCTCAGTGTGCTGAACACACCCTATAATCTAATGTATTAGATTAGAATAGAGAATATCTCCTCTAATTGAATGTATTGTGAAACTTTACAAGAAGATATTTATTCCATCAGGACCATACATATTCACTACAGTGAGTACACTAATACATAAACATCACTTTTCTGAGAACTAATTTGCATGAATGTGCCTCTTAGTGGAAGCCCTTTTATGGTCCTAGAGGGTTGTCTGGAGGAGTCTCTGGTGGTCATACTCACTGAGTGCCCCCAGTGTGACAGATGAACTTGCCTTAGGGCATGCACTGTTACTTCTTATTACGTGGCTTCGCCACAAAAGCCAATATATTCCTCATTATCTCTTTATCCACTGCTTCCAGCTGTGTTTAGCATCCTGTGTGTCTACTTTTGCATTCTTTTATCTATTTTGCTACTTAGTCTTTAAGCTCTATTTAGCAACTTCAAGGGAAACTGAAAATTTCTATTTTTTATGTTGTCTGTCATTACAATGAAGTCAGTTTCTGGTGAAAAACATGTACACAGGACCAAACGGCTGGAGTGTGCACCTGTTTGTTGTGTTTGTTAGAAGTGGTGTTAAAAGCTCATTTTGAAGAGGTTACTGAGCTATTTTCAGCATGAAAACTATGTTTGAATTGAAGTCAATGACAACACTATCAGTCTCTGTGTCTTCAACGTGTACCTGTCTCTGCCTCCATCTGGGGAGTAGGTTGGTGTTAATTTTGTGTTGGAACAGAGTGCACACAGAATGTGTGTTTTGTGATAGCTGACACAGCTGGCCCATGCTATCTGAAGCCCTGAAATGCATGTGGTTGGAGAGGTGCTATCATCTCACTGCAGCACACAGGAGGGCTCTCACAGGGAGTGTTTGGTTGCAGCCCAGATGGCACTATAAGGATTTAGAGTAGATAGGTCATAAATGTTTGACAGCTGCCACATTTGGAGTCACATCTATGAACCATTTGATTTACTCGGTTGCATTGCTTACCTAGCATTGTTTATTGTCATTTTTAAGCCTAGCCATAACATGGAAGTTACTCTGATATTTGGTGTGTCCATCCACCATTCCACCCTCCACACATCCTAAACCCTAGCTCTAGCTGCATTTCAAAAAATAAAGTACTCTTCTGTTCTGGCTTTTTCAGGATATTTTAGGACTTATTGTGACTGTAGAGAAACAAGAAGAAATATTTTTCTTTCTATTTTTCTTATCTATTAAGTAGATATCAATTTGTAAGATTATTATCACATATTTAAAATACACAGGCAAAGAGCATGATCACTAAAATTAGAGCTGAATTATATCAGATACACCTCATTATATTTAATTATTAATTTTATTTAATCCTACCAAGTAGTAAAGTGAAACTACAGGTTATGTTACTAGAAACTGTTTTGCTTAACTTCTGCTGGCATTGTGCAAATTTCAAGCATCGTTTCAATACAAATTGTTCTATGATTCTATTCTAGAAATGCTACTTAATTATTCAAGACATGGCAAAGAGTGCCATGCCTGTGCTACATCTTTTCAGCTAATAACAAGGAGAGGGCTATTTCCTCAGAGAAGTGCAGTTAGTAATGGAGAAGGGACAAAAGTTTGTAGAAAATCATCTCAAAGGTTAATGAGCAGTTTAAAACTTAACAACTAAAATAAAGAGAGCATAATGTAGAGTAACTAGAAGATACCACATGATGAACAGGATACATGAGTAAACAGTACCAAAAAAAAGAAAAATAGTTCTTTTGCAAGTAATTGGGGTTGTGTACCTTTGCTCCAGCACTGGATATTTGTAGTGACATCTCTGAGTCTGACATCTCTGAGTCTGACAACTCTGAGTCTAATTCTGAATCTAACACTGAGTCTGCAGTGAAGCAGCTTTGCAGGGGCAGGTACCCCTGTCTCTCAGTGCTGTCTGTGCACCCAGGCAAGCCACCCTGTCTGCTCTGCTGTCTTCCAGCAAGACCTTTCTGTTACTCCAGAGCTAGTTCAAGTATTTCTGTGCACTTGTAGCCCTGGGTTGTCTAGTTCTAGTCCTGGGTGCCAACTGCACACAGATCAATAGCTGAAAAGAGATTTATTATGCTTTCTGCTTGCCCCTTCAGAGGGATCTTCTTCACCCATCCAGTACACCACAGTGGACCTTTTTGTATTTTGGTGTCATTACAGGCTCTGCTCCCTGTACATTCTTTTAAGGACAGCAGATAAAACATGGGTGTAGGAAGCAAGGGGAGGAGATGTGTGGAGGATAGTTTGATGTACAGTGCACCCAGTTCATGCTGAGATCAATACTGTGATTTACTTAATTGGAATCTGAAGGCTCTGTTTTTAACATAGAGTAAAAAACTCTGGAAACCTTGCTGGAGCAGGCAGCATGCTTCCAATTAAGTGTAGGCCAGGCAACCCACAAAACCATACTTTCTCTCACTTCCATATTGATTCTTGGCCCTCCTTAAGTAGCAGATTTGACATAAAGTACTATTTCTCATTTTGACCAACTGAAGCCTGTAGCTGACCTGTGGTGAGCTGTACCTTAGGGAAAGGGCAGGTGCACAGTTAGAGCCCAGCCCCCCACATGCAAGGCTGGCAGATAATTTAGTAAATCATACTCAGTGTTCTTTAATGCAACTGTGTTCTTTAATGCAACTGAAAACAGTAAGTGATGGAAGCAAGATGAAAATTTTAGATACTTGGGATTTTATTTTTTTATTATTATTTTATGAGGAGAATTTTAGCATAGCTCTCTGGCTTTGTGCTTGCACAGAAGTCCTTCCAAATGCAAATCGAAGGTTGCCCTCGGGTAGGGTTGCAGTTTACCATTTGGAAGCAGCCTACTGTTGGAGGCAGGAACTTCCACACCCTCCAGTGGTAGAAAGGGAAAGGCTCCTGCAGTCGATGGGTTTGGTGGTATCATTCAGTCTTCTACGATCAGCAGAAGTCTTTTTCTCTATACAGAGACAACCATGTGCTTTCCCGATTTCTTGGCCTCAGTGGTATTGCTGTAGCTCTATTACTGTTTCTTCTGTTACCCTTGTTGCAGAATAAGGATGGGAAGGACAGAAACACTGAATGTGGCAGCACAGCACTGAATAAATAGGATCTATGCCTAATCCTTCTTGTCATTACATTAATATCCTCTGTAATAAAACTTTTGTCAATGGATGTACTTTTATCCAGTCTGTAGAATTAAGGTATCTTTAATGAAATGCCTTCTTCAAAAACATAGTGTGGCTGTTTCTTAGGGAGACACCCCTCCTATTCTCCCCATAGCAGTAATCCAGCAGTCAGTCCCAAGTGATACAACAGGCATGGAAGGAAGCGTTGTTGTTGAGCTATGCTGTTCAGTCATTCTTCATCACTGAGGAAGACTAACAAGCTGGTGTGAAGTGTAACAAAAAGCAAAAACCAGGGGATACCTGGTTTATGCAAAAACCAGCATAATCCAGGGGATTTTTGTGAAAAGACAAAACAGAGAAATGAAAGCCTAAAGATTCTGGTTGACTGCTGTATAGAGGGTTTTGCTGAAATGATCCCGTAGGTGAAAATTTGTGATGTGGAATATCTTACGTGTGCTGTATCTATGCCACCACTGTTGTGAAAACCTGGCTGCAGGGCCAGGATCCTTCAGCAAGCACTCTGGTAGTGCTGAAAACAGGTTTTTTGAAAGGATGGAAAAATTATTGTGGTAATAATCACTGTGAACAGCCATGAGTATCTTTAATAGCATCTGCTGGAGGAAGAAATGGTGTTAATAAGAGTAATCTTCAGAGCCACACAGGGCAGCATTATGAAGCTCACTCAGAAGAGATGAGACATTCCCTTTGGTAAGCCACAGGGAATGGGCATGACTGCAAGTGTGAGACTCTGCTTCCCTCCCTTCCCCACTGGCACCTCTGCTCCATTCACATCAGCAGGAGCTCTGTGCAAAGATCAGAGGGAGATTCTGGCCTCCATTCTGTGCTTAAGGCCAAGAGTCCTTTAGGAAAAATGGTTTGTGATCCTGTAGTGCAGTTGGTGGCTCTCAGCCTGGAAACTATGGGTACCATGACACCATCTATGGCTGAGTCGAGAAAAAAGATAAGTATTTTTTTCCTAAAAGATACATAAAAATTAATGTAGACTCTAGAAAAATTCCAGAATTTGTAGTTGGAAATATTCTCCATTTCCTTAGCAGTCAGCAGTTTTATATACTGGTAAGACCTGAAGATTCAGTTATCTTTGACATCTTGGGGAAATTAATGCAAGACAGTTCTCACAAATTTCTGTGAGCTTCAGGAGCATTTAGTTTCCCTTTCAGAAAGGAGATGTCCCATCAGGTACATCAGAAATTTAGTTGTCCTTACAGTGATTTGGGGGAAGGACCATCTCCATTGTAGATTATGCAGACCAGCATCATCTGCAGTCAGATTTCCACTGTAAGAAAGTTAAACTGTGAGGATTTTGAATTATCTGTAGGACACACCATGAGCTCTTCCCAAAGCTACCCCAAGCTTTTCTTTTCCCTGGCAGAGGAATAGGTTTATACCCCTGGAAATTTTAAAAGGAGTGACAAATTTTAAAAGTTTGTGACTCATACCTTCGGTATACAAACCCAGTGCTTGCAGTTGGTCTTTAGAGCCATCACATTATAGATACCACATTTCTAAGTATTTCCTGTATTTGCCTCTTCTGCAGCCAGTAGAGTGATGAATTTGCTGTGTTATCCAGGAGCTGAATGCTCTGCCACAGCAGCAGCTTTCCAGGCCACTTGGCTCCAGAGGAGCCTGCTTAAGGTCTTTAATAGCAGTTGTCCTTGACTTCTTGCTCACTTTTGATGGTCATGAATTTTATTAATTGGAATATTAACAGGTCACATTAATTTGACAAGTATTAGGTTGGTTCTCTGTAAAATTAAAGCCTAGGCCTGATTTTGCAAGCACATAAGTATGGGACTAACTTTGTGCCTGTGATTTGCTCCTTTGGACTCATTTAAGTGTTTGCAAGTAACTACTTGCCATGTTCTCAGTGTCTTGTGTAGTAAATGCCCTCTCCTGTTTAACTGCATAGAGAAATCTGTTGGTTAGGAGGTTTGTTTTGTTGCTATTGTTGTTTTGTATGTGTGTATGTCTGGTTTTAGGCAAGCAAATTTGTTTTCTCATATTTGGCAATAAAAAATCATCTGGTCGTTTCCAGATGAAGCTGACAAAGATGACATAATGTATTGGAATATAATTTCTAATGAGTAGAAACCGTGTTAGGCATCACTGAAGGAAACTCTTCATTCTTACATCAGAATGACAGATGAGTGCCCTTTAGCTTTATAAACAGCCTACAAATGGCTGTTTATAAAGCTAAAGTTCTCTTCCAATCTTGAAAGGAAAGCACAGAAAAATTGAAAGCCAACAAACAAAATTAGTTTAAAATGAAATTGCTTTTCATATTTTTAAATATTTAAATAGAATGTACAAAACTGAAAATAATGTTGATTTGTTGTAAAGTTATATTTAATTTTTCTCCAGAGTCCTGTTTTTGAACTTTTTATATTGACTTTTTAATGTGTTTTGTATGAAGGAACAATTTAAAAACTCTTATGTTTTGATGACTATTACAACTACTGGTTTTATGTAGTTTATGCTTTTATAACAAACCTGTAAAGTAAATTGTTTGCTGAGATTTTTAGAACTGAACACTAACTCATTATCTTTGCTGCTGTTGAAAACTTGTCTTTACTGCTCCTGCCATAGCATTTTGCTGGGCATACCTGGAACTGCAGTGTGGCCACTTGGTTTCCTGGCTGCCACTCCTCTCAGTTTCACATTTTAATAAAACAGACTTGCCCTGCAAAAGCTGAAATATGAAAATATTTTTAAATATAAATACACACTTTTTAAAAATAGGAAATTAGCACTGATTCCTTCTTACTCTAACAATACTCCAGCCCTGTATAATAAACAATGAAGTCAGATGGTACAAATATAAATAAAATAAAACTTGAAAATTGCTTCTGAGGCCCCTAAATTTGAACAATCTCATCGCTGGAGATTAAAAAACTCCATCACTTGGGTAAATGAAAATGGGTAATGTCGACATGGAAGTGATAGGAAACAGAGTTGCTATTACAATACAGGTAAGCAAGGGATTTTGCTTACTGGTTAGGTGTAATTGCCTGTTTTATGATTCCATCATTGAGTATCTATCTGGCTTGGAGATGATGTTGTGAAATGACCTCCAAAAGACACTGATGGTCCAAACTTTTCATGAAATCACATCATGGTTGTTTGTCTGGTTTAGAGGAATTTGTTTCCAGTGTCCATTTCTGCTGCAGATGGGTTCAGTGCCTGGGCACCAAAGCAAGAGGTGGTGGCTGCCCCCCTGAACTGACACTGGTCTTATTCTGCCCCCAAAGTCTACACACTCAGTTCATCCGTATGACCTGTTCAGTGCATATTTTATTTGGAAGGCTGTCACTGGAGAAAAAAAAAGTGCCTTTTAAAGATGGATTTTGAGAGCATGCTGTGGAATAGAACCGTTTTATTTGTGTCTTCAGGATGTTGACCTGAAAGCATGTCGGAGAGCTTTGGATGACTGTTGTCCACCTCCAGGAGAGGATCAGCTGGAACTGCAGGAAGAGGAGAAAGACATAAATCAAGTAGGTGATGAAAAAAAGGGAAGAAGGGAAAACTGAGGAGGAAGTGAGGGAGGATACAGAACTTATCACTAAGATAAATAGTTGTGAGTTTTGAAAGGAATCATTTATTTCCTCTTTTTATTTGAAGTGTTCCTTGCCAGGGCAGGAAAGAAATGCTCACTTCAGACAATGCTTTGTGAATGATGTCCTTGTACACCTTTTTGAAAATTGCCTCCTTCCCTCAATCCCCCACTATTTTTTGAGTAGTTCAAATATTCAGAGGTTTACAGAAAACACTTGCAACTAATTATTTTTTAATTTGGGCTTATTTTCTCTGTTATGAAAATGTGCTTGTGGGCAAGGATGGTTTTGCCTACGAACACTAGAGACATGGATGCTAAATTATACTGCTCTCACCATTTATATAAAGCTTGATGCTCAGATGTAGCATTACATTTGGGACACTGAACTCTTCAGTTCTGTTCTCTCTAAGAGCTGCAATGAAAAGAGCACTCAATTTTCTTGAGACCTTGTGAGAGCTGAGAACGTCTGATCCAGATGTCTTGCCAGCCTCTGTGTTTGCCACTCCCCTGAGAGTTTAGCTTTGAAAAAGTACCTGATTTTTCCACTCTGGTGGGGAGGTACAGCTTCAGAGGAGAGCCCAGTTCTGCTGTTGTGGGCAGAGTAGGGATGCTCAGGCCATGGAGCTGTTCTGCTCATTCTAGCAACATGTAATCTCCCATCAGATTGAAGACTTGATGGTGGGGTCAGCAGCAGTATTGCACTCTTCTCTGTTTCCTCTCAGACTTTGATTTTTACCTCCTTTTAGATGAAATAACTGTGCCTTACACCATGTTTCTCTTTTTGTCACAGAGCAACAGCAACTATGTAGATTCCCTTCTCTCCTTAGAGGGCTATTTACAGCTTCTGTCATCGCAGGTGGAAAACATGCTAGAGGTAAATGAAAAGATACAGGTATTGCCAATAGATTTTAATAGAGTCAGCAATTACTCTGTTTTATCAAATAAAACCACCACAGCCTACCCTACCCACTCTGGGAATATATTGGCAAACTGATGTAAAACTTACCTGAAACTGCTAAAGATGCTACTATCCACCTTTTACAGCAGCTCTCATTGGCTTTACTTGAAAAATTTTCCCCAGCAACTTGTCTGGTATAAGAGCTGTGTCTTTACTGTGATCTGGTGTTCAAAGTTGGATGGAGCCACTGGACAACTCAATTAGTTCAACTAATAGTTGCCTTTCTGAAGCCTAATACGAGTTTGTATTTATGCAGCAGCTCTTGGTGTGTTTCTCTAGAGCAACACTGATTTATTACATTTATTACACATTTATTTATTGTATTTGTGGTGAAAGATTACATTTGTCATAAATATTGGGTCAAGTGCTTACAGGGTTGCTACTCTCAAGAACAGCAGATCATCTTCACTGCAAATCAGGTCTGTCAGCATTAGCAGTAAACCCATTTAGTGTTTTGGGGTTTTTTGTATTTTTAAATCTTGTGGCCCTCTGATACTTGCTGTGTGCCCATCTTCACAAAAACCAGTTATTATCTTAACTGAAGTCTCCGCCACCTCCCACAGCTCATAGCTGCAACTGTTGACCATAAGCTACATTCCTTTTTTTACAATTCTTCAAGGGCATTTTACACACACTTCCCATCACAGGATCCTCTTCTAGGGTCATTAGTGTTTTCCATATAACTCCATGCTTATCTGGTTTTGGGGGTCTCTAGCTTGCATAGTACCTTCTAGCCTACAAATTAGCCTCCTCTTCTGTCCAGCTCTGGAAATGGATTGCACACTAATGAGATGTAGAAGTTTATCAGTTTTATTTTCTCTGTTCTCAAAATTTGAAGGGAGTTTGGCTGTAGCCTTTGTACAGCTATTACAATACACAGTAACACATTGCATATTTTATTTAACATCATAATGCACTGCCATCTTGTGACAATCTTTCTGTTGGATATGGATTGATTGTTTCTGCTAAGTATCAAGACTTTACAGTGAGTGGAATCTTTTGATAGCTGACTTACTAAGAATCACTCTTTTCAAAGGATTAGTTGAAAATAGTATCTCTGTCCCACAGACTGCAGGTGGTCTAGTACAAGGTAACTCCCTAGGAGAAATAAGGCAAGACCAGCTTCTTGTTACCTGAGCTCCCAGTAAGCATAATAGGGAACTTGAGATGTTCTAGTCCTTACAGTACATCATTCCTTCCCTGTGGAAAGTGCTTTTTACATGTTCACTGAATGGCAATCAGTTCTTTCCTGAAACACAGTAAGGACACTCAACTATGGAGGAATCCTATACACTTCCTACTCGATGTATTCACATTCTCAAGTACTTTGTATCGATCTGTTTCATGACTGCTTTGCTTTTGTACTTCTAAGACCCAGCAACTCTAACTCAGGTCCTCAAAAGGTGGACCTTAGTGCTACTGCAGCATTACCAGTCCAGTTTATTGTTTGAACATGAGGGCTGAGGCATCATATATCAGCTTTGGCTTTGTAAAAAAACCCTGAGTAGTAATTTAAAGTCAAGACATCCACAAAAGTTGTGACTTGATGTTACCTCCAAACTGATCAGTAAAACAGTTCAGCTGAGTTTTGGATACAATAGACTTCAGTTAAATGGAATTCAACCAAATGTGGCACATCACATCCCTGAAAACTTCATAAACTGTTAAATAAGTACTGAGTCTGCAAAAGCACAGTATTAATATTCCTGTTTTCCACTCTTTTCTTCACCGCTGTCCTTACTGGTTAACTTCTGCAGATGAGCTATTCATCTTCTTTAAAAAGTTTGGGTTTTAACAGTGTAGCACCTTGAACCAGCTCACCCTTGAATCATCAATACCACTGCCAGGGAAGGGTCATGACCACTCCTCCTCCCAGCAGGACTTTTCTTAGATCAGATCAGACAGAACACATAGGTCATAGTCCTACGGGACTTGGCAATAGTCCCGTTTTTCCCTCTCAACCCTCATCAGTCCCACACTGTCCTTTGCAAGTCCTTCTCCCATTCCTTCAGTCACTTCTGCACTCTTCCTGCTTCCTTTTGCCATATGCCAATACAGATTATGCTTTATACAGATGGGAAACAGCATTCCAAATAGCTAGAAGAAGAGTTTAACATACAAAAATTTGCCTTTAATAGAATAAAGTAGTGGAATGTTAAAAAATGTTCATGACTGTGTAGGCGAGGGATGTAGAAGCATTCATTTTATGAAAGATCTCATTTTTCCCCTTCATCTTCTAGGTGAACTTACTGGAAGATACACAAGTTGCTACTTCTAGTAGAGGCCAAGACCCATCATCCTCACACCACAACATAAACTTGACCCAGACACTTCAGAACAGTTTCAGTCCTCCTGATGCCGTACTGCTAAGAACAGACTACCCCACTCAATTAAATTCAAAACCAAGACACTTACAAAGGCAAGAGTTTTTCCCTCAGTCAAACTCTAATATCACAAATCCAGAATCACAATTTCATGGGTCGAATTTGACAGGGCTCTTTTCAGCTGCTGACCTTAGAAATCTAACAGCCCATGATGATAATTTTGATGAAATTAAGCTCATGTCTTTGGCTTTGGAGGAAGGCTTTAGTCCTATAGAAGTTTCTCACATCTTTGAAGAACCTGGCTCAGATTCAGGACTATCTTTGAATTCAGATCACAGCACCACCTCTTATTCAGTCTGCTGTGAAGATTCTGTTGGGTACAGCAGCGGTGTTAAATCTGCTCCTTTGCACGGCTTAGGAGCTGTTGGTGGCCACTGCCAAGAAAACATTAAGCACAGCCATGTGCAATATCCAGGTGTTGCAGAGTGTTCTACAGAAGCCATGCTTCAGCAGTTTCTTCATAATCACACTTACAATCAGCTGCCAAGTCAAGCAGCACCCACTCCAGGGCATTATCAACAGATGTGGATGAAGAAAGCAAACGAAGTAAAGGAGAGGTGCCATAATTCTACTGCTACAAACCGGAGCAGAGATGAGTGGCGTGCAAAAGCTCTGAGAATACCATTTTCAGTCGAGGAAATTGTGAGCATGTCCGTTGACTCTTTTAACACCATGCTAGCAAAGAACCAGCTGACAGAAACTCAGGTATCACTTCTACGTGACATCAGACGAAGAGGAAAAAACAAGGTAGCTGCCCAAAAATGCCGTAAACGCAAACTGAATGCAATTCTTAACTTGGAAGAAGATGTGTGTAATCTCCAAACACAAAAGGAGAGCCTCAAAAAGGAGCATTCCCAGTGTAGCAAATTAATCAACCAGATAAAGCAGAAATTGAATAACTTGTATCATGACATTTTCAGTAGACTGAGGGATGACCAGGGTAGACCTGTTAACCCATGCCAGTATGTCATTGACTGCAGTAGCAATGGCAGTGTTTTCATAATACCCAAGCACTTGGCCAAATCTGAACAGAAACAAGATAACAGAAAAGAGCAGAAACAAAAGTAACATGACTGGAGATCATCTAAATCACCTTTATTTTGCCTGAAAGGATGATAAGAGTACTTGTGTGATGACTAAAGGTCAGTGATTACAGCAGTTCAAACAAACAGCTACACTTGAGGAGAAATACTCTGTGTTCAAGAGTCTGGCAAACCCAAGCAGCTGTGATCTGTTAGAAGGTCCATGAGTTGAGGCTTCCAGATGAGGAAATCTGTTTAGTTTTAGTTAGAATTAAAGGAGCTAGACCATCAGTGTAGTGTAGCTTTATAGACCTATGTTAAAACTAGGAATTTAGTTACTGGTAATGGGGGGCAGAGTGGAGAACATCAGTGAGGGATAAAAGTCAACTTTGGATGAATGTTACACATGCAAGAAAATGTTTTAGTCTTGAATGCTTGACTATACAGAAAATAACCTTATTTTATTCTCTAGCACTGAAAGAAAAATGACAGTTCTAGTGCATTTTCAACTTAAATTCACTGTGGATTTTCATAGGCTCAAGAGATAACTGCATGCTTTGCATTTATTCAGAACAGCTCTGCTTTTCCTGGTTTTCCTTTGAGGAGAGCAGCCCAGGAGGCTACTGCATTTTTCCTCACTACTTTCAGCATTGTAACTCCAAGCAAAGATAACCTGGCACTTAATTTTATGACTCATACACACAATCCTCAAACATCCTGAAAAATAGTGGCTGATTAAATATTTTCATACCTTCATCCTCTGCAACTAAATTAATCTCAACTTTTTTCCACAAAATGACCAATGGTGAAGGCGTTTCTGTTCTGTTTCCTAGTGACTGTGATATTTGTGTACTTTCTCTTTTCCTCCCATTTTGACACCTTCCTCAAGAAGTACTTGAGCTTTTCTCTGAGGCATTTTTAACTAGTATTTTTTAAGTGTCTTTAATGTTCCGGATTTAATTTTTTTAAATATACATTTTACTTAGTCTTTAAATTAAATTGAACCAAATTACTGTTTATCTATACTTGTAATTTTTGAGGTTACACTCTGATAGCGCTCCAAATGGAGTTTTTTGGTTTGACATTTATTTGTGCTATTAGCAAGGAGAAGTTTTATTCACTTATGTACTTAAAACTTCCTAAAAAGGTTTGCAAGAGAGATGGCCTAAAAGGCCTATAATGAATGATAAGGAATGTTGAGGTATATTATTATGAAAGTAACTACTACTAATAATTTCTAGAAAACAGTAAATACTTCTTGTTAATTTTATAACTGAAACATATAAAAACTGGTATTTTAAAAGTTCTCATTGGTCATGGCATGACAATGGAGCAAACTTAAAAAAATCACTTGTACCAATCATGTAAGAACTACACATACAAGCTTAAATGCCAAATTATACCTGCTGAAGAAACAAACTGCCACTGGCATGGAAGTCACATTGGCTGCTTGCACTTATCTGTAACAAAACTGATCCTATCCTATGACATTTTCTAAAAAGGGAGCCCTAAGATAGTGCCAAGTGCACTGAATTATCAATAATGAAATCAGACTGTTTGAACGATTTTCTCAGCATTTTCTATTAAAATATTTCTTTAAATAAATGTGTGCATGTGTTCTTCATTGGTTTCACCACAGTCTAAAATTGATAAGTGTAAATTCATAGCAGAAAGTCTCATTACTGGGGCAATGCTATTTTTTGCTGTTGGTTAAGCATCAGTGTGAGACACATCTATCCTAATCTGTATTCACATGGGATTTGTCTACTGGCTAGATCACAAACTCCACCCAAAACATGCAGTAGGTATCAGATACATATGACGAATTGTTAACTTTATTTCTAGTTGTAGGGGAAAAAAGAAGTGCATATTTAAGTCAGCATGATCATGATCAATTAAATGATGTAAACATTTTAAAATCCACACACTTACCCTTTGCAGGATGAGGTCTTTAAACCTACTTCACTGCCCATGTGCATAAATTCTCATAGCTACTTCATTATGCTCACAACTGAGAAATCCAGAAAGCCAGAAATATTTCTGCTTTAGGGCGTCACATGGGGAGGCAAAAAAAAAAAAAAAAACCCCCAAAAAAAAACCCCCTAAACTTTTTGGTGCCCATTCCTTCAATAGCAGTGTCAGGTGAGCTCTGTGAATTTTTGTAAGGCCAGCTGCTAATGCAGTATTCCATAGACCCAACTGGGAAGCAGCTACAGAGTTACGTTTTGGTATGTGCCAAAAAAAAAGCATACTGCAACCCTTTGAGAATACTAATGGAAAGCAGCTTGCTCCAACTGATCCATTTAAGACATCAGCCCCAATACCATTCCATTCCCTGTAAATTTGTAGATTGTAAAGGATCATGAGCTGCCCTCAGCTAATTCTACTGTCATTATTGCCCAGTAACTGCATTTCTTTAACAAGTTGATGTAAGAACCTCAGTTCCTCAGAACCCAACAAGCAACTCTACCACAAAAAACTGAGCTGAAATACTGATTTTGGGCAGACTGCAACAGTACTGACGATACAATGAACTTTATGTCAGTATGTGTATTTTTTTAAACCATCAGCTACTTGCCCACAGGACAAAACCATAGGTGGAGTTCAGACTAATGTCCTGTTTCTAATTGGAGTAGACAATGATTTGAAGTGTCTTCCCTTTCTGAAACTAGCCTGTGTTTAAAGAAGAATTCCAGACAGACATAAACACACACACACACAAAATCCACACCAAACAAAAATTCCCAAACATGGCCTGGTTTTGGCTATGCTTTATAATTCCATTAAATAATGTATGGTTAGGCTAGACAGCTGAAGCTTTTAATGCACTTTATGTACTGGCCTTAGACCGTATTTGCAATACCAAAATAGCGACACTACAGAACTGAGTTTTCAGGTAAACAGGACTGATCAAAGTTGTTACTGAAAGGCTTGTAAAACGTGGGTAACACCTGACTGAAGTCTGTCTTGTCTTTATTATTGACAGATCAAGATTTTCACAAAATCAAAATCCCAGGTGTACAAACCAGGGGCTTTATTACGTGGAAAGAGATGATATGGTATGAAACCGATTCTGGAGCCAGATGGCTCAAAGACATTACAGCTGCATCCTTCCTCACTAAGTTGAAACACAAGTCTCTGAAGTTGGACTGAAAACACTTTTAAAATGTAACTAGGAAACCATTAAGCTGATGATTGTAAACATAGCTGTTGACAACAGCAACAAAACCCAGAAATACCCAAGTGGGAGTGATCATTAACATACTGGTCCCAGGGCAAAGCTTTTTAGTCTGTAACACTTCAGTGGTAAACTGCGTTTTTATGTTCGTAAGAGCTTATCTGCAAGAGGTTAGGGAAAGGTCAGATTAAGTAAAAGGAAAAACACTGGATGGACTGTATTCCCATTACTGATGGCAGCAACATGTACTATGAAGTATTACCTGCTGGCTGCTCCAAGATTCACTCCCGTTCTGGAGAAACATGCACCAGCAGCCAAGGCAAGTGAGTACTCCACCCAATTGCAACCCCCATTGCATGCTTTTGGAGCTGTAAGGCTGGACAGGCCCATTGAGGCATCCTGCAAACAAGCGCTCCTAGAACACACAGCATTCTGCTGAAACACTACACACACTTTAAATGACCACTGCAGTACTGCACTGAAGTGCAGCTTTAAATTCATGTTTGTTTTATTCAACAGATTTGGCTTTTTACAATGCCAGATTTTACAAGCTGAAGATGTTCCTGCTCAAGAGCTTACAATCTAGTTTTAGATGAGGGAACAAGAACAAACTTCAGTGAGGAAAAGAATGGACAAAGCACTTCATGAGTATTAACTTGTCAATCTTTGTCCCAAAACACACACACACATTAGTTCATCCTCTGGGAGTCATCTAACAAGAATCTTGAGGACAGAAGTGGCAGAGAGCTATAAATAAGGCAACAGGACACTCAACACCAGGGTGTAGTGAGAAGCTGTTTATTTAGTAAACCAAACAGAGATTGCAGATGTAACCATGTGAAGTCGAATTACTGCAGTGTGTACCTCATGAAGCAGTGCAACTTGACACGTGTTGCACAGCCACTAGAACTCCATGAAATCCATCAGCCACCCATTTTCATACAAGAATGCCTGAAAATGAACCTAACAAGGAGGGAGGGAAGGGTGCTGGTAACAGCAATTTTCTAGGACTGTCCCCCAGTCACCCTTTTTTGTACAGTGAAGCAGCATGGGAGGTCTCACAAAGTGCCCAAACACTGCTGACCTAATGTTCATAGGACTCTGTCGGGTAAGTCACACAGGTATTATTTATACAGTGGTAATTTTACTGCTGATGAGCAAACCAGCTCTTGCTCCATTAACTGGACTAACTCCTGACAAAATTTCTGTGCAACACAAACCAACAGTAGCTGCAAAGCAAAAACATGACTGTTACAAGGGACAGTACTTCTGGCAAAATGGATTATTACCCAGGCACACCCTTCCTTGTGATACTCCTATCCTGGACACATTGAATGGTATGGCTGAATAAACAAGAAGAGAAACAGCCATCTCCCTTACATGGAAAAGCAATAGCACTACTGTGGTAGTGCTCACTTGCTTCACACGCTACTTGAAAAACTAAATACAACGCTAAGCCTACAGGGAATGCACAGCCCCAGTACGTTCCCAGCCAATTATCCTCTACCAAGGAAGCAAAGCTGCCAAAACAAACTCAGCTGACAACTCTTTGAAAATTCAGATCCATTTCTGGGGCTTGGGTTTTCTTCCCCAGGAGCGATATGACTTCATCACCAAGATCATGTATATCATCAAACTAAAAGACCAGTCTTTCCTACACATAACAAAGTTCAAGTCCTGTTCATTTTACAGCATTAACAGCAATTGGTCGTATTTTCTTGAATGTTTTTAGCACCTGCAGGACAACAGAAGTGAAAAAAATTCAACTTTCATTGTAGGTAACACAAAGTCTGAGTGGCCAGAACTCTACTACTGACCTCTTTTCACCATCACTTTATAAATACAAGTCATACTTGATTTTTGGGCGTTCCTTGGCTCACCAGTTAGCAATAAGTTACGCTGTTTTACTTTCTTCCCTCAGTTTGCTGCACAAAGTGTTCGCTGGGGGAAAGCTGGACCTATGCACTGACAACCTGATCCTCAGCTGTTAGAACCTGGAAACACTGCAATGTTACACTTACTGGGAAGACAAGGTCACACTTACTTCGAAGACAAGGTCTGTAGTGACTAAATCCCACTTGATAGAAAGAAAGAATCCATTGTCTACAAATTGATGACCAATAATCGACCGCACAATACTGCTTTTATTTGATGTTGCCAACTTCCAGTATCAGGTTGACTCAAAACTGACTTGTCTCACCATATTTGCTGGTGACCACTGTTGACTGTCATATGCAGTAACTTGTAAGACCGTACCAAGAGAAAACTCATGAACGTTCAACAGCAGGACATCAGGAAACTTAAAGACACCAGGTTTTCGACACTTGAAATATCCAGTAATTTCATTCTTGCACAGTACTGTCTCCCCTAAACGCTCCCTTCCCCCACTGCCATCAGATCAAAATGAGAACATCCTCCTTATAGAAAACATATTCAACGCAAGTATTTTAAACCTTGTTGCTACACTACTGAAATAGTATTTTAAACAGAAAAATAATTACTGCCCTTTGAAATGGTTTGGTTAGTTTTTTGAAATGGTGTATGAATGTGGACTTGGTAACTGTAAAGAAAAAAACTTCCATCAACTACATCTAAGTTATAGGAAAGAAGGCAAATTCCTTATAATCTGGTCATTCTGTTGGAAAGAAGAAAGTAAAGTAGATTTGTGCGTCTTCATTTTCTGCTTCCGTTGCAGCTCACCGGTTACCTATTCAAGTATTTCAAAGTTCAACTTAAGAAACAGAAAAAAATTGTATGTGAATCCTTAAACAGTATTATAAAGGTTAAAGACACGATGATTCTGCCAAAGCATATAAATTTCAAGTTTTGAATAAACCATGGATGAAGATAAGTGGTTAAAACAGTACAACCTCAAGATAACTTCCCTTAAATACACACCCAACTGAAGCTTTCCCAAAATCACACTTGGTGTTTTAATGGTTTTGTTTGGTTTGGTATTTTTTGGTTTGGTATTTTCCTTCAGCCCCCAGATGCAGCTATGGGTAATAGAGTTTTACACAGCAGGAACTCTACATTCCAGTCAGTCTTTCTTCATGCTAAAAGCACTTTAAAAGTGAAAAGGATAACGCACTTGTCCTACTGCAATCTGACAAACTGACTTTGGTTGTAGTTTTGTTAACAGGAAAGTATGAGGTAATATAAAACACAGCCAAAAAAAGCTACTTTTAAGCACTTGTGTCCAACAGCAAAGACATCAGCACTTTTAAATTTGCAGCACTGTTTCTCCCAGAAGAGAACAGATGCCCATGGTCAGAGCATGAACACACTTGTCAAACTGATTCTGTTTTAAATTCACCTCAAAATGGAATGTTTCAAATCATGAAAGGGTCTAAACATAAGCATTATTTAATGTTAGATACATACTACGTTTTTATTAAGCATTACACTAAGAACTACTTTGGTATAAAAATACTTTATTTTAAAGCTATGAAAGTTATAAATATATGTAGTTAAACTTTCTAATCACAGAATGTTTGCTATTTTAACATTAGTGATTTGTTTCTCCTAACGAATCCGAATTTTATTTGAAAGGTTTACAAGACATTATTACTATAATTTAAAAAACCCATCATTACAGGGAGCTGTACTAATTGTGATGTTTTATCAGTATTCATTTGACCTCTAGATTTTTAATGAAGGCAGCAAAAACAACTATTTTCTGATGATACAGAATTTCTTATTTCTTGAAGCGTTTCTGTGGTTGACCACTTCTTCATTAGTTACCTGCAGCATGGCACCTTCCTGCCAAAGAAAAAAAAAGTGTATCTGAAGATGTTTATCACATATGTCTAAACCAAATTACCAATAGGGGAACTTCAGCCATTTTTTAAAAAAAAAGTATAAGCAGTTCACTGGTGTGTCTAACACAAAAGGAACAGGACTTTTGTTAGCTGAGTCCACGTTCTTCAATGGGTAGCCTTTTAGAGGCAATGAACTTTGAAATTAAGGCATTTTTGGTTGCCTTTTTTTTTTTTGACAGGTTTTGTTGATTTTTATTTAAAACCAAATCTAGTAGAGTACGCCACCCTTACTCTGAGTAACTCATTCATTGCTTGATAAATTTCCATCAGTTTGAGGTGCAAACATTCAATGCAGTGAGAGTAAGGCTGACTAAATTTGGCACTAAGGTTTGTTAGCTGCAAGAACTATAAAAAATGGTGGAAACCTCAACATTCTAGCCAAATTCCAATTTGCATAAATACACTGTACACTTATGAAATACCACCTGCAGTTTCATTTGAAGGTTTCACTTGCCCTCCTAAAGAACTGCTTATGCAGTTAAAAGAATGGACGACACATTCCTTCACAGAGGCAGATGTATTCTGTGGTGAAATTTTTCCTTACACGTAAACACTCTACAGTTACTTGGGAACCTTCAGGATGAAATGTGTTATATAGAATAGATTACAGCAGACAAGACACGTAACAACATAGTTCATTTTCAACAGCACAGAACTACCTTCATTGCATTACCTTGCAACCACCATAATGCATAGACTCCCAAGAAAAAAGAAAATGTTGCAGGATGCAAAAATAAAGTTGTATGATTTAATTAACTTGTGACCTACCATTTTAACTACCAACACCAGGGATGGAACCCTTGCAAAGCTTTACTAATGGACACTTGCAGGTCTCATTTGTTCAACTGTAGCAGTGTACAGTGGCAGCAGTCTATGCTTGTCCAGGGTTCATATCATAGCTAGATTCCAGTAGGAAAAAAATATGTTAAGTAGCTGAAATTAACAATTATTTTTGTAAAAAAATTTAATAATACAAGAAAACAGGATTCACAAATTTCTTTTCAATTTGTAATTGTTAACTCAATTCATTGCTATATGTTAAACTACATAATGATAATCACTATACTGAAAGAATACTGTCATACATTATTAATTTCTTGGGTTTGAAACATTAAGAAAGGAAAAGTAAACAAGATCTTACCTAAAGAAGTTTAACTGAAGCTTAGAACTATTTTGCTCTACACCCTCAGCCTTCGTTGCCATCCTTATAAACAATCTACCGTAGTTAAAGCTTTGCAGAGATACAGCACAGCTTTTTAAGACTGGCTGAACTTTTAGTGACGTTTTCAAGAGTTCTCTTGTACTAGACCTGCGTCCCTGGAAGAGTACCTTGCTGGGGTTTTTTCCTTTCCTTGCCATTGAAGAAGCAGCATCTAAAAAATCTAAAAAGGTGTTTCTCCTTGCAGAGATACCCCTTAAGTTACCTAGATATTTTAAACCTGGTAATTTACAGACAACATACTTTTTCTCACCAGCATTAAATTTTACACGTACAACAATAGCTTTGTATTATTTGTGGGACCTTATGCTACCCACTCCTTGCCTTATTTTACAGTATTAAAAAAAAAATCTAAAATTACACAATATTTCCTTTAGAATTATTTTATTAAAATCATAAATGTACAACAGCTTCTTAACTCTACACACGCACTTAAATTTTTAAAAGGAAAACGTTATGTCTTATTACACCATGATCCTGGCTAAAAGCTTTTCAAAACTTTGAGAAAAATCTTAAAAAAGGTTTCACATGTCACCTGAAACTTACAAATTTAACATTATCAAAGGAATGCTTCTACACTTACAAAGACCACTAGAAAGAAACAACAATTAAAAAGCTAAGAAACTGTCTCAAAGGCATTTTTACAATCCTTCCTCCACAGTAAGGTAATGTTATTAAATAATCCAAATCCATTCACAAAATGGCTCTCTGCATCTGCTCTGGTGTCTTCTGCCATACCACTGCATATTTATGCATGACTGAGATAAGTGTTTCCTTAACATTGTTATTTCGATAACCTGAAGCTGTTCTGTTACCTCTGGGCTCTCATCCTCTCCTATTTATACAGTGAAGCCTGTTTCAACAGAAGTAAAGAGTAAAAAAATAGGTTATGAAATTATTCTTCTAACCGTTTTTAAAGGAAAGATAATATCCTAAAAAGCTTTTAACTCCTGCAGCTACTCTCAAGAATCACTGCAATTTTAACACTTAAAAACATACTTACCCATGGCATGCTTGAAGAAACTCAGTAACGGCTCCTCCCTCCATATCCACCACTTCCTCCACTGCCCCCGGGACCATAGTTTCCTGCAGTTGCAGAACAAGAAACAGAATGGTCCCATCAGTACATTTTTAAGTCTAGGAAAGTTTTTCACAGAAGCAATCAATCAAAGCTTGACTAAATGAAGAGTAACATCTGCTTTACTTCCAGTGACAGCATTTGCAACACAGACTTATAATACTTCACTGTCTTCCTCTGAAGAGCCTCCAAAGACTGCCACAGGAAGCAACTACATGCTGAAATCTTAGAAGAGTCAACAGTGCCACACGTAATTTGATGCACTGTGCTGTCTTGAGCCTGTAAGGGCTGAATTTGCTTGCAGTCTAAACCTTACAACAAAGGGCTTCATGTTTCAGCTTCCATTTCACAAGCCTGATAATCCTTATTAAGTAACTTTAAGACAACAAAAAGCAGGACGTCTCAAAAAAAAAAAAAAGACAAAAGAGGAGGATAAAAAGAAATCACAGCAAATATGCTGGAAATTAAGTAACTAGACTCTCCACAATAGTGTGAGCTGACAGCAAAAACATGAAATAGCATCTTTAAAATTGAAATTGCACAACACTAAAAAAGAGTTAATGTGTTTTATCTGTTTCAAAATAATAAAAATAAATTTCCCTGAGATAAGCTTTACCATCTCAAGATGAGACACTGAAGCAAACTTGCAGAAAGAACACAGGCACTGCAGCCCATCTATTGCATAAGTTATCCAATTCCTACATATCCACCCTGGAATCACACAGAATAACCTAGGTTGGAAGGGACCTTTTAAGGTCATCTTGTTCCAACCCCTATGCTAATGGTCAGGGTTATCTGTCCCTAGACCAGGATGTTTAAAGCCCCATCTAACCTTGCCTTGAACACTGCCAGCAATGGGGCACTCACCACCTCTGAGCAACCTGTTCCAGCACCTCATCACCCTCACAGTAAATTTTTTCTTAGTATCTAATCTCAGTCTATCATTTTTTAGTTCAGAACAGTTACCCCATGTCTTCTCTTCTATTTCCCTCAAAGTCCTAGAAGTCCACCCACTCCAGCTACAAGGAAATATACAGGACATATACAATACCTCCACCATATGGTCCCCCCATGTTCCTGCTGCCACCAAAATTTCCACTCTTCATCGGACCATAATTTGAAGGTTGTTGGTTGTAGTTGCCAAAATCATTATAGTTTCCACTTCCGTAATTGCCTGTATTATCAACACAAAAGTGCAGAAATACCTACATGAGCTAAAATGGATGCAACACTCAAAGACACCCCATTAAAAAAATTCTAAATAAAGTACAAAATCACACATGTATTCCAGCAGTGCATGCACCAAAAAATGTTTTCATTATATTTCATACTACCCGAAAAACAACAGCTTCCTTACACAACATTTCAAAACAACCATCCACCCAGCCTCAAATGACTCGCAGTAATTTGTAACTGAAATGCTTGAACAATTTAAGCCTAGATGTTACCTCCTCCATAGTTGTCATAACCACCTCCATAGCCCCCACCCTGGTTGCCATAACCAGGTCCTCCTCCACCATAGCCTCCTCTTCCTCCTCCATAACCAGGACTGCCACCAAAGTTGCCACCTGTGAGAATATAATCCTTTCAAATCAGCTTATCAATATAAAACGCACTCAAATTATACACAAAGAATATTTTTCTGTTTAGAAGAACAAAGAGAACAAAAAAGGTAGTTTTGTAAAGAAATTTCTGCGGACAGTATTTTTTAAATCACATACCAACTCCCACTCTAACTGAACTATGACTAAACCCCAACAGTCAGACTGCCTAAAGACCTCAACTGAAAGGTTTAATTAAAATCCTTATTTTCCAGGAAATTTAAGACCCACTCTTATCCTAAAGAATGCTTGTCCAAGAAATAAGCATACAATCTGCCATATGGAAATTTGACATAAGCCAACAACCATTTGACAGAAGCCAACAAAATGGCTCAGGTAATTAATATAAATTTTATACATATGGATATAAATAAGAAAGTGTTTCTTAATGAGAGAAAAATAAACCACCACCACAACAGCAAACTAACCTCCAGGTCCTCCGCCATATCCGTTATATCCATCACCAAATCCACGGCCACTTCCATATCCATCTATTAGGAGGAAAAACCCCAAAGAATTTCAATTTACCTGCAGCAAACTAGTCGAATTCTCAAACTCTTATGACCTCAAGAACTAAATCTCAGAAACTATCAATTAAGAACATGTACTATTAACTTCAGAAAAATAAAGCAAAAGATCCAATCATTGCTCTACATTTTTCCTTTTCTTGCGTTTGTACAGTATCCAGTTTTAAAATGTCAGGCAAGCACTGCACAGAACCAGAGAAATCTCTTTTTAGCAAATAGATGTAGAATAGATAGAAATTTAGATTGCTTTTGGCTTTCAATAAAAGCTAAAAAAAAAAAAAAAAAACTCCAACCAAAGCAAAACAGAAAAACCAAAACACAAATTCACTTGCGAGTTATTTTTTCCCAAAAATTCTCTCAACTGCTAGAGGTGCATTTAAGTCAAACAGCACCACAGCGTACAAAGTTATCCAGAACTAGAAAGACAGCATTAATAAGGTAAAAAATGTAAATGCTACAAACATGCCTGTCTTACCGGCTCCCCCTCTGAAATTGCTGCCAGGTCCTGGACCGAAGTTGCCACCACCTCCACGAGCATCACCAAAACCGAAGTTCCCTGTATCAGTTTAATATTTTTAAGTAGTGCGATTGTGTAAAGTTAACACAAAAATCAACCACAAACTATTAACTATTACTTATACATACCTCCTCTCCCACTCCTAGAATTTTGAACCTCCTGCATTTCCTGTCTAGAGAGAGCTTTCCTTACTTCTGCGTTATGTCCATTGATGGTGTGGTACTTCTGCACTGTAACCGTATCAAATAACAGGCTATCAGCATTTAACTGGCAACAAGTCAGAATACCAGACTTCCAATAGAAACATATTCTGAATAATATAAAAGAACACAAAATACCATACAATTTTTACACAAGGATGGCAACACTTATTTGAAATACATGTTCCCACACAATCCAGCAATCTATGATTTGATGTAGCAAATAATACAGGCACGTAACTAATACCATTATCTGTGAGTTTAGCTTTATACTGAAGCTGAAAGAATTAATACTATCCAAAGAAGGAGTGAAATTACTTACATACAATTTTATCCACAGGATCATGGTCATCAAATGTAACAAATCCAAACCCTCTCTTTTTACCAGACTGTCTGTCAGTAATGATTTCAATAGTGTCAATTTTTCCATACTCCTCAAAGTAGTCACGAAGGTGGTGCTCTTCAGTGTCCTCTTTAATACCACCAACAAATAATTTTTTCACAGTAACATGAGCACCAGGTTTTCCAGATTCCTGTTAGAAGAACTTTCTAAATTAGCACAAAAAAACCAATTTCATAAAGCACTATTTTATCTGGATTTCAGGAATAGAACTCAGATACACTACAATTTTTCAAGCACTGAAGTACAGCACTTTAATGAGACATGACCCTGCAAGCTCATTTAGGGGGCCTTCTGAGAGGAAAGTAACATAGGGTTAACTTGGAGGTTTTTCCTCTCCCTTTTATGTCAAAGCTTTAAAAGCACTGAAAAATTATACAGATCAACTGTTTGAAAGAACTGCAAGTATTTAATAACTTAAGTTAGAGCATGACTTTTGTAACTGTTAAAACAAAGATGCATCAGCTTCTTCTGCCCAATTCTCTGACAGCAGTGAACCCACATTCCACTTGTTTCAAGGTCCTTCAACCTCAGCAAATTCACAACTATGCATTTTAACCCCATTAAACAGTATACACGCATGCTGCTGTAATTACCTTTTTCCAAATGCTAACCAACCCTGCATTCTGCAGAGAATAGAGAGAAAACTAGGATAGCTGGGGTACCGGTAAACCCTCCCAGAGCTTCCATGTGGTGAACGGAACTTGCCATATAATCCACCCTTGCTCCTCAAGTACCTCTGTGCCACAGTAACCTGGCTCTGGTTTTATGCACCTTTTAGAAATACCCCAGAAAGATCTTGGAATAGTCAGGAGTTTATTAATTTGAGGCTTGAAACAGGAATTATTCCAGAGAAGAGTTACTTTGGAATTTGCATAATTACAGTTTTTCAACAGAACATGTTTGCTACAACAATTTTCGGCTCACCAGATGTGTCCCTTGCAGACATGATTCCATAACCAGAATAACACAGCAATTCACTGTAACAGTAGACATTTACATAAGAGACCAAAATGGTGGGAAATAGTGCCCCAGCTATTGGCTTTGAACCAGGTAATTTAAACCCAGGCAATTTCAAACAAGAACAAAGCCTAACTGTCTGACCAAAACAGGCATTTTTCAAAGCATGAGAAGCATCTGCTTTCAAAGTCATACTTACCTCTCTAGCCACAGCTCTCTTAGGCTCAACCACCCTTCCATCAATCGTGTGAGGTCTTGCAGCCATAGCTGCATCAACTTCAGCCATGGAAGAGAATGTTACAAAACCAAACCCCCTTGATCTTTTGCTTGCAGGATCCCGCATTACCTAGAATCAATAAAGGCATTTAAACTATTTATACCTGTCTCATGTTGAGCTTTTTGCTAACAGTATTAAGAGAAAATGTGTAAGCCTAATTTACTTTTACCTTGATTTGATATCAAAACACAATTATAGTAAAAGTAGCAGACTCTGTTGATTTAATATGAGTGACACTGCTTGGGATCAAAGAAATTCAAACCACTGCTGTCCTCCAAGACTTAGTTAACTCAGAAATGCTGCTAGATCAGTGAGGTGCAGTTATATTTGTGTTCATTTTTGCAAATAAAAAAAATTAAGAAAAAAAAAACCAAAAAAACCCAAAACATAATTTCTTTGAAGCTTCATGAAGACCACAGACTTTCAACCTGTATTATTATTTACTACCCCCAAGACAATTCAGCAGAGAGCTTCTATCAGAGCCACCATCCCTGTTGGTATTTAGAAGACACACAAACACGGTGCTTATGGACATGGTTTAGTGATAAACTTGTCAGCGCTTGGTTAAACAGTCAATGACCTAAATGCTTTCTTCCAACCTTAACAATTCTATGAAAACATCACAGATAAAGACAATCTTCTCCAGCTTTACTGAGGCTGCTTACCAAGACACCAGTTTTTTGCCAAGTGTTACCAACCACACAGATGTAATCATGCTCCCCATACGCACTTCCTAAAGCACATCAGACAATGATACCAAAGTTGAACTGTTGCAATCAGTGGTTAGATAATCTGGGAGAATTTTACAGAAAACAGACTGTGAATGTTCCCTAACTCGGTCAAGTTTGCAAGAGTGAAATTTATGCATTGCTACAATGGACTGAACTGAGTGTAAAGCAACAATCTGTACCAAGCTAATATTCCATTTTCTCTAAGCTATCCAGAAAACAAACATTTAAAATTCCTACACATTCCATACCATTGCTATGTATTGGTATGCTAAACTTACCACACAGTCTGTAAGCTTTCCCCATTGCTCATAGTAACTCCTCAGGCTTTCTTCTGTGGTTTCAAAGCTTAAGCCGCCAATAAACAGTTTGCGGAACTGCTCCTTTTCCCTCTGCCACGGGAAAAAAAAAAAGATTACATTAATGTAATTTGAAACATCTCTTCTGCATTAGCAAATTACACACTAACCAAGATTTTCCTAAGTGTCAAAGACTTTCAGTAAGACTTATTTTCAAAATGAGACCAGGCTTTCCTAAAGGTTCTACCCCTATTACAGAAATTAGGCAATTTATGCAATTCTAGAGGTCCACTTTTACAATACAAATTTTTTTTTGTGCTTATGCCTGTGTCTCCCTCTAGATATCAACAAGGGACCACAGATGAAGGCTTTCAGAATATTCCTCTGTAAGAGCCATATGAGATGTTTTTAAAGAAAATGAGAACTTTGGGATTTGTTTCTATCACAGAAAACAGAAATTAATTTATACTGTCTGATTCCATCCTGGGTAACATTTATTCCTAAAAACCATTCTGGTTAAAATTGTTTTACGTTGATACTACTGTATTATTCATACAAGGCATTATAAGTAAAAATCAACTAAATACATCTAAATATGTTCTATAACAGGTAAACAATTCATATTTTCTCCATAATTACTAAAACAAATGAAACTCAAGCATCTGTAAAATTAATCTGGAATCCCACAACACTGGAATTATCAACAAACCTATACACCCTCAACAGGAGCACCATTAAAATAATTCCTTTCAAAGTAGAAATGTGAATAATACATATTCATATCCACTAATGCTTTCAGTAAGACTTTACTTTCTCACAGAGAAACAATCACCGCACTTGTTAAGCAGAAATCCTTTTATGCAATGACAAGAGCATCAAAAAACCCCCAAAAAACCTCAACAAAAAACAGGAGAAGTAATAAGGCACTGAATAAACTTATTTGTATACACTGGTAAACTAAAGCAAAAGGAGAACCACCCGACTTCTACCAGTTCAAAGCACTTTTATAGTAACTTCTTATACAAGCCAGGCCTTTTAATTGCCTGGTTTGTATAAAAAGTACCACTAGCTCATCTATGTGAAAATTTCACGCCAAACACTTAAAAAATGCACTAAGAAGTAGTCCCCTTCCACAAATTTATTGTTTTGAAGAGAACTGTTCTGCTAGGGACAAGAGAACTCAAACCAAACCACTTCAGCTTTATACTGTTAACCAACTTTAAAAATCAATAAAATCTGCTTGGATGTTTGGTTGTGTTTTCTTTAGCTTGATGGTTACTTTTTATACAACTCAAATATTGCAGCAGGAGGGGTAATTGACAAACACAACATGATTAACTGTGCAATGCCGATTAAGAAAAAATTTAAACAGGAAACTAGGAAAACACTGAGACTAAGAAAACAAGCAAAATACTTCAGTGCACATATGCTTTTAGAAGTATCAAGCCAATCTGCATGCAGACCAATATATTTTCTGAGGTTGTCCAAGGCAGACCTGATCAAGATGCATATAGGAACAGTGGCAACCCAGGTGTATTTCTTCAAAATACACCTCTGTATTACCAGCCTCATACACTGCAGTCTGACAAGGAAGTCAACTTTCTCCCCTCCTTCTTCCAAATACATCCTCTATTTAAAACTGTTGAGTTCAAATTTCTCTTGAAAAATATTTGAAATATGCTGTTGGATCTAGTTTTTTTCTTCTAGGAATAAAAAGAAAGCTAGTACTGTCTCCTCCTTACACAAAAGGACAGGCAAAATAAGACACGTGTTCAAAAGCAGCAGACACACGTTCTACCCAATTTATTTTCACCTCTTCACATAAAAGGAACAAACAAAAAGAACACTACACAGTAGAGCAGTGTAAAAAAATCATATACATCAATATCTCATCAATATCTCATTTATTGGTTTTGAGTAGGAGGGCAAAAAAAATTTTTAAGCAACAATACTGCAAAAATAAAAATCCTCCCTTCAGTTCTGCTGCTTGAGAATTAGGGACCATTTGCTTACAGTTTCACAGATCTACAAAAAAACTTTTTCCTATATAATCAATTACCATACATTTAATAAAGGATATTATTATTAAAATATGAGAATTAAGAAAGTTTAGTAGGCAGGTATGATATTTTCAGTGTTGTTTACCCCTGAAAACAGCCATAAACCTGTAAATGGAACTCAAGGAAAGAATGGAGCAGTTATAAAAATATACTATATATAACTAACAGACATTGAACAGAATAGTAATACATTTTACAGATGTATTTAGGGTCATGATCTACCTAGAACATCTAGGCACCACACATCAGAAAACAGCAATAATGAAATTCATTACCAGTTCTTCAATGAAAACCACTGTGCGAAAACTACAAACACATACTGCTCCACTAACATGGAGACCATCTCTAGATGCAGAGAAACTATGTCTTAAATGAGCCAGTTTCGAGAAGCTCTGGATGGCCGAACACTAACCCCCTACCACAGTCTAGAGAGTTCTGCCCATCTAAAGTTTGTGCAGAAAGTATAAAATGTACAACAATAACTATTATCATGCCAGTACCTCTTAGAATCCTGAGGAAAATACTCTTTTGGTAAAGACACAGACACCTCATACCTAAGCAAGGCCACAATATAAAAGCTGGAGGTAACACCTTTTACAGGATTTCCACAGTACATCCCTTGGCAGGAATCAAGCGCCAGAGCAAATTTTTACCCCTCTAGGATCTTCATCCACGTGTATTTTAACCTTTCTTTCACAGGCTTAAGGCAACTTGAAAGCACTGGAAAATGCATAACCTTTTCTAAAAAATTAATCACCAGAGCAAGGAAAGGCGTGCGCACACACAATCCACGCTGACTGAGGAATTAAGAATTCGGGTAACAAAAATGTTTAATGGAGACCAGTGAGGGGGATCATCCCTGAACTCCAGGGCTCGGCAATCCCTCAGCGGTTGCTCGCCCGCTGCCCGTGGCGGCCGGGACGCAGCGGCCGCGCCGGCTCCGCCATGTGGCGGCAGCGGGAACACCGCGGCCCCGAGCCAGGCGGGGAAAATGGCGCCCGGGAGCAGCCGCCGCCTCCAGGGAGAGCGCTGCAAATTGATTCCAGCGTGCACCTATACACACGGTACTAAGACCTCCCCGGCGCTCCTTCTCGCCCCAGTGCATACCAGACGACTACAGCTGTCCCCCGCCTTGCCAGCTTTGCCGGAGGGATCCCCACTGCCCCTTGCAGCCGCGAGTCTCAGCCAGGCCGCCATTTTACCCCTCCCCCTCGCCACCGCCATTACCCGCAGCGCCGCCTCGGCCGCTCCGCGCCTCGCGGGGCCAAGACGGCCCCCAGGCCCCGGAACTCCGACTCCCCCTCCTCCTCCGACACTTAAGCATCAGCGCAGCTAATAGCCATGGCCACGGGCTCAAGAACGCGCTGTCCGCCATGACCGGTTACCGCGGCTTCCGCCGCCTCGCCCGGCTGCGCGCCAGCCCCAATCGCCGCTTCCAGAACCTTCCTCTGCGCAAAGACATCCAGCACTGCCCCGCGTTGCGACCCGGCAGCAGCGCCCGGACTTGCGCGGACGTTTCAAGATTGCTTGTAATTCTCAGCCCCCAAAAAATTCACTCTATCTGCACAAGCAAACGCGTGTCCCTCCTTAAAAGCAAGCTCTAAAGCCTCCCATTGCACGTACCATGTTCTTCATGGTTTATGTATTCCTGCTCGAGAGTACCGTACAACCGGTCGGTAATGGCTGCCTGAGCTGTTACGTAATTTGAAATTCAGCTCCGCGTAGTGTTAGCGCCCTCCTACTCCAGCTTCCGAGGTTTAATTAATTAAAAAAAAAAAAAAAAGGAAAAAAAAAAAGAAAAAAAAAAAAAAGGAAAAAAAGCCAGGATCCGGAGCTTAAATATCTCCAAAGGGGCTGCAGTTCTGAATAACGCCCCTACGTGTTTTTATCGTGTAATGAAAAGTCATCGACTCCGTTAGTAATGGCCGTCTCCGAAATGAGCCGAAGGAGCTGTCGTCGTCGAGCTTATCCGCTTCGACAGCCGCCGGAAAAAGCCGAACCAGGAATGGAAGCCCATTCGACTCGCTTCGGTAATTTCCGGAATCTGCCGCAGCACGCGAAAATGGCGCTCGGCGCCAGCTCGGCAATTTCCGGACAGAAAGACGCAGCTAGTCATCGACTACTTCAGCCAGCTCGGCAGTTTCCGACAACCGACTGGCTCGCCCGACGTGCCCGAGCGCAGCCGAAGCGGCCTCTAACGCCGCTGGCACCGTGTCACTTGTTTTTGTTGGTTTTTTTTTTCCCGGAAATAGACAAAAGGCCCCGAAGGCTCAAACATCGGCGTTAATATTAGTCGGGGGGCGGCCGCGCATCTCCCCCCGAAACCTCGCCCTGGCCCCCTTCCCCCTCCGCCCAGGCAGGAGGAAGTGAGAGCTACACAGATTTTGGCACAACTGCGACACGTCGCGGGGCCCCGGCGGAGGGTGGCGGATTTCACCGCAGCCCGCTCCGCTCTATCCCGCACCGTCGGCATCAGGCGTGCCGCCCGCTCCGCCGTTCTGTCCTCCTCCCCTCTTTCATCCCCTCCCTTTTTCCCTCTTCGGCGGCCCTACACGCACCGCGACAAAGGGTGAGTGCTGCCGCCCCGCGCGCCAAAGAAATGGCGCTGGAGCAGCTCCTTTCTTCCCGCCCCCTCTACTCCCCCCCTCCCTTTCAGCTTCACCGCGGATCCACCCGCGGATCTCCCGCCCGCAGCGAAGCCTCCCCAGCCGACTCCCCGAACCTCTTTTCCCACTTATGAATGAGTTCTCGGGCCTCAGAGCCCAGCTGCTTTCCGAGCCCGCTTCCCTCCCCCCTCCCCTTGCTCACGCCCAGGCCTCTCCGCCGCAACGCGGGAAATGGCGGCGGTCCAAGGGGGGCCCCTCCAAATGAGCTTCAAACCCACCCCAGCGCTCCTCACCCGCCCTCCCCACGCCCGGGGCCCGCCCGGCCGCACCGATCGAGGGCCTCGCTCCGCGGCGGCGGGCAGCATCGGCCCCGCGCGCATTCGCAACGGCGGCCATGATGGCGGCCGTGGCTCCCGGGGTCCGCCAACCCCGTCCGCGCCCCCAGGCTTACCCAGTCGCTTTCCCTGTCGCCGCGAGGCATCTTCCTTCTTTTGGACGCCTGGCGCGGTCCTGCGCTCGCCCCGCGTTGGAGAGACGTCTTGGCCCCCCTCCTGTGCCGGCGGCGACGACGGTCGGAGGTTGTAGCGGCTCGCGCGTAGGCGGCGGCGGCGTCGTGCGCTCTGCCCCGTCACAGCCGCCGGCGCGCAGTGCTCGCCCAGCCCAGCCCAGCCCCGCCAGCCACCGCCGCGCCGCTCCCCGCCCTCCGCCTCCCGCCCTCCCTCTCTCTCCCTCCCTGCCCCCACCCCCCGCCTCAGCCCCCCGCGGATGTCGCTGTTGCTGCTGCCGCCGCTCAGTGCGCGCAGGGCGGGAGCCAGGAGGAGACAGGAGACCCAAGCGGCTGGGCACCATTGAAGTCTGTATCCTTCTCTCTCTCTCTCTCCCTCTTTTCTCTCGCTGCAGCCGCCTCCTTTCACCCCACTCACCCTCGAGTCCCCTTCCCTGACTCCCCTTTCCTCTGCGGCTCGCTGCGGCCCGCCGCGGGGAGATGCGGAGCGCAACCCGCCCGCCTCCCCCCACCGCCGCTTCTTCCCCACCCCCGCTTCCTTGGCGGTGGGGGGTGGCGGGCGGAGCGGAGCTGTCGGGGAATCGGGGCTTCGGCACCCGCTCGGGGAGGGAGGAAGGGAGGCAGGCCGGCCCCGGACCCGCGGGCGCAGTAGCCCCGGAGAAGGAGAGCAGCGCCGGGGGCGGGGGCAGCGGCACCCGCGCGGCAGACAAAGCCGGCCCGCCGGCGGTCCCTGCGTGTGCCCGGCCCGGGGGAAACGTGAAGGGGCGGGGGGAAGACGGCGTGGAAGGGCCCCTGTCAGCGGCGGCGGAAGCGGCCCGGGCCCTGCGTCCCCGTTACCTCGCCCGGGGCGGCCCCGCCGGCCTCATGTGCGCCCGCCGCAGGCCCGAGGCGCAGCCGCCCCCAGCAGGCCTCCGCAGGGCTGCCTCTGTTGTGTGGTGGGGGGGTTGTTATTGGGTTCTGGGGATATTTTTTTTTACCCCTTTCTGCTACCTCTCCGGGAGACACGAGGCAAGACCTTCGGCAGTGGCGCCCTGGCCCCGGCCTTTCTCCCACCTCGCCTACCCCACCGCCCATGGGACTGCCAAAATCCACCTCCCGTGTCAGGGGAGGATTGGGCGGGATTGCTGAGTCCAGGAGGCTTTCTGGCCTTAAAGGGCTTCTCTGCTTTACCCAGGCATATGGGGAATTCTAGCATTTCTATAGCTCGCTGCGGGGTGGTGACAATACATGCCTATGGAGCTGGTCGGTATGAGAAATGACATGGAAAAGGGGATGGATTGTGTTCAACGTAATTTACATAGGTTAAATATGTAGTATGTACATCTTAGCTGAGTTAATATTGTTCTAGGACCTTAACTCTTGCCAACTTGAGAATCAGAAGGCAACATTATAGTTGCATTAAGATAAATATTTGCTGTTTATAAGAATTTGTTACTATGTAAGGATAATGGGTGATTCGTTGCACCACAAATATATATCTGTTCCCCATCAGATATTTGCAGTTAATATAACTTAGGTATATCTTCGATTGCTAGAATCTGAACTCCTGTTCTATTTGGTTTAAGGAAATAAGCATCCCTGATGGTCCTCCCCCTTTTCCCTAGAAACATGTCTATGCTTTTGAAGGCCTTGGGAAAAATATTTTTTCAACCCTATATACCACCTTGTCAGTATCATTTATCCTGGCTAGCCTAATGGTGCATTAATGGGTTATGCCAGACAAAGTAGTAACCTACTTTTTGTTCTGGATTTAATCCGTGTAAGAAATGTTGTATGCAGTGAATACATGGGGGTTGGAACAAGGACCATGCTTGTCTTGGGATGCCTTTCTTTGAGTAATGCAAACTTCCTTTTAATTGTCATGCATTTTTCTAGTAAAAGCTCTGCAAGTCTGCAATAAAAATGGCCTCCAATAAAACTACATTGGTAAGTTCATGCACACCTAAAGTATATAAGGATTTAATCAACATATTTTTCTTCAAACTTATAACTTGGCATCTCCATTTAAGAGATACATCCACATCTCCCCTCCCCAGCATTATTCTGACCAAAATTTCAGATCCAGAAAGTAAGGCTACTAGAAAGGACATTGTCTTTGGTTTTAATAAATCTGCCATTTCTAAAGAGAAACTTGTTGGGAAAAAAGTGTGAAAGGACTCTGCACTATTTCATCTATTCTACAATAGAAAACACTGAGGATTTTTTTTAGCCTCCTTTCAACATACCATGTAATTCATCATACATGTAAAAAATAAAGTCCAAATCATGTACTCATTTAATTTTTCCCAGTGTATTTGCCTAACAAAAGGCAGTTTTAACAGATGAAAAGTAACATTATTGAGAAATGATGTGGCATAGTTAAGATGCCTTTTGAAATGCTTTTTAACAAATAACAGTTTCTTTGAATTTCATAGGAGCAGAGATTATCAGATGTCAACCCCTCCTGGACCATTTTAATGATGCATTCATGGATCTCAAGTCCTCTAAAGCTTTGCTTGACATTAAAATATGGACTCCTAAGGGCACTTGGTTGCTGGTTACAGTTCAACTAATAATGATACATAGTTTCATGAAAGACAGACATGTAGAAGTATTATGTGAGATTTTACTGAGGTTGAGATGGGGAAGTAAGCAAAAAATATATGTGCACAATTCAAAACTTCAATAGCAGAATAGCTGGTTTATAATACACTCAAAAAGCCTGTTCTTAAATTTACAGAAATGATCACTCAGCTGAAAATGTATTCAAAACTTGTATTGACTCCTGGCTTAGAAGTGCAATGGAGTGCTTCCTCTTTGTTGTACTAGTTTAAAATATTTCACCAAGGTGAATGTCTAAACTTTCTGTTAGTAATTGATTGTCCACATATCCCTAATATGAAGAAGAGAAGAAGTTAGCCAGCCTGGGGAGCAGTGCTTTGGAGAGAGGAAAAAAAATCTTACGAATGCAGTATTTTTAATCTTTTGATGTCGAGAATTTTGCTGCACAGGTCAGGAAAATCAGTTATGGTTCCCATGGGAACCATAACTAATTCTGCTTCATTATATATTTGCATGCAAAACCTAAATGTGTTAAGGGATAGGGTAGCTCTAGAGCTGTAATTCTGATTTTCTTATATCTTGTATGTTAAAATTCTACACCACAGTGTCACATCAGTGTTTTAAGCTTGCCCCTCAAAGAAAGAGTGATTATCCATAGTTCTGCATCTGTCGTATGTGGTGTCATATGACTTCTGAATGCAGAAAGAGAAACAAGCTATACATTAGCCTTCCATGGTCAAATGTCCAATTTACAGCTTACAACATGGAACCCTAGAGAAGAGAGCTTCAGGGGTCAAGTGGGCATTTAGTATGATTTAAGTTCAGTCAGGTGTCACAATTCACTTGTGGGCTGAGATTTGCATGGGCTTGTATAATCCCAGAATGTACAGGTTTTTAACATGTTCAGTATTTCTGCAGGCTCTGCAATCAAGTGTTATTTTAATAGGCTCAAGAGTTTGAAGAGCAGTGCTGATGCACAAGACCTAATAAATCTCTAATATTTAAAACAGAAGCAGCATACTCTTTATTTTGCTATTTCTTACTGCGCTTCAAGAAAAAAATACAGACCCCCATGACATTCATTTTCCTCTGTGGAAGATACTTAAGATACTTAAGTTTTAGAAAGTAAAAAACCAAATTGTTGCTTTGATACAGAAATCCAAAACATTGATCTTTAAGTGACAAGAATTAGTGAAGCCGAAAAGAGTACCAGAAAACAGTCTTCCATTGAATCAAAGAATTTTAGTCCAACGGAGAATACAGATGGAGATGTTCCCCACTTGTAGCCTGCTTGCCTCATCACCAGTAATTATAATGTTATTACTATGGTATAGTGAGTCTGTCTTTTTCTGTGTTGTCGTTTTCCCCTCTGCTACTTTTATTATTTGTTTATTTTCCTCATATCTACCCCTTTCTATTTCACACTTCCATTTTTTGAAAGAAGCTGCCCTCATAGAAGCCTTGGACATCTTCATGTTGTATTTCCCTTCAATATCAGTCTTGCATTCTTTTTCCTGTGGAGGCAAAAAAAGCCAATATGCTTAAGTTAACACTTTTCAGACATGAATGCTGTGGTCAAAATACACCTGGGATATGCAGGCATCTAAAATCTAATTGGAAATACATGCTCTGTTCTCTCTTCTATGCTCTCAAATCAAAACAATGGCCATGTGAGATATATACAGAAACTTGCCGTTTAAAAAAGAAACTAGAAACTTTTTCTCCTCTTTGTTGTTTGAACCTTCAGTTTATGAGTTGCCAACCATAAAGAGTGAAGTATTTTGGGGAGGGAGGGAAAAATTAATTATAAAAAATAAGGGGTACAAAGACAGGGCTTTGGCAAGAGAATCATCTTCCAGTCTTCACTAAAAGAATACAGTTTTTTTTCTAACATACATTTTTTTTTTTTTTTTACCTTTCACCACATCAAGACAAAATTCTACTAAGTCTAAAAGTTTGAAAATTTAAAAATTGCAGTGTTGTCAAACTAACCCACATTAGAGAGGACTAGAGAATGGCTATCAAGCAAGTAGAGGTGCTCTGTCATATTTGCTTGTCTGTGTTCTGCTGTAGAGGAAGTGCTTTAGTGAGGAATTAGTTCTGTCCACTTTGAATTAGGGTGCTGCATAACTCTTAGGAGGTTAATAGTTTATGGCTGCCACTTGACAATTCCTTTATGAGGTGCAGTCCAAAATGGCAAGCAAACTGCTTTTGGTCTGCTAGTCCTCCCGAACTGTGATACAGCATGATAGGCTTATTCCAGCTTTTTTAAGATTACAAACAAGGAAATTCTGAAATGTGTCCTTCTACTACTATTTAATTATGCCTTATTAAACTGGGAATGCCTTGAGGATGATGTGGATGTAATATTTGCTTTAAGAACTTAAAGAATATTACCTGAACTATCAAATGTAAGCTTTAAAACACTTAAAAAGTTTTGTAAGTTAGCAAAATTCCATTTATGTGTTAAGTGCTCTACTTAAGTGTAGCAGTCTTAAATTTATGCACCTTTTTGAGTCTCTTTGTAAGTTACATGGGTGCATGGCTAAGAATGAGAAGGGACTGCAGTAATGGAATGCTCCTAGCATGTGTCCTGTTCAATAGTTGCGGGTTATTATTGAGTATTTTGCTTATTGTAGCAATACATCATAAACTTTGCTGCCATCAGTTTCTCCTTGGTTTTTTTTGGGAAAGGTAGAAGCCACCTTTTTTCAGTACCATCCCTTTTCTATTTTATGCATTTTCACAGTTTCCTTATTACTTCTCTTTACTTCTGCCTTGCCCTCTGCCTTTTCACAGGCATAGAGTTAACTTCTAGAAGCTTCCTTGATGTTTTGAGCATGTAGCACTGAGAATTAAATTTTTAAGGGGAGT
Source organism: Haemorhous mexicanus (assembly GCF_027477595.1). Taxonomy (NCBI): domain Eukaryota; kingdom Metazoa; phylum Chordata; class Aves; order Passeriformes; family Fringillidae; genus Haemorhous; species Haemorhous mexicanus. Next base: position 33,320,112 of record NC_082341.1, read on the forward strand.
ATAGTCACTGAGTATGTGGACAAAAAAAAATTCACCTTTTTAAAAACTGGTGTTGGGTATCTCATTAAGCAACTGATAAAAACCCAAAAGATTACCATGTCTTGCTCAGGTTACCTGACCACATGCACTAACATGAAAGGAGTCTGAGCTTCTGGCTTTAATGTTAATAAGCCAGTGAAGTAACTGTGTAAAGCAAGGAAAAAAAAAAGAATAATGTCATTCTGAATTTCTTTTGTAGCACAAAATGGGAAAGAAACAGAATGGCAAAGGTAAAAAAGTTGAAGAGGCAGAGCCTGAAGAATTTGTTGTGGAGAAAGTCCTGGACAGACGTGTTGTAAATGGAAAGGTGGAATACTACTTGAAGTGGAAAGGATTTACAGAGTAAGGCATTCCGTTTTTTTTTTCTTTTTCTGATAGAATGATAAACACCATTGATTTGAAACTGTGCCAAGAGATTGGACAATGGGCATCTGCTTCAAAGAAGCTTGAGGGAAGGACATCCTTAAATGCATAGTCAAGTGGGAGAGTCGAGTATGAAAATAAAATAGAAGATAATGTAGTTCATTGTTCACACTATATAAAATATTTGAGGACTTTTACCAAGTTCTTAGTGATTGTTCTTTTACCACTCTGAGCTTGTGTCCATAGCTATCAAGGTAAGATAGACTGACAGTTATCATATATGTAGCAGAATAAATGGTACTTCTGAGTAACAAATCACACAGGAATGTAAACTGCAGGCAGCTCTGAAGCAGGTAGCTTGCTTATTATTAATTTTCCTGAACTGCTCTCAGATTAACTGAATTTGCCTGTGGAACGGTTGCCTTCATTAGGCATACTTGAAGGAATTTTTGATCTTCTTTCGTAGGACTTACATATGTACGTTAAAACTTTGCAGTAGACTTAAGAAGCTGATTGTTTAAGAAGGAATGTAGTTGTGCCTCCTTCCAGTGACACTCTGTGGCAGCTTGCTTTACCAGCTGAAAGAAGAATTTGTGCATAAATGGTTATGTGTGCTATGATATTATTGTTGCATACCTCCCAAAGTGAGTGCATTGCAACATTGTGCAGTCTGGCAACCTGAAATGTGTGTCGTGATGTGTGCATAAACACAAAACACAATGTGTTTAGTATTTGAGGGTCTGATTTGAACTTGAAATAATATGTTATTGTAATGGAAAATAATGTGTAGGTATCCTGCTGGTGCAGTAGTGCTGTGCCGGTATTTGCATGTGAGATGCATAGTGGTGGTGGGGAACATTCTTCTTCAAATTTTAGTTAGCAAAATGCATACTCACTGAAACATATGCAGTGCCCAGCTCTGCCCACCTTTGTTCCCTCCTGCAGTCAGTCAACTGAAGGAAGCAGATAGTTCTAGGTATAGTTGTGTTCAGTGCTCAGAGACAACGTTAGAGTGTTCCTCATGTGTGAAAGCTTATATGTATGTATTTATACTTAGGCTGTTTGTAATGACTGCTGTGTACACTCTGTTGTCTGTAAGTCTTAGTACTCATATCATACTGTTTGTTTTCATGGACAGTCTTCAGAGGAACCAGGAAAGTGAGTCAGTTTAAATGGACAGTTAAGTTTTGGTAGGGTGTGGATTGCTTGTTTCAACTCTCATGCCCCACTGGAGACACAGGTGTTAATAGAGCTGCTTTTCGTGTTACCTTCACATTAAGAATGTTGTTTTTCAGTACTAGTGGAGCATCCTTTCAGTCATCAAATGCAGTACATGAAGGCTATTAAAGGTGGCAAGATAAACGTCCTTAGGGTTTAACAGACCTACCTTATATAGTGAGACAAAAATTAAGTTGCTTATTTTAAGGGGAGCCATGGGGCTAGTTTTACATTTTTATTTTTTACTTAGTTTTACATAAATGTGTGTATGTTTCAGTGCTGACAACACATGGGAACCTGAAGAAAACTTAGATTGTCCAGAGCTAATTGAAGCTTTTCTGAACTCTCAGAAAGCTGGTAAAGAAAAAACAGATGGTGCCAAAAGAAAATCTTTGTCAGATAGCGAATCTGATGATAGTAAATCAAAGAAAAAGCGTGATTCTGTAAGTATATGTTCATGTGTTAAGTTTTTGTTTCCTTCATCTCTCCCCTACCTCTCCATCCCCCAAAAATCATATTGTGACTTTGAGAATGAGACTGAACACTGATTTAAAACTGTAAAAATGTCATAGCATATGGATCTGTGGTTTGAAAAGGGTATACATTCATTGTGGGTAATGAGACTGTCCAAATGGTTAGTAAAGGATGATTGACTGACATGATGATTAGAAGCTCTTACATTGTCCCCTAACACTTACGGAATAATTGTAAGTAAGACTGGTTAAGACTTATTAATTAATGGTATTAAGTGATAGGTTTCTATTAGAACAAAGGGTCCATGAATGGAACAAAGATGAAGTTCTGGTTTGCTGCCATATTTAGTATATGATTTTGGATGGGTCAGTGGCAAGATGGCAGAACGTGAAAATCAGTTAGACTAGGAGCAGACATAATGGTGGAGAAGGAGTAGAAGGGGTGAGTGAAAAAAGCTTACCTTTCCTGAGAGGTCTGGATTTCTCCTTCAGTTGAAATGAGTAGGCAACCTGATACATTTAGTGCTGATAAGTACAGAATAATGCACACATAGTAATGTATTCAGCAGTTCACATTTTCTTTTGTAAACTTTGGGCCTAGCAGTTTGAAACCTGACACTGCCAATCATTTTCACATACTGAAGATGGCAGGCAGTTGAACATGTGGTTACTGTCAAAAAGGTTGGAAGGCATCAGAAAAAATAGTTTATGAATTATACAAAGAATATTTTGCTTTCTGCATAGAATCAGTTGTTTGGCTTCATCTGGTACAGTAGTGGCCACTGTCTCTAAAAGGATATTGTGAACATATAAAGGAGCTAATACAGGAAATAGTTGTGTTATTTTTTGTCACCAGTGTAATGTCAGTGAGCCAAGAAGAGTTGAGGTGTTCCCCAAGGGTGCAGTTTCATTGTTGGTTTAGCCAACCCATGCCTGTTGTTTCGCTGAAAAGGATGTGTTTTTTCCACTTCCAGGCATGCTTTTTTACTTTGCTGCTTTTGTTATTTTTGCTGACCACGCTTGTTTGTTTATCTGCTGAAATTATTTAAGACCATTTGTTTCATCCATTATATTTTCAGAAATAAATGCTGGAAACATGGATATAAAATCCTTTATTAGTATCATACCTCTAAATTCCTGGGCCTGAAGATTGGTCATGAAAAAATACTACATAATTATAGATTTGATGGGGTTTAAAGGCTGTATTTTTTCGTTCTGATACACAAACACACACGTGCATGTATGTACAAAAATTCCTGTATCTAGTACCAAAATAGAATTTTGTCTTAAACTAGATAACCATCTTCTAACTTACTAGGTTGATAAACCAAGAGGGTTTGCAAGGGGTCTTGATCCTGAGCGGATAATTGGGGCTACGGATAGCAGTGGAGAGCTTATGTTCCTCATGAAATGGTAAGTCTTACATCCACAGTTCTTGTCCATAAAGGGAGGGCGGCAGCTGCACTTAGCCTAAAGAGACAACTTTGTCTCAGGAGTAAGACACAGAAGCTCTGTGGTCTCCTTATTAACCTTGTATTCTTAGAAAAACAAGCTTTCTATATTCAGTTAGGACTTAATCCCTCTTCCTTCAAAACCCAAAATATGTTTCATTTCTGTTGGTTCAGTTTTACTTTAAAAGGTAATTTCTGATAAAATAGGAAGAAATTGGCATCTGTATGGAAAAAACTGGATCTTGGTAATGCTCGTGCAGAGGAAGTGGCAGGCAGAAATCCAGCTTTACATGTTTCAATAAGCAGAAGCCAGCTGCTGGATAGCCAGCTGTTTAACCAAGCATAGTGCCTGCTGTTCGCATGCATCGAAGTGGAATTGGAAGCAACTGGGGGAGAAAGCAGAAATGGAGATGGAGAATAAACAATATGTAGAGGCTTGACATAATGGGCTAGTAAGAGGCAAGAGTGATGTGGGGAGTTTGTGTTGCTGGGAGGATAGATGGGGACCAGCTTAGCTACAGTGTTGGGAGAAGGATTTCTTGCTTTGTGAACAAATGGGGTAAAATTAATGCTTCTTCCCAGTGTTGAGAAATCAAGAGATTGAATGGACATTTGCTGAGAGTCAGATGTCGTAAGGTGGTGGGATAAGAAGGATGGCTTTCCACAGCCTTTGAGAGGGGCAGATTTTCTGAATGGAGTCAAACTGAGTGATCTCCTGAGACATGATTTATCTTGGGATTTACCTAGACTGCTGAAGATTAGTGCTGTGGGAGATTGTCTCCCTTCTGCATTCTCAAATTTTCTATAAATTCTATAAACTTAAAAAAGTTGAAAAACAAAGATCATTAGTGTTTGAATTTCTGTAGTGATAATTTGCAATATCAAACACAGAGGACTTTTTGTTTAGTTCAGTTGCTGTTGATTAGTTTTTCATAATTTGTCTTAGGTAACAAACATAGATAAGAGTTTGTATGCACAAAGCTGACTTTTAAAGGCAGCATACTTCAAATGAAGTGAAGTCATGGCAGACAGGCAAGCTTGGTTTCTTAGCCCAAGATAGCATCAAGAATAACAGTACGAAATACAGGAAGTTACTTGCATAACAGTAAATGTAATTTGCATGTAAGTACCAACTCTTAAGATTGGTTGGTCCTATTGATTTTGAAGTCTTACTTTGAAGCTTTGATTAGTCTTTAAAAGACAAAAGTAACTGAGTTGTACTTCTTTCATTACATACTCCAGTATGTAACCTTATGACTGATTCCCTTTGAATAGCATTTTCCTTTCAAACAGAAAAAAACATGGGAAGGGAAGAACAATGGAGCTATGAAACCTCATGATTACCATTAGCATGGAAAGTCTTGGTAGCTTTAGTGAAAGGTATACTGGAAGCTGGTTTCTAGCTGATATTGTTTTCAGAACTTAGGACTTATGAAGAGCTGCTAAATGTTTTGAAATACTGATTGTTAATTTTCTCAACTCCTGCTCTCTTCTACATCAGGAAAGACTCTGATGAGGCAGATCTGGTGCTGGCCAAAGAAGCTAATGTGAAGTGTCCTCAGATCGTAATCGCTTTTTATGAAGAACGGCTAACTTGGCATTCATGCCCAGAAGATGAAGCACAATAATTGTTTGCATTGCTTTTTTTATATATAAGAATATTAAAACCTGAAATTTGATTTATTAGCAATGTGAGAAGCATACATTCTAACAAGTTTCAAATTTGATATTTTTTTGAAGTAGTATGTTTTGCATCAACAGCAAGTAAATAAAGGCTTTCTGTAACTTGTTTCATTTACCACAAGAGAGCATTTGATACTACTACTTCCTCCATATTAGGTAAAGCTTTTATAAAACATTGATGAACTTCCTTAGTTATTACAGAATCATAATGAATGTCTAAACAAACTCACAGATGTTTTGTAGTCTTCTATACTATTGATGTGCATGTATCTTCTTTACCCAAACCTAGCCCTTTAAACCTGTAAGGTCATTCTTTCTAGTATTTGGGATCACTTGGTCTTAAGAAGACCAGGTGAAAACTAACTTTGTAGTAATTTGAATGTTATCAGACTGTATATTGTTTACTTTATTGTAAATACTGGTGAGCAGTGGTCAATAAAATAGTTTTATATTCTTCCTTTATACTGATAGGCTGTGACTCTTTTGAAGCGGGGTATTTCTCAACTTTTGATATGTTAAACTCAGTTTGTAATATATTTAACTGTAATTTGTTCTCTCGGGGGGTAGGTTGATTATTAATATTACCCCACTGCTACTCTTATCAGAATACTGGACAAGTACCATGCTTTGATTAGTAGTCGGAGGTTTTCGTGAATACTGCCTAAGACACGGGTTTTTCTCAGTCAGGAAGGGCCTGTAACATTAATGTGCTTTGGTTACTCCTGTAAGTCACAGATTGCAACCACACAACTTAGGTACAGTAGTTGGTCACAAGGCCAAGTAGCCTCTGCAGGCATACTAGGAAATATTTGACATGTATTGACAGTATTAGCCCTTGCTTTAATTTCAGCTCTTAATAAGAGGCTATAATGTACTCTAGGGCAGGTTCAGATGGAATTATTCTTCAGGCCATCACCTCAAGAATACTTACATAGCTCAGCTTTTAAAGTGGAAAATTTAAATGAAGATACTTAAGTCAGATACTTGGAGCAAAAGACTTTCTTTCTACTTCAGACAATTTTGAAATTAGTCCTGTAATCAGCTGCTTGGATAATCCCTTTAGAAGGGCAGAAGTAAAAGATGGGGAACTCAGGAAGAGTAAAGTTGCCATTTATCTTTTCACTTGCTTTTATCTAAAAACCATCTTCGTGTTTTGACTACCATAGTATAGTTTGCCTTAAGCTGTGCTTATATGTCAATGGCCAAGATTATTTCAGAATTATCCTTAATTTACAGTTTTGACTAAAAAATGTAATCCTGTAGTACACTGTCAGTGTCCATAGACTCATAGAATGGTTTTGGGTTGAAAGGGACTGTGAAGATCATCTAGTTCCAACCTGCCTGCCATAGGGAGGGACACTTTTCACTAGACCAGGTTGCTCAGAGCCCCATCCAACCTGGCCTTGAACACTTCCAGAGATGGGTTGTCAACAGCTTCTCTGGGCAACCTGTTCCAGTGCCTCACCACCCTCAGAGTAAAAAATTTCTTCCTATAATATCTAACCTAACCCTACTCTTGGTTTGAAGCCATTTCCCCTTGTCCTGTCACTACATGCCTTTGTAATTCCTCTCGAGCCTTGCTGTAAGCCTCCTTTAGGTCCTGGAAGGTTCTCTTAGCTCTCATTGGAGCCTTCTCCAGGCTTAACAATCCAAACTTTCTCAGCCTGTCTTCACAGGAGAGGTGCTAGAGGTGCTGCAGCCCTCTGATCATCTTTGTGGCCCTTCTCATAGGTGAGACAGTTGGGATTGCCTGGGTATGTTTTTTCAGAAGATTAAAAAAAGTAGATATTTCTGGAAACCCTCATATAGTGTGCATAGCCTGACGAGTGAAGGAAGGAATCCTTGATGTTCTTTTGATACTGTTGATACTTTTGAGTCTGCTTGATGTTCTTTTATACTGTTTCACAAATCATTACTATAATTATTTGTCCTTTCAATAGTTTCAAAAGCCATTTATATTGCAAAACAAAGCCTGTCACCATAGAACACCTACTTGTAGTTAAACAGCAATGGCTAAACTTGTTATATGCACTTTTTCCTAAAGATTTTTTATTACTGGTTTTGGGCAGAATTCAGTCTGTTTGTGGCTCTAGGAATAATCTGATATCTCTGTTAGCATGGAGCTCCCTTGCACCAGATAATGATAACTTAAGCACTTAACTAACCTCTCTTGCTTATTCCTTAGACAAATCACCCTGATTTTATCACGTTTAAGACTCCTACAGAGTTCATGGCTTAATTTTTGGAAGGCTTGTAATAGAAATACTTACACACCTAGTATATAGGATTCTGAAATCCTTGCTTTTTTGTCCAGTAGCTTGATAAACAGATGGGCTGAAGAGGAATTCCAAAGCAGCTTGTATTCTCCTGACAGTTTCTTCAGTATGGAGTACTTTGTAGAGTCTTAAAACTGTTACTGTACAAGATGCATTTTACTGCCTGAAACTTTGCAGTTTCTGTAACACATTTCAAGTGTGGATATCAAGTCTGTGTGAAGTTGCTGATTTGAAGCAATACAGGTTAAATGGTTGTTTTTAATTATTGGTTATTGTTAGTGGTAGACAAAGATTTTTGTTGAAAGGTTGGTTCTCCTCAATTTGTAACCCTTAAAATACAGATTTGTAACGATATACAGCTTTTTACCTTATATTTGGTTCTTCCTTCTGACTTAATAAAAATACACTGAATTCACTTTTAAACAGCTTTGCAGCTTGTTAGACAGTTCTTTAGATTGCTGATTTTTTTTATGTTATGATGGTAAATATGCTGACTGGTATTTGTTTCCTTTTTTTTCTCCTCACTTTGTGTCAAACTGAGTTTTGCTAGTAACAAAATGCAACACTTTAAAGTTACAAGTTATGTAAAGTTATGCTGAATGTGCTGCATACATAGGCAAAAAGTTAACAAATGTTATTAATTTAAAATTTACTGATTAAATAAATGAGATATCTTCTGTAGTTAGTTGAGTTGTGCATAGGTTTCTCGTCATTGTCTCCTTTCTTATACCAAACCAAATGGGTTTCAGGCTGTCATTTTGTGATTACTCTGTGTTAATTGTGCTCTCCTGAAAAAAACCAACATATAAAACACAAAAATCACAGTTGTGCTTGCTCCAATGCTTCTCACTCTGGCTGAAGAAAATACTCAGGTAGTGCTAGATTATGTAAAATTGAGATCATGATCAGTTATGATATCATCCTTTTATAGCCTGGTTCCTACTTCTTTGCTAGGAAAGAATAAAACTCATACTTTGTTAATTAGTATTGTATTACTTGCAAATTAATGAGAGTAATTGCTATTAATTGAATAAAACAAGTCTGGCACCTGCAAAAACTATTAGCATTGCAAGTGATTTTTATCAGTTCAGCACAAATGGATTCTGCATGCTTGGTGGTAATTCTTCTAGATTTATGGTGCAGTTCTCCTCAAAACTGTGTGACAGTTTCTTAGCAATAGATTATAGTACATTTAGGACTCAACATATGTTGTCATGACTTGAAATGTAACTATAACTACATTTTTCCTTTAACTGCAAATTATCTTATGTGCTTACCTGAATTGGGCTCTTGCAGCATAAAATATTGTACTCCTAAGACCTTTCTCCAATATTCTCAGTATTCTCCTTGCCATTGGTGTCCCTCTCTCTCTGTTTAATATGTCTTCTCAAAATGCTGCCTTTTATTCAACTCCTGAATTTAGCTGCTTATATTAAGAGATGTCTACTCTGCTGACAGAGGTTTCTAAACTTGGGCTAGTAGCCAAGCCAGATGCCCCCAGATTTGTTTCTGAAGTGAAAAGTTGCTGCACAAACCTACTGCACCTTAAAAGCTGAAGTGCAATACCATGGAAGTAGGGCGGTGTGGTTCCTGGAAGAAAATGTCACAGGATCAAACAGAACCATGTTTTTCCCTCTAGGTTTATGATGCTGTGACTCTACCAGCTCAAGGAGTTGTGCTTTGTTTTGCAGAGTGAATATCCAGACTAGCTCTTGCAGAGTTTACCTGACTGATGTATATTTTCACAAGCAGTTTCCACCTGACAGTGTTTTCCTAATTTCCTAACCTTTAGTTGTGACAACACTTGAGGGCATGCAGCAGTGGAGCCAAAAGTGTTTGGTAGTACCTTCATCTCAGCAGGACCAGGAAAGAGTTGCAGAGGCTTTGTGCTTCATTCCTGCTGCCTCTTGTTGACACAATCCCAGCCATCAGTTTGGGTAATACCACATCCTTTTGAAGTTTAAATAGCAAACCTCCATGTCCCAAAATGCCTGTCAGGAACTCCTGACATTCTGGACTCTGATTTCAAATAAATGATAGATGGTTTAAGCTAGAAAAACTAATAAGTAATGCCAAGCAAAATTGAAACCCCTGTCCTGAAAAAAAAAGCCTGCAATTGTTTCAGTCTGATGAAAGTAGAAATGGTGCTCTTCTTCCTTGTTGAATGCTGCAGCATTTTTTAACTTGGTGAGAGAATTGGATCTGATTCCCAGGGCTCCAGATGGCACCTGCCAGATGGAAGCTCATATTGTCTTAAGACAGTGGCATTGATGGCATGGTGTTTGAGAATGCAATAACATTTTGTGATGGATTTTCTTACTGGATAAAGTAAGTGGTCAAGTGCTTGCATGCATTGCAGTGTCTGCCAAAATATTTTGATCTGGTGAAAAGGTCACCCTTATGGGGATGGGATGGCAGAGTTTGGTTTCTTTTTTTTCCTTGATTGGATGTGTAAATCCCTCAGATTTGCTTAGACCAGAGGAGGCATCATAGGCATCTATATACAATTTCTCCTTCCCAGAAATGTTATCCAGGTGCATTGCTCTGCACAGAGTTACAATTTGAAATGTGTATGTAGGTTTGCTCCAGAATCTTTGTTGAAATGCACTGGGCCTTATTGCCTGAGTTTGTATAAGCAGGATCAATAATCAGGAAGTTCTGTCTTAAAGAAAATGGATGTTAAAGAAACTTAGAATCAAAGAATCATTTAGGTTGGAAAAGACCTTTAAGGTCATTGAGTCCAAACAATAACCCAGCACTGCCAAGTCCATTGCTAAACTATGTCCCTAAGTGTCACATATACACATCTTTTAAATACCTCTAGGGGTGGTGAATCTACTGCTTCCCGTGGGCAGCCTGTTCCAATGACTGACAAGCCTTTCAGCAAAAAAAATTTCCTAATGTTCAATGTAAACCTCCTCTGGTGCAACTTGAGGCCATTTCCTCTCGTTATGTAGCTTGTTTGGGAAAACAGACTGACCTCAACCTAGCTACAACTAGCAGCTGTAGAGAGAAACAAGACCCCTCTGAACCTCCTCTTCTCCAGGCTAAGCAACTCCAGCTCCCTCGGACACTCCACATTGGACTCACTTTCCAGACCCTTCCCCAGCTCCGTTGCCCTGCTCTGGTATCACTCCAGTAACTCAATGTCTTTCTTGTCATGAGGGGCCCAAAACTGGACACAAGATTTGAGGTGTGGCCTCGCCAGCGCTCAGTACAGAGTGACAATCACTGCCCTGGTCCTGCTGGCTGCACTATCCTTGATTCAAGCCAGGTTGCCATTGGCCTTCTTGACCACCTGGGCACACGCTGGGCCCACATTCACCTGCTGTCCCCAGGTCATTTTCTGCTGGGCCGCTTTTCAGCCACTCTACCCCAGCCTGTAGCGCTGCATGAGATTGCTGTGACCCAAATGCAGGACCCAACATTTTGCCTTGTTGAACCTCAGACCATGGGCCTTGGCCCATCAATCCAGGCTGTCCAGATTTCCCTGCAGAGCCTTCCTACCCTCCTGCAGCTCAACACTCTTGCTCACCTTAGTGTTGTCCATGAACTGACTGAGGATGCACTCAATCCCTTCATCTGCATCATCAATAAAGTTCTAGAACAGGACTGGTCCCAGTGCTGAGCCCTTTGGAACTCCTTGTGACTTACCAACTGGATGTAGCACCATTCATCACCGCTCTCTGGGATTAGCCATCCAACCAGTTTTTTACCCAGTGAACAGTGCACCTGTCCAAGCCAAGAGCAGCTGGTTTCTCCAGGAGAATGCTGTGAGAAGGGTGTCGAAGACTTTGCTGAAGTGCAGATGACACAAACCAAAGCCTTTCCTTCTTCACTAAGTGGGTCCACAGGTCACAGGAGATCAGGTTGGTCAACCCATGCTGGCTGGGCCTAATCCCCTGGTTATCCTGCACTTGCTGGCACTCAAGATGAGCTGCTCACTAACCTTCTCCAGCACCAAGGTTACACTGACAATCCTGTAGTTCCTCAAATCCTTCCAGCTCCTCATACAGATGGGTGTCACATTTGCTGACTTCCAGTCAACTCAAACGTCCTTGGTTAGCAGGGGCTGCTGCTAAATGATGGATAGTGGCTTGCTGAGCATTTTCATCAGGTCCCTCTGTACCCTTGGATGGATTTCATCTGGCCCCACAGACTTGTGTTTGTCTAAGCAGTATAGCAGGTTGATGACCATCTCCCCTTGGATTATGGGAGCTTCATTCTGCTACCTGTCCCTGTCCTCCAGCTCAAGGGGCTGTATACTCCAAGGACAACCAGACTTACCATTAGAGACTGCAGCAAAGAAAGCATTAAGTATCACAGACTGAGCTCTAGCCAAAGCTATCTAGTTTTCCCCTGTGGTTCATGTTTTGCATATGGGGACAGCCTGCTCCTCTGCCTTTAACATTTCCCTGTTGAAGAATGACCAGCCTTCCTGGACCCCTTTGCCCTCAGGACTGCCTTCCAAGGGCCAATGTTAATCAGTCTGCTAAACAGGCCAAAACCTGCCCTCCAGAAGTCCAAGGTGCAGCTCTGCCGACCCTCCTTCTTACATGTCTGGGAATTAAAAACTCTATCAGTGATGGCTGTATCACAAGATAGGATTTGGAGACTGAATGCAAGGTAATATCACACAACTGTAAGTGAAGCACCACCACCCATCCAGAGCAAAGATGAATCATGTCTCTTTGGATGGAAGATGAGCAAATTACCTTATTCTCAGCTTGAAGGTATTTTAAATTCTAGAACTGAGAATATTTTTTCACACATTTAAAGGCACGCGTCTGCTCTGGGAAATCATAATGAAAAGAAGATGGTGGCAGTTTTTTTTAAGAAAGTCACTATTTATTATCATATTCTTCTAGAGCCCATCTTTCCCCTTCTGTATCCATCTCTGCCCCTGTGTGCTGGATGGGCCTGGGATGTGCAAAGCAGAGAGATGCTGTCCTGGATGGACCCCTCACTTCTACACCAGAGTTAGTCATGCATAATGCTGGTCTTAACACTGCATATCTATTCTATTTTATTAATAGAATCATAGAATGGCATGGGTTGGAAACTTTAAACAGCACCTAGTTTCAATTCCCCCACTGTAGACAGTGGAATTTGTCTTCCTTTCACTAGACCAAGTTGCTCAGAGCTCCATCCAACCAGGCCTTAAATGCTTCCAGGGCTGGAGCATCCATAACTTTTTGGAGCATTCTATTCCAGTGCCTAACCACCCTCAGAGTAAAGATTTTCTTCTGTTCTATTCTCTTCCCTGAACTCACAATTAGTTGAATAAAAATGACATCTTTATTTGCATGAAATGCCAGGGGTTTGTCAGCTACAAAAACCACTTTCAAGAAGACAAATCAAAAGGTCACAAGAGGAAACAGGGTTTTATTTTCCTGAATCTGTTTCAGAGTTGATGCTCACAAGTATTGAAATAATGTGCATGTGTGGTCAGGCAGGCTTGTAGCATTTCAAAAATCTCTTGTATTTCTTGCAGAGTGTTTATATTGCTGGTGTTAATTAACATTAATGTGTCTAGTCTGAGGGTTTACTTGTTGCATTACTACTTCACTGATTGCTGCTTAATTCCATATTGTTGACAGATCAATAAAGTTTTTTTATGCCAATTTGGTTTACAGCTCTGTGGACTGAGCAGGTTTTCCCTCCAAAACTCAGGAAAAACAAGAGTTTAAAAAAGCTCAGCTAAGGATCACTTAAGGGTACTGTATAGAAGGCAGATATTCAGAGACTGATAAGAAATCACTCTGGCAATGTTGTTCACATCCTTGCAATGCAGAATGACTGTTGATCTCTCCTCCACTAAGGCTTATTTCTCGAGTGGTCTTCAGAGAAAAAGGGAGAGTCACTGTGTTGTTGGAGATGTTGCTGTAGGCTGCAGAAGACAGCCCCAGCTGGGCTCCAATCTGAAATTAGAAAATTTTTGTGCTTGTTTGAACAAACTGTTCTTTTAGGCACAACACCGTTATTCACATTCAAAACAACAGTAGAAAATGCTCCTGTCTCTGCCCACCCCTGGAACAAAATGAGCAAAATCACCTCTCAAAATCACTGGGGAAAAAGTATCTACACACAACTACCCCAACTACCCACATCTATGTCTATCTATATATCTGTACCCATAGTTATATATCTCTATCTACCTACATGTCTGTATGTGTGCATATATATATATATATATATATATATATATATATATATATATATAAAAATACACACACCCATCTGCTGGGTTAGTGCAAATAAACCCTGACATTACAGCAGTACTGCTAAGTCCAGTTGAAGGTGTGTGCTGAGGACACCAGTTCAACACACCAGCACTGCAGCCAAGGCAGAGGGAGACAAGCTGGATGGAACTGCAGCAGCAATGCTATTGCAAAAGAGGAACATAATTAAAAGCAGGAAACAGGAGAAGCCATGAAAGGACACTTTGCTGATTCATACTATATCCTGAATTGGTTCTCAGGGAAAAGGCATGACCTTCTCAATAATTTTTGCAGGTACTGAATCAGTTTTGCACATAGAGTTGCACACCAGTTCCACATCACCACAGCAAAGGAGCTGTTACAGAAAATTGGGTGAGGTCTAATGATTCTACCAGACCCTACTGTAATGCAAGACTTTGTGTTCAGTGGATTGTTTACCATCATTTGAAATTATTGACCTGAAACCAAAAAACCCTGCAAAAAAGCACGTCTTAATGTTTCAGAAAAGCTGAAATCATAGGTACATAAAGGAATCTTCTTTGTGTAACAAAGAAATGATAGTTTTATTAATTAATTTTAATCATGAACAGAGTTGCAGTTTGGGTTTTCAGTTTATTTTCATTTATTTGATTAATTGAAAAAAAAAAAAAAAAACCAGACACACACATGCACCTGTAAAACTAGAAAGGAGAAATTTTTCACCAGGGCAAGGAAGGCAATCTCCCTGTATGCTGAACCTCTAAAATTGATATTCCAACAGTTGTACTAAACCAGATATCCTGTGAAGGCAGTAAAATCAGAGATTCAAGGGAGAAGCAGCATCTCACATTGTTGTCACAGACATTCTGCAGTTGTTGCAGGAACATCACTGTCTGTTACTGAGCAGCATTTCTGATTTTCTCTATGATTCCATCTACTGCAGCTGATTTAATCTGCAGTTTTGGATGCTGTTGCTAAATATTACTTGATTTTGACAAGTCACAGCACGGTCGATTTTCTAGCAAATGTATTTCTCTGAATTCGGGATTTTATATTTGGCAACTCCCCCATTTCTCTCACTGCAGTGTAAAATCCGGCAAAGAAATAGGTCAGTGCAACTCTCTGGATGAGGAAATTTAAGGCAAGAGATACTACAAAGATACATCTGAGATGTATGTAAAGGTGAATAAACAGTACTTGCTTCCTTAAGAAATTAGGAATTACAAATTTTGATTTTCAATCTAATTCTCAGTGATGTCAGCCCTAATAGACTTAAGTTGCAAATTTTCAAGTATTCCATAAATGATGTTAGAAAGTCAGATCTTCTTTTCCTTTAATGACAACAAAAAGCTATTTTAAACTAGATAACTACAGTTAAACACAAATAAAACAGGAAAATACTGAGAAATACATAAAAGCATTCTCAGCTACAGAGAACAATAACACTTACTACTACAGTACTGATTTGTATTGTCTTCTGCTGCCCCACAGGCAATAACAATTTCTCTTCAGCACACACATGCTATGGTCAGCAAGCTAAAAATAGCTTTCTTTCTTGTGGACAATCTGTTTCAAAAGAAGCCAAGAGAATGTCACCAATCAAGACAAATACAGTTATAGAGGCTACTATACAAGAGCCAATATGTCCACACAAGTTGGACAACAGAAGGCTGCTAAATGCATTTTACTCTTCCACTGTCTGCAATTGAAAGGCTGCTTGAATTTTCTTTACCGCACCTTTTAAATTACCAATCAAAAGGCAGGCAATGAATTGTGACTTTGGTTTTCCCAGAACCACCAAATGCTCTGTACTAAATGTATTGGGAAGGTGAAGAACTGAGAACCTGCTTACTCCTTCAATCAGCAAGCACCACAAGAAGCCTGGACAGGACACAGCATTTCTGTTGGACAAAAGCCAGGTGAAGCAGTGTGCGGGCAGCACGCTTCCAGTTACCTGGAAATGCTTGTGTCCTGACAGTGTTAATAACGACCCAGGTGGAGGTGCTCAGAACTTTTGCTTTTATGGAATAATGCCTGGTAGTTCTTAGATGAATAGCAGAATTCGTGTGCTTCCCATTGAAATTCTGCTGTTTCTCTAAACTGTTAAAAATGTACCAGTGGCGTGTCTCAGTATATTCTGCACATCACTGCTTAGAAAATGTATGCTATTCCCTCAATTTAGAAAAGAGCCTAGTTAAATCTATCTTTTTTTGAATGGGTTGTTAACTTACAGCTAATTTTACCCTTTCAGGGACAATGGAAAACACAATTGATAGGTTCAAGCATTTAAACGTGTGGTTATATATAAGACAAAATTTAAATATCTCAGGTGTTGCTGCTTTTATTTCGACTCCTGCGGTCGAATCACCCAAGTGCCAAGGGTAGCAGCGGTGGTGACTCAGTAGATGGCACTCCAGCCTGGGAGTCGCGCTGCTGCCCGCACCCAGCCCAGTCGGTCCCCGGCAGGTGGAGCGGCCGTGCCGCCCTGCCCGGGCGGGCACCTCCGGGGAGGTGATGGGGAGCCACGGGCACCTCTGGGAACAGCCGGTGTTCACGGTGTGAACGGCGGCGAGGTCTTCCAGGGAGTCAGTCATCCTTGGGCCGTCCTGCTGTAGACTCTTTCAGGAGTTTCATGGCTAAAGGGACCCTGAGGTGCTGTGTTTTAACAGCAGATTGCTGCAGTCTGTTCCTCCTCTTTCAAAAAGGTGCTGCTGGGGGGTGATGTTTGGGTTTCCCCACATAACTGCAAAGAATTCATAGCCTGTGTGCTATTCTGCAGTGAAATACCTTTTGTCTGCTCTATGCAATGTGTTTTACAACCTATCAGAATACTAAGGACTGGGGCCAAACTAACAATGTACCCCCTTTTCCATGTTCAGTGCTCCAGACTAAATTTGCTGCCGTATTCAAAATACCATGCACCATCTTTCTGACAGACACTAACACTGAACTGTTCTTCACCATATTGCCCCTTTTCTTGGTGGATGACTTCAAAGAGTTGGAAAATGGGGCTTTGAACAACGTGGTCTAATGTGTCCCTGCCCATGGCAGGCTGGGTGAATTAGATGCTCCTTAAGGTCTCTTCCAGACAAAACCATTCTTTAATTCAATGATTCTATGCCACTGTGACATGATATATGGAGAAAGAGAACCATGACAGCAGCTGTTTCTGTATGGCTATCTCCTTGTAAAGGTCCACTCAGGATGTGCTAGTCCCAAGAATGGAATGGCAAGCAGTGGCCAAAGAATTTTAGAGATGAATGGTGACTTCCCTCAAGATGGTTCCATATATTGACATCTCACCCAGGAATCTAATTATGCTCATTGCTTTCTAGTGACTGATCTATTTGCTGCCAGTAGATCAGCAGTCAGAGCTCCTGTCATGAAGATTAGTGCCTCCATTAGGAGGATGTTGTGATTGCTTAGAGGGAAGTAAGTGAACCAGGGGAATAAAGATGGTAATGTAAATCTTCAATATTAACTGCTTAAGTATGGGTCAAGGCTTGAATAATTGAGATTTTGATTTTCTTTATCTCATGGCAGAAATGCAAGACCCATGCTGAAGTTTCTAAATGCATTTTTAGGATGAATGACAAATCTTGAATTTCAATTCAATAGATACGTAAAATGACATGGATAAGAATTTTAAATCCCTTGCCAAAGACATTGTAAAGGACTATTTTAAACTACCAACAATTCTGCTGAAAAATAACAGCTTCTCAAGCTGATTTTGGGGCAGTCAAGGTTGCCTTCCTGCTTGTGATTTCATGGCTGTGTATCACACTGGTGGTAGTGATGTCCAAAATATATGACTTACTATTTGCTTCAGTGGCTTACAAATGGCCTCATTGAACATTTGGGCAGGAGGCAGGAGTTGTTTAACTTCATGCAGGACAGGTGTGGAGTGGTAGGAGAGAGCAGATATGGAGGAATGCAGACCAGCTGTACACAGTGATGTGCAGTTTGCCTGCTGTGTGTATGTGCAAGAGCAACAGAAGAACCAGAGCAAATAGTGATAAAGAGAGATTTGGGACACATCTCAACAGCTGGAAGTGCAAAATGTCAAACTGGTAAAAAGACTATGCATTGATAAATCACCATGTTTCCAAGAAAGCCGTAGTGCTAAAACAGCCCTTGAAGCAGCACCTACTGAAACATTCCTGTTCCTTGGCAGTAACACCAATCACACCCTACACATGTAAATGCTGGATTGACTCAGAGCTGACCTGCCAATGCAAGGCTGAGGATGCAGCAAATCACCTGAAGAACAGTGAAAATAAATGAGAGCACTTTACCCATACAGATAGAATGATTGAGTATACACTGGGGGTGTTATGTGAAAACAAAAGACACAGAGCATTTTTTTTTCCACAGTTGCAAGAAACCTATAACACCAATCCCATCACAGGCTTGATTCCTAATCCTTCACTCTTTCCCATGAAGAATATAAACTTCTCTCAAAATAAGCAATGCTGTATTTTTAAAAAAGACATAAATCTATTTGACAGTGCTTTGAAAAAGCAAAATTAAAGTTTAAGGCAATACTAAAGCTTGAATTAGCAGAGGATGATGTATGTACCTAAAGATGTCAGCACTGAAGCAGTAGTATTTCAAAGCAGTTACAATCTTAAGAGATACTCTTAAGTGGAGAAACGAGGTTCAAACATGAGGTTCAAACGTTTGAACCAAAACTGAGGTTCAAACTTCCTTCTCCTGCTTATCACCCTTCATATGCCTTGCCATCTGAAGCTGCTCAATTAGAACAGCTACAGACAGCCCACTGCTTGTGTCTGGTTTGAATAAGCACAAAACCAGATCCAGCTTCATCTTTTTGTGTCTGACCCAGCCACGTGTCATTATTAAAACAATTTGGCAGGGTCTCACATGAAATTTGCATGCCTCTTTCCTGTACTTAGTGAGAAATTAATTCTGTAGTTGCTAAGGCTGGTTTGAGTGGAGGTCAGTATATCAAGGCCTGGACATTGCAGATATGAATGAATACATGCTCTACAAAGGCACGGGTAGAGAAGAGTTGCTTCTGTAGCCCCTTCAAATCTCAGTTCTCCCTGTTCCCCAGATATTACTCAATGTTTCTGTAATCAAAGTGTAGTGGCTGTAACAGCAACAGCAAGCCCAGCTACCATGCTCTCCATTCACACAGGCAAAATGCTTCTTTATTATTTCCTTTTGGTTTGGCTTAGCAATACAAAAACTTTGAAAAGTTTTCTTTTTTTTTTTTTCTTTAAAAAGAAATAAATAATTGCAAAATTGCTTCTGGTTTCTTGCTTAACTGTGCTAATGAAGTGAGAACACAGCACAGTAGAGCATGGAAATAATTACATGAAATCACAGCAAGTGCATAGTAGAGTCCCACATCCCAAACTGAGATGAGACAGGAGGTATTATAAATCTCCCCAGGAGTATTGCAATGTCAACAAATCTGAAGGTCAGACCAATGAGTTTTGTAAAAATTTAACTAAGGAATTCTTACCACTCTTCCCACATTATGTTATTATCCAACATTGGTAATTTACAAGGTAATTAAAAAACAAACCCAAATGTTTTAAAATTTTGAGTCAGAGAGAGGAAATCAAGACACAGGTGGAAACTAGAGTCAATCAAACTCCTAAAGCCATGTCTAAATAAATAACACATTTCAGCTAGATCTTGGCATTAGCTCTTTTTGGCCATGTAATATAATTTAGAAACCTCACATGAGGATATTAAGGGCAGGGAAAGCAATGATCTACATCACAGGGCTTGTCTACACAGGAAAGAGCTAAGAATAACCACTGCAGAGTGTCTGTTCTGCAACAGCTTTCCATGGAGACAATTTTTTTTACATTAAGTATGCATTTGTGTGGTTTAGCTGACCATGAGAAGTGAGATGTGTTAAAAGCAAACAGAAGCATCCATCATGGGAAATAAGAGCATCTTCTTTAGGGACTGGTGCACCACAGCTTCTGGGCTCTCAGTTCTGCACTTCAGATTGTTTCCCAGTAACCACCTTACACAGATCAAGCCAAAGTGCACTATTCCTTCCCTGTAAATGTACAAAATGAAGGAAATGGATCAATAGACCACATGGATTCATGATGAGGTAATAGTCAGAGGCTGCTGCTGGTGCTGAGCTACTGCTGCAACTCACACATGTAGTCTCACAGAGCCCAGGCTGCCAACTGCAAAGAAGCAACAAAAGTCCACCCTACAACATGTTTCTTCGGCTGTAAATGACATTGCAGGTGTTTCTCAGACAATCAAGAAGCTGTTGCAAACATACTAGTGCATACAGGGTAATTCATACTGTAGGTTCAAATATTACACAGATGTGACTGCTTATTCCATGTACGTTTCAGTCTGAGTCTGAAAAAAGTAGTAGCTTTTCTTCACTGTAACAACTTTAAAACAATGGATACACCCTTCTGAAAGGAACAGAATATGTGGGAAACAGGGAGGGCAAAACCAGTCTGATGTGGCTGTGCCAGGCAGCAGAAGGCATTTGATGCATCTGACTTACTATTAAAAGAACTAAGCAAAACATCCTAAAATATAAGAGGTGATTCTGAACAACTGATCATTTTCCTTGCCCATCTCCTCTGCTGAACAAACGATTCCCCAGTACCTTAACCACTGTCAGTAATGTCAGACCCTGTAAACCTTCTTGTTTCCAGCCTGCTTCTCCTAATTGCATCTCTGCTGTTCTGGATCTTCTAACTCCATTGGTAGCCACGTGGCTGCAGCTTGTCTTAAAATATTCACCACTAACTTGACCACTCTTGTCCCTGCTCATCTCAGACAAAAACCATCAATCCAAATACCTTTCAAAATTACTAACTCCTCCCAGCCTCTTTATTGTCACACCTGGTTCCCATTGCTGATACTCCAACTTCCTTCTGCCTAAAGGGAACAAAAAGTTACCTTATCAAGCCATTGCACAGATACTGTCTAGAAGTTAATTGCAGCAGCCTTGCTCACCTCACCAGGTGAGACCCACCTGCCCCTCAGGTTTGGGGTCCCATCAGCAGAAGAAGAAAGTTTCCAAGCATTCAGGAGTGTGGTGAGAACTGTGAGGTAATTTGCCATAGGAAAGAGATGCTCATTTGGAAATACACATGTGCAACCTGCTTAAAGCAGGGCTCCAACTAAAGTTTATGAAGAATGGCTAAATTTTTAAGTTTTATTTTATTGTTTACAGATGTGGAATAAATGGCACATGACAGTCCATTAGTGGCTTCTTCTTGTCAAAAGAAAAACCAGAAAGGTTTGTACCAACTGAGAGTATTTGGACTGAAAGTATCACAAGCCTCTTCTTATTCTACCTCTTTTCTGAATGTATCAGGACAACAGTGAGCAGTACACAGTAATCCACACAGGCACTGCCTTTCAAATGACATGCACATTTTCCGTGCTAACCAAATGGCAGCTCATGGCCAAGCCTCTGGAAACTTAAGGAAAAAGCTACCATTTTATAGCCAGTCTGACCCAGACATCACCCACTTGAGGTACAGAATTGCCATTGGCTGCTGCTCTGGACCCTGGGGGCACAGGTGTTTTCGGAGGACCAATTAATTCCTGGGCAATCTGAGCTGTCTGAAGGAGATGTTTGTGTCTGTCTTGACTACAAACATCTCAGTACGCTGTATAAGCAGGGAAAATAGGGCAGCCAGCTGCTTGGCTTTTGTGCCTTGCATCCCATTAGAAAGGGACACAAATAGAAAGGGAAGATGGAAAAGATGGGGAAAAGCCACTTAGCTGGAGTCCCCTTCAAGAACAATAATGTTCTGGTCTCGCATTCTGCAAGAAATCAGCACACAACCAATAAGAAACTGCAGATTGAAAACCAGTGTGTGAGGCTCTTCCAGTCAACCACTGCTCTACACTATTATAACCTTCTCTGAAATAGTCATAAATATCAAGGCAAATTTTAGGGCTGTATCTTTTGTTACTTTAGAATTTGCCCTGGATATTGATTTCAGTTGGTCAGTCTGGTGTATTCATGCAAAATAAACAGTGGCTCTATGCAATTTTATTTAAACTGACTTTGAGAAACAAAACCAAGCAGAATAAAAATTGCCTGGAAGGAAAGGGAGGAAACAATAACAACCTTGTAAGAAGAAAATTTAGGGGAGAAAAAGGAAAAAAAAGTATTCATTTGCTTCTATCAAACATGTAAAGGAGGAGTCCCTTTAAAAATATTCATGTTTCTTTCCTCCTTGTTAATTTTTTTTCTTGCAGAGTATCATGCAAGTCCAGCAGGTTGACTAGACAACGCTATGCAAAAACAAGTGTGTGGCAATGAACCATAGCTCTTTCTGATGGTTTTCAGTTTTTAATAAGGCTCTTGGCTTCAGCTCAAGTTGAAAAGATGGCAATTTCACTAATAATCCTTTTCTTGTCAGTTGATAATTTTTTTCTTCTTCACACTAAAACCATCAAGGCCTTCCATTTGACCTTGTCTTCAGATCAGATATAGTATGGAAAACTGGAATTATTGGAAAAAAAAAGAAAAAAAACCCCACAAAACAAAACAAGCTGTCCTTTTTCATATTACATGCAAATCCAAATAATCCTCTCCCTCCCACAGTCTGACCCAATTTTGCTTGGGCAGACTTTGTGCTTGTAAGCCCGGCACATTTGAGACAGCAATTTAGCAGATTCTACTGAATGTGAGAGCACAGCACTTGCAAAACCAAGTCTAAAGCTACTGCACTCATTGCATGAAAATGTCCAGGGTCATGGCAACTTGCTTGTTCTAACCAAAAGTCCTCCCTTAGCCATGGTCACCTAAATGGATAAGCTAAAGCCAAGAGTTTCATTCCTTCAGCAGTTTTAGATTGGAGAACATTTGCCCAAGCTGCATGAGGGAACATCCTATTTGCAGGTGGGAGTGTTTAAATATGTTCATCTGCTTATTGCCATACATACTTGGAAAATGGACACGAATCAGTAGCAAGACATTGGAAAATGTGTTGATTTCATGCTTTTTTGCAAACAAGCTACAAAGAAATCCCTCCTTGCAAACACGCAAACACGACACCATAGTGGAGGGACAATTGCTGTTTTCCACCTCAGAACACAAACCAGTAGGGGGAAACATTCACAGAGTTCCTTCTTTTGTTCATCTCACTCTTTTTTCAATCCTTACACCTTCCACAAGATGAAAACACTGAGCATCTTTACCAAGAATTTTTCAGAACTGCAGTCATTGACACAACTCTCATTTTTTATTAATGCTTTCTAAGAGTAATGCCTAAGAATCCCTCTGCAGCCTACAGCTGAATGATTTCTTCCTCTTCAGGCATGAAAAGGAAAATATGGGAAAGTCTTAAAAATAATTTTTTAATTTGTCTTCATGATATCCCACATTTCTTTGTTCTTTAACTCTATTTAGTTCAAAGCAGTGTATTTTGCAAATTTAAGAATCTTTCTTTTTATCTGGAATTTTTCCATTATACGATCAAGGAGTCAGGATCCAGTCCTGTAACATTCTCTGGGTGCAGAAATGTATTCAACTTGAATGAAATAATTGAGGGATTATAAACATGGGGTAACAAAGCCAGCATTGTAATCACTCTGTGACTTAGGCTAGGTCTATGTCAGCAAGCAGCAGGATTGAAACAGGAAAAGTTCTGCAGTGCAAACCAGCTTCTGTGAAGGATGTAACCTTCTCCCTCTGTGTGCTCTGGAAGATTTGTTCAGGCTGGCTCCATCAGGTTGGAAAGCAGCTTTTTTATGTTTCAAGTGGAACATTTCTTACTGTGTCTTTTGGGGCTGTTCTACAAAATGAACAAAAGGGCAGGAAGGGAGGGCAACCTGAGATTAGCTTAAAAAATTACATACCTCACCTAAAACAAAATGTCAGTGTAGATGAATGCACACTTAAGTTTACCCTTATGAATAAATGGATGGTCATATCTGTGGCAGATTTAATCTGAAATAAATCAAACTGATGGAAAGATAGCAGAATAAAATCTTTTTTCTGTAGAAATTTTAAGAAGGAGCTGTTGTGGAATAAAGTTCTCTCTTCTATTTGTTGTTGAAACATGGAAAAATACTTTACATAGACTGGGTAACTCCCTGAAGCTCAATGAGTTTATCAAAGCATTGAGAGACAAGTTCTTGGTATAGGGAAAGAAGTCCCCTGAGACCAGCAGGTCTCAGCAATGCCAGCAGCAGGCCCCATCACCCATTCCAGCACTACAGCTACACCCTGAGAAACACTAGAGCATCATGTCAGGATACAACGCCACTGGCAGAAGAAAACTGGACCAAAATACCATGATGACTTCACAGAAAATGCACAGGAATTTCCTTGATGCAAATTTTCATCTGTCAACAGAACTAAATTCGCGACACCAGTTTTCTAAAACTCCCCCTTGCCCTGATTTTTATCCCTTTCCTCAGGAAATCAATCTTCTTTTTTCCAGTCCTTTCACCTTTTTCTCCTTCATATTTCCTGTTTTTTTCCCTAGGATGTTATACTATTTATTTATTTATAATCTTGAATTTTGGTCCTTCTGAATCTTTCACCAGAGAGACAGACCAAAGGTGAGAACCTGTTTTGCTGGCAAAAGCAAGGAGGAAGAGCAGTTGCAGTATGCAGCCCTCATCATCCATGAATAAATGGAGAGAAAAACATAAAATAAGAAACATCATGAAGGTGACTTGAATTAGGAAAATGTTGTCCATGCTAACAAAAACTGGGTACATTGACCAAACTAGGTTATGGAAAGAGAGGCCCATCCCGTGAGGAAATCCATCAAGAAGAGCTTGAACAGATCTTCCACTTCAGAACCAGAAAATGTGAATATTATGACAATTGGCATCTGGTCTTCCTGATGCAAGCTTTCCTATAAAAATAGGAAGAAAAATTCAGCAGGGGCATCATTCACATCTTCATTCTGCTGCTTGTCACAGTCATCTTAGTCAGGTCTTTCATTTTCCATTCTTTCTTGGAATATATCTGCACACCACAGCCTTATGAAAGGTGATTATTCAGTACAGCACTGAAGTGGGACAGAACAAAAAAAAAGTCTGGAAAATGAATGAAGGATTGAAATTCTACAAATAAGCAGCTTGGAAGTTGGAATAGGCCTTCTCCAAAAGAAAAAAACTATTCCCTGTCATAATTTGTCTTTATTCCATTAAGAACACTCGCCTGTATAGTCCCTTTTTGCTAAATTTAAATCTATCTAATTACGATTTTTTTTTTTTGGAGGCAAAATTGTGTGGCTGACAGGTAGCACTATTTCACATTTATGCGCAGATAACCAAGGTTTATAAATCTCACTGATATTAATTTTTGAATGCCAGAATATAAGAAAAAAATTGATTTCTGAAAATAAGTTTATACTGGCAATCGCCCAGAGAGCTATTTAATTATGTTAGTTTCATTCTTTCCTATCATTTCAGCCCTTCCCTATTCTGGCCATCCTTTGTGAATCCTTTCTTGGACAGGGTGGTTGCTCAGAGCAACATCTGACAGCAATGGCAAAAAAGGTGATGTTCAGCCTTTAGGTGCTTTCACCATCCTACCACAAAATTTGCCACTACAGGACAAGTGACACTTGGAGCCCTGTCTACACCCACATGGGGTACAAAAGACTGATGCAGACACTTCATGTAGCATCCCTGTAATTCTCTGTTCCAGCAGTTGTTCATCTTGATCTCTACCTGTCTCTGCAGTGTTTTGCTTAAGAGCTCTTATTGGATAAAAGTTCAGGAGTACTCAGGACAAGTTAATTATTTTCTTTGAGAATTTTTATCCCAGAACTTGCTGCATGCTTTGATGTATTATGGGAATAAACAGTCCACAGTTTACAGAAAAAAAAGCTAAGAAAATATTATAGCCTTTTCAGTATTTAGAAATTAAGTAAATACATATAATGGTACTAAAATTAGTTCTCTTTTTCAAAATAGGAGAAGTTGCTCAGATCCTCTGAGGATTCTTATCAGCACTGAGATAAGTAAAGAATGCTTATCAGCATTAAAGCTCTTCAGAAGCAGAAACCCTTACCCCTTCTTATTGCAACAGAAAATCAACTCTTTTCCTTCCACTATTATCAGTGGATATTTTGCAAGGTGCTTTCATTTATCACTCTTAAACAAATTTCAGCACAAAAGAAAAGCCTCAACAGCAAGAGACAAGCACTGTCACAGATAAATGGTTTCCCCCAGCTTGCCAAGCTCTTTTTCAGAAGACAGATTCCAAAACCCAGGAATCCAAGGTTTCAGAGTTGTGGCATAAACACTATTATGATGAAAATTTCCAAGTGATGGCACAAAATATTAATCACGTATTTCAAATTCCTCTTGGAATTTTAACACCCAGCCAGTGAGGAAACAAAGTTACTAGAACAATGATTTCCTGAGAAACCAAGCAAAGCCAAAAATAAATCTTGAGGTGATATTTTATTCAGGTTTTAAAATCTAGGCAATTTGATTTGTCAATCACAGAGCAACAGAATAATTTAGGTTGGAAAATACCACCAAGATAATAAAATTCAACCTTTGACCCATCACCTCCTTGTCAACTAGACCATAGCATTAACCCCTGTGTCCAGTCATTTCTTGTAAAACTCCAGGGATAATTTTAATTTCTTTGTTTTCTTCCCCCTTCTTAACTAAAAGGCTTCTAAAAAACTCCCCGTAAACCTGGACTTTTTCCGCCGGAGCAAGATGCACACTTAAGATGCAATCTCGTACAGCACATGGGGTACGTACAACTGAGGTGTTACAAGTCGTAAACACCAAAGAGCCAAACTCAATCAAGGTGACTCGATCACGGGACGCAGATCCCATCAGGATGCAGATCCCATCAGGATGCAGGCCACAGGACACCTCCATGCCCGCTCCGCTGCACAGGCGCGCCCCAGGGCTCAGCCTCCTCCCCTCCCCGGTGCCTGGGGCTCTCAGATCCACTGCTCGAGGAAAGCTTCTCCGCACCTCTGGGTCTCCGGGGCCCGGGCGGGGCGGGGAGCGCGGCCCCGCCTGCAGTCGGTGACGCGCCGGCTTCTCCCGGCTCTGGGAGGCGGCGGCGGCGGCGGCGGCGGCGGGTGAGCCGTGCGGGATCGGGAACGGGATCGGGAGCGGGATCGGGAGCGGGAGCAGGGGGTGTCAGAGCTCCGGACAGCTGGGGGCCACCGGAGCGGCCGTGGCGGGGCCGGCCGTGTTGCTGGTGTGCGGGGCTCGGGCTGCGGGTGCCGGAGGGCGCCGCAGGGCTCGGTGGCACCGGCCGCGCTTCGGGGGCGGCTGGGCAAGCCCCGGCCCGGGGGGCAGCCCTGTGGCCCGGCGGGCAGCCCTGTGGCACGGCGGGCAGCCCTGTGGCCCCGCTGCCCCGGCGGCGGCGCTCGGCTCCTCCCGCCCTTTCGGAGTGTTTTCCTCCTGATGTCTGACAGAGGGCTCCGCCGCGGTTTACGGCGCGGTAAATGACAGCCCTTGGCAATGATTAACGCCGGGCAGCGAGAAGATTCGGTTTAAGCAACTACTAATCTTGTTTTGGTCCGCTCCTCTTTGTTTTGCTGTAGCAAATCCGTCGCCTTTGGCAACTGTGATCTAAAGATCACAGGGATGTGCAAACGCTCTGTGTGTATATATACATACATATTGTTATTGTTCTGTATTTACATTATATAACATGCAATATACATATGTAAATATATAATATATATCATACCATGCTTTTGTATTAAACGTAGTACATTCGATGTACTATTCTGTTTGTCAGGAGACTGCCTCATGTTATTTTTAAATTCTGCGTTATCTAAGTTAAGCAGCATGAGAAATGTTTAGGTACATATGAGGACAGCCTATGAAAACACAGTATGCAATTAAAACGAACTAATTTTATAAAGCAAAGGAAGTTCCAGTGACTGAGGGTCGCTGGGTTTGCCCTGGGTCATGTTCTGGAGTTGGGCACAAAGGCACGGGGGCAGCTGCCAGTGCTTTTCCTTGAGGTGCCTGTGTTTGCTGCTCATCTCTCACTTGCTGGGGTCACACCTCTGGAGAGACAGTCAGGACAAGATCAGGACAACTGCCTGGGTGTTCTCACAGGCCTTCAAGGATTCTAAGTAAATACTGCCTAATTCTGCTAGCAGTGTCCAGGGAGTAAAGGCAGGCAAAAATGTGGAGCTAAGCTCTTGAGGATCGGGGTCTGGCCCACTCGGGTGTGTTTGAGGCACCCACCTGGCATGTGCCCACATCACCCACGACCCAAGGGAAAATGAAGCTGGAGTTTTCATTGCCTCACATTGATAGAAATAGCTCAAGTGAAGGGAGACGTTTTCCTCTTTGTGCTAGGAACGACTGAAACTGAAAGTAATGCAAGGCAGGGCTTTCCTGAATGACACAATACTGGACTTTATTTAGGAAAGTGGAAATACTAATGTTTTCTTTGTGTAGAAGATGCAAATAATAGTTTTGCCTGACTCAGCCTAGGGTGTTATTTGTGATGCTTTGTCACCAACATGTTTTATGAAAAATCCTTTCTTTAGGATTTTTTCCTCTTGAGAAGTTGAGAGGCCTCAAGAGCAAACTGTAAACAATTCTTATCTGTTGCTGTAGAATGCAGCAGGTGGATCTGTGATTGGTCTCATCTGGTTGTTTCTAATTAACAGCCAGTCACAGTCCACGTGTTTAGACTGTCTCGGTCAGAGACAAACTTTTTTTATTCATTCTTTTTCTATTTTTAACTAAGCCTTCTGATGAAATCTTTTCTTCTAGTCTTTTAGTATAGTTTTAGCATAAGATATATCATAAAATAATAAACCAAGCCTTCTGAACATAAAGTCAACTTTCTCGTCTCTTCTCTCATTTTAAGACCCCTGCGAACAATACATCAAGGCTTGACTTGAAATCTAGAAACCTCTTGTTTATAATGCATATTTTGTGTTGAATCTAAGGAGTATTTGCCTTTTAATGAATTTAAAGATCTTGTGTTGGTATACCATGGTTGTATTCATAGAAATACTTCTACCTTTATTATAGATGATGATTATTATTATTGTAAATTTTATTAGGAAAATAATTATACTTAATTTGTTTTTAAGGAGGAGAATATTTTGAAAATATTACTGCTAAGGATTTGTGCTCTTCTACCATTGCAAAACAGCTGTGGTTTTCCATGTTAACTCCTGAAGAACAGCTGTTCTGGAGGTTAGGCAGCCCTGGTGTAGCTGCTTGAGCTAATTCTGTGAGATCTCTGCATGCCCACAGTGATGAGGTGCTTTTAGCACAGGTGCAGTGTACAGGTTGCACATGAGTAGTGTTTTGCTGTGCCGAGGCTCCAAGTGTCCTGAGATTTCCCTTCCCAAGCACTAATCCATACTGAGCAAAAACTACTGAGGATTTGGGTGAAACTGAGCAATTCTCAGACATAAGAACGAGTGGAGCATTGAATCAATCCATCAGCTGGCAAACGTGGGGTGACTTTTTGGTGGACTGTCACCCTTGAGCCAGAACTGGTGACATGACTGATGCAAGGCAGTTCAGTGCTACCACTGAACACATGAGGAACATCATAATGGGGGTGAAGGCTCTGTTCACAGAAACTTTAGATCCATTGTGTTGCTGCTGCACATGAATCTCTTACAGAATACCATTTTCCACCCAGACACAGGCTGTGGCAGTCATCAGTTTGAACATAGCTAACTAAGAAACTCTAGAGCACCTTTCCTTGATGCTTTCCTCCTTCCTTCCCCTGGCAGCTTATTGCCCCTGCCACAGAGCAGCGTTGCCTTTGGCCTGCTGGACTGAGCCTGCAGATCAGGCACTTGCTTCAGTGTGGTGCTCCCCTCTGCCCCCCCTTCTCCTGGGGAATGAGAGATGCTGTCAAGGGTACCAGTGCAGAAGATGGGGCCTTTCTGACCATAAAGGACTGAATCATTCTTGTGGCCTCATTTTAGTCAATTTTTGCTCTGTATGTTTCCTAATTCCCATCGTTTCAGGCAACTGCAACCTTCTCTGCTTTTATCACGCAATTTTGTAACTTCTGCGTGTAAAAGAAGGAAGCAGTCCTCTGGCAGGTTGATTTTAAAAGAATGAAAACAAAACAAAAAAACCAAACCCAAAAGAACAAAACCCACGCTATGATAAACACACAAAACAAAAAAGTTTTGAATATTTACTCAGGACTGCTGGGGCTGTTTCTTCCTTCCTGGAAGTAGGTAGGCAGTATAAGACAGGTGACAAGTTTGGTGTGTATCATATCTCTGCAATGTGTCACATGGATCTTACTTCCATGCGTGTGGTGTGTAGCATGCCTAAGGTTTTGGCTTTTGTAAACAGAGGAGTAAAAGAGATCTCAGTAATTTAGAGTATTGTTGTTTTTCTTTCTTCTCATTAGACATTTTGCATGCTTTTATTATCTAAAAAACCAAACCCTCAGCAACTTCGTTCTTCCGATAAAAATACAAAGAGAAAAGCACAGCTATGTGTCCTGCAGGAATTTCCCAACTTCTTGGCAAGATAAGTCTTGGAAAAGAGAAGCAAATCATGCTTCATGTCTACAGGGAATTACATGCACAAGTTTGCTGCGTAGTGTTTGGCTCTAGATCTTTGTATCACTGCTTGCTAAATCTCTACACAGAAATTAAGAATAGAAACACCTTTTGTAAGCATTCTTCTTCCCCATCTTGGAGGGGGAAAAAAGAAAAGAAACCCAGAAGAATCCTTGATTAGTATGTTTACAAAACATTAATGACATTGAAAGACAGGAAGGCAAAAATGCAAAGCTTGTCATGCCACTTCATTGGTGGCTGCAGGTGTGATCTCTCCACCCACAGAAATCGGACTGCCATCACGATTTCCATGTTGGCAGAAGCTCCAACTGAATTGCTGAGAGCTTGGTCAACAGCTCTGTGTGCTGTTAAAATCAAGCATCTGTGGGAGGGAAGGAAGAAGCAGAGAGCTTGCAAAGGCAGCTTGGAGCTGAAACCACTTGCAGCAGCCCTGGCACAGACAAGCCCTCCTGGTGGGAGATGCTGCAGAAGGAACAGGGTCTCCTGAGGAATCTGTCTACACTGCACATAGCACCAAAGTGCTGCCTGTGCAGCATCCAGAGGTTTGGGCACGGGCCAGTGGCCTCATGTGTGTGACTGGTGCCTTTCCAGGTGACTGTCCAGAGGGATCCAAAACACTTGTTTGAGGCTGGCACATGACCTACAGTTGATCTACCCTCTTCTTGAGCAGCAGCTGAAGAGTAAGTAGGACACCTTGTGAGCATTCACAAAGACACGAACATCTAAGTTTAGCTGTCTGAATCCTGCTTGTCCAGATTTCTGTAGACCAGGCGGAACAGTGGGAGTTCTAATGGAACATAATCCAATGATGAAATCACAAGTGGTTCTGCAATTCCCACACTGTTCTTCCAGGGATCCTCTTTCAACTTGGAGAAATTCAAACCAGTATTTTTCTTCTCAAGGCCTAATTAGTGAAATGTGTTCGCAGAATCCTTAAATATCCTCAGGGCTCCTGGTTTCAGTTTCCTTTCTGATTTTGTTGGGCCTGTTTTCCACAGACAAAGGAGCCCACATGGTCTGCCAGCTTGTGCTGGCCCTTGACTTGCTCCCTGGCGTGCTTACTCCTTCAGTACTTAGGGGACAGATATAACTAACATACATACTGCGTTCTTGCTTGTTTTCTGCTGCTTTGCTGAAAGTCTGCAGTTAAACAGGGAATGTCTCTGGACTGGTGCTGTGCAGGTGTTGCTCAGGGTGTCCGCAGTACACCAGCACTGCACATTGTCCCACTGGCACCTCAGTATGATGTATGTCAAACTCTCTCCCAGGATGGCAGGTGAATTCATCAGTAGCTATGAACCTTGAAAAAATTATTACGAAAAGCATCACTCTGTGGGCCCTGCCTGAAAGGAAGTAGGACTTGAAGGACTGAAGGGAGTTTCTCTGCTCCAGCATTTTTGTTTGCCTGGTGTTACAGATTGCCACAGAGCTGAGGGGCAGGATGCAGACCAGCAAGTTCCATTTCTTTGAGAACAGGTAAACCAGCAATGATTTCATTATGCATCTTCTCTCTTGTTCATAAAAAGAGGAAGCAAATTACCCTCCATGCCTACTTTTTTGTGGTGTGAAGGAATTTCTGTTTCCTGATACTGAAAGGATTTGAGGCTTAAGAAAATTACTTCTTCCTTTCTCTTTCTTCTCTCCCAGAGATGTCTAGGAAGATGCACTCACTTATAGCTAAAACTATATTTCAAAGCTAAATGTTCTACTTCTGTAATAAAGCATCTATTTTTACTGTAGAATTGACAATGAATAATTTACTCTGACCTCTGTTTATGTGCTGCCCACACATCCTTCAAGTTCCTGCTCCTCCTTTCCCTCAGGGATGCCCTAGCTGCTCACTTGCCTTGCTTCTTGTGTACAGCAGCAGTCACCAGGTTATAAGTTTTGCCTTCTATTAGTCTCATTGTTTTAATTGTGTAATGGTGATGTGTGGTTTTAAATTAGTCATAACTTTAGCTTCTGTTTTAACAAGATCTTCGGTTGTCTTCCCAGAGGGGAAGGCTTTGTTTTCTCAAGAGCAGTGTGTCTTTTCCCAGAAGAAATGAATTTCTACTAATGACATGAATAGGTGAGGTGGCAGTGAAGGTGTTGGGCAGTGATTATGGGGAGAAGGCACATATCTGCAAGTCTCAGGCACTGAAGAACATCTTGATAATGCCAGAGCCTATGACGTGCCAGGCACTTGTGTATAAATAGTCACATTGGCACACAGTGTCATTGCAATCGTGCTGTGAGAACAGCTGAGTGTAACAGCCTTGTCTCTCAAAGACACCCTCACATGTCTTCAGACATGTGAAATAATAATACTGGTGTTTAATGGCTGGGACACGAGTTGTGCTCCCCAAGGATTTAGGACTACGTGGCATTTGTTAGATCTGTCTGGCCACTGGTTGCAGGTATGGCTGTTGAGAGTTGGGGTGGCAGGAAGGCAAATGACTCATTCCAGATGAGAGGAAGTCCCTTGTCTCCCCCTCTCTGGGTGGATGAAGATGAATCACAGAATATGCCGAGCTGGAAGATCTGTTTGACATGCTGGTTGGGAAAACAATGTCAACAGTAGGTATGTAATCCAGTGCTAAACCTTTGAGTAGAAATGCAAGATCCTCTCCCAGCTGAGGTCTTTTTTTGTGAGCTTTCCACAGCTGAATTACAGGGGTTTAGTGCAAACCATGGTAGGTTAGTGTTAATAGTCTGGGTCAGCTTGCAAAGAAAATATCTTGATTTTCTCAGGAAAACTATCCATCAGTATTTGCACCAAACTTTGTAACTAATGCAAGATAACCATGAAGATAATTTGAAGTCCTATGGACTATCTTTAAGAAAACATAAGGCAATCTTTAGGCTTCAGTCAGACTGGGCAAATAATAGCCTATGCTACAGCATATGTGCATAAGCAATGATTTTCTATCAAAAAAGGATTCTTTCTTTTTCTCCAGGATTTCCAGAGTCACAGATCCTTTGGACCAAGGCGACTTGTACACATTGAATATCTTTTCTTAGAGCAAACCTATTGGTTTGCTTGAAAAAATAAGGCTTTGGGACTTACAGCACCTGAACAGCACTGTGTAAACACTAGTTGACACTCCAGAATTATTTTGACCACTTGAGGATCACCAGAGCTTCTGTCATTCCAACCTTGGGTTGAATGACTTGTCCTAGACCATCTGAAATAGAAGTTTGTTAGCAGTATGGAAAAATCATGTGGGTTCATGTATATGATTGCCCTTTCACTGGATTTGTAGCAAAGCTTAATTCTAAGGAGTGCTGCCTTTTCTCTGTAGGCTTGGCTAAGCTAGATAACGTTCCAACCTTACATAGCTTTATTCTCTCTTTAATGTAGATGTAATTCTGGATTTCAGTGGTCAGTTTATAACTAGCTTTTATAATTACAAAAGTTGTATTGTTTTTAGTCTAGATGACTAAAACCTCTAACCATTTTCCTTCCTGTTCTCCTGCTGGAACAATAATACACACCCTGTCAAGGACAGTACTATCTTTACAGAGTGCTTTCTGAGCATGTAAAACATTTGCTGTGCATAATGTGGTGCAGGATTTGAAACTCGCCTATAAAGGGGAAAAGCATCCTCAGTAAAGGTTGGTTACATCCATTTTTTGTTTAGTCAGTCCAGTGGCACCAAGTGACCTAATTGTGTCAGTTCTGCAGAAGAATTACTGGCAGTGAGGCGTGGGCTGGATACCTGCAGTGGGGCTTTCCTCTGTAGGCTTCCAGCTGCAGGGCGTATGTGGTAGCTGGTATCTTCAGCTCCTGCTTGGTCTGGGCCCTTGGTTTCATTGAGGTGCTGTGATTGTGGTTTTCTTCTGAGATCTGCACATAGCACCCAGCCAGAAAGCCATTGTCCCTGCAACATCACTGTGTTTCTACAAACCAGTAGGGCTGGAGAGGATCTCTTGATGGTTATCAGATCCTACTAGCCATGTGATGGACATTTGCTATGGGTTTAACTGTAGGACCACAAAGTAGTACTTCTAATACATCCATTCATAATGGGTAGGTTTCAGCTGGTTTAGTTAAAGGTGTGGTTATATGAATTGATACTTGTTCTAAGATTGGATTGTGCTTTTTTTGGCCTGAAGTAAATATATTTGAGTGAACTTGGAATAAGCGTTATTTAACACAAATCAGTTTCCTCTTGATCCACTGCCTACCATACAGATCTGTGCATTTACCTTTGCCATACATGTATGCTTGCCATATAGATCTGTGCATTCTGCTCAGTTCAGCAGCACCTGCTCTGTGAGTGTGAAATCTCTCTCCTACTGAAGGCAGAAGTTATCGTTCAGACTACTTAGCAGCCTACTTGAATTCATTGTTGGAAAAACATCACATGGATTTGGGTACCGTGAAAGCAAGCTGTGAGCCTTACTTGTCCTCCAAGCACTGTTTTCTGTGTTTATGTCTTTTATCACTTTATCTTGAACAGTGTTTGTCCCAGGCTGACCAGCAACTTCTTTGACTTGGCTGTGATGGCAGAGCAGCCAAGTGCTGCTTTTCTTCTCTCCCTCCCATTTTTGTGTGTTTGCTATGCCTTCTCCAACATATTAAACATCACAGCTGAGCCTCTTGTGCCGGGAGCTGGCCAAAAGCTGATATCAATCCTATAAAGTCATGGTGCAGCAATGGGGTGAAAGCAGTAAAAATCACATCTTAATGTTCAGTAGGCACAAAACAAATGAGAAGTAGAAAATCCAGGTAGATGGATGAATCACTGCTCAGTCTCATGAAAAGCTTTTCCTGCCAAATGCTGTTTGTTTCTCAGAATTGCTTGCTTTAGTAATAAGTAACACTATTTAGAAGCTCTTTGCTTCCAAAATACTGTTTTCATGCCACTGGCACAGTCTAGCTTCCAGAAAGGTAGCAAAGCCTGTTGAACAAGTGAACTGCCCAGTCAAACTCACTGTTAATACATTCTTTAATGGTTAATTTGGTGGTTGATAGACCCAGCCCACAAAATAGTGCAGTATGTGGCTGCAGCTACACAAATGTGACAGCAGTAAGATTTTGTGTCAGTGACAGGCCGTCTGATGCATTCTTCAGGGGAACAGAGCCTGAAGAGTGAATTGCCATAGTGTGAAAGACTGGATGTCTGATCCAGCTGCGTTGTTGTAATAATGATCTGCCGTGGGCTTGATCAACTTGAAAGACACAAGTTTGAAGAGAGTTGATCAGAATGCTTTGTGGGCACACTGTATTGACTGCAGTATTTCCTGTCTTACGCTCTGTTTTGAGCTGCAGTTATACAGACTACTTAGGATCAATCTGTCTCAGGATATTACTGCTCAGCTGTTCATTTCATTTTTTACTATATCTGTGCTGGGTCTTTCCCAGCCATCTCCCCGGACCCATGTCATGAGACTTCTAATTCTGTGGTTGCAGCCAAAACTAGAACTTTTGCTTTACTTTCCTCTCCAGGCACAAGACCAAACACTAACACTTCCTCGATTGAAGCAGGTAACATATCACAAAAATAGATGCTTTAATAGCATAAGGAAATCCGCAGCAGGAAAAAAGCTAAGCTAGGACATGCAGTGCTAAGCAATTCAAGCAGCAGTCAAAAATTGTATCATAAATTAAAAGATTTTGAAATAAGCAAAAAATGAGACATTTCTGATACATGAGAGTCAAAGCGTTCCAGTGGGTAAGTCAGGAAGGAAAGGGTCAGGTGATGGCAGCCTCTTCATCTGAGAGACAGAGAAGGAAATGTAGCAATAAGACTGCATAGTATTTAATGACTTTTGCTCTCCTTACTCAGCAGCAAAGGTACAGCTTCCATCAGCCCTTCTTCTCCTATGATAAGTAAAAATTAATTATTGCAGAGATACCTTGAGAAAGATGCTATTTTTAAGGCAACTTAATTTGATTTAATGCAATGAAATACTTAATTCCTGAGAAAACCATGATTTTTGAAAGAAAGACATACACATTCTCCGAACTTTCCTTCAGAAAAAGCATTTAATAGTTTTCTTAGGAATTAATTCTGTGTTCTGAAATGCTGAGACATTAGTCTCTCTTTACAACCCCCACCTTGTTGGTTTCTAAAAGTAACAGCTGTTTGATGTGTTGTTTGTAACTTGCATCATGTAAAATATACCTAGGGGTGGTTTATCTGTCTGTGTTAGTGTACCTCGTGAGATCTGTGTGTGCTTTGTGAGTGCACAGTGTGTACGTCCTCACTCATCACTTCTGCAACTGAATGGAACTGTCACTTGCAAAGTACACAGTGCTACTCAGCAAGTGGTTTAGCCTGGAAATTACTTGCTTCTTTCCCTTCTCAGAGGTAGTTTCAGTGCCAGTTCTGTGCAAGTATCAGTAAGAAGCCTTGATCCAGTGTTTTCCATGCTGAGTACAGCTGAAAAGATGCTTGATTTGCTGGCTTGCCAAGGTTGCTGTTTCTTCTGAAATTGATTTTTCCTAGCTCAAGGAATCTCAAAAGCTCCCTGAAACTTTACCTTGAAGGTCACCAATGCTTCCTTCAAAGACTGCCTTATTTCTTTGTCAACCTACTGAAAATGTCCTAGCAACAAAACCTGTGATTATGTATGGCACAAAAAAATCATTTTGTGTAGTTTAATTTACTTCTAATGCACCTTAAAAATTGGAAAGAGTAGCAAAGGCATGCTCACATGGCAGACCAGCTTGACAGGCTGTCTGAAAGACACAGGAGCTGGAGCTGCAGGAAAGTTCTGGGTGGTCCCCTGGCTGTCTGCAGAAGCAGTGGCAAGCATTAGCCCTGAGGAATAAATAATTACTATGACCAGCTCTGGCATGTACTGTTCTTTCAGTGACTTGACCCACAATTACTATTCTGTAGCTGTTACCTGAAATCCCAAGATGCCAGTGTTTGCCTTACCAGTAGCTTCTATTAAGAGAAAATGAAAGTAATAGTTCCTCTAAGATCAGCAACCCACTGAAACTGCAGAATATCCATTAAGTCCTTTGGTTGTATGTATGAGCCTGAAAACCAAAAAACCAAAACAAACAAAACCCCCTTTCCCCCAGAAACCAAACCAACCCAACAACAACCAAAAGAGGGGAAGCATCTGAACAGCTCTCTCCTACTCTGAACAGATTTCTTAGTACCTCTTCCTTGTTTGTCTTTAGGCTTTTAGAGGTTTCAAAAAGGCTTGGCACGCAACTCATTCTGCTGTCCAGCAATATGGTATTAACTTGAAGCAGTTGAAAGCCTGGTATAATGCCACTGTAATTGGAGATCTGTGACCCACACCTGACACTGTAATCCTTGTGATGTATTTATTTTGGAGGGCAGAGAGAAATTAGTATTTTTTATTAACTCTTTGATTCTCAAGTTCCTCTGAAACAAATTAAAATTTCTTATGTATTGTCTTTTTTTTTTTCTTTTTCTTTTTTAATGATCCAGATTCATCCTTCTGGTAAAACATGTCTCAATACTTAGGAAGATTGCAGGACAAGGGAATGACTGACTGGGGAGAAATGCTAATGTAATGGTTAAGGAGAAGCTGTCTTATACCTTGTGGCCATAAAAAAGTGTTTAGAAACCAAATGGAGTGAAATTCCATAGGAAGGAGTAGTTAACTAAGCATGTTGGCAACAGTGCCTGGGAATTTCAAGTGCAGCCACAAAGGCATGATATTTGGCAGTGCCTTTCTACATTGCATTGTGGTGGAAAGGAAGGTGTGTGGATTCTTGCAGTGGTTTGGAAAGCTCCCATTCTTTTAAAAGCAGTTTAGACAGTGTGCTTATGTTTTTTCTCAGCAGTGAAGGGATTGTGCTCCTACTGTGATACAGCACTGGTGAAACTGGTGCTTTGATCCTGGGAAGTGAGAAGGGTTTGCTCAAGGGATGCTTCATTTTGTGGACTTCACTAAGCAGGCTGCAGACCCCTGACTGTTGTGTAGAGTATAGATGAAAATGCTCATGTCTTTCATACTCTTTTCACTTCTGACCTTATAGTAATTCTGATCCTTATAGTAATTTGCTGAGGGCTAGGCAAATAACCATCAGGATAGATGAAATGAGGAAATGTGCTCTGTGACCTGCACAATCTGGAGTTTCAGTCCTCTTCATCTGGTTCATGGACAGTGAGAAGCAGAAGTGAACTCATGGGTCTGATCAGTACAATTGGGTTGACCCCAGGTGTTGAATGCAACAGGTGAAGTAGAAGTCATTAGCTTATGCTGAGTTTGAGTTCTTCTGGATCGACTGAAAGTCCCTGCTTGAGGAGCAGCATCTGAATAAGATTTTTCCCATCAACAAGAGCAGTAGTTCTGTGATAGCCATGTATCCAATTGCTGTAAATGCCAAGCTGTGTTAGGATGTGGTCAATTTGGCAATTTAGGGGTTTTTTGAGCTCTCCAGAGCATCTCTTAATTATTCTTCCGGTTCCTCCCAGTTCCACCATCACCCCTGCATGTGTATTTTCCTTACAAATCCACACAGATCACTTGCCTTTCAGGAACATAGTGTGGCCAGGTGCACATGAGCATGTTCTTTCACAGTGAACTCCA
This sequence comes from Haemorhous mexicanus, assembly GCF_027477595.1. Classification (NCBI taxonomy): domain Eukaryota; kingdom Metazoa; phylum Chordata; class Aves; order Passeriformes; family Fringillidae; genus Haemorhous; species Haemorhous mexicanus. The sequence goes on from NC_082341.1 coordinate 33,358,840, forward strand.
TGTATGGATACAGCTGAACTTTCTACAGGCTGTAAATGAAAATTATTATGACTTTGTTTGAGTCTTAAGGTGAGAAAAATGCAAAATGCAGGAAAGACTTATAAGCATTTCGAGATTAAATTTTTCTCTCTTTCTTGGTCATATTGAAGCCTTGAATTAAAGTTTCATTTGATACTGATAGTGGGAACAGCCTTGGAAGCACAGCTGAGGACTTTGCTTATGACTTGATAGTACTTTCAGTCATCACCAAGGTCTAAAACTAAATCACACTTCCCCATTAAAGCCTGAAGGTGGTCATTTAGTTGTATGATTAGAAATAACCAAAGGTGGGTGGATGGGTGGGTGGATGGATGGATGGATGGATGGATGGATGGATGGATGGATGGATGGATGGAGGAGCTGACTACCAGCACTTATCCTTGAGAGGAAACACTGACCACATGGAATGCATGAGCACTCCCAGAGCAGCTAAGGATATTGCATAGGCCCCTGCCCAGTAATGAGTGAAATTGTAAAATTTCAGTGCAGCTACTGGTGAGACAGCCAGGAGGGCTTGCATTTGTTCATGCTGTTCTTAGAGCAAGTTGATGTGGTTTTTGTCTGCACTACTGCTTGAGTTTTCATCTTTCAGTATGAGAACGCTGGGGAGAAATCACTTCCTCCTTTAGGAGCAGTCCATCTACATGATAAAAGGGTATATCCCTAGTAGTGTTAGACTATCTGTTTTAATTTAGATTTTAAAATAGAAGCTAATCTTTAAAATATGAAATAAAATATAATCCTTGATATTATTTATCTACTACCCTTAAGAAGAGCACTGCAGTTTATCTGTTTTCCCTAAGAAAAGTACTGCAGTACTTGTGTTTTTTCCTCCCTCTTCTTCCTGGTTCTTTTTCAGGCACAGGAAGTATGGCAATTCATCCTACGTAATCTTTTTCCTTTTGAGTGGCTGCTGTTAGCAGCTGTGGAGCTGTTCCCTGGCAGTTTTGTTGGTTATGCAATTAAGAACCATAAAAAATACGTACTGCAAGAAGCACTTGATATAGTATATGAAACTAATAAAAAAAATAGAAGTTTTCAGACTGTAATGGATCAGAAGCAGAACAAAAACTTACTCAAAGCAATGTGGGGGGGTTTCCCCACTCTCAACAGAAAGTGTTTTATCAAAACTACATACCGACCACTGGCTTTTTTGATTCTGTTTCCCAGCACTTGTTCATTTCTCTGTCAGAGGAAATTTTGCTTAGAGTAAAAAAACCAAAAGCTTTCTGTTTGTCTTCTGATGGCTGTTTTTCTCCATCACTGGTATTTTGGGTAGTTTCTTCTTAAGATACAAAGATAACTTCTTAAGCAGAAGTTTCACTAGCTTCACTGTGCGTTCTGCTTCACTGGCTTCTCTATGTGTAATACATATCTTGCTACCAGAGAGAATATTGCATTCAATATATTTGCAAGTGGCTGCAGCATGACTGGGCAATCTCACTGAAATCAGTGAAAGAAGGCAGCTTTTGGGCTCTTGCGTTTCCATTATTGATTTTTTTTTTCCCAAATTACTTGATGAAAAACTGATGTATTTTAAATATTTTAGGAAGCTTTTTGGTGTTGAAATATTAATTTTTTGCCATTAAATATTTAAAATTGTGGTGGCTGTTTGGAGTTTAAGCTGTTCTTCCTAACCTGCACCAACACATAACTCGGTCATTAGAAAAACAGATGACAGAATGAAACATGCTATTTCAGCTTGTTGTTCGCTGACAGTGTTAGGAATGAGATATTTTGGGATTGCATAATTTCTCACTTGAAGCAGCTTAGAGGCAGGAGAGAAACACACTGCAGAATTTGATGGAATAAAGATACATAACTGGAAAAAAAATTTGAATTGCCATTAAAAAAAAAAAACCGCAGCACATTCAACCACATCAGAAAGGGGGGGAAATTACATCAAACGATGTAAGTTTACAGCTATACTCAGTGGGGAGAGAAGGCAGAAAGAATTTTCCTCAAACAGCCCAAGCCCATCATAGTTGGGTTTTTTGTCTATACTCAGCACTTGTGAGGCTGCACCTTGAGTCCTGTGTCCAGTTCTGTGTCCCTCACTTGTGAAGGACATTGAGGTGCTGGAGCCAGTCCAGAGAAGGGCAGTGGAGTTGGGGAAGGGTCTGGAGAGTGAGTACTATGAGGGGCAGCTGAGGGAGCTGTGGGTGTTCAGCCTGGAGAAAAGGACTCAGGGGAGACCTTATTGCTCTCTACAGCTGCCTGAAAGGAGGCTGTAACTTCCTGGGGATCAGCCTGCTCTCCAGGCACCCAGGGGAAGAGGACATGGCCTCAGGCTGTGCCAAGGAAGCTTCAGGCTGGACCTCAGGACAAATTTCTTCACAGAAGGGGTTGTTAAGCATTGGAATGGGCTGCCCAGGGTCGTAGTGGAGTCACCATGGAGATGTTCCGGAAAAAAACTATATATGGGCTGTGGTATAGTGGACAAGGTGCTGGTCAGTCAGAGGTTGGACTTGATGATCTTGGAGACAACTTTAATGATTGTGTAATTCCATCAAAGGCCTGTGATGTGTTCTGGTGCCCTCCTGTGAGGTAAAAAGCCAATTACCTCCCTAAATGGAAAGTTTCTAATATACTTTTGCATCAACAGCAGTTAGCACCAGCGACCCAAATTTTTACCCCCACCTTGCAGAGATGCTTGACACTGCTGACCCTGTGCAGCAAGAAGTGTTTGAGTGCTCTTCTCTAGCTTCAACTCAGAACGTACATTCTTGTGAAGCATATATAAATGTGGTTTTTTTAAAAAAAGAATATTTGAATGTGTTTTTGATATTCCTGCTTTATCAGTACCATTCTAGCTATAGAAGTGAAATGATGGTCTTATCTTTATGGAGATGGGAACTGCACAATGGCACCCTTTAGGATGAAGTCTTATGTATGGTCATTTTTATTTGGAAACAGAGTGTCCTATTTTGATATGACTGACCCTATAGAAATTTGACAACAGAGTGTTTGTTCCAGAATAATTTCCTAGTCAAAGAAATGTATGTGTGCTTATCTTTGTGCTGTTTTATTAAAATGGGTGGGGTTTGTTATTTGAAAGTGTTTGTGAGAGGCATTGGGCAGGGGTGGGGTGTTCAGCACTCCTTGGCTGGGCTTGACATAAATATGTGGTTGTATAATAACAAGAGCAGCTTCAAGCTCCATGTCACTAAACAGGAGGTGATGTGTATGTAAGCTGGCAAGTAAATAAAGCTGTCCTGCTCTTCCCATGTGGGTACCTGTCCTGAGCAAACTGTCCAGTTTATTGGACTGCAGACACACTAAAAAATTTATTGGGATTTTCAGTGAAAGAGGAGATTTAAAATATAAGTTAATGACAGGATGTTTCGCTTTGGTCTAATTATCCCCTCCCCTATGTGGAGGTTTGAAAACACAGATGCTGTGAAATTTAGCCTGGGTTTTAGCTCTCCTGAAGGATCCAAGCAGTTTTCATCCCCGGTTCTCTGAGTTTGAGGAAGATGGTTGAGATGGTTGATTTGATTCTTTTGACTCCGATGTTATAGTGTTTCTGGACCTCAGCTGCAGGCACACAGACTTGCTCTTGGGCACCTGGGAGTGAGGCCCAGGCAGCACTGCCTTGGCTGTGTTTGTGCCCTGTGAGTGCTGGCTCAGCTGAGCTGTTGGGAGGTGGGTGCAAGGATGAACCCTGAGATGGCTCTTGGAGCAGAGAAGAAAAGCACTGACTTCCAGAGACGAACTGGACTGTCAAGTATGACAAATATATATAGAAGGGGACTAGTCCAGTGCTTCTAAAAAGGGATTATTTTAAAAATGATTAAATTCTGAGATACAGGTAATGCAATGTGTTTTCTGCCATATATGGCACTAAGTCTGGCTTTTTCCACTGTCTATTAATAAAGGGCAAAAGTGATAGTGACCTTTAAATAACTACTAAATACCAATCTGATGTCTATTCTGGGTTTTTTTTTTTTTTCAGGTTGATTTTTTTTTTTTTTTACTACAAACCAGTGAAGATGACGCCAAAACATGAAAAACAGGTAAGTGGCATCTAAACTTTAATAGAAAGGGATTCAAGTTGGGGATTGAATTTCTTTACGATTCGCATGGATCAGGGAAGACTGGTTGTATTCTTCATACTTTTAGTTGCCAGGATACAGAATATTCTGGAATGATGCAGTACCAGTTTCTTCTGTTAAAATCTGATAGAAGAATCAGCTATACATTCAGAGTAAGTGACTGTGCATGAAGGGCTCAGACCCTGAGACAGGAGAGAAGGATTTGGATGGAGTCTTCTTTTTGTCAGTTTTAGATATTTTAAAGGGCTAATGCTTGGATCTGGGTCTGAACTCTGATTACCAGATGCATGGACCACAAGAATCCCACTTGCATGCTCTCTTCTGCTCGGTCCAATGAACATTAAAAGTTTCAACAAATTATTTTGTCTCAGCTCTTAGTCTCTTATCTGCCTTACTACACAGCATGCATGGAGTGAAGATGCCAACACCCACAGCATGAAACGTCCCATGTCCTTTGTGGCCGATCCTTTTACTAACAGGCAACCTGATGGGATATGCTGTTTTTCTTGGAAGCTTTGTGGAAAATTACTCTTCAGGGGTTATTGACTAATCACATGTGTAATAGGAGCACAAGCTCATCACCTGATACAGTCCTGAGCACAGACATTTGAATTAAAATGCAGATGAAATGATTAAATACAAATAGTCAACCAGTGTGAGATTGTTTTTATTCCTCCTTCTTGTGGTAGATTTTCCCCTCATATTAAAAATAGATATTTCCATGTCAGATTTCCTATTTTCCTAGTAGGAAAATGTTAAGAGATTTCTGGAAAAGGCACATTTTTTGTGGTCAAATTCTATATAGGAAGGCTTCTGCCTTATCCTTTTCTCTGAGGAATCCATTGCGTTATGCAGAAATATATCCAAGAAAAGAAAAGAGAGAAGGAGAAGAAAAAAAGAAACAGAAAAATTAAAAGAGAACGATTTAATGTGTTTGCTTCAGCTGCCTTTATGGGTGGTTTTTCCTTTTGAGGCAGATCCAAATGGAACATTTTGTTTTTCCATGCTTGTGTCTATGTGACCTCAGTGCTGTCCTTGTAGTCTCTTGTCAACACTCATGTTCTTTGCATAGATCTGTAACCATGAGGGAGTAGGTGTAATCTAGGTTTGGGTGTCACTTTGGCCATTTTGTCATTTACGTGTGACTCTATCTACTTGGACTGCTCCTGGCCTTGAAGACAGGGTAGCATAATACCACCAGTGCCATGCTTAACCTGGCTGGTTTAGCCAGGAATTAAAAGGCACATCCAGCCAGAAGACCTGCTCTGCAATTCTTGCTTGTTAAGTAGTTCTGACTGCTTTTGGGGCAGATTTGAAGATTCTGAATATTCATGAGGATGCTTAGGCCAGCATGGCTGCTGGGGTCCATATCAAAGCTATAGCTTTAGCAGTTTGAACAGAAAATGGTTTGCCTCTGAATTTAGCAGTTTCCAGAGAGAAGGAATAAATGGTGATGCCACATCTTCCCGTCCCTTTCTCTTGAGTATATATTGTTCCCAGTGCAAGAGGCCTCCTTGCCCAGGCCTGGACACTTTTAACTGTCAGCAGCAAATTTTGGTTTTGAGAGAATTGTTGCTCTGAAGTGTTACAGGACACATATTCTTGAATGCATTGATATATGAATCATGTATGGTGCCACTCAAAAAAAAGAAAAAAAAACCAACAAAAAAACAAAACTGAAAATATGTGTAGTGTGACATAATAGCTAGGTAGATCTGCAGTTCTGGAAAAATCAAACAGCACTGGGCAGGGGAGGAAGACACCTTGAGGATTGAAGCTGGCAAAAGTAAAAAGTCCCTGAAACCTTGGCTGTCTTTGTACTGAGTCTCCCATGTTGTACAGCTGGACTGCAGTACAGTTTTGTGACAGGTGATTAAGTTAGTCTTCAAGGGGTCTGTGGGAGGGAGAGGTCAGCGTCACCTCCCCCAGGTGGACAGTGCCTTGCTTGAGAAAAGACATATCTGTTGAGAGTATGCTGTGTTATAGCAAAATGGGAAGGGAGTGGAGTACATGGAGAGGAGAAAGGCAGTTATTACCCAGTATTGCTGTAATCTTCTGATTGTTTGTGACCTGTGAATGCAGAACAGACTGAGCATATAACAGCATTCTTGCAGAGGAGTGAGTATTCTGCCACCAAACTCTGCTTGGACCATAACACAGCCTGTATGTGAATATAGACCTTTACTCTAGGGTGTGGCCTTTACCCCTTTTCTGGCAGTGGATCATCACTTATACTGGGTGGTTAGGTCTGCTTTGATTGGAGCAGTGGTGTTTTCCCAGTGGAATCTTGTATTCTGGAGAAGATTTAAAAGTCAAGAGAAGGAACAGTTCTACATGTGTTATGCCACTGTTTCAGAGCAGCAAAATCTGTAATGGGAATAACACTTCCTGGATTCAAGAGATGAATTGGGGAAGTAACCCTAAGTCTTGAGAAAGGCTGTACATTTTTATTTTTCATTTCTAGTTCCTTACTGTTTATCTTGCTTCATTCTAAACTCAGTATTGTCATTTTTTCAGTAAATAAGGGGGGGAAAAAAGGAACACCCAGTCTTCTGTTGAAATCCGAGTGTTTCAAATCAAAGCTGACAGTGACTGTATCTGAGGGCTGCATTTTGCCCATCATTTTTCCTCTTGGCTCAGTTCTTTACTGCTTAGCCACTTCCTACCACAGCATATACAGCAGGTCTCATTTCTTTGGTAGGTAGAGTCTGAAGGGTTTTAACTTCCTCATTTTTGAAACTCAGTGACTAGTTAATTGCAAGTTAAAAGTGTACAGAAGTTTTCCAATGCAAATCTTGGGGTCTGGAATGATTTGCAAGGTAAGCCATAGCTAACCAACAGCTTATCCAGTAGCAACTTTTAGTCACAATACTTTGGTACTATAAAGGTTTGAAAGAAGTATTTTACTTCAAAGACTGTTTTGATACTGTACAAAGGAGAAGATTATGGAAGGTTATTTGGAAATGGGGTAATTTGGGGAACCTGGACGAAAGGAAAGTCAACAAGAAGCTGATACAGCAGTAGATGAGAGGAAGGAGACTGAGGTCAGGTTACAAGCAGGCTGCCTGAGGTTGTGACTCCTGTGCTGCAGCAGTTGAAGGGAAGATGAGTGCAGTGTCTTGTTTGAAGCTTCTTGGCATAATTTCTCTTCTTCCACTTGCAGGACTGATGCATTTAGCACTCAGCAAAAAAAAAAAGAAAGTATGCTGAGAAGTGGCTGCAGCTTTGGAGAAGATTGGGAGGGAAATAGGAATTTGGGGAAGACAAAACCTTGTGATGTAAAAAGATGGTACAGTGGGTCTGAAAGTCTGCTCTACCTACCTACCTACCTACCTACATTTGTATGGTAAATATTACAGACAGTGAGGCAGGTAGAGAAAAACAACCCAAAAAATGGTGTCCTCTCCTGTGTTCAACACATTGCTGAGTATCTTTTCTGGAGCAGAAATAACTTCCTCATATGTCCCACTAGTGTTTTTGTAAAAGTAAAGGCATGACCCTCAGCTGGTTGAAATGATTAAAGCTCTGATCATTTGTTCCTCTTGTGTCATGCTGGCATGGGGTTAAAAAGCTGCAGGGGAGAATCAGCCCTCTGGTGCTCTTCAGCATGAAAGAAGCAGCAGAGGTGGCAGGAGGAGCTTTTCAAATATGCTTTATTTGGCAAGGTCTTCATGACACTCACCAGAAGGGCAACCACCAATTACACAGAAAACACCCCTGGGACCAGGAGCTGGGCTAAGTAACATAAAACCAAAAACTGTCCAGCCATCAGGCCACAGGCTCCCCCATCTCGGTAACACCTGGAAATCAGGGAGGGAAATTATTTAATCTAGACCTTGAATGTCTCCCTGCTACCTACAGAGTGCAATGGCTGTCCAGGAAAAAAGCGTGTCTTTGCCTTTCAAGGTTGTTATTGTTCTCCTGTCAGTCCACTGGAGGTTTGCAGTGGTGGTACATGCCAGTGTGTGTTAGGGGAGAATACTTAGCTGAGGAATAAAGCTTTTATTTCTGATATCTTTGGTTTGGACATAGGAAGACATGCTTTGAGAGCTTTCTAGTTCAAGATTCCTTGATTTATGCAAATATGCACTAAAAAAAGCATGTTTTTTTTACCAGAGACACTGTCATTCCTCCCACAGTTGATTCCTGTACCTGGAGATCTTGCGCAGTGCCTTCCTCTCAGGGGGAAAACATCTACAGCTTAAAGGGATACACTTTTCTTTAAGTCTTTGCTAAGTGGTTGGTGTAGCTTTTGGGGTGAATAGCTTATTTAAGCAGTTGGAGTAGGGCAGCCTGTACACGTGCTCCAGAAGTAGATGGTATTTAGGCATACTTTTGACCTTTGTATTTAAAGGAATATTTTCCATCCTAGCATGAATATACAGATTTATCAGGATTTTGAGGTTTGGTTTGGTTTTGTTTTTTCTACAACAAAATTTTGATCATTAGCTGAAAGTATTGAGAAACATTTAATTCTTCAGTCTCTTCCAATTCCCATTAGTGTTACATTACAATAACATCCACAGGCCCTCTCTCTCTCTCTGTCTTTTGGGATCCATCTAAATTACTATATAAATGTAGAAATCACAAGGAAGTAAGCTAGATATGACAACTTCTACAACAACAAATACTCTATATGATTGTCCCTTCAAAATGGGGAATTTTACTCTGCAGTGTAGCTGTGTTGTTTCCTTGGGCAGGTTGATGGAACAGAAATGCCCCAGTGCCTCATCTGCAGCTGTGCTCTTTGTCAGTGTTGATTACAAATGTGGGAAAAGCCTGAAATACCTGCCTCCTTCTCCTTTACTTGGGTGACTTTGTTAGATTTTCAGTTTGTCGCTGCCAGGGTCTTGTCTCCCATGCATGAAACATGTATGACTTTTCACAGTGTTACTTAATCTGAAATATTCCTTTTCAGCTAGCAATTTGGCAGGGACTTTCCCAGACATGTGGTGTAGCTCAGATGATTCATTGCTTTATGCTTCTCCATTTATAGGGTTGCAAAATTCAATAAAACAGCAGTTCAGCTTTTAATCTGACTCAGTAGTTTGTGGAACAGCAGAACAATCAAGAGAGTCTTTAAGGCTGCCTTTGTCTCCTGAAATTAATTGCTTGATTTTTATTATGCACTTACAGGAATTTGTAACTGTCTTGGTGCGAGACCCCAGGATACAGAAAGAAGACTCATGGCATTCTTACATAGACTATGAGATATTTATTCACGTAAGTATAAAAATATGAGAACAGACTCTTCAGGCTCTTATTGCTGTTTCTGTCCAAGCCAGGGTTGTCTTTGGGATATAAATGGAATTTCTGCTTCTTGGATGCTGGAGGCTATTACTCTCTTTTTAACAACAAGGATGCAGTGGAACAGGTAAAGTGGGTTTGCCAGTGGCCGTGTTGTAGGTTTAGCAGAGCTGGGGTGGAACCTAATGTGCTCACATGTGCATTCCACAATGTCTTGCAACAGCCAATCTTAGCTTTACTTATCACCTAGAAGACTGGTACAGACAGTTGTATCTTACTGTCGTAGAAGAATGTTGATGTTCAGGTATTCATGGGAAAGTAACTTCCTTTTCATGTAATTATCTGGTTATTTGTACTTTAAATTCTTCTCCGTTCTTTTTGCCAAGTTATTGGTTGCTGCAATGTGGTTGTTTTCAGTGTACCTTGACATTCATATTATGCTAATTTAGGGGTGGTTGGATGTGTGAAGTAGTTGCATTTGGGTTTGTGATTGTAGTCCACCATATGTTAATGGGAATGCACTTGGCATTATAGTGCTTTTGTGCCATAAATCTGTCCTATACATAATTTAGTTTTCTTGATTGTTCTTTGGTGGATGACATGTGGAAGATGTTATCCTAATTTGCCAAATCTAGATCCAAGGATTTTAATTGCAGTGTAAAATGAAGGGATTTGAGAGCACCAAGTTACATGGTTAATGCTTGGCACAAGACCGAAAGCATTTCCTTATTGTGTGGAAGAGTTAAGCAGTTAGTGTATGAGAGCAAGCAGTCAAATGATGACTTACTAAATGTCTGTGTGATAAGTGCTTCTCTCCTGTGTGGCAATCAGAGTTGGGAAACTTTTAAATTTGCAATGTGCTTCAAGTACCGCTTCCACAGCAATTATATTTTCAATTTCCGATAAATAGAAATTCTGTAGATTTGGCAGGGTGGGTGCTGTATTACTGTTTCACAGACATGAGTGCTTCTCAATAAAAATGTATTAAGGCTTTCTCAGTGACTGCTAAGTTTGGGAGATGTTGTTTAGACCCAGTGTGTCTTCATTCAACTCCAGCCAGCAGCTAACCACCACACAGCTGCTTGCTCACATCCCCTCTGCCCCACCAGCAGGATGGAGGGAGGAGAATTGGGGGGTGAAAGGGAGAACACCTGTGGGTTGAGATAAGAACAGTTTAATAATTGAGATGTAGTAATAACATTATTATTATTATTATTATTATTATTAATAATAATAATAATAATAATAATAATAATAATAATAATAATTAATTGATAATAATATTAAATAGCAATAATAACAATACTAATAAAGAAAATTTAAAAAGAAAAATAAATAGAACTGTAGGAAGACAAGTGATGCAAATGAAAACATGTGCTCAGCACGAAATAACCAATGCCCAGCTAGTCCCTCAGTGGCAGTCTCCAGCCAATCTCCACCCTAGTTTGTTGTTGAGCATGATGCCATATGGTATGGAATATCCCTTTGGTCAGTTGGGATCAGCTGTCCCAGCTGTGTTTCCTCCCACTTCCCTTTGCACCCCCAGCCTGCTCGCTGGTGGGCTGGGGTGAGAAGCAGAAAAGGCCTGGCTCTGTGCAAGCACTGCTGAGCAGTAACTAAAACATCCCTGTGTTACCAGCACTGTTTTCAGCACAGATCCAAAGCACAGCCCCAGCTACTGTGAAGGTAATTAACTATCCCCAGCCAATGCCAGCATGCAGTGATATATGATCCATCACTCCACATCTCTGAAGCTATTAAGCATCAACTCAGCTTCCTGCCACCACAGTGCCAGGGCTTAGGGACACCAAGTCCCTAGGTCAGTCCTACCATCCAGACTTCTCAGTGGACTCCAAGTATTGTGTCTGCCTGGCTTTTAGGCCAGCTAAGTTCCACTTCTACCCAGCTCTTAGAGCATTTCTCTTCTCAAACTGTGTGGTATCCTGGGTGTGCTCCTCCATTCCAGGAGGCTGACATCTCTGTGCTCTCTACAGACTGCATCTTGTGGCTGGCTGGAGTTATGGCTCCTGGCAGGTAGGGAGGGTAGACTGGTCTGCAGGCAGTTTGCTAATGGAGTCCTGTCTGGTATATGGGATTTCATCTAAATGTATGCTCTGTGGGAAAATTTGGCAGAAGTATTTAATTTCCACAGATTGTTTCTCTTTTGATGAATTGGCATTTTCCTAGTGAACTAATAGTGTTCTGTGGGAAAATTTCCAAATGTTGCTACTTGCAGAGAGCAGTCAGCTTTGGTTTGATTTAAGTTGGGACTGCACACTGGAAAAACTGTATACCTGTTTGCAGGATTGTAACTAGAATAGCTAGACTCTTTTTCTCCTGCAAAGATTGGCATTATCTACTGAAACTTTTTTCTGAGGTCTGTTTTTCCTGTTACTGTAAGTTGTACTGTAATCCAAATCTCTTCCTTTTAAAAAGAAAGCAATGAAAAATATTTCCCTGAGAAGCAGTAGAAACTGTCAGCAGTCCTGCCTGAGGTAAAGCACAGCCCTTAACATAAACTGAATTAATGTCAAGCTTTCCATTGGTGTCTCGGGCATTAGTATAACATCTTGGATGTGTTGTTAATACCATGCCTGCACTTTGGCTTAAGCTGATTTGCAAAGTAAATGTTTTTTATTTCCCAACAGACAAACAGTATATGCTTTACAAGGAAAACATCCTGTGTTAGACGACGCTATCGAGAATTTGTTTGGCTCCGGCAGAGGCTTCAGAGCAATGCGGTTCTTATGTGAGCAACTCTATATGTGGATATTTAATAATCTGTCAGTCATGGAGGGAAGGATTGTTTCATCCTAATTCAGAGAACTACAGAAAGCAGATCTGGAAAGTATCCTATGTTTCTTACTAGCACAAGATTATTCCGTAGAATGCATTTTATGTAAGCCCAGAAGAATGTGGTTTGGACTCACAGCCTTTTTTTCGTGAGCCCCCCCTCTAATTTGTAATAGACTTGATCTGTATTTTCTTTTGCTATGCAGAAGTAGCTGAAATAACAATCTAGTGTAGGTGTTTGTACCTCCTCTGTGTTCTTCTTCAATGTGCTTAGGTCTTGCAAGCTCCATAAGAGACCCAGCCAGACATGGATGCAGGCTTAACTGGACCAGAAAAATCAGAATTATTTATTTTTTCCCTTTGAGGTGTGTGAGAAGCCCTTCAGTTTCTCAACCTTGTGTTCACAAATAGATTTCAAGAGCTTCTGAAACATGCTTGGGGTTGCCATTTGCTTTCTGCATTTTTCTCTGCTGTTTCACATTTGGTTTTAACTGTATTTTTTTCCTGTTAATAAAGACAGCTACCTGAACTGCCATCCAAAACTCCCTTTTTCAATATGAACAATCCTAATCACGTGGACCATCGCCGTCAGGGTCTGCAAGAATTCCTGGAAAAGTGAGTACAGCCTATCCAGAGGTGTTGGAATTTTTATGAGGTCATCAATTTCTGGTTTAAAATAGCTCATCTCTGGTGCTTGAGAGCCACCATGTGGTTATCTGTACATGCTACACGTTTAGTTATATTTTTTTACTTGCACTGTCATAATTCATACACGTGACTTCAGCTCTATTGGTTGGCTAAAAGGAGACTTCAGCTGGCACTTTTCCATTGTGTTTCATTGCACTGATTATAGATAATAGGCTTAAATTTAAATCACTTTGCATTGCATACTAAGTTTGGGAGATCTTTCACTGTGATGTCTATTTCTAGCTTTCAATAAGGAGCTGGATATTGTTGTACAAAGAAAGCTCCCCCCTTATGTTCATGGAAAATCAGTGTCTTTGTGGGCTAAACCCCTGTGAGCCTGGGAGAATTCTCTAGTGAGATCTCCTAACACAGAGCTTTCCTAAAATGCAAATTGCTTTGTTTACCAGTCCCACTAGCATAAGCAAGCTCTAGCAGCTGTGACTATTTTCAGTGCAGCTGCAATCTGTATAAAATCATTCATCAGGTTTAGCTAGTCCCTGACCTGCATTACAAGGGAGTAGTGTATGAGTTTCAGTACTCCATCCCTCAGTCCCACTGCTATGACCACTTCACCTTCTACAGAGGCTGAGCCCCTGTTGGTGTAATTTTCTGCTTTTTCTCTGCCATTCTTGTTGTGTCCTGGCACTGCTGGTGTGAGAGCAGGCTGCTCACAGCTGCTGGAGCAGGAGCTGTGTGAGCCTCTGCTGGCTGCCTTTAGCTGCTGCTCGGGGTAAAGGCATGGTGAAACACTGCAAGTAGAGACTATTCATCTTCTTTCCAGTCAGTGTATTATAAGCCTCCCTAACAGACAACAAATCATTGGTCCCAAGGTATATTTGTTAGGCTTAGCAGCTGAAGGCAGGGACAGCTAACTGCTGCAGGAATGATATTCTGCATGCAGTTATATAGGATCTGTGGCCAAAAGGTCAGCCAATAAATACTGGCTGAAGGCATGTGAGGCCGGGAAGAGAAAGCAGAAAAGGATTAGAGGGTATTTTTACACCTCAGGAAAGAAAAGCAGTGAAATGGAAGGGCTGTGCTCCTAGAAGCATGTCAGTGATAATATGAAGAGTGTGGTAGCTCACGTTCCAGTGTCTTAGCAGTTCTGTCTTAGCTGTGCTGCCCCACGGAGTAGTGTATCTCAAAAAACATTCTTATTTTGAAAGAGGCCAGTCTGGTAACAAGGTATATCAGCATCAGAAATGTTTACAACTGCTGTCTGCACTTCAAAAGGCAAAACAGAAAGGTAGATTATCTTGAAAGACATCCTCATGCTCCAATTTTGTGGATGACTGTAATTGAAGTGAGTACTGACAGCGGAAAATGACAGCATGTGGAGCATTTCATCATGCTGCTGTTAGTCCAGGAGTGGGAAAAGAGGCAACTCAATTGTTAGGTAATGATTTAAATATTTGAACTTGAGTGCAAGGAAAGTGCCAGCTTTCTCTCAGCCCTGGGGAGCATTTGGAAGGAATTTTCAGAGGCTGTGTTGAGATGCTCTGGCCTGGCACCGTATGTGCTGTACCATTGCCCTCTGCTGGATGGATCTGCTGTGCTGCTGCTCACAGAAGGCATCTTCCTATTGGCCCAGCTGCCGTGATGCTTTTCCCCCTCCCATTTATGAAGCTGAACCAAAGGTTATGATTCTTTTTCTGAAATTGAATTTTGTGGAACTCCCTAATGAGAGTTAGTATAAAAAATATAAATACCTATGTATAATATATAGGTATAATATATACATGTATGTAAAATATACACATATATTCTGTATAGATGTATGATCTGTGTGTACCATGTGCATGTATGTACAATATACATATGTTACAGAGATATTACATATAATATACACATTGGAATTTACTGAAGCTCTGGGTCTGGATGCTGCACGTTCTGATACACTAAAAAAGGGGAACCCTAACCCAAAACTGCTAAGCTGAGAGCACCATTCACCCCAGCAATGACAAGCTCACAATCCTACTGGTGTTTCTTTGTGGCAGTGGGAAGAAATTTGATTCGAGCCTACATGGATCTGTCTGGGCAGAAGTTCGCAGGTAACATTTTTAAATGCCTGCCTGTGATGCAGGAATCCCAGGTGTTACTTGGATCCAAAACATCTCTCAAGAGGGGGTTTAGATCTTTCACAGTCTTGGTTAGTGCCCTGTGCTGTATGACCAGATTGCTGTAGTGCCTGCCTGTGCAGGAGCCAGGATTGAGCAGCTGGAGGCTCTCTAGTGCTCAGCTTCTGGCCCTGGGAACACTTCCATATTGCCTGTATGTGGATGGCTACAGAGCTCTGTTGTCCTTCCTCACTTTCCACTCCAGGGTGAGTTAGCACAGGGCACAGTGTGTACTTAGAGCCTTTGTGAAGCCTCTCCGTGCTGAGCACAGTAGCGTAAGAATTAGGCCAACAGCTGGGAAGTTAAGCACTGGACTTTGGTGAAATCTGGGAACAGGTGTCCCATTTTGATTTGGTTGTACTGCACAAATGCAGTGTAAGATCTACTTGTCTTACAGGTTATTATCTCTGAGTGATGAAGAGCTGTAAAGCTCACTTCTTGTCTGGGCATAATTTAATATTTCAAGAGGCCATTTGCATTAACGGAAGTCAGCTAGCCCCTTTTCAATTATGAATTACTTTGTAAGAATAAGGAAAATTATGTGTTTTTCCTGCTAAGTATCCTTGTCCTTTAAGGATGCCTGTGAATTCACAGAAAAGTTTATTCTTAAACTAGACGTCAAAATTAAAACACTATCTTATAATTTTAGCTTTTGCAAGATCCTCTTTGCTTTCATCCATTTGTAGCTGTGCAGATCTAACTTTGGGATTTAGATTACCCTCAGAAAAGATCAAGTGGGTTTGCTCACGAGAAAACTAATTAACAAAGCCATTTTGAATGAAGTTGAGTTCAGCTGATGACTTTTTTTTTAATTGATTATAGTCGGATCCCAAAAACTTACGTGGTTTAGGTAGAAGGATTACTCTTCAATTACTTTTCAGACATGCAGTTTATGATGGGGTGGAAGACACTGAGAGTTTTGAGAAACAAAATGCATGGATCCACAGGGAACAGAGGGCATCCACCGTGTGCTGTGCAGAGGACCATGCATTGGGCTTGCTGGTTGCCAGAGTGAGGAATCCACATAAAATTCATCTGCCTAAGGCAGAGCCCTTTTCTGCAGGTGTCTGGTGTCAGGCACCTCCTTGCCTTTTCCACTGCAGTCTCACGAGCTGCAGCTGGTGCAGGCTCAGAGGTCTCTTCTGAAGGTGTCTCCACTGGGTGCTGTCTCAGGAAATGTGGAAAGTGGGAGACTGGCTCCTGGAGGGATGGATGCCAGCTTGCCCCTGCCAGGGGCTCAGGCAGGAGCATTGGCAGTGTGGGGCAGGTGGAACCACCTTGGCCAAGTTGCCTCTCTCCAGTGGATCCTTGCTGTTGTTTCCTATCTGGTGAGGGAATAATGTGTAGCAGGCACATGTGGCTTAATCTTCTCCTAACCGCACGCATTATCACATACCCAACAGTTGCTTCACAGTTGCTTGATATCAGTAACATTTCCTCCCTTATGAAAAGCGAAGGAGGAAACACAGTCAGCTTTTTTAAAGAGGAAACTGGGGCTTTGTTTGGTGTGGGTTGGGGCTGAGGGGCTGGATGCTCAATAGAGGGCACCACAGCACAGGCTGTCATCCGTCTCTCAGCTCCTTGGGTTTTTCCCTTGCTCTGTGAGCTGTTGTAAATGGGCAGAGTAAATTTGTCGAAAACAAAATCGGAGTGTTAACCTTCCACACACATTCAAGTACGCATCTGTCATTGTATTAGGTTACAGTAGATACAGGAAATCTTTAGTTAGGATTAAGTTGTACTGTTCGGCCATATGTTGTTTTTCTCCAGCAGAACAGTGTATAATATACATAATAAAATCATGGTGAAGAAAACCAGATTTTGGACCTTGTCCAAATAACAAAAAACACATGCTTTTTTCTTTTGTAAATATTTTTGCCATAACACAGGAAAAGAGAAATATTCCTCATATAGTATCCAGCATTTCCTCAAAAATGACATTATTTCTTCTGCTTATGATGTTTTTCAGTCTTGCTTCTTTAAAGGTCTAGAGATCACGAGCATTTACTGAAAGCTTACAAACAAACATTCACGTGGCTGTGAATAAAAAATTACTTTATTATCTCTAATTCTAATGTAGAGCCTTATCTTGCAGCCCCCTTAATCACATAAGTAGTCATTATGCATGTAAGCAGTCTGGCCAAGAGAAGTGAAATCTCTGACAAGTAATGACTGCTGATGGGATCAAGACTTGCAGGGTTTAGCCTTTCGTTCTTCTTGCAGGCGTGCATAGAAGGTCTGTTGTTCTCTTCAGCATGCTCAGTCAGTTCATAGGAATGATTACCATGAGCCGTGACTCTCCAGTGGCGCTGATTTCCATCACTGTGAGCACAGCCCTGCCTGCACTGGCTGCAGTGAAAGTGCAGAAGCAGCGCTGGGAGCTCTGCTGGCTGTGTCGAGACTGCGCACGCGCCCAGCCTCCGAGAACACATCTGAGTATTAATGTTGTGATGCTCCTCCCTTCCTCCTGCCTTTTTAATTTGTTAGGTGGTGGTTTGTAATTTTCATTTTTTAAGTCCTTGAAGCCAAGTCTAGGTTTTAAATGTCAAGGCCTTCACACAGTGAGCCCCCAGGACAGCAAATATCCCCAGAGAGCAACTGCTATACCAGCACTAAATACTACTAGTACCATCTGGTGACAAATGTGTGGGTATTCCCTTGAATAAAGAGTATTTTGAACAGGAAAGCATAACACTTATGGGGTAGTGCAGAATTTATTTTACATTTTGATTGCTTGAAGCTTGCAATTAAAAAGCAGTCCAACCTGTTGGTTCAGAGGGGGTGGGAAAAGCAGCAGTTATTTTTTAATTAAGAGAAAACAGAAATTCTTCAAGGGTACAACCAGGTAAAAGGTATTTGTGTATCTGCTTTCAGGATGGTTTTAAATTACTTGCAAAATGCATTGAGTGTTTGGTCTCAATGTGAACACACAGTGAACACACACATATACATATATGAGTGTGAGTGTGATGAGCTTTATGAACATCTTTCCATTTCTGCACCTTGGTTTCTCTTCACTCCCTTCACCTCCAGATGGCACTATGAAGCAGAAAAGAAAATTACTGTGAAATAATGAGTCCAATGTAAAGTAAAATTGGAAATTGAATTATAGCTGCAGAAAAAGGACAGTAGCCTTGAGGTCCTGATCAGTCTGTACTCTTATCACTTTTGTTTGCTGTTCCATGTGTTAGGTTACTGCTGAGTTAATAACAGGGCTTTAGCAGTTCAAGGCTTAGCAGAATTGTACTGGACATGAAATAAAGCTAAAATGAATTTGTGTCCAATATCATTGACATTAGTGCTCATTACTTCTCTGGTGTAATGCCTCAAACCATCTAAAATCAATTTTAAAGATTACCCGTTATTTTATAAAGAAAATAAAATACATTTCAAACAGCAACAGAGCTGTAAGTGTAGTGTAATCTCGTGAACAGTTAGTTATTCGTGTTTTCACTGGTTGGCATGAAACTTTTGAAGGTACAGCAAGAGGAAAATCTGTGAAACTAAATGCCATTCACAGAATTTAATGACTTGGCTTTTTGCTGTGTTACTTGGCATTAGACACACAAATGTTAGAATTGCAGAAATTTGCATCTCCTCACGGTGCCTGAGAAAAACACTTAACTGTAGTTACTCTACAGGAAACTCTGGCACATTATTTTTCTTTTGTTTTTCTTCTTTTTGGTTTCTTTTTTTTTTCTCTAAGAGAAGTAGAATATTTACTCTGCCACTTGCATAAACTATAAAAGTGGATTTATTGTTTGGAATGATACTGCTACTTTTTGTTGCAATATATGTCTTTGTTTGGAATGGGCATTTATCAAGAGTCAAGGCTGAAATCCTCTTTTAGTGGCTGCTGAATGATGGCTTTTCAAACTGTAATCATGAAGCTGTTGCTGTCAAGGTGTGTGGACCTGTAAATTCTGTTTTGAATCATTTTACACAGCCTTTGCTGGATTTTAGACTACAAAGAAGTTTTTCTGTTAATACATTACCCACATTGATTTTATAGATGTCTATTTGCTATTAAAATTGTGAGAACTCAGATTGGATTAAAAAGGCTTTCTCTGTGTGTGAAAAGTGTGCTTATTTTGAACTTCAGCAAAATCTGGTCTTTCTGAGACTCAGTTTCACCCGCACCTGGTAGATCATTAGGGTTGTTGGAGGCATTTCCTCATTGGAAGGTGTCAGAGTTGGAGTTGTTTGGTTGAGACTGCGTGTTCACCCAGGCAAGTGAAATGTGCATGCACAAAAGTATCTCGTGGTTTCATGCAGATATCTCTTACTACTTATTTTAATTTGACAGATTTTTATGGGCTTGAATGAAGCCAGAAATCCTTTGTGTGTTTATTAAATGTTATTGTAATCTTGGCTGCTTTCGAGAACAGTTTTCAGAACGTATTTGTGTTTAAAACGTTACAGTCCAAACACACCATTAATCTTATTCAAGAGAAGGAACTAATCAGTTACACTTTTCATTTTAGTCAGAGTACCTTTAAAATGCAATATTTCTTTCTGCTCTTACTAGTTCTTATATTAATGTCATCTCTTGTTTCCTGTTGCACAGCAATGACTTTTTTTGGTAAAAACTGTAGCCTAAATGGGTATAAATAGGTAAGTATTGAGTCTGAGCAGCTTTGAGATGTTTAAAGATATTTTAATAATTTTCTGTGGAGCATTCTTTGGCATGGTCATAACTTCTGATGTCTTTATTACATGAGTAAAATGATACACACAAATTAAAGAAGTTTATTGTTAATCATTCTAGGATTTGTATAGTAAAGAACTCCTTCTTTAAAGAAATGTTGAAGAAAAGTTGTGTATCTTTTCTTTAAAAATAGAGATGATGATCCTCAATTCTCAGGCCTTGGAAAAGTCTCTCTACAACTTTCTGTGTTACTGGAATGTATTCTATTTTGTTTACTTTCATGTGTTTTAAGTAAATACTCTGTGCTAAATTTATTTGGAGGCTTAATTTAAAATATATATGAACCAAATTTTAAAACCTATTTTTTAAAATAATAGCTGGAATTAAATAAAATTTAGGAGTCCTTGAAAACTATCTGCAAGTAAATTAAAAACAGCATAATAGTGTAAATAATTTTGGCTAGCGTTGGCTCAGTTGTTGACAAGTATTCCAAAGCCCTGACGTTGCACATGTATGAAGTCTGTTCTGCCTGCACACTGTCTCTCTACACACACTTTTTAACTCCACCAAACAAATCGGTGACTTGTAATTTTTATAAAAGCTTGGCTATTAAATAAAAGAGAGAGACCAAATTTTTGTAAGAGTATATGCCTCCAACTGCCTAAAAATCATTAATTGATCCATGTGGTAATAGCAGATGGTTAAATGGAAGAAATGTCCTTGAAGTTATTCTAATAGCAGATGTGCCTCACTATTAGCTTCATGTTTTTACTCACCTAAAATTCCAAATAATGTAATAAGAAAGTAACACGCACCTAATCATTTTAATATGTTCATTGCCTTCTGTTACTGATTTAGGATTCATCTGAAAACTTTAAAAACAGGACATCATTTAGAATTTGTTCTGGGAAAACACTTTAGAATATATATATATGTGTGTGTGTAGGTTATATATAAACATTTGCCTTTTTCTCCTTTTCCAGGATCCTACAAGATGCATTACTGCTCTCAGATAGTAGGCTTCACCTCTTCCTACAGACTCAGCTAAGCCCAGAAGACATGGAGGCCTGTGTGTCTGGACAGACCAAGTACTCTGTTGCTGATGCGATTCTCAGTTTCGCCTCTCTGAACAGACGCTTTCCTATAGAAGATGAAGAGGAAAAAAAAGGAAAAAACGATGCAGACTCTGATTCAGAGAGGTGATTTCTGTATATCCTTACTTTCTGAGGTTATATATCCATACATACACATGCACATGCTTCACTTTTTTGTTGATGTAATACTAAGATAATGAAAAAATTAATTGACTGAGATTTTATTGAGCTGTGACAGCTCATCATAGAAGTCTTCACACACACCTCCACACTGAATTAATGAATGCAGTAGAAATTCAATTATCTGCATTCTGATTATGTGAATTTCATTTAGTCAGACTTGAATTATTCGCGTTTAAATTATCTTGCTAAAAAAATATCCAACTGCACTCCAAATGGCTAATTAAAAGTCCAAATTTCCTGTCTCTCTTTGTGACTGGAGATAATTAAAGTTCTCCTCTGTTACTCAGGCTTTGAGTGTGTTGTGAAAACCAATTTCCTCCTTTTATTTTTTTTTTTTCCTTCCCCCCCTCTCCCCTTTTCTGCAGTTCATCCTCCGGGCTCGGACCTAGTGATGACAGCATTTCATGTGGATGTAAAGCAAGCCCAGCTTCTGAAGAATCATGAAAAATCATTCCTGTATTGCTACCTTAAGGACAGTACAGAGCAGTTTCTGCTTTGTTTACTGGTTATTTGTACCACACAGCAGGGCTGTCTGGTAACATGAATCTAAAAGACCCATTGTTAATGCAACCATATGTCCTTAAAAAATACTCAAAACAGACCTATCTTTTTGGTGATTTTTTTAAAGATGTATCTTGGTGAAGGTCTACATGCTACCTATTTATGCTTTTGTGGCTATATAAATCTCAGTATTGGGTAAGTCATGCTCTTGTGACATGTGGCAGTTAATATAATTCCTTCAGTGAGTGCGTGTCTCAGATTTAAAAAATAAAGATAACTTAATTCCTCATCTTAAAAGTTGGTATATCATATCAAACATATTCAAAGCATCTTTTAGTCATTTGCATCAGAGAAGTTTCATCTTTAGAAGTCATTTGACATTGGTGATGAAATTACACACCCCACCAAGGTACTCACTTTTTAAAGTAGCTCAGCAACATCAGCAAAACAACATTGGTACAAACTATATGCTGCTGACAATTTGAGATATAAATACATCTTCCTCTGGTCCTTCTGTAGTGTTTATGGAAAGACTGGTTTTATCATGCGTAAGTACTGAAGGCAAAAATTCTTCAGCATGGTTGCTTAGAAGTTTAGAAATATAAATAAAAATTACATCATTTCTAGGCTTGCTGGAGATTCTCAGCTCCCAGGGAATTATGGATACTCACTCCCAGTGAAAATCCTGGATGAGGTCCATCAAAACCAATGGCTGAATTTTGCACTGACCTCGCTAGCGCCAGGGCTTTACCCAACATGTTTAACTTTAGGCATCTGTATTTGAAGGTGGTGGTAGAGGTGTTTGAGTTCAGCAGCTGAAGTGGGGAGTATCTCCCTCTGTGAGATGGTGATAATCACATAGCTGTAACACCCAGCATGGATGTGGCCCTCTCCACTCTCCGTGAGTTACAGGAACTGCTGATTTCATTGTGGCTGTAGTTACCAGGTTGGAATATTGACTTTTTTCACAAACAAAAGGCAGGCTTGAACACAACTTCTTAACCACCAACACTTATTTTGATTAAACGTCAGTTTTGCTCTTTATTGTTCAGAGCAGCTGCGTAGTGTCTTGTCCCAGATCCTGTCAAAGGAGTATGTTTCACTGTGGTGTTGTATTTATATTTGACATTTAACTGCTATTAAAAAGAGCTAGGGGGTCTGATCACCCTAGCAAAGCTCCCATTAACTTTAGTGTGTAGTTACCAGCCTAGAAATGGATGTAAATACATGCCCCTTTTTTTTTTTAATTTTCTTTTTAAAGAAAACTGTGGTTACTTTCAAAGAAGGAGCATTTTAAACATGTGAATTACAGGAACAAAAGATTATTAAATAAACAACTAGTAAGGGGTACCATAAACATGTGTGGGCATGTTTTTTTCTTTTAAAACATCCAGCTGGGAATCTGTGTAATTTTAGAAACAGGTTTTAGTAGCCTGAGAATAACATCTCTTAGGTAACTACTTTAAGCCACTGTATTTTGTGGATGGTAGCACTTTCTAAGATTAATATCCGTGTTTCTTTTTTGCTCGGTCTTACTGAATTGCACAAATGTATCGATTCACTGTCTCAGCTTCTATGTGAGTTAGCAGCAACGCTATTTTTAATGTAAAAGTGATAATGTTTAACTAAAGCAACAAGTTATCACTAAAAGCAGCTTAAAAATAGCTGTTACTGCCAGTCAGAGATTTTCATTACTTAATTTTTTTTCTATATTATTTTTAAGATGGCACATTACAAAAAAATTTTTTAGCAAATTTATTTAAAAGTGGGAAGGATTTAAAAAGGAAAACTGGAATAATGTTGGGAAGAAATTTACTATTTTTATTTAAGAAAATGTAGGTTTTTCTTTTGTTTTAAAAGATTGAGCTAAACTCTTGAAGCACTTTACAGTTCTAACACATCCTCAGTATCTGACGAAAATTACAGAAACACAAGGTTTGGAGAGCCTTTGTGGCTAATTCTATTTTTTAATTCTAGGAGCTTATCAGTATACCAGCAAGTGTTTTCCAAATGAAGATGTTTCTGAAATAAATGTTTGTTTTCTAATAGCTCTATTGTTATTCTCTTATTTTCTTTGTCATTCTGTTAAAAAAATCTAAGACTGCTATAACTTTCTTCTCAGCTTTGACAGAAACTTGTTTTAATATTTATCTTTTGAATGTTGTTTGCGTAGCTAGTGTTAGTAGAATTTTTCTTCATAATGGGGGAGGGAAAGTACTCCATGCTCTCTAGTATGTCTCCTTCATGTATCAGCTATATATAATCACATATAAAGGCTTTAAATATTTTGTTTCATTGGAACATTAAATGTAGCTTTTACAAATGTAAATGTTAAAAAAATAATTTTAATGCCTTTTTTTACTTTAATGATTTGGTAATTTTTCAGCACTATGACACACAGTTTGATCAGTTGTCAATGGTACTTTCATTCTCATTTTTTAATTTTGAACTAAATGTTGACATTTCCTACTAGCTTTTTTTTAAAAAACAGGATAATACCTAATTTATAAATTAGAAGTAGTAATCAGATTACATTATATCTAATTGCAATAATTCTGCATTCAAAAGCATTTTTTCCTCTTTTGCTTATAGCTTTACATCCTCATTTTTATGATGATTTCTTAAAAGCTTTTAAGTAATTAAATAAAACAAGTTACTACTTTCTAGCTCATGTTTAAACCTGACAGTGAGGTTTCCTTTATTTCAATATCAATATCCTATCACTTTATGACTTACCATGTGTGATTTACTCTTCAGTTATTTTTGTAAGATGTGTATATCTACATAACTATATGTATACATATATATAGTATATATATGTGTAGATATATATATATATATACACACTGTGTATACACACACACACTCTGTGGTGTTTGGGTTTTTCACCTGACATCTTCTACAAAAAGAATAGCAAAGAAACTCCACAGAGATGGTGTATTTGGAGTGAAAATTGTTGTTTACATCGCAATGAATTTCTGTAAGTGCAGAGGGAAATTTACACTCTAAATCCCACACTGTAGAACAGTGCAAACTTCGGTGTCTGCGTATTTTTTTGACAGGTGACCTACTGAATTTGTTTTCCAGATAAATATTTAAATTTTACATAATTACTATGAATTATTAAAACAAAAAATGTTAGTGGCTTGCTCTGTTATGCACGGTATGGGTAAGAAGAAGAATAAACCTTGTATGATCCTGTGTAGTTTCCCTGTAATTGCAGGACTAGGCTCAGGGCTAAGGACCGGGGGCATTACTTTACTTCCCTAGGTTTTACAAGGTGGCAAAAATGTAAAGAATAATTTCCAGTCTCGGGCTGATCCTTTTCACGAAAGGCCTAAACGCTTTAGGAAATAATTATACAATTATTCTCTGCTTCGGTGTTAAAAATGCACCATAACGGGTTAAGTCGCTTCTTTGCCTTCTGGAACAAAACCTCCTTAGAAATTAATTCAAGTGGCCTTGTAAAACCGCAATCGAAGTGTGGCCTTCCCCTCGCTTTTGGCAAGCGGGGTGCCCGTGGATGCTCCGCAGCCGCGGCTGTGGCTGCGTGTGCGCCCGCCGGAGCGGCCCGGCAGCGCCCGCGGGGCTCCGCCGCCGCCAGGAGCGGGAGGACTTGAAAAAGGCAGAGGGGAAAAAAGAACAAAACAGCCAACGGGGGGGGGAAAGGGAAAGGGACGGCAGCATCCCAGATCGCGCTCCCCGCTGCGCCCCGGCCCGGCCCTTCTTCGCGCCCTGCCCTGCCTTGCCCCGGGGCCGCGGAGAGGAGCGCGGCCAGAGCCTTACCTGGCGCCGCCGCGCTCTCCGCCCCGCTCCGCCCCGCGCCCGCTGCTCAGGGAGCGGGGCCGCCCAGCCTTCATCCGGTAACTCGTGGCAACCGCAGCCCATGGCAACGGCGGAGGGGGAGCCGGGGCGGGGGCGGCCACAGCGCTGCCGCAGCGCTCCCGACCTCCCTCCTTCCCTCCCTCCCTGCCGCCCCCGCGGAAGGAGGGGCCGCTCCGCGCCCGCCGCCGGGCGCCAGGGGGCGCTGTGCGCCAGCGGGAGGCGCCGCCGGGCGGGGCCGGGGCGGAGCGGGCGCGGCCCCGCGGCGGGAGCGCGCTCCGCGTGCGCGGCTCTCCTCGGGGGCGGCTGAGCGGTTTTGGGTCATTTCGGGGTTTTCCTGCTCCCCGCCGGCTCCCCCCGTCCCTGAGCTCCTCCCGCAGCCGCGCAGCTCCTCAGCCGGGCGAAATAGGGAGGCGCTCACCGCGCTGGCGTGGGAGCAGCCGGCGTAGCGGGGGCATCACCTGCCGCCCTACGGGAAGGCCCCTACCGCCCTCCACGCACCGACCCCCACAGCTCCGCCGTATTTTGAAAGCACGTTACTATTAATTAATTATTTTGTTTGGCTACAAAGGCAATTAGGGCCTCGCGCAGAGCCCAGGTGTGACATTTGCCGGCCTCGGTGGCAGGCAGGCTGCTCTTAAATGGAGGCCTTTCTGCGGAACAGCGAGAGCCAAAAGGCCCTGTGTCACCCAGTTATGTAAGACACAATCTCGCCTCAAAATGCACAATGAATCGGGAAGGATTTATGTAATTAATTGACCAGTCTTAACCTGTTATCGTGATGTAAGGAATTTGGAACTCATTAATTTGGGCCCTGACAGATTTCATATTAGAGCTGGCAAATATGGATTGAGCCTCTTATTCTTGTAGCAGCTGGAATTTCCATGACAGTGAGGATTAGTGAAGAAGACCTATTGCTCAAGTCAAACTGCCTCTTTTGTAATCAGCAGCCCTGCTCTGCATTAAAGGGGTAATGGGAAAGAGGAAAAAAAATACAGAGAGAAAAAAAGGAGAAATGTATTCATGCATGGAGCAGAGCAAGGGAGGGGGAAGAGGGATTTATCCTGGACAGCACAGGCACCAGAGTGGGGTTTTCCCAGCTCCATGGCAATGAAAATGCCACAAAGGCAGCCCTGGGGTGGTGGAAAGTGCCTGGAGGACAGGTCTGTGCTGTCACCATGGGCTTTGCTGTCTCTCAGGCCGACCTTCAGATGGACCTTCCCAGGAGCCAGTGAGCACTTGGGGCCACAGTGTCAGGGGTTCTGGGAACAGGGTCTGGGCTGCCAAGAGCTGGAGAAATTTTGGAAAAAAAGGGTTTGGTTCATGATCCTGGAGAAGGCAGGACTGGGACACACTCTCCTTGTAAAGACAGATACTGTGACACCCTCACAGCCTGGACTGTGACACCCTCCCACATGGGGAAAAGGATGTTTAGGGTGGGTAAGAGATCCAAGGACAAGGACAGGTCTCCATGCAGCCATGGCAAGGGTGACTGCACATAATATGCCTCAAGTTCCCCAGTACAAAGACAAGAAAAAGAAAAGTCCCTTTGTCTGCTGCTTTGTGACAACCTCTCGGTTTGGTTTTTCGTGGTGCCTGGCTGGGGAGTGCCCTCATCCCATTATCATTTCTTGGCATTGATGTGGTAGTAATAACATTGAGTGCAGTCTGTATGGAAACAGTCTAGGAGCTCATATTTTCTCTCCTGGCAACCTGTTAATGACTGCCCTGGTAGTGAATGCAGTTGTTAGCAATGACATTAAAAGGTTTTCATGAAGCCTCATCATATTTCTACATGCTAAGTGTTTACCTACTCTTATGATAAATGTCGTGCAGAAACAGAGGAGTGTTTTTCCTTTTCTCATTTTTTCCTTGCTTTATGCCATTTGGCACTTGAATATTTCCTCTTCACAATTGCTTAGATCCACCATTTACTGCTGTGAGAAGAAGGGAAAAGTCGTAAAACGTGTATGGACAGTAAAACCACAATTGTTTGCAAAGACTGTAAAGTCAAATGCAGATGAAAAAAACCTAAAATGGCACTAAAATGTATTCAGTCCTAAATCTGGGGCAATAACCTGCATCATAGCTTTGATCTTCTCGTTGTAAAAACAAAACAAAACAAAAAAATCAGATCAGTAGATTGCAATTGGATTGTTCTTCAAAGAATGTATTTTGTCTTACTGACTCCTGATACATTAAAAAATCTTGACACATGTCAACTATCTCATATTTTCCAAAAGGTAGGGAATGATTTATTGTTTATGACAGTACACCCAACTCAACCATTGTCTCACTCAGTTTATCTTTGCTTTTCTGATGATCAGGAGCAGCAAACCGCCCAGGTACTGCTGCAGTTATAGGTTTTGTCCAAATGTTCCTCTTGTTAAAATGTTGATCAGGCACATCTAATTTCTGTGCTAAATGTGCCAGCATATGTCTGAGTTTAGAATTATTTCAAACAGCAATAAAAAACATTTTAAAGTTTAAATGGATACTGTAATTGCAAGTATTTGCACGTTCTCTGATTTCTTCCCATGGTTATATTTAAAATATGTGTTAGTGGTAGAACTTTCCTGTGATACCCATGATTTTGAGTGCTTGCAAAATTACTTCTAGTATCTGCTCCTTTTTTTTTTTTTTTTTTTTTTTTTCTTTTTTTGGCTTGTAGATAAGAAAATAGCCGTCAGATGAGATGAATATTTTGTCAGATTCTTACACTATTTTTATTCTTTGATGGTTATTCAGAAAGCAAGGAAAAAATTTTACAGAAAAAATCTCCCCAGTTAGACCCTCTGAACAAAAATGTATTTGCTTCAGATATTTTGTTTACTTAGAACAATACCAGAAGACTGATTTAGTCTTTGTGCAAATACTAAATGCATATTTCACAGTAGAAGTGGTTAAGACATATCAAGCACCAATTCAGTTGAAGTCCATGATAAAAACTTTGTGCTGCTTGTGTGGGGGTTAAAAAATTCTGGTTTCTGAATGACACTGACATTAAAAATGACAACCAATAGGTGGCCTTTTTGAATGTGCTGTAGTAAATTTTTTCCTGAAAACAGAAAAATGTTTGCTTTGAGATAGAGAACATCTTAAAACAGTCATTTCAAATACAGTGATTTTTTTGCTTGTTTGTTTCTGAAAGACAATATATAGGTGAACTTCTGGATTTATTTCCTATTTTTGGTGTGCTTACATTAAGTCATGGGTTTTCATAGGCTCATAGAAAGGGTTGGGTTGGAAGGGACATTACAGTTCCAAACCCCCTGCCATGGGTAGGGACACCTCCAACTAGACCAGGTTGCTTAGAGGTGCTTCCAACCTGGCCTTGAAAACTCCCATGGATGGGTTGTCAGCAACTTCTCTGGGCAACCTGTTCCAGTGTTTCATCAACCTCACAGGAAAGAATATCTTCCTGATATCTAATCTTAACCCACATTTCAGTGTAAAGCGATTTCCTTTGTCTTACGGGATCAATAATAGTGATGATAAAGTGGACTACAAAGTCTATTCTTTCCTTTTTCATGTTCATGCTTTCAAAATGCCATATATTTCCAGTTTCTAAGACCTTTAAGAAGTTCTTATTTCCTGTTATTTCACAGTTAATGTAAACAGTTTCAAAAGAACAGCATCTCCTTGTGCTTCAGAAGGAGAGTACTTGTGATTTTTCTGAAGTCACTCTTCTGAGCCAAGTGTCAGAAATCTTGATTCTGTTTTATTTCCTATATAAGCAATACATTCTTAAAAGGTTTCTGCAAGAAAAAGGCAGTCAGCAGCCATAGGTGGCCAGGCGTCTTAAAAGCCTGGGTCAGATGAGGGTGTTAAAAACTTGAAAATGCAGCCCTGAGTTATTCATAACACTCCTCACTTATGCCTGGATGAGGTATTTTAACAGCTTATTCTTTCACCTATGCATTTCTGGAGATATAACTGTTTCTTGGAGTTGATTGGTTTTTGATAAATTTTGGGCTTGTGTTTTTATCCCTGTGTGTGGACAAGAACAGCCAGTGTCGAGCTGAGAGCTGGGCAGGTCTCCCAGGAGAGAGGCACCACCCTATTTCTGTCTTGCCCCTGCAGTCTACTTTCAGCATGTGCTGGCAGCCCCTATCCAAGAGCAGATTCAGAGCACCAGGACCTGCTGGTTTGACCCAGATCTTACTTTTCTTGAAGGCAATGTCTGTCAGGCAGTAATGTAGAACCTGGTCTGGACCAGCACTCATCCCATGGAGTTGGGCTTTAATTAGAATCCTCAGTGTGGGACAGGAGTTCACCCACAATGTTCAGCGTTCCTGTGTTCCCATTTGCGTCTGCACAACACTTTTTACTTTCGATGGTCGTTTGAGAGCTTTGTGTGTTGAACTGAGGCACTTAAAGTGCAGGGATGGCTTTTCTTAAAAGCTAGTACTGACCTAGGGAGTTTGGTTCCTAAACAAATTTAGTTACTCTGGCTCACGCGCTGAAGAAGCCAATCACTCCCCTGATGTGCAAGAAAGAGCCTTGGGAGCCCTGGTCCTAGGACAGAAAAGAAACTATATGAATGTCCACCTTGGGACATTCTTGTAGCTCCAAGAAATAACTTTGTTGGAAGAGTAACCTCTTTATATAAGATAACTTCTTAACTTTTGGCAAGAAATGCCCTCTAAGTGCTGTTTATATGAATCTTTTTTATTACTATTTCCTGCTCTCTAAAAGGCTCAAGACTGTTGCTGCTTCCAGTCATCTAAGGCATTGGGAGAGGAGGTGGGATATGAGTGTTTGTCCATAAAAATGCTGCCAATTTGGTCACACACAAAAAGAAGTCTGAAAGCAAGTTTGGCTCCTGGATGGTTTGAGTTTTGCTGGGAAATCAGCATCCACCTTGGCACCAGAGTCCACATATCATGGGCTGGATATAGGAAGTTAATAATTTGTCTGTGTTTATGATAAAGCTTTCCTGTCCAGAGTCTCAAAGCCTTTTGCAATGAGGAATTAATTCAGCCTTACAATAAACAGGATCTACTCTTTTTACAGCTGAGGAAACTGAGGAACAGTAAGGTGACCACAATGATGTACAGGACATCTCTCTCAGATGAGGGAGGAACAGTGTTCCTCCTGCTGCTGGGCTCCACTGAATTACCTGCAGGTAGGGATGAAGTGCCATGCTCCTTCTGAAAATCTCACCCCCAGCTGTCTGCCCAAAGCACTCCAGAGAGGTAGCAAGGGGGTCCCAGTCTTTGATGTTTGACTTGAAACACCTGAAAGGGACTTTTTTTTTTTTTTTTTTTTTTTTTTTTTTTTTTTTTTTTTTTTTTTTTTTTGCTTCCCAGCACTGTGCACTCTGGCACTTGGAAACCAAACTCCTTCTGGCATCTATAGCATTTGTGAATTTTGGGCTAATTATCTTTTGGGCTGCAGCATTCATAACAGAGATTCATGTCTATTTTGGAAAAAGAGAGTTACTCACTCTTCTCACTAATTAAAAAACAGGAAGTGAGAAGAGAGAGGTAATTAGGGTACCTTGTTTAGCTTGGGTAAATAAGCAGGACTGACAGGATTTTCTCTGAGGGACATTTGCAGAAGTGTTGCAGTCTTGTTGATATTAGATGGCATTATCACTGGAACCAGACTGAAGGAAGCAGAGCTGATGTTGACTAAAAAGTATAGGAAAGATTGATTTTGGCCAGATCTTTATTCATCCATCCATGACTCTAGTTATAAAAACAATTTGGAACTGCTAGCATGAGTAAAGGCCATTGGTGTAAGTGAGCACTGGAAGCTTCCTTTTCCAAAGCTGAGTTGCCTGTTCAGCTGATTTCAGCAGACCTCCTCTCCACATGAGTTTATTTTGCTGGTGGGATGTATGACCCGGCCTTTCATAAGTAACAACAATTCTCAAAAATTGACATGACATGCAAGCACTATAGGTAAATATAATTTTCTAGATTACAACAATGCATTTGATTAAATCCAAGCAGAATTTTTTAAGGTGCATATTTTGCTTTCTGACCATTTTTTTTTCTTGGGGTAGTGACATAAACTTCACCAGAAGGCTCTTCAGGCTTATCCTTAATTCTGTATTGTTTGTAGAAAGTGATGATGACTTCTGAGCAGGAGACAAAGACTGTGCCAAGGACAGGGCATTGTGCTGTTCCTGGAGCTTGACTGGCTCTTCCCTCCCACTTTGTTCCTTACTAATCACAGTGGCTTCCTACAACACATTTATCAGGGCAGGCCACTGCCTGTAAATAAGAGAGGTTTTTGTCCTTTCCAAAAGCCAGAAGTACAATGTTATCTTTCCTCTTTCCCACAGAGGAGAGCCATTAGGAAGTTCCTTGGTTTAGTTTGTCCCTCCTTGTTCCTGGATGATGTTGGAGCCATTGTGAAAAGATGAGGCTTATGTTTCCTTCTGAAGATGGCCAACTCATTGATGCTTTGGATTGATGAGCTGAATGTTCCCTGAAGCATTGCATCCTGTAAGAAGAGTATTCTGGGCTACTTCAGGGCTTAGAAGTCCAAAAGGAATTTTGCTGGTATGAGAACTGAGTAATTGGTATTTTTCTGGATGCAACACAAGGAAGCAATGTTAAATTTAGTGAAACATGATTTGAGGAGATAGATCATAGCAGTGGTGGTGATGTGCTTGCACTAATTCATAACCATCTGCCTCAGCACCCCCTGAAATTTTGTAGAAGACAGGATCCAAATTCCTCTGTGGGAACAACTCAAGAAGGAGACCTTAAAGATTTGCCTTTGTAATGTGAATTGCTGTTCCTACAGAAGGTTCCTCTGGCACTTCTCAGTTTCTCTGTTTGCCATAGCAGGGAGGTGCCTGTGGCTAGAGCTCTCCTGACCCAACAAGAGCTGTGGATAGTGTCAAGGATGTCAGCAGCAGAAGAGTCACCTCTCTTGCTCATTCCCTGTTTTTTTTTCATGTGGTTTTGCCCTGCCTAAATCAGCCCCCCAAAAATGGTGCTTTGGAGCCTGCTGAGAAATTTATGCTGAACTCTGCCACTTGAATGCATGATGGTTTGCAGCTCCCCTGCAAAGTTCAAGCTTCCCTCTCAGTTATGCAGGTTATTAATACTGTGCACATGCAGAAACTCTACAGCCAGATAAAAGATTTTACTTCTTGTAAGTCACAGATTAAAAACCAAACCATCCTCACTTACAGAAGTCACCCCCTGGGGTCAAAAGAACAATTTGTGTTAGCAAGAGAGGTGAGACCTCCCAAGATGTGCCAAAATCATCCTGAGATGAAATTGCCCTGCTCTTCCCGGGAGGGCCCACCGCATCTCACAGGGTCAGCTCCATAAATTGTGTGTTCTTCAGGGCAAGAACCTTGCCCTCTGATTTGTCTGGGAGGAATGTGTTTGGTGTGCCATACTACAAATAATAAATAACTGCTTTGGCTGCTGGGTGGGCTTGGGATTATGAGTCAATTCTCCCTCCTGATTCATTTCTTGTTCTGAGATACCAGCAAGGCAATTTTACTGGAGTATGTCAGTGCTGGTGTTAGTCCCCTGCTCTTCCCCTGCTCATGGTAAGGCAACTGTCATCTCCTGTCTGCAGCATACTTCACAGCACTGAGGAAGAATATTAATAAGATTTCCAAAAGGCTTGCTGCCACTTTGGCTGGAAAGGTTCCCTGCAAAGAATGTGCAGCAAAACTCCCAGGAGACAGACAGAGAAAACCTTCCCACCGAGAAGAGCTGGTGTCATCCAATTTCATTGTCTTTGTGTCACTGCAACACCCTTGTGACTCTGACACACTGCTCTGTGCTGCCCTAGCTTGTGCAGTTCAATGTAATTTCCTTGGTTGAACATCTTTATTTTAAAATTGCAACAAGGTATTAACTAGTTTCCCTAAGCCTATCTGTTGGCTGTTTGATGTTTAAATAACCGTCTCTTTCCTGTTCAGGTCAGCTGGATTTTTGCTTTAGCATTTGATTTTGCATCACATTAAAAAAAAAAAACAAAAAAAACCGCAAAAAACCCCAGGCCTTATATGGTATATATCCATGCAGGTTAAGGGTTCAGGATCTCAGAAATTCATGTGACAAGGAAACCAGAAATACCCCTCATCAGTGAGTAACAAACGCATGCCCAGCAGTCAAGAAAAGAAGAGAACATAGAGAGCCAGATATTAGCTGATGAGGCCAGAGGTTTACTAGAAGTCTTTCTTCTCAGGGAGCTGGCAGAAGTCAGTGTTTCGATGAAATTTCTACGAGTGCCCTCTGGAAAGCAGTGGGCAGCCCTGTTGTGGTTTCTTAGCTGTGTCTCACTTGCTGCCATTGCACTTAAGCCAGTGCTGGGAGGTCCTGAGTGTGGCTGCCCTGCCCTGATCCACTGGGACACTCTGTGGTCCCACTGCCCCTTGCCGGGAAACATCTTCCTCTCCATGAGCAGCTCCAGCAGGGTGCAGCTCTGCCAGAGGCACCTCCTCAGGGTGTGCCTGCTGTCAGCAATCAGGGGACAGGCTGCCTTTTCTGGGTCTGCTCCTGAGAACACCCCTTAAATGCAATCTGGGCATCCTCAGTAAGTCTGTGGACATAAGCAGGGCTGCTTTCTAAATTAAAGGATGAAATGCAAAGAAAGATGGCTTTTAATGTAGGAAACCCCATAATGTTAGTCTTTGAAGAGCTCCCATTAGATGCTGGCAACCTCAAGCCAATCCAGCAGCTGTACTTGCAGGTCTTGACCTTTGTTATTTTTATCTTCTATGGATTCAGGGAGATGTCTCTTAAATGGAATTAGGAGTCTGTGAGCTACCTCTGTTCATTGGCTTGACCAACAGATTGCCATACTTTGTATTGCTCATTTGTGCGTCATGTAGATATATTTATATAGTTGAAAAAGTGTAATTTAAAAAGTTTGACTAAAGTTTGCATCATTCAAACACAGATTTTAACATGGAGCAGTGATATTGCCTTGTGTATTCAATTAATATATCCCTAACTGCTGTGTAAGGCACAGTGAGGTTTTGTTTCATTTTGTTTTCAGATTGAAACCAGGAAGCTAATGTACATGAGTTGGCCTATTCTGAATCTTTGTCATCTTAGACAGCCCTGCTTATTGCCAGCTCATTTCACAGAGATCTATTTCAAATCAACTCATAAATTATTAATAGTACATGTGTAGGTCAGAGAGATGCTAACCCTGACAATCACACCCTAATATTCTCTCTTTAGCATCAGAAATAAGAAAGGAGATGTGAATAATCAATATTCAACAACCATGGTACATCTCATACAGATATGGTATATGCACTTAGAAAAAAAAAAAAAACCCACATCTTTGCAAAACCTGTCAGGCTGGCATTAATCTTGCATGATGAATAATGTGGCAATCTATGAATTTTTAACACCTTTAAAATGATAAAATTGTGGAATGTGATATCCAAAAGTAAATTTGCTCAAATTGGAGAATATTTTTGATCAAATGGAGATATTGAATAATGTGTAGAGAAATATTTAAACATCAATTTAAATTGCACAGCAGGCAAGACAGTTTGTTCGGGTTTGTGACTGGGAGCAGCTTTCCGTCACAAATAATTCTCTTGCAGATTTAATTATAACTCAGAGCTTAAGCAGTAACTCTTCGGAGAAGAACCCTAACTCTGGAGGCCCTGAGCAGTTCCTGGGGCTATCTGGGAGTGCAGGAAAGGCCACATAGTTCCTTGCCTTGCCTGGTTCCTGCTGTGAAATGCCCTCTGCAGAAAACCCCACCAAACCCAGAGTAGGATGTTTCCAGAGAGGATGTAACACAGCAGCAGAGAGGGGCGGGAGCAGAATTTCACCTTTTATTTGCAGCAGGGCTGCTCGGTGAGCAGGTTCAGGCCATCGCTTAGCTAATTGTGCTTCATGGGAGAGGGCAAGCTTGGATTTTTAGTCTGGAAAAAATGAACCACTAATACGTAGGAAATAATGGGATGGATGCTGCCCTGCTAGAAGTTCAGTACAAATTTGTTGTTGACATTCATGGGAACAGGATCAGACTTTACATTTGAAGTCACCTCCCTCTGACAAACTGCCTGACAAGCACTAAACCAAAATGCTTCATTTAGAAACTGTCAAAAGGGAATTACTAACCTTTTATACTTGTTAAAATTGCTGTATGTGTTCCTGTAAAGGGATGAGGGAGCAGCTGGACATTTTAATTTTCACTCTATGCAAAATAAAAATGACACTCAAGAACTTTACCTATTTTTTTAAATCCTTCTAATGAAAGCATTTTATTTTATTCCATTTTTTATTGAACAGAAAATAAAATGTGTTTGTTTCCCCAGATTTGAGGAGAATTAACATGTATCTGATTGTTAATATTTGATCCTTCTTTAATTATTTATGGTATCAAGGAATGAATCTGTCAAGTAAATAATGAAATGCGTACATGCAGCATATGTAATTAGGTTAGGTGCATAAATCCAAAGTGTTCACTTTATAGTTGTCAGTGCAAAATTTATTAATAATGAGAAATGCTAAGTGAAGAAAATTCCTAACAGTCTACTCATTAGTGTAGGTTAGAGCAGTTGCTGAAAAGGAAAGTTATCATTCCTCTCCTACTGTATTTCACCATTTTGGAATGTTAGTAAATCATTATATATTTTCCTCATCTCTGTTTTAAATGTGGAAGAAGAGCAATCTTTAAGTTGTGCTGGCAAGGTGCACTTTGTCATCTCTGCAGACAGACAGCTATCAAAGTAGAGAGGTTTTGCAGCTTTGTGTAGTTCAAAGCCAATGTTATACCCCACTCATGCTTTCCTTAGGACACGGGAGTTCCCAAGTGTTTAAAAGGGATGAACTGCACTGTATTTATCCCCTGGCATTTTAGGACTGAAGGTGATGAATGAATGCTTACACACAAGCACAAATATGACCGTACATTTGTTGGGGGGAGGACACAGGCAGCACAAAATGGTGGGTGATGCAGTCTGTGTTAGCTCGTGTTGTGTGTCATGTTGTGCCTTAGCAGAGTCACACAGACACCATCTTCACACCATGCATGTCTGCCTGCGGCATACATGTATTAGAAAGGCTCAACTTTTAGAGGTCCAAGATTATTGCCAGGTGTACCAACCATAAGACATCTATTTTGAGTGGAGCAGTGCATCTGAGCACTTCTTGGGCCATGGGTGAGTTGGTGCACATGAACACAAACCTTAATGTCTTGCCAAGGGTGGTGACCTGAGCGAGGAGTTGTGTGGCTGTGCTTGGACCCAGCAATATATCAGCCAGACTAAAAGGCTTTAAAAGTGGAGCTATGTCCCATGTCACTCTTACCACTCCTTCACCTTAGCTTGCTATTAAGTTGTTTTCTTTTTGCAAATTAAAGGGAAAATGGTTCTAGTTAATAAAAAAACAAAACAAAATTACTCTGTGAGTTTACTCCTTCTGGGGTCTGAGAAGAATGTGTGTGAGAGATGAAACACCTGTTTGAGACAGAGAAGTGTTGCTGTGGGACCACAAAAATCTTTCTCAATCCCAAAAGGTATTTTTCAAAGCTCCCTCTCTGAAAGAAAATTTGATTGCAAAAAGCATATTTAAAACAATATTTCAATATCATTTTGAAGCTTATCATTATCACAAGCACTTCATGGGCTAATTCTCTATATCCAAGGATAGGCATTCACCCCAGCTCACTTTTGCTGTGGAAAATTAGATATCTAGTCTGAATTAGTCATCTGGGTTCCATTCATAGTCATTGAGATTCATCCCAGCCTGAAACTGGTGCTCGAGGCTAAGCCTAAGTTACAGGAGGTGAATCACTCTCTGGAGAGGCTGGCTCTCTTTTTGGGTGCAGGAAGCTGATACTGGAAGCCTAACTTTTAGTCTGCTAAATGAGATGAGCTGAATCCCACACTATGCATCTCGATCTGACTTCTGCTGAGGATATTTAAGGGAAGGTCATCAAATGATGACCCTAAGGTAGCTGAAGCTCTGGGAGACTGAGCACACAACCATAGCAAAGTGCTTATGCTGGCTGTGCCTTATTTTCCCAAAATATTAAAATAAAGAGGACTGGATTTGCTGATCAGCAGAGGCTGACCTAAGCCTGGGCTGTCACTGAGAGCCCCCAGCCTGAAGCTGCATTGCTATATCCATATCCCTCACTTCTGCTGGCCTCAGCATCCATGCAGCACAGCAGGCAGCTGCTTTGAGAGCTGATTTGGCTGAGCACAAGTCTTTGGGGGGTGTCACAGTGTAACTTTTCATTTTTAGAGATCTAGCTGACCATGCAGCCCCACAGTCACTAGTGCTGGCACAAGGGAGAAAGATGGGATGGCAGTGATTGCCGATGTTGTGAGGTGGCAGGGTTGCTGCTGCTGGTGGCGGTGCAAAATTAAACAGATTGTGAAATTGAACCTGGAGCAAAAGGATGCTGACACCCATTCATTAAATTTTCTATCCTGCTGTTAGATTTTAATCACAACATTTTGGATCAGAATCACAAATCCTCTTATTTGCCATAAGAACTTCTTTCAAGCTTAATATTTTTATGCTTCATGTAGAATGCAACAATATTCATCTCTGCTAGCCAAGCTTAGAAATGCATTAAACTGTCCAACCAGAAAATCAGAAACAGGCATTTAGTGATGCAAAATGGTCATTCTGAAACCTAATGCCTAAGGGACAGATCAGTCATCACAGACTCCCACTTCTCCCTGAAAAGACCAATTAGGTGACTCTGTCTATTCAACTATCGATACAGGATTGTTCCCAACAGTATATTCCCCTGTGCTTTACCCACTCTAATTTTAAATTACTCAAGTGCCAAGACTTCTATCACTTCCCTGGGGTGACCATTGCACAACTGAAAGCCTCACTGTGAGGAAATGTTTCCTGATATTCT
This sequence comes from Haemorhous mexicanus, assembly GCF_027477595.1. Classification (NCBI taxonomy): domain Eukaryota; kingdom Metazoa; phylum Chordata; class Aves; order Passeriformes; family Fringillidae; genus Haemorhous; species Haemorhous mexicanus. The sequence goes on from NC_082341.1 coordinate 33,396,860, forward strand.
GCCACAATTTTCCTATGCTTAGACTCATGCCTTTTTACATAGTTACATATTCTTGAACAGTTCTATCTTCTTTTATAGCCACATCATTGCAAAACAAAATGACAGTTACCATCCCCCCCTCGCCTTTTTTTTTTTTGGTGTAATGATTCCTAGGCAGTAAACACATAAAGAAAAAGTCAATTATTTCGGCCACTGGTTATCATTATTGGTGGTGTGCCAGTGCTGATGTGCCTTGATCATTCTGCATTGAACGAAGTTGCTCCAAGAGGAAAAGTTTTCTGTCCACAGACTTTGGAGAAGGTGCTAAAGGCTGAACAAAAGAAAGTCTAGGAAAAAAACCCACCAATTTTCAGGTGTTATGCACTACTGTGGAAAGAGACATTTGCTACTCGCACATGAAAGTCCCCTAACGACAAATAATTAGGATAAAGCTCCTTAAAAGAAGAGCTGAAGGCTTCCTCTGTATTTCTAGGTTTTGGTAGGTAGGTAAATACTAGAGCCCAGTGGGCTGTGACTGGTTCAGGCAAGAGGCAGCAGAACTGTGCCGCAACCCAGTGCTCTCAGGCACTTTCAGGTGCCCCTGCTTCAGGAAGTAAGGCTTGGATGCATCTTGCACAGCAGAAAAAGACTTATCTCCAAATATCTTGGGCAAGTAATTAGCAGACCTCCTCCAAAATAGTCTCTTCATGCTCAGTAAAGGGGCAATAATATTACGTTCCCGCTCCTTTCATCTGAACCAACACCACCCTAAATTTTGGGTCAGGTGCATTCAGAATGAGCTTTCCCAAAGTCATTGCAGGACCTTTCAGCCTGCTTTAGGTAGGATTTCTTTATGAATTTTTTCCCCACACAGTGAGTGTCGTATAGTCAAACCGTTCATCTGTTTTATCAGACAAGCAGAACTGGGAGTCTGATATCTTTTAAAAAAAGATACAGTTCTCTGATTAACTGAAGAGTAATAGCATGAAATTCTAGTCTCCAATAAGTAACATATTGATGCTTATGTCTAATTTAATCAGCATCAGGGGGGACAGAGGTGCCCATTCCTTCACCATCAGTTATACAGCAGTTCAAGGTGATAAATCCTATCTGCAGAATGATATTCCGTCGACATTTCTATAATATTAATTAGATCACTGTGTCAGGCTGTAGGAAATTTGCTTAACATTCATTAGAAATTTCTTATAGATAGATAGGCATCCCTCCCTCCTTCTCCCCTCGCTTTCTTTCTTGTGTGATTGACAGATGAGGTCAATCCGGAGACAGCCCCCCTTCTCTCCCCGTGCCTGAAGAGCCAGGTCACCGGACTCCATAATGCATGGGGAGTGGGAGGGGAGGATTATGCCTTGAAGAGATATCCTATTAAATTGGACAAAAGCTTGTCTGCCTCCAGGCTCCGTTGCCAGGTCTTTTCAGCCTGCAGCCAGCACAGAGAGCGCAGGCGAGTGTACAACGCAAAAGCCATTTGCATTACCCTGCAGTCATTTTTATATGTGGAGGTAATGAAGTTGTCAGCGGAGCCTCGAGTGTGGCAGAGCCTGATATTCAAATAGACCTGCCAGCTCTCCCCTCTCCTCACCACCGCCCTCTGCTCCCCGCTCTCCCCCCATCCCCACAGCTGATCTACTGACTTCTTGGATTACTGCTTGGCTGGTTCCCCGGCTCCGACTGTGCTTGCACTCTTGCCCCTGTCAAGTGCTTTTGTTTCCAAGCCAGGGAGCAGGCAGCCGCAGCCTGGCTGCACACCGCTGCCCACCCTCACACACTGCCCACGCTGCCCACACACACGGGCTGTCACGGGCTCACTGAAGTGCCTGGACAGTCACGCCCGCAGCAGCAGTCCTGACGAGCTTGCAAGGAAGGCTCCCAAGACACCCCATTAATCCCAGGTTGAACGTCTGGGGCACTTAGTTGTGGTCAAACAGAAGAGAAGGGTTTTGGTTTGCTGTCTGTTTTTGAAGTGAGGTGGCATGTTCGTGCTTGGTGTGCCCACCATGCCCTCTTGCTGGGGAGCAACAAAACGTGGTGCAAATTGTACATACAGCTGGGAGGGAGGAACCAAGTGGTACCCAGCATTCATGTTCACCAGGGGATGCCGGCAAAGGGCATTGCAGAAATGCCTTGCCCTCATGAAGGGAACCACAGCATCGTAAATAACAAGGCAGTTAGAACTGGCCTTTGGTAAATTTTACATCCATTTTAGGATGAAAAGAATTTAAAAAATTCCCTGTGGCAAAGCTGCCTGGTAAGCAAAAGGTCTGAATCAACCCCATTAGCCTTTGAAACTAGCTTTTACTAAATATGGGGCTAGGCTGTCAGCTGGTGTTAATTGGTGCAAACCTACTGAAGTCAATGGAATGACAGTGATTTATACCAGGATGAAGACTTGGGGGATGGATGCTTAACAGGAAGGCTGTCTTTTCTCTGTTTTCAGTAACTGGACCCACTTGTGGTCACAAATCATAACTTCTTGGCTTGATGGGCAGATGTCATTAGATAGACAGGAATCTGCAGGTTGTCAAATACACACTGTGAAACAGAAAACCATTAAAAAAAATTCATCACCCTGGTAAATATTTAGCTGCCTCAATAGTCTCATTTTTGAGTCGGCAACTCATTCATTATTTGCAGAAAAGGATACTTTTGGTGGTCTTATGAAAATGATCAATGATTCTTTAGCGCAGAAGGCCCCTGGGATTAATTTATTTTGTAAGCAGCATGCTAAAAAGACTAGTTCAAGCATTTTTTAAAAACTTAGAGGAGGGTCAAAACCACAAAGGTTTCAGCAGCAGCATTTTTTGGCCTTTGTTCTTACACTGAGATTTTGAAAGATTCCCTAGAACCTCAGCAAGCTACAAATTTTCATGGCATGATACATCATTGGAATTCATATGCCTTCAGGAGCTCCTTTTGGAGAACCCAAAATTTATTTAAGAAAGTGAACTTTATGTTTACAGTACAACAGTTAGCCTACAAGAATTTCCAGTATACAGGGCTACTCTAAATGCACCAACCTGCAGATTAAAGGCTCCCTGAGTATAAATTGGCATGATGCACTGTAAATGATTCACAAATGGAGGAGTCCCTAGGTGTGCATTGACTCGCTACACCATAACGTCTCCTACAGAGATTTTACAGCATCCTATGCCAATGATCCATGGATTAAGGGCTCCCTAAGTGCACATTGACACGATAGACTGGAGCCATTTTGGTCTATCGTGTCAATGATCCGGTGATAATGACAGTGTCTTGTGCAGATCCACTGAGACCAGAGTTGTTGTGGTTCCTAAAGGAAAAGCTAAAATTGTCCCACTTTAGTAATATTGACTATTTTGGGTGCTACAGGAACATGGACTAAGTTTTCACAATGTTCTCCTCCTTCATATCAGTTGAGGAGTGTCTTAAGTGGTGCAGTTTTGTAGTCTGGGTGGCTTCTGCTTGTGTATGTACCTGCACGTGCAGCTTCATATCAAAAAAGTGGACAAGTGCACACTTATACATTTTATATGCATAAATCTTTCTTCATAGAGAGGCAGACTGTCACACTAAAATTTTGTCACTATCACTGAGGTAGCAAGACTCAAACAGAGGGAGAGTCATTCTAGATACAGACTGACTTCCTATGCAAAAGAACATAGTTCTCCCTACTATAGAGCAGGATAGGGAGGGGAAATGAGAACCCAAACCATAATAATACTTAGTTATTCTGTTTACTTGCATCTCAGAAAATGCCTCTCAAACAGTTGTAAACCTCCCCTTGCACAAATGGGAATACTGGTAAATAACAAATTTAATGTGGTAAATGTGTGACTACAGTGCAACTATGAGCAAATTACAGCTTTTCCTAATATGCCTCAAAACCAACAGCAGGGCTTAACACATTGAAAATAATATTGTCTAGTCCTTGTACTGTTTCTGTGGAGACAGGAGAGAAGAAGTCAGGAAGACAGAGACAGGTAAGAAGAGAGTGTTAGCAAGTGTTTGTCATCCAGAAATTGTCTGGCATTTGCAGCATCCTCGGTCAGCATTTTCACCTTCAGCTACTCAAGCTTTAGAATTGCTATGGTGGAGGAAAAGTTAAGATGTCAAAAAATCAGGTTGCAAATGAAACAGCAGGAGAGGCAGAGTCAAAAATATTAAAAAACCCAATTTTGGAGGATTGAAACAAAAATATGAAATTTTAAACATACAATTAAAACTGGAGTTCCATCAACCTTCACAGAGCTATCTCAGAAGAAATTCATAATACTCTGAATGCATTTAATTGAAAGAAAGGGAGAAGGTCTTTGACTGTGATTACAATATAAACAAATACATTATACATTGACAACTGGATTCTTTGATGAAATGCTGCTTATAGATGCATTATATTGGCTTTTCAGGTCCACTGACATTCATTATAAAAATTGCCATTATAATACACCATCTTAAATTCCTTGACTTCTGACAGTCAGGGAAAAAGGTACATATTAAGATTTTTAAGAGTATTTCCATCTTCTGCATAATTTTACCTTCACAGAAAGTGAAGTCTGACTTCCATTTTATTTTCAGAGGTAAAATGTGTTACTGAGAAAAGTCCAGGGATTGTCACTGATGCTTGGTGGCTTAAATTCCAAATAATTTTCACTGTTTATATTCTTGAAATTACAAATTTCCTTAAGTTTACCATTTAATGGAAGATATCACTTCATAGCATACATACAGCTACTTTAATAATGTTTAAGTGGATTAATTGCTTTATTTCATAATGTATAAGGTAAAAGTTTCCCTTCCCTTCACATTACTAGCTGATTTTCAGGAGTAAACTACTCCAGTCTCCATATTCCTAGAAGGAAGGTCTGACAATTTTTGATGACAAGTGTGGAGATTTGAGAAACAGAAATTATTGCAAATATTCAGCATGCTAATGGTTGATTTCAAGAAATACAAAACAGAAAAGGTTATAAGCAGTTGTTCAACCAACCTCTCTCTCTGCCATAGAAAGTCAACTGATGGATGTTATTTAGTGCTAAGGTAGTGACAACTGGGACCCCAGCTTGGACAGCAAAGTAAAGATGAAGTAGGAAATCAGGGTATTGAGTAATCCGGTTTGGGCTGCAGGCTGGCACTCAACGCAGTTTGCAGAAGGCAGAATAGAGGGGACACTTCCTAAAGAAGTACTGTGAATACAGAAGAATCATGTAGTCTTCAAAAAAATTGAAATATATCTTTGGAAAGGCTCTTCATAACACCTATCTTTGGCTTCTTCACAATCTACCTCCACATAGAGGCTTAAGAAGCCCATCTCAACTGACAGCTTGACATTCTGCTGATGTTCAGAGATCCCAGATATTGGGGTGATGTCTTGTTGCATTTAAGGAGAAACCATGGGACTTGATTCCAGATGAGACAAACCATCATGACTTTATTACTAGAAAACATCCCTAACATGCTCTGTATATATATATATATATATATATATATATATATATATATATATATATATATATATATATATACACATACTGTGGATTCACCCATTTTGACAATTATAAAGACTTTTTCTTCTCAAGAACATTATTTCCACAAATCTTGCTTCATTTTTAGCCAATCTTCCTCTATACTCCTTTGCTTGTAAATATGTGCATTGTGAAACTGTAGTATCAAAAAGGAAAAAATATGTAATGCCCACAGTATTCACTACTTAAAAAATAATTGTATAATTGTTTTGATAAGCTCGCCAGAATGAGCCTTTTGCATATCTTGCTCTGAGGCACTTTTACCAGTCCCTGGTATATATAGAAATGAAGTAAAAATTTCACCCAAGCTGACTAAACTACAAGGCATCATTATAGTTCAGTGGGGCTGGGGTAAAGCAGAACAAAGGGTACCTGTTTCTGTTAAGAAAGATGAAGAGTGAAGGCAGAAGGAAGACATGTGGCATCCCTAGTATCTGCCATGGCCCTAACCTTCTGCCATGGTCCAGAGAGTTTATTCCCAGTAAGAGATCTATGAATACCCACACACACAATTTTACAGCAAATTCCTATTTTTTCTGAAAATGTTCTGTGCAGAGATGCTTGGTATGCTTTCAGTAGTACCTTATAATGTCTGAACAGGGCTGAATCTATCCTCATCAGTAGCAGCAGGATACCCTGGGGACAGCCACTATCTATCTCCTGCTGAGGTTGCTCCTAGACATACTGCACACTTCAGCCAATTTGAGAGAGACTACTGCTTTTCTTTGCAATATTAATGGGAAATGATGCAAAAGTGTAAAACCTAATATGGATCCGATGCATTCAGAAGTTGAAAGGCTGGAATAATAATTATATTATCTCTCTTTCTTGAGAAACCTAACCCATGCCAGTTACTACTGCACTCAAAATCATGCTGCAAATTAGACCCCCAACTCTCAAGTTGTTAAAGAATAAAAATATATGGCCACAGTCCTGATGTATGTGGAGGAATGGAAAGTCCAAGTAGGAAATAGATGGAGAAATGAAGGGAAAAGTTCTTGGTTGATCTCAGCTTGGCAATCAGGATGTAAGTGGATCTGAGAGAGTCAGTTCAGGGAAGGCTCTGAGGCTCATTTTTCCACAGAAGTGAGGAAGAAGAAAGGGAAAAAATTGGGCCCTAAGGAAAGAATGCAAGAAATCCTTCTGTGTCTCAGAAGTGGGCTGTTTTGTTTTTTTTTTTTCTTACATGGTAAGACCTACTTTTCAGTGGGTATCTTGAAAGAAGAGCTCTCCAGGGTCTGGGGACGCCTCCTGACACCCTCTGATATAAAGGTGCATGAGATTTGTGTGAAGATGGATGGGGTGGATCTCAGTTATCTGTACATGTTTGCCTCCTCCCATTGGACATGTCCTTGGCCACTTCAGGGGTCTGTTCAGGCTGGGTGGGGTGACACTGGATCTGTGGGAGACCTCTCCCCATCTGTAGTGGCAGCTGAAGCCTATCCCAGCTGTCCAAGGGCATCTCAGGGGACATCAGGCCCCTTGACTAGGTAACAGATCCAGTCCCATAAAAAATGCAGGTCTTGTTGCAAAACTGGTGCTTTGCATGTGCAATTTATAGCTGTCCTGAGAACCTTTAAGTCCTGTGCACACGCCTGAGATAAATATACCCTGAAAAATACTCTTCTTTTTTTAAAAACTTCCGTATTTTGACATTTGTACACTTAGTATTTAATTTTGAGATGAAAGGAACCTGGCTTCTTTATACAGATGAAAAGTACACTAAACTTTTCCTTATGAAAGATCTTTCAAACATCAGCTGAATAATATTTGCCCATTTGACCATCTGAGTAATTACTTTAGAATGTCCTCTCCTGTCCTGCTTTGCTAGCAGTCAGGCTTTTGTAATAAAATGTTATGTTCAAAATATATTTTAGAAGAAAGGTATATAATCCTATTAATGGATTTCTTTAAATACTTTATATGTGTTTTGCAATGAAATAAGCATATCTGTAGCAATATCTAAAGTTCTGCTTCAGGATTTATGCACTCTTAATGGACAGAGATTATTTCTTTGGATAATATAAATATCCCAAAGATTTAATGAAGCCATAAAGACATTCATTAGACTTCTGGAATTAGAATTATAGCTACGAAGGCTTCAGAGTGCTAAATATACATGCAACATTTACTTGTTTCAAGCTTTCAATAAACAGCTTTCATCCAGGGAAGAACTCAGAGCTGTGGAGGAGGGATTCACCTCCAAACTGGTGAGAGGGCTCTGAGTGTTAAACAGGGCAAATAACCCACGAAACTACATTTCTGGAGACCAGCTCCTAGACATCCTGCAACCTTCCAAGATCCTCTCTTTGGGGGCTGCTGTGGAGCATGCCTCAACTAAATGTCACCTCCAGCTTGCAACAAAGGTTCAGATCAATCCCTAATTTCTCAGCCTGGTGTTTTCTTCATGTGAGATGAGGATCACAGGTATGTTTTGGAAATTACTTGGAGACCTTGCACAGCCATGTGTGGGAATGTTGGGGCTGAATCTGGCCCTGACTTCTTACTGTAAGTGGAGCGAAGTAACACTTTTTAATGTCACAAATCCAGTAATTTCTCCAATTCTGTGGTTTGCTCAGGCCACTTCACTCTCATGCAAATGTTTTCTCTGTTTTCTATGCAAAGAACAGCAAGACACAGAGCCCAGTGATGATGTCTCAGAATCCAATCAGAAAACCTGCATAAAGATGAAAGGTCTTACCAATGAGAAGTGAGCTTGCTAAACTACACCTTTCAATGAATTCAGACAAAACTGAAAAATGTTGTTGATATCAGATCCTTAGGCTGATTACTGAAGCGTTCGATTTTTCAGCATGTCAATTCATCACTGTCTACCTGGTTATATTTAACACTTTCTCCTGTTTCCATCCTGCCTGCTGAGATAGGCAATCTCTGTCACACGGTATCTGCTTCACCAGAAGGTCAATAGACCATTGTGGAGGCCCATGAATCCTGTTCCCAAGTCACCTTGATTGTCTTCACAATATTGCTGACAGCAGGTGGAGCTTCCATGCCTTGTGGCATCTAAAATATTAATGAGATTAGAGCTTGCATCCTTCAAAGAGTTCAGTGCTTCCTTTTCAGTGCTTTGCAATTATGCATCCAGTCCATGGAATTCAAAACCTCTGCACTGATGGTTGCTGGCCTGGGCTGGTATTGCCAAAATTGGTGGCATCAGTGTTCATTTCCTTTGAGAAAGTGCCAGTTTGCATTTTAAGCTAGCCATACTCCACACTCTGTATGGATGTACATACAGAGTTTATGTTTGGTTGCAGCTTATTAGTCCTGGCCAAATTATGCAAAATATACATAAGGAAATGGTGGGTCACAACTTCCATGTGCATCAGTCTGCTTTTGGGGTTGTTTAGGAGGAGTTCTTAGGCTTCCACAACACAAGCCTGACAGAGGCTACCTGTGATACCAGAACTGTGATGTGGGACTGGTGAGGATTAAACAGCCTTCTCTGCTGCTATTTCTTTGTCAACAAGGGGACAGAGCAGCTGCACAACCTTTTAGATTGCCTCCCTGTTTCTGTCAGACTATCCCTCATTATGTACCTGGATCCTGGATGCATATATAATGTATATACAGCATGTATAATGAATATACAGCTTTTTAGATCATCTTATAAATCAATTGTTGACTGATTAAAAGGCATTTATTGTTTGAACTTGCTGATAGTTTAGCACAAAGTGGCTTTTCTGGTTTCTTGAACAGGGAGTGCTTTTCCAGTGTGAGTCCTAAACCAAACTCTGGACCTGGAACATTCTACATGTTAAGGAAATCACTTTTTGATATTTGGCTTCTCCCCTTTGTAAAATGATAATCACACAACTTGCATAGCTTTTTAAAGAGCGTTGAGATCTATGGGTGAGACACAGTATAGGCATTCTAAGCATGATTTATTTCCTTGCTGGGCCTGTCCCTAAGTGGCTCATTGAAGAAACAACGTTTATAAATATGCATAGCTTCCTGGTATAGAATTTTTCCTATTCTTTTCAGAATATACAGGCTAAACTGTTATTATTCACTTTTCCATTTTTAGAATCAACGATTAAATTGCACCACACTGCTGTGTTGTAGCAATTAAAATAACTACTGTCTATTTGGCAGTCCTTTAATGGGAAATGAAATTCACTTTTAGGCATATATCATGGTAATACATATATCATATGGTATGCAATTTAGATCATTTTCAAGCACAGTAGCAGGATTAGTTCTTATTCCTTACCTAACCATCGTTACAAGCATCAATTTTGTTAATTAAGAATTTTAAGCCCTTGAATTTATAGTACAATTATGTTTTACTTCATAAGTAGGTCTTTACCCCTCTACAACTATTAACAAAATGTCCACTTATATTATTTACTGGTGGTTTCAAAGGCTTATGAAATTTCTGATGAAGATTTACCCTTTTGTCTAAGCTTTGCTCACTGTGTGTCAGCTGTTTGTCAGCAAAACATAACAGTGAAGACTTTTGACTTAAATCCTTTTTTTTTTTTTAAAGAAAAGCCAATTCATCAGGTAAGAAAGACTGCTGCTCGCACTCTCAAGTCCTGCCAAAGACAAATGGCTGTAAAAATTTAAAATCAATCATTAACAGATTAGCTGTTGGTCCAAAGTAAATAGCAATCAGCTTATTAGGCATCAGGCAGAGTGAGATAAAGGGGAAGAGTTATTGAAAATGAGGATGTTTGCTGGGGCTGTGCTGATGGAGCAGAACAGGGAAAGGCTGTTTCTTTGTTGCTCTAATTACAAATGGAAAATAACCTACAGTGCTGAACAAGTTGAGCTCCCTAGCTGAATTGAATGGAGCATAGTGCTTATGTTCTACGTCATGGCTTGATTTATCTTGATTATCAGTAGTTTGCACTACTTCTTCCCTTCCCAAAAGGCTCTGTTTGGCATTCTCTTATATCGAAGTGAATCAATTTTTGGCTCTGCAAAGAATGGGATGTTGTGGGGAGAGTTGCCGCAAGAGAAATGCCCTTCTCATCCAAAAATATAATTTCCATACAGGAAATTCCTCTCATATGATAGAATTTTGTTTGTGACAGGGTTTCATTATGGTTGAGTGACAGATTGCTGGTGACTAAATCACAGCAGGCTTTGTGCCATGGTTGTATTCGGACACTGTAAAATTCTGCAGAGCAGATAAATTCAGAAAAAGGCGGATGTTGTAAGAGGAAATGGAGAGAGAGAAGGAATGGAGGGTCAAAAAGGCTGAGAAAACAGAAACAATAGTAGGTGGGTAGGAAGTGAAGCTGAAGGGAAAGAAGATAAACAATAGTTGGGAGTAAAATGACATGAGGAAGCAGAAAACTCGAAGCGGGAAGGAGAAGGAAATGGCTACAAGTTAAAGTCAATTACAAAAGCTCCCTTTCATCATATAAACACTGAAGTGTTTACATGGAGAGAAACTGACCATTAGAATGATTTACTGGGAGTGGGGGCCATTTCCCCATGGCTGAGCATGTGAAATCCAGACTAAGATGTTTTTTCTAACAAAATAAGATACCTGAGAATGGTGCATTTAATGTTTTGAGCACAGTGAATTGAAAGGTCTGTTTGGGAAAAAATCTGGAAATGGCACCTTTCTATTAATGATGTGATTCCATGTGTTACACTTGTGAACCCTCAGTCAGTAGGAAACCTCAGACAAATTGCTGCTCACCAGCCTGGTGTGAGCTGTAGTTCTGTGTACCCTGGGCATGAGGTTACACACTGCTGCCTCCTGGCTGGCACCAGCCTGACTGTGTGACTGACCTCTGCCTCTTGACTGCATGCATGCAATGCAGTGCCAGCGCCTGCTTCAGTCCCTGGCAGCTAAGTTGGCAGCACCTCAGCTTCATTTCAGCAGCTGCCCCTTCATGCAAGGCCCAGCAGAGTTTTACCTTTCCCAGTTACATGTCTGGGGCCACTGCTCAGCCCTGGAAGAAGAGGGAGGCTCCGCTGAACCGCCCTGGCACTGGGATGGTTTCTTGCCCTCGTGCAGGGCTGTAGTAGCACTACAGCAACACGTCCTCAGCCAGGGCTCCTCTGCCATGTACAGTACAGAGACCAGCCACTAAAAAGTGGGGATCTTTTTTGCAGAAAAAGAAAATAAGACCAAGTGAGTAAGATTCCATATGATCTTTGTTCTTTTTCCTCAGGAAAATATACTTATGGCCTGACAGAAGAAAAACTAATCTGGTATTCTTTAAGATTTTCCATCAAATAGCTGTGGAAAAACCAGAGAGGAGGTATTTGTTTTCCACTTTTTTTTCTTCTTTTTTTTTTTCCTTTTTATCCTACTTCTCATGTATCAAAACCCACAGGGTCTACCTTCTGTTCATTTTCTGCTGCTTTTGCTTTAATTTACTGTCAAGGATACCCAAGCAAAATTCATAAAATTACATAAATATGACTTCAACAGAAAGAAAAAAAGTTAAAAGTCTCTGGAAAGCACATCCTAACAATTATTTGCCAGTGTTTCCACAGAGAAGACCAGTCAGCTGGCAAAGTAGCAGAGGCCTCTTTTTCACCTGCTGAACTGGCTGAAAATGTTACACAGAACAAAAAATTACTTTTCTGCCTGCAAATCATGGAGTATTGGGACTCCAGCCTGCACCTGGGGGTGACAGAGCTGTGGCAGTCTGTCATCCTTGAGCTGTTTCTCCACACACCAAGGAGCAGAGGGGTGGTGCTTCTTTCTGTCTACAGCAGGAATTTTTTAAACTATTTGCAATGGACAGAAGGCCAGTGTGGGGAGAGTACAGGGACAGCGGTGTGATGCTGTAGACATTGATTCTGACACAAATAAGAGCAAATGGACTTGCAAAATGAATGGTGGTGTTGCAAATATAGAGGGAGGGACATTTTCCAGTGTCATCTTCAGCCTAAAAGAAGGCTCCTTGCATATTACTCAAAGGAGATTGTAGTGTTGTCTAGGGGTTGCATATGTCAAGATAAATTCTTGTCTTCTTCCTTTTCCTATGTATTGGTGTCCTCCGGTCTGCTGGAAGCTGTGAAGTGAATTTTGTGTGTTTGCAAAATTTATCTCCCTGAAGAAAATTGCCAGGTTTTCGCTCAATTGCTTGTAAGAACAGATCAAAAGCAGAAGAAGGGTGGAAGGCTGACAGCTAGCCACTAGCTGGGATGCCCTACAGAAAATTGAAGAAGGCAGCTGCAGGACTGGCTCTTAATAACAGAGAAAGACTAGAAGTAGTTGACATTAAGACTGTAAAGAAACAGTTACACTGGTGACACATATTATACAAGGACTACCTTACTTATTTTTCCATCCACATACTCCTTTTACACAATTTTTGCTTCTTTTAATTAAGTGTTTCAAGAGAAAATAATGGGATCTTAAAGTCTCCTGTATTTTGGAAAAGGTAGTAGTAAATTGTGCGGTTTTGACCTTTTCAGCTTTTTGTAATTTGATTGGCTGTCTGTTCCTCTCCCTCCACTATTTACAGCTGCAGTGAACTGTGCAGAAGGGGTAGGATGGCTAGCCAGCTGAAATACGGAATATTTAAAAGGTTAAAATGCTACAACATACTGGTGCCTTCCACACAGTATATGGGCATTATAAATTTTGCTGCGTTGATCATAGAAAGGATTGAGAAATTAAATGACTTCATGAATCAATTTCTGTGGGACAACAAATGTGACCAAAATGAGGAAAAATTGTACCGCTGTGACCCCAGATCTGGGAAGCGTATTTTTTTTTTGTGTGTTTATTATTTTTGCTGCCGTAATAGATGAAGACTCCTTCTGAAGAACAGGATCATTTTAGCAGGTGTTGAGTATCAATGAGTGACACAAAGCAAACCTGCCCCAGAAAGCCTGCAATCAAAGCATCTTGAATCCATTCAACAGGTGACTAAATAGAGGTGCTGACCTTCTTAGGAATAAATATTTCTTTTTTAGCATACCACAGGGAGATCTTCAGGAAAACACGGTATACTTTGAAAGTAATTCCTTAGCAGATGGAGACAGTAATACAGAAAACACTATTACCCATGTAATGAGTCCAGAGTGTGTCTGAGGGGCAATGCCAAATAATTTGGTACCCAGGCAGTGTGCTGAGGAGATTGACAGGAATGTAGCAGGGCAACAGGAGATCAACAGAATCCCGGACCAGGATGTCAGCTAAGACACTAATAAATAGAAGAAATAAAATCTTCAGTATTTGGTACTTCCGTTTGTCATTGATAATGAGTTTCTGGTAAACAGCATTTAGTTCTGTGAAAGATTTTCTCAGTGGAAAAGGCTGCTAAAGGCAAATGTGAAGAAAAGCTTCTCAGGAAAAAAAAGTGGGGGGCGGGAAGGCAGCAAATCTTGGCTTTGCTGAAAAGAAAAAGCTGTAAAAATGTGTATTTTTTTTGTGCAAGGCAAATCTTAAAAGTGATACCAAAGAGGTGTGGAGTCTGATAAACTCCAGCAATGACATTTCTGGCACCATGAACACTGTTAAGGCAGATCAGAAGTAGCTGGACCTCTGCACTGAGGCTGGAGGATTAAGGCTGAGTCTCATTTCCCTGCCCTGACCCCACACATGTCCACACATGGCTGAGCAGAGCAGAGCAGAGCAGGTGGAGCACCACAGGAGCACCATAGGTGATCGAGTGGGAACCAGATACAGGTAGAAAGAAGTGATGACTCAACTGGGGTTGCAAACACAATTCAGAATTGTGAAAGTTTTGCTCTAGCTCCTTCATGCTCTTGGAAGTCAAAAGTTTCATCTCATTCAAGTTGTAGCTCTGGATTAAAGTCAGAAGTGTGGGGGGAAAGACTGTTACCAGACTGAGATACTGGGAAAATATCTTTAGAAGGAAATGGCAGTATTGCTTTTGATGCATCATTTGAAACACACTCATGATCTTCAGGGATTTATTTTCTGTGGTCATTAAAACTGAATGTTTTCATTGATTCAGATAGCTTCTTTCTGGAGGAACTGCAGCTGCCGGGACAAACAAGCCTCCATTCTGCTGTGCTGATCCCCCTGGGAGCCAGGAGTGATTGACAAGGGGCTCTGGTTAGGGCAGACTCCTACCCCAAGGTACAGGAACCGGTGTGTGCATTTCAGTGAGAGCAGCCTTTGCAGCACTGAGCCAGGGAGATTTTCCTTCTTTCCATGAGCATCAAGAGGCAAAGAGAAGTGTTTCCAGCCTGCCTGTGATGACAGGACATGCAGAGACAGCCCACGAAGCCAATACCAGTCTTCTCCTGCTGAACAAGATGGCCTCTATCCCACCCTCCTTAGGCTATCCTCGGAAACAGCAGCAGGAAATCCATGCAGGAAGTGGGGATCTTTGGAGGTAGCTGGTGCATACCTTGCTTGATGGATAGGAGGTCTGGAACAAACTGCATCACCTCCAAAATCACTCAGGAGTGGAGATGGCTGTGGGACTTGTGCCCAGGCATCCTTGCATGTATCTGAGTGCAATCTCCTGATGCCTCACCCACCCCTCCCGCTGCGGAAGAGGGTGTCCATCCCAAACATTACAGCTGGCTCCGAGGCTCGGGGACTTCACCAGCCCAGGGACCCAGCTGCTTGCCTCCTCCTCCCCCATCCACACCACAGCTGCTCTGGGATGGCCTGCTGCAGTTACCCTGCTGTTCAGGGAAGACAGAGCGGAGGCAGACTGGGAGGCTTTGAAGGTGCGGAGCTCTGAGGGCAGCTGCTGGGCGTGGTGGTGCCTCGGTTTGCCTCGACGGCTGAGGGAAGGCAACGTCCACTCCTGCTAAGCGGCTGAAGCTGAGGAGCCCTCATCTCTTCCCCCTCTTGGATCTACAACCAGACTACCCACAGAAAAGATACCAACATTAGAACATACATATAATACCTGGTTAGGTGGAAATATAATTTATTGAAGCCATTGTTTAGGCCCCTTGGGTGGCACTACAAGTACCCGGCCATGAAACAGGCTGTCGTCAGCTCGTGAGGGGGGAGATTCTCCCGTGGAGCTGGTGGTGGCCTTCATCAGGCTGGGGACCCAGACAGAGACTATCCATGGGTAAAAGGGGGAAGCTTCTCCATGAGGCAGAGCTGGAGGTGGGTGAAGGCAGCTGCCGAGTCTGGGAGGGCACAGCCCCACACCCAGAGGGCACTGACAGCCCCCACCCACGGTGCCGGGCTGCTTCATTTTCATCCGCTGATCAGATATATTTACTTCTCGGGTATTTCCCTAACCAGAATTGACTGCACTATAATTGCCTATTTCTTTGGTCCATTGGCTGTTAACCTTGAAGCGCGTCGGGCGGAGGCAGGGAGGCCCTCCCTGTCAGGCCTGACCCCGGCCCGCGCTGTGGGCTGCCATGACAACCGCGACAGATGTCACCCATGCCGCCCGCGCCCCCCGGATGGGGAAAATCGATCTTGCGACGGCGCCGCCGCGCGCAGCCACCGACCTGCCAAGTGCTCCTGGCTCAATTATTTGTTTCATCTAGCGAGGAGAGGAAAACATAAAAGAAATGAAATGAATTTGACCTCTGTCTTTCGAGTGACTCCGGCGCTGCGCTGAATCCTAGCGAGCACCTCTTATGAATTTGAAAAAATTACATTAGGAATAACATTTTGAAGTGAAATGACTCTTGTAATGTCAACCCTCCAGAAACATGTTATTTCAAATGTCAGATACCTAGCAATCGTTTGCTATTTTCCAAATGTGTCCGGAGGTTATCTTCACCTCAGATACATTTCAGATAAATTATTTTAAAGAAACTACCTGTGAAGTACACAAAAAAGTATTGTCTGGTTTTTTGCACTGCCCCAGTGAGGAAACCTTCTTTGTGGCTGCACAGAGCCTCTCTATGATGAGAAGAAGGTAAACAATGCTCTGAATTGACAATGTCTCTCCTTTATTAAAACTGTGCCAGAGGGTAAGGGACTTTCCCAATCTGGAGCAGGGTTTCCTGAAATGGTGGCAGGTACACCAATGAAGGCAGAGGATCCCAGGGGCACAGGAAAGCCACCCCCCAACACGCTCTTCTAAGGGTTTGCTTGCTGTATATGCAAATAATTTAATGACCAAACTCTACAACTCCGAGCTAACATTTGCCAATGCATCAATGTCATCCCAGCAATGTTGCACATGTGTCCAACAAATAGGAAAAAACCCAAACCCCAAGAGGCTTGGTTCATGCCTTCCACTGGATGGACCTGCTGGCAAATTTAAAAGGCAGCCCATCACAAATCTACAGAGATGGAGAAATCTCTAAGATAACCTTGTCCTTAAAAAAAAGGAAAACAGCATGCCACTGAAGGTGATTATACTAAAAAAAATGCCTTAAGATTTTGAATGCGATATGTCTGTCTCTCTGATGTGGGATATTTTATTGCATTTTTGCCCTCAAGTGAAGCTGACGGGAGCCAGGCTTGCAATTTAAATCAATAAGAACCCTTTACCATGGCCATAAAATACTTGGTTAAACCTTTGAAGTGGCCACAGTTGAATGCGCAGTGAACACAGCATAAATGCTCCTTGAGATGTATTGTGTTAGACCACTGCTAAAGTGGCATTCCGAGGAAGTGGTGCCTGAGCACCTTCTGGGGGCAGGGCAGAGCAGTCTGTCTTCTCTGGGGCACTGGGGGTTTGCTGCTAGTCCGTGCTCATAACTGGTATGCTGCCCCACAGCGCAGATGTCCAGATTGGCACTCCCAGCTCAATGGGTTTCCTGGTGTGGGGACTCAGCCTGAAAATCCCATAATGTGTTATTCTACCTCGCAGCGATGGCTGGGGAAACAGGAGGCAACCATGGCTGGATCAGCAGTGTTCTCAAGGCCAGGTCCTTGATTATGTAAATCAGCATTGTTGCAGGGAGGAGCAGGTCTGAATGACCCCAGCTGAGGCGTAGTTTGTGCAGGATGAACAGTGACTGCATGAATGTACGTCTGTCTAGCTTTTGGCATGTGCGTGCATGAGTGCATCTCACAGATATCCAGGTAAAAGCCTAAGAGCAGAAACCTCGCCATGAATATCATGAGGATTTCACTATTTAATATTTAATATTTAATACTTACAATAAGGATACCCAAAATAAAGGTTGGCACTTACCATTCCTGCAAATAAAGCAGTAGGAAAACAAGTAAAGTTTAAATCTGCGCCCCAAGTTGCAGTTGTTAATGACAAGCCCTTGGGATTCTTTAAGGAGAAATCTGTTGTTTCTCTGTTTATAAATAAGCTTTTCATTTAAAGAAACCAAGGACCAAGCACTACTTTTTTACTGGATAAACCATACTGGTAAAGCCTCTGGCCCAGTGGCAGGGGAAAGTGCATGGAGTATATGTGTTTTAAGGTCATAAAAGACTGGTTCTTCCAGACACGTGGGGAATATGTTCAGAAGCACCATTAAGTGCACGTACTAGTTACAGCACTGTATGCTCTCTGTGTGCAGGTCCCTGGTTGTAGGGAGCATCCTGCCCTAAGGGTGCACCCTCAGGCTGAGAAAACTTGCTCAGTTTAGGACAAATAGTCCAACTGGTTGTGCTGTCTTTTCTGTTTCAGTTCTGTTTCTGTTCTGATCCAGTCCAGGGAGGTTCAGCTCTTCAGCAAATATGCTGGGACGGCAAAGAGCGTCTTCCTTTCTGTCCTGTACATTGAGAGTCTGGCCTTAAGCTACTCCTGGTGTACCTTAGTATTACAGAGGTAGCAGCAGCAGGTGTAGAATACCATGTGCTCAGCAGATTGTAAGAATACAGGCTTAAAAAAAAAAAAAAAAAAAATCAGTGTGTGCTGTCTACAGCAAACATAATTTGTAATAAATCCTATGTCTATTTAATGTTTTCTTTTTAAATATATATAAATTAGGCCCACCACATTTACAGCTGCCTGATTAGGTTTGGAACTTGACTCTGTGGCATTTTTTTCTTTTTTATAACCCATTTTACAGGAACATAGGTGTTTCTACAACCCCAGGAGCATGTCAGAATTTTCACAGGTATACATTCACTGCCAAACATGACCTCCTGTGTCAGTTTGTGTAAGTACTGCTCCATACACCCACATGGTAAAACACAGATTATTCACATTCCTTTGTTCATATAGATGCCATGTGTTTCTTTTGCACTGAGAAACATCATATGTTGTTCCACAGTATTTTAATGTAAAAATAGCTAAGTGGTTTCTGTTATGCTTCACTGAGAAGTTTTCCTCAGATCTGAGTAGTTTGCTCCAGTAAACTTCCATTGGCTTCTCTTGCCTTTACTCAGGCTATGTCCTTCCACTCCTTTTAGCCAACCCTGTGTTCTGAGCGTGAGCTCCATGAATCACACTTCACTGTCTCTTGCCCTGGATGAACTCAGCCACAACAAGCCCTCGGGTGCAAATGGGAGAAGTAAAACCTACAAATTACCTAGATGGACTTAAAACCATTTCTCCTATTCCAGACAGTATCACCAAGAGCATATCCCAGATCAGAGTCCAATGAGGATAAACAATACGATGGGGAAATAATCAGATGAAGAAGGATGAAATGTGATTTGTTTCACTGTATTACATCTGACAGTACATATTTGTCCTACCTCACATCTTGCTTACGAGTTAGGCAGAATTAGTTTAGATATGTGACTGTGGATTTAAAAAAAATTCTTCCTATTTCATCCCACTGTTGGCGACTCCAGGTGACTGAGCACAGACACCTGAGAAATTTTCCAAAAAAATATACATCCAGACTTGTGGCAAGTTTATCTGTTTATATTTCTCTCTCATCTTATTCCTATTTTTCCTTGGACTAGACTGGTAATGAAAGGTATTTCTCTCTCATGGGGCATCTGACAAGACACACAGAGCTTTCTAACATGGTCACTGAATGCTTCCCTTCAGTCTCTGGCTTACATAGATATGACTATCCAGAGAGACAGACTAAATAAAGGTCTTTAATTTCATGTAGTGGGCCTTTAAAATTAAGGAAATTGCCACGACTGTGCTATTTCTTCCCAGGAATTTTTCTGTGAATATGTCAGACCAGAATCAGACATGATAAAATAGAAGGACCCCCAGTCCCTGCTGTCTCTAATGCCTCAAGACCACTTCCAGCTTGGGTTGCAGTTTTCTAACTTCATCCATAGAAGGAGAAAGAAAGGATGAAAATGGATTTTTGAAACAGGGAAATTCTGACTCTAATCTCAACTCAATATATATAGATAGTGTCCAGGAGCCCTGTAAGGGACATCAGGGGAGGCAAATCCTAAAGCAGAAGGGACCATTTCCCTTTATTTTTATGTAATTCAACAGTTTTTGAGTTATCCCTCATAGTTTTTGCTAAAACCCTCATTGGTTCTTAGTCAGAACAACTGGCAGAAGGATAGTGCTGAGGAACAGCTCTTATGTCCTGGAGCATTTCACAGAAAGCTGTCCCAGTAGTCATGTCTTCTTGTGATCAGCACAGCAACCTATAATCTGACCCCCTGAATTAGGCAGCCCATTTGTCTCTTTTCTTTGAGCAGCATGTAAATGTCCTTTCTCTGCTCACGCAAGCACAGGGAGAGGTTTTTGGTTCAACTTTGAAGCCATTGCTTTAAGTCTGGATGCATAGTCTGAGAAAAGAGCAGTGGACAGGTGGAGGTGCAATGGTCAGACCCATCTGCAGTGGGTAGTTACCCTCTCAGGAAATTTGTTGTAATCATCTTTTCCTCTAAATTTGCTACATACATCTCCAGAAACTGGTGGTTTTTTTCCAAGTTGGAAAAGGAAAAACCTTGTGAATGTGATTTTCTGAGTAGAGACACTCATCAGCACAATCTTTGCCCATCTAAATGAATCTCTCTGCTTTCCTGATTCCTTGTCTGCTTAGACACTTTTCCCTAGGCTCTACATGAAGGGAAGCTTTAGCAGTATCCCAAGAACAGTGAGTCAGAAGGGAAGGATGTTCTTGATCCCAAATATTTCACTGTTAACAAATCGCTCTGAATTTTTGTTTAGTGTGATAAACCTTGATACAGAGTGGGTCATATAAACCCAAGAGTCAGTGAGTTTTCTTCCAGCCTTCTTGCATCTGGGCTCTGCTTTATTTGCTCCACATGCTTCTTCCAGACTTTACCATCAACTTCCTCCTTAGCTGTGGTTTGGAGTGTTATTC
The DNA here is from genome assembly GCF_027477595.1 of Haemorhous mexicanus. Classification (NCBI taxonomy): domain Eukaryota; kingdom Metazoa; phylum Chordata; class Aves; order Passeriformes; family Fringillidae; genus Haemorhous; species Haemorhous mexicanus. The sequence continues at coordinate 33,417,424 of NC_082341.1, forward strand.
AGAGACAAAATCCAGTAAAATGCATTTGCTCCCACAGGAAAGAGCTTTTCATGTCTGATGGCTTGTTTGTATCTGCAGTAAAATCTATGCTGTAATCTACAAATGAGTTTGCATTCCGACATGGGGTGACATTCTTCAGTGAAGGTCATAGCACTGTATAGAAGCCTTGACTCAAAACAGGTTTCATAGAACAAAATGGAGTTCACAGTTTGACATAGATATATCCTCAATCTGTCATGAAGTTTTCTGCCTTAACTTGATGGTCAAAGTAGCTGGCCAGGTGTGAGCAGGGAGGTGATCTATGTCTCTTCAATAGCAGCAGTAATTTCCTTGTCCCTCCTCAAACTTGCCCCTGATCCAAAATGATGGCAACACTGGTCTCTTGTGTGACCTTCTGATCGATGGAGTGACAAGCTATTTCTTTCTCAAGTGAGTCCTAATCTCCTATTATGCCACAAGTACACAGTCTACTGTGATAAAAGCTTGCAGTCTATGACACCTGGTCAAAACAATTATTTTGGTAGTTGTTCCCTATGGATTTGGGCTGTGACATGCAAGGTGACTAAACTAATCCCTGGAGCAAAGGGATTCCTAAAGTGAAATATGATTTAGAGGGCATTGACTGGGGTTTGGAATTCAGTACATGATTCTTAAGACTACTCAGCTCTGCAGTTATCTGCCTTTCATTGTATTCTTGTACTTGACTTTTGAGTTGCACAGTTTTCTGAGTCCAGGAGCATTTCAGGAAGGGTGTCACCCATCAATTTGTTAGGCATGTTCAGCACTTCTCAGGATTTGCTTCTCATAAATCAAAGTTATCTGATCTGTTGTCTTGGCACAAAAGGATAGTCCACAAGGTGCAAAAGTTTAATTTTCAAGCTGCTTGTAACAGCCTGTTGAGACAGGCTTCTCCTAGGCCATATTCTTCCTGTCTGGAAACAGTTCGAATGACAGGATTTCTACCACAACTTTGTACCTCAGAAATCCTTCTGTAAAGCTGCCTTCAAGTAGAAGATCCTCTCTGCAGCAGTATAATAATTTTCATCCCATAAAAAGAGAAAGCATTGCTTTCCCAGTTTTGTGGAAGGAACATCAAGGACAGCTGGGTAGATACCATGCTGCACAAAAAGCTTGTGACAGGCCAGGAACCTGAAGACCTCATAAAATTGCTGGGCCAGCCATCATTTACACTGTTATAGCCAGGTATGTTGCATTGTACCTAATGAGGGCTTCCTCTCTGGCTTTGGACCTGACACTCTTCTGTGGTAAAAAGTGAGGGATATACAAGTTTTGAATGGTGCAGACCCTAATTCTTCATTCTATTAAACTCAACTCAGCACCATAGAGTGTTCCAGCTCCAAACTCTAACAGCTGGATAGCTAGTAAGGAAAAATTACTGTAGTGCATAATATAGTTACTTCTGTCCACCTTCTTCTCCTGAACCCATCTTGGTGTGTTCCTTCTTGTTATCCATGGAACTACAGGCAAAGCTGGTGCAGGAAGGTGTTGTACCATCTTGGCTGCCTGTGTGACACTGTCTCTGCACAGGCAGAGTTCTCTGCTGTTTTTACCCATAAACTTCAGGGTTGCATCATAGCACAAAATATGAGAATTTGGACTCTGAATTCTTGTTTAGTGATAATAAACCTTGATGCAGAGCTGGTCATAGCTGTGGAGCCAGGCTAAGTTAGTGACTCTGCTCCTTCCAGGATATCCAGCAGATCCCTTAGCAGAGAAGAGCAATGCCATAAAGCCTAGGCGGTTTTTGATCCAGCTTCTGTTCAGGTACAGCAAGGCATGCCTAGAAGAATTGTCTGTCAAAGGTCCCATAGTCTCTGCAGACAGATTTCCTTGACCACTCTATTTCCACAGTGGATACTCACCCTTACTAAAGTTGTCAGGCTTTGTTACTGGGTAAAACCATACAGTCTGCTCCAGGATCCTCTTGCCTCTTCAGTATCTGAATCCTTTTCTTGTGGTAATCAGAACTATGTCTTTGTCAGTGTATCCAGGAGCATATCAAAGTTCATGAGTGTGGGTATGTGTTTCATTCATATCTGAGAACAGGCTGAATATTGGCTTCTTTTCTGTTTTCACACTGGATTTCATGGAAAGAAAAATGCAGTATGTGGGCCACCAAAGGATATGTGCATCCTTAGGCATATCAGCTAAATGAAGGCATTGGCCGAGCGGTTGGATTTCAAGGAGACCTTTTTATACAGCATCTCTATGATACCTTTAAGTATATTGTTTATAGATTTACCACCCTGCAAACTGTTATATTTTAGTCTCTCTGACATAATAGGCCATCTTTCATTACAGTAACTTCCTCCCATTTATCTTTAAGCCAGATAATAAAGGGCCTTTATTCACTTACAATGGATCTAAAATAGTAAAGTCCTGCTGTCTTCAATATGCTACTTTCAGTTCATCAGTTCAAGATCAATCCCAATTTATTTGATTATTTTTCCTTAACATCAATCCCTCTTGTCCCATAGATATATTTATTAGTTCTTTATGGATATGCTCAGTGGGTAGAAAGATGTCCATTATATTAAAGAGTTGATCATAAGGGCTGTTTAGAATATGCCAGTTCTCATAGAAAGAAGGACAAGCCGACTAAACAATCAGTGCAAAAAACACGAAGATTAAATAGTGTTTTAGCATTTCTTTTTTCCCAGTTGGAGAATGTCCTGACACTATTTGTAGTACTCAGAAGTACTATCCATGGTCCATGGCTTGATTTTTCTGTAGCCAAAATGGTTTTGTTGTTTGTTTTTTTTTTTATTTTATTTTCATACTATTTTTTCTGGAGGGGGAATCTGCAAGACTAACTCTTTATGAAAATAATATATTTTGTACTCTGTTTTCAGTATCGTGGTTGAAGTCAATAATCTTAAGGGTCTTTTCAAAGTAAATAATTCTGTGATTTTGTGATTTTATGGTTTCTCAGTGGAGTGTTTGAGGCTGATGCAGTTATCCTGCCTATGTCCACTCACCTTTATGACACATAGTTAATTATGTATTTTCTCTTTACTCCTTGTACTGTTATCCAGAGACTGCCTTTGAAATTAGGCAGCCAGCATCTTCTGATGACAGTTTCAGTTAACAAGGAAATACTTGTCTGCAAGATGTACTTTTAAAACATAATAATTCTTGCCTGCATGTTATAACTTAAAATGAAAATCAAACCAAAGCTAGGAGGCTGTTAGGTGCAGTGTCTCCAAACTACTTTAAAAAGCAGTAGTTCAGCCACACATGCTCATAAAAAAAGAGGCTGAAATTATCTTATCTAAGCCATTCTTAACAGTTGTCCTGCAGAGTTATTGATCCTTGGCTGCTCATCTAATGAGCAAACTACACAGTGGACCACAAGTGCATTTCAGTTTTATGTGCAAGTGCTGTAAATGCTGTTTTCAAAGTTAATATATTATTTTTTGTCAGTTTTATAGCAGCTTATTTAAAGTGTTATTAATGTTTAGAAATGTGATTTGGGGTTATTTTATTGGTGTTTGACTCAGTTTTAAACACTCTTTCTACATCTCCTCTGTGTTCAGACTACATATATATAATTTTTGAAGTTGCTTGCCTCTTTCTGGGTTTGTCCCTCATTGTTTCATTAATCTTGGCTCCTCCTTAAGATTTCTACTACCACAGTGGAACAGTCTGTGTCCTAAATTGTCTTTGTGAATAAAAGATGTCAACTGGATAGATTTCCAGATGACAGAAACTGCAAGAAGCGTGAGACTATGCCTGATGGGTAAGAACCAGCCCTCCTCATGGGTTTGTGTTTGTGCCCCAGCACAGGGTGGGACAAGCTGTACCAAACCCAGAGCACCCCAGAGAGGCATTATGACCCTGAGACTCCTCTCCAAGCCACAGGCCCTCCCCTGTTTCCACCTTTCTCTGGAGGAAGTAATTTTGCTTCTGTCCTGGATTTCAGAAGGACAACCCTGCCTTTGTTCTGTGGGTGGCCAGGAGTGAGCTCCAGGCTTCCCAACCCACCTCCTCCTCCTCGGGAGAGAAATAAACATGCACAGGGCAGCACACACACTAGTTTATAGTAGCAGCAGCTGTCAGAGAAGCTGTGCAGGGAGGTCTCATGCCCTTCAGCTCTTTTGGATAATTGTGTTATCCTCACGCTCCTCTCTGCCTTTGATGGGGTGAGAGGACAAAGCACAGCCCTGTTCGGTGAGCTGGTATCAGATGCAGGGTGACAGTGTTGGGGCAGGTGTCAGAGACAGGTCCTTAGGACCTGGTCCTGTGCTCAGGCACCATGAGTAGCTCTGTTGGCACTCTGGTACAGCGAGCACACACATGGCCAAGTTCCTCAGCTCCCAGAAAAAGGAAGGGTGTGGCTTTGCTTTACACATCAGCACATTGTTGAACCAGCAATGGATTCTCCTGGGTGGGCAGTGAAAAGCAAGAGGTACTCTTACCCCTCTGAGTGCCTGCAGTATCATGGAACAGCTCCTGAAAGATGAGCCCTAGCAGCAAAGGACATCAGTTCTGTAATTTCAGTGATCGAAATACAGAAGCCCTCTGACATAGTCCTCTGGGGGGACTGAAGCCTTGCTCCTGCAGCACATCCAGGGCACCTTCCAGCAGAGCACATGCTTGGTTTTTAATGCATGGATGATCCCAGTGAGCTTCAGGCGTGTGCTGAAATATGAACGAGTGTTTGAAGCGCTGAGCATCTTGGGGCTATCAAGCCCCAAATGGATCAATCCCAACGCATTATGCAAATTGTGGACCTTCCAACTTCACATTGGAAAAAAGCTGAAGACTTAGTCCACTCAAGGCATGTGCCCTCAAGGAAAATGCAGTTATATAACCTGTTTCTTTCTGAAACCCACTCCTGATCTCAGCCATTTCAATAGCCCTTCACTGTTTCTACCCTATTCTTGTTACAGCTGGTGACCATCATGACTAAAATGAAAATCTAAATGTAAAATACATTTAAGTGGCTCTGCTGTTTTCAGCTTTCTGCCTTACCTATTTTTGTTGTGTGTGTTGTTTCTGCTATTTGTCCCAGCTTTTAGAGGACAAACCAGTCAGTGGGTTAAGTGACAGAATGTTTTTCATCTTATTTAAGTATGTCTCTATTAAAATGTAAACTGCTTTCTAACCTCTTCTGGGAAAAGAACAAAAAAAAAAAAAAAGCCTACTCCTGCAGATGCAGTAAAGTCATGGTAATTTTCCCCAGTTGGAACTCCTGACTTTGTGTCTTAGCATCATATACAGCATAATTTATAAAAGTGTGAGCAACTGCAGAATTGTTCTCCTAATAGATTCTGAAGATTCCAATTTCCATTCTGCCACACAAGACTGAAAATCCACTTGTGCTCAGTTATCTGTATCTTTGCCTCATCCTCAGACTGCATCAAAAATCAGGTTCAGGTGCAGGTTAAGAGCATGCATTTACCTCAGGAATATGGGACTTATTAAATATCTCTACACAATTAACATCACCATATCAATAAGAATTATCATTATGTCCTGTCAATCAGGTGCTGAATTTTGCTTCAGGGAAACAAAACAATTTAAATTATAGCAAGTGCCCCCCCTTCTTTTTTTTACATTCTTCTCTTAAAATTGGATAATTATGTGGCTTTTCATTAGATTCCTCTAAGCATAATAGATCACAATATTCACCCTTTGACCTTGGTGATGAATGTTTCTGGTGAAAACATGTGACAAGCAGTGTTCTAATGAGAATAAAATACTGAATAACTGTGAGTCTCACATAATGAAAGAACAAAAGAGAGAAGCACAACTACTTTTAAGGGTACAGTGCAAAATGTGTTCATACAGCAATTCTGATGGATTGGAAAAGCAACCCTTTCTTATTTAAGATGGTACCAACAAACTTTGGTATCAGAGGTGGAGACAAAGGCAAGAAAACACAAAGGAATCTTTGTATTCTGTGTAAACTCTGTAGGAACATGAGAAGTGGCCTTTATCTGTGCTGTCTAGGCAAGTTGTTACACAAAGCTCTGCTATTAAGCTTTTCCAAACATCTCAAAATTTTATGCATGTATTTATGCTATAAAAGAACTATAAATTCAATTTGTTTCCAATAATTTAGAGTGGGGCTAAGAAGGTCAAATTCTCTCTCATGCAAACAGCCACACACAGTAGTCAGTAACGTTACAACACAGGTCATTACTATTCAGTGTGTTTATAAAGAATTATTTTTGGACTGACAAAGATGACATACCAGTCATCAGTGCAAAGACAGTGAGTGGAAAAAAGGAGGGTTGGCTCAATTAAAAATTGTTATCCGCTACCCTTTTTTTTTCCTGTTTTGCATCTTGGAACCCTACTGCCACCTTTCAAAAGGAACCTCAGGACAGGGTTGCTTACACCCACATCTGCCATGATCATTTAGACCCTGGTCTCACTGGAGTAATGACTGCAGCAGGAATGTTTGATTTAGTAGATAGTTATCTTTTAGTTTTGTTCTATCTTGGTTTTGCTTGTGTTGGGTTTTCTCATTTTGTTTGATGTCTGAGAAATGTTTATGATCTGAATAATTATCTCTGCTAATCAAACTTTCAATCAACTTCTGAAGAAAACCTTTTGCTTCTAATTTCTGGCTGGAGTTTATCTCTAATTCAAAGTTGGCTGTTCCTCAGCCCATAATAGAAATACCTTTTTGTCTGAAATCCTGTCCTTGCAAAGACAGTGACTGTGTTACTGTAGACTCTTGGGACAAGGATTTCAAGCCACGCTTTGTGCCAGGATCTCTTTCGAGTTATCCTGTTATCGCAGTTATTGGCACAACGTTTTTGGTGAACTGAGGACTACGTGAGACAGAAATTTGGTCTCTTGTCTTTATTAACCTTACAAAATACTTTGGTCTAAATTATTGCTACTCTTATTTAATAAATGCATCAAATAACATTAAATATTAATAAGGAACAACAACTACAACTTCCTCAGTAGTTATGCCGTAAAGCTCTCTAAGTAACTTCATCTGACGCCAGGCTCTGTGCTTGTACCCTTGAGGAATTTGGGGGTTAAACTAAATGGGATGAAAAGTCAGGAGATTTGCACGGCAATTTGAAAACAAAATGAAAAGCCAGTGTAAGTATAAAGACCTATTTCTCCTTCCCCGTGTCTGTAAGCACCGTGGACAATAATGCACTTTAAGGGAATTTAAAGGATGAGGAAGGCCTAAGGGGCATGCTGTGCTGGTAAGAAGATGCATTTTGCATGCTTCCTACAGGATGACCTGGAGAGGAATCCCACAGAGGGAATGATGTGCCCTGGAGCCCCTTTCCACCAGCAGCCCTTGTCCTGTGGATTAACCCTCCCCACCAGCTGGTCCACATGGCATGCCAGGCTGCCCCAGGAAGTGCTGGAGAGGGCTCTGCTGGGGAAACCTCTGCCCTCATGCTCCCTCCTTGTTCCAAGAGGCTCTCAGCCTTCTGCTCCTCCTGTCTGGACTCCCTCACTCCCTGTGGGGTGAGCTGGGGGCTGCAGGGCAAGGCTGACAGACTTGCACAGCAGTCTAAACCGCTCAAATATTTGGTCATTCACGTTTCATCAGCTGTGAAAATATCCAGGGAGAAAAGAAGATCATACCTATAGCAAGGTCTAATGAAGAGAGAAAGTTTTGATTTTCATGCAGGTGAATCATTAAAGGCAAAATAATCTTATTGATTGTTTGTTACAATTGTCTGAATTGAAGGCTGTCTCCTCAGTGATTGAAATTTACTGTGATTGATGGGATCTCATAAACTCAGATCAAAAGGAGAATAAAAATGAAGGATTGTAAAAGCACATGACCCCAAATAAAAACGTTAGTCTCAGAAAAAAGTAAATAAAAATGTACTACATGCATTAACCAAGAGTGTCTGCTTACCCAGTGGCTATCACTTATATGTACTGCAACAAGTATTCTGATGTTTATTGGGAAGAGAAGAGAAGAGAAGAGAAGAGAAGAGAAGAGAAGAGAAGAGAAGAGAAGAGAAGAGAAGAGAAGAGAAGAGAAGAGAAGAGAAGAGAAGAGAAGAGAAGAGAAGAGAAGAGAAGAGAAGAGAAGAGAAGGGAAGAGGGAAAGGGAGGGAAAGAAGGAAAGAAAGGAAAAGAATGGAGGGATGAAAACAAAACCCCAAAACTGCTCTTAGTGGGGTTTTCAAACTCTATTGGTTTTTGGGTGCCACCCAAACTGTTTTGAAGTGTCTATCAAATTTCTTCCCTCTAACACTTTAGCGGCCAGCAACTCCAAGCAGTTGTTGATCTGGGCTAGGAAAATATCTGGCTCGAGAGAGGGACTGAGCAGAAGGGGGCTGAAGAAAGGGAGCTTTGTTAGGGACCATGATAACCATGCTGCCTCTTGTTCTGCTCAACAACCAGAGTTCCACTGAAGGCACCCAGAGTCTGTACACAAAATGAAGAAGGCATGGACACACCATGCAGAAACATCTTCATCCTGTCTCTGGGTGGGTTCCTACTGCTGTCTCTCAGCTAGGCTGTGACTTACCTTCCAGTCTAAAAGTGCTGGCTGACCCTGCAGAGAAGGCTGAGATTGCTCCCTGTAGTTCCTTCTCCAAAATACCCAATATGTGAAGGGAAACATCTTGGAGAAAAGATGTACCTTTTTAGAGAAAATCAGACACACACAAAGATTGTAATCAGTTAAGGGCAATTGCACGGCAGTTATAACTTCATGGATACCTGAGGTTTAGGAAACATGCCCTCAGGAATGTGGTTGGAAACTAGGGGAATTAACCAGGCAGCTGACAAACCTGATGGGCTATCTTTCATTTGTGCTAATATTTTGAAACCAACTGACCTAAAGAAAAGTCTACCTTCTCATTATAAGATTGGCATCTTGAAGGATTTGAAATTGACTGATGCCTGTGTCTCTTCAAGACCAGAATAAATAATGAATAATTATGCCAATAAATCATATAAATAATACAATAGCTGCCATTCTAGTTCATTTTATATCCTTGGTGCCCATCACAGAACCATTTCTCTTCTCATTCACTAAGCCTTTCCTGATTCTCCAGTGCATTCCTTCTCATTGGTGATGTTTTTTGGCTTGGATTGTACTATAAACCTCAGCTACTTTTGGTGGGAGCCATGGAAAAAAATTATCCTAGTAATTCACAAGCCTGTGCTGTTAATCTCCTGATATAGACATGATTTTACTGGCAACAAAATCATTTTGCTCCCTTAACTTATGTTATTCTGGAGGTGGTAGATTTCATGTAAGTTACAGCAATAGCAGGAATTCTGCCAGCCTTACCAGTAGGACCGGCTGCTTCAGGTATTTCAAGATGATTTTAACAGCAAACCATTTCTAGGAGGCAAGAATTTCCTTTACTTTTTTTCCTATTTTTGCTATAAGAATTATCCACTGCTTACAGTAAATGTAGCTGGCCGTGCTAGCTTGATTTCTATGAATACACAGGCAAGGACAAACTGTCTCCCAGCCAACAAAACAGAAGTGAGTAGTGGGGTTGTTAATGTAAAGAAACCCCAATATAGCCCGTGGAAGATTTTTAACATGTGATCAATAACAATGAGCTCTAGATATGTTTATTTGTGTCATTTACCTATGTACTGAGACAGAAGTCTGTAGGATTTGCAATAGCTTGGTAAAGGAACTTTTCACTGATTCCTGTATGAATTTTGAATTAAGAGGGGAGTAGTTTTGTGCAGAGGGAAAATGAGAGTATCTCCTTTACCTCTTCTTATCAGAATTAATTGGAAACTCTGCAAGTAGAGGCTGCTGATGGTTTAGGAGGGTTCTTCTCATGATGAATTAGTCCCAGGGACAATGAAAAACTTACTCTCCAAGGTTTTCCTTGCTGCAGTGGTACATAAGCCCCCATTTTCAGCTTCCTCAGTCCAGATCCCTTAATAACCAATTATTTTTCATACCATTAAAACACACACAACATTGCCCTCCAGCATCTGCAACACGTGCTTTTATCAAACCCCCCTGATTTGCATGGGGGCTTAAGTCATTCTTGAGCCCTGCAGTCATGCATGGAGCACAGCCAGGGCTGTCTGAGGCTGTCTGTGCCATCAAAGCACACAGCCAACACAGCCTACACAGCTTGGGGATCCTGTGGCTGCTCTGTAGCCAGCAGTGCATCTTCCCTAATCCTGCCTCTCAGAGTCATTTTTTCCTAATCATTCTTCTAAGTAAAGTTAGCAGCTATGCCCACTTCGGAAACAACTTTGCTTAGACTAAGAAGCTGTCACAGTGCTGAGAAAGCTGCAGCTTTAACCAGATTTCATCTTTGTGTGTCACTGCTCATGTCAAAGTATAAATGTACTCAGACATAAGAGTTGTCCTGCTTTCATCAAGGGAGCCAGCCTGCCTTCGCCTAGTTCTGCTTGGTTAAGCTTGTTATTTAAATTGTTAAAATTGAGACATCGGCAGTAAATTTCAGAGAAGATATAACAATTATTAGATACAAGCAGGGCTCTTGTACTTGTGAACATATCATGCTCCATCCACATGGAATTAGCCACAAATAATTTACAGCAGTTTCTTTAAGTATATCCCCCATAGTACTCTGATGGCATTAAATCACAGCCATTCCCAACTGGATCATATTTCCAACTTTAAGATAGATTTGATGCTTGTCTCACTGTGGCTCAGCACTCCAGGGGACTACCTTTTAAACCTGCCAGCTCTTGAAGAACTGAGCTTTGATTCCCAATGCTGCCTCCTGGCTGAAACCTGTGAGGGTCAGTGTCTCTGTATACCGTGCCAGGAAAGTGAGGAGAGGCAGGATGATGTTTAGGTGACCTTGTGCCACTCAACTTCCACAGGAAAATGACTGACTATAGGACAGAGTAGGGCTCACATCTTGCTCTGGTAGCTGCAAGCAAGAGGGATGACTGCTGAGGCTGGAGGTTAAAAACAAATGTCAGGTGAAAGCTGAAACAGGAATATCAAAAAGGAGCGACATGTTTCTATATACATATATATATATATATGTGTGTGTGTGTGTGTGTGTGTCAATTGTTAGCCTTTTAGGGAAATTCACTTTTATTTTCCATCTGGGCAGACTTCCACATAAGTCTCTCACCCCCTCAGAGGAGATGAACATAAGCAGCTAAAAGGTTAAAAGGCAATGGGAATATTGGGCTAAAGCTGCCTAAAGCGAGAATGGGAAGAAAGAAGGGCCAGCAGAAGATTCCCTGTGGTGCTGTTTGTTCCCTTGAAGAAACATCCTGTTTTTGATGGCACGTCTGCTGAGGGCCCACAGGGGCAGGATGCAAAGAGATACTTGCAGGTGCTGCAGACAAATACCTGCAGCATGGAGATGGGCAGGGATTTCTAAAGCCCTCCCATGCTTTATGTCTTCCAGCATAGAGCTGCAGCTCTACTGTGCATTTTTGCAGGAAACAGAATCATAGAGGGTCCTCCTTCAGACCTGTATGGGACACCCAAGCACCCAGAGTCCTTGAGTAGCACAGTAAAGGTCACCGGAGTTCCCCTTTTCCATAGAGAGAACTGGAAAGAGGATGGCAGCTCTGTACTGTCCTCCGTCCTGCACCATCAGCTCCCTGCTGTGGAGCAGAAGGGGAAGGCTAAGGAGTGATTTGTGCTAGGACAGACCAGGGTCACTCTATATCTTCTTTGAAACACCTGTTAAAACAGGGATCAATACATGGCTCCTAGAGTTACAGTTTGGCTCCTGCCCTTTACTCACAGTAGTGTGAAGGCTTCAGTCTAAGCTTCTAGAAATAAGGGACAGAAATAATATTACCATTGAATCCCAAGAGACTTCTGTTGTAAGATTTAACAGACACAGGTCTGTGAACAGTGCAAGGTGGCTGGAGGGCCCGAGAAGGAGAAATGGAAAGGCTGGTCAGTAAGCCCTGTGTTATTGGTTTTATAGAGAGAGAGAAAATATTCTTCCCCTGGAATTTTCTTTTTATGCAAATCCAGGCAAAATTTTAGGTGGGGAGGACATGAGATCCGAAAAAAGGGGAGGAGAGGGGAGGGGAGGGGAGGGGAGGGGAGGGGAGGGGAGGGGAGGGGAGGGGAGGGGAGGGGAGGGGAGGGGAGGGGAGGGGAGGGGAGGGGAGGGGAGGGGAGGGGAGGGGAGGGGAGGGGAGGGGAGGGGAGGGGAGGGGAGGGGAGGGGAGGGGAAACTGCTTGGACCCAGTAACTCACTCTGTGCCTAGGTAGTGCCTGGCAGTACATAGTCCTATCTCATTTTTACAGAGGCAACCTTGCACATAGTCATGCAGATTAGGTGACTAACTATGTCTTTATGGGGCAGGAGGGTGTTCCTGCTTGAAGCCAAAAACCAGAGGACTTCTATTTCTGCTCAAGCAGAATTTCTGCTATTCATCCAGTATGAACACCTTGCTGTTATTGTGCAGGTGCAGACCAGCTGGTCAGCTCACCTGCAAGAGATTGACCCATCCTTGACCCATCAGATATGCCACTCATCCTAGTGCCAGCCTGTGCTTGTCCACCTCTCTCTTTTCCAGTACACCCAGCTGCACTGAGCCACAGCAGAACTGCATTCTGAGCACATCTTGATTCAATCACATGAGAATTGCATGTTACAGGTTAGGGATGTTAGCTGTAAGGGCAAGGGATATTGACAGAGATGTTGGTGTCCTTGCCAGAGGTGGAAGCAAGGGGGCAATGAGAGAGCAAATCAAATCAGAGGGACATTGGTAATCTGGATCTAGAAGGCAAAAACTAAAAGAAAATTAAGAGAAAAGTGTTTAAAAGTCTGCTTTCATTTGATTCCACATTGACAAAAGGGATCTTTCTTCTCAAAGAAGGGAATCTTTCTTCTCAAAAAGGAATCTTTCTTAAAAGGGATCTGTGCTTCTTCCAGTAGCACAGATTTCATAGGAAAATTTTCTCTCTCTTTCCGCAAAAGTTGGGAACACAACTATCAGTGAGCAAATAAGGGACTACACAGAGAATAACTACCTTCTGGGGATCTGATATTTGGAGGAACTGGATGCAGAGAGATGTGGGTGCTGAGAGGTAATGATCATACCAGAAGTGAAAGCCATGGCAGAAGGAGCCATAGTGAGGGCTAAGAGCCTGGCACTTGGACTGTTCATCCATCCTGTTCACTCTGGAGTGCCTGAGAATGGAACTGTGCAAGTGGACCTGCTGTCTTTGGGGCTGTTTCACTCCCTGTGAACAAAATTTGAATCTTTTGGGCGAAGCATTTGAGCTGAACCCAGCAGTTTTCACCAAGTCATATTCCGTTACTGAGTGTTCTCCCTCAGTGAGGTGATTTTCCAGAGGGAGAACCCAAATATCTCCTTTTTGAATGACTTTTGCACCTTGCATAAAAGCAAAAATGTCAGGCCATTTTTTAAAAAAGTCACTCATACAGAAAACACTCATACAAAAATGACCCATACAAACCTAAATTGTCATTCTCAAGGGTGTGATGCTAAAAGAGCCTGCAAATGCCATTGGGCTTGGTTTTCATCTTTTTTCTCTCAGTGTGACTATGACATGTGCTGGTATTTGCTTTGCAAGATAACAACAGACATAGGACATTTCAGGAAATGCAAGGAGACAGTTAACCATAATATCTCCAGCATTATCAAAGCCAGCATAATGCTGGTGTGAGCCTAACAGGAAAGCAGCAGTGGTACAAACTGGACACACAGCTTTAAAAATGTCATGTCTCGTTATCAGCAATGCAACTAGTCAATCCTTGGTTAAAAGTGACTGGGAGTCTACAGAGGGAATGAAATGCTGAACGCTCCCCAGGCGGAATTCAAGTTTCCAATACATGGCATCTTCACTTTAAAATATCTTGCTAACTAGGTATGGTTGTTGACAACATTCCAAAAATCCTGATGGCTGGACAGTGCCTGAATGGTAGAGGAAAGCTTCGCTTTCATTTCTCCTAGCCTGCCTTCCTCAGCATTGTTCTCGTGCGAGCCCCACCGCGCTCCTGCTTCAGCCTGAGCACCAATAAGCACATTTTACAATTGTTTGCTGGGTTCAAAACACTTGAAACATTTCAAAGCACCTGACATCCTTTCAAGTTAGCTGCTGAAAAACCGAGCGCAAACAGAATGGGTTTCAGAGAAGCTCTGTCAATCAGCGCTCAATCTGTATGTTCTCCGAGACATTCCTTATCCTGGCTGATTTATTTCATATTAAAAGGGCTGTCAATCTGTATCACAAGAACAGGTTGGAAAAAAAATTGAGTGATGTCTGTGACTTTTTTTTGTTTATTTAAAATGATATTTCCCCCTTCCTTCGTTCCCCCTTCCCTTTCTCTCTTACCCACCCCCACCTCTATTTGTCTCTGCAGGTATGGTATGACTGTTGTATACCACAGGCATTTAAATTAGAAATATATTTTGCAAATCTGTGGCAGACCTTTCTTTTTTTTTTTTTTTATCCATCAAATATATCCCTTTTACCATCTGATAGCTTGGCAACAGGATCATCTCTCTTTCAGTTAAAATAAATGGGCCAGTAAAGTGGTGGAATATTCACTGTGCTGAGAAGACTTTGCACTAGTTAATGTACACTGTGTGTTGTGGGTTTCATTAGAGCAGAATACTAATGATACACTGCATGTCTCCCCACGGTACCACTTTATTGTACCAGCTGTATTATTGTTTTATATTAATATATTGATTATTGTCATCTTCTCTCATGTGTGTGTTTCGTCTCCTAACTTTTTTTCTCCTGGCACTGCTTACCTACTGCATTTGGCAATTGTTTCAATATCACATTTTTGGAATGAATGTTGATATTTATATTATTTCTTTTTGTTTTCCCCCATGTCTCCAAAGTAATTAATTTCCCTTGTTTGCTGCACAGATGTTGGTATATTTTTCAGTGAAAGTTGATAAAGAATGACACCTTCACATACAGGTATAGAGGAAAATAGGATAAATGTCTTGGCATCAAAGATTACAGGGTAGTACCTACAAGGGGGGGGGAGAGGTATCTAAACTCTCAGAAGACCAGTTCTTGAGGTTGAACAGAGGTGGAGAAAGATCTGATTTCTGGATCTTTTTCAGTTTTTTTGACTACTGAACTCATAGATCTTGTTAGCTGTAGCTGTGAGATAACCCTTGTACCTGGGATGGGCGACTGTTTTGTTCGTCTGAGAAAAGCAGAGGTGAGAGCTGAATCCCCAGGAAGAATTTGTGATTTAACAATACTTGGAATGTAAAGGCACCATCATTTTGATCTGTGTCAATTCAGCAGCTAACACCATGGCACCTGGTCCAGGTCTGGAGCTGGAAGGAACCATGGCAGTATAGCTAACAAAGAGGAGTAACACACTGGTAAAGCCAACGTTATGCAGCTTTTTATGTCCTGCGCCTGAGAAACAGTGAATTCTCACAGCATTTTTTAAGGTATCATAATACATTGCTGTCATGACTTTCTCACAGAGAGCTTGCTGATGATGGTAAATCTGTGAGTCACCTGAACATACCACTGCCAGTGCCAGAGAGAAGAAAGGGGAGGTCTCACAACTGACTCGCTGCTGTAGGAAGTTACTCAACTCCCACAACTTCCCCTCAAAATAGTGACTTGATTGGCTGATTGGTGGCAGACCCAAGGAGTCCTGTGAGCTTGGGCTGGCACAGGAGGATATAGAGCCTTAAAGGCTCCAGGAAAGAAGGGTGATTTTGCAGAAGATGTGGTAATGTGGCCGGGTGATTCATGCCTTTAACAGCCAGTGCGTGGCCCTGCCCTCTCCAGGTGTGCATGAGGTGCAGCCAGCTGGTCTGCAAGCCTGACAGCTGCAAAGTGCCCTTGACATTCCTGCCCAGCTTGTGGTGTGGGAAAGTTTTGGTACCTCCTCCTGACAAAACAGTGTGGATCAACCAACAGCAGAGCTGTGTGCCAGTGAAGGGTCTGCAGAATGACAGACACGGCCGGAGCATTGTTTGTCCTTCTGCCCAGGAGTGAGGGTGATAAGCATAATTCATAATCAACACAGGAAGGGATAAGAAAAAATCTGCATTTGAAAAGAAGATACCAAATTTCTTTGTGAGTCAGGTGACAGTGCTGGGTTTCATGGCCACAGAAGGTGAGCTGGTGAGCTGAGCTGGTGTCTGTAGTACTTAGCATCCTTCCACCAGCACAGTACCCCCCAGGCTGGAAAATTACCATGCATTTGCAAGCCCTGCTACTGAGGTACAAGAGATGTGTAGACAATATGTTAGCACAGTAACAAGAGAACTTTGTAAATTCAACAGCAATTAAGGAAGGAAGATGGAAGATTTTCCGAGCATAAAATAACAATCAATGACTAACAACTTTCTCATTGAACAAAAATGGAAGGAGACTCGAAGACTGCCATGTAGACTATAAAAACACCAGAATAATCCATCATGAGCCCCTGAAAAAAAACCCTTTCACTCACTTAATGTATTTCCTATTCTGACAGATAAGACACAAGGAAAGGTCTTTTTGACAAAGCCTATTCTGTCACTAGAACTACTCTTGGGGGTAACTCTAACCTCTTCAGCCCAATTTTTTAACTGATGTTACCAGCTCCCTCCATGGAGCGAGTTAGCATGACTTGCTGACTCCAATAGGGAAAAAAACAATTTACAGTCCTTATGGGTATGATTGACCTTGATGGATCACCCTTAAAATGTCAGCATCAGCATTACAAAGACTTTGTGAGGGTGATTATAATGGTTAAGCTCACTAGTGGACAAACAGTTCAGAATGGCAAAGGATTTATTTTGCTATAACAGTGAAATCATCTACTCTCTGTGGCAAAGAAAGTGCCAGCAGAAAGGTTTTCTTGTTGATTTTTTTATTGTGTTGGTTTTGTCTTTTACTGATAGTTACACAAGGTAGGGCTAAGATGTCAAGGTAGTGTAGCAGCCTTTATTTTTCTTTTCCAAATTAGAGGTTAAGTAAACCAATAGAAACTCAGTGGGAGTTCAGAAATGCTGACTCTCAGAGAGGCAAAATGCTGTCAATCACCTGATTATGACTGATACTCCTGCTTGTCAGTCAGTAGCTCCTGAACTCAAAGCCTGGCACTAGCAAGAGATCAGAATTTCTGCCTCTCACAAGACCTGCAGTCTCCATGCTCAATCCATTTGTGCATCTGTTGGCCATATCTCATTGCTGACCACTAGTTTCTTTAAAGTCCTGAGAGAGCTATACTAGAAAATCCTGTCATTGTCTCCCTTTCTCTTGTTTTAGATTCCTCTGTTTTAATTGTAAGCTCTCTTGGGCAAGGTCTGTTGTCTTTTGTCTTTCTCTGGGGCCTCGATTTTAGTGAGGATCTCTCAGAACATCTTGTGCTGACTCCTATTATAGACCAAAATATACTTCAGATTTGTTAGCATTGTATCCCTCACAACCTGAATAGGCTCATAACATGCCTTTTTTTCAGATGAGATTCTGAACTTTTATTTCTTTTTCATTTCCTCTGGTTTTCAGAATGTTGGTTGGCAAAACAGCACACCCTGGCAAATTTGTGATGTCCATCAAGCAGTTAATATGCCACTGTATTGCCATTTATGCCTGCTGCTGTTTTTCTTTGTACAAAATTGTAGGCTTTTTGGTTGTCCTTTCTTCCAGAATTCTGAGCATGTGATGTTCAACAGCAAGGGAGAAAGCTGATCCCACAGCAGCAGCAGGGAACTGGAGGCAAAGACCTGGGTGGCAACACTCCAGTTGGGGCATAATCAGTGTGGTAATTTCTAATGCCTTCCTGATTCCTGTGGTATTTGCAGTAATAACATTTCTCACAATTAACTCGTTTGATATTAATGCGAGTGTAATATACTGTTCCACCGAACTTCCATTGTAATTTAGCATTCATTAGAGCCCACTTATTGTAAAGTGTTCCTGAAAGCACTTTATTGAGCAGAAGTTGCAAAAGGTGCTTATTATGTTTTATATCATATTTTGCCTTTTCTAATGGCTTCCTGTGGTCTTGGAAAGTGCTTGCTGATAAACTTCAGGTAAGGCCTCGGAGCATAAACCAAGCTGGTCGGACAAAACGAAGTTCTGTCACCAGGTCAAATGGTTTGTACAATGGTTTGTCTAATTACTTCAATCCCTTACCAGCGCCCAGTCTAGATGTTTCAAAGCACTGAGATGTTTTGGAATGGCTGTGTTCAAGGAGGTTCAAATGTCCTTCTCAACAGTTTGTTCAGCTCACCTCAGACACAGAACTGCAGAGACCTCTTCTTCTGTCATTTCCCTCCTCTGGTTTTGATAGCCCTTCAGACAGGGCTGTCAGATACTTGCACTGTAGGTGTCATCTCCACAGCTCCCCTTCTTGTTTCCAAACACTAGCTAAGCTGAGACCGGTTGAACTCACTCCACTTACAAGCTAAGCAATTTCCACCATGATAGCTCCAGTTAGATTTAAGAGGCAAGGCAGAGGTAAAAGTCAGTGTAGCAATGAGGTGCATTAATCTACGGTGTCAGTCTCTCTTCGTGTTGCTTTTTTATTCCTACAGCTTGATAGATAATTCGTTTATATGCAATAGGAAAAATTTACTTTGCTTCGTGCAGCACATTTATAAATGCATCATAAAGAAATAGTTTTTAAAAAGGTTATTGCGGCTTTGAAAAAATATCCTGGACTTGGCTTTCTCCTTTTGATACCATTTTCTCTGTGATGTAACTGAGTGATTTTGCAGCAGAAAGCTCCAAAAATTAAACCTGAACTTTCCAAATAGCTTCCTAATAACCGTTGCCCAAATCAATGGGGCTCCATGAATATTTTGACACAGTTTAAATGGGTTTGTATCCTCACCATTGAGATCTGGTGATTTAGCCTGTCAGGTTGCAAATGTGGAAATATCACCTCTCACTGAGCAAAGTCCAATATCTCATTAGAAATGAAAATAGAAGAGAAGGGAAGCACAAATGCTGTCAGTGGCAGTGAGGAAAGAAATTAAACCTCCGGAGGCCTGTATATCTTATACAAAAGATTATGCACTGCCAGGCTGTATAAATCATGCCAAGGCTCTGGGGCTGCAATGGGCTAGAAAATAAAAAACCATAAAAGTGTCATATTGAAATACAGTCACTGAGAATTCTTTTATGATGAGTCTAAATTCGCCTGACATTCTCGCAAATTCAGGGGCCTGCTTGGATTGTTTATACCCAGACTTTTGCTGTCAGTCACGAAGTCCCAGTTTCCACAGCAAATTATTCTAAACAGGGCTTATTATCAAGGCATAAAAAAGTTAAAACACAGATGGCTGGAGAGTTCCTGTTTAATTTAAATGCCCTGTGGCCCACATCAATGTGAGTCTGTCTTGTCCTAGATTTACTATCAATAAATTGGCTGCACTTATTAGATAGCAGAGTTTTAAGATGATAGTCGGGAGTATTTCAAATAGAATTAACATGAAGAGATGCATAGCAGTTTCCTATCATCTTTGAAATACATCCAACAACAAGACATACATTACAAGATATGATCATTTGTATGCAGGTGAAAATGAAATCAATACTTTAGCGTTGGTAGGAAAGAGCCTCTCCTCCCACAGAGGTCTGTAGTTCAGGGGTAGGCAGACCCTTTTGTCAGTGACAGACACCTCGTTCCTTCACTGGCTGTGGGATGAGGTCCAGAATTAATAGATCAGATTTGCTGGGGAAAAGCTGCATTTGTCATCTGATGGGTAGGGAAAATAAAAGGGATAACCAGAAAATTTGAAGGAAATGTAGTATCATATCTGGCCTTTGCCTTCGTATCCTTTGCTTCATACCTTTGCTATCGTATCTGGCCAAATGCCTTCTCTCCTACCACTAGCAGAGCACAGCTCCTACTCATACATGGCCTTTGGTATTTCTGAGGATTGCTTTCCCCGTTTGTCTGGAGTTAAAGTAGATAAATATTTATCTGCCGAGGTGGTTTGGCCAGGGCTTTCCAGTGCACACCACACCAGGTCTTGGTCCTGGCAGCCTATGAAACCCAGCCCCTCAAAGTGGTCGCTGGCCCCTGGGTTCCAGCACAAATGCATCCATTGATGTGGCAGGAGGGAGAGCCCTGCCAGAGCTAATGAGTCATGTTGTTTACACGTGCAGGATGTAGAATATTGTGTGGGATAGTCGGAACTGCTTCAGAGATGACAGCAGTTTCGGTGGTGTTAACTGACGTATGCGGGGGGAAACTGGGATCAGGACACCCAGATGCAAACTTTCCTAATGTCTGGGCTTGTTCAGCCTATGATTCAGGGCCATAAAAAAATCAGGCCAGGATATTGGGTAAAAACAGGGCCATTCAGCCTCTCCTTGGAGCAAACGGGCATTTTCGCCTGATCCTGTAACTCCTTCCAGAATCTACAAAAATTTAGTCTCCAGGCAAATTTCTGTGGGGTTGATTCTTGGACAAAAAGACACAATGGGATCACACCCCAGTTTGCAAAGAAGTATCAGAAAAAAAGGGAAGAGCTTCATCTTGAGGTCAGTTTGCAGAAGCAGCTAAAATATGAAATGCCACTCTGAAATAACAGAGCACCATGAAGAAAATTCTGATTTGCAGCTGTATTTGTAGGTGTATTACATTGGGATTTTCTCCACAGATTAGCTAATTTTTTCTATTGACACTGAATTTTTTGCTTTTCTGTTTTTAAAGCATTCCACCAGAACCAGCACAAATATTTGAATTTAGTTTATTAATTTTAAAGTGCTTGGCCATGAAAAAGTAATGAGGTGATTAATATGCCACCTGGTCTATCCCACCGTGAAGCAGTTTCTAAGGAGCCAGGGATGAGAGTCAGCAGCAAAGTTCTTCATTGTTGCTTTACTGAACCTAGGCACTTTCAGTTATTGTTAATTATTTTACTGATAGGCTTGTTCGTGGTCCTTATGTTGATCCCATTACAGAGGCTGTGCTGGCTCTGGAGCAGGGAAATAGTGTGGGTAGCCTAGCAGGGCTTTTCAAGCTGTGGCTTCTCTGATACAATCCCATCAAAAACAGCAATGGCTGGAAAAAAAAAAAATAATCCCTTTTTTCTTTAAATCTGAACTGTGTATAAGATCGGTACATGGGAAAGTGAACTGATGGGGCCCTATGGAACAAACCCATTGCTCCCAAGTAATTTACCCTTCTACACTGCCATTTAGCTCAGTTCACAGAGGGGAATGGCACTGCAGACAGATAAAAATGTTCTCTCCTGCCCTAAGAAGCCCAGAGTTTCACTTGTGTTAATTATTATTGCTGCAGCACATGGCTCCGCTCTTCACACATTTAAAGATTCATTAAGAATTAATTTTCAGAATGGTATAGCCTGAGAGAAACAGACAGATAGGTCAAGACAGCTTTACATATAAAATGTCTGTTATAAAAAAGAGTTTTAGAATTACTTCTCACTTGCTGTATTTGTTCCTTCTGTGGGAGCTCCCTTAGAGCAAGTCTTGCCAAAGGCAGCAGAAATAAATTTTTCCAGGGAAGGAAAGTGGTTGAAAGGAAGGATCCATGTTGCTATTAATACTTGTGTCTCAGCTGGAATAAAGTGTTCATACAAACAGTGTGTGCTGCTAGATAGCAGAATTTATGGTACTCCACCTGTATGGGATATTCAATACGAGGCACATTAAAAGGATTTAGAGCAGAAGAAGGAATCACTTCTCTTGAAATACCATGACTGAGGTTTGTTGTTATAGCATCCACCTATTTTATTCTATTAAGGAATTTATACTGTCATCATTGTGGCATTTTTTGATGGCTTATGCCTCTTGATTTTAGTTTGGCCCTTCTCAGCATTCACCTTGTTGAAAGTAAAGGCTCCCTGAAATGAGGAGCAACCTGATTTACCTTGAGCCCTCTTAGATCCTAAAATTCAGCAATGTAACCTTCCACCCCTTAAAATTTTGCTTCAGTGTCAATCAAGAATTTAAAAGAAAGGGGACTTGAGACAAAGCTCCCAGTATTTATGATGGGACCATAATGTTATCCAAATCATCTAGCGGGTAAATACAAAATCCAGTACTCAGTGCTTTAAAATGTCCAAATATCCCTAGAAATCTCTCAAAATTATGCAACAAATCAACAAATCAGTAGTATTGCTTTTCACTTTTCTTACCTTCCCTCTTTTTTTTTTTTATTTTTTTGACTACCCATGTGTATCATTCACTAATATTGGCCATTTTGAGCAGTCAGAGACCTCACTGAGGTTTACTTCTGCAATCCATTCAGTAATCACAACTCAAGTACTACTGGGCAGCAGCTCACATTGGCATTTTCAAGACAATATGGCAGCTGAGGAGCCACAGTGATTGAGTGGTGTGGAACAGGTGGGTAACAGCATTTTCCTGTACAAGCCTGGAAAAATTACACCTGGAATCCTGCCTTTGCTGCCTTTTTATCAGAAGGAAGCAGACAGTGTGGAGGGGGTTCTGAGAGAGCAACATAAAATGATTAAAGGGCTGGAGGGAAACAGTTGGGCATGTAAGGAAGCATGAAAACTGAATATGTATAGTTTATGTAAGCAATATCAAAGGAGAGGGCATGATGGCATAAAGTATAATATCAGCAGGGAGGAGGGGAATCATTTGAGCTGGTAGAAGGGATAAGAGCTAGAACAGAAGTGAAAGTGAGAAAAGAAAGATGTACGTGTCCTTAAGAGGAAAATTTTCCAGAGAGTGAGAGCTGCAGGACCATGGAGCAGTCCTCTAAATGAGTTGGTAGAAACTCTGTCTCTGGAGACATTTAAATCTGGACTGTACAGAGCATTAGAAAATATAAAAATACACTGCAGGGAACAATCCTGCACTGTCAGGGGATGGACAAGATGACTTAATGCATCTTTCCCATTTCTAATTTCAATGATTCTATGGCTCATTAATTGCATCTCATACAAATGCAGTAAAATTTGATGGGAATTAACAAAAAAAAAGAGAGAGCCTACATTGGGGAAAGCCTGCTAAACTAAGTATAGACATATTCCTTAAAATGTATGGGATGAGTACATCAGTTCTTAGGGTTGTTGCTATTATTCTAAAAGTTATTTTATTCCCATTTTCTTCGGCATACTGATGCTACATGCAGCTGAGTGCAGGATAGGTGACACTTTCCTATGAGGACAGCTCGTGAATTGATGATTCACTGTCTTTCCTTCAGAACTTAAAAAGGTACAGTTTCCTACATTGGGATATATTGGGGAGGAGTTAAATGCTAATCTCTATTTACAGAATTGATATTATAAAGGGCTGATTTTTCTTCTGTTGAAAGGTACAGCAGAAGTTTGACTGATTTCAATTGTCCTGGACCTAAACACCATATATCAATATGGTGTGTGGCAGTATCTAAATCTAGACCCTGCCAGAAAATTCAATAGCCTTTTGTCAGTGAGAAGGCAAGAAACATTTTGAGGAAGTCTGAAATTATCTGGTGGAGGTCTTTAAATGGATGCTGGCTCTTAATCCTATGTATTACCTGATCAAATAAAGTCATTATCCAGCTGAAGCCAATTTTTCTCTTCTCAGTCATGTCTCACACCTTGAAGGGGAGTGTCTTGTAATAGTTTGCTTCTTCTTCAGCCTTTCCCACAGAATGAGCTACATCCTGTATTTTTCATGCAGGACATCACAATGGCCTCCTTCCTCAGAACAGGCCCACCTGAGCAGCAGAGCACTGCAATCTCCCACCCAGCTGACAGGCATGATCATCTTGGACCAGAGAAGAAATCTCAGCTGGGGACATTCCGTGCCTCTTGGCTTATGGTAGACCATGACATTGGTTTAAAAGTTGGAAAAATAATACTTGAAAAGTCTCTACCTCTTAGGGGACTTTGGGAACACTAAACCATGTTGAAGTTCTGATCTCAGGTGAAGCCTTTGGTGCTCAGACTCCTTGTGGTGAACTTGTGCTAGGCAGCTCACATGCCAGGCTTTTTTTACCTACTTGTCTAGAATAGTATAATAATGTTTAAAGAGCACCACAGTTGGCTGCAGCTGGCCAGTAACTCAGCTTTATGGTATCTGAGCAGAAAATTGAGTGAGGCAGGGAATCAGGGTGTACTAGCACATACACATAACATATTTCATTTTACTAGCTGCTCACTAAACACAAACCACATCTTTTTCTTCCTGTCTAAACACACTGCTATGGAAAGTTAAGTCTCTAGTCCTTAATTTCTATCCTCAGTCTGTTAACTGGCTCTGTCCTGAGCTGTCTCCCTAGCCATATAAACTGCAAAATATTGAGTAAATCAATTTATGTTTCCATCTGAAGGTCTTGTACAGATGTTCATTTGTTTGGAAGAGCTGCACAAAGTTCTTCAATAGGTTAACAATGAGGCCCCCTTTTCTCCAAAGAGGTCTATAACAATTAGTTCTTCCTGAGGCCCAGTGCAAGGCTGTGCATGTCAGTAGCACACCATGAGAGTGTCATTTCCCCCTTAACTCCCATGATATTTTTGGTACTGATCAATTCACACAGTTAGTAATAAATTCTTATATAAGACATCATCACAAATCACAAAATAAATGTGTAAACTTATTCAGGAAAATACTTCTTAAGGCATAACTGAGAAATAAGGGGCCATGCATCTAACACATCTCTGAAATGTTCCTACAGCAGGTAGTGATTCCCTTTTTTTAGCATGTGCTCTGGGAAGGAGGAAATTCTGTCAATTTTAGTGAATGCAAAAACCAGCCTGTAGACTGATACAGATCCTAAACCAATGAGTTTGGTGGGGCTACATAAGCACATAGGTGAAAAAAAGAGCTGAAATTTAGCCTGATCATCCTCTAGCTTGGGGGTTGATTAAAGGACAGTTATTTGGTTTCTTTTAAAACAAATGAGGGGCAGGAACAAAACAAGACAGCCAGTGCAGAGAATTGCTCTGAAAAGAGGGCAGCAGAGACTTACTGGAGTATAAGGCACCTTCAGTTGCAGGGGAACTGAAAGAAGGCGGAGACAGTGGAGCAGCTGGGCAGCCAAAAGGAGAACTCTCTGCTACCTTCCTGGGTCAGGGTGGGGGGATGCCAGGGCTGCTTCTGGCACAAGTGTGGACCTCAGCACTGGAGACCTGCTCGGGCTGAATCTGGAACAATGAGGAAGCTCAGCTGAACTTGTGTCTCCTGAGTAACACAAAATGTGTTACTGCTTTACCTTCATGACTCCATGGTTTGTTAATCACCATGGCACAACAGCACTACCATGATATTGGTGAAAAAGATGCTTCTACATCACGGCTCTTTGGAAGGATCTCTACTGTTCTCTCTATATTTTGCTTCCAAATGTCTTATCCTTGCAAATAGGAATTCTTTATTTCACTCTTGTTGTTCTGCTGTGCTCTCTGCAATGGAGTAACAAAGCATGATTGCTATAAATCTACTTTGGGTGGTCCCTTACAAAGCTCCTCTAATCTTCCTGACCCTCATTGGCTTCTTTAGATCCCAGCTGCAAGACCATGAAGAGATAAGACCTCCTCTGTATGTGTTATGCCAAAAGAAAAATAAAGAGAGAAGAGTGTGACCTGTGTTCACAGACTGCGAGACCGATGCCAGCGTCTGAGAAAGAAGAGTCTTAAAAGAGTAATAACATTAATGCAGATGTAGAACTGTCATATTTAATTTACAATGGGCAGACAATTCCAGGCAATCACTCCCACAGCTATCATAACTCAGACATATTGCATATATGGGTGTGTGTGCCCTGCATTTATATGTCTGTGTGTGTATTGCATATAGATATGCAGAAAACTCATTATCATGTACAGTAATGGTAAATATTTCATGGACCTCATTCTTTCAGTCTTAGTCCTTTGTGAAACCACTGAGGGAAGTTGTACCTGAACAGCAAATTGCAAGGGTGTGAGGGTTTGGTTCTCCATCCGTTTGCTTTATCTCACCGTGCTATTCCTTGGTGGTGACAGTAAGAGCAAGGGGCAACTCTTATTCCCCAAGGGGGAAAGATCCCTGTGCCACAAGGACCAGGCAGAACAGTGCTTCAGTGAGCAGCACATTTTCTGTCTCATTTTAGAGAGTTGGGGACACTGGGGATGAAATTAGGGAAGCTGAAGCACTGGCTCTGCTTCCTCTCTGCAGCCCAGGGCTGTGCTCCCAGAAAAGTGAGAGCCTGGTACAAGCTGCTGACTGATTTGCATGACTGCAATGCACCTGGGAGGTCTAGCTGGAGTGTGGCCACCTATTTTTACTGTGTAATACCAGATTAGCTCCTTGCAGCTCATTAACAAATAATTTTTAAAATCAGGTAAGAAAACTTGGTGACACTTCTTCATTTCCCGCTGCCTATCTGCAATGACACTTGATGTGAAGTGTCTGCTTGCCTGCAAAGCCTAGCCCAGTGCCAATTTTTCAAATCTTAGCTGATTCAGTTCTCTTTGCTCCCCTATGGGCTTACTCCAACAGGATTCTCCTAAGAATGAATGTATTGCATGTGAATAAGGGAGCAGGAATCAGTTTTTGCTGAATGCCAGCATGTTTCAGTTTCATTGGGCCTAAGAACAGCATTGCTCACACTGAGTTTATCTAGCCCAGAAAGAGTCTTCTGCTTTCCTGACTCCTTTCTTGTCAAATGGAAACCAATCAATTCTCAGAGGGTGTTGAACTGAAACCGAGAAGCCAGTTTAAAATGTATCTTGCTGGAAATTGGCAAGCCTATCTACCTGCTCCACATCACTGCCTTTCTGCTCAAGTGCTGTCTTTACTTGGCAGGAACACAAGATGGAATAAAAACAAGTAGTTCTTCCAAAATTCCTGCCTGCTTAAATTTACATACAAGATTAAATGATTTTTTGTCTTGTTATTATACCCCCTGGGTTCCTGCAGTACAGGTTGCTTTATGCATAAATCATTTATAGCTGACACATTGCCTATAATTTTCTCCAGAAACCAGGTCGTTTCTTGGTGCAGTAAATTCACTACAATTTATAGCAGAAAACACCTTGGAGTTGTGGCTCTAACATTCCTCACTTGTGGTTCTGAGCTGTCAGGAACTGCTGCTGCCCACTACCACACAGCCACTGTGCTTCCCCCCAGCAGTGCCTGCATACTGGATTTGGGAAAATTAGGCAGGGACCTATAAAGACCCCAACAACTTGTTTGCAAGATGATGTGGAAGCAGCCAGACTGAAAGATGCTTACTTTTGCTTGTATTTTGTCCTTTTATTGGAATATGGGCCTGGAGAGACTCAGCCACCCCACAAGCAGTTAACCTTTCCTATTTGTTGCAGTTTAACTCATTAATTAAAAAAAAAAAAAAAAAAAAAAAAAAAATAAAAAAAGAGGAAAGTTTCCTGTGTGACATGGAAGAAGTTTTTCTGAGGAGATTAATAACTTTCTCAGCCACATATGGTCAAGCCCTGTTTGTTTCCAGCCATATTTCAGAATGCCCTGGGGCTTTTTATGGTGGTAGCTTGTCAAAAAAGCCACACGTTACCCTGATTTATCTGAGAGCCTTTCATGCCAAGCCTGGAGCTGCTCAGCCATGCTTTGCTTGTATCATTTGTCCAGTGAAATGATAAACTGAAAGTTCTTGCCTTGTAATACTGGGTAAAATGTGCATTTGGCTGTGTGAGCCTCTGTCCTCCTCTGCAGTACGTGAAGCTGAGGCAGGGTGTGTATGCAGCTGTTGCACTACTTTGAAAATTGTCTATACAAAAAGTGTTACTCCTCTTGATGGAGGGAAGGAATAATTATGGTCCTTCATATGCAAGAGCAAAAAGGGGTTGGTGTGGTCTAGGGCATGAGTTTGCAGCTCATGCACTGCTTAAAGTGTCCTTCTGTGGGTGTGTAACCCTCTGCAGCAAAACCCTGATCTGCTCTGCACAGTGCAGCTGAGCTGTGTTGGGTGCAAGGCTGGGCACTCGGTTCAGTCCTTCAGAGCAGCTCCTGCAGGGTAAGCTTCCCTCCTATTAACATTTTCATCTGTCTTGCACAAGGACAGACAGTGAAGGGAACCATCAAAGACACCTTGAATCCCTCTGTGCCGCCCTGGTGCGTACTGGCTCAGCCCCTCACCCTCCCTTGGACACCCTCAGACCAGCAAAAGGTGGAAAGGCAAGTGGGTGTCCCATGGGCTGTCCCAGCACAGCAGGCACTTGTTTAATCTAACAGGGGGGTGCTTGAGAAGAGATAGGATCACTCTCTATAAATACATCAGGAGCAAACAATGGGGAATGTAAAAATTTAATTTTTCTTTTTTTAGGGTTTTGGGGTGGAGGGTTAGTTTTAAGGCCATACTGGCACACAAACAAATGGTTATACACTGCTCACAAATAAATTTAGTCTGGAGATTAGAAGGAAGTCCTAATCAGAAGAGCAGGGAGGTCCTGGAACGACTTTCTGATTGAGGCAGCAGCAAGCAAAACCAAAGTGCTGTCTGGATGGTGGTGGATAGCTACATGACAGGTTTTATGCGTTATTCTTGTGCAAGGAAGGCACTGGCTAGAAAGTCTGGGAGGTCCTTTCCCATCTTGCTTGCTCTGCAGTGTCTCTCAGTGCCTCCTTAACCTCTCCCAGAGAGGGACTCTCCTAAGTAATTTCTGTGACAGTCCAGAGGCATCAGCCTCTTGAATCGGGGGCAAGGCATTGGGAAGGGGTGAGGATCAAGGAAGGCTCATCCTCTTCCTCATGCTCCCTGGGCTGAGGTCAACCCAAATAAGATAGGAGACCAAAGGCTCAGAGAAGCTGGCAAGATCTATGTTTTAAGAAATTGTTTTTCAGATAAACTTTTGAGATTCTGTCTTTCCCCACTCACTATCCCCATTGTCAACAACTTAAATTTTCATCACTTATTTATTTCTAAATCTGAAATATTTGCTTTTGGAAACACAGGCCCAGGTTTGAAATACCTACAGGCTTTTGCTGCATATGTGAGCCATTTTTGAGGGTTTTTTTCATCAGCAGGGATTTTCTTCACCTGTAGAAATAATATTAGGAAAATAGACTTATTTTTAAAGATGACTGATGTGTTTTGATGAGTTTTTCAGCAAATGCACTCAGCAGACATAGCAAAATGCCTCAGTGTAGGTAGACATAAATGCAGAGCAACAACTTCCAGTCATTTCTCACAACGGCTTGTTTTCCTCTGGGAAATTGCAGGCAACATCTCTTCTTGGCTGACTACACTTGTCAGTATTTGGTAAAATCTTTTAAATCCTGGCAAGATTGTGGACTTGTCTGCCCCAATCCTAAAATCCAGAGGAAGGAGAAAGCCCAGAGCAGGGGCCACTGTGAGCCTCAGTGCCATCACCACTGACAAATCACTGGAGACCTTGTCTCAGCTTCCTGTGCAGCTCTGGTGTTTGACTTGGCAGTCCTTGATGTTCCTGGTGTGATTCAAGTGTTTACCATCATGTCCACCGCATGCAAACCCTTCAAAATGTCAGACATCACAGATTAAAATAAAATAAAATACGGTGAGCACAGGATATGTGACTCCCAAGGCAGCCGTGACAGAAATGCATCCTCAATCACATACACTTTTGCAGCTTCAAAGGGAATGCCGTGCCATGAAAGGCTAACTCTTCATCAGGCTTTTGCAGATCAGGCATTTTTCTCAGGTCTGCTCCTGGAACACGTTAAGAGAAAACGTTCTCCCCTCACCCATTTGGAAAATGTCTTACATTTGACTCGTATCACCACATACTCTCCAGTCCTCTCTTGGGCCCTGCAATAAATGTCACGAGGAGAAGGATAAAGAGGGAGAGGCTTTGACTAGGGCTGTTTCAAGCTCTAGTTTAATTTTTAGTTGTTTACTGTAGCTTATATAAATTAAACTCTGAACATCCTTGTCCTCCTCTGTTCCTCTCAACAGATTTCATTCCAAAACCTTTTCAGGTATGCGGACATAAATCTGGAGAAATTCCCCCTGGCTGTCCAAACTGCTGCAGGCTTGTACTTCTAAATAAGACTAGTGTACTGCTGATGTGGTTACAAGGTTGGCATGAGCTTAGACTTTATTTTTTCCTTCCAATGTTGCAAAACTGTGGTCTCAACACAGTTTATACTGGACAATTTCCATCCTCCAAGAATCTGACAAGTAAAGCACAGTTGTGAAGACCGTGATTCTGTGATTTCCAGAAAATAAGGGCTGTAGCTTTAGGCTGCCAGTCTGCTCTTTGGCAGTGCTGCAGAGGCTGACTCCAGCAGGGCTGACTCCCAGACCACTTATTTGGAAAACACTCACCTAATGGGACAAATTTCAGATGCGCCTGCGTTACTTGGGAGATGTTATTCGAGCACGTGTAAATTACCACCTTACAAATCTTTCCTAGATCTTGATTTCCGGTTTCTACTCCTGAAAATTATCCACTTTGGAAGGATATATTTATGTTTTGATGGTGCATATATCACAGAGAGATGCAGGATATCTGTAAAACTTGGTAGTGTAGCACTGAATTACCGAGCCATGGAGCTCTCTTTCTAAGCCCATGCTGTCACTGAACCTGACACCAAAATCTTGACAGGGAGACAAAAACACAGCGAGGTTGATGGTGCCTTGTGGCAGTGTGTGCCCACAAAGCTCTTGGGCTTTTGAACTCCTCTGTCATCCAGGAAAGTTCAAGGAAATGTCACCAGTTTTGGCTTTGCAGATCACTCCTTCAGCTCTCTCTGATTTCTGTAGTGTGGCTCATTGCCTTGCTTCTTCAAGCCCCTAAACCAACTAGAATCACATTGGAAAAGACTTTCCAGTAGGAGGTATGCTTGTTTCTTGCCCTGAGCCCTCATCTCTTCTTCATCCCTATGTAGGATTGGAGCAGGCAGAGGTTGTTGTGGGTACAGACCCAGACTTTTGATTAATCAAAGTATCTATTGTTGGTAGCAGCATATTCCCTCAGTAAGCTTTATTAGCAAGATATTAAAAGAAGAGTTCAGAATTGTGCAATATCATCTCTAAACAGGTCCAGAGACATAGTCCTAGAGCAGAGCATTTGGAGACCTGTTGAAAAAACCACTCTCCACAGCAGAGATCCCAAAAAAATCTATTGTCTTCCTCTCTTTGCAAAAATGTAGCATGTCTTGCTGACAGGTCCTCAACTTATGTGTGAGCTGTGAGAGAACATGTTCAGCACCGCTCCTGGCAGAGTCAGGAAGGTGCAGTCTTGCAGCACATACTTTTGTGTCCTCTAGGACTCCAGCACTGGATGCAAAGTGTGGCAGCAGAGTGAAATGAGCATCAGATCTCACTGTGTATACACAGTCTTTTTGTAGAGTGACCAGGAGTAGAGAGTGGTTGCTGAATGATGCTCTTAAGATGGGGATTTTTACCCTACACCATCATGTCACTCTTCTTTATATTCTTATAATATGTTTGGTCCACACCTGTGCTGGCCCCTGTGACCTATCTACTCCAAAAAGCCAGCACATGGCAGAAAATCAGTCAGGGGTGAGGGGTAGCTTCATTCTCAGTGCTTCTTGGAAGTATATGGTTCATTGGTAATTGCAATTTTAGGTTAAGGGCAGGGTCAGTGACATAATGTAGAGTATCCCATTTGCTGGTGCTAAACAACTTTGTGCTTCACTGTCAGAGAGGAGTGCCTCACTCTAATGGAAATTCTAGTGGGTTTGGGGTTTTTCAGTACTCAGTGCTTCTTGCTGAATACTTTTCTGTCATGACAAAAGGGTTTTAAACTAGCAGTTGTGTGCCTGGGTACCAGCAGAAACTAGTTGTGGGAATCTGATGGTATCTATTGGAATTTCTAGTCAAGTAAATAGGGAAATATTTATCATTTCCTTTTAAACACCAACAGTTTGTTCTTTGCTCTGCTGTACAGAATCCAAAGTACAGACAGTGCTTGTACCGAAGAACTTGCATGTCCAAACAAGGGCCAGACAGATTGCAGTGAGTAACCCAGAGATACTAAAGCTTTTCTACTGATATGCATTAAATTATTATGTGTGGATTGTCAGGCTTGATAGCTAACTGATTGTAAAGGAACTTCCTAACATGCTGCTATGGCAAATATTATTGCTTTATTTGCAGTCAGTCACCAGATCTGCAGAACTATTCATCTCTTTCCTACATTGCTGTAATTTTGTTCAAAAACTTAAAAAGCAGCCACTGTCTCTCCAAAAAAACGGTAAGCATTTGATGAGATCATTAGTATTGCCCTGCTGTGCACATCACCTTGGTTACATTTTCATTTACATTTACATTTACATTTACCTTCCTACTTTTTATTTAGTCTAGTTTATTTTTTATTTAGTTTTATGGAGTGTGTGGACTCCTGCTCACTGTAGACTGAATCTTAGGAAAAAGGAAAGGAAGAGATAATCTGCTGGGTTTTGGATATGGCAACCAGTCTGAGGCATTGATATGCAGCTGGACCTCTTGCCCATTCAATTTTCTTTCTGCACAGTTGAATGTCAATTATTCAGTTGAACATGCCTTTCCATGCTACCCAGTTTATACACCCTTGGGATGAAAATGATAGCTCATGAATAAGGTAATGTGTCAAACTAGCTTGGCAAAATCAGGCAATTGGGCACTTTTTAAAGGCATTCAAACTTTTTCTCCGTGGTTAGATCAGGGATCTAATACACATCTGTTCCCCTGACCCAGCCCAGCAGCCCACATCAATCACCAAGCTCTCGACCAGTTTCCTGCGTGCAGCACCAGTCACAAGGCAGAATGACCACACATGGCAGTCTGCCCCAGTGTAAGCCCTGGGAATTAATATTTCCTACAAAGACACCCTTTTTTTCCTCCTTTGGGGAGTCCTATTGTATTAGTTCCTTCCTGAGAAACCTGTCAAGAGCAGAGTATGAAGTCCAGGCACAGGAAGGGAATTTCTTAATGACCAAGAAATACACATTGGAAAAGGGCATGTTTTATTCAGATAGCAATGGGTTAGAGGGCATGTCATGAAACAGCAGAGTTAGTATCTTATCCTATGCTCTCAAATAACCTATCTCACATGCTGACCTCCTGACCTGGTTTGGATTGAAAAATTCCCTCTGAAATCCATAATAGTTTGTTGTTTTCCACATTGTATTAATTAAAAATCATGAAGTAATGTTTCCTCAAAAGGAAAATTACTCATTCACAATGAACAGTTGGCAAGTTTGCTAATGGATCAAGAATCAGGAGAAAATGCAGATGTGTATTCCTGTTGAGAGAGATTTTCTTTAATAGGTTGGAGACTCCACAGGATAATGATTAAATTGATACTGACATTGGCCAAAAGGTTGAAAAACATAAGGAGCAATGATGAGGGGGAAAGCAACAAGACATATATTTTTCATTAATTTTATATTCAATAGAGGATTTTCTTGATTCTCCTTTTTAGCGTAAGACCAACTATTTGAGAAGAACTCTAGGGGTGCTTAGAATGCTGTGAAGCTGGACAAACATCTTCTTGAAAGACCTAATTGTCAAACTTAACCTGCTGAAAGACTAATAACTCCATACTGTTTTAAAGTTTGGACATGGTATATTAGATTTGAAATTTATTTTGGCTTGTGAAGAGTTTGAATGCAAAGAAGATTTTCAAAGCTCCCTAGACAGATCAAGATCTATTTCTAACTCCTTTGAAAGAAGTCAGCATCTCAGCTGCTTGCTAACATGCTGGTACCTTTACTTGTAGAATTGTACACAAAGGCATAAAAGCATTTAAATGGCTTTTTTAACAATTTTACCTTGCTGGTAAGGCAAGATCAAGAGAGATTGAGTGAACTGTGTCGAGCCCCAAGAATTCAACCATGCACAGCTGAAGGCCCAGCCAGGAGGATGCCAGGGACTGGGTGTGGATGCAGGACTTGAGGATGTGCTTATAATTACAGAAAGGCCTCCTTGTGAAGTCAGGACAACCAGAGCAACATTAGGTGGTTTTAAAGGGCCATGGGGAAGACACAACTTCTGCTTCTTGGAATTCTTGCAAAACAATGAAAATGCATATTCCACACTCTCTGCCTTTGTCTGCAAGTGAGGGGGCAAGCAGGAATACTGGGGTTCTCTGCAGGCTTTGCTGCTGGAAGCCTGTGTGAAGCCAGGCAGCAGCTCCCACTGAGGAGTGGGATGATCTGCTTTTTGAATTCTGAACTAGAGGATTAGCTCTATCCTTGGAAAAGCCAAAAAACTCATTTTCAGCACATGCATTTTGTATGTTCTGTGAAGATGTGCCCATTCTAAGGTTTGTTGAAAATCTCTGGAATTAATTCTGGATAAATGCCTCCTCTTTCACTTAAAAGATGGTCATACCTGTGCCCAGTATCTGTTTCTCAGGTCTCATACTTAAAATCAAAACTTGCAAAATTGAAAAACAGGAGCATCTAGGTTAAATATTGCAGCTTTTTCTGCTGGCCTCAGCAGAGCACCTTCTTTAGATGAACTGAACACCACTTCAAAAAACACTCCTATTCCAGGTTCAGTGTTGGCTTCCATGTCAAGTTAATTAATCTCCCAGGATTGGATATTAAGCGAATTTGGAAGGTGAGCAGAATTTGGTTCTCAGAGAGTTGCATACATTTGCCATTTGTGGTTAGGAATAGAACCCAGAGAATGTTTATTCCATGGTAGGAAAAACAGTTTTTACTTTTCTTAAACACAGCTAGCTGGTTTATGACTCCTGGCAGGAGTACAGTAACTTTGAGCAACTAGTTTGTTTGTTCCAGCTAATTTATAGAGGGTGGTATTCGTTTTCCTTCTCCCTTAAAGAGGTTCTGTCCTGCAATTTAGGCCTGCAATAAGGCATTGCTTTGACCTGATAGAAATCAGGCATACAGTGTTCTCCAGATCCAAATAGCCAGGCAAGTGTGTGCTAAATCTGTCGTGCCTCCAACAAGACATTAAATGCCACAGCTACTGCTGTGTCCTGTAACTCTTCAGTTCTCCCAGTGCAAGAGGCCCTTTTTCAGAAAACAAGAGTGGAAGGGTGTGGAGTTAATTAGCAATCTCATTCCAAGGAATGGGCTGACATCATTAAAGCAAGCTCAGTGTAAAGTAAGGCAACAGCCATCCATGTGTCTTGAGAAAGCAAAGAAGAAGGGTGAAAGACCTCCATATTAAAACAAACATAAGAGTCTGAAACCAAAACTCTTGAGAACAGCTACAGCGATTTGCTCCTGGTTTTGACTTACACCAAGAATCCACCATGTGCTTTTTTAAGAATTTCCTTTCCATTTGACTCATCTGAAGCATGGAGGCATGAAGAGCAGGTGGTGTAAATTTAGGGAAGCTCCCACCGGCTGCCAGAGCTTCCCAGCTCAGCTGGATAGAGGTGAAAGTGGAGCAGTTGGGGCCCAGAAGGCTTTGCAGAGCTTTCCTTTGCATCCTGTCTGTTTCTGCCCCAACAGTTAATTCCAAACAGTGCTGAAGCTGGTTGCCAGCTCCTTTCCTCCTTACTCCAGGTGTCCCAGGTTTAACAAGCCAGTTAAGGAGGCCTTTTAGAGGAATACTCTGAAGGCTTATGTGTGGATTAGCAACTCAGAGATGGCTAGGAGGCCTTACTGCATCTAGTAAGTGAGTGCATTAAAAATCCTCACGTGGACAAAAGCAAAGTCTGTCTGTTCTCTAGTCTGCATGGCAGAGGGGGCAGGATGAACTGAAAACAGACAGCCTTATTCATCAAGTGGGCAACGCCAGGGAGAAGCCGTGGGGTGGCTCAGACCCAGAGTACTGAGGTACTAAAACCAAGCAGTATCAGGTGATGTGTAAGACGAGCAGACCAGTGCAGTGTTTTATCCAGTCTTTCTTTTATTTGGGTAGTCCGTCTTCTGCACTGCTGTAGAATGCTGCTATGGAAATTGGGGGCTGGCTGTGGCAAGGCAGAGTTCATTCCCAGTGCACAGTGATGGGAAATAAACAAAGAGAGTATTAGAATAAAATCAGGGCAAATGCAATTTATAGAATTCCTAAATTCCATTTACTCCCTCTTGTGAAAGTAATCCATCTTTGTGTGCCTAAACCAGTCTTATAATAGATGCTATCCTCTACTGGCACTTTGAGTAACCATATATTTCTGATGAGTGAGTTATTAAATTTGAGACTGCCTGAGTCTTGCAATAAAGACTTTCTGAGTGTTAGGTCAGTCAAAGATCCCAAAGCCAAGCAGAAGAAATACCCATAGAAGAGGGCCTTGCGTAAATTCTTATCCTTGTTTTGTACTCTTCCATGATTTACACATTAAAACCAGACTGTTGCATACTGTCTTGCCTAGTATAATCATACAGAAGTGTGGGTTTCAATGCCAGTACGTATATTTTAAAGCTTAGATTGGAAATTTATTTCAGCACTTTACTAGGGAGACAGAAAAGCCATAAAGAGGAATAAAGATCTTTATGAGGTTTGATGGAGCTACACAGAAAGCCACACAGGAAGAAACATTGCACAAGGGTAAGTACAAGTAGAGGAAAGGGGAAGTCTCCTAGAAGAGCTTTTTCTCTAAGGAATTTTATTTGGCTCCTTTTGTAAGACCTGGGATTAGTTGAACTCCTTGTCAAGCTTCTGGACCAATTTATTTTCCTGAGCATTTAGGGAAAGGCCACTTTGAAGGCTATGGAGATAACTGCAGGATGAAAGGAACTGCTAGTTGGAAGGAACCCGTTTGATGAGTGTGTCTTTTTATTGAGGATTTATTTTGTCCTCTGATAGTGTGTGTGTTTTAAGTGCAGTACAAAGTACCCACGGCAATGGAGAAGCATTTAAAACAATTATATTTTAATTAATTACAATAATGAATGACTGATAGGAAGATCAAATCGTTATTATTATCTTTTGGTGATAAATGACGGGTGGAGGGGAAGTGAAGAAGAAGGGCTGGTGTAGCTGGCTCCAGCCTAACACATGTTTATTTAAGTGACTCTATACAAACATAACCCTGTGTGTCAGTTACATCAGCAGCATGTCAGTTGGCACTTCTGGTTACAGACTATTTCAGAGCCATTCATCACTCAGTGCTGTAAAAGCCATCTACTCTCAGCTCACCAACCAATCAAACCAACTAGAAAACAGAGCAGGAAAGAAGCACTAACAATTGTCCTTACTTTCCTTTTAACTTTTGCTGCAACAATTCAATAAGTCCTGTGGTGGGATAGTGGAGAGGTGAACTAAATAGAATCTCCTTCACCAGGTCATTAAAAGCAGGAAAGGAAATGGAAAGAGAGAGAAAGGAGCAAAAATGAGAGAGCAGAATGTTAACCCTTGCTCTGCCAGTTTTTCTTTCACTAACAAGGTTTACAAATTGCCTTTATCTATACTTTTCACACCCATGAACATGGTTACTAATTATTTTGTGCCAGCTGTAAAGGCAGTGCAAGGTCTCAATACACTGGGCAAGCTCTAATGTGAGTCATCATGGCCAGTAACTTCTTGGTTGCCCTTAAATTCAACATAAACCTCCCAAGGCTGGGCTGCTCAGAGAGTGGAGGGTCACAAGCTCTATTTGGGCTTGATGAGAGGTTGCCACATCTTCACACATGCCATCCTCCAAGACATTCCCTTGTGGCCTACTTTCATTCCACTGTCACTTTCTCCAGGTAGATAGCTTGAATTCTGGATGCCTGAGAATGCTATGACCAGGAAGTGCAGCATGCTAAGAAAACAAGGTTTTAGAAAATGGCAATTCCAAGGTGAGAAAATAATGGTGGGAATGCCTTTCAAGTCTTGAGTGGTTCCCCCTCTAATTTGATAACTAATTCCTGCTACTTTCTTCCCATTTGTGCTGATGTATGGCTTGATCCTCCAAACCTTTACTCTCATGAATGATCCCATTAAGATAAATGAGACCTCTCTCATGTGACTGAGAGTGGGCAGGTAGCTGAATAAAATGATCAGCAAAATCAATCTCCCTCGCCTGCCTAGTAAAAGTCCCTCCATTATAAGAGCACTAGCATGCAAAAAATGGGAGTATTTTTGGGTAACAATTTGTAAAATGGCCATATTCAGTTGCTTTTTGACTGTGTAACTATGGCATTTTTCTGTCTGTGCCCTG
Organism: Haemorhous mexicanus; assembly: GCF_027477595.1. Taxonomy (NCBI): domain Eukaryota; kingdom Metazoa; phylum Chordata; class Aves; order Passeriformes; family Fringillidae; genus Haemorhous; species Haemorhous mexicanus. The sequence continues at coordinate 33,455,266 of NC_082341.1, forward strand.
CCTGATTCAAATCCTCCCCTCATGTTTATTATTAGTTAACTATTTCTTAATGGACCCCTTCATTTATGAATAAAACTCAACAGCAATTACAGCCCCAGTGGAGACCAGTGCACTACCCATCTGCTCTGTCGCTCGCTCTCAGCATTGGCATTCTGTGTCAGTCTCGGCCCCTCTCATTGTAACAAGCTAGGATCAATTTTCCAGTGGCAGCTTGAAAATAATAGTACAAAATGTATATTAATACAGAAATATATTGTGAAACTGTCCTTAAACAAACAAATGAGCCACTTTAAAATATTACCGCTATAAATGACCATGACAGTAGCACAGCACATATAATAAAAAATAACTACTGAAGAGAAGCTGCTGAATTACTATAGTAATAAACCAGATGTGATTATTATCATTTAACACAGTCATTGAATACCATGAATCCCTGAAGCCATTAAAATATTTATGATTAAACGTTTGCTATTCCTTAGAACAGAACATATAGTCAGGTACTAAAAAACTGTTAAGGTATTATTTTGGCTAATACATGCTCATGCCGTGATAAAGGTCAGCCAGCACTGTCAGCTTCCTGAAAAGAGCACCTAACAGCTTTCCTCCTTCTATTTTGTTTTTCTAATAACAACTGTAAGGTTAGATGCCTCTGTGCACATTTATTGTGTTCAATAGAGACATACAGATATATGCTTACGCTTTCCTACATGCATCTATATGAAGGAACCAACACAAATATCTGATTTCATTTGTGGAGGAATGGATGCTTTCTTTAAGGAATTATAACAAAATATTTAATGCTTTTAGGAAAAATACACTTGAGACAAAGCAATAAGCACATGTAAACATGAAGTCTAATTACCTGCAGGAATTTTAGCTTGCAGGCATCATATTACCCACTGAATACATTTTATCTTGTGGGCACAGAATTTTTTTTTTTCTCTGTTGGAAGTGCTTCCCTGCCTGTCTTTCCATAGTCTGCAGCCACCTGGTTGCCTACTGTAAAAGCAGGCTCACTTGCTGTGACCTGCAGGTTGGGGGTGTCTCTGCTGGTGGGAGAGAGATGAGAAGTGGTGGGCTGTTCAGGTGCCTGGTCCTCTTGGCCTGTGCAACACTGGGCAGAAGGGCAAGGAGGGGAAGAACACTGCAGCCCTACTTGCCCATGGGGGGAAATATTCCCTGACCAAATGTGCACTGCTACTCTCTGCAAGTGCCTTTTGCTGCTGGGGATTCTCCTGCAGCTCTGACACTCTCTGTTCTTCAGACCCAGGGCCCCTGTGCCATCACTGTGCAGTCGCTCTTTGCTACACACACAAGACCATCAAGTCACAGATGTATTTTAAAGCCTGAATATGCATCTCCAATAATAAATAAGATGTGTCCCCTCATAAATGCCTCCTAGACTCTAGCAGGTAAGAGACATCCCTCCCTTAGACTCTTTTTTCCCTGCTATCACAGGAAACCAGTTAGTCTCTCTGGACACTCATGAACAAAAGGAAGTCAAAACTAAACCTTGACCAGGGCAGTGCTGTGGGAAATTCTGACTTGCTTTACGGGATTTTACTGTCTTGCTTGGAAGTCTGCAAGCCCTGTGGTGGCCAGGGCAGGCAACGGGAGCTGCAAGCATGCATGGGAAAGGATGAGGAGCTTGAAAACTGTGCCAATTACAGAGAAAAATGGAATTGCATCCTGAGGTGCTGGCATCAAGCAAAGGCGAGTCTTCTTTGACAGGCAGGTCTGCTCTGGGAAATGCCCATCTCTCCTTGCTGCCTCAAGGAGAAGTCAAGATGAGTGTTATTGAGTTGCCTAACAATCAGAAGGCTGATATTAAAATGAAGCTTACCAAGTAATGTCTGGCAGGCAACTCTAAAGCCCTGCTTTCTTGTCATCTGTCTGTGAGGGCACCTATTGTCCTACATGTTGTGCTTTCCCTCCTGGGAAGCTCAGCATGTGCCTCAAGACTGTCTGAGGGTCACCCTGTTCTTCCAAGTTCTTCTAAGCCTTCTGATGTTACATTCTTGTAATGAAGTTTCTCACACACTTTTATGTAAATAATTATTGGTTTTACATTCCTCTCTGGAGGAGGAGAAATTTGATGAACTGTTGGTTTGTCCAGTGTCATTGGAGAGGTGGCACTTTTATCCTAGAATCCACTGTCACTTTTAAAAGTCTATAAATGTTGGAGTCAGGAAATAAACTTCTCTTCTTCCCACCTTGCAGTTCCAGTGTCCGCATCGTTTTATTTCGTGTCCCATTGCGACAGTCTGAGCAGCAGAAACTGAGCTCTGCTCTGACTAAAACCCTTGGGTGATCTAAGTCCAGTGGGTATTTGCAGAGGAAATGAACACACCAAAAATTCGGGCATCCACTGTAAATTTTGGAAGAAAGAAAACTGCTGCTGCTTTCTTGTAAATGAGAACATATGAGAAGTGCATCATACCCTGCTTTTATGCAAAAGCCAGGTTGCAGAGCACTTATTCAGAGAGTAGAAATTGTGTTTAGTTCTTTCATCTGCCTGAGAAGACTCAAACTTGCACCTTCTACAGAAGTGGGGAAACCAACTAAGCACAAGCTGGTCCCAGGTGTGTGTGTCCTGTCCAAAGGTTACCCCCTGGGGACTCATGTGGAATTTTATCTAATTTCTTGATATGGCTAGGTCAGGGCAGAGTAGAGAAGCATTGCTCTGTATGAAAGTGAAATAGAGAGGCAATACTGATGCATTTAGGCAAGACAGAAAATGAGAAGGTTTCCATAATTGAACTCTTGGAGTTAAGCATCTCATTTTCACCAAAGATCCACTTCAGAATCTTCCATGCTTTCTCCCTGGGAACCCATGTGGGGCAGGGGTCTGACTGCCTGCAGTACCTACAGCCAAGGGTTGGATGCTGGATGACACTTTAACCCTTCAAAGTTGTCTGACAGGAATTTTTGGACATCCAGCATTTTTAAACCAGTCATTATGTGGGGGATAGTGGAAGCAGGCAGTGACTGTCAATCATGAATGTCATTTTTAAATTTGTCAAATGGATCTGATGGCTCCTGTGCTAACTCATGGCCAGCAGCCCTTCTTGAGAGCCATCTAGCTCTGGTTCCAAAAGCTGTTTTGCCATGTCTGTTGGACAGTCCCTACAGTCTGCATGCCTTTTTAAATTTTTTTTTGTGGCACAACAAGTTTAAATGAAGTGATATTGAGGTATTCCACCAGTCCTGGTGCCAGGAACATCAGTAATAAGACAAAAATTAATTTTATTCTCCAGATTGTCTCCAGATCATGTCCAGATGATCAGAAAGGACTCCAAAGACCACTTACGGTCTATGAAGATTAGTATCTGAAAATCCTCCATCTAGACTTGGGTGTTTTCTGTTTATTAGGTCTGTGGAAATGCTACTGAAACCCCATATACCTTCCTCATGTGTCCTCCCCATCAGTATCATCACCAGACACTACCTGGTGTGAGTGGGAGCAGATACATTGCAAAAAACTAAGCACCACTGCATCCAAAAATAATTAGTCTTAACCAAGGGCAGTTCTGATGATTCATCTTTTATTCTCAGCCATATGAAATGAAGATTGCTTTAGTTTACCTGTAAGGTAATTACAGATTCAGGCTTTGTGTTCAGTACTAACCAAGGGGGGAAGTCAGAATTTGCTTGGATAGTACCTTTATACCCACAGATGTTTTCTCAGACCTCAAAAATGTCAGAGAGTGTAGAGCCTCACTGGTGCTTCTGTTTCCCACTGTCTGGATTTCCCAAAATCAAGTTTATGAGAGATTTTAGCTGCGTTCAAGATGGAAAATGAGGGTATTGCAGCAGTTGATCCAGCATCCATCTGCTCAGAGCCAGAGATATGAATCCAAAGTCCTCATTCTCCTTCTTCTGAAATTTGAGAAAGGCCAGAGCTATTTCATGCTTGCTTTGATAAATAGGAAACTGAAGAATCTGTTGGCCTGAGAGGAGGTTTCACAAATTAAGAGCAGCTTTTAATACAATGCAAGATTTCTGTAAGCTTTCCATTATTCTGATTTATTAGTTCTTAAGACTGTGTGGAAAGTGAACAGAATGCATGCTTGAAGAAGAAATTAAATTGCAAGAGCTTTCATTATTGTGATTATTGGACTCCTGCATTTGTGACTCATAAGGTTTGGTCCTGCTGTACTGCTGCTACAAACTCCACATCCTGGATGGGTGCATTCTGTAAAAGATTGCCTGTCTTTTCATTTTTATAAAATCCTGTATTTTTTGGCTTCTGCCTGTTTCCAAAGGCATAGATTTAGGCAAAACTATAGCCAGGAAAGGAAAACATGGGAGAAATCAAGAGGAATGTCTGACTAATATTGCAAGAAGGTATTTAGGTGGGATATGTCTGTAAGGTGAACATCAATGTAAACACTGTTTGCTGTGCTCTGTGGAGTATCTGCTTACAGCTTATTTTGGGTCAGTGGCATAGCCGTTCCAGCTGCATTCTGTGAGTTTAATATATTCCTACAGTGCCAGAACTCAGGAAAAAGAACAACTGGCTCTGACCGTGCATTTGGAACCAAAATTCTGATTTTCCCGAGGTATGGCTGTTACAGGACAAAGGTGACTCAGGACACAGGTCTGTGTGACAGCAATGAGAACCAGCCAAGGAAATATTATTAGAACTGTGTGCTGTCTGAAATCAAGAGTCCTGTTTAAATCCTAGTCACTGTGACATCACTCCCTTCCCCTTCCCCTTCCCCTTCCCCTTCCCCTTCCCCTTCCCCTTCCCCTTCCCCTTCCCCTTCCCCTTCCCCTTCCCCTTCCCCTTCCCCTTCCCCTTCCCCCTCTTAGGTGTCAAGGCATTGAATTTTTCCTTTTTAAATATTTTGCCTTTTTCAGCTGTTACATTTTTGTGGTCTAGTATGTTTTAAAATATGATCACAAAAATAAAATCAAATATATTATGGAGTTGTTGTTGTTTTTTTTTTCTCTTCCAAAAAGAATGAAAGCAAAGCTCAAGTCTAGAGATTATCTGAAAAGGGATTTCTATTCTCCATGTGGATGAATGGGATCACAGGCAATGAATTTTAGAACCAAAATGCTGTGGGTACATTGGGGTAGATTTATTGCCATAAATCACTGGCATAAATAGAGGTATGTTGGTTACCATCATTTGAGTATCTCATGTAACTGACATTTTACTTCATTTCTTTATATTTTTACTAGAGTTTCAACAGCACAAAAAATTAGAAAAGCAATAATACAAAAGAATTAGTATAGCCAGCCACTTACTACCCAGTGCTTTATTTTCTCCTTAATTTTTTCAGAGCATTTTGGAGAGTAATTTCGAGCAGTCAAGTCAGAGTCCACCGAGAATTGATTTTTGTGACCTCACATATTGTAACAGAAAATTATAACAGGAAATACACCATTAAGTGATAAACAAGGAAACATGGTTACAATTACTTTCAGAACATAATTTTATCCACTCTAGTTTTGAAAATGAAGAGATAGTACTGACTGGAACACCTCAATTCTGAATGCAAACTGTACAATCTATTATATTAAACAAAGTCAAAAGCAATGTTGAAGATCTTGAATCTATTCAAGGCATGCACCTCATTACAGACTTAGCAAATTAAAACACAAATAGGATTAGAAAAGAATAATGTAACAATCTCCCACTATGGTCCCTGGAGCATTAAGTCATAAATTGGGTTTGCATTAAATTGTGCCTGCAGTATTGAATTCAGGGAAAGAGCTATAGGCTGAAGATAAAGCTTGCTAGACTAGCTAACTTTGTTGTTTTCAAACTATTTTTTTCACACAATAAATACACAATAAATTCATAGGAATCTAAAAAGGCATATTCAAAACCATGTATTTTATATCTCAATTAGAAAATGTAGGTATGATGTGGCAACCCCTGGCTGTACCAAAGCCAAAAGCTGCAGACATTTGAAATGGTAACTTTACCTGAATATGTGGTTTAAATAGGAACATAATTTCATCAAAACTTTGCACCAGATCACCTACTGTGTTAAACTATTCAAGTTTTCAGGTTTGCACAAACCTTTAGTATGTTACAAGCTTCTGTTGAGTGAAGAAAACAAGCTTGCCCAGAAGATTGAGGGAAGCCGAGTTTCCATATTACAAATGTATTCTGTTGTTATGGGAACTAAAATGGTGAGCGATGTGAGAAGGATCCTGAGCTAACAAAGACCAGCTCGATGATATTATGAAGGTAGCTCTACAAACTGCAAACATGTCTGCAAGAAATAAATAGGACTGCTTTTCTTAAGGAGATGCAGACTTGTGAAAAGACTAAAGAGAGTCAAGTTCAACCTTTGTGCGACCCTAGACAAATTACTGACTAATACTAGGAATTAATTTTGCTAATTTTCACTTAATAAAGGCTTTATCCTTCAAAGGTGTATTATTACTGTCATCATCCTCTAACTGTCATTTTGGGGATTGCTAACAGCAGCTGCTCTGGCTAAGGTTCTTGTCATTTCATGCTGCAAAGCAGCCTTCATATGTTATTATTTGTGTGTTTTGCATCTTCTCTTCTAGGGATTCTCATGGCTCCATTTGTCCCCATCAGACTTTCACAGTTTGGCAGGCAGAAAGCCCTTCAAAGCTTGGGAACTGTCTTTTCTTTGTCGACACAACTTCTCTCAACTCTTGTTGCTGTGATCTCATAGCATCTGCCAATTGCCTCCCCTGATTTGCTCTGCACAGAACTGAACGAGCAGCATTCTAAAATAACAACACAGCCCATTAGGATTTTATGTCTGGTCTCACAGCCAATGCCAAAAGAGCACACGCTACCCTGGAAACACTTGGATTTTGATCAAGCAGCTGGGAGAGAAGTGAACTTTGTGCAGTGACTGGGAGATGCTGATATCAGTAATTGGTGCAAGCTGATGGGACTACAGAGCCTGTATCTAATCAGTGAGATCCTGGGATATACTCATATCCACATTTGAATTTGTATCAGGATGCAACCAAAAGGCATTTTGGGCCAAGAGCAGGCCATTCTTTGTCCCTTCCCTGCAAGCATTTCCAGGGTTAGGGAGTGCAGCCCATCCTGGCTGAGTGCCAGCTCCACATCTTGGACCTCCCATGAGACGCATTTCTTGTCATATATGAGTGGCAGGGAGCAAAGAGGCTGAGCCTGGTCTCCTAGGCACGGGCTGCAAGGGCACTCAAGGTCAGACCATGGGTATGAGGTGTGGTCCTGTCCAGCACAGGGGTGCTCTGGCTCTCAGATGCAATGGCACTCAGTTCTGGGGACCAGTAACTGTGCTGAAAGATGGAGCATCTTGGGTTTGTGGCAGAACATCTGAACTCGGGCTGCTGGGATTTCTCCCCTGAGCCCAGGTCCCAGGGCACACACAGTGCTTGGCCAGGGGGCATGTACCTGGAGCTTGTGTGCACACTGCTGCACCATGCATGCTCCAGCTAAGATGCAGCTGGGGGACATGGGGCTTGAGGGGGTCACACCACACAATTTTCTGGCCCCTCATTTTAGATCTAGTGAAGTTCCATCCTGGGTGGGAGGGGTCTTCTCTCTTCTCGCCTTCTGCAGTTTGCCAGTGGAGAATGTGTTGGCTAAACAAGGCTTTCTCCTCCTCCTGTCTGACAGCTCCCTTCTGGAGCAACCTTTTAACATTATTCTTGATTTTCTTAAACAGCAAACATTAGACACATTAAGAACAGCAACAACAAAATCATTAAGCACTACAACATTCTCTGAGGAGCCAGACGTATCCTTTAATCAGGTTATGGAAAATTCATTCCTCTTCTAGCCATTTATTTTCTTTGTTTATGCACATACAGAGTGACCCACTTCTGAGCATCAAAAATAACAACAAAGAAACAACCAAAGGTTCTTCATTATTAATGGATTTATGTACCATTTATTTTGCTTTATTGGAAACCAAATAATCAAGTTCATTCATTCCAATTAAACACAACACTCACTAATTGTCTATCATTTTTATCAGTGAACCCAGTTCCCTCACTTCAAAGTCACTGCATGACCTCAGAGGGAAAAGGACCAGTATTGTGCTTCCTTCTGTAATGATTGATTGTTTGCATTAAGATGGAGAAGCACAGACTGAAATTAGGGGTTTTCTTTGCTTTTCTCCCTGGGTTAGCTTACACCTCCAGTCCCCCATATGCAGGGGCTATAAACTCAGCATTATCATTTTAGGAACTAACACTGTGCTATGTCAGGTCAAATTTGTCAGCAAATTTGAATGATTTATAACAAGTATCATGTGTCTATTGTCAGTTAATGAGTCATGCACGGATCTCAGGCACAGATCTCTAATGAAAATTCTATGACTAAAAATTATAAGCATGATGCATATGTTTATAATAAAAACATCTTATTAAAAACAATAAGGCCTTGATCTCAGTGTTGACCTAAAATCACTGGATTAGACAGGTAGACTTGGCAGAAATTAGTGACTGAAAACCCTGTTACAAAAGTCACGTGGTGATGTGATACTTATTTTAGCATTTTGATCAACACTCCTGAAAAGGCACAATGAGATGAAACAGTCTCATCATTTTATTGAGGTTTTCTTGTTGTTCTTGACAAAACTATTAAAAAAAAGCTCACTTGATGAGAGAAGTACAGGAAGATAAAAATGGCAGTAGACATGACAGAAAGACTGTGGAAAGTTAGCTATACCTAGCAAAGAAGATGTTCATTAGCAAAGGCAAGGATACTTCTCATTTTAAAGAGACTATATTGTGTTTTAACTGGCAATTAGGTGCTCTAAATTGACATGGATTAGGAATTACAATGCAAGCCACAATGGAAATAACAGAGCATTGAATGTATCTATGTAAAACATATGTAAAAAACTCCAACAACTTAATCTCCTTCTTTTACCTGAAAAATTAATTATTTTTTTCATTCCATATTGGTTTTTATTTTCTCTGTTAAAACATAGTTTAAAAAGAGATTTAACTCTAAATTTGCTTTGTCAACAGAAAGGTGGCTAGATGTGAAATATTGCTCAAAGGCTGTTAAGAGGGCACCTTATGGTACTTAGAAAAGGTGGAAAAAAGGTCAGAGGAGAATGTCAGGGGAAGAAAAGTAATAGAACCAGGCTTCCAAAATCAGAGAAAATAGTAGTAACTACTAGGAAACAAAAAAATTATCATCTTTATCGCTCTGCGTGATGTAACTGCTGAACAGCTGCGAGTAAGCTTTAATGCCATGTCAGTGACATTATCACTGCTTGTGATTCTCTTTTATGTTTTCTGACACATCCCCACAATCATGAGCATTTCTAAAAACTTACCACAGAATATGGCAAGGTATTCTCCCATGGGAGTGGACTGGCAGGAACCAAATCAGTCTCTTCCCTGCAGCAGGAATTTGTCATTTCAGGATCCAAAGATGTTTTGAGTGGGCACATTTTCTACTTTTATTCCCTGAGTTATTACGGGATCTGAATGTCAATAATAGATAAGCACATCGCAAACAGACTCAGCAAGTTCTGCCTCCTCTGCCCCCGGAGAGTCACTGCTCAAACAATATCTCAGCACTGGGGTGACAGTTCTCCCCGGAGGGGGACAAGAGACAAATCCCTTCCACTCCTCAAGCCCCCTGGCCTGCACCATCTGATGAATTTATAGTCTCCAATCCACTTAGGTGTGTATAATTCAATGTATTGCTGAAGACCAGTTACTGTACTTTATAGCTGACATTACCGGGGATATTTTTTCCAACAAAATAAAACAATATTTGTTTCCTGAAAGGGAAATGTGCTGTCTGTAGCTATCAGCAGCTAACAGTTGCTGCTGGCTAGAGCTGAAGGAGACAAAAATAGGTGGATTTCGCTTTAGCAATATTGGGAAGAATCATTTATCATTCACAGCGCCTTTTCAGGATGAGAGGGCCCATTTGAAAGTCACTACAGAATGACTGTTATATTGTATGATATTAAACAATTGCATTAAAAGCAAGGGTTACAGAAGATATCCTGGCTTGTTGTCTACAGCAACAGAGTCAGCCTTCTACCATATGTGACTGTGTCTAGGGGTACAAGGAGGGGCCGTGCAGTGGGAAGTGCCCATTGCTTTGAGGGTCTACCACTTTTTGCCATCAGGATCTGATTCTGTAATTACTGAGCATTTTACAGGAATTCATCAGTCCACTCACACAGTATGCCTGTGAGGTTAAAAAGTGAATATGGGTCCGGGAGGTTTGGATTTTCTTGGCTTTCGGCTCTATTTGAGAGCTTGGGGAGGCACTGGTGTGGCTTATGTGGCTTCCTTCCTGGAGGACAGGGCTCTTTGAGGAATTAAAGGCAAAAATGGCATTCAGAAGAGTACTTGGTGTGTATCATCCAGAGATGCAGGTTCTCAAAAAAACAAACAAACACCAGTGTTCTTTGACCCAAGAGGACTCCACTGGACTTTTCAGGGGCCACAGGAGGATTAACTTTTCCCAGATGGATTACAGATAAGCTTCTCCTGACCTACAAATCCCTTGTTTAGAATGTCTGTTTTTAACTGGTTCACAGGATACTGGGTTTTATATTTTGGGGGGACTTTTTTTTTTTTTTTTTTTTTTTTTTTTTTTTTTTTTTTTTTGATTGGGTATGTTGTAAGCATATAGTGGACCAGTTAGCATTTCATATCAGGTCAGGTGTTAGCTTTTGCAAAGGAAATCACATACACTACTGATCCATCACACAAAGGCTTTCTATTTATTTCCTTATTTCTTTTAATCTAAAGTAAAGACACCTGGGATGCTGGAACACATCTGTGGAAGAAGAGGAATTCTTTTCTACCTCCAGGAGTCAGGATGCAAGAAATAATTCACTTTAAGGGTTTACATTTTTTCTAGGAAGTAAATGCTGCAGAGGAGTTTAAGGAAAAGCTGTCAATAAGCTGGTAGAAATGTCCGAAGGCTGCCCTGGTCAGAAAGCTGTGATAAATACTACAGCTTTTACAACAACATTTAAAAGGCCTGTAAATGATCAGCAAATGGGCAAGATGGCTTGGAAAGATGCAGAGACTTTATACATTTGCATGAAATGAAAAGCACATACTATTGGCATTTTGCATCAATATAGTGCAGCTGCTTGGCCTTTCCACCCCGGTGTGAGCCCCTAGCAGACCTGTCAAAGGTGTATGTGCCACCAGGTCACAGACCTGCAGTCCTGAGGCAGGTGTGAGGCAGGTGATGAACAGCAAATGGGAGGACTCAGACATGGGCTTTGGGTCAGAGTCAGGATGTCAGGAGCCCAGCTGATGTGCCCAAATCACACGGGGGACAGATCTGCCACCTCTGGAGCAGCACATGACACGGCAGGGACATGGGTGGTATTTACTGGGTCACTGTGCAGAGCTGGTGTCCAATATCCCAAGCAGATCCACGTGTCTACATGTGAAGAAGGCAGTGTGGTTTAGGAAAAGCCTGCTTTTCAGAGAAAGCCTCAGTGCTTGGGCTGTCCATCAGCTGCCCCACAAGCTCCTGTATCTCTTGCTGCTCACAACTCGTTTCTCCCAGGCATTAGATGTAATGAAGACAGGATGGTCTACAACTTTATGACAGTTCCATTTATTTCTACTATTTTCACATAAACCCAAGCAACAAGCAGCAGTTGCTTCCTCTGCAGCTTGATAAATGTCAGTATTAATTAAAATTGTTTGGAGTAGGGTCGGGTTTTTTTCCTCTCTCTGCACCAGGCTGGCAGGGACGAGAAGCCTGACGGGCAGATGCAGCTGCTGAGCTGTTGACTGGAAATGTTGTCACAGGGAACGAGGCAAAGGAGAAGTAGCTGGTCTTGGATAAAGTGAATTGGAAATAGAGGAAGCATTCTGTCACCTGTACCGTGCTGCCACTCAGCACAATGTGGGGGACCATGTCTGGATATGGGTCTTGTACTTAATCCTTTGCTCCCCTGGCTGGGAAGTCTGCAAAGGCAGCTGTTCAGCCCATATGGATGGGATGGTGCTCCCCCACCACTGCTATCTAATGATGCTTTCCTGACTGACACTCAGAGAGAGCCCTTGATTCAAGAGGGAAGGTCAACACAAGGCAATACTTGTAAGAGTACAGGGAGAAAAAGCAGGGGACGCTGCCCTCGCTAAACCTCCCTGTGCTACTGTGTATTTACATGCACTCCTTCTCACCCCACACCAAGATGTTCATACACCAAACATCTTCTGTCAGCCTTGGGGGCACTCAAGCAGCGACCAAAAGTGTGCTTCAGTGCTCTTGGGTGCGCTTGTTTCCAGCTGTGGCAGGTCGGAATGCAGCCAGGGCCCCACTCTGACGGTTGCAGTGCTGCACCCTCATTTCTCTTACCACTGTGAGCTCAGAGGAGGCCATTAAGAGCTGCTGCAGCTGATTTTCATACAGGATTATGAAATATTTTCTTTTTCTTCCCAAATTTTACTCACAATGGAGGAAAAGAAATTTGAATAATCCCATGGGAATTAAGTGCATGGGTTCTCCTGACTTGGACAGAAATGTACGCTCCACCATTGCTCAGACACATCTCAACAACCTTCCCAGGTGTTTTCCTTTGAGGGGGAGAAAACAGTTTTGTTTATGGAGCAGGATCAGTCCCTCTCTTACAAAATGTTGTCAAAAAAAGGTGAATGGTCTTCCATGCACTCTTTTTAAGTTCTGCATTGTCCTCTGATAAACTGAAGCAGAGAGAATAGGGAAGACAATGACTGCTCCAGATCAAAGGTTATATCACAATGAATAAAGAACTGGAAAGGTTTTGGAAGTGCAAAATAAGGTTTTTATGAAGCCGTGGTTTCTATTAGACACACAGGGAGACCTAGGCTTGATTTGCCGAAACACTTAGTGACAAAAGGAAGTGTACTTCCTTTTGGCATCTGTAAAAATATCATTTACAAACTGAGGTGCAGAAATGCAATAAAATGAACATCACTACTGTAAATGACAACTCAGTTTCATTACTGTATTGAGCTTTTTTTCTGCTTCATTTTCAGCTTATTAGTACCACAGGCTGCTCCTGCTTCTTCTAGATACCATCTTGTGCAGATACACCTTGACTCAAGCCCTAGTTCCCTTGCTCTTGTTTGAATCTACTGTAATCCTTTGATGAATCCATTTGTTTGTATTGAGCACTATGGTTTTTTTCAATGCTGGTCTGTAAAAAGTATATTTTACCTAGCAAATTTTAGTGACTTCTAAAAGCCTCATTTCTGAGATATCTGTCACCCCAAGAGTAGTAGTCAAAAGAACCCCTTCAGTAGAAGTGTCTTTTACCAGCATTAAAAATAATAAAGGTTCTTCCCTCTGTCCTCTTGGTCTAATCTTACAATGGGTTGGGATTTCTGTCTATACATTCCAAAGAAACCTGGTTTCTATAAATTTCTTTTTAATAAAAATGTGTTACCTATAATAAATGTATATTGCCTAGGTCAAATGAATCGGATTGTGAAAACATATTGAGCAACAGTATTGGCAGGATTTAATTTCATCTCAAAAAAACCCAACCAACCAACCACCCACCAAAATCTGTAGCTATTGAATGCTGGTTTGAATTAAATTCTATTTGTTTTAATAAAAGTGTAGTGGCCTGAGTGTACATATATTTGTTTTAGTGGCAGTGCACTGGATCCAATAAAACTATATTGGCTTCACTGCTTATGTCTCCTTTTCAGAGAAAATGGATTGAAAGGAAAAATGAAACAGGCATGAAACAGCCAGTCCTGAGGTTTCTGCTGGATTCTGGCATCCAAATAAACTGGTAAAAAAACCCCAACTGTATTACTAAATATTGCTTTTAAATTGAAATATGTTTTAATGTCAAGGCTGCGCATGAGGGATTTAATTGTCTCTGTAAAGGAGAGCAGTTTTTGAGACCAGGCTTGGCTGTGGTGGGTCAGAAGCAGAAACCTTAGCTGGCTTTGGCTCCCTGTTCTGCTGATGTAAGTCAGGTTTGCCTCAGCAAAGGCACTCAGCTGACCACCACATACCCAAGATAACGTGGAGTGGATCAAGTGTCAGCAGCTCCAGCCCCAGCATGTGGCATTTCCAGGGGCCCTTGTGGCAGGAAGGAAATTATGAATCTGACCTTATGTTCTTAGAAAGCTAATTATTATATTTATTATTATATTATATTATATTATATTATATTATATTATATTATATTATATTATATTATATTATATTATATTATATTATATTATATTATATTATATTATATTAAAAATATACTAAAGAACAGAGAAAGGATACTTACAGAAGGCTTAACAAGATACTACTGAAAAAGTTGTGACTCTCTCCTCAGAGTCTGACACAGCTTGGCAGTGATTGGTCATTAAGTTAAAACAATTCCCATGAAACCAATGAAACAATGGCCAGATGGTAAACAATGTCCAAACCACATCCCAAAGCAGCATAATACAGTAGAAGTGAATCAGATAATTACTGTTTTCATTTTTCTCTGAGGCTTCTCAGCTTCCCAGGAGAAGGAATCCTGGCAAAGGGATTTTTCAGAAAATATACCAGTGACACCAGCAGGATCCCTGCCCAAAAGTGCAGGATGTAGATCGTGTCTGCATTGGGGCTGGCATTGCCACCCAGGCCCAGCTGCCACCAGAGCTTTGAGCACGCTGCCCTAGGATCAGTCGCTCCTGTCACCTGGATGGAACACTGTACTCACCTACTTTTGCACAAGACCTCCCAGGAGCCTGCATTTTCAGCACTATTAACTGTTTGTGTTACTGCAGGTAGGAAAGCCACCAGCAGCCAAAGAGGGGCCCACTCACGGTGGCTTTTCAGGGTGGCATGCAGTAGATTCTGCTAAATGTCAGTAAGGATGTGCTCAGCAGAGTCTTAAGTAAGTTAACTGAGGTTGAACCACTTGTTTTACATTTGCAAACCACTCTGCTCCCAGTTTTTAATGAGGCCTGAAGTAGCAGCTCTGTGCAGCCAGTCAATGCTTGTGCTGACCCCAGGAACTCAGATCATCTTGCTCTTGCCTGCCTTTGTTTGGCCCTTGTGTCATTGGCCCTAAAAAGGTCACCAAGTGGCCTTTCTAGATTCTTGAATTGAATTTTAAAAGGAAAAGACATTCCGGCAATTTTCCAAGCTTCCCTAGTGCCACCTTTACAGCCAGTTCAACCAGCAGTAAGAGCTCCACACATCGACTCTGAGGTTAGAAAGAGCACTCTCAGCTCAGCCAGTACCATCTGGATATTTGCTAAGGGGTGAAATGGATGCTGTTGGCTGGCCTGGCTTCTCACATAACTTAAATCACAGCTGACAACCCAACCTGACCTGAGTAATGCTCTGTTTGATGCCATGCTGCCTTTTAGGAGACTGGCATCAGGTTGTGTGAATGCAAATCTGCATGGTATTCCTTCATGAGAAAACATGATCTGCATCGACTCATTTACAGCTTGTGCTGAAGTGGGCACCCCTGGGACTGTGGGAGCCAGTCCAAGTGAGGAGAATTTGGCTGCAGCAGTAGTTCAGCTGTGGGAGAGGATATGGCTGCAGGCTTCTCCAGCTCTGGCGTCTCAGAGAACTGAAAACAGAAATAATTCGAAGGAAAGCAAAACAGCTGTTGGTGAAGCAATATACAGAAAATCCAGCTGAGGAATGGGCTTGAGCGTTCTACGCTGAGCATCGCCGACAAAGTCCCCATGACCTTGTGGAAATTATATGCACTGCAATTGGTTTGTTTACCCCAGAAACAAGCTAACTCCTGAGCCCAAGCTGGCCAAACCTGATTTGGGATAGGTATGAGGGTTCCACTGCCTTGCATATGATGGTGGTGAAGGTGGGAGACTCCATGAAGCATCTAGATAACAGATTTGACAGTGTGAGGGAAGATCAGTGGGTGACAGTAAATAAACAGGCTGCAGACTTCATGGTGATGTGCTCTGAGATGCTCCCTGCACAGAGCTGTGCAGATGTGTTGGTAGCTGGTGAGGAGCTGAGAGAGGAGTTTGGGGTTTTTAAGAATTTGGGAAACTCTTGCAGCAGCCTACCCAGGAAAGATGGGCTCCATCAAAATCAAATAGGACCAAGGAGTTAGCACTTACAGTGTGAAGAATTACAGGAGAGTTTTGAACTAGAAGCTGTCATAAATCTGGGTGCAGAGGAGTACACAGACTGAGGTGACACCATCTCCAGGGGTGAAAACATAAATTCTGTATCAGAAATGGCTTGGATAAATTAAAGGATGGCAAATCCCACCAGGGTCATTAAATTCCATGATTGAATTCCTCCCAGCTTCTGCAAACTGGAGGTGTAAGAGGGGGATTTATCAGAGATGCCAGATCACATGGCGAACATGGGACTTCAGTCTCCTTCTCAGTGCATGATCCCTGCATCGACAGAGTGATGGAGGTGATGAAGGAGAGATCTTTGAACCACTTGTTCATTTCAAGATCATCTCCCTGGAGACCACATTCTCCACAGTCCATCTCTGTCCCATCTTGCCTGCCACCCTTGCTGCCCTGTGTCCACCATGCAGTGCCAGCCCCACATCAGCCTTCTCTGGCCAGTCCTCTGCCTCACACTGAGACAACACTGACAGCTTTTCTGCCTGCCTGGGGATGTTGGAGCAGACTGAGCAGTTTGTGCAGGGATCTTCTGGTCTTTTTATCCCCTGGCCAGGTATATGGGAGATGTCTTGTTTGAGTCCTAAATATGTTTCACTTAAGCTATGATCATGGTGTACTAAAGTGCTGTAATCTTTGCTAGGTCTCTCTTTACATTGCTGTAATTACCATAATAAGCTGTGTTAACTGACTCTTTTATAAGTAGCAACAACATAAAAATATCTCAGCATGTTTTCCTTTAATGAGCTACAACTTGTGTGCAATCTTCCCTACACTTTCTTCAGTGTCCTTGTTTGTGATAAACGTGGCATTGCTTTCATCTCCCGATCCCAGTGTTGCTTCGCCCCTGAGACAGAAATCTGGCTCTGGGACCCTCAGCCAGGCTTTGGCTGGGCTGCCCCAGTCTGGTAAATGCAGTGGTGATGATGCTGAACAATGCCAGTGTGGGACATAAGAGAGTTTCCCTTACTCAGCCCCTCCATCAGCAGCAAAAATTTTGGGGAGCAATGCAACTTCCTTTAGAGTATCACCACCAGCTGAGCCAGGGGAGGGGACATTCATGTTCGTGGCTGTGGGCCCCTGTCAGTGCACGGCTCACACTGCCTGGATGCTGTGGATGCTGCAGGGAATGCATTACCATCACCTTCACCTCATGTCCATTTAAGGACACTGGGGGAAAAGGGATGACAATAGGAATTGATACCCAAATACTAAGGCAGCAGTTCAGTGCCAGGGCTGGTAACCGATACAAGTGACTACAGATGAGCTGTGAAGCAGAAAGGGTTTTGACTATGTGGCAGAGGGATTTGAGGGACAGCTGCACAGGCTTTCTCCATCATTGCTGCTGGCAGAAAGAACGAAGATGGTCAGGCAGTGCCTCTGCTCCAGCCATCCGTTCACAGCACTGCTGCCCAGCTCCATCAGCCTGGACTCGAGGAGCCCCTCTGCCCCTCAACCCTCAGCCCAAATGCTGCTGCAGGAGAGCAGCACTCAGGTGTGGACCAGGGCCCAGAAAGCCTCAGTCGATTTTGCTGCCGTAAGATCTCATCAGTGAACTCACAGTGTGACTGCCTGCGGCAGATGGACCAACACTTGTCGGTTCTCTGGTGCTGAGGGGGGGCAGATTTATTTCCAGAGCCTGTGCCTCTCACTTCTCCCAGCTGAAGCTGCAAGGCAGAGTGTGCATCTGTGATACTTCTTTTTTCAGGTGCAGCTATGTTGCAGTGAGGTCTGTCGCCGGAAGCGATGGGATTTTTGGCACGTTTGTACAGGGAATGCAGGAAGGAGAGTGAAAGGCATCTCCACTTTCCACTGTAAGCTGCTTGAATTCATACAAGCAGGAATTGAATTTCCAAATCTCAGCCATTCCCTGTGTGCACTGACAGCTGCTTGACCAGCAAAGGACTGCAGGGCCCCATAAAGCAGGGGGGAAAACACAGGAAATCTGCAATGAGATGATATTAACGTGCACTCCAAAAATAAAGGAAATGTGAATTACCACCTTTAATCTGACCAGGGGCCTGCTCAGCCCTGTCTCCAGTCCTGCCTTGTCTGCAGCACTGACTGTTTCAGGGCAAGGGAGACAGCTACACTGGTCTCTTGGACAAAGCTGACTTAAAACCTGAAAATAATGCATGGACTGCAGAAGTAACTGCGCTTGCTACAAAAACAGCATTGTTTGCTTTCTGGCAACTTTTCTCCAGCAAGACATCAGTGTCACACAACTGCTTGCAGGCAGGATCTAACAGGGACTGAAATTTATTGGGAGGTGTGAGGTTTACTCAAACCTGTAAAGTAGCAGCTGCAAGAACTTCACTTACTAACAACTCACCAAGGCTCTTTTAATTCTCAAAATACCCTTGTTGTAGAAAATCTGAAAAATGCGTACACTGAGCAAATGTCCATGGAAGATACCAATATCACTGCCAAGGACTATCTTCTTTTTAAAAAGGCACTATAAGTGTTATACTTTACCAATGTTTTTCTTAAGGGCTGGGTGATATTTATGGGAAACTGATCCTGAACTGTGAAAAGTCAACTGTTGACTTTTAGACCCTTCATCTTTAACACTGTCTATGGAGGGTTATTAGTACCTTCTGACCAGGCAGCATGATTGGTA
Organism: Haemorhous mexicanus; assembly: GCF_027477595.1. NCBI lineage: Eukaryota > Metazoa > Chordata > Aves > Passeriformes > Fringillidae > Haemorhous > Haemorhous mexicanus. The sequence goes on from NC_082341.1 coordinate 33,473,945, forward strand.
GAAAGAGCAGAGGAAAGTGAACACTAAAAATATACCACACTTCTGAAGTTTTCTCTATTCACTGTTTATCATATCCAGCTAGAATAACAGAAAGAATTTCATTTGGAGGAGGTCAAATATTTTGAGATGCCACTTTTGTTTTCCTCACCTGAAAAGGAAAAGACAAGCAAAACACAAGGGAAACAGAAAAAGAATCAGCCACTCTGCTTATAGCAAGGAAATCTGTTTGTGCATGATTTAAAATCAGAGCAGAATTTCACTTCATTCTGTCTTGTGTTTTTGTGTTTCATATTTCATGCTTTGGTTAACACTTATTTAGTCTATTCCTAGAGGCTGTAACAGGTTGTCCTGGAAATTTTTAGACTTGCTGAGCATACACTCTCTACAGAGCATGTAAAAATGAGAGGAACAAAGAATTCATTCATTTTTATTTTAAAACACCCCAAACTTTAAAGACCTGGCCTTGCCTCTTGACATTGTAGCATCAAATGCAAAAGTCATCAGTACATAAGCTATCAACAGCACGAAGAAAACAAAACAATTACGTAGGGAATTTCCTTTCTCTCATTGAAAGAAATGTAAGTGGAAGATTTGGTTTTCCTTCTGAATTAAGGTGAAATGAAAAAAATTTAAGTATATTCATTTATTTTAAAAACTCCCCTTTTCAAGCAATTCAAATTTTAGCCCGTTTCAGTGGCTTTATAAAGGCTTTTCCTTCTTCCTAGTCATATCTCTGTGGGCAAGGAAGATATGCCCAACATGGAAGGGTCGGTCCTGTGCTTGTGATTTGACTTCACCATATGCTGACCAGGTTCAATCATATCAGAAAGGTTTTAAGAACACAGTAACACCTTTGGGGCTGCCAAGGGGATCTTTCAGGAAGAGAAAGTGATGGGCAGAGGTGACAGCATTTGTTCAGGACTGTAAAATTCTGCCTGTATTTCCTCCCATTTTCCCAAGCCAGGCACTCTGGCCCTTGTCACAAGAAAATGCCAATCTCATGGATTTAAATTAGCATCTTGCTTTACTGTGTGGGCATCATAAAGTAATGTGCAAAGTTCCCACTTCTCCCCAGCTGAGTCCTGGAGCAGCCAGTGTGACTCTGGAGCCTGCATGAGCGAGGGTGGTTTTAATGCACTTGCTTCCCAGCTGAGACCATCATCTCCTGCCTCAAGGGCTTCCACGAGGGTCTGACAGCTGGGCATCAGCTCGGATGACTTGGACCCTAAATGTGTCTCCTGTGCTAGTGGCTGCCAGGAGGATGGCAAAGAGACATGCCAAGGGCTGCCCTGGGCTCTTGGCTTCCTCATGCCAGGGGATGTTTTGCCTCCCAAGCCTGGGAAGTGTCATCAATGTTGAGATCATTTGACTGTTACCTTTATAAATTTTCCACTAAAATATACAACAGAGAGAAGTCCTTTAAAAATGCTGAGAGACCCTGCAGCAGTCACTTGATTTCTAGGCTAGTTGGAGGTGTGCACAGAGGTACACACACAGCTGCTATATCACTGGGCAGGCAGTGCAGAGCTACTTTTTCATTACTATCTCTGCCCCCCACCCCATCACCCCACCCCTGTGTTTGATGCCCTGAGAAAGGCAATTACCCAGTTCACTTTCCTCAAAGGATACCTACAGGCTCAGGAAATACTTCACCAAACGGGCAGTGTCTGATGTCTAATAACATCCTCAATCTTGCTTTATAGATGTAGCTGCAAATGAAATGGTTTTTCATGAAAAAAAAATCCTTGTCTCCTTTGAATTTCAAGTGTAGCTTCTGTATTTATTTGGTCACCCTGTGTAAGTGATGTATTTTTTGTGGCTAAAAAACAAAACAAGGAGCAGGGTGAAGGCTGGCATTTCTTATACCGGTGGGCATTGCTGCTTGCTCCAGCTGACACTCATCCCTGGTGTCCCCTTTGCCATTGAGGAAATCCAGTCTGCTGCCATGTCATTGTTACCATAATCTCCAGCTCCTGGACACCAGTCTGGGTATGACAGTCTCACAAAACCAGTGTCACACTCATCTTGGGCAGGCTGTGTTCCCCTGGCACATCTTCATTCCCACAGCTGTCGTGTTGGCTTCCAGTCACCACTCCCCTCTGCAGCAGCTCAGGGCCAGGCAGCACAAGAAAGAGGAGCTGGATGTGGCACTCCTTCCAGCTTTGGCTTTTTTAGACCTAACTTTTTTTTCTTTTCTTCCAGAGTGAAAATCCTTGCTTGTGATGGGGGTTACAGCCTCCTTTTGTGCTCAGACCTTGGCCATGTCAAGGCCAAGAATCTTTTTTTGCTATGTCCCCACAGCTACTTTTCCCCTCTCTGCAAAATTCCAGCGCCTCTTCCAATTCAGTCAGGTTTTTGAGAGCTTTCTGCTCTCAATTTCAGGTTCTTTGCAGTTTTGCATCTTTCTATTTATTGATTTTGATTCTTCCAAGCTAGCCAGCATTCCGCAGTCCATTTTATTTAACAAAATGGTTCTCATGCATTTTTCAGTACCATTTCCCATGCATGGCCTATCATTCCTGAATTATCCACAAGGCCTTGGTTTATTCCCGTCCTTCCTCAGCTTTTATCATGAAGGTTTGCTCTATTAGTGGTTCAGAAAAGGGTCAATTGGGAGAAATGAAATTTATTTAAAAATATAGGTTCATGCAGTGATGTTTTTTTCTCAATCTTTTATATGCTGGATGTATTGTTGGTTTATGAACCTTTCTAAATAGCAGTCATACCTTTTCAGAAAGGCAAAGAATAATTCAGGGTAATTCAGCACAGCACCGTTGCTCTCTCTCCCAGCTGAGGTCTCATTCAGCAAGTGCTGCCAGGGAGGAGAGATGCTCATTAAAAGCCTCTCAGCTGTCAGTCAGCCAGCCAGCGGCAGCCTGCTCCACTTTACATCCAGAAGAAATGGCTCACAGAGAACTCCTCTTGCTGAGGTCCCAGGGATCACAACTGAGACCCTGTGGCCTGCTGGATCTGCTGTGTGGGCATGTGGATATTTCATCTCCTTGTCCTTGGTGCAATGCAGTTGAGGCTGTGCTGCCCTAGGGTCTGGCAGGGCTGAGGTGGGATGCTGAGGGGGGATGCTCCTCAGGGATACCATTGCACTGGGCAGGCTTGAGGTGCTGTGAAAAGGGGCTTCTGCTGGGGTTCTGCCCTGCCCTGCAGAAGCACAGCCCTTTTGCATTAATTTGGTGCTTTACTCTCACCTAAGACCAGGGCTGAGAAATGCATAGACCTGTGAAAATAAGGAGCAAAAGATGAGAAAATTATTCCCGTGGCTTTTAGAGGCAACTGCACTGGAGTGGTGAGCACTGTCAGCCTAACAGAGTGGGCACTTCATTTGAGATTTTAGACAAAACTGGAGCAGATTCTTTTGCCACATTAAGCCTTCATTTCTGCCTATCCACACTTGGATGTGTTTGACCCTCCAGAAATTCATTTGTCAACCCATGGCCAGAGCCCTCAGGCAAGGGAAAATGGCTACGGACCGCTAGGATTTTAAAAACAAACCCAAACCACATACATACACATCATCCCTCATACATCCACACTAGCAAACAATAAAGAAACTTTCCAAGTTCTGTCTAATTTTGGGGGGGGGGGGGGGGGGGGGGGGTGGCACTAAAATAATTATAGAAATTAAATTTAAAATTACAGAAATTCTATCTGAGGTGGTAATTTTTTTTTAAGGATTATGTATCTCTCTAGTTCAAGCTCACTCTAACTGAGAAGTCCTGGTCTACAAATCCATCCTCTGCTCAAATTTGCGTGAGCATGTTCACTGATTATATCTGATTATGTAAGCTGAACAAAACAGTGGTGGTACACAGCAGTGTGAATAGCAGCAAAGCTGCATTCAAAGCTAGTCTCTCTCGTTAACATCTGGCTGCATGATGCCAATTTGTTTCTGGCTTTGCATTGTTTGGGTTTTTTTAAATCAGCTTTCACGTCCAGGGGCCAAGACAGGGATTGCATTAGGTGGACCAGTGCTGCTGGTGATTTGGAGAAGCCTTTTCCCAGGCTTCACACTCTTTGCTGCTTGCTTTCTGCAGATGTCGGAGCGATGGAGCCCGGATTGCCTGAGTGCCCATGAAAAGCCCATTTGAAGTTTGCACACTTGAGCACTGCCATACAGCAGAAGTGCTGGGCTGAGATGGCAAAGCTCTACCAGAGCCTCGAGCTTAAACCTAATGAGGGACAAAAATTCTTCATCCGCCACTGCTGTGACCATTTCTCTTCAGTCTATGTTCTGCTATTGCTACATTTAAAAGGGACACTGCTTAGCACAATGGGGGTTCAAGCTCATTGGGAGATTTTTCTAGAGCCCAGGCACACAGGCAAGTGAATGAGGTTTTGACTGTGCCTGAAATAGCAGGTGCCATTATTTCAAGTGAATGTAATAAAAAGATTTCATTTCAGCTCTGCACAGAGACAACAGAGACTGCAGTACCACCATTTTTCTAGGGCTGAAGCTTTGAGAAAAACCCCTCAGGTTTTATCCAGCAGAATAAAATTTTCATTATCAACCCAAAGCTCTTCCCCTGATCACAAAATTTGCATTCCTATGGATAGAGAGAAAAAAACACGGAGCTGTCTGATACTATCCATGATGAACTCAGCTCTCTTTTGAACAGGCAGGTTGAAATACTTGTAGCAGACCCGTCACAGTCTATCTGACCTGTTAGGAAAGAAGAAAGATAATAAATTGGACAAGCACATTTGAATTACAAATAAATTAGAGGAAGCCACAATCAAGGTACTGACACTCACTAAGTGAAAAAAAAAAGAAAGCTTTTGTGCAGGTAAATTATCTAGTGTGAATTATTTACTCAGCTCTGCTGTGAAGAGCTCTCAGGATGGGGCAGACAGAAGCAGATACTTTGTTGGCTGGTTCAGGCTTCTGGTCCTGAGAATCAATCTTTGACCATTAAAGAAACACTGCTGCTCTTCAAGTGTAATTTATTCAACAAGATGATTTTCTTTCTCTTTTTTTTCAGGATGAATGCTGCAGAGATTCTTGATTTTCATTTGCCTTTGTCTGGAGATGTGAAATAAATATGCCATATTGACCATTTCATGCAAATTTCTCAATATATCCGTGTATTTTTTGGATATGAATTTGTGAAGGACTCTGCTGACTTTGAGACTGCAGTTAAAAATGGAGATAAGCTTAAGCTGCTGAAGCTAATTTAACTCTATCTCTGTACAGCAGGTAGTATTAAAACTAATGGTATATGAGAGGAGGTTTTTTTTTTACTTTGAGTGCTTTGTAACATTTGTGAAGAGCACTGGTCCTTTGTTCCCACAATAATTTGAATCTCATGAGGGTCTCATTTCCTGTGCACAAGTAAAATGTTCCCCAAAGGCATGGGTGATTCCCAGCCAGCCAAGGCAACATCAGTCCTTCTGCAGCTTCTAAGCCAAGTCCTTCAAACCAGGAGCAGAGAGTGATGGTTGGAGGGGTGTGGCACAATATGGGCTGGAATAACACCACCATGAAGGTGCTCCCTGGGACTCAGACACGGGGAGAGTATGTTTTATACCTTCTGCATCTTTATCTTCCAATTTTATATACACTGCAGGTTGCCTCTGGGTTATTTTTAGGTCATTTCAGGGATATATATTTCTGCAAGAGCTATTTCTGGGAGCTCTGCCAAATTGGAAACTGTAGTAACCCATACTTCCCCCACAAAAATGTTTGCCCAGCAGCCTCAGCCACTCTCTTTCTTACTACTCCTCGCAGCCCCCAAGGAGCAGGCACATCACGCTGTAGGAAAAAAAGAATGCAAAATAAACGTCCCCACAAGGCTGGGAAGGGCCAGGCACCCAGCAGAGCTGCAGCAGGTGATGGTTCCCCCATGCAGACACTGATGGGAGGCAGGGCTGGGGTATGGCCTCGCTGCCCCTCAGGATGCTCTGTGCTCTGATGTGACGGACAAAGTGCATGGGAGATTTCACCAGGCTGTGAGAAGCTCTTTGTCTGATAAGCAGGCCCTGCAACGACTCCAGATGTTGTGGCTTACAGGGTTTGGGAATTCCTTGTGTTAGAAATGTTGGCCTGGGTTTGGAGTTCTGGAATTTAACTTGGGAGAATCCTTCCAGTCATCAGAAATGCGCCATGACCTGACCAGCACATCTGAGTCTCTCTGGGTTTGAATGCACTCACAAGGTTTGATGTGTATGGAAAACACAACATGCCAGAGGACCTCGGGCCCTGCCAGGGCAGGGAAGAAGCATGGCCCAAAGCACAGAAATTAATTGAGCCTCTTGAAATTTAATTGAAGGTCTTCAGGGCTTGAACTGTTCTGTACTTGGTGCAGTAGTGCACAGTACTTTGAAATATGGTCAAACTTAAAAAGCACAATTGCTTGTCTCTCATAATCACTGGCAATGCTCTAGAACGAACAAAAAGTAACTAAATCCCTTTTCATGTTGCTATCTTTTCCCAGTTCGGGTGTCAGGATTGTGCTGCATGCATCTTAATCTTTTCTGCAAGACACATTGCTGTCAGCATTATGGGGAGAATTTTTTCACTGTAACACAGACTTTTTTTTATCACAGGAGTATGGATCAGTTAAATTCTGCCGTATATAATGGACCAACTTTCCACGAAAAAAGTCAGTAGAGAAAAAGAATTTAAATGCTAAATTAACCTACCAACAAAAGCAATGTTTTAGCCCAGTGCTTTCTTGATGTCCAGAACAGATTTTGCTAAGAGTAAGCTTTATAAGGAATCTGTGTCAAAGCAGATCTATTATCTGATAGATAAGTAATGGGCTTCATCAGTCATTTTTATCCATGGGAAGAGGGCAAAGGATGGAAGAGGAAAGTGAGTCTGTTGGAAGGCTGTCCATTGGAAGCATTACCCAGACAGTGAGATTGCATGTCTGTACGGAGACTTGAAAAGACACAGATCATCAGATACCAGTGCATGCCTTTGAAAATGGGTCATAAACATTAGAGGAAAGGATGCAAGGACAAAGAGAGTACCACAGCATTACACTGCAGAGGTTATGTAAGTCTCTGTGTGTCTGTGTGTCTGTGTGTCTGTGTGTCTGTGCATGTGTGATAAACAAGCAGGATAAACAACTCAAATCTGTCAAACATTGATATTGACTTAAAGGATTGTTTATAGCAATATTGCTCAACACTTTTTCAACTCCCTCCTTGAAACAGTGCTGGAAACCATATTAAAATACACTGTACAGTAGTGTAAAACATATGGGGAAGCTGAATAGGCATGCAGCAATAGGGCTGTGCCAGCTACCCTCTCCCCAAAGCAGTAGCTTAACCCATTTCCAAGTGCTGGAATTCAGATGTCTGCTCCATCAAGTTGACAAAATTGACCTGGGATTGTCCATCAGTCAGTCCTATGGTATGGTCTAGAAATCAGTATGAGTTTGGGACTACAGGCAGTTTAGATGCTGTCACACTTTTCTTAGAAGGTGAGCTTGCTTAGAATACAACACTTTTCAGCACATGAGCATCATATATGTGAAATGGTGCCTTCCAAATGAAATAGCAGTATTTGCACCCTGGCTGTCAGTATTGGGTGTCACATACCACCACCAGCTTCAAGGTGAAAAACGGTCTGAAAAGGCAGCATACCATGGTTTTTGGTTGATGCTCCCTCCTTTGTTCATCTCACAATCACTTGAAAAGGAGTTCACATCAGTAGTCAGCTTCAATAATATTTCTTGGGGGGGGGGTTAAGGTGAAGAAACTGGAATTTAAGGAGCTGGTGAACTGTGGCAGCAGAGGGCCTCTAGAAGCTCTTCGTGTCTTACTGCCCATAAGAGGGCTTTATTCCTTCTATGACATTCCTTCTATGACTCAGGGGCATGAAATGGGAATCTGGTAAGAAAATAAGTGTGTTTGTTCATATTGCAGGAAGCTTGAAACTGAGATGGGCAAATAGCATGTGCAAAGTCCTAATGCTATGTGACATATCAAAATTGCATCACGCTCCAAACACAGCAGAAATTAAGCTGTTGGACAGTTTGAATTAACTGAAAATAGGGAGCATTTCTGAGCCATTTCCTTAGTGTTGTCTATATTAGAAATGTTGCTGTTCCCCTCCAAAATATGTAAGCAGATGTCTGGCTGGAAGGTAAATAGTGTGCACTCAGGGCTCATCCTCCCCAGTGAGGTAAAAAAGAAGCCCTGTGAAAGACCTCCCACATGCTCTGGGAATGCAGCCTCAAGCACCTGGGGTCTCAATGGCTGAAATATTTCACATATTAGAGGGTGTATGGAGCCCACCAAACACATGTACACACATATTCCAAAATCCTCTATGTGCTTGCCTCTGAACAGACCTTGACATTTATCATAATCTGCCAAAACCAGTATACATTTGAGGCTGGAAGATGGAATTGAACATACTCTGACAAGGTCTGCTGTTGTACCAAACGGAGTGGGGTGGGGCACACTTCAGAGGGGAGTTCCTTCACTTCCCTGAAGGAAGACCTGGATAAGAGGGGAGACTGGTCTAGCTACAAACTGATGAAATTCAACAAAGACAAGTGTAAGGTCTTACATCTAGGAAAACATAATTCAGGACAGCAGCACAGACTGGGATCTACCCAGCTGGGGACCAGCTCTGTGGAAAAGGAACTTGGGGGTCCCTGCTGGAGAACAAACTCAGTATGAGTGAATTGTGTATTTCTACAGCAAATTAAACCAAGGGGGTGCAGAGTTACATCAACAAGGACATCAACACTGAGGTAAAAAGTCATTATCCCACTGTATTCAGACACTGTGCTGTGGATTAACACCAGACAGAGCCAAGGTCCATGCAGTTGCTTGGTCATTCCCCCACCAGTGGGACCAGTGAGAATATAGTAAGCATAAAGCTAGAAAGCTCATGGATTGGGATGAAAACAGTCTAACAGAGAAAGTAAAGGCCATGCATGCAAACCAAGCAAAACAAGGCACTAATTCACAGGTAGGTGTTCAGCCATTCCAGGAGATAGCGCCCTGTCACACATCACAGTTACTTGGGAAGACAAATGCCAGCACTCTAAATGCCCCTCCCTTCCTCCTTTTTCCCCCACTTTATATAATGAACATGATGTCCCACAGTCTGGAATATCCCTTTGGTCAGCTGGGATAATTTATCCAGCTGTGTTTCCTCCCAGTTTCCCATGCACCCCAGCCCCTCAACAGCATGGCAGAATGAAAAGCAGAAAAGGCCTTGGCTCTGTTCAAGCCCTGCTCAACAATAACAAAAATATTTCTTTATTATCAACTGTGGTTTTTTTACAGATCCAAAACACAGCCCCAGAGTAGCCACTGTGAAGAAAATTAACTCTACCACAGAAGAAACTAGCACAGCTTGCCAGGACACACCTGGAATACTCAGTTCAATTTTAGTCCCCACTATGCAAAGATGTGGACAGGCTGGAGAGGGTCCAGAGAAACTGCCTCACATGTGATCCTGGATTAATGCACACTTGAGGCATTGCAAGTGATATTTTCCTATCAGGTCAGCTTAAGCACCACGTTTAAAGCTACCGTGAGTGTCATAGAGAGGTTACAGAGATACAGAAGAGCTTCAGACTATTATTATTATTATTTTTATTGCTTATTGCAGTTGTCCAAGTGTCAAGAGGAAAGGCTGATGAAATTTATAGCTGTATTAATAATCTTCATCATATCCTCTTTTGCAGATCCCTCTTGCATGTTCCCTTAAAACCCATGAGATCATCTGCTGCCTGTTAATGGAAAGCAGTTTATTTTGAAGGAGGAAGAACTGACAGATTTTTGTTCCCATGAACTGTATAAGAAATCTAACAAACCAAATGCAGATGGATCAATACTGGCTGTTCCTTATTTATCACCCTCTGTCTTCCTCACTTTATTTTTATGGCTATTAAAGATGCTATCATTGATATACCATTTTTGACTGTCTCTATATAATGTACACACTGGACAATGCTGCCATTGATATTCATGTAAAATGCTGGGGTATTGAATGGCCTAGGAAAGTGCTGCAGCCTGTCTTTCATTTCCGCCGCATGAGATTTAGCCAGGGCTGGATCTCCACTGAGTAACATTCCTGTTACACTCCAGGAGGTGCAAGGGAAGTTTGATCTTTACTCTGAGTATTTCTGCACTCTTAAGTGTGCTTGAGTTTTCTTTTAGGTGGGACTTCAGCTGGGGACTTCTTGGGCTCTCTGCTTCGTTAAAGTCATTCCCTTTAGACTTTTGATCACCAAGAAACAGCAGTGCTTTAGTGCAGCCCTTTGATTGTATTATTTCAGCTAAAACTCACTACTCGCTCCAGATGAGGAGGAGTCACGCTTCAAACCATGGCATTTTGTCATGAGTAAACAACTGATTGGAGTGAGTGAATCCAAAGCTGGGTGTAGCCTGTATTGAATGACAGCATTGTGTCAGCTAATTTGACTGTCAACAAGAGAATTAAACCTGCTTATGGAAGCATGGGTATCAGAGATTAAAGCCTCTACACTGCAGTTCTGATGGCAATTCTGGGCAACAAAGTCACCCACAAGCTAGTTTTAAGTGAGTCACGCTTATAGCAGTCTGGAAGTGGGAAGCCAAACTCAGCAATGGCTGGGCACCCCACTACTTTGGGAGATTTACAGCCTGCCATGTACTTTCAGTTTAGGATCTGAAATTGGACTGAAACCAGACACGAGGAAAGCTTGATTTTCCAGGTAAATTGGCTCAACTCTTCTTAAAATAAAAGCAAAGTAAAGAAGAACAACACCTTTACATTCAACAAAAGCAGCTTTAACTGTGTTTCTGCAGCAAGATTCACCCCAGATGTCAGAATAAGAATGTGATGCAGGTCTGGCACTGGGTAGCTAGTGCTGTGGAGTTGGGAAATCTGGTCTATTTAGGCAGCATGTATTGATTGCAGCAATCTTTTCAATTCTTAGTGTGAAGAAAATTTATCCCTTTTCCCAGGTAAATCTGGGGTAAGCAGGTAGAAATTCAGGGCTAAAACCTTACAACAGAAGGAAGCATTATCCTAGTGTCTCAATTTTTTAGAAACAAATGCTGTGGCATTTAAATTGGAGCATCTATCTCTAGCAACCCAGCACCTCTAATCAGTTTCTCACCTTTACATTTGAATGCAGTGAAGGCAGAGGTACTGCATTTACAATTATAGCAGATAACTTCATCCCTCTGAAATGACTTTAAAAGATTAGAACACATAGATTATTTATTAACTCTTAGTGAATGTACTTCTAGAATGGGAACAACATATTGCATCAATGTCTAGCTCCACAGTTTAACTATTTTAATTAAGAGGGAAATGTATATTGCTGTAAGGAATTCAGCCCACATACCACTGTGCAAGGCTTCCTCCTGACTGTTTCCTTTTTAGTACAAAGCTTTTGTTCCTTTAAACTCATGTTAACAACAGTGATCTTAACACTGGAATCTTCTGTGATAACTCATAAATAACAGTTCTGGCTGAAACAAGGCTGTTCAGCCAAGCTATCCAAAACTGGCAACCCAACAGTTTACTTGACCCATTTTGATCATGAGCATCTGATTCACATGTTGGCAGAGAGATTTGTGATGGAGTTGCACTGCCAGCTTAAGTCAAAGACTCATGCTGCCTAGATAACAAAAAACCAAAAAAAAAAAATCTTGTCTAAGTTCATGAGAGCAACTGCAGTATATCCAGAATTGTTTTCCTTCCTTCTTGGATTTTGTAGCAAGTCCCTCCCCAACTAAAGCCTTCAGTTGGTTCCTGGATTGTAAACCAGCATGCCTTAGAAGTGGTAAAAAACAGATGAGACAAGCATAAACATGGTGTTCCAGACCTCCAAACCAGGTGCCAGTCCAGAAGAAATATAAACCTGTCCACAGCTAAGCAGAGTTTTCCAAGGAAGGCTGAGACAGATCAAGACCCGTCTGCTGAGAGTGGAATGCCGGCTCCTTCCAGCAAAGCTGGGGAACAAGAAAGAGGCAAACACAGCCCTGCATGCCTGCAGTAGCTGATCAGCACTGGCACACTGCCGAGCCACAGCCTGGACTCCTCTATGGGAAAAAGCAGGGATCAAAGTCAGGAGACAGAGAGAATTCACTGTGATTCACTTTGACAATGTGTTGTCCCAACAGGAAAAGAAAACAACATAATTTAGATGCTGTCAGGACAAAATGTCACCTTTAAAGAAATGGAGATCTAATTATCAAGGTATCATTTGGTATAGAACAATTCCCAGACACAGTGAAGAATTAAACCCTTTCAAAGCCGTGTAAACGTATTTTTCCTTTATCTTTAGTACTCACAATTTTCACCTGGGCTAAATGCATCAAGCCTAATGATTGAACATTTTAAAACACACTATATAATGCTGTTAGGCTTGGTGTAAAGTGTTATTACATGCTAAGATGCTAAGGACTAGTTTCACCTCAATGTTCTGATTCATTAAACAACTGCACTTGTATGGTGCCATCCTTGAATGATAAGGTATATCTGCAAAATGCAGCAAGAATTTGCAGGATTACACCTTACACCTATATGATTGGGATAATTTGCAAATCACAAGAACTAAGAACCAGAAAGAAGGACCATCAAGTTCATATTAGTCTATTACAACAGGACTTGTTCTGTTAAATAACTGAGTTGCCTTTTTAAGCTCTTCCACTTTACTTCCATAGTGGTGAACTCAAGAGCAAAGTAGTTACCAGGAGTCACCAAGGTAGTCTGAATAAGAACTGTCTGAAAGCCTGTTCAAATGGAGCATGACACTTAGGTTCCAAAAATACATTCTTTGTTTTCTATTAAGAAGAAAGTACCATTTGAATATGTGCTTTCACAATTCACTGAAATATTGTAAATGGAAGACCTTGTTCCAAAAATTTTCACCACACTAATTTTTTTTTCCTTTTTTCTGGACAAATATACTTTGCATATTTGGACAGGCAGACAAATTTTGGATACTTATTAAAGCAAGTGCTAAACAATTCTATGGCTAATCTGTTGCTGGTTGCTACAAATAAAAGTAATTGTAACCTGAAAAATTACAGTTAATTACAGTTAAGAAAGGCAACTGTGGAACCTGGTTCTGCTTAGTTTAAATCCTCATCTTTCCTCTGGGCCAAATCCCAATATCCTTTTATGCAGTCTTTTGTTTCCTCAGACTTCCTTTTATCTTCTAGCTTAAATTCAGTGCATACACTATAACAGCTGCTGAGGTGTAGTTATGGGGCATACTGGGAAAGGAACTCTGAGCTAGCAGTAATTTGCATGTTTCATTAACTAGATAATCAGGACACTTGGGCAAGTTTTTTTTTCCCAGGGAAGCATTCTTCACCTGGATATGTGCCATCTCTAAACCCAGAAACTTCTGGTGGAAATGTATGTCCCTCCTGAGTCCAGAATGAAAACTTCTGCCCAAAAGCAGACAGCAAGGCATGTTCTCCTTCCACCAGGACTATGGGCTGAGCAGGCTTTTGCAGCTATATCCTGCGGCTTCAAATGGAGGGTCCTGCCACCAGCCTCTTCCAAGGCAGAGTTATGTCTACTTCTCCTGCCCTGTACACATGGAAGTGGTTAATTTCCTGGGAGAGCTGCTCTGGCACAGTGACCATTACACAAGCCTACAAATGCAACGCTTGGCAAGCAGGTTCCAGTTGGAACTGGGTACTTCAGGGATGTGGACACAGATCTCTCATGGTCCAGATGTCAGCACTGGACTTGTGGCTGCTGGTGCATGTCCTGTTTTGGGACACTGTACCAGCTCCCTCCCCTTTCTACCAACCCCGGAGAGGGTCAGGCTCTCCTGCACAACCACCCCACACGCACATTTTTCCCCTCCCAAACTCAGAGCTAAAGCCCAGGCTAAAGCATTCTTATTCCTGATAAGACAACAGCAGATTAAACGGGATGAACTGATCGGCTGTACTTCTTGTAAAGTTATCCCCAGAGATAAATGCACAATGTTGTTATGGAGGCTGTGGTGGTGTCTGCAGCGTAACTAAGGCTGACAGACTGCTTGCATGTGGGTGGCTGTCTTCTTTCCAGCTGTGACCAGCTGAATTATATCACCTGTCCCACTTGATATATTAGGATATGCTCAAACTCAAGATGCATGTTGCTGCAATAGGGAAATTAATGTCCACCACTGGAGGCAATTAATAATGATTAGGAGCAAACCAGCAGGGTTAAATCTGTGCATTTAACAAAGTGTTCATACAGCTTTTTATACTATACTTCAACCACTGGGTTCTCTCAAATTTCTGCTTCTCTTTGGGGGGGGCTAGGACAACCTTATCTTAATTAATGTGTAAACTTAGTTGAAATGTCAAAGTTGTTTCAATAAGACATGTTTATTCATTACTCAATCCCAGCTTCAGACCCAGTAGAAGAAGGCATCAAACACACCCATGTGAAAGAGTCTGCAGAAAAAAATGGAAACATTCATCTCTATGTCCATTTTCATTCAGAGCAGCACAGCTCTAGGTATTTGTGTTTGAAGTCGCTGCATCTCTTTGATTTCTGGACTCCTCAGCTAGCACACTAAAAAGTGGCAGCAAACTGACACCTGGAAAATTTGCAATGCTCAGTTTAGAGCAACTCCTTAATTACCATAGAAAATGGTGAGTGATTGGTTAATAATTTCCCTTTTGTGGCCAAAATATTACTTCAGATATGAATATTGGGCATCTAAGAGGAACAGGATGTTCTTGCATATTTTAAAGCTCTGGATACAGGAAGCCTTGTGCTGTTCAGTGCTTTGTGGACCTCTGAAAGAAGCCAGTATTGCCAGCTCTAGGTACTCCAAAACTGTTGTGGTTTCTTAACCTGTAAGAATTTCCTCTTGTGCAGTTTTAATAATAGTAAGATTCCTTAATATTCCTGAAATTTGTAGCATACACATAGAGTCACAATTCTTTTATTCTGCCTTTGGATTGTTGATTGACTTTTTGACATTTTCCCACCTTCTTTTGAAACTACAAGGACTTAAATCTTGGTAGGGCAGGCAGGGATAGAAGGGAGGAAGGTACAAGCTACAGAATTCTGTAAAAATTTAAGAACATGATGATTGCAATAAAGTAGAGAGGATCTGCAATGGGGTGCATGATGACAGGTAAAGTACTTAATTAACTTCAAAATCTACTTTAAGTCTACTTTACTTCTTCGTCGTATTAGGCAAGAGTTTTCATCAACACCGAGGGGCAAAGATCATCGGTGTCACCAAACCAATGAGCCACCCTTGGCAGCAAGGATGGGAATGAGGATGATGATGGGGAACCACATTTTAAAAAATATTCCTAACTAATCACATTTTCCATGTTACCTATATCTTTCCAAGTTTCTTATGTAATAGATAAAAAGGACTCTGGGACTACTCTTTTTTCATTCCTGTGGACTATGGTTAGGTGGTTTGTAGTCTCCCAAATAGTTTGCCATCAGCCATTTACTCTGTAACTTCAGGCTCAGAATAAATGCTATGCAGAAACACTCCTCAAAACGAAAACTGTAAGTTCAGTAGTGATACTGCAAGTTCATCTGGTGTACACTATCCAAATTAAGTTCTACATGTGAATGAAAATACAGAAAGCCTTTTGCTACTAGATAAGAAGTGGTACATTTGCTCATCTGAAGTATAAGAAAATATTTTTACTGAAGTTTAAAGTGATGCACCGTGCCATCAACTGCAGCCCAGTTGATAAAAAGGACTCTGGGACAGTTGATAAAAAGGACTCTGTTAGGAAAGTCCCTTTGAAATGGCAATATCAGATTTTGGGGGATGTTTTGTGCACTTTGTTTTCATAGTGGATCAGCACACTGTGATTTAACTTGCATTCAGTCCCAAATACAGAATTGTCAGACTTTTTTCACTTGTCAGAGAAAATCTACTTCTTTGGTTTTTATGATGATGGGCAAAAGAAGCTGTACAAAACACATTTCACTGAAAATAATAAAATAGTCAGGAAGGAGAGAGAGCCTGTCAGATTACTTGAAGCATATCCATTTCTGGAATAGTAATACAGAAACTGAGGTAAAAATAGAAGAGGAGACCAATAGGCCAGGCTGAATGAGCTAGGCAGAGACAGCAGAAGTGCTCAGCAGACACAACACTGCTCTCATCAACCTGGCCCAGAAGGAGTATTTGCTATTAGATGTAGACTCCTGCATAAAACATGGTGGTAATGATTACTCTGAACTGGCTCCTTCTTGTGAAGAGGGAATGGCACTGACAAGAAAAATGGGGCAATAAATATTATTTCAAGACCAGGAAGAGAGACCTTGAAGGGATGAGATACAGACTGAAGAAATTTCCTCTCCTGTGGCAGGGAGGACTGTCACGAAGGTTTCCACATTCAAATTGTTGTTGACTGCACAGAGATGTGATGATCTTTAATGACTACAGTGATATTTATTGAAGGAGAAATCTACTCTGTGCAGTGTGCCAGTTCTGAAGAAAGTAACTCATGACAGATAGGAGCCAGGAAAAAAAATTGAGGAAAGAAAGACACCTTTCAACTTCATGAAAGGAATTCTTGAATTGCTTCAAGTGTTCTACCTAATTATCTGTAAATCTAGGTTCCCTTGCTGACATAGAGGGCAAACCAAACAAGAAATGTTGTATATATCTTAAGATGGTTCCATGGTAATAATGATAATAAAAATAAAAATTAATTTAGAACTTCTGAAGGCCAATTGTTCTCAAGGTAGACCTGGTTTTTGTGACAGCTATCACCATAAATCCATGGGTTATCTGCTTTGTCCCGAGAATTGTATTCTTCATTTGCTGAATTAGACTTCAGTATACAAATGAGAGCACAGGCAGGTAGTTTTCTATGAAAGTTAATTTTCTCTGCTATTATTATTTTGACTTAGTTGGCTTTCAGCAATTATTTATGCAGACCTATCTCTCTAACCTAATCAGTTTCAAGACATTTTTCTGCAGTACTCAACCTTGGGTGGCAAGAGAAAATCCATTATTTTAGATGCTGCTTTATTGGACAACAACAAGCATATAGGGAATAATTGCTTAATCTTGTTGGTTTTCAGATATGAACTGTAGCAGGCTGGACTGGACCAAAGAAAGCGGCTGACATCTGTTCACAGGTCCTCAGGCTACGTCTGCTTGATCTTACTTTATCACAGTGCCTTGATCTAAGAACAAGGAGTGCTGTGTGCAACTGGAGGATGGAAACACTGTGATGTTTTTTACTTTGTTCATTGATCTGAGCACTGCTGTACTCAGATCTGAAGGGTTCCGGTGTGTTTCACAAATCCCACTGAAATCTACTCTCATTTGTTCTCTTATTTGGCTGTTTATTGTTACCCTTTTTACCCCCAAGGGCCTGGACATGACACATGGGTTCACACCAGCATTTTTCAAACACTGAGTCTCTGTGGCTGGGTTAATAAAGAGATGGTCAGCTAGTAGCCTGCTTTTAGGTTATTTTTTTCCTTCTAAAAATAAAGTTGTGCCAGATGTTTATTTATAAAGCTGGTAGAACAGACTGAGAGTAATTCCAGTTTCTGCAAGTGGAAATTGGAATGCATTATTACTGGGCACTAAATGTTCGGATGCTTTTCTGAGGTCCTTAAATCTATTTCATTTCCATGTTGACAGAGATATTAGACAGCTGTTGGAAAATCTGTCCCTTCTTTCCGTGCTACAACAAGAAAGCTTTCAATTTAACTGCCTGGGTTCAATAAAGCTCTTTAATGTACTAATCAGTGTTGAGTGAAGTGTAGGAGAGTATAAGAAAGAATTCTTTCACTTCAATTTTTGTGTGAAATTTCATCTGCTTTTTCAGCCTACCAGCGTCCCTCCTGGCCGTGTTCATGGTGGCCTGGAGGGTTGAAAATGGCCTGAGCACATTTTCTGGTTGGTTTCTCAAGGGCTGGGAAACAGTGGGTCTGTTGGTGGCAGATGTAGCAAGGTCAGAGAGAGGGTTTGCTTTCTGCAGCCTTTTAGGATGGAGAGGGAAAGCCTCCCCACTCTGCCCTGGGGAGGAAAGGGCTATCCGACCTTCTTCCTTCCAGACATGCTTTGGGGACTGAGCAACTACAGCACAGGCTTTTTTCTCAAAGTGATTTGAAGTCTTGTGCTTTTCCGTGGTGTGAACAGCATCCTAGAAGAGATTGCCTTGTGGCCATCTCCTCTCTCAGTTGCAATCAAGCGACATCACTATGGAAACCACTTGCATGGAAGAATAACATTAGGGAAGGCAGTCTGTGTTGTTAGCTCTCTTTAATGCAATATGTATCTTAGTCTTTTCTCCCAAAAGTGGAATTAGTGTCTGACTCTGTTCTTTATGGGAGCTCTTCCATCCCAGCTGTTTTGCTTCCCCACTTCCCCAGGCCATTCTTTCTTGACACCTGATTTTTCTTTCTCCTTGGTGTGTTCTCTGAGATCACCGCTCCCTGGGCATCTTACACCACCAGCTCTGCTCTCCCTATCTGCTCCCATCCTCTCCAGCCTCCAAGATGTGTCGACAAGATCCAGGCACACTGATGGCTTGGACCTTAAAAAAAAAGCCCTCTTCTCATTTTCTTCTTCTTCTTCTTCTTCTTCTTCTTCTTCTTCTTCTTCTTCTTCTTCTTCTTCTTCTTCGTCTTCTTCTTCTTCTTCTTCGTCTTCTTCTTCTTCTTCTTCTTCTTCTTCTTCTTCTTCTTCTTCTTCTTCTTCTTCTTTTGGCAGAGGAGGATGAGCAAGTGGGGCATCTCATTGATGTCCTCTATCTTCTTCCAAGCTGCTTCATTGCAACTTCAAGGTTGTCTGAAGAAAACAGCATCCAGGTGGCGATGAGAGTAGCTGCAGAGAAGGATCTGGCTTCATCTGAGCTCTGAGGCCAGTTTTTTTGCAAGGAACTGTGGAGGCATGTGCAGTTCCTGCCTCCCAGGGCATGGAGCTGCTGTATGGAAGTACTATTGCAGGTATACAGCTGTCACAGGACATTGCTAAGATAGTTTCCTATGAGACACAGCTCTGATGTAGCATTCAGCAGGCCAGTACCTTAGAGGAGGGCATTTTCTCTCTCTTCAATTACCAGTTGATGCTTAAGGGTTTTTTTGCTTTTTCACATTCCTCATATCAGAAGTTTTTTGAAAGTAGAGTTTTTTACACTGCTCGGTGGCCTGCTTTAGATATAATAATGTATTGTATGTGCTTTTAAGTACTTTAACAATGCAGCCCCCTTGCTTTCCTGAAAAATAAGCAATTATTCAGAAATACATGGCTGAAAAAATATGTCATTGGTGGTGACTGCTGAGAAGTAGAGGACTGGCTGACTGGGTTCTCTCCCAACCTTCAGGCCTCAGCAATCCATGACATAGATCTAAGACTCTGTAAAGCTCTGTGTCCCTGGTTAGTTATTTGTAAAGTATATATCTTAAGAAAGTAGTAAGGGGGTGTACAGCTCCAGGCTCCATGTATGCTGGGCTGTAGATCAGTGTGAAGTATTATTGTAACTCCCAAATGTTAAATGCTGTCCTTTTTTTGGCACGTGATTTCATGAGTTCAAAAAGAATGTATAAAACTATTTTATAATAATTTTCCAGTGGGGTGTTTGGCCCTCAAAATAGTAACCTAAACCAGAATGCAAGAAGAAAGAAATATTTTCTGCTGGTGTAGGCAGTAAGCACATGACACTCTGGCATGGGTGTAAATGCTTTGCAATTGTTTGCTA
This sequence comes from Haemorhous mexicanus, assembly GCF_027477595.1. Lineage (NCBI taxonomy): Eukaryota > Metazoa > Chordata > Aves > Passeriformes > Fringillidae > Haemorhous > Haemorhous mexicanus. The sequence continues at coordinate 33,493,583 of NC_082341.1, forward strand.
TTAAAGTTTTAAAATCGATTTTCCAATAGCTTTAAATACTTGGGTAAAACCTTATAATAGGTTGGGCAATCATTTTAGCTTTTATAACATAATGGGAATTCAGACACATGGTTATGCTAAAATCTTTCCAGCTTGCATACCTCTTACACAGATTACAAAGAGAATGTGTTATAGACAATAAAATCTAGGGGGGGAGACTTGTCATCCCTTTTCTCTAATGCCATTAAGCACAGAGACAGTGACGCTGGCCATTGCTTTGTAAAGGAAAAACAACAAGTTTACAGTTCCTCATTTCCCATGGCAAACAGATTGCTTATTTTAATTTTGAAAATAAAACGATGGAGGCGATGTGGGTCTGTAAATAAGAGTGTGCATCTCAATTTTCTGCAAATGGTTAAGTGGTTTACATCTGTTTCCTCCCAGTTGTATTTCTCAAACATGAATTTCCATTTTAAAAAGAGTCATAAAATCACTACTGTTTCTCTGTGGATCTATTAGCAATAAAATAGCCTACAGAGGTTTGCACAGCCATGGAAAATGTACAGTGATAATAGGCTGTCCTGCTGTTACATGGCTTATGCAAACTTTACATTTATCACTGCGGAACCATCTATCCGCAGGGTTGGAGTACAGCAAACAACTGAATAAAAAAGACCAAAAGAAGGAAGATGATACAGGAAGCTCTATATACACATCATTAATCAGACATGATGAATTCCCAAACTTGAATATATGTTTTCTCAGAGCCAACCAAGAGAAAAAAAATGCTGATCACAACATGAAATGTAAAACTTTACATAAAATTAATCTCCTGCAAACTCATTCTGCATTAAAGGACAGAGAGACAAAGAGAAAGAGAGAGGGGGAGCATTCATTATCATATCTGTCTCTTAACTTTCATTTGTAGCACTCCTGCTATCCAAAGACTAGCATCTCATGGTAAAAAAAAAATCTTGCAGGCTGATAGTAGAACCACTCCACAATTAGCACAAGTCAAAGAATCAGGAGTGTGAAAAGGCAGGAGCTGCAGCCAGGCCCAGAAGGATCTCTAAACCACCCACCAAGATCAGAACAGCACTTTCCATTAGCCAGCCATGAAGCCACTGCTGTCTCAGTTTGACATCTGCAGCAGAATAGGGATTTACAGCCATTTTAGCTTCAGCAGAAGGTGGTCCCTGGTCACCTAAGTTTAAAAATAAAGCTAGAACTGGCAACACCAGAATTATAAGTGGAGATTTTCAGAGATTTGCCAGCAGAGAATAGGAGCTTCACACTCCTTCAATTTCTGGTTGGCCCTGGGTGGGCTGCAGCTGGAAGCCCTTGGCAATCCCTGGCATCCTGACCACAGCGTCCATTTGCTAGCTGTGCCTGCAGGAGTCACCAAGGAGGGTGGCTGGGGAAACACTGTTTTCAGGTTTGTGACTAGTTAGCATCTTCCACAGGAACAGTGGGCTGCCGCTCCTGCGGGAGAAGAACGCCTAGATTAATCTCTCACCAGAAAGCTTCACTGGGCTGTTCCTTGTTTGCTTCAGTCTAAAATAAATATTTATCAGGATGAAAGCACCTGGCTGTTCCTTATAGATGGCAGAATGCAACAGTAATATTATTGAATGTTTATTAGCTGAAGGGCAATTGCAAGCAGAGAAGGGAAAGGAGAAGAGGGGACAAATAAAAGGGGTAGAAATGTGGTTTCTAGAAGAGTCAGGAAGACTGGTGAGAAATAAAGCCACTCCCCACTTGGATGGATTCCTGCCACTATATGAGCTGCTATCTTCACAGCATGAAAGTCAGAAAAGCACCCGATCCAGGCACACAACATTAATCTGGTTGCCTAAACAGAGTAAAAAGGTGAATGAAGAGAAATGATTCCTCAATAGAAACATAAGATATATATGAGCTCAGAAAGAGCAATGACTTTTTGTACATTACTTTGGAGTCAAAAGCAAATTGACAAAAGTTCCTTTTTGAAGGTCTATGTGCTAGCTTTTGAATAAATGCATCATCTTTTTCTTTCATTGTGAGAAGAATGACAGCAGCTTTTATTGCTTGTAAACAGCAGGCTGGAAAACATGGAACAGATCTACTGCTGTGGAGTCATAGTTTCATGAAAGTACCTCTGGGCATAAATTTGGTGCTATGAGACCTTTTCAGTGCTTTGGTGGTTTTAGCTGAATGTAAGCTTGGTTGGAAACTTCAGTTTTGTGAGCTTGGCTATTGACTCTTTTAGGAGAGATGAGTAAGTCTTAGTGATGATAAAATACTTCCATATTTCAAGACCAGCAAAATATCCTCAATCAGACAACTCCATCACACAGGAAGGAGCTACTTTCCTCTGCCCCGTCAGGTGATACACTGGCATTTTTTGTTTGGCTTTAAATATCTTGAAGATTTGTTTCTTCAGCTAACTCTTCTGTTGGGGTCAATGCACAGTGTGGTTGCTTGGTTATCTCTGGGTATAATTATGGCCCAATGATTTTTAGAGGCAGAGTTACTGAGCTCTACAGTGCTATGGCAGTCCTGACAGTCTGCAGTCCTCCAGTCTCCTCCTGGAGATGACCTTCCTGGGAGGATATTTTTGTTCTGGTGAAGAAGCTTTGACACTTGAAATTATTATAGGAGAATCCTTTCTAAGGCTGGTAACCAAAAAAGGCAGACCTAAAGAGCAAAGCAGGGATTGATGCACTGAGTCAAGAAAACAGTGCTTGCATGACATCTGTCATCAGAGCATCAACGAGTGCACAGGACAGTGTTGTTTCTTAGGAAAACCTGGCAGTTTTCCATCTTGGACAAAGAGTAATGAGCAAGAGTTTAGCAAACACTTAGGAAGCACAGGACTGCTTTTCAGGTGAAAAAGCAGGGTTGTGGTCTTGGGCAACAAGATTTTTACCATTGGCTGGCTTAAGATTCCATACTTGGCTGTCATTAAGGCTCACATAGTTCGTTAACATGAGTGCTAGAGTCAAATTCCAATTCAGTTTTCAGTAACAAGCCCTTTCCTGTCTAACAACCCTCCACAGTTTCAGCTGGGTGAAAGACTGCACTCAGCACATTTGGAGCTTTTCTGTGCACAGAGGGAAGAGCTCCACAGCTCAGTCCAAAGGTGGCTGCAACTCACATATGGGCAAAATGATTCACGTTATGCCAGGACCTGTGGATTCTTCAAGGGGGAAGAGTCCCATGTGCCAGGAGGCACCTCCCAAGAATCCATGGATGCCCTGCAAGAGGCAGAAAGAAGGGGAGGGATGAGATGTAGGAAGCCCTAGTTCATGACAATTGGCTTGATCTTCTTTATAACTAGTCTTAAAAGCTGATCTCACATTCCAAAGAGAACAGAAAAAGGGCCAAGATAAAAGATAGATGTCTAGGGTCTGTCAAGCAGCACAAACTTTAGAAAACAGAGGAGGTGTGTGCACTGTCTGTGGCTGAGACTGAGGGCTGCAGATTTACCCATGTGAAGGGAATCTCAGCCAAAGAATGCCCCAATTGTTTTAACTTGACTGGAGCTGACAGGGGCAGTTCACCTCCTGAGCCCAGGTGACTCAGGTAAAGACCTGTCTGAGCCCTTCAGAGGGGTCTGGCTGCAGAATGGCCCATGTAGAGTCACCCTCCACCACAGTGGTGAGGAGGAGCTGGTGGGTGCACATGGCACATGGAGAATCACCACTCAGAGACATGAGATATCCAACAGGTGACCAGGTCCTGTTGGATATCCAAATAAAATAACCAAATAATTTCTAAAGAGCACCTTTTTTTTTTTCCTTGTGTTTATCTGTTCCAGCTTTCAGGCTCGAGACTGGCAGCCTGATTTGTTGCTTAAATCTTCTTTTTAAGGCCATCTCATAACAAACCTTTGGAAGGCCTGCAGAAGGAAGGAAAATCCTGGCATAAGCACCTTCTTTAGAGTAATTTAAAACAGTGAAAATACGTTACTGCTACTCAACCTAGTTAAAACCCCAAAACTCAATGAACTCCTGCAGCTCCTACTGACAGCAGCTCCCTAACATCATCACTGATATGAACCCTAGGACAACACTCTCTTTGTTGATGGCACCCCATAAATAATATTCCTACTCATTACTGAAACCTGAAAAAACTCCAAGGAGAGAAATGTCATGGGCCTGAATATAACAATATCTGAAAGCTAATGCTCCTATTTTTTTTTCCTCATACTGCACAGTATATTGAAAAGACCCAGTATATGTTGTAAGTGAGGATACCTATAATTTCTTTTCTCCAGGAATCTTCACAGTTTCTAGACTTATTGAATGCCATAGAGGGAAGCAACAAGTTTAAAAAACAATTAGTAGGACATGTGGTGCTCATTCTTGGCTGAAACTGCACATTCTCATCTGCCTGAAAATACTCAGCAGTCGTTCATGAAAAATGTTTTTGAACTAATGAGCTATATTTGCATTCCCCTTAGAAAGGATTCAGAATTTTTCATCTACACTGTGCCATGAAAAATGGATGTGTTTTTCACAGAGGTAATTTGAACATAAACCACCGCATCAATGGGAAGACAGCCTTTGCAGAAACTTTTTAACTTAGCACATTCCATTTGTTTTCACTGGGGAAGGTCAAACTTATGTGAGAGATGTAAATTTCATGCACAAACCTAGGTGCTGATGAGATTTGTTTTTGTAGATAATCTGCAGCAGAGAAATTTTTCATAATGTCACCACAAAATAAATTAAAATGTTCATCTTCATATGGCTGGTTCCATTGCATTAAAATAAATGCTGCAAGCTCATTTAATTAGTATAGTTAGGAATGTCTCTTCCCTGCTTCACTGACTCTCCAAATCACAAGTTAATTTGTCAAAATCAGACCATTGTTTTTCCTTCATTCTTCATTACTGAAAAGACAGCCCCATTTAAATAAATGTTTATGCTACAGAGAGCAGAGCAGTGAACAACCCCAAATATTTTTCTAAGCACATGTTGGAAAAGTTTGGGCCTCAAAGAGCTGGAGCGTGCCTGTGCGTGTGTGTGTGTTGTTATTGGATATTTGACTGGCTGGAAAGGTACAAAATTGAGCAGTCTGCTGTAACTGATGATGTAGCACACACCATCTCTCATGCCAGCGGCTACATGCACTTGGAAGCAGTTTTCTTCTATGTTTTCAAAGACAAATGATGACAAAAGATACAATCTCTATAAATTACCCTAATCAAATCATTCTCTTCAAGAACTCTTGGTTAATCAATTAGTCAGTGCTCGCAGTTCTTATGAATATCACTTCAGAGCCTCCCATAGTGTTGTTCTCCTCCAACAACAAATATTTAGAGCATTTTATTAGAGAAAAAAAAAAAATAAAACCAAAACCCAACAAATGAAACCAACAGCTTATAGAGCAAATAGGCAGAGAACTTCCACAACCATATGGAGTCCATTAACATAAAGTGAACTTTACAGGTACGACTGAGGGAGCAGTTACTTTGTTTGATTGGCTTAGTTACTATTTATCCCAAGGTCTTTTTTGGAGGTCACCTGCCACAAAAGAATGGAAAAGGCCAGCAGACCATCATCTGAGCCCCACACTAATGCTTTTTTTTACACTGCATGCCTCAGGCACAGCTTCTGTGGCACATACTGCAGTGCTGTTCTTTAGCCTTCCCCAAGAAACTTTCTATTCCACACAAAAGCTTTTTCATCTCAGCACTGTATTGCTTCTAACTGAGAGGATGCAAAACAATAGAAGACTCCTGTGATTTTCCTTATCAGGAGGTTTTTGGGTTTATCTGGCATTGGGTTCAGTTTTTTTCTGCTTTTGGGTAGGGATTCTTGCTGTTGATCTGCCTTCTCTAATTTCTTTGTGTGAGTTGTCTGGAAAAGGGCAAATCCTGATTCTTCCCTCTAGGTTCCTTGGCTTGGCAGCCTTTTAAAATGTCATTCAAAATCTGTCTCTAATGTGAGCTTTATGACACTGTGAGGGGGAGTCAACTCTATGTTCATTTTCAAGAGCTTCAGGATGAATCTTGTTTCATTAATAAATCATGTCATTAACAGGGAAATTTAATTGCAGTGATACTTCATGAATTCACAGTAAAAGCACACTATATATTAGTGGTTGCCATATTGACTTCGAGACATAGAAACTCATGTGGACTGTGAAAAATTGACAAGTACAACTGCTAGGAAAACTCTTCCAAGATCATTAAAGCAGCTGAAGAGAGAGAGTGATACGTTGAGACCACTTGTTCAAAGCAAGACAGGACCTGGGCTACATCTTTTAAGGAATGCCAGTGATGCCATTTTCTTACATGACCTCTACTTCACCTCCCTCTTTCCATTTGTAGCAGACATAAGCATCCCAGAATAGGAAGAGCAGCTGTCATTAGGAGCTTTGGCTGGCCCAGGTTTCTCCAGGCCACAGGTCATGTCCCAAGGCTGGATCAGCTCTACAGCAGAACAGCTTTGCCCAGTGTCTGAGAGGAGGGAGGGAAGAGGGTTCATTCATGCCCCAGGGCTGGGGCATCTCTGTTCCCATAATGGACTTCCCTCTTCTGAGGCAGACTAGGAGCAGAGTGGTCTCTGTAGCCAGTCTGTCACTTCATTGATGTGCTGTTCTGCTGGTTGCATCCCTTTCCCACTAGCTCCACAGAAATCCCCATGTGTATCCAGTAATCCAAATGTCCTCTAATACCTCATATGCACTCCCAGCAAGGGACTGTGAAGGAGAAATAAAGAACAATTCCCAGCTTCGGGGTGGGTTGGTGTCCATGAAATCCCTTGACTCTTGAGCTTAGACAGAAGGGAAGACAAAAAGCTATTCCAGCAATTTGCCCCATACAACCATGGCATCAGGAGTGGGGGCCTTACATCTTCCCCCAGCCACATGGAGAGTAGACAAACCCTCTGGGGATGATGAATCATTGACAAGAGGCACAGATGTGCCTTGGGATCCTCCCACTCTACCATTAGCTGTCCAGGTGGAGGAGACAAAAGCCTCCATGCCCTCCTTGGACCAGCTGAAGGCCACTTCCACTTCCTTAGTTCTCTGCAGGGGAGGCCTACAGGATGATCTGAAATTCCTTCCTTTTTCTCATATATAGAAATTTGATACATGAATCCTGTACCAGGTCAGCAGCAGCAGCATGAGCCTAGGAGAATTAACTGCAAAAGAAAACAACAGTGGGTTTATTATTCTTTGACTGATTATTTTGTATTGGAAATTTTTTGAAAAGTACTTGCCAAATGTGAATTCATGGGACCTGGTTCTCTTCAGCAAGTCAACTACTGCAGACTGATGAAATCAGTAGGTTCCAATTTGTGTAAAAAAATTCAGTCAAAGAAGACATACAAATCTGTACATTCAAATAACTCTTATACAGCTTGAGCACTGCCAACTCATGCCATTTCAGGTCTTTTCATTTAAGACTGATTTTGGAATCAAGAGATTATTCAGGAATCAGCTCAAATCATTCCAACCCTCCTCCCCACCCCCAAATATCCAAATTTAAACTCTCCAGAAATAATCCTGTTGACTGCAGAAGAAAATATGAACTGAGTTCATATTAAAAATTGAGAAACCAAAAGACAAAGTTAAATTTCTAGCAGTTATTTTTAGCAGTGATGCTGCCTTGTCTTGCTGTAACAAGAATCATGCCTGAAAAATGGGGGAGGTAAATTCCACCCACAGACCAGGGCTGTGAGGCTGGACCTGAGTCCGTTTAGGGTAATGAAATAAAATTTTGCTGTAATAAGTCTTTTCACAGGGGAAGATTCATTCACATGCTCGTATCCAAAATCTCTTGTGCTTTTCCACCCACACTGAAGTTACAGATGGCATTTGTTCAACAGAAAGAAAATAGGAAGCACCTTCAATCAGGCAAACTAATCTGCTCCCCTCTTCATCTCTTGGAAAGGAGCAAGCCAGAGAGCTTGGTTTTGCTTCAGTGAGTGGATTGCATCAGAAACTCCAAGATCTTTCTGAAGAGAAAAAAGTTCCATGAGTCTTGTTTGTTGTCAGTGCCTTCAGGACTAAGCTATGCAAACAGATGCCATATCACCATCCACAGACAGTGAAAGAGATGCAGTGGTTTCCTAAACAGAATTGTGCAATAAAAAATGACAGGAGGGAACACAAAGTAGAACCCTGTGCTGCAGAAACCCGTCTTGTCTTTTAAGAGTCCATATATGGTGATAACTCTCCTCTTGCTTTTATAAAAGTTCTCAAAACAATCCAATAACAATTTGTCATGTTCATAAATGTTGCAGATCAGAGAGGAGCAAGAAGGGTGTTTTCCCAGGGTTTTCAAGATTTTTGCTGAGGCATCAGCCATACTTCTCCTTTACATAGAGGTGTCTGTGTCCCAAGGACTGACAGCAGCAGTTCTGATCACTGAATTTCTCTTTCTCTCCCTCTCTCTCTCTCCTTTCCAAGTTGCACCTGGAGATCATGGTCTTTGAATATTTTCAAAGTGGAGAAACATACACCAGAATGGTGTGTTGTTCACAGGCATTCATGAAGAATTCATCAAGAGAACATTTGCAGAGAGATTTGTGCAGGCAGGACTGTGAAGAGGTGTGATAAGCCTACAGAGTAGGTTACACTAATATTTATACTATGCATTTAATACTTGTATCAGCCTCTACAAAGACACTGCAAATTTCTCTGAATCTGACTCTCCTGCTGTTCATCACACCAAATGTTGCTGCTGCTGCCACTATATTCCTTTTTTTTTGCTACGTGGGAGCCATCTCCTTTTGTTTGTGGAAAGCAGTGCTTCATACCAAGGCTGCCTTAAGAAGAAAGCCAAGGCTGTACAAAAGGATCTTAGTAAACTGCTTCCCTAAGAAAACGTGAGTTAAGATCCCAGTAATGAATACATTTCTTGGGTAGACAGTAAAAAGTACTGGAGAGTTAAAAATAAATTCTGTGTTATTTAAACTTAATTTATGAGCAGGAAAATAAGCCCTCTCTTCTACTATTAATGTTTTTTATCTGGGCCATCAAATGTCACACCCTACTGATTTTGGATGTAAGGTCACTGGAAACAACATATCAGTGGTGTCAGCAATACAAATCAACTGAAATTCCCCTAAAAATAAAAATGTCAGGGGTAAAATAATAGGCAATAGTTATTTCATGGTATGAAAGGCTTGTAATATATCATGAGTTCACCTTCTTCTATCTTTATAATATATCACTTTGAACATTAAGTATACCTCCATTTCATATATTTTAAATATAGATAATGTATCTAGCTAAAAACAATACTCTCAGAGAAAAGTGCACCAAAATGATTCTTTAGGTTTGCATCCATCCACTTTTTGAAATGCCTCCTAATTTATAGTAAATGATGAAGCAATAGCCCTGTCTATAAAAGGCAGTGTGGTGAACCAGCTTTCTAAGTACATTTCTATGTGAAAGGAATATGGAAATATAAAATTGATCTGGGCTAATGATTTTAGCAAGAAGTAGAAGAAGAGGAGCCCTTCACTCTGCCTGACCCTTCATTCAGCCCATGAAGACAAGACCCTGACCAAACCCTAAACCAAGCATTGCAGGAAGCACTAACAAATGCCAGTAGAAAGGAAACTAGCAGAACATATTTATGAAAATGCCTCCTTTGAAGTTTCTGTGTAGATGAAGACATCTGTGTATGTTAAATTGTCTTTAGTACAAGTGGGGGTTTCCTTGGGCCATTTGTGACTGTTATTGAATGGCTACCAGAAAACAGGTTACTGATTTGGCTTGGATCACCATGCTGAATTATAACTGAACACACTTAATGTCACACTGCACTGCATGTGGCACACACACAGAGAAACAGGCACCACAAAACCCACGTCATATGGATGTAGCAATATGATCTGCACATCCAGGTCAGATGCAGTTGGGTTTGTGATTACCAGCCTGCCAGTGCCTGGACCTTTTGTGTTTACACATAATGAGGAAAAGACTGGGCACAGACTAGGTCAGCGCTGTCCCATCACTTACCTCTAACACATCCATGGAGTTTCCAGGACTGCAAACCTCTCATGGTCCCTGAACATTCTTTTTGGGAGTTCAAGTCCTTGGTACAATGACCCTTGTAAGAGCAGGAGCCTGGAGCCCTGGTACCCATCCCCAGCACTACATCTTTCGATGCTCACCCATTGCTACCCAATGAGCAGAGAGAACATCTTCTTTCCCAGAGCAGGACTGTAGGCTGACTTATCCAGCTTCTCCCTGCTTTTATCAAACTTGTGACTCCACTCCATTCTTCCCCTCTGACAGGGGTTCTTTTGTCTGATTTGTGTGTGCTACTTCCATTTCATCCTGACTTCAGGAAAGAGAAGGAAGTGCCTTCAGTGACAGAACATAGCTACAGAATTTTGTGTCTCCGTTGTGCCCAGTCTGCCAGAGATGGGAAACAGCCCTACCACAGGTTGCCCTGTGGTCACACAGAGGAAGTGCACTGCTATTTGGGATGGCTTTTAAATCATTTGGTGTCAGCCAGAATCCTTTTTTCCTCACAACAACCTTTGTATGTTTGGGTGATGTTTGTAGCAGGTGTACGATATGAGTTATTGCTGTTGCTGAAGTGACAGTCAGGATGGCAAAGAAAGGCAACAAGAAAAAGTTGTTCTTACAAGACATGGTGAGATGAAATCCTTTTAAGATGGGATGAACATCAGAAGATAAGGCAGAAATGATCTTAAAAGCTTTCATTTTGAAATGAGAAAGAAAACTCATAGGCCTATGGGAAGGTAAGGTACTTATAAAATGGAAAAAAAACAACACTGCAATTAGTATAAACACTTCCTGTAAAAAAGAGCTATGTCTGTCGTTAGAAAACGTTTTTGAGAGATTCTACTGGCGTGTCTCTCATAAAGTTTCCTCAGGGTCCTTTCCTAGACAAGGCAGCACACTCAACCATCACAACCTCGTGCAATAGCACCCCACTTTCTGTTCATGTTACAGTTGTGGGCACCCAGTGCTACAAATGCTCAACACGCAGATGTGCTGGTGGTGAAACATGAGGTGACAGCTCAGATAGGTGAAATCTGGTAAGTTAAGGATAAATCATGTCAACCACTCCCCACACTTGTTGTTCTGGCAGGACTGATGCATCACCACACCACTGCACATGCCCAAAGGTTTGTCCCCTGGAAAAGCTGGGAAAGGGGGATGCAGCCTTGAAGGTGGGAGAGATGTCAGCAGGAAGGTGACAGGTCATTTCTGCTGTAGATGAAGCCTAATGAAACAGATGCTGTAATACTTTTCTTAGAGAGTTTAGAAGCACTTTGGAAGTGATAAGAGAACTGCTTTCCTGCCTATGTTTTGTGAGAAATGTTACCACAGATACATGATTCCTGGGCAGCAGTTTTGCTATTCCTGCCAGCATTTTTCTGTTTTGAGTCAGCAGTTTTCTCTGACAAGAGATCTTGGGTTTCACAGGAGTGGCACATTCTAGCTAGAACCAATAAGCTGTAGTCCTGAAAAGAGAGATCCTGAAAACACTTTAAATTTTTTATCATTCATGCCACCTAAGAATCAAGATACTGACTTTGATGAGTTGTGAGAATCATCCTTTTCATCCTCTGTAGCACTGCCAAAATATTGTCCTCAGCACGGAAGAAGTGAAATATATCTGATGAACATAGCTTCACTGTGTTAGGAACTCTGCTGCTCCTTTCTATGAGGGACTTCTCCATTTCTGGCTTGGATTCTGGTTCTGCCTCTTTCCTGCATTAACCTGCTGTGATCTCATCAGGAAAGCTGATCCATGAAGCTGAGGTTACAGTGAATGTTGCTTAACCTAATAGCTGGTCTGACAAGTTTTTAAATGTCTTTTAATATTTTCTCTCCTGCTGTGTTTTCATTCACAGCATGCTAGCAGCAGCTGAGTAGCAGCAGCCATAGATGTAGGAGTGAAACCTGTATTTTCCTTCTCTGCAGTATACAAACATATTTAAACTCCAGAGGAAACTGTGAGACACTCTTGTTTACACTGCTCGACCTGCAAACAAATCCTTTTCCCATACTTTTAGATGTAAGACATTTGAAAATCTATTTATGGCACAACACCTGAGGTTACCCATGCTGGGAGAAGAAATCCTTTATTTATCTGCAGTAGGTACAAGAGCACTGCAGAAAGACAAGGTCCAAGCTGCTCCACAAATACCTATCAGCCTCGACCTGCAGAAACCAATCATGGGCCTGTTGTGTTGTTTGTGTGATACAAACCCAGTGCCTCTTCCCTGTACTAAGTAAACTGAGATGACTCAACAGACTTCACTTGGTAATTCTCTCAGCAATCTGATTAAAATGATTAATGGTCATTCTGACCAATGCTGGATTTAATTCAAGGTCACTGAAAAAAAAAAGATAAAAGGTCACTTTGCTGACCAACCTCTCTATTTAATAATCTATGGATTTTTGTTATTAAAGGAATTAATCTGATAGTGCTTCCATACACAGTACATTAATTATTTACACATTTGATACACAATGACTTCATACAAAGATTAAGATTGAGTCCTAAATTGCTGACATGGGACACAGAGATTGAGTCCTATGATGAGCCTCATCTAGGCTGACACAGCTGAATACAAAATTAAAAATGTGGGTTTAAATGTGCACTGAGCCTGCTACTGTATACAGCTAGACCAACTTACACCAAATGTTGCAAGTACTGGGTAAACTGAAGTCCAAAAATAAATCTTGCCTTGAGAAAACACTTAGCTTTTGTCACATATTTATTGGAGTATCTGTTTTCAGGAAGGTTTAGCACACTGTCCTTCATTTTGAGATTTGAAGTGACAGATATTTGAAACAAATACTGATACAGCAATTTCATTCAGTCTCTGGAAGTTTGAGAGAAACATTCTCAGCCTTAAGGCACTGAATTTCAGTCAGAAGTAATTTCTAATGTTGCTTCTTCCTATTACTTGTAAATTCAATATAATTAGAGGCATGTTCAGTTCATTACCAATTTGAGCTATTGTCCAGGGTTTTTTTCAGTTTGTTGCTTTTTCAAAGCACTTTATTAAAAACTTGTTTTGCTGTCATATGTTTTAAAGGGAAACGATATCTCGCAACTAATCATTTATTAAGATAATGCAACCACACAATGCAGAAAACAACAATATAACCTCACTAGAAACAGATGGAGAGTGAGAAATAACCTTTGCTTGGTTGCACATTAATATTTTGAACTTATATTTGAAATATGTATTAGCCGCATGTTCATCCCAGGAGTGATAAATACAACATTAGATTGAAAAACAATTATTTTCCTTGCTTTTGGGCATGCAGTACCTTATTACCTAGACTCACTATTGTTTCAAATAATGCCTTCTAAATTTTCACATGCTTTGCACTTCTCATAAAATCCTATAATGAGAGACAGGAAACCTGAGCAAAATGTGAAAGTCATTTCCCTGTGTTACTGCTATTTTGTTCTTTTCTTTCTGCTGCCTCACTAGGCCAATTCTCAGAAATGACACAGCAGAGACCAGAGGTTCCCATTTTTAGCGTTGAATCTTTCAAAACTGCAGTGCCTGCCCAATGCAGCATCCTTTGATGTTGAGGGGAGGTTCTACATGGATTAGGGAGAAAAGAAGCATTCATGTATTTTACCTGGGATCCCACAATGCCCACATTAGGAACCAAGCTTGGAATCTGTATCTTCTGTGTCTCAGGGCCTGGGGCTGTAGCAGGTTAGGTGCTGGGACACTACTGACAGGACTGTGCTGATTGTTTGGTGCAGCCATGATGAAAAAAATGAGTGGGGATTGTCAACTAATCCCCAAAAGTAATGTTAAAAACAGCCTGGTTCATGTTTACAACTCCTAAAGGATGAGTCTGAAACACAGAGAGCTCTGGAACGAGTTTGGGCACGTAAGGGCAAAAGTATCCCCAAAAGTGATGAGTGGACTTCGGTGCAAGTTTTCCATGGAAGAAGTGCTGTTCCTACCAAGTCTTGTTGGATTTGTGCCAGCATCATGACAGCTTCTAACTGGAAACCCAAGGAGAGGAAAACCTCTCTGTGGTAAAGCTACACACTCCTAATGGCACAGCAGCAGGTAAAAAAACCCATCCTTAGAGCACTCTTGCAGACCCTCAGGTTTCCCAGCACATCTCTCAGCAGTGAGAGCCTAGCAATGGCTCATTCCTGCTCACTGTCTGGGGGATTTTTGTGCCATAAGTGCAGGTCAACAAGAGAAAAAAATGAGTCTTCCAGTAAGCAGCAATAAAGGGAAAGTCTCTGAAGTGCAGTCTCAGAAAGACAGTCTCCTAGGCAGTCTTTAACAGTATTAAATGACTATATAGTTATTATTTATTCATTTCACTCTTCCTACAGGCAGCATCCCTCAAAGATAAGTATTCACCTATCTATATGTGTATGAAAGCTTTTTGTCTTTGTTTCTCATATGCTTTGTCCTTTGCTTATTTTCTTTACCATTCTACTTTTTTTCCAGATGAACCCAGGCTGGTGCTCTGGAGAGCTAGATAAGAATGGCAAAATTTGATAACAAAGGGATGAGAACACAAAGCCTGAAGAGATGTGGACACAAGGATGCTGATCTCAACCTGCTCTGATTGTACATTTCGGACAAGCAGTAGCATACAGAGGACTTGTACTGAAGCTTTGGGATTTTCAGATGCCCTTAGCTGCCCAAAACTCACTGACTTTTGACTACAGTTTTTGCTGTTTAGTATTTTATAGGCGTGTAAATATCCAGCAGATATATACATGACTTTCAGTCCAAAAAAGGGATCTCAAGCAAGCTCTTAGTGGTCCCTGTGTCTTGTTGGGGTGGGGAACCAGTGTTTGCCATACCTAGTGGTTCATAAATCCAAGTTATTTCCAAATTATTAACCAGATATTTCACTTGGTCTTTTTAAAAAGCCTTCCTGCAGTGGTGAAACACAGTGAACCAGAGGTGGGAATCTTGAGTTCTTGTTGCTCTCAGCATGTCTCTCCCATCCAGGGAGAACAGCAGTCTGCCAATCAAGCAATCCAGCACCGCTCAGACTCGGGCATGTCCCTGAGAGGACTAAAAGGGTTGACAGGACAGTGCTAAAGGCATTTCTGCAAGAGTAGTTACTACTTGAGTCTTTTGGAAACCACAGCACACAGATAAATCAATCACAGACTAACCACAGCTGGCAGTAGATACATTCACACCTCATGAATGCAAGTGAATTGTCTTCTTGTTTTGTAATTCAGTTGTTTAGTCCCAAGATCAGTTTGCCAGTTTGAATCAGAGCAGATTTCTGTAACTCAGCACTGCGTGTCTCAGCTCGAGTGAAACAAATGCTCCAGTCTTCTTTGAACTTCTGAGTATTTTGACCTTCAGAACTTGTACCATGAATTTTTCAATTAACTAGCTCATAATTAAATCAACTGATTAAATAAAGTTTTAGTTGATAAAGTACCGCTATGCATTCAGATGGCACAGGAGTTTTAATGATATGTAGATTGTCCCTAAGAACAGCTCAGAAAGAGAATCCATCCTCCTACACAGCTTCATGGGTCCCTCCTGACCACGCAGCCCCCTCGCTGCCCAGGCAGCCCACAAAAATGAAGCACAGTAGCCCTGGAGACAAGGATTCGAGGCACTTTGTCTCTGCCCTTGACTCCACACTCCTGCTGGCCACACTATTTCTGATACAAACTGGGATGTCACTGGGATGTCACTGACCTTCTTGGCACTTGGGCACATGTTCAGCTGCTGTCATCCATCAGGCCCCTCTGCAGCCACTCTGCCCCCAGCCTGTAAATGCATAGGGCAGTTGTGACCCAGGGTCAGGGCCCAGAACTTAGATGCCCTCTGCTGTTTTTTTATTTGCCTTTTGAGCAAGAGATGCTGGTTTCTGCACAAACAGACAGCTTGCCTAAAATATTACAGATCCCATGAATTGCTCTCTTTAATGGCAGCAACCTCCAGAGTTCTCAGTCTTGGACCATCACTGGACACAGACAGCAGATGACATAGGGTGGGAGTTTTCCATGTAATTATTGCAGGTGTATCAAGACCAGACCACCCTGGTCCTCGCTTGTGCAAAAAGAGCTTTCCATTGCATTTGAATTTCAGCTGGCTTGGAATCACTACCAGACTGCACCAGGAAAACCTGCTTGACTTTTAGGTGTCATTTGATGTCTCCTTTCCCATCCATTAAAGGTCAGCACCATGACAACACAACAGAAAACATATTCTTGAACAATAGAAACGAAGTACTCAGTATTTTTCTAAAAGCTCTTTAGGCCAGTTCCTCAGCGCAAACCTTTCCTTCAAATGTAGGACTCAGTACAATATGCCACATGAAACCATACCCACTGCTCAGAATCTAAATTTAGATTCTCCTCAGAACTGAAACTACACCAGAGAAAAAAGCATTTAACAATGGTCTTTATTTAATTTGACATATCCCTCTTCAAATACTTCCCTTGCAAAATCCTTTTGTGCTCTTTTAAGTAGGACAATTTCTTTTCTTCGTGTAATTCAAGCGTGGCATAAAGTGAGAACTACCCATTTAGAAATACACACATGCACAAGTGGAAAGATAAGAGAAAACAAGTCTCAAACAACCAAACTGCTTATTATTGCAAGTGGAGAGAAAGAGGGAAGAGGGAAGAAGAGGGAGGAAAGTAAAAATACTAGAAAGAAAACACAAAGGGAAAGGAAAAAGTTGCACAACATTTTGCTGATTTTTCTTAAGATGCATGCAATATTTACCACATTGCCAATATTTTGACACTGTCACTTCAAGTGATGACGTTTGGTTTGGTTTTGGGGGGTTATTTTTGGGGGATAGATCTGTCCTCTTGCATGCATGTCTTCTGTCAGCATTTCTCCTGTGTTAAGTTTCATTTTTGTAGAAATATACAAATGGGAGCAGGATTCGCTGCTACTTCTACCCAAAATAATAACCTCAAGTTTTGGACATGAGACCTCACTCCTCTACTATTCACTGTAGTGATGCTGGCAACAGATAATAGGCTCAGAGGATTCAAAACCAGGCTTCTTAGAATCAAGCAAATGTGCTTAATAACAGAAGGCAACCTAAACCCATAAAAGAATTCATAGCCTGAAATGGCACTAAGCGGAATATTTTTTAAAACATTTTCAAGATGTATTACTAGATTTTTTAATTCCTCATCTGTGCCTATAACACATTTGTTTGATTTAGAGTCTAAAATAAACTTTTACTACTTTTTATTCCTGCTAGCACTAAAACAATTAGCACAGCAAAGGGAAAGTGTATGAAACTCCCCACCAGCCCATCCACCAACACATCTCTGAAGTGCACTCCCAACTGAGTGATCCAGTTTTGCCCTTGGCTTCATGACTGCAGTTCTGTGGGTAAATGTCTCCTACTTGCTGGAGAGGGGATGCTTTTTTGGTCTGTGTTAGAAGAAAGAGACCATAGATCGATTTTCCAAAACTCTGGCAGGTTGAGATTGGGATATTGTGGTGTGGTTGGATCTTAAGTGGGTGTTTAAACAAGTGATGAAAACAAGAGATGTCAGACACCACACAAGTCCTGAGCAAGATACTTAAAAGACAGATCATTAGATGATAGTGCATGTGGAAAGTGAGACCAAGGAACCAAAAAATGAGGAAAAGATCAGTTAATAGAGAAGCAAAGAGACACAGGATCACTCTACTGGAAAAAGGGAGGAGTACAAATAGAAAAGTTATGAGAGCAGCCCCAATAGACTGGAGAAATTCAGAAGACCATGGTCAAAATCAGATTTCAACAAGAGAATGGCTACTGGCAGCAGGCACAAGGGTGTGCAGTAGGGCTGGACAAGATCCTGGTTGGAAAGAAGGACAACTGACCAGCTGTCCTTCACGGCACTGCCACTGCCACATTAGAGGTGATCAGGGATGGCTTCCAGGTAAAAATGCAGAAATGAATGAAGTTACAGGAGTCCTTCACTAGGCAAAGAGCAAAGGCAGGATAGGATACCGGCCCACAAGCTTATCCTACTCAGGAGGTAGGATAAGCTTGTGGGCCAGTACTATGAACAAGGTCCTGGGAGGTGTGAGCCCCCGAAAAGGGATTCACATTGTGTGGACTACTCTCAGGAAAGAACTCCCTGTGGAGAACTCTTAGGATTGCAGTTGCATGACTGATGAAAGCTTTAAACATGAAACAAAAGGGAGAGGGTTGGGATATTCAGTCTCCATTCCTGATTCTAATGCAAGGCAAAAAAGGAAAATCAGATAAATGAGATTATTGTAATGGGTAATAGGACACAGAAGGGGAGAGGAATAGGCAGCAAGAGAATACGGGAATAATATTGAAGAGAAGAATAAATGTTTGTGTGATACATTTAATGAAATTTGCTATTTAAAACTGGATTAAAACAGAAAAAATCAAGAGAAATGCTGTGCATTAAGACAAGATACATATAGGAATGGGAATCTCTGGTGCAGAACAAAAGAAAAGGATATTACAAGAACAATAGAAACACATTGGAATAGTAATTTTGCCTCAAACACAGGCATTAAAAGATATACATTATTTAAAAAAGAAGAAAAGGTAAAAGGCACTGAGGTAGCAATGCTCATTAACTGATGAAGCAGACTGAAAAGAAATAAAAATTGATTGCTTCAGTAAAACCCAGAAACGGGCTGAGTCAAAAATCACTTTTGGAAAGCCTGAAAAAGACAATCTATGGGAATTAAAATCGTGTCTGCCTCTCCCTTTAATGTCTGGCTTTTTTATGGCTGGAGATCAGCATTTTGCTCCCAGGAACTAAGGAAACACACATCATTAGAAGAATTTCAAATTCACCCTGCAGTAAGCAATGCTTCCAAATACAGTAGGACAAACTATCCTTGCATGAAAGGGACACATTTCTACAGCAAGTAGTCCCTGGCTCTAGAGCCACTTCACATCAGCTACAGTTCTGATAAGCACCCAACCACTTCTGGCTAGCTGTTTGTAGCATAGAAGTTTGGTCTAAATTACCATGAGTTGATTCAATCCTAAATAAGCAGAAGGACAAAAAACAGGCCTAGACCCATGATCTATGATTTTGAAAATAAAATGTCCCTCAAGATGGAAGGTAAAATCTTAAGACCTCTAGAATCTGAAAGCAGCAAGGATTTGACCTCAAAGAAAAATTTATTTAATGTCAAAAGTGCAAGGCAGAAGTATAGATGAGTAAGACTCTCCGTGGGACATCCTGCCAGAGAAACACATGGTACGTATGCATCAAAATAAATGGATGCCTGGACAAACAAACACAAATATTGCTGTTGGGGTGTTTTTCACTGGCCCTCTATTCCAGAAATCCCCGTGTAACTCAAATTTACCAAGATCTGCTTGGCAAAAAGCAGCATATCCCCTTCCAAGACAGTCTGCACCTGGCTTCTGCTGTAAAGATTTGTGCAGTCTATGAGCCTACCCTGTCCCATGTCACTGCAAAGGAGTTAAGCATATTTGTTTTGCTTTGCATGGCATTGCATGTGAGGAGGTGCTTAGTTCCACATCTCCAGTCTGGGCATTTACTTATCCAGATGTCAACAGCATCATAAACCATCTAACCATTCCGAGCTAATTTTGACTACAGGATCTGCATAAGTTTTTATATATTTTCCATAGTGGCTCTTAGATGGCCTTGCAGAGTAGACTTGGCAGAAGTGGGTGAGGAGCAAAACACAAGTAAAGAAAGGTGAAGAAATGTGTATATTGATTACCTCAGTAAAGGCATGTAGTGATAGGACAAAGGGCAATGGCTTTAAGCTGAAAGAGGGTAGGTTTAGATTAGATATTAGAAAGAAATTCTTTACTGCGAGGGTGGTAAGGCACTGGATTATGTTGCCCAGAGAATCTGTGGATGTCTCATTCCTGGAAATGTTCAAGGCCAGGTTGGATGGGACTTTAAGCAATCTAGTCTTAACAGGAGGTATCCCTTCCCACTGCAGGGAGGTTGAAACAAGATGATCTTTAATGTCCCTTCCAACTCAAACAATTCTGTGATGCTTAGAAAAAGTAATAATTTGAAGCTGGCCTTTGCAGAGCAAATATCATGCAAACAGGAAGAGACAGCACAAATTTCCCAGAACACAATCCCAGTACTGTTCTGTGAGTGCAGACAGGAGAAATGACACACACTGAGAGTGATCATTAGCCCCTGTAGTCTTTTGGGGCAGGGATGGTGCTTCTGCTGTGTTTGTACAGTGTCTAAAGCAAGGAGGCCTAGAGCTTTGACTCAGATTTCTGAATGCGACTGGAATAAGTACAGAATTTTTTTAAAGCACAGTTTTGGGCCTCAACTACTTTTCACACCAAGCACAACAATGTGTAAGAGCAGCTGCCTCTATCACTGTGGAATGCAGGGTGCATTCAGACTTCCTCCTGGGAATATGGAATCCACGGCCAAGTGCAAGAATCAAAATCATGTGCCTGGCTGCAGCCAGGGCAAATGCCATCTAAGAACAGTTTCTGTCACCATGGCATGCCTGGTCTGACTGGGAAGGATCTGGGATGAATTGTAAAGCCTGAGTCAGCTTTCCATGCTAAACCCTCTGAGGGGCTGGGGTTGGTGAAGGCACTAAAGAGCACCAGGCCCACCTAACGTGGTGGGCAGGAATTATTCAGGCAGTATCCCAGAGCTGAGAGTAGCCCTGTGATCTCACTGAAAACCAAATTGTGTGGGCAGCAGTGATCTGCACTACTCATGCAATGCATGGCTATCCTTTGCAATCCTTTACCAGTCCTTTGATCTTTCCACTGCTATCTCCCAGTGTCACTGGGGTTTTCCCGGTCCATTTGTTCCTCCTACCACTGGTACACCTGTGCTGGAAATGGCTGCCCATTGTGTCACTACAACATGGTATGGAATGTGAGAAATATTCCAAATAACATTTGCCTAGAGAACCCAGAATTTCTTTTTTGGGGTTACAGAAACTTTTTAAAACATTGGATGTCACACAGGGCATAGGCTTCCCCCACTGTGAAAATAATGTGTGTGGCTCTGCTCCTTCAGGCAACTTCTTCGTGCATCAGGTAAATGATGAATTACCCTGTCAGTCAGAGCTCTTCCTTTCAGGGAGATAAAGAGCATGTGCCTGAATAGAAGTCACTTGGTTTTAGCTGCCACACAGCCTCACGGATGGATGTGACAGATTGCTTCTGTGGCACACAGTTCTGGGAGATGACCCTTAGATTTGGCGTGGGATTCTCTGAAGTATTGCAATACAGTGACCAGCACTAAAGTTTGGGCTTCTGAACATCACCTGATCTAACCAGAAGGCTTTTAACCTTCTTGTCATCATGATCTGACAGCCATGAGTGTAGTGAGCCTGGTAGAACCAGGTTGGTCCATTGCCAACAAGTCTGAAATGCATTTACAACATGTGGGTGCCTATGCCAAAGAGTTTAGAGCATAAAGAAAAGCTGCAAAAGTCCTGCTTTATTTTTTACTGTACTGTCTAATAGATGCTCTGTCAAGTTATACATTTCTTGCTGTGACAAATTATTCCTCTTCTCCTGACAGGACCTCCAGCTGAGTCCGCTGTGCTCAATTAGGAGAAAATGCATATTTTAATCCACCCCATGGTGTAGTAACATTTCACTCTGTGGCCTTGGCAAAGGCATCGCTTAACTATTTCTGCAGTGGTTTCACATGCAGCACATTATTATAATGTCAGCAGCATTTCCGTCTGTTCTACTTTCCCTGGCAGTACTCCCCTAGGCATTGAGATGTGGACAATTAAAGACCACTTTATCACTTTGGAACCAACGATTTCCTTACCCTGATACAGTTCATCTCCACACATCAGCTGCTCCTACTGTCACAGCCATCTTTGCTTTTCCAGGCCACTGCGGTCTCTTGGTAAGTTGTTGTGACCACCCTCCACTGACAGACTGGAAAAAGGTGATCCTATACTCTTTCCAAAACAATGCATCAGGTCTGTGTCCTCCTTGGTAGTCATTACCAGCTCCTGATCTCCTCCAATCTCTAGCAATGAATGGAGATCCCCTCATAAGCCCCTTAATAATGGAGTGCCTATATTATATGGAAAAATGCACCCTCTTTCCAATAAATCATCAGGACTTCTGTGAAATGTCTTCTAATTTTGTAGTCACACTTGAAAACTACCCAGGCATGACTCAGAAGTCATGGAGAGTTGATGAGATGGGAATCCACATGACATTACTTTTATGGTGCAATATGGCTCTCTTCACTGTTTGCAGGGAAAACAAACAATTAAGGGTTATTTGTGGGGAAAAAACAGTCCAGGGAGAGGAATAAGCTGCACAGGGGAAAAAAAAAAAAAAAGCGGAAAGGGAAAAGTGGAACAGTCTTTACAAGAAACCAGCATCTCTGTGGAACTATTTGGTCATGCTGGTAGATTCAGGATGAGGCCTTCCCAGATGGATGGCACTGCTCTGTTTTGACTGCTTCCAAGCTAGTTTTGGCCCATTGCGTCTCAGAAAGGCTTCTAGAGAAGTCTTTAATTTCAAATTCCGATTTTTAGCCTTCTAATGTTTTTTAGAGGATCTTCTCACTTGCTGTTTTCTTACCTGCAACCAGACGTTTCATCATTAAAAAATCTTGTTTGCCCAGAACAAACTCAGAATCCCTGATGTATTCAGTAGCCTGAAAATCCCATTAATTATTTGAAACCTTGGTTAGCTGAATTAATTCAATGTCTTTGACTCAACTTGGATAACAAAGGTTTGACTGCATTTTTCTTTCTTTTATGTGAAGTGTGCTCTCTGGTACTACTTACCCTATTAAAAATATATCTTGCCTTTTAATCAGCACAAGCAAAACAAAGATAAGCCTGCTGAAAAGGGCTTTGAAAAGCAGTTAAAGTAGCAGAGGAATTATGTGCAAGTCTGTAGAGTATATTTATGGTTATAAAACATCATATAAAAATTTAATTGGTACCTATGAAAGACACCAGCAGCTGTGTTGAGAGGGCTCTCCTCAGAACAGCTCAGCAAGGCAGCAGTAGAACAAATGTTAATATTTTATACTTCTCAATATACTGGAAGCCTGTCCTGGAGCACCACTGCTAAATGGCCAAACCTGCTTGGTCCTTAACTTCTCTGATGTGGCCAGCCAAGGCTGACCAGGGAAAGAGATCAGTCTGATCAAACACCTCTGGTTAAAGTTTCAAGGCTTTGTGTTAGCACAGGTAGCCAAAGCAAGGAAACCAAGTCAGTTTGAGACTGGGATTGCTGTACTAAAAACCTCTCACATTCATCACAACACATCTGCAAGTCAGCAGAGCCTTCCCAGAGCTGGACCTCTGGTGGCTCTGGCACATGGAGGGCCATCTAGCCTGTTAGAACTAGCTGGGTGATCCCACAACTCCTGAGGAAAACCTACTGGCAATGAGAGGACTCTGGGGCGTGTCAGCTCCCTCATTAGCAGCGAGTCTGGTAGCTACTTCAGGTTGAAAAACAGAGATATGTGCACAGCCCCCTGGACTTTCAGTAACAGCACCTAATTTCTGTGACTGAGCACTGAGGTCTCACTTCTCGTGACTTGAGCTGCTCATGCAGCACCACTGGTCATTTTGACAC
Source organism: Haemorhous mexicanus (assembly GCF_027477595.1). Taxonomy (NCBI): domain Eukaryota; kingdom Metazoa; phylum Chordata; class Aves; order Passeriformes; family Fringillidae; genus Haemorhous; species Haemorhous mexicanus. The sequence goes on from NC_082341.1 coordinate 33,517,079, forward strand.
TGTGCATCCTTGTCACCTTCTGTGGTGGGTGTGCTGCACAGACTCTGCTACTGGAGAGCCAGCTCAGCCATTAACTCCTTTGAGATAGTTGCTATTGCATTTTATTGTAGCTCTGTGCTGGATGTGAAACAGTGCCTCAGCAATGAAAATCTCCCCATGAGATATGGCAATATCTCATTAGCAAAATTACTTTTTTCCAAGAGTGGTTTTTGTGTAAACATAAACCCCTTCATTTACAAAGAGAGCATTTCAGCAAACATCTCTTCTTCCTATTTTAATGTAATTTGCAAGAACATGTATTTTTTTCTTGTACCCATATGGAGAGGAGCAAGATCCTTCAGGAATTGTCTGATGAGGTACATTTTTCCAGCAATGGTAAGTGCATACACAAATGTAATCTTGGTGTGACTTTTGTACTCCTATTGCTTAGCTTCTTTATCTTACTCAACTAGATTAATCCTAGCCCTGTTGTTGCAGGATCTTATTGTATTGTCATATCTGCAGAAAAGAGCAGAGGAGAGATGTTTTGTAGGACTTATTTGAAGCAGGTACAACCTGCCTGGCTGCCCAGTACAGCCAGCTCAGACCATGTTCAGTCAGAGGCACTGGTCATCCCTCCAGCAACTTCAGCTGTTCTTTACACTCCAGCCCTTCTTTACACCCTATTGGGAGATAATCAGCACTTGATGTGATTTTGTTTTCTCTCTCTCTTGTTTTTGTGAGGGGTTTTTTGGTTGGGGTTTTTTGGGGGGTAGGTTTTTTTATTTTGGGGGGGGGTGTTTGTGTTTTAAGTTGGTTGGTTGGTTGGTTGGTTGGTTGGTTGGTCGGTTGGTTGGTTTTGTTTGGTTTGTGGTTTGGGTTTTTTTGCAATTAAGGAACCAGGAACAAAGAGAGAAGTTGAGGAATGGCTACCAACAGTCAGTTAGGGAAACAATGACATATTGATGAAAAAAAACCTTCCAGACAAATTATTTTAGGGGTGAGAATTAAACAACCTTGAGATGTTGTCACAAGTACAAAACAAGCAAGTTTGGGAGTTTTTCACCAGGCCTTAAAAGAAGAATGCAGGGATGAGATTGATAAAGCAGGAGAAATGGGACAAGGCAGCATTTACCTAATCCACATTGTTGAAATAGGATGGGGGAGTCAACAGAGACTGTAGCTCCTGCACAAATCACAGAAATGGGGAGTAGGACAAGGATCAGCTGGAACAAATACTGGCTGTGCACCCCCTATGCAACTGGTCAGGCTGGAGCACCAGTAGAAGACTGATGAACAACTGGGTGATTGGATGTGCTGGCAATCCTAGAGGCATAGGAATACTCCTCTCTGTCAAAAGTGACCATACAGAGATCCCTGTAACTCTGTGAGGATTAGGACATAGATGTTCACCTCTTTTTCCCAGGCTAGATTTTCTTGCCCTATTTTCACCAAGTTAAACTTGTATAAATTTATCTCAGATTCCCACTCCCTGGGAGTGGGAGAAGCATTCAAATGCAAAAGTGAGGCTTATTTGTACTTTCTTGGTGATAGATTTCTCAGTCTAGAAGACAGAAGAATGAGTAAAAACTCAGGTCAAAGCCTTGATCTGGCAAAGGAAATGTTTTCCAGCTGCAGCTAGGAGCTGCCAGCCTGCAACCAACAAGCACTGAGGGAGCACTATGGCCATCCAGACTTGGGAGAGAACTTCTTCTGCACGTGTCTCAGGGACAGAAGCACACTGACAGCCAGCCATGACGTCAGCGTTTCTATCACAGTTTTGGGACGCAGATGACAAAGCAAATCACATTTAAAACCTGCAGGTGATGAAACGAGTTGTGAGGTCAAAAAGGGCACATTAGTCCAGCCAGTGCCAGAGTTTAAGGTGAAATCCAGCACTCCTAATGCCAGCTCAGTGTCTTGTCAGAGCGTGTTTTCTCAGACTCTCCTACCCATCCCTGAATGCGACAGCAGCACATTTGCATGCCACATCCACTGCAGTGAGCCTCACCTTCAGGAAAAGGGTACCAGCTAATTATGAGCGAGCTCTCTGATGATCAGTTCATTTACAATTCCTCCCAAGCATGGGTTTGGGATAGTATAATACGAGGCATCGTACCGGCCACTCCAATAAGACAAATCAAGAGAGATGTGCAAATGAAGAGATGAGCATTTGTCCTTGAGGGAGGACGTTTAGCATACCTAGAAACACAACCATTTTTAAAATTAATTAATCCCCTTAAGGAATTGTGAGTGATGGATTAGAGACCTTAACTGGGGAAGCAGTCTGTGACACGGTGTGTGTTTGAAGAGGCACTGAAAAAGGATGTGAGTTTGCAGTCTCATGTGCTTAAGCAAAACCATCAGCCTCAGAGTGGAACATATTTATTGGCTGGGGAAGGAGAGGCTCAGGGGGACCCTCAGAGCTACATGCAAGCAGAGCAGTATCTGTGGCACCTACTGTTGTCCAGCCAGCCAGCTGTGAGAGCAGCAGTGTGAAAAGAGGAGGGGGAAAGCTTAAAACATCACCAGGGAGGAATACAGCATGCAATGACATTTTAAAAACATAATCTTGGCTCTGAGAATGGTCTAGATAAGTAAGGTAGCAGACGATATGTAGATTTCTTATTTAAATGGAAAAGAACAGCAGGACATTGCTTCAGATGTGCTTCCTTACTAAATCTGCCTGCTAGTTTTTGAGTCTGAGTCATCTCTATCTTAGTATGCAATGTATTCCACCAAGTAATGAGATTTCTTTGAGTTTCCACTGTATTAGATTTCTCTGCACATCAAATATTTAATAAGAATTAGCATCCAGTCATCCTCCCTCCTCCCCTCCACAATAATATTAACTTCTACTGAGACACCAACATTTTGCTATTCACAGTGCTGCTTTGAAGGGTAACTTAAAAAGCCCTGTATTTTTCCAAGGGATTTTCTCTGACCCTTTGCAAACACACAGTAATTAAGAAAAAGAATGACCAGCAGAAAAAGGTATGGCAAACTGAAGGTGTGCAAAGAGACTTCTCATTAGTCTTTGTGTCAGTTACAGTATCTGAGGAACAATTTCATAGCAATAACATATTTATTTGATGTGGCACAGATATCTGGGCTCACTGTTACGGATGGCATTTGCTCTTAATGCTTAAAGTACCTCTTTAACAAAATGGCACTCCATAAAAATTTAGTGTGTTCCTGCTGTAATTAAAAAGCCCTAGTCATTTTTGCATTTATGATATAAACTATAATAGCTGTAAAATCTCGCAATTAATTTGCGCCAACATTTCATACTTGAGAAATTCTCATTACAAATTTCATTACTTATTCACTTATCTGTAATTTGTCCTATATAACCTAAAGAATATTAACAAATTTAGAGTCACTTTTGCTCTATTAAAAGCTAAATAGAAAAGCCTTTCACCTAGCGAGCCAATTGTGATAACATTCTCCAGCCTGCTCCAAAATGGTGGTCAGGCTACACAAAAAGAGATATTCTTTATGAAGCACAAGCCTTAAACGACAGGCTAATGCCCTTTGTGATGAATCCTGAGCTGTTCCACTGCACCCTCATCAGTTTAAAAGCATTACAAAGTTTGAGTGTCTTACAGTGTGCCTGTGAAGATGACCCACAGCTAAGGGCAGGTCTGGCAATAAAGCAGAAAGAAAATGATGTCTCCAGAGAAGAGTGACTACGCAGCATCCAAACGATGGGGATTTCTGTTCCCTCTTCAGTTTGCTTCCTGCTGATCATGATAACTTGTACTCTGGATGTCTGCAGGACTTAAGGGGTTGTAAAATCTTGAGCAGCTCTGACACAAAGTCCTAGTTTCCCTACAAATAAGTGATGGTGCAATGAGAACGAGGCAAAAGGAAAGAGCAGCAGGAGAGGGCTGCACACATGGGACAACAGGATGGGGAGAGAAACTTCTGCTGCTCTGTAGTTTCTCCTGCCTGCTGAATTCATACAGTGTGGTAGCAAAACCACCCAACTGCTCCTGAAATTTTGACCATATCTTCTTCATGGCTTTTTCTTCTCTGTCATCCCATGTGGGGCCAAAACTCCAACCCAACAGATGCCAGAACTCCACTGAAAGCAACTGAAGTAAAGAAAATCATGTCCAAGACTGCTGACAATCCCTTCCTCCAGTCCAGCTTTCCCCAATTTCAAAACAGCATTTCCAAACATGCCTTTCATGAACTGTCACCCTCTCTGTTTATTTTGACTCATTTTTACTCAAAAGAGGATGCTTTACTCCTTTCCTAGTTCTTGACTATTTGCAGGACAGTACCACTCACCTCACTCACCGTACTAATGGGATATTCCTGCCAAGTCTTGTGCACAATGGTAAAATACAATGACAATAGAAGCCAGGAAGGAGCAGATAGGAAAAGTTGAAACTCAGGTTGGTCACCTGGCAAAGAAGAAATAAAGATATTTTCTTCCTCAGGATGCAAAGTCTAGAAGTACAACTCCACCAAAAAAAAAAAAAAATAGCCCATTGAGCAATTTGCAATACAGTTACAGTAGCACAAGCTTCAGGCATGTCCTGTGTATTTTCTGATATGCTAAGAAGAAATAATTTATGTCCTAAAGAATAGGTAGGGTGAAACAACAGAAAATAAACTGGGATACCATTAACCTCATTTAACTGAGAACACTTAGAAAAGTACAAATACTAAGACTTGATACCAACGGGAAAAATGAACTTGGACCAACTTCGCATCTTGACTTTGCAAACATTATGGAATCCACTACGACCCATTATGCAAATTAGAAAGATGGTATAGAAAACAAGGCCTAAAAACAAGTAACATCACTTCCCTGCAACAGAACAAAGCCCAGACATACTGGATCGGGACAGTGTCACTCTGTTTCCAAAAAATTAATTTCACAGTGAACAGAGATTCAAACATGAGTATACACATCTGTACTACATAAAGACATGCATATATCCTCTCCATCCCAACAATATATAACACTATATTGGCATTTTACTAGCTTTTATACAACATTCATTTTATTTCAATCTGTAATTAACTTCCACAAAATTTAACTGTTAGACAGGAAATTACTATTCTAGCATAAATAATCTTGCTTCTGAAAATGGCAGCTTTAACACAATCAACAACACAATCCATATATGAAAGAAAATGGCATACTTATTAGCTTACTGTGCTCCATATTTCATAGAATACTGTGGTGTAAATTGAAATTTTATATGATTTAATAAACTTATATGATAGTCAAGTACCCACATAACTGTAACAAACAGTACTCCTCTCTTAATCAGGGCTCTGTCTGCATGCAAGGCTCTCTTTCATTATCAAAGGCTTTGCTTAGCTTATGACAAACCAGACGCTAATAAAGTACCTTCAGAAAAGTACATTAACAGCACCACAATCCTTCAAATATCCTCCCTCAATTCTGGAGGACAGTTGTTGTAAAGGGGAATATAAGACCTACCTTTCTTCCACCATGAATCAACTCTGCAAGCAAGGCATCCAGCATCATTTCCATTGGGCCGTATAGCAGAACAGTGGCAACAACCAAATACACACACTTACAGGCATGTGTGGGGATTTGCATCAAGATGACAGATACTAAAATGGAATAACAGAAAAATTTGGAAAGGAGAAAGGTTTATATGGCCTCAAATCACTGGTTAGCTCAACAGATTATACACAAAATTTACAGTTTCTTTGGTGCATTAGAGGCAATATACGATGCCAGCTGTTATCTTTCAAAAACTTGCTGGCCTATCTAGACAAATGGTCCTCTGTAAAAAGAGGAATGATGCACAGGGCTTCTGGTTGGAACTAATTGTGTTCTCCTTAAAAACCTGTGTAATGCATTGTGTGTACTGGGTACGCACACACCACTCTGCAGCTGCCTTAAGAACAAAGACCATCAGTGCTCTGACACAGCTATTTTTTATATGCTGGGTGCCATCACTTTACTCGCCAGGATTAGGACACCCTTGACATTCTTCCCTGTAGAAATAAAGGGTGCCTGGTAATTAGGGTCAATGTTTAGCCAGGTTATCTGCAAAAAAAGTATCAATGAAGGAATGATTCAGTCAGGCCGCCACATTCCCTATAAGCCACCCTCAATCATTTGCAAACAAGTCGAGTGAATGAAAGATGTTCCAGTTGCTTCCTTTTCTGCACAAAATGTCAGCAGAGCTATAAACAGGGGCTTTCAGAGGCAAAGGAATTGTCACTGGTTTTTGTTCTCTGCTTGTAAGTTTTAAACATGACCTTCCACCCTAGGCTTTTAATGTATTTTTTCACTCCAGAGTACAGACCATTGCCCCTAAATTCATGCCTGAAATACATTTTCTGTGTTTGCAATACTTTTAGAAATTATGTTTATGGAATATCCTTGGAAGAGAATGAACTCTTTATTCATAATACATAAGCTTTACATTTTTAATAACAGAATTAGACCTTCACTGATTTTATAACTATACTATTAGCCAACACACTCTGGTTTCAAATTAATTTGAAATAACTCACACAATGACTTTCTGCAGTCAGGACTGGAGAAGCATGGACTTTGAAGTAGGCAGAGTCTGTTAAATTAAGCAGTAATTGCAGCTCCTGCTAATGAAAGCGCGGAACATTTTCCCTATTCCTTTGCACATAGCCCAGATTTCTTCTGCGACGGCAGAATGGATGAGCTGCTGATCACCTTTCGCTAAAATCTGGTTTCAGAAGTGACACAAAGGTCTCTGAATAAACTGCCTTTCTCAGTATATTTTCCCTGCTTATTGTATCATGCAAATAGGTATCCTGCATAATGATAATGTAAATGAACACCAGCACAAATTCCATGCCACCTTCTCATTAAAGAGCTATGATCAACATTTTCCAACCTCAGTGGGATCACGTCCCACTGTGCTAAGAGATGCACAAACACACGTGACTGGAGAGAGACCTCTGCAGATCTGTGACTCGGTGCTTCAAGGGAAGGAAAGCTTCCCTTCAGGAGCTTTTCTGAAGGAAGACTACAAAGTTTGCCAATCTCTGACATAACTAGAGCCTAGCTGTAGTGTTTAGGGGCTGCTATAATGTCATTATTTATTAAACAAGCCATATGAATCCATAGTATACACACATGCTGGATTTCAAGACCAGTAAGAAACACACATGATTATGGAACAAAAAGTATCTTTGGGAAAATAGTATTGGGATAATGTCTCAGTCACTGGATCCTAATAGTGTATGGAGGAGGTAATTTCAAAAGACACAGCATCTGCAAATAAAATGTTATATTATCTTGCAGTGGAAAAAACTCATCTTGCCCTTTCCTCCAAAGTCTTCTAATATCGTAAATTTTCACAGGGCTTAATACTGCAGTACTAAACTCAAAAAATCCCAGCTACTTTTTTAAGTGCTACTACTGCAAACCCGTAGTGATACACCCAAAATCCCACAACATTATCCTCATATATCAGGAGAGGGAGTAGCTGGAGCTGTTTGCTTTGTCTGCATACTTCAGAATCATCTACTTTCTTTCCTGCAAATATTTCTGCAGCCGGGTCAAATAGACTGACACATGCTAAGAAAGGCAGCTGGTGCTGGGCAGTTTCTACCCAAGGAGGAGAAAATGTTCTTTACTTTTGAGGGCTGACAGGTCCTCATATGATAAACCTGTCAAAAGTGTTACCTAACATTGTTGTCTGCATCGCAATCTGTCTCCCAGTAACTCTGGGTCTGAGTAGCAGTAATAGAATTAATTATACTTCATTTTGCTGTCTTTAACAGTATTGACCAAATTTAAGAACAAATGAGAAGCGCTTATCAAGCTTGAAGAAAATAATCCATCAGTGGCACAATTTAAATTCTCTGCAGTTCTCTTATTAATCAAAGTAACACTTACTATCCTATCTTCACTTCCCATTAACAGTCATTAAGCACTGTTGCTGATTGAAGCAATTTCTTTAGGGATCTCAACCTCATTTTTAAGAGAACCTTCTACAGTGGAAAACAATATCATACAGGAACAGTGACTTCAAGAGAGGAAGAAGGTTCTTCAATCATGTTCTGACCTTGACGTTTCCCTGCAGCAGAAGTTCACTAAGTATACAACCAACATGCTCTAAACTTCTGACTTCTTGCTTCCAGCAGCACCAGTGCCCCTGTATTAACCAGGGAGGAAAACATCACTTCAAAAGATGGTTACAGCAAGCAGGTTAAGTGTCTAATTATTGCACTGGCCTGCATTGGTGGTTATTATTTACAGACCCTTTTCATACACACAGAACAAATAAACAAACAACAACAAAAAACCAAAACCAGACAAACAAAATAAACAAAAAAAAAAAAATAAAACAAGACAGCTTATTCTGTCAACTTACTGTCAACCCTCAGAGAAATCCAAACCTTGATAAATCTCAAAGGTAATATATGGTACAGGAAAGATTTCTGATGTCGACTTTTTCTCCCTATTATAAACAATGTCACAGATTGATAGCTTTTGTTGGAATAAATGCAATTCTTCTCAGAGGAAACCTAGTACCTGGATGTAACACAAAGGGGCAGGGGAAAGCCTGGGCTATAAGCACTGAGCTGCAGCAGCACAAATCAATATGTGTTAAGGGCTGGAGGTGCATTGTCTGAGCTCCACACTGTCCATCCCGGGCTTGTAGGTGGGACATGATCACATGGGGTAGCAAAAAGATTTTTAAAAGCATTTCATGACTCAGAGGGGTTCCTGTGACTCTCTGCACTCTCAAGAAGTTTGTTCTGTAGAGGGTATTTTTATGGGTGCCTTGCAAGGTCCTCAAGTTTACTGATTTTACAAATCTTCATCTTGTATAACATTGTCCCCGAACTCAGCACTTCCCAGAGTATTTCAGTTTCACTGCTTTAAACAGCTCTAGGGAAAATGGTACTTTTCCTAAACAGCACTCTGAGGCTGGAGAAATCAGGGCTAACCCTTATTTAAGCAGCAGCAAAAATGCCAACCTGGTGTCATAACCAGGTTTATGTGCAAGGCAGATGTTCGTCACATCACAATTCAATTCAGAAAAGACATATTTCAAAGTCTGAAAAATGCACCTCACCTTTTCCACATTTCTCTCAGAGAAGGGATTTTATTGACTGGGCATTTTGTTACCCATCTGGCTCTTGGCCTTTAAACACAGATTTTCCTGACTGGTATAGGACTGTGGCCAAACCAAACCTAGTATCAGCCTTGTTAGACTCAAACCTCCAACATTCAAGAGCTCATAAGATTGATCATCAATGTTCACACTGTGAACTGTTTCCAAAGTTTCCCACCCATCATGCTGAGTAACTGAGTTCACTTTATCCTTCCAGGGAAGAAAAATCCATCAGTAGTACTAAATATAGAGTCATCGCTTCTGCTTAAGAAGCACTTGACCTGAAAATTAGTGACTGCCAGGGAATATTTTAGGGAATAATCACCAGATATCTGCATGGATCTCATTCTGTCAATGTCTCACTTGTCAAAAAACATGTTACTGGCCTGAGAGCCATTGGGTCTATCCTAGTGCAGCTATTTCATCCCCACTGCCACAGTTCTTCCACCTGGGGAAAGAGAAAGAATATTGAAGTTTGGCTGTGTGTTCTGCCTACTTTCCATGTCCACTTGTGTTTACACTGTCTGAAAATACAATATGACCTTTGAATTTGGTGGCCAAACTGCATACTGATTTCATTCCACATATAAACAGTAGGTTGAGTACCAGGTTAGCAAATTCAGTCTAAAATAAAAAGAATGAAAGACTACTTAACTTCTATGCAGCTAATGACACAATTCCAGATCTCACTATATGAAATGTTAGACTAGATTTTGGATCAATGTAGTACCTACTTCCATTAAGCACTTTAAAAGGAAAACATCTTACCAAGTGTCCCATTAGGCTGACAAATTTACAACACTATGAATAGAAAAACAGAATACAGCATTGTGTTCAGGGAGCACAAGTGGATTTCGGCTCTGTAGTATTTCTTCATCTATATGAAGAAGGTTGGATAGCCTATCACATACTTACTTTCTCACTATTTATCAGGTCCAGACATGTGTATTAAAGTAAATTAACAATCAATTGTGGAGTGAATTATGGCAACTGTAGTGGGACTGAGTAGATGCACATGGGAACATTGTACATTTAAGCTTCCATCTCTGCATATGCCACTTACTATTAATGCTAAAGATGATTCGGGGGAAAATCTTTTGCCATTTACTCTCATACAGAGGACATCTCCCTGGCAAAAACCATGCTGTAGGGTGGGAACATTCAGCTCTATCCTTCAGTGGACCCATGTGGATGCATAAAGCTGTGCTGGTAGAAAACCTAAGATCTCTCTCGATGTACAAAGGATCGACAGGGTAAAATAATTTAAAACAAAGGAAGTATAGGAATAAAAAACACTACAAGAAGATAGGAAAGTTCTGTGCACAAAATCTTACCTTCTCTTTCTCCTTCTGAGTTTAGCCCTGGTTTTAAGTCCTGTAAACCAGACAGAGTACAAAGCCACTAATTGGAGCACAGCTATTGAAATAATTTATGCCATAGCATCCATAGCTTTCTGTCATTTTTCTAGGGCACTTGGGCTGCAGTAGCTATGTATTCTAATAAGTTAACTCATTGCATTATATAGCCTGTTAGTCAAACGAATTGTTGGGTACAATCTGTTCCCAGTCAAGCCAGGGAACGCTGTTTGTGCAACTACAATGATATTTTGCAAAAAGTAAGCACATTTAATACCATAGTCATAGAGCTGTAGATATGTTTGTCTTATTAAAATGGACAGATATATGATAGGACTAGGGGAAAAAGTTAATTTTTAATCTTATGCTTTTAATTTTTAATGTGAGCACCATATTATGATAAGCGCTTCCAGCACACCTTACATAATAGAAAAATAAAATATCTCTGCACAGAACCCAGAGTCATATAATGTTGAAGGTCACCTGCCGTACAACTTCACAAAGAATCCATCGATATGATGTGAGAGCGAGGCAAATAGATGTAATTAAAATATGCTAAAACCAATAATAAAAAACACTGGCTTTTGTTTACTCTGGAAGCAAGCAGGAACCATATTACCTCTGCAAACTATTTTCACTTAGCACGATTCAGGCGGAATTATTGCCGTGACCTTTTGAAAACGTACAAGTGTGGAATCGATAGCCTTCGGGAGGCACCGCTGCCGAGGCAGAGCTGGCCGTGCCGTGGTGCCGTGTATTTCTGCATCAGGAGGCAGCTGAAACCTAATTATCCTCAATCCCACTGAGGTGAGCCAGGGTGGTGGCAAGCCCTTTGCAGGTAGCGGAGGTGGGCACGTGCCGGCGGGGACGCCACCGTGTGCACGAGCACGTACCCGCTGCTCGTCCAACACCCACCAGGGGAGACTTAGGGATGAGTTATAGGCAGTGTCACTCTCTTACAATAACAAACACTGGTCAGAAACAGCAGCCTGCAAATTATGTACAGGGAGCTGGCAGGCTGCCACCATCCCACAGACCTTGCAGCCACAAACCACACCAGATCACTGAGGTCATCACAATTCCTTGGTCTCCAGCCATCCAGTATTAAAAAATAACAGTTGGCTTATCAGCAGCATTGCTGAAGCCCAAGGATAGCATAAGAAACCCCATTTTATATTTGTTCCTTCTCCTCTCACAAAGCACTAGTCCTTACAGTTCATCCTCAAAGGTCATGAATTGAAGTGGGGAGTGTCACACAAACCTTCTACTACAACAGGTGTTAGCAGCAGCACCACTTCCGGAGCCATTGAGGGAATTTTGGAATATTCAGTAGAAGTCAGAGCAATTTTTTGTACAATTAATCTCTCCACCTGAAGGGAAAAAAAAAAAAAAAAAAAAAACAGAAAGAAAGAAAAAGGCTTTTTCTGAGCCAGTGACTGATTTTTCCAGAAATGCCTGTTTGCCTTTGAAACTTCACCTGCAAGGGGCAAGTAAAAAATTCAGGCTTGCTCTGCAAGGTGCCGGCCGGTCTTGCTCATCAAAACACTGGATTGCCTGTGCCACCAGTGAGTGAGTCACTCAGGGGTCCCCTGTTTAGTGACAGCACCTTAAGCAGCCACCACGCCAATCCTGTGCTGCCTCTCCTATGTGTCAAGAATTGATCCCAGGAAGCAGAAGAAGCACAAATACTCCTAATGCCACCCTAGGTTTGTGGCTCAGCCCCCAAAACCTCTAAGCAAGATCTTAGCTGATGCTTGGTGCTATTGGAGGGAGCAGTGCAAGATTTAGGGAACTTAAGTACAGAAGTACGTCCAAGACCTGTGTGCCAGCAAGGCAGGAATACCATTGTATCACTTAACACTCATAAAGAGTGGAGGTCAACAAAATAAGCTACTTTCTCTTTATTCCTCTTAAACCAGCTTTAGCTCTTTTTCCATGTGGGAAATTATTTGCTGTGTTAATGTCCACTGAATGTCCATGATGACATTATAAGCTACTTTCTCTTTATTCCTCTTAAACCAGCTTTAGCTCTTTTTCCATGTGGGAAATTATTTGCTGTGTTAATGTCCATGATGACAG